>NC_064438.1:26127827-27415743 GCF_023343835.1 Lagopus muta
ATCGGTGTGCTTTCTAAAAATGGAAAAAACAACAAATCACCAGAAGCCACCTTATGTTCAAAAATGGTAACAGGGTGATTGGAAAGGAGTGGTTTTTACTACTTAGCTGTTTAAAACTTGGAAGTGTTCTCAAATTCAGTTGAAAGTATAACTTCTTACCCAGGTTTTGTTAAGTGATAGAGATAGCATTGTACAACTAGTAAAAAGATTAGTGTTACTAATATTACCCATAGCTCTCTTTACAGTGCAGTTGGATTTTTCTTTCAGAGGGTTCCACAGCAAGTTTTGTTCTGCCACTCTTGCAAAACTTTAATCTTCGTTTTCATCATCCATCTGCTTGTTCCCATACGTTAGTTTTAGAATGTGTTAAATGAAGCTTAAACACAACGCCTTTGTTACTTGGGGGCATGAGTCAAAGTCTTGGCTCAGTGAAGGTGTGTGAAATCCTTTCCAAGGAAGACTGATTAGAAAAGTTTCACTTGAACGAGCAGCTGCAGCTCATGGGTACTGAAGCTTGCAAGACAACATAATTAGTTCCTCTGATGGTTCCAGCTCCTCAAAAATGCCTACTGTGACTCTTCTTCTTCCAGACTTCTACTTATTCTGTTGATGCATCAACCAAAAACTAGTCACTGTTTTTTGTATGAAGTTTGGAAAGTCTTCAGAATGCGGCTGGTGCCCAGCAAGGCCTGTCAGCTCAGCGTCTGGCTCTGCCTTGCAGCACGCTTCCATCTCTGCACTGCTTTCCCTGGAGTTGCTGGGGAGCTGCTGTTTGAGTGCTGAACGCCGCCGAACCTATTAAGCGCTCACTCTGGCCTGCTGGAGCTTGTGTGGGTTGTTTGGCTGCCGCTGCTGCTTCTGCAGGGCTGGGGGGGGACAGGGACTTCTAAAGAAGGTCCTAAAGCCGTTCTGTTCCCTGCAGCTGCTCTCAGCTACTGACTGCTGAGAACAGTCAGTAGTAGTATTTTGGCCTTGATCTGTTTTTATAGTTATGTGGGAGGGGAAATAAAGGTCTCAAACACACAGTATACTTTTCAGTCTTAATCATAAATGAATTGCGGGTGTTTCCAGAGCAGTGTTCTCAGAAACTGTGAGGCCAACATAAGGCCATCATTTCTAGGAAGCAGCTGGCCTTCGTAAGCTGTGCTCTGGGGGCTGGGTGTATGTAAAGTGTGTGTGGTGAAGACTACGAAAGGAGAAAGAAAAGATTTTTCTGCAATGATATTAGAAACCTTTTTGCTGGAATAGTACTGGTTATGCATTTTCTCTTTACAGGAGTCGGGCAGGCAGTTGAAAATACGTTGCTTTACTCTTCTAACCTCACTCTGTTTCCTCCAACAGCTGAAACAGAAGTGAAGACAGCAGCACCAGGTGCTGCCCCAACTACTACTGCCCCCTCTCCTGGCTCACCAGCTTCTCCTACTGCTGAAGTTGCTGCCTCTGTGGAGAAGGAAATGAGCAACCCCCATGCTATCCCACGGAGGCACGCCCCTATAGAACAGCTTGCCAGGCAAGGCTCTTTCAGGGGCTTCCCCGCCCTTAGTCAAAAGATGTCTCCTTTTAAGCGCCAGCTGTCCTTGCGAATAAATGAACTGCCTTCAACAGTGCAAAGGAAGACAGATTTCCCCATGAAAAACTCAGGTAAAACCAAATGGTGAAACATTACCTTAAGTTGCATCTTTCTCCTTGCCTTGTCTGTGGCTTCCAATAACGCAGTATTTTACAGTAAATTCTACTTGTGGAATATGCAAGAATTTCAAATGCAGTAGTCATAAGCAGAGGATAATCAGCTATAATAATTATCTGAAATACTGGAACAGAGCGTGAAGTGTGCAGGAACAAGTGGTGGTGTAACAGTAGGTACTGCTTTTCCCTCTGAGTCACTGATCCTGTTCCTCTGCTTAATGCCAGGGCATCTAGAGAGTCAAGGCCTTACCCGCAGGCCGTGGGATCACTTGACATTTTTCGGCAGTCTGCACTTCTGCCCTTCTGAATTCTTCTTTTGAGAGGAATGAAACTACTTTTCACCTTTTGTTAAAGGAAACGTTACCGTTTGGGCAGTACAGCTGTCTGTATCAGTAATGAGTGGTACGGTTTTCAGATGATGGAGTTGTGGTTTTGTAGTCATCCCAAAATAAACATCGGGGATGATCAGTACCTTGCATATCATTCTAGAATCCCTTTAGCCAGGTTATCCTGCAGGACAGCTGTACTCTCACTTGGCAGCAAAGCAAGTTAGGATTCTGAGTTTCAAAATTCAGATCTCTGTGGCAAAGAAGAGAACAACAAAAATACCTAATCTGATTGATTTTACAATACTTGTTTGGTGACCTGTGTGTTAAGACCAGCACTGAGTTTATCAGTTTAACAGTAACAGTGTGCTGCTCACTGGAGCTAGGCTGGCTGAGCACAAACAGTCCAAATTCTTCCTGATTCAGAGCATTTGCTGCAGGTGCTGTATTGGAATATTCCTCAAATCATCAATTTTTGGGAATCCCCCTCCTTAAATTTTCCATATTGTCCTTGCTGTATCAGCCATCCTATGGTTGTTACACTGTATACTGCTTAATTATGTCTGCCCAGTTTGCTGCAACGAGGAACTGATGATCAGTGTTTTTGAAGAGCAGTGCTGTTAGAAATAATGAGAACATCTGGTCGGTCAGTAGCCATACTCCAAACGGTGCTTCATCTGCACTGTGCTGATACTTGGCTTACAGCCTGGCGTCCATTTCACTCCAGCAAACAGCTTTCATTTTTCATAATTTTAACACGGGAGTCGGGGCTTTCAGCTGCCTCTGACCTGCAGCTAGTAACGTTCTGACTCCAGGCTTAACTAGCTGCTCTGTAGAGCTGGCAACGTGGTAATCTTCATCTGGTTCCTGTGAAAGTGTGTTGTTGGAAGAGTTAAGCCTATTCTAAGTATTTTCATTTCTCAAAATGCCAAATATTAGTGCCAAATCCTTCATATTTTTAGCACTTAATGCAGAAAGATTTAGAACTCTGTTAAAGCTGTAGAAAAACCTTTTATTTTCTGAACTGAACATTCTCTTGCATTAACACAGAGAAGCAGCAATAACCAACTTGAAATTTGGAACACTGATCTCTTACACTCTTGACTAAGTCACAAAATGCACTAATGGCTTTATGTTTGTTTTTACTGTCAGGTCTTAAGCACCCGATTTAAAAACCAAACCATAAAAGCTGTCATGCACATCAGTAGTAAGAACACCTAAGAGATAAATAAATCATATTTCAATTTCTGTATGCCTTAAGCTTCATTTAACCCATTTTGTTGGCATTGCAGTCCCAGAGGTGGAAGGGGAAGTGGACAGCATTAGTGCCCTGTGCTCGCAGATCACCAGTGCGTTCAGCATGCCGTCGGAGGACCCTTTCTCTTCAGCACCCATGACAAAACCTGTGACAGTGGTTGCCCCACAGTCTCCTGCCTTTCAAGGTCTGTGATTTCTTTGCTTGCTGTGGTTGTGCTGGATGAGGCTTGAGTGCACATAATGTTGCTTTCCAGTAACACATGGCCTTAATTTCTTGTGTAAGTCTTGTATCAGTATTTTGGAGTAATGCATCTTGTTTTATTCATCCCGTCTGTTTAGTTTTTATGTGGTTTTGTTTTTAACAAGAAGTTCATGCACCTACCACACGATGGTTACCTGTAAATGGGACTGGCTTTGAGATCATGGCTATTTCAGCCAGTCTGCCACCTGGGCTGCAAAAATCTGAACAGTGGTGTGTCACAGGAACCAAATCCTGCAAGGGAAGGAGATTTTGTGCCACCCGATTACCATTTTTCACACAAACTCCCGAATAAGATGTAGAGATCCAAACTGTAGCACGCTTGGTAGCCTCTAACCTTCATTCCACCGATGCAGTTTTATGCAAATAGTGTGGAAAAAGAACCTCTCCTTGTTAAACGTAGTGATTATTTTGCATCCAAAATCTGGTGTTCTTTGGAATCTAAATTTAATCGCTCTGTAACTTCCTTCTGGTGAGCCAGATCTCTTGGCTATAAAAACCCAGCAACTTTAACTTTAGTTATCAGCGCTGACGATCTCATCAACTAAATAAAAATCCACCATCCCACAAATGTGAACAAGAGTTGGCTTGGTGAAACGGAATTTATGTGCCTCATCAACTGTCAGTCCAGTTTGGCTAATTTACACAAACTGCTGTCATGTGGAAGTGTTTAAAATTGTTGTATGTTAATGGTTACGACATGGCCCACTAATACTCCAGTCATGTGCATGCCTTGCATGAATTAATTGCACTGATGTTGTCTGCTCCCATTTTAGTTAATGGCACTGCCTCAGCCTTCTGTGTGCTTGCTGCTAAACCATCCCAAGCTGCTGTAGTGTCCACAGCTATGCCAGTTCGTGAAACCAATCCCTGGGCTCATGCTCCTGCTGCTAATACTGGAGCTGCAGCCATGGTCTCTGGTAAGACTGGAAGTAGATCCTGTGCGTTGCTATGAGAGCTTGGATCAAAAGCGTAATTGAGCTCCTGAGACGCCTGTGTGTGCCACTTGATGAAAAGGGGAAGGAACAGGAACAAAAGCTGGAAGTAGTAGCCTTTTGCACAAGTGGATGGAGGGAAGCTATGAACTTGTAGGTTCTGGGTCTATAAGGGAGACTGTTTCTTATTTTGGCAGGGTTTTAGAAAAGCTGATGTTGTAAAAGGAAGCTATCTTATTTTCATTAAAATAGCGCGTGCTTGAGGATGAAGAGATCTGTACATGGACCTCCAGATGATTTCTGTGCATTGTTCCCAGCCAGAGAGAGATCACGTTCGGTACTTAAAAGCTTTAGAAATTAATTTCTTGTGTCTAATAAGTTTTAGTTTGTCCCTTCAGTTGTCTTTGCCTACATTCATATCCAATGTGAGGTAGTAATTTACCACTGTAAAAACAACGGAGAACTGACAGTTTTAACTAGTTGAGACAGGCCAAAGGAAGAGTACTGAGCAGTTGTCCACTTCCTAAAAACTGAATAACTGCTTTTCTCATTACACTGAAGAGTTGGTGAGGTCCTATAGGAAGGAAAGAGAGTTTGAAACAGGGAGAAAGAAGACTGCAGCATTCAGCTAATGAAGGATGGTTTTGAAAGGGGGAGAGGAATGGAAATTATGGTAGTTTTTAATTTTTTTTTTAAATCACTGAAGATAAATGAATTTAAATAGAGCTGTATTTATAACAGAAAAATCTGAATTGTTAGAAGTTGAGGATTGCAAGACTTTGAAAGGGTTATCAGCCTGAGTTATAGTCTGGGATAGAAAAACGAATGTTGCCTTGAACTTCCTGCTTCCTGTACCATTACATGCCAGTATTATAAAAGGGTAAAGCCTGAATTTAGAAAATAAATAAGGAAAACAAACCTTAAAAACAGTTTCTTGAAGATTAATGTTCCAACAATCCACCATTCCTGAGCTTTGCGTTCAGAAACTGATACTCCCATGTTAAGAGTTAGAGACTAGATTATTGCCACGGAGCAATAAAGGCCTGCCCAAATATCTCAGATGCCTGCTATTAAAAACAAACAGCAAAACAAAACAAGTGCCCACAAAACAAAAATCTGCTTTGTAGCGATGAAACTTTTCCATCCCTTCTTGACCAGCATCTTCCCTAAAACAGGGCAGTGCACTGGATGCAAAAAGGCGCTTCTGCTATTAGCAGTGGTCTCAGCTGTGGAGGGAAGAGGCCTGGCTGCTGTTGTGCATCCTGCAGCCTGTCTCACTGATAAAAGGGTGAGGAACGGAACCACTGATGACTTCCCTGTGCTTTCCTCCCCAGGCACCGAGTGGAACAGCAGCACCCCAGGCACGGCCTCGCCAAGTCTCTTCCAAGGAAATCACAGACGTACTCCCTCGGAGGCAGACCGCTGGTTGGAAGAGGTCTCCAAGACTGTCCGTGCCCAGCAGCAGCCAGCCCCCGCCGCACAGCCGCCACTGCAGCCCCCTCCGGCCGCTTCCCAGGCAGCAGCCGCCTACCCCGTGAGCACCTTCATTGCGCCTCAGCCCGTGCCGGTTGGCGTGGTGCCGCCCATGCAGCCACCCTTTATTCCAGCTCAGCCCTACGCCGTAGCAAACGGGATGACGTATGCGGCAGCCCCGAGCGTACCTGTGGTGGGAATCACACCTTCCCAGATGGTAGCCAACGTCTTTGGCACGGCGAGCCACGCTCCGGCTGCCCATCCGCACCAGTCGCCCAGCCTCGTCAAACAGCAGACGTTCCCTCAGTACGAGGCCGGCAGCGCTACGGCCAGCCCTTTCTTCAACCCGCCCGCGCAGCACAACGGCTCTGCGGCTTTCAATGGCGTTGACGGTGGCAAATGGGCTGCAGAGGACAAGCACCCCCAGCCTCCTGCGGCCGCCCCGCAGGTAGACCCGTTCGAAGCACAGTGGGCAGCACTGGAGAGCAAGGCAAAGCAGCGCACGAATCCCTCCCCGACCAACCCGTTCTCGAGTGATTTACAGAAGACATTTGAGATTGAACTTTAAGCGGCCCTGTAGATAAAGGGAGCAGAGGGGACTGTTTCTCATCTGTTTGCTTTGATAATCCCAAAGGTCCCTTCAAATGAAAAATGGGTTAGAAAGAGGGAGCAATGATGGGGAGGATATAAACGTATGCGGAATTTCATGTGCAGTTCTCAAAATAAACCCTGGAGCCACCTCGGTCTGCATTCCCTCTTCACTTGGAAAGCTGGAAGTTACACAGCAGAGCTGGGCGCCCGGTCCTGCAGAAGCATCACGTATCTCAGAAAGGATGGCAGACCTCAGACCTGCGACCTTCCGAGGCCCCGTGAGTCCTGGACATTCCCCCCCCAGGGAAAAAGCAGAGTTGGGGTGGGGGAAGCAAGGAGGGAGGTTGTCACCTGTTTAGCAGAAGCTGGCTCTGTGGAAAAAGTTGAGCTTCCATTTTGAGTAACAAAGTGAATATTATATGTAAAGACTAAAGTAAAGCCAAAATCTTTATTTTTATGCATTTAGAATATTTTAAATAGTGGATATTAAAAGATGTATGAGTTGTAAGTAATCTTGCCAAAGGTTTAAAAAAAAAAAAGGGGGGGGGGTGAATGTAAGAAATTGTACATAAGATTGATTTATCTCCAATTCTTATTGTAAGTAACGTTGGGGGGTGGAAAAGGGGCTCTAGCTTGTTCTTGTATCTGTTCATTGTAAGTAGCATATTGCAACAACAATCACAACCAATAAGTCATTATATTGTAGTTTTAAATAATGAAAATTAAAGAACAGTATTGTCATGGTCTGAAAACCATGGGGAAAATTAACTGTTTTTTTATTGGAATCAAGCTACATATTATATATAGTACATTTTTTTTTCTTCCATGTATTGCTGCAGTTTTCTTGTCTTAATCTATTGGTTCTAACACTACTGTGACAAACTTACTGTAACCATATCTAACATCCTGGGGCTGCCTAGGAACCCATTTTTTGTTTGTCTGTCAATAGATCTTAGAGGTTTTTTTAACTTTTGTTTTTATTTTTTCCACGGATTTGTGAAACCTTGTGGTAAGGCTGCAGCTGGTCCAGGTTCTGCCTCTGGTGACTTGTGAAATCCATCTCATTTTAACTTTACTTTTAAACTTTGGCCTTACAAGCAAATGTAAGTTATATATATTTGTACTGATGATTTATAATCTGCTTTAACAGAAATAAATGTTGGTGGTAGAAGCACCGTCTGTGAAAGCTTTATTTCCCCTCTCCCCATTTGATTTTCAGGATTTGCCCTTCTGGCTCATGATATTTCAACACTTCTCATTTTGTACCCCACATTATGTTACCTTGAACTTTAAGACTGAACTTGCAAATATCCATTTGACCTATAGCTGTTTAAAAGCTCTGCAAAGGAGGGTTTTATGGAAAATATTGGTTTCTGGGTTTGCAACACTGGATTTTCTAATATTGAACACTTACAAAGACAAAAACACAAACATTGAAAAACAGGTGAAAGGAATACTCACTTGGGCTTTCTTTTCCTTTGCTATTAAAAGGAGGATCCTAAGGGCTGCCCAGGATGACACCATATTTTCACTCCTTTCTGTTCTCCCAGGAAGCTGATACCCATCCTATCAGTGTGGTTGGTTTTTACTGCGTGCTTACGTGCATGGTGTTAGATATACTGAAAAATACGAAGTCAGACTTTGTAACCTGAAAGGAGAGAAATGCTGCCTTGCATCGGCCCTAGCATTTGAGCTTGCCAGCAGTTGCCATTTCCAGGCAAGTACAGAGGTGGGCTAGAAAATGGGGGCTTTTTTCTTTACCGGTTCTTTCTTACCTTAAGCATACCTGTGTGGAGTACAGCACCAGCAGCAATCCCCAGTACCCTATGGTATTGGAGTTGGTACCTGTGCTTATTTGACTTTCAGAAAGCTAGCAAATAGTCACATACGCTTAGAGATCTAATGTTGGTTGGGTCTGTGGTTTTTGTGGGGTTTTTTTTTCCTTTCTCCTACTAGTTCCTTGTTCTGTCAGAGCTGTGCCCAGAGATCAGATGGAAATAGCTACACCCTTCCTCTGCCTGGAAGATAAGGGTAAAGGGGATAGAATGACCTTCCTATGATCCTTTGTTTAGAGAAGAAAACCACTATCTTGATTCTCAAATAATATAAACATTTGATTAGGAGGTTAAGTGATACTACACAGAAGAAAATTCTCTGCTTGCCAAATATGAAAATGCAAACACACTGCTTTAGTTAACTAACTGCTAGAGCCATGGCATGTATTTGAAGCAACACACTGCCTTCAGATCCCATCCTTATTACCATGGTTACACATCTGAAAGGAGGTCAAGTAATAAATGAGAGAAAGAAAAAAAAAGAACGTTCCTTCAGTGTTAAAAGTCCAGTCTGTCAGAACACAGATGCCCACTACAGCTCTCACCAGGTTGGAGACAGAGCTCCCTGACCATGCTGTGTCTAATCATACAGCCTAAATGAAAGCTGACTGCACTATTAGAAAACAGGGCCCCTGAAACAAAGAAAGGGATGGTATTACAGAAATGGCAGCTCATTCTGGGAGAAAGGCATCTGATACAGGCACCATCCACTTGGAACCACCTTCCTGGGGGGGGGCTCACAGCCCCTTGCTGCCCTCTGTGCCTGCCACACAGGACTGAAACGTACACAGCCTCTCATCAGTCCATGGTCTCAAAAAGCAGAGTGGTACCATACAGTTAAAAAAAAGAAAAAAAAGAAAAAAAAGCTTTTTAACTGTCTGTAGCCTCTTGTTCCTTTACTGGACTGCTTTTAGACTGTTCAGTTTGTTCAGATCTTAAAGCATCGTGTGCAGTATTGAACCCACACCTGTGCTGAAGAGAGGGCAATCATTAGGTTGGTAATTCTTATTTTTAGATGCAGCTGAACTGATTTACTGGATTTAGAGTTCAGACCAGCTTTAGGCTGCCAAGCCTGGGGATTTACACCCACATATCACTGCTGCCCTGAGTGCCAGTTCTGGACTGAAGGAGAGGAGAGTGGTGTGATCACAGTCCAGAATTAGCTTCCTTTCATAGAAGCCTTAAATTAGAGAAGCAGAACTAGGAAAAAAAATCAAAACACAACCTAAAAGCAACAAACTAAAAAACACAAAGCTGTCGCAAAAAACAGCCCTTACTACCCACCTGCAAACATCAACATCAGCACTACACATCACTGTACCAGCAAAGAAGTATAGCTACATCTATACGTCCAATAAATGGTGCCAATTAATACCAGCAACCCACCCAAGACTCAGAAGGTAGTGCAGAATGAGGCTGCTTCTAGGGCTAGTGCTATGGAGGAAGAATATTGAGACTGTAGAAAAGGTTGGAAGGTCTAAGTCTGTTTTGAGTTACTGAAGGTGTGCCTTTGCTGGGTCAACAAACCATCCTATACTTACCATCTTACACACACACACACACACACACACACACACACCTTAATCCCCGGGGATTTCTCTTTCAGTGCCTCATGCATGCCAGCTGACACTCTGTGTTCTGTATTAGTTCAGACAGGAGGGATGCTTTTTAGCTCTAACTGCTTTGCCTCTGTGTCTGGAAATCCCTATTTGTTGGCACATAACAGCAAGAATCAGCCCTGGCCACATGCAGACCCAAGTGTTTCTGGAGCTTACTGACAACAGCAGATCATTGGGAAATTTATTCCAGCAAGACAAGTATCCCTACACCTATTTACGTGTTTATATTACTCTCCTCTCCAAGCTGATACCCAGCACAGTGCTAGCAAAAGCCCATACTTGCATTAAATTCAACAGCACGATTCTGGTTCTGGAAAAACCAAACTAACTTCATAATACTTCCCAGAGATACTGATGTTTAATCTGCATCATCTTAGAACATACTACAGTGTTGTTATGTTAATGATCCCTACCATTCAGAAAAGGCTAAATACATTTTTCCATTTTGTCCAAAGCTTTCTGTGGAGCATTGCTTTCTGCATTTCAATCCAGAGCTGAATACATTTAAGTGGAAACCAAACTGACCCAAAGATAAATTCTACTTAGGAGAGCTGTAGTAAAACAGCTACAGTACGTAGCTGCAGTAGGTGACATCACAGCTGCATCTCCTGAGCTGGCAATCTTACAGCACCTCAGTGCTAATTTTACATGCACCAAGCTGTTTGTCATGGTCAGATTCCTTTGCTCCTCAGCATTATAAACGTTCCTCGGTCATTAGTCCTTCTGTTAAGACGGCTCAGGCCCATCTTAAGACACTTCAGCCTATGGTGCTTTTTTGAGCTATTCTCTTTTCCTTATATGAAGAATCTTTCATTCTGGTTATTTCCCCTCTCTAAAGTCATTTGGAGAGAGTATTCCCAGTGCTACCTCCTCCTGTGAAAAGCAGCAACTACCATTATGTGGAGAGATGGATGAGCTATTGCAAGGCATACAAGGAAGACATTGCAAGGAGTCAGAAGAAAGAAGTTTGCAATAAACCTGAGGATGGTGGTTCTCCCACCTTTTGGCAATTACACCCTACACCATTAAATCTGCCCTCTTGAGCTGCCAGAACAGTTTCATACAGTAGAAGAACAGAGTTCAAGATTCTTGTCTTGTCACCTGCTGTTCCACACGGCCTTGGTGGTGTCTGTCACCCACTGCGATGAGGAGGGCTGTCGTGCGGCTGGTAGCGAGAGCAGCTGGCACAGCAGAAGCTGGCATAGTACTCGTTACTGCAGAGCTGGGCCTGCACGATCAGCCCACAGTTGGCGAGGTGCGGCTGGTCCACACATTCTCTGCTCGGGTCCACAACGTGATTCACAGTTGCTGCAGCCAAGGAAAAGGTAAAGCCAGCTGAAAACACAGCCGGGGCTTGCCTCAAGGTTTATCTTCCCCTCCCCAAAACCGCAGCAGGTTCCCATTTTCTCCATCCTTCCAGTTCTAAGGGGAATTGTTTAATTACAGTCCAAATAAAGGACCAGAGAGAGAAACTGACAACTCTGGTTAGATAAAAGAGAAGGCAGTTTCTGGGACTGATTCCCAGTGCCTTGGTGGGGGGCCGTTTCCACCACCCTGCTCTCACACCCACCCAGAGGCTCCTGCTGCTCCCCAAAGCCCGGGACTGGTGGTGGATGGGTGCACGATGGGCAGCCTTCTAGTAATGGCCAAGAGGCAGCAGCTCTGTGCCAGGAGAAGTGGGGAGGACAAGTTGTACTCACTGCTGGGCCTGCTCCTCAACACTTTCACCTCTGTGCTGGCACTGACAGAGTTGCTGCTGCTGTAGGCGCTGCATGTGTAGGATCCCTCGTCAGCCAAGTGAACATTGCTTATGGTCAGGCTTCCATCCTGGGACAGGTGGACGCGGCGGCCATCTGCCCTCACTGGGACTCCATTTCTGTAATGAGAAGTGTTTTGTACCACTGTTCCCACTCCTGGTAACTGAAGGAGCTCTTTGTACTCTTTGGAATTGATGCTCTGTGAAAGGGGTAAATTAGTACAAATTCAGCACAAAGGAAGAAGTCTTCTTTTGCCATAACCTGGCTCTACAATTATGTAGGAATATGAGCCTGAGCAAGTCTACATTCATTAGTCCACTGCCACCGTGGGAGGTAGCTAGCTGTGTGCTCTGTATATGGTCTTTGTCCTTTCCAATATGACACATTTTTGAGGTTTGAGGAACTAGAAGAAAAGCCACAGTGACTTTCCCTCTCTCCGGGTTGTGGTCTGGCAGTCTTGTTTGGCTGGCATTAGTAGCTTATGCACATTGCCTGATGAACATATGGGGTAGTGAGCAATGCAACCTTTTTCCCTTAAAAGCCTGTTTAGAAAAATGTTAAAATATCAGCAAGAACGTAACCATTCTGTTCTTCCTGGAATACTCTGTGCATGGCCAGAAAACTGCCTGAATTATGAACTTCTAGTTACCAAGGAAAGTAAACTTTGTTCACTGAAAAGAGTTTCATTCATAGCCTGATACTTCAATCATTTTGTTGACTCAAATACCAAACTTACATATGGAAGAATAGCTCTCTTTGTGAGATGGCCCGCTTCAGTCCAACCCCTTGGATCAGAGGGATTGAAACAATTGCCAATCCATGTCTATGGATCCTTTGCAAGAAAGCTCCAAAATTGAACAGATTATTTTCAAATGGAAAAAAAAAAAACCCACACCAAATCCACTACATACTTAGACAAATTTGGTTTAACTATTAAAATATCATCAGAAGAAGACAACTTCTCTCTTATTGTTACCAAAACACTGTGAATTGTCATTCATTCCCATCTGGCAATAAAGGGAGAGAACTGCCACAGCACGAAGCTGAGAGAATAGATGCTGTTATTGTAGAGGCTAAAATGTTTGCTAGGTTTAGTCACAGAGAGTTTTCTAGAGACCAATTATAAGTCATCCTCCAGTTACTCACTTTGATTTTTGGTATTTTATTGTCATTTGCTTGCTAGCACGGAGCTCCTCTGAGCTCCATGAAGTCTTACCTTAAAGTTTGCCTCTACTCATTTGTCTGAAATGCAAACTCGGTGACCACTGCCCACAGAGATTTTGCCGAAGACTTTTAGGTTAACCATTAGGTGGATTAGGAAAGGTGAGATGATGCCATTGGGAGCGAACCACAGCTCTCTCCCTTGCCTAGCAGGCATCCTGCATTATGATTTGGAGGATAAGTGATGAGGTTCAAGAAGAGACAAGAGAGAAGTTTCACCTTGCTTTTGCTCACCTTGACCACCTTATATTCACATTGTTGCCAGTCACTGTACAATGAAGTTGAGCAGTTTCTCCTTCAGATACCTTAATGCTCGGCAGAAGACCAGTAATCCTCAGCCCTCCTAAACCAGAAGGTGAACAGTTACTAGCAAGAATACAATGCTATGCTGCCCCAGGTAGCAGAAGCTTCTAGGCCTTGAACCAGCATGTTTGGAACTAGCTGTAGCTATTGCTACGGGGAATGTCATATATCCTAAGGGCTTTAGCCCAAGCCAGGGCAAGAAATGGAGATTTCAAAGAGTATTTTTCCTCCAATTAGACAAAAGTACATCATACACAAAGAAGAACTGCCTCTTCATTGCCTCTTGCTACTACCTTACCTGTTCCATGCCAGAAGTGAAGCCCAAGAGCCACTCTCATACTAGCAGTCCCACCTCAGCTATCTAGAGCACCATGACCTACTGATACATGAGAACACCGCTGGGAAAACCCACTCACTCTTCCCTTACCCACAAGCTGCCTGTTAAACATTAGGTATGAAGTTAAGAGGCACGGCCAGAGGAGAAACCCAGTCTGCCCAGCCCTTCCTGTTTCACACTTGTGTGCACAGACACACAACACGGCCACCCGCCTGGTACCTAGAGGTCGGAGCAGGACCTGGCGCTGGTCCTGGTCACGTCCATTCGAGGCGATGCAGGTAAAGAAGCCGGCGTCCTCAGAGCTAACCCGGCTGATCACCAGGGCCCCGTCTGACTGCTGTCTGTGTCTGATGAACAAAACCACAAATCCCCTCAGCTTGTGTTTGAGCCATGATATGATTCCAGCCACCAGAAATGAATCTGAGCCTTATACACAACTTTGCAGTAACACTAAGCAAAGGTATAGCAGCAGCTCAGTTCAATTCGCAATACAGCCTCTGGCCTGTAGACTCTGTATCACAGCTCTTCATCTGAGAGCTTGAAGTCCAGGCTCTGACCTGTGACTAGAGCAGTAGGACAGCATTGTCTGGCCCTGACAAATGAAACTGCCCAGCACAGAGCAGAAAAGTCCCTGTCTGCACTGGCCAGCAACAATGACCCCTCAGAATGGGGCTCTCCTAGCCACAGCCTGCCGCAGGAATAGTAAAGCCAGCGGGGAGCTCACCTGGGAGGGGAGAGGGGCTGCCCATCTTTCTGCCACTCAATGGTGAGAGCTGGAGATGCTTCCACTGTGCAGGGCAGTCTGACTCTCTCCCCAACTTTGGCCTCCACTACTGAGGGCTCGCTCTTGTCCATTCTCAACCTGCAAAGTCCACAAGCACAACAATGCAGCAACATCCTTGTTCAGTATCTGACCTTCAGCACAAGGCCTTCTTAATCACAAGCCTTGTTTTTTGCCTCGAATGGGAAAGGGCGATCTCCGTGCTCCCGTTAGAATTCGCCATTAACAACATTCACTCTCCTCAGAAAAAAAGCAGCCTCTATCAAAGCCTGCTACAGATCAGCACAGCGTGGTGCTGCACTCCTGCCAGACAACTTAACCCTTCAGAGACAGCAACTCAGAGCATCTCTGTTACTTGTAACACCCCTCTGGCTAAAACCGTAAGGAAGTGTTAGCAACATAAATACACAGCAAATGGCCTGGGCACCAAGTAAAGCTTCTCTCAAGGTGCAGACAGCAAATACTTTTTTAGGGTGTGAAGAGTCCACTGCAATCACCAGCCAGACTGCATGCAAGGGCATCCACTGCACACTGCAGAAAGGCTGGGCATGGGCTCTCACATCATCCATCCTCTTGTGCTCTTTGCTTTCTTCTGACTACAGATAAACACCATTTCAGAAGGGAACTAAACCAGGATGTTCCCAGAGTCAAAGAAAACATCATCTCCCCCACCCCCATTCTCTGACCTGAATTCTTGATCTCAAAAAACAAAACCAAAGAGCCCTAATTCAGTGCTTTTATAGTTCAGTGAAACACTTCTTTCTGCATTTAGGCAAAAGCAGCTAAGGGGGTTGCCGGGGATTCGGCAAATTGGCTGAGTTTTAGGCAGCGAACTCAAAAGAAGAGAGAGATCAGATCATACTCCCATTTAGTCTAGAGCCCCAGTGTTCTGCATTTAAAGTGAAAACAACTTTTAACCTTTTATTTCTGCAAGGCCTGGAAGAACCAGAGAAATATGCAAGAAACTACGGAGTATGTCAAGCAGTACATGAAAAGTACATGAAAAGATAGCTTGGAGTCAAACTGCTTTGTTCACAAAATACTTAAAATAAACGGTCAGGGGCTAAAGTATCTGACAGGTTGTTATTTATTTTTTTATATACACATATTTATTGTCTATTTTGTAGTAATTAAGCAGTTCCCTCTTGCTTTGCTTTTTTCCAGAATGGGTTTCTCTTTCTGACTACACTAACTGGAACAGCTAAGGACAGTTCCCCCAGCATTTTTGTATTCATCTGAACCTGGATGCTTTGTTATCAGCCTCCCTGGACATATTTGCTAAGGATATGCTTCTTTCAAGGGACCCTTGGGAGAACAGCAGACAGCTTGCAACTGGGATTTCTGCCTGCTCCTATTGTCAGCAGTTCAGTATCCCTCGCCTCCCAACCATGCCCAGAACAGCTGATCCAGGACCTTTCCAATCTTCAGTTTTTCTACATGAAGAGATGCCATATGGTTCATCAGCTGGGCATGGTGGACAAACTGTTGCTGTATGTGAACTTACCTATATGTGAATTGCTGATGCACAGAGGAACCGGCTGCCTGTACAACCTTCCCGTCTCTGGGTAGCTCTCGGTGCTGCTGATTTTCCTTGTGAAGGACCTGACCTCTCTCACCCTCTGCCAGAACAGCACTCTGGTACTCTATTCAAAATAAAATGCCATATGTGAATAAAAAGACTGTTCTTACTGTGACCTCTTGCATAGGGCTTTCTGTGAGCTTGGGAGAACTCGCTGAATTGGAGCCAAAGAGCCCTTCAGCCATCTGTTTTCTGACTGATGCAGTAAGCCTGTGCTGCCGACTAATGAGAGTCACAGACCTGCAGGCAAGCAATTTTAGACTCTTTTCTCTTCTCTGTTATTGAATATGTTGCAGTATTCCTTAGGCCACACTGCCTTCTGCCCCCCACACCATTGCTATGACATGGTACATCTCAGAGACTTAAGGCCACCAATAGTGGCTTGCTGGCCCATCTTTTTTAGACTGATCTGTTGTATTTTTTCTGGATTTGCATCTTAAATATGGCATGTTTTTTGAAACAGGGAATAATTTGTTACCTAGTTGGTCTTGTTTGGTCAAAACACAAATGCATCAGCATGAACAGCTATGTAACCCAGTCATACCATACTGTGAGATTGGGGTACAGGAAACCCCTTTTCTGAAGCCTTCTGCCTGGGACCAGGAGGCAGCTGATGGCTCTCAGACAGGACAACATGCTTGCTACGCTGGAAATGGTACAGGTTGCAGATGGGCAATAATTCCAGGTACAAGGTGCCACTGCAGGTGGGAAGTGCTTTAGGGTAAGGGCTTTATCATAACATAACATCAGAAGAAGCCTTGTTGCCTCCACACTCTTGGTTCCTGCACTGCGGAGGAGATCTGCTGCTATAACTTGCCCAAGGAACAGCACTGCTATGGGGTAAAGGCAATGCTGCCTGCACAGTATGGCAGCAGAGGACTTTTGCCCATTGTCAGCATCAGTTAATGAGCAGCGCTGAGTTACCCCTTTCGTAGAAGAGGTAGTAGAAGATTTAAGATGTAAGTAGAAGATGAATTACCTATGATCTGTAACTGAATCTGCCGCTGTCTCTCTGTCCTCCCATCAGAAATGAGGCATGTGTAAGTCCCAGCATCCTCCAGCTTGACGTGGCTGATAACTAAAGAGCTGTCAGACTGGTAGATGTGCCTACAACAGGAGCGGGAATCAACTGCCTCTGCGTGGCCAAGGACAGCAGCTGGCCGAGGCAGAGTGGCCCTTCCTGCTGATGTTACATAAACCACCACCATGAACTGCCCTCCCCAGCTTAGAAAAAAAAAAAAAACCACCCTATTGACCACAGCAGGGTCACAGGCAGGGGAAATACTGCAACAAAGAAAGGAGGTCAGGAACGGAGAGGAATGGGAAAACAGGGAACTGCTTTCAACGATCCTCTCCCATGAGAAGGCAAACTGCCCTTCCAGGCAGGAGCCTGAGCCCCAGCAGTCATTTGCAAACAAAAAAGCAGAACTGAGCTTTTCTTAACAACTGCAATTTTCGTAACAAAAACTGAGTCTCTGGATCCAAACTGTTGAAGGAAACAGACTTCCTATGAAAAAATAGGCTTTAAAAATAATTTTAAAAGCATTACATTAGATGGCAGTGCCAGAAACTCCAGCCAGGGGAACTCCTGACTTACTTGGCCACAGGCTTCATCCTGGACTAGTTAAGCAGTGTCTCAGGAAAAATCCTGCACAGCCAACATTCTTTTGCACAATTGCCCACAAGTCAGTTTCCACTGGTTTTGGAGCAGCACTCATTCTGACCCATACAGCTATCTGGTGCCTCAATACAGTTGTAGAGTATACCTGTTTCTGCTGTCTATAGATCAGATGGATAGCTCATTTTCAGGAGTGTTCCTAGCTTAATACATGGGCTTGTTTATTTATTAATCCTTTTTATCCCCTCCAAAGAATGTTACCAATGAGATTAGAAAGAAAGTGGACAAGCATATTTGGCACTCTGCTCAGCAAGGATAATGAACTGCTCCGTAATGAAGGGGGTCGAGCTTACCTGTCAGAGGAGACTGTCTGGCCATCCTTCATCCACTCCACCTTGGAGAAGGGGGACATGCTTGCCTTGCAGGCCAGTTGAATGTTTTGTCCCTTGACTGCTGTCACAAGAGAGAGCTTGGCTTCCTCCAGAATGGTTCTGAAAGATAAAGAGATTCCAGGGACCCCTCAGCTGCTCTTCTCTCCTTAGGATCTTCCAGTGTGACTATAAACAACCACAGTATAAAGCAGGACTAGCTGCCCATTTAGCTCTGAGCAGAGGCAGCATGTAATATAGCAAGTCCTCTGCACAGCAAAGGCTGGTCTGGATAGACTCATCACCACAAGCAAACCAAGGAGACAGCCATAGCTATGTAACTCTCTCTTCTGAGAACTAGGCTCAGCTCAGCAGATTGACAGAGATCCAGACACAGACATATCTAGCTCTACACAACCTCGATTTTCACTGTGACACTGTCTAGATCCTGACCCAAACTGCATTTTAAAGACTTTCCCAGAATAACCCACTACTTCTCTGTGCAGCACTGAGATAAATGCTGTGAAGCCAGAGTCAGGTAAATGTACTGATCAGAATGGGCAAACCACCTACGGATTTTCATTTACAGTATGCCTCTCAAAAAAAGGCCTCAGCATCCCAGTCTTTTCATGCTTCTTCCAGTGCTGTCAGAGTGTAATGAGAGTGCAGGGAATGAGAAACCTCTTAACTCTAAGGCCTGGCTAATATGATTTACCAAAGCCAATATATAGCCAATCTGTCACAGGGTCAGCTGGGCTGGACCTACGTTTCCACTGCAGAGGAAGCTGCACTGATGCTTCACAATGAGCAGACTGAAATGACCAAAAAATAAAATAAAATCACCTGTGCTGATTCTGTGCTGGGAAGAAGTCTGCAGACACCTGGTGCCCAAAGCTCTCTGTCACAGAAACATCTGTTGGATGTTAGGGGGAAGTTTTGGATGTTAGGGGGAAGTTCTTTACAAGGAGAGTGGTTAGGCCCTGGAACGGGCTGCCCAGGGAGGTTGTGGATGCCCCGTCCTTGGACGTGTTTAAGGCCAGGTTGGACGGGGTCCTGGGCAACCTGATCTGAATGTGTATGTTTGGTGGCCCTGCTAGGCAGGGGGGTTGGAACTACATGATCCTTGGGGTCCCTTCCAACCCGGGTGATTCTGTGATTCTGTGATTCCAGAAGCCTTATGCCACTGCTTGCCTTCGTGGCAGCACCTGTTGGCCACTGCTACTCTGCTTTTGGGAGGGCCCAGGCACTGCTGTTTCCCCTGTCAAGTGCAGCTGGCTCAGGCTTTTCAATCTACTTTGCTGGGTGCCCCATTGCTGGCTCTCCATCACACCAGACTTTTGCGAAGCTTCTGGCAGCACCTACCTTCTCCAGGAGTTCTCTCCATGTCTGTTCTGCGAGGGGTTTGAAGCCCCGTAGGATCTTCCTTCTTGGCCATGACTTGAAGACTCTCTTGGCAGGTGCTGCTGCTTACCCTGAGCAGCACCCATATGAAAATGAGAGCCAGTGTCCTGCCGTTGCAGGGCTCCTGTGCCAGAAGAGGGCTGGTGCTCCAAGGGACTAATCCCCACAGAGCTATGACACACTCTCATGCATTCCTCCTCTGAAGCAAAGCTGTTTTTATTGCCATGGCAGCCGCCATACCAGAACCGGTTGCACTTGCCAACAACAGTCACAAAGTACCAGCGAGTGGTCCAGTTCGCACAGGGGCCGTGAGCACTGGGCAGCAGGCACATGACAGGATATGCTGCCAGAAAGAACAGAACAGAAGAGCGTGTGAGGGTCATGAAACACAAAGGTCTGAGTGCTTCAAGCCACTTGCCTAAATGATGGGCCTTACGGGCAGTGTTGGTGGAAAGGTGAGACACCTGAGTTTTGCACCCAGCTGTTTTGAAATAGGGCAGCTGCTCTGATGTTTCCCTCCATCTTAGTTTTCCCACTAGCAGAAAGAGAACTCAGCTCAGAGATATTTCTGAGTCTAAATAGTTATGGCCTTTCCAGGAAATCCTGCAGCTAAAAGGTTGATCTTGGGTCTTCTTCCACGAGCGGAACATAGCCATCATACGCACATTTCCAGCCCAGAGAGCAAGTGGATTAGACCCAGTTGTGAAGATTCATGCACTGCAGAATACTCCTGCAAATAAAGAGGAGCATGGCCAAAGGTGTCTGCGAACATCACTCTGTGCTCTGAGTCACAAATATCAGAGTCACATGCTGACAAATACTGATGCAGGGCTCTGACTGAGAGGCCCTTTGCTGAGCTGTGGCAGAGCAGAGAGGACAGGCAGACTTTTCCCTTTCCCCAGGGCAGTCTCACAGGGCTGGTGACCACGCAATCCCTTTGCTGCAGCAACAGGGGAAAGCAACGCAGCAGCAACCTGCCTGCAGAGGATACAGCTGGGAACTACAGGAGAGGAGATGCTTTTGCCCAGCGCCTCTAGCATCCTTGTAGTATAGTAAGCACTGTCCTCTTCCCCCCTCCCCCCCCCCGATCTCTGCTGGTTAAATGTCTCCACAGAGCCCTATACAGCAGCTCCATCCTTAGCTGTAGCTCTTATTGCACTCCTGCCCAAATGGGGTTGTCTGAAGGCAGAACATGGCTCCTGTTCCTCAGAGAAGAGCCTACTTCACCTAAACCCAAATAATGAATTTGGAGAACCAGGCTATACCAGGTTGTCTTCCCAGGGTGAAACAGCTATGCACTGACAGAGATTACACACAATTCTGCTCAAACAACAAAAGAGGAAAATAAGAACTTCTGTGGTAGCTAACTTAGCCAATTAGCAGCTTTCCTACATTCCTTTTCTCTAAATTAGAGAGGTATGGATTTCAAGGATGGCCTGTTCAGTGGATTAAGAATTAGGTTGGCTCACTGCAGCCAAAGGGTTGTGATCAATGGTTCTATGTCTAGATGGAGGCCGGTCACAAGTACTGTCCTTCAGGGACTGGTACTCTTCAAGACCTTCAACAATGACACAGACGATGGCATCGAGTGCACCCTCAGCAAGTTTGCAGATGACACCAAGCTGAGCGGTGCAGACAATACAGTAGGGGGAAAGGAAGTCATCCAGAGGGACCTAGACAGGCTGGAGAAGTGAGCCAATGAGAACCTAATGAAGTCCAACGAGGCCAAGTGCAAGGTGTTGCACTTGGGCCAGGGCGATCTCAGGTATTTATACAAACTGGGGGAAGACCTCCTTGAGAGCAGCCTGGCAGAGAAGGACTTGGGGGGTCCTGGTAGACAAGAAGCTGGACATGAGCCAGCAGCGTGCGCCTACAGCCTGGAAGACCAACTGTGCTATGGGCTGCATTCAAAAAGGGGTGGCCAGCAGGGAGAGGGAGGTGATTGCCCACCTCTACACAGCTCTTGTGAGGCCCCATTCAGAGTTCTGTGTCCAGGCCTGGGGCTCTCAGCACAAGAAAGACATGGAGCTCTTGAAACAGGTCCAGAGAAGGACCACTACGATGACGAGAGGGCTGGAACACATCTCCTGTGAGGAAAGGTTGAGGAAACTGGGCTTGTTTAGCTTGGAAAAGAGAAGGCTCTGAGAGGACCTCATTGTGGCCTTCCAGTACTTGAAGGGAGCATATAAACAGGAGTGGGTATGACTGTTTACATGGGTGGATAGTGATAGGACAAGGAGGAATGGTTATAATCTAAGACAGAGGAGGTTTAGCTTAGATATTAGGAGGAAGTTTTTCCACACGATGGTGATGCTCTGGAACAGATTGCCCAAGGAGGTTGTGGACGCCCCATCCCTGGAGGCATTCGAGGCCAGGCTGGATGTGGATCAGGGCAGCCCGGTCTGGTGGTTGGTGACCCTGCGCATAGCAGGGGGGGGCTGAAACTAGATGATCATTGTGGTCCTTTTCAACCCAGGCTATTCTATGATTCCCTTTAACCTTCCCTATCCCAGCCATGAGGCAGAATTTGTTTTCAAGGAGACCATTCACTACAATTTCCAGAGGTCAGAACTTCCACACAGGAAGTTTCCAGATGGTACTGATTTCTGTGTAATTCTTCCTGTGTTTCTAACCAAACAAGTCAAAGCATCACTTACGGTAGTTGGGCCTATTGAGACATCCTTCCCCTTCAGGACCTGCAGCCGAAGCGACACTGTCAAAACAGCAGCCGTACACTGAACTGCGGCACTCGCCAGAGGGGTGCTGCTGGGATAAGGCTTGGCTTGCCTTAGAGACAGGAATTGAAAGCCAAAAGTTATCATGCATACATGAGGGCAGCAGCACATGCAAAGCACCATGTCCAAGCTGTTGACTGCAGGATGCCAGCTGCTAGAAGAATCACTGCTCATTTGTTTGCCTCCTAGAGGCTTTCATGCTGGCAAGGGCTGGGAAACTTGGCTGTCAGCCATGAAGCCAGTGCTGCACCTCCCTGCAAAACACAACTAGCCAGCCTAGGCAGTAGATCGGATTTTTCAAGTGGCCCCACCAGACACCCCAAGCTATATGAGAGGAATTTCCCCCCTAAATATTTTATCCTCAATTAATTTGCAGGGATGATAAACAAGGACAATTGTTAGTGGCAATATTTTTCTGTATTTTTTTTTCTCCCAGAAATCGGATGGCAAGTTTCTAACAGACAGAAATTTCATTACTCAGGATTATTCAACCAGTTCTACACAGGATGCTTCTCTCCTTCTCAGACAATTCCCAACCACTCCCTCTGTCCCCTGCTTACAGAGGATCACAAGCAGATGCCCAAAACTGAACAGGAATGAAGTACGCCAAGGGGCCACATGCCATACATGGAGTATTACTGGGACAGATGAAGTATAATAGAAACACATAATCTGAGTCATCGGGTCAAAATTGAATCTTCACACGTAATGGGCAGCTAAAACCCAAAGGGTTTTTGTGCTTACTGTTGGAACAGCTGCAGCAGGCTGATTTCTTCTCATATGAACATCACTGTCATGCTGTGGGCATCCCACGTTGTTTGGACCTTGGGCAGCTGATACTCCATCAGGACAGCATCCATACCTACAGGCAGAAGGCAGAAAGGCTGCAGCAATATCTGACCTGCTTGGTTCAACAGACACAGACTGAAAATTCCAGTAAGCCTCCAGGAAATGCAGTGCCTCCCTGCTCAGGCCCATCTACTCACAGCTACCTGTTTTGGTGACAGGTGTTGAAGGAACAACCTCTCCCCAAAGGGCCTGAAGCTGGAGTGTGTCCATCTGGACAGCAGCCATGTGGGGTCTGATAACAGTTCTGAGATCTGGTTCCTGCAGTGGGGTGCTGAGTGATGCTGAGCTGATGATAATTTGATGATCGTGACTGGGATTCCCAGCGAACAGGCAACAAGTTGATGCCATGGTCCTCAGTGGAATTGATGTGGTGATTCCTAGAGCTGCTGTGAACTGTGGAGCTCCCAGGGAGCAACCTTCCATCACCAGAATCTGTGGAGATAACTCCTTACAGCATGCAGGTGAGCATCTGCTATTTTATACCTGCTCAAAGCTACAAGGCAAGCTTTTCTGTATCAAGGTTTCACCTGAATATGTGTCTTCTGGCTCTTCCTTCTGAATTTGGTTGCTCTGAGCCTCTTCTGTTCATTGCCCTAACCATTCACCCTGCTGACCCATAAGAAATCATCTGTCACATTGCTTTTATCCCCTTGTAGTAGGACACATGAACCTTTTTTCTAATCCCCTTTAGGCAGCATTTTTCTCAGCCAGCACTTATATCATGCTCATATGATATCTCATGATATATATCATACTCATGATATCATACGTCAGAACCGGGGATGTCTTTACAGCCTGCTACATGCATGAACTCACAGGTAGTTCTCTATTGGTGTAAAGAACCTATAATTTATCCGACTCCAAGAATTCTGGAAGTCCATGAAAAGAACAAGAGAAAGGGAGAAAAGAAGGATCCTTCTCCCTACCATACCCTGTTTCAAGCCCACCATCACCAAACCCAAGCAAACAAAATTCTGAACCTGTGGGAGGGCTGTTTGGGTTGTAACGCGTCAGCAAAGACTGTCGACTGATATCATATCCCATAGTGTCCTGCATACTGGGGACCTCTGCAAAGAGAGACATACACAAAATAAGTGCAGCTAGTCCAACTATATTCAAATAATTGCAAATGCATCAGAAAAGTAACAGGAGACTAAGGTTGACAAAAATGTGTTTCTTCTCCTGGAAAAGCTGGTGATCAGCAATTGGATTCAATTGGATTGTCAGGACAGCTACCTGCAGTGGGTAGGCAGCCAGAATTCACCATTTCAGCTATGACAAAGACTAACTACAGACAGCAAGTAAAATCTCCATACAGTTTACAGCTGGTCCACAAGGGGATGAGAGCTGGCTACAGTTTCTAACTACTAAGTCTGTCCAGGGTGTTAGTCCTTAGCTCTGTGATTCATGATCAGTCTGCAATACAAACTGGGACAGAGTCAAAGCAAAATACTGAATTCAGAATAGAAACACCAATATTGCTCCCAAGCCCATTACATGTGTTTCAAACAGCACAGGTACTGGGACTCTGAAGATGCTGTGGTTGTAGGTGCAAAAGCACAGGATGGAGACAGGTAAGCAGGGAGCTGAGTGCACAAGCTTTTGCAGAGTCTTGGCAAGAAGCAACTTAGGAAAAGTTGGGTGTCTATCAAATCAACTCACGCTGTGGCAGGTAGCAAGGCTGCACGTTGCAGCTATCCAGGGTGGCTGGCTTCTGTGGTTGGATGGATTTGCATATATCAGCACTGTAGAATTTGGAGTCACCATCAGCACAGATAACTTGGCGTGTCCGGATGCCTGAACTGCAGCTCTTTGAACACTTGAGTACAGAGACAAGGCAAGTGAGCAGGAACCAGAGTCAGAATGCAGAAACAACCACAGACCAAGAGTATGGAACAGCTGTGATTAGCTGCAGGCCGAGCACAGCTTCCTCCACCAAGATAAGGCAAACAACAGCCCAGCTGGATTCATCTGAACAGAGGTACTCTTAATCATTTTGCCAAATGTTGCATCCAGCCCTGAACCATTAAGCTCCAAGATATGCTTACTTTCTAACATCTAGACTTGCTGCTTTGCCAAGGACAGTGGTGTGGCAAGGAGCTGGAATAATCAGCAGGAGTGAACTGTTCCAGACTGACCTGAAGGCACCTTAGCACTACAGGGATCCACCAGTTGTTAAAGGGTCAGTTTTGAACTCTGAATTCAAAAAAACAACAGGCAGCACTTTACAACAGGAAACAAATGGATAGCTTTCTTGTAAGCAGCTAACTGGATTTCCTTTCACTGGAAGCTGTGAGTGAAAAGGAAGCAATGAGCAGCAACTCTGGGCAGAGAGGGCAGTGGAGAAGATGAGAACCAACCTGTTCACAGAAAGTTTTCAGACACTGGGAGAGTATTCTTTTCTTTTATTCAGATACAAGTAGGAGCTCTCTGATACTGGAAAGCCTGAGGCCAGGAAAGATCAGATTAAGGTATGCAGCTTTCTTAGCTGTTATTAAAACTCAGCTACACCACACAAAGAATCAGATGTAATGTGTTTTAACTCAGAACAAGCTGGTCTCACTAGCATGGAAGGGAAACAAGTGTGCTTGGAAATCACATGGTAGATTGGATCTCCCCCATCTCCTCCCCCGGGTATGTTTCCCAGGCTGAAAACAGCCTGTCTCCCTCCACAAGGGAGACAAGATTAATTCAGCTAAAGACAGTCTATCTGAACAATTACAAAAACAGTTTAAATCATTTCACCAAACATGATGACCAGTCCTGAAGCTCTAAGCCATATTCAGCCCATGAGCTGTTTTGCTATTCACAGTAATGGAGCAAATAAATGAGAATAAGCAGCAGGAGTGGATCGTTTCAGTTTATTGGCTGCATTTTGCCACTGTCACTGAAACTATAGTCTCCCCCTCCAAGAAGGATTTATTTTTATAGCAGCTGCAAACAAAGCAGGCAACAGATTAACTGGAGCATTACTAGTGCCAGTTACAATGCAACTGTGAGCCAAGGGATTGGTAATGAAGTACATGCTTTCCAATTCAGCCAATTCCAGGCTGCACTGATTAAACCTTGTTTGCAAGGAACACAGCAATATAATCAATTATTTCCGATGCATGAAAGCATGATGCTTACCAGGCCCCAGTCTCCAACGTGCCAGCCGACTTCTTGGATGCAGTTCTCCTTAAGGCAGGGCTGGGTGGCTGGTGGCTTTGGTTCCATTAAACAAGCAAAGTCCTGAGCTTGAGAGCCCCGCTGCGTTCTGCAGGTGACAGTCCGGGTCTGGAC
The DNA here is from genome assembly GCF_023343835.1 of Lagopus muta. Taxonomy (NCBI): domain Eukaryota; kingdom Metazoa; phylum Chordata; class Aves; order Galliformes; family Phasianidae; genus Lagopus; species Lagopus muta. The sequence continues at coordinate 26,154,040 of NC_064438.1, forward strand.
ACCTTCCCCACAGCTGGCTGAGCACTGTGGAACAGAGCACAACAGTGAAAAGGAAGCATCTAATTTACACTTGCATTTCCAGGCTGTGGTCCCTAGCAACAGGGCAGAGTACCACTTTAAGAATGTCTCAAACAAGCAACCAGCATTAAAAACCATATTCTTGGATGGGAATGAGCAGAATGGTTGTCCGTGCTGTAAAAGAGACAATATGGCATGTTGGATAGGATCTGGGAACTCACTGGATAATTTTGGCTTAGTTACGTAACTTCTCCTGCTCTCTATCAAAAAAGACAAGAAGAATGAATGACTTTGGAAAAAAATACCAGTACAACAGAATATATTCAAAACATGATGTTTGTAGATGGCAGGAGATACCTGCAAACTAATGTTCACAGAATCACACAGAATCACAGAATTGCAGGGGTTGGAAGGGACCTCCAGAGATCATCGAGTCCAACCCCCTGCCTAAGCCAGCTCAAGGTAAAGAATTCAGGGGAAGATAAAAAGACAAGATTCTTGTATTTCTCATGTCTTTTTCCTGAAGACCTCATGCTCTACTTTATGGTGTCAAGCTGTGAGACATCATCTTCCTATGCATGTAAATGCCCTTTTGCAATCCTCTGTTAAATTCACAGTGGTTTTGTCTGGAATCTAGCTCAGTTCTCCAGGAATTGTCAAAGTCAACTACATAGGAAATTACCTGAGAGCTGTCTGAACTACTTTGAGCTTCCCAGTAGAGTGCTACTTATTTACCAGAGTGACCTTCTGTCTCCAATAAGACATAGGTGAAGTCATTTTTTTTGTAACCCCAGAATGAATCATTTAGGAATCAATTTGCAAGAACAGGTCACTTAGTTCTTTGTGCCTTTCCTAAATAGTGCTCTCATTCCACAACCCTGAATTCACTTCAGTATTCACATCCTACATCTCATGAGAGTACAAAAACAACAACAAAAAAACGTTACAGTCCTGCTTATCATGCCTCAAAGTCGCATTTCATGCTGCTGCTGCATCACTTGACAAAGAAATACCACAAAACTGTAAATCAAATGTTGCAAGAATGCAACACACTTCTTTCAAAAAAAAATTCACTCGTGTTTTAGGGACTGAGTAGATGCAATTCAATGATATTTACTATCTTTGCTTTCTATGACTTATGAACATAAGATGTCTTCTAAATGCCTGGCTGGTAGTGCTGAGTACATGTAGTTTGGAGGATGAATGCACGCTGCAGCTGTCCAGAGAAGCCCTGCACTGATACACAGCCTACAGTAAACAGCAGGTCACCAGCAGTTCAATAGCATCTTCCTTACTGACTTGTGATTTAGTACTGCCATTCAGGGGCTAGTAATGCTGGGCCAGCAATACGCATGGAAATAAGCAGCATAAGTGGGAACCATGAGCTCCTGTTTTACAGAGGGGAAATGTTACTGCACAAGAACAGCTGCAGCACAGCAGCTCTTAGCCTGAATATCTTAGCTCCAGGCCTGGCTCAGAAGCAAACACTGGCAAGATCTGGTAGATCTGATGAAAATACAGGGGAGAGAGCATGTGGTGAAAGGAACAGGAAAAAAATTATCAAAAGGCATAGATGCTATTTGGAGAACTTTGGAGGACTGCAGGGACAGTCTGCACCTTGCCATGGACATCCACCTTGTACAGTCTCAGAGAAGGTGCCTGTCTTTTCACCCTCAAGCTTTGGCAGACCCTCCTTTAGTGAATGCCATGTGGCAGTTGCTTCTCACACAAACTCACCTCTGACCAGGGCCCTGTGCTCCAGGTTGCACACTGTCTCCTGTTGCAGGGCTGACTGCTGTGAGGCTGCTGTGCAAAGGCCATACACTCAGCGTTGTCCACAACACCCTGGGAGTTCTGACCATCAAATGCTACACAGTAAACAGAGCGAGTCTGGGTGCCTCCACCGCAGGTAGCTGAGCAGGGTCCCCACTCCCCTGTTTTCCACCTGCAGGTCACAGAATCAAGCAAACAAATAATGGCCCAACTAAATGGCACAGAAGTCAGTGCCGTGTCTGTGTTGCAGTCAGACAAGGAAAATGTCTTCTTTGCAGAACAGAGTCAGAGACAAGTTCCTATTTCACCAAGCACTGCCCAGCTTGATTGGCTGTGCAAAGCATGAGTCCCACTCCAAAGGCAAATGCCCAGCTACAAAACACTCGTTACTCTGGAAATGCAGAGCTTTCCCTGAGGGGAAGTTTCATTTCCATGGCTTTTGGTTTCCTAACATCTGCAAAAATATTATGCCTGGAATGGAACACTAAAGAGGAAGAAAAAATAATAATAATAAAATAATAATAATAAGTAAAAACAAACAACAACAAAAAAAAACAATCCAAGAAAAGTAGCTCACAATCCATCATGCTCCAGCCACCGTCCAAAGCAGAAGACATCACCAAACTGAGATCTCAATCTGCCTGCAAACTACGCTCAACTCTCCAGAAGCACTTACAAACTTTTAATTGACAAACCAACAGAAAGATGGCTTACTCCTCTCATTGGCTAGATTATCTAACAGAAGCACATAGCAAAAGTAAAAAAAAAACTTCAAACAGATTCTGGATTTGGTTGCTGAAGCTGTCATGGAAATGTTACATCCTTGCTAGCAGAAGTGCAAACGTGCAGAAAACAGTCACAGTGGATGGTAGAATCCCTCCCTTGTCCATTCCTGCCCACACAGTTGGGAGCACAGCTTGCATGGCCTGACTTCAGGGATTTCAGACTCCAGCATGGAGTGGAAGCAGTTAAAAGGCACTGGTGATACAGGGGGTGTATCACAGTGATCTACTATCTCCCTCTTTCAGACACCTAAGCCCCAGCCAGAGAGTAAAGACAGTTCATGTTTTCTCCCCTACCTTTCCAGTTGCTCCCCCTGGTCCACCCTCGTAACTAACTTTCAGCCAGCCAATTCACATTCATATCCCATCAAAAACTCCACAGCAGACTCAGCCAAGAGAAGACATGTTCATCTCCTTAAGATACTTCTTTTCTGCTATTAAAGAAGCAGATAGCCTAGAACTGAATACCATTTACCACAGAATAAGATATTTCCTTTGGAAAGTGAACAATTACAGCAAACAGAAGCCACTTAGAGCAGTGTGGCTACTGAGCTCAAAACAAATTAATTGATCAAGCTTTTACAGAAGTTCCAGAGGGTATGAAAACAAGAGTGTTTTGCTTCCTGTGAAGAAAGCGTGCAGTTTTAGAAAGATTTTATCAACTGGATGGACTCAATTACAGATTCCGTCAACTGCAGTCAAGACATCTCTGACACTTGTTTCATGTCCTTTGTATGGAAAGATCAATCGTAACGATGGGACCATTCAGAGGCAAGTCCTATGCTATCAGCAGTTTGCTGGGAACACTTGTTTTGCTTTTATTCCATTTTACTTCTAACACCTCAGTGGACATTCTAAGTACTGTATCTGTGACAGCCTTGCGCTCACCACAGTATGTAAGCAATTTTCTGCCTGATACAGGACCCAGGCCAAAGAAAGAGCTTTTGAGGAACTTTGAGGTTTTTGCTATGGCACTCTGGAGTCCAGTCCTGGTCAATGACTCAACAGACTTAGCCCATCACATTCTCTTTTCCTGTTTTTTATCTTGATTAACCAAACAAAAAATCTTAAAAAACACGCCTCCCCCACTCTAGCCTAAAACAAACAATTATCAAGCCAAAAGCTATGAAGAATCTGTCTCTTCCTCAACTCCATACCAGTCAAGTTACAAGCAGCACTCAAAACCGCCTAAGCAAAGCTGCCAGCCAGCACCCTCCACCATCATTTTCATCAGCAAGAATCAAAAGCAAAGCATGGCCCACTGCTACCACCAGTGCCAAAGGAAAGACTCCAAGTCCCCACACACTCTAGTGGGCAACTAGATGGAAAGCAGAAGATAGCAGCTGCCTTCCCGTTGTCTCCTCAGTGTTACCTCTTCATCTGAGAGCTCCGTGCTCCACCGTGGCTCCAGGCTTGTGGCGGAGAGATGTAAGAAGTCCTTTACACACAGAACAAAGAATTTAAACAACTTAAAGCATGTAGCTATGGGCTAATATGAATTCAGAAATGTTCCCAGTTTTCCAGGTACTCCCTGGCCTACAGCAAGTCTCCACTATAACAACCAGATGCACAATGAGATATGCAGTTAAGGCTCTGGTTACAGCTCTGGATGCTTTTAAGAGCCAATTTAAGCCAATTGCTTAAACTGTAATCAAGGCTATGTAATCAAGGGACAAAGGGGAAATGGTTGATTAAATGGGTCTGAAAATAATAGAAAAGGAGAAGATTCCAGGATTCATCTATTTCAAAGAACAAGGACACTGAGAATGCAGAAAAGACAAAATTAGACCATCTCAGACCTACTTCTCTTTTTTGGCAGGCTCCATTTGAAGAGAACAGAAACCACAGATTCTATTCCTTACCTTCTTTCACAGATTCTGCCTTCCCTACCTACAGGCTAGAAGACTATCTTCCACAATTATGCTAGAAAGAAAATATAACTGGTCTATGAAAATGAACATAGGACCTATCAAGACCATTTCTTGTGTACATAAGAACACTTGTCATATAGTTATCATCCCCAGCTTTGATTTGGGCTTACTCTAAGAAGTGAAACATTTCCTTGGAAAGTGCCAAGCACCATTTTCCTGGCTCCAAAAGCACCTCAGGAGGAAGACAGAGCTCAGAAGTGGAAAGGAAATCTTACCTTTTTGTTTGGGGACAAGCCTGATGGCCACATGTCCGGTTACTGTCTGGTCGTGGTTTGTTACTGCACATATAGTCTGGATAAATCTCATTGTCTATGGTACAAAACACCAAACGGGATTGGAAGCCTGAAGGTCAAACAAGAAAGTATACTGATCAATGTAGGGCACCCAGGAAAATGTACCAGTGTTTGAAATGCAGTGGCATTGCTAAGACAAGATTCTAAAGCAGCACTGAATCCACACCTGCAAACTCACCAACTTGGAAGAGTCAGGTGTAGCTCTTGGTCTGTCACCACGTGTATGAATGACACCTACTCACAGTATACAAGTTCACAGGAAATAAAAAAGATAGAATAATTCTGTATAGGTGAGGGACCTTTCCCTTTTGTTTGAGTGGGTTAAGAGTCACAAGGGAGATGTCATATGCATATGTTGCTCACGAAGGAACCCTGCTTGGTGTTAGCTGTTAGACCTAGAAGGTCAGTCTTGTGAAGACTAGATGTTGTAAATCTTTATGTTTCTTACTGGTTTAGAATATCAGCTCCCACAACTACAGTATGGCAAGAGCTACCATCAGCAAGACAAGAAGAGGCACACAGAAACTCCATAGTCAGATGGAGGTTTTTGGTTTGATTGCTGGGGCATTTTTTGGTGGTTGTTTTTTAGTTTAAAATCAATAGTTTTGCTGATGCAAACTGAACATGTGGTGACACCCCATGGTATCTGACAATCTTCCTGTTCAGAGAAATGGAATCTTACAGGTGACAGTAGAGGTACAGAGGTGTGATACAACCCAGTTTTGTAGACCAGGTCAGCTTGGAAAGTGGTTTCAAGAGTTTGAAAAGGCCTGCAGAGGACATTAAGAACTGAGGTAGGACAAGATAAAACAAACACATCCCTATGATCCAAGATCCAAGTAACAAGTCTGAGGATTAAGACATGTAAAATTAGACAGGACAATGCAAGGAGCACAATCCTCTTGTGATTCCATGCGACTCTCTCTTGAGAAAACCTTAACCACCACCAGCAGATATCTGCGTTGTCTTCCAGCAGGAGACTGCTGAGAAGCAGCTGCAGAGGGCAGCACGCTGCATCTTCATGGTGTGGATATAAACCTTGAACCACGTTGCCAGAGACCAGGTCCTGCCCCCTTACCTCCTCCACACTCAGAGCTGCACTCACTCCAGGAACTGTAGCTCCAGCTGTAACCTGTGGACTGTCTGTGTGTAGGCAGGTAGTATTCATACTGTACTCCTGGGTTTGGCTCCTGACTGATGAGCTATGAAAGCATGGGATAAAGTCATGAAAATAGCAGCAGCACTTCTTCCCTTCACAGCATTTCCCACTGTGTCTGAGGGTTTGAGCTGATTTGGTCCCTCCAGTTCAAAGAAGTTTTTTTCTCTGGGCTGTGTTTTCTGCTTGCTTTCTCTGATTATCTAGGGAGCATCATTTTTCAGAAAAGGGTGCATCCATCTCTCTCATAGGCAGAAGATCTACCTGGTCTGTTACAGTAATACCCTGACATGGCCTACGGTACACTATAATATGCAGTACCCTAGAGCCTGTCCCTGCACCAAACCCATTCTGTGCAAACTCATCTGAAAGTTAGAGCTCAGAGGAATACATCAGGCCTTGCTTTGCTCCTTTTTGGGCCTCAGAACACCAGCATAACACTGTGTTTTCTGCAAGCAAAACACCATGGTCTAGATTAAGGGCCTAGAGCTTTGTAAGATTCCTGCAGGCCCAGTTATCCTTCAAGAGTATTTCCCATCTCAACTTCACCAATGTACTCCCACTGCACTACGTGAGGACTGCTATGCAAAACAAGACAGTATCAGTGGGGGCAAGCACAGCCACTTACCTCAATGACCAAGGGCTCTGTGGTGGGACCCCTGGCATGGAGGAGCTCTGGGGCAAGATCACCTTCTGAGCCACGATCATAGTGCATAACTGTGCTAGCTATATGTAGCGTTCGGCTGAAGTCAATTGTCCAATGCCCATTCAGATAATAATCCCCTTGCACATTCTTGACAGCTGGATAAACCCACATGCCAGAGAAGAAAAGGCAATAAATTAACATTTATGACTTGAAATCTGGTTCTAGCTACTGCTAGACAGTTCCTGTTCTAGACTTTCAAGGTACTGGCAGCCCACAGAGCTCTCAGCATCATAATTTGAGCACCACCTCTTTGCATTACTATTGCAATCCTCTTAAGTGGAGAGACAATCTAATATGGCAGCACCTATCACCATTGCAAAAATTTACATACAAAAATGAACAGTAGAATTCAACAGGGATGCTCCCATTTTCACTAAATTCTGCATCACAGGTGGGGCAAATAAAGGGGAACATTATCCACCAAAAATGCTGGACCAGCCTAGCATTTCCTTGCCAGAAGCTGCTGTATATTCAGACAGTTCTTGCCAGTTTTGCTGCAGAGAAAGCACTTATATGCTGCACAGTCAAATTCCTCCAGCTTATTCCAGTACTGACTTTATCTTCTTCATTGAAAATGAGGTAAATCTGAAGCCCAGAGTTGAGCATCATTACACTTCAAAGATACTCAGTATTCAGACCTGATTTTCAGTTTTCCCCTCTGCCAGATCAAACTATCAAGGCAAACCTTGCAAATCCTAGTATACTGAAAACCAAATTTTAATGCAATGGCTGGAGTCCAAACAGACTGAAACACATGTTCCAATATCAGTCTTACCCATAAAGTTCCTGCTTGGCATAACCTCCTTGATTTGGATGCTGGTGGCTCCCACAGGGATGATGAACATTTGATTGTACCCTGAAGAAAAATTAAGGGGATTACTCAATATTTATCTGTTAATAGTACACAGTCACATTTGTGCTTCAATGATTCTTCCAATTTCATTTGTATCTGAACAACTGGATGAGCTTTATGATGGTGGCTCAACGCATTTCAGTTGTCACTTTATCTGTATTCTGAATAGCTTCACCAAAAACTCTCAAGATACCAATCTCAAGATATCAATCCATGGGCATACAGTTTCAATTACACCTCAGAAAAGTAAGCACATGGATTAGTGCAAAGTCATTTTTTTAACGTTCTAAAATTTAGGATTTCAGTAACTGGCATATTGGGTCTTGACTAAGATTTGATCACAGCACAGTTGTCTTGAAATGACTAAAAATTGGCTAACGGCAGAAGATTCAGTTCCATTTATAGCCTTGCAGAAATTCTAGTATGGCTTTCAAGACACTGTGTATAGGGATAGTCTTATGAAAATGGTATAGAGCTATATTCACATGGTACATTTATAGCACCTGTTAGAGACTGAACAGGGAGAGACACCAGGAGAATTTCAAGTACATTTGACTCTTCTGAGACTGAGAAAATGATTCCCTGAGTAAGGCAATCAATACGTTTTCTGATGCTGAAGTGCCACATTAGTTTAGTTTTAACCTTCCCCTTATCACCTGCCTGAACTATACAGATCAACTGTACCTTTGGGGAGGTTGGGCACATCGAAAGTACCCTTCACATCATAGCAGGTGCTGTTATCTCCTCCACACTGTAGGCATTTGTCCTCCTTCTTGGTAGATTCTAGTATGTTATCACAGCCAACAGCCTGTCAGGGCACAGGGGCATCAATATGAATAAACCATAATGACAAGGGAAAGAAAGACAAAATGGCTAAATGATGGACTGTACTTATGAGAAAGCCTGAATCTAGGGAGTGTGGGAAATCAGAAGGTAGGAAAGCTGTTGTCAGGAGAAGGACAGAGCTGACCTCTTCCCTTTCACTTCCAGAGACAGGTAGATAAAAGCTGTTGATATCCTCCTCAGCATCTCAGAAACTGAATGAATCCACTTTTCAGACATTATTACAAAGGGCCAAGCAGAAGAAAGGGAATAACCTGAAAGACAAATAGACACAATGGCAGAGGAAGGAAACAACAGGATGACTCACTTGACAAACTCCTTCTACACAGATATCCCGCTTGCCAGGTTCACAAGTAGTTCCATCTATCACAGTTTCCTTGTGTCTGTAGTAGAAGTTTTCTCCCTTCGGAATACAGTTTAACTCACACTTATTGGGTGCTGGTAGGAGAGAAAAAAAAAAAATACTGTGTACCATGGTTAATAGCTTGCTAATGCATCAGAGTCCTGGTTTTAGATTACAGAAGCAGAAAGAGGAGCGAACTGATATTAAGTGGCAGATACCAAGCAGATTTCTGTGTCACAAACTGCTGGATGATGGAAAAGCACCCTGGGAAAGCCTCACTGTATGCATCCCTTTCCTCAGGCACTCTGATTGGCAAGTGCTAGAGAGGTCATGTTGGCCCATGGGATATTTGGTTGTTCCTTAGTAGAACTCTTCTTACGCCCCACAGAGTGAGTACAAAGCTTTTTGGAAAGAGAATAAGTGTTGGTACAGAACACAAGAAAGCTGTTATTTTAACAGACAGCAAGTCACTGGAAATGAACAGAGTGAGGATCTCTTGTTCCTAAATCTGCCTTCTGAAGCGGTTTCTCAAGAAAGCGTGGGCCAATTGCAAATATCTCATGTTTTCTAAAGGACTTATTAGTTACATGCATTTATTTCTCATGCACCTTGCTAGTATTCTTTCACAAATACAGTAAAATACAGCAGAGCTGTGGCTTCTTTAATACTTTATGATCAACTGCAGCGAGTTCCAGCTTTCTTGAGCAATGTTCCTGAAAGAACAGCTGTTACAAGAGACAATTATGTACTGCTGCTGTGGTAGGTGTTTCTTTGCCCATGTAGCATCTTCATGTCAGCAATGCTTTGCGGCTGACAAGAAGATAATATCCATGCCACAAACCTCCTTGCTACTCCAGTTAGGGAAATATCTACTGTAAGAATACATTCTATAACATAAAAACATATCGCTGATAGTCAGAGATGAAGAGTAACTCTACTTTACTAGACTTATTGTTACCTCCATAATATGGAAGCCACTTGTATTTCTTTCCTTGAAATTCTGTCCCGTCAAACTCTGCACACTGCTCTGCCCGGAAATCTCTGGAACTTTCCGGACAGCTCTGTTTGGAGGAGAAAACATTTTCACCAGGCCATCAGGAGAAGGAGGAGAATTAAATGTGCAGCTAAAAATTTCCCTTCTGTCTCACACTTAAAATCTTAGGATAAATTATTGTCTGGGATCAATATTCTTTTGAAGAGATACCATTGATGAACAGCATTCATCAGTAATGCCAGAGAAAGAGAATCCAACGATAGCATATTACTTCTGAACATGAATGGGAAAAGGAGCAACAAGAAAGCAAAAAAACCCAACACAGTACAAACACTGTGCTCTACCTGAATATTGCATGAGCGATAGCTTCGAGTTGGTCCAATGCAACTGGAAGCACTTTCTGTCCTGAAACACCAAAAAAATCCCATTAAGCTGTCTGAACACAGGAAAAAAATCATCTCATGGTAGATATCCCCAATAACCTTCACATACAGCATATAATATTTACACAGTCTCCTGAAGCAGCAAAATAATGAAAAAGCACTTCTTTCTAAACTAATGCAAGTTTGTATTTTCTAGTGCTATTTTCTGCTACAGACTGCAATCTGTCATGAATGAAACATGAAACAAGAACAATTACAGGATAGCTCTTCAGCACTGTTTTCACTAAGTAATGGAAGTAGAACTTTTTGTCCTTTGTCCACTAGCATATAGCTGACATATCCTTACCAGACCCAGACACATATTCCAAAAAAGACAGCAGTGGCTAATTCAGAATAGGTATGCATATCACTTACTGTGCTATTTATATGCACTCTAAGCCCATCCCTAGGGAGAGCTAAAGATGCCCATGAAGAGTGTGCAACAATGGTTCCAGTCAAATGTTTTCAGCTGAGAATTATGGTGAATAACAGCCATGAAGTATATTGATCTGAAAAGTCAACAAAAATCTAACATCTCAGCACTTCTAAAATGTAGAGACAAGTCCCCAGAAATTCTAAGCAGGGAACAAGACATGAGTGTATACCATGGCAGGCAGCCTTCAAAGATGATCCTCTTTAAATCAGGGTGAGGTGGTTTCTTTAGCCTCTGATGTTATTGAGGCTGACGGTTATTATTATTATCTTTTTTTCCTTTTCTTGCTTTTTATACAACAGGATCTCTCAGGTTCATAATTCCCAACAAGTACACTTCTAGCCATTGTCATCACTAATCTAATCAGCTACAAATGAGATGGGACCGCGTTAGCAGTGCTCAAGCCTACTTCACTCCTGCACCATTCACTGGAGCAATTTATCTTCCTGGAAATCATAAGCCCAAGAAAATCTTGGCATAGCCACTGGCTCCTGAGAGAGCAACCAAATGCTCTGATCTCTCCTCCAACTCCCCCAGGTCTCCCACACTAGACCTGATTGAATAGGTGCTGCCATACCGGTCACCGCATTGTACAGCCTCAGATCTCTAAGAGAGATCACTGTATTCAAGCAATGGAGTCAAAGCAAAGACAAGTTAAAGACAGTCTTTTTCAAAAGAGCAGTGATGAGATTAAAGCAAAGGATTGTGTCAAAGTGGATTCAGACGACTTTTCCCTACATTTAAAGAAAGAAAAATGAGGTTAGACCTTACCTTTGGAAGTAGCAGCGCCGTTGCCGAACACTGACTCCACCACCACAGCTCCGACTGCACTTGCCCCATTCACCCCAGCTTCCCCAAACACCAGTCTGCCGCCTCATCCTATGGCCCTGTAAATAACACAAAACACAAACATATCAAACAGACAGAAGGAAAATGACAAACAAACATACACAATGAAAATGAAGCAGAATGCCTATTTGTTCTCTTCCAAAATAGACTCTGTTGCTGCCTCGCATTCCTACTATGAAACGTGGCAGAGAACAATACATCAGAAAAGCCAAGCCTCTAGTAACTAGAAGTAGTATATTCCTGAGGACATACAGCAGCTCCAACTTCATAATCTCAGTACTTTGGAATAATCATCTGAAAGATAACAACTCCCTCTCAGCAAGGCAGTAGAGGCAAACCATTAATTCAGGAGCTGTGAGTACTGTCACTCCAAACACAACCTCTTAACTCCAAATCCTCAGCTCCAAGACAGATAGATACTTAGAAGAAATGAAGGAAGCAGTAAGTAAACCCCTAGAACACAGATCTTAAGGCAGGAAAAAAAAAAAGAATATCTGTATTTGGACATTTTTCACCTGCACAACATTTTACATGTTAAGGTACAGGCCATCACCAGCAGTAGCCTTAACTGATTCTGTTTTAGAATGTCATACTGAGTACTTATATTAAGAGAAATCAGCATGATAATGTGGATAAGATGTTATAATTGCAATAGAATTACACAAAATACATTGTTGTAGAAGCATACAAAATAAGTTTTCAGGAAGGAGGCCTGCTGCAGCTGACAGGATCTGCATACAGCAGAACACAGTGTCCCTGTTCACTGCAGGGGTGTTGGACTAGATGGCCTTCAGAGGTCCCTTCTAACTCCACTGATACTGTGATTCTATGATTTAGTGGGAAGAATAGCAACATCCTGAAAATAAAAATAATTGCTGGATGCAATGTTTGCAAAAAAAAAAAACAACAGTGAATGAAGAGTTGCTCAGGGAGTGACACTGTAAAGATAGGAATTGCTGAGCAGCTACACCTGTTGGGCAGTTTACATACATATTACACAGCTGATAAGGTAATACATACCATTTGGGCATTTAGGTATTTGAGTTAATGAGGAGAAGAAAGGCAGAGGAAGACTCAAAAAGGAGTCAGAAATCATATCTTTGCAACCTCCATTTCCTTTTCCCTTTCATCTTAATAGTCTGCAAATTCATTCAGCAACGTGCAAGGATCCACAGCAGCTCCTGCTCGCGGTTCATTACTCCAGAACACAAGACAGACTACAACAAGCCGTATGTCTGCCGTGGTAGAAGGATCATGAAGAAAGGTGAATATTAATACATTTTCTATTTACACCTCTTACTTCAAGCGAGAGCTCAGGTGATAATCTAGCGGCAGATCATTCATGCTGTAAAGACATCAGGAGTCTATTTAAATTGCGTGCAGTGAGACCGGCAATCTTCGGTAGGTCCAGGCTGCTCTTGCACAATAAGAAGCAGCTCCTTCTGAGAGCTGCGTATTGCAAGCAGGCATCACTTCATAATGTCATTATCTATTTGCAGTGCAGTTTCACTTCTTGCTGGTTGATGCAGGCCAATGCTAACTTGGCTAATTCAGACTAAGGCTGTAAGGCTATTATTTTGGTGTGTAATTACAATCCGTTATTGAAAACGAAAGGTTAAAAAAAAAAAGAGACATAGCCAAATTTTCTTTCACCCACACTGTATATTCCAATATTCCAAATCTACATAACCTCTGGGTCTGGCTCCCAGCTTATCCTCGAGATTCACAGAGCTCCTTCTGTGACTAGATTACTTCACCTCACAGCTTCACTCTCCACATCTCCCTGCTTGTGTTCTGTTACTATCCCTTCCTGTTATCCCTCCTGCATTCTCATGTAAATTACTCCCTGATGATCAGGCAGCTCGTGTCGTTGTAAGAGTTTTCTACCGGAGTGGAGGAACATGCTAGCGATGTATTGCAGGGGTATTACCCCACCCAATTCACACTTCGCACCCACCAGGGTTGCTTTCCAGGGCCTACAGAGAAGGCAGGAGCTCCTCATTTCTTGAACGTATTTTTCATTTCAGTTAATCATTTTTACATAAGACATACAAATCTCTTCGAGAAATAGGAACTATCCTATAATTATAAATTATCCAATGAATTCAACTTGGGCAAGATGCACGGGTTAATCCTCCCTTGTCATGTAAACAGTTTTTGTAATTTTCTGCACATACTCCCTGCCTGATTGCAAGTTCTTGAGTTATAGTCTTGTTTTTCTTCCTCTTGGCCACTTTTAAGAAGTAATTCCCTGCTACAGACAGGGCAATACAGTCAGAGATATCTTGCTGTATTTATGCAGTTGCTACAACCATACCCACAACTATCATTGTCCAGAGTCACTCCATTTTCATCCTGCCTCTACTGCTTTAACATGAAGCTCATTTTTCTTGGCCTATGCTGTTTGATTTTCTTCATGTAAGTATTTGTGCATTTCTTTCTAACACCTCAGCAAGCAAAATCCTTCAGGACAAGTTTTCTAGTTCAGACTAACTCTGTTTACCTTCACTGCTCACTCAATGACACTACCCAGGTTACAGCCACTTCCACATATTTTCTGTCTGCCAAGTCAATGTCACTCTGACCTCTTGCCAAACCTAGCTACCATTGTTCTGTTCCAAATATTCAGCTCAGTGTTTGCCTTTGGCATTCTCATTTGCCTTTCCGGGAGTAATCCCATCAATAGAGTTTTAGCTTTCAGAAAAGCGTTTTATTTTCCCAAGTGTTTCTTTCAGCACCTAATTCTGCCCCCTGTAATCCCTCTTCCCTTACTCCCAAAAGAATGAAACATGCTACCGCTCTAATTCTCTGCAGTCTTATTCCTCTATATCAGCTGACTGATTTAGGAGCAGTATTAGCTCACCCTGGAAACAAGGAATCTTTCAGTCACCATAAGGGTGAAGAAAACATGTAGATAAAAATCCAAAAGAGGAGCATTTGAAAGTCAGATTACTGGAAGGCAATTAGGACAGAAAACCCTTCCCTGACACGCACACCAACATGATAAATATTCCAATATCCCTCCTACAGAAGTAGCATTCTTTATTCCTTCTACAGAGAACAAAATCTGCAGGGACTCTTTGTTGTAAGCCTTATACATCTGCAGAGTGCAGAAACAATCATATTCTCAGTATCACTCCGTTTATGTACACCCTAAAAGGAGTGTCAGATAGAAGAATCCTTCCAAAGCTGTACAGTGTTAGAAATCTTTTAATAGGAACCCAACTCCCAATACAGTCAATATGTGACTGTATGCATGCGTGCACAAATATAAAGCAACATAATAAATAAGGAAATTATTATTATATATTCTGATAACAATATGTTTTAAGATGCTATCAGCTATTTTCTGTCCCCAAAGCCTCTTTATGCTCTGCACTGACTCCAGAATACTTTTATCTATTGTCAGCCAGAATCACTAAATGCCAGGCCCTGCTGGACCCTGGAACTAAAGGCCTAAAAACTTAATCATTGCTATTAATTCAATTGGCTACGTTCCTCCCCTGCTTGAGTTTAGCATGATTCAAGAATGTAGACCCTCTATCTGCAGAAAGTACATATTTTAATGTTTCAGAAAAAGCCAGAGAAAATATACAATTATCTCACTTCTGGAAACTCCAGAAAGGACCAACAGTTAATGCCTAGCTGCTCTGTCACATTCTGTTGCCTGTTAAAGCAGTGGAAATGTTTATCTTCAAGTAACATTGATGAAAACATGACCCTGGAACCACGTGCTCTCAGTGCTCATTGGTAAGCAAGCTGGGCTAGTCCAAAAGTTTAGAAGGTCAATGATTTCATTTTTATGGACACTGCATTGCTTTCATCAATTCCATGATAGAGGTGTTAGTGATGTAGTTGGATCACCTGCCAACTGATTTATCAAGTTTATCAGGCCAACTGATTCTGACAAAACAAGCAAATAGAAGAGCTATGTTTCTGAATCACTACAGCTGCAGTCTTTAAAGAGAATTTCAGTATGTATCAGACACACACAGTAAGATAACGCTGGAAAATGGCACTAGATAGTATAATATATATCATACAATACATATTTTTGCATATGAAACATGTACTGGCAAAGAAGCTATGAGTGGTACCTCAAAAAAGCCTGAAAAATGCTGGCAGTACATAGGAACAACTTAAAGAGGGCCCCTGAAACACTTATCAATCAGTTCGATGACATGGATAGGAAACTATGCACAGGCAGAGAGTGCATCCCAGATGTGCACTGTAGGGATGCAATTATCTACAAAGTTCACATAATTTAATATGGATTATGAGTCAATATAAGTATTTTCCCCTAATGCCTTGACATTAATTACTAATAATCTATGAAAGCAAACATACATTTACTACACAGTCCAAAGAGAGCAGTGAAGATTTGCAATCACAGGTTCAAACAAACTAAATTCCAGTCAAAATCTTCCATTTAGTGTTCCCCTACTCATTGGGCACCTTTGATGGCCTACTCAACCATAATTGTTCCACGACTCTTTGTGCTGCCTTTCCAAATAGGCAAGCAGCAATAAAATGCCACATTATACAGCTCCAACAGTCATGATCAGTTTTGGACAAGACTACTGCTCAATTTTAGCTCAGCAGGTCACATATCTTTATTTCACTGAGCTGCAATTGGAGGATCTTTCTGGATGCTGAAAAGTTGTTATTTTGACTTCTGAAACTGCATCATGCACTTAGAAGATTCCATTCAGACCCAGGAACATCTAAGTGCCAACACTGAGACTGGTGGGAAATTTACACTGTAAGTTTACATTGGAAATTCTTTACATTGGAAGTACAAGACTCTGTACAATTGTTACCCACTGAATATAGATACAGCTGCCAATGATAACTTGAATAACGCAAAGTTGATTCCCCAGATGTAACTGTCATTTTATACAGCACTTCTGTGGTGTAAAACTACAATTAAAACCAGAGTGTTTCTCTTTAATCTTTCACAGTATTTCTCAAATAGATAACACTCCACTACTCTTGCTTGATAAACACTAACTTTCTGGGGTTTATATTTCTGAAATAAAGCTTATCTTAACACACTTTGAATTCTAGCCTTGCTGTTGGAACATCTATGAAAGAAAGGAAAAACCAAATGTTTTACAAAAGAAAGTTATCTCTGCAGCCATTTATTCCATAATGGTTTCATTGCCAAAGATTGGGCTAATAGAAGTCTTTGTGGAGCTTTACTAGGTTTGAATAATAATTGCTTAGAAAGAGTTAGCTTCTTACAGAAAGATTAATGAGGTAGACTAAAAAAAAAACCAAACAACAAAACAGAGCTGTCAAGGTGTCAGGAGGGGAGCTGGGGCCCAGTGGCAGGATCTCCCAGGGGCAGCAGAGCAAGGCTAGACTTTACAGCCCAGCTGTCTTTACAGCCAGCCCTGTCTTATGGGATGAAGCACTTCCCTGGGGCTGGGAGCAGGCCCTATTATGGTATTGCTGTGGGGCTGATGGGTCTGAGGGCTCAAACGGAGCAAGGTGGAAGGAAGCTGGTCAGGGCCAGCCTAGCAATGCCATCAAGGCTCTGGAAAACAACACACCTGGTAATGTATGCTAAAACCACATACTCCTCAGGATGTGAGCTATTTCCTTCTCCTTTCTACATCCAGAAGACCTGTCCTGTACTACAATGATGACCACTTAAAATATTTCCACACAGCTACGCCCTGCAAGATGTGGCATTCAATGTTCACACCTAACTGTCAGGGGCTGAGAACGTTCAGTATATCTCAGACATTTATAATGTAGTTATATGCTATTATTCCAATAGATGCATTTTCAAGATAAATCCATCTGTAACCAGCTATGCTATTAGCCTAAAATGCAAGAAAAAATAGGCGAATGAACATGAACAAAGCATTTTTTATAATTCCCTCTTAACCATTGATCTTGGCTCAGACACAGCAGGCTTGCAAAGAGCTTTGAAGGTAAAGAATGCCAAGTACCATTTTTATGAATAATGAATAAGCAATCAAAGAATTGCATTTGAACAAACCTAGGAAAAAAAAAAGAATGAGAGAGAACAAGATGGTGACAGCAGGAAGTGAAACACAAAATGATACAGAAGAAGAGAGCAGCTTATTAAGAGAAACTGTTTCTCAAAGAGAAGAAAAAGCAAGGTTTTAACAGTTGAAAGGCTTGAGGTTTGAACTCACTGTGTCCATCTTCCATCGCTCTCTACCACCCTAACCCTGGCTTGTTAGCATATCCTCTCCAACAAACCCACTAAAATCTATCTGTTCCCCTACAACTTCAGCCCCTCCAGATACTTTAGGTTCGTCTTTGAGTACTTAACGCACTCCCTTACAGTTCCCAAATCATTCCCATATTCCCTATGTTTACCACCCTCGGCACACCTCACTCTTTCTACCCCGTTATGGGCTCTAGCACAATATAGCTGTCTCCTTCCACATCCCCTGCTTTTCTGTCAGCTAGATAGAGCGTAGCACCTGCCTCACCTACTGCAGAACCAGGTAGGTGCTGCCTCAGGACTAATTTAATGGCTAGTGGGCAGAGCAGGTAATAGCTACTTTTCAGAAATGGAAAGCCTTCCTGAGGCTCAGGGTGGCCTGGAGCTGACTAGAGTATAAGAGCAAGCTAAAAAGACGCAGCCACTGCAGAGAAGTTAAATTAATTACTGAAATTCCTGAGGAAGAAACAAGAGACATTCAGAAAGCTCCACAAAGAAGAGGATTGTGAGAACATTTTACGAACACAGAGTTATTTTGGAAAAGTGGTCAAAACAAACAGAATGAAGTCACTAGAAATTGTTTATCCAAGTGACCTAACAGGAACTCAAGGTTGAAACAAACAAATGATTACATACTGGCAGACAGCTTTTTCAGCTAAAACTGCTTCAGTATGTGATTATTGAGAAGTGGAAAATCTGACACCAATTTACAAATGGGTCCCAAGAGAACCCACAGAATTAAACAGTCACATACTATAAAACTGGCATCTACTAAATAAATTAATAGAAACTGTAACGGAGAACAGAATTAGCAGATACCTGCATAAATATATTTGGGGAAGAGTCAACTAGGCTTTTTTAAAGACAAGCCCTTCTAAGGCCGTTGCAGTTCTTCAAGATATTTGCAAATATACCAGAAAGGTTATCTGTCCGATATATTCAGATTTCCAAAAACCTTTGTACAAATTCCTTCACCTAAAGTTTTGAAGGAAGCTAAGTAGCCAGAAGGAAAATCCTTACATGGATAATAAACAGGTGACCAGAAGTCAAAAACAAATGTAGAAGTGAAATCTCCATTCACTGCAAAAATTGACATAAGCAGCAGAATTCTGTAAGGAACCTGAACTGCTCAACACATTCACAAATTACACCATAAACATGGAAAAAACAAAGATGAATGATAAGCATAATAAAAGACAGAGAACTAGAGACAGACTGCAAAGAACTACAGAAAACCACTACAGGATGACTGACGGGTTACTAAAACAAAAATTGGGATTTCATGTACATAAATTAAGCGATGCAAAGGAAAAAAGATAAATCCTATCCTAACAAATACAGTGATGACATATGATTTAATCACTAAAGAGCAGAATCTTGGTTTTGACAGAAATGTTGTGCCATTAGAGGTTTAGATTGCTTCAAGGAGGCAATGAACAAGTTTGGGAAAGAGAAACAGAGATGACTCCAGTCTGAAGGGTTCATAAACCACACGTGACTGGACATGGAAGCACACTGAGAAAAATTATGCATATTTACCACTCTTCTAATAGATTTTTCTAGACATCTGCATATGATGTAGCTGGAATCAGAATATATGCCAAAATAAACCTTTGGATCTACACAGTATGCTATGGAGAGTCACCATAGCAGAATGTCTCGGTGCTGTTGGATCTTCTTTTTATAGCTTGGACAGATCCAGCACATTAGGGAAGCTGAAATAAAGCG
The DNA here is from genome assembly GCF_023343835.1 of Lagopus muta. Lineage (NCBI taxonomy): Eukaryota > Metazoa > Chordata > Aves > Galliformes > Phasianidae > Lagopus > Lagopus muta. The sequence goes on from NC_064438.1 coordinate 26,173,369, forward strand.
GTGGCCAAAGCAAAACCTTTTTCCTTCATTCAGCATGCCTTCAAGAAGACCTACTGACTGCATACAGGGAACAGTCTAATGCTAAAGAGAAATGCCAGTATTTGTATTTGTATATAGGGTGTTTTAGACATTTTCCTTCCAAAACATCACCAGGCTGCAAATAGGCAGGTGAGCAGATGAACTGATTAATGCATATTCCACTTGTGGTTCTTTCGCCATAAAGCATAATCTTCTTCAAGATCTGAGATAGAAAGATCTTATTTAAGCTTATTTCCAACTCAAGATAAGAAGTCTATGACAACTAAAAAACTCGGCTTGGTTTCTGGCATCTTGTCCCTTATCTTCAAAGGAGGCCTACAAAGCACTTGCAAATTCTGAATATAGGAATAGAATTTCATAATTGCTTGAGAGATTAAAAGTTATGGACTCATTAATTTTAGTGGCATATAATTCCTCACAACTCCCACTAAACACTTAACTCCAGGTGATAATTACTTCTTCCCATCCCCCCTCTTCTGTTCCTTTACATCTAATAAACATAACACGTATTCCTTTGCTAAGACTTCCCATCTACTCAGCAGGTCACCCTTTACTTCAGATTGTCCAACTCATTAATACAGCTGAAGACAAATTCAGAAGCACTGCTCTCAAACTTCATTTACTTCAGAAAGGTCCCACTTTTCCCTCAGAAAAGAAGAGGAACCTGAGTTCCTAACAACTGTGCTCTATTTCTGACAATACTGAATTGCTTTAGTATAATTGTTACATCCCCCCTTAAAACCTAAACCATACAACTTCTCTCTTTCGTGTAGCCTTTCTGGTTTAAATCAGCTAACCAAAGATTCATTCGTCTTACTTCCAGTGTCAGTTCTCTAAAGCTTTGAAGCAGGATATAGCAATTACTGCTTTGCAAATAACAATTCTCAAGCCAAAGGCACTGCCAGAATTTTCTCGTTTAATTGCCACATTACACTTTTCTAAAAGTACCACAGTAGGCCTGATGAGTTCAACCCATTAGTTCTTCTGGATATACTTCCTGCAAATATCTTTAATTTCTTGCAAAGGTATTCAGAAGAGTTTTTACTTACTAAAAATGCAGAAGGCAGCATCTCTGCTAGCAGGAACAGAAGGAGCAAGTTCTTCATCTGTGTCTGTGGGAACACAAGGAGTATTGATCAGAATTGCTTGCTTCTTTGCTGCTTGTATGGTGACAAAGCTCAAATATCATACAGAAAAAAAGTTATGTGGAACTAAAATCAAGATTAGAGAAGAAAAGCAGTTTTATCACTATGCTCCCTCGATAGATGAAGGCAACTGCAAAGACTGAAAATACCTTGCACAGAAAGCCAGAATGTAATTACTGAGCACAAGTATTTCCCTGAACTTTCCTCTGGTATTATGAGAACTCCATCCCCAGGCACAATGGAAGACGCATGCCGCTGCTTGCCTGTCCTCCCACCCTTTCACATATACACATGATAAAACACTAAGATTGTAACGACTTCAACCAACCCAAGGTAAGAAATTCTGCAGTTAACATTTCTGCGTCCTGTAGTCATCCTGTGTGGCTTGGTGAAGCTTCACATCTCTTGTGTGATCTTGCATGTTTAAAATCCTACAGTTTGTCATAAACAGCTATAACTTTGTTTAATCAACTGTAGTTGCAGCCCCTTTGCAGAGCTAGAAAGGAGACTAGGGCCACAGAAACTATGAAGGCAGGATACAACTGTTTCAAATTAAAAAAAAAGGAAAAAGAAATAAAAAGATCAAGGTATTACGCTAATTTGGAACCTCAGCATTATACTGAGGCCTCTTGCTACTTTATCCTTCCTCCTTTGAGTTGCAGAAACCAAACCCACACCAACCACCATCCACCACAGTTTACAGCTGTGAAAAATGGTACTTTGGTCACTAGATAGTTCTTACTCCTTATGGCCCCCTTCTCATGACTTGTTGACTCAGCCCAGAAAGAAGAGATACACTAGACACTCCTAGCATGGTTTTTATCTAGACCAAGTTTCTATGGGAAAAGGAAAGGAAAAGCCTTCTTTTCACAATGCCTTAAAAAAAAAAAAAGAAAAAGAAAAAAGAAAAAAAAAAAAAGCAAAAATGACACCCCTTTTAATATTAGGAAGTCATATATTGTCCCTTTAACCTGACCTATTAAATCCAGATAAAATGTAAACAGATACCACAATTCTAGTGTTGCCACAAAATCATAACATCGTACCAAAAACAAAATGAAACATGCTTGATAGAGCATTTGGGTCTTTCAAGTAACTTTATGATGGGCAACTATTTTTCTTGTAGTGCTATGCCTCACTGAATCCACTCTGCTCATTACAGCTCCATAAGTCCATGCATAACATGGATTTTTACGTTCCCAACATTCAGAGCGGTGAGTGGTGATGAAAAACTTGTTCTCTACTATTTTTCCTTTGGAGTACTGAAAATAAGCGCTGAAAACCCAGCTGGACCAAATTCTTTGCGCAAAATAGCAGGGAAATGCAAAAGAAACATAATGAGAAAATAAGCTTCTGCCACTATACTCTGAGTGCCAATCATACGATTCCTAAGCAAATGAAGCTTTTGGAGCTTTATATATGAATAGACTTTCATTCACTTTGGATTAGCCTTCTTAAGAAACTGAGAAAAGACTATGTAGCCTCTACTTCACACATGCGCTATTAATTCTCTTTCAATTAAAATCAAAGGAAAAAACCATCTAGAGCTGCCCACCATAACAGGTTAAATACTCCCCGTGCAGATAAGGCCAACAGCTAGATCTGTGTCATAGCCCTATCCAACAGTGACATTTTCAGATATGTAGAACAGCCGTGAGAGACTTAGATATCATAGAATCATAAAATGGTTTTGGGTGGAGAGGACCTTAAAGATCACCTAGTTCCAATCCCCTGCTTTGGGCAGGGTTGCCAGCTACTAGATCAGGTTGCCCAGGGCCCCATCCAGCTCAGTCTTAAAAATTTGCTAGGGATGGGGTAAAACAACACTTTTGCTACAAGTTATGCACAGAAAATAGGAAAAGTCTTATGAAGCAGCTTATAATGTCCTTACACCACTGGCAAAGGGCATTGTAACAACAGCATTTTTTTTAAATGGTATTGATGTCAGAGATAGATATTTGAGACTCCTCAGCTTCTTTTCTTACTGTCCAGAGAAAAATCTCTTCCCCAGCATTTCTCTTTCATAATTTCCATTACAGGCACTTCTCAGGTTCACACGGACAGCTGTGGGAATCACATCCATTACTACAGCAGCCTAGCACTGCTGCTAATGTACTGCCCACTCCTGAATCTGAACCTAGAGGTAGATAAGACGCTGAGCCAAAACCACGATGTTCCTGGAAAGGAAGCTAGAGAAGCAGCTCAGCACTGCCGGCAGCGCTACCAATCCCCTAGTAGTTAGAGCATCTTGGAGGGTTTTAGTCAGACAGGGTAAAAACATTCTATGAGGAGACAACCAGAAACAGCATCAAACATATGGGACAATCCCTAGCAAAAAGCAACAGGTTATAGCTCTCATGCTCACTTGCGCCTTTGTGCAATTGCATGAGCATGGAAATTGCTTTCAGATGTCTAACATCTGGCCCAAATTTAGCATTAAAATGTTTAGGACATGCAGCCCTATTAAACTAGTCAACAGATTCCAGGAAAAATGGTCAGAAGGAGGAGTAGGGACTTTTTTAGCCCATTAAATGCTCCACTGCAAGACAAATCTTGTGGCCGATTCTCTGAGCTTCAACAAACTTGTTATTTTGAAAGCTTCCTAAGGTGTTGTATTCACCACTGATCCTTTCAGCCTTAATTCCAACTGGAAATTACACAGATGGGACCCGTGAATCTGTCTGAAACCTTCAAGAAAAAATGGTCAAGTTATGCAGTTATGCTTCTGGATTTAATGGCTCTTTCAGTCCTTACAGGACCTGGGATATGGCAACATATGTTATTCTGTTTGTTTTGCCATTCTTCTCACCGAAGCCTGAGTGTGCGGGGGAAGGAAAGAAAAGGACAGTGTTTCACAGTGCTTTCACTTGTGACAACAGCAGCTGCTGCGCTCTGTGCCTCCTGCCCTCCTTTAATTCTTTTCAACTCTCCCCACCTACATTTTCCCACTGTTAAAACAGCATCTCCACCCCCCTTTCATTCAGAAATAGTAGCAGGGCCTGAGGGGAAATCGTGACTATACACCCTAGATATGGAACATCTGCTGGAAAACTAACAAGTAAGAATTCCTACCACAGTGCTAAAATCTGAAGTTACATCAGTAAGAAGGAGTATGAGAATCAACTCACAATAAGCGAGAGGCAACCAGGATCTTCAACCAGAAGTAGAGACAGGCCCAACTGAAATCTCTGTTCAATACAGCAGAAGAAATTCAAGTTTTCTAGCCAACTGCATCTGCTACTAACTGCTCAGGTTATATGAGTAAAAGGCATAGCTGAACTATGAAGCTCTTTTCTCCAACAGGGGCCAACCCAAACCTGATTAACACTAGAGAAGTTTAATCTTGGAATTAAATTTAGCAACTAAGGACATTTACTTCTGTTCCAAAACAATAAGGATCAAATAGTATTTTGTGGAAACTTGAGAAACTTCTTTTTGACAATACCCACAAAGCATATTCTGGTCCCCTTTCTGAACTGCATTCACAGTCCTGACTTCTGTCTGGCACTGTGGACAGGAGGTGCAGAGTGTCACAGAGGTGATGGCTATCATTTCTAAGCCAGGACATAACTCATCTTTCAACATTTATGCTCCCAAGGAAACAAGAACTACATTGCCTGTGTATATACAGAAAAATTACTTTCAAACTGCCAATTGATTTCAAGGTTTCAAAAGTAGAAAAACTAACTTTCTTTGAAAGGAAAAAGTATACAGGGCAGAGATGAAGAGATAGTATATTTTAAACTCATGTAACTCATCTGTAACTTTGGATAAGCATCCTTATTTCAGGGCTCAACACTGAATCTACTCAAATAAGCTTTTGCTTTAACAAATAAAATGTCTAGAAAAGACAGACAGACAGTCTTGGAGATTTCTTTATAGCAAAGCCAACAGTAAACTGGTTTTAAAGTATTTTATTTAGTTACAAGGGCCACGAAGGCTTAACAAGATCAGTGAATCATGCCTTAGAACCAGGAATACGCTTTGACACAAACTGAAGAGAATCAAGGATAACTGTAATGACTTCTGTGTTTTCTTTATGTGTATAAATCCTCCTAGTGCACAAAAAAATGCTCATGATCACCTACATAAACTTGACCTCTTTTCCAAATCACTTCTCAATATCCATGCTCCTCGGGAAACAAGAACTACATTGCAGAGATACATACTCGTGTGCATAAAAGTAACTTTGAAACTAATTTCAAGGTTTCAAAAACATTAAGTTAACTTCTGTGGGAGAGAAAATGACTTCTTTTCAACAGGAGGGAATCTAAATTTGAAAGAGATGTCATGAGTAACTCAGCCTTGTTTAAACAATAGCTTAAACTGTTCAGATGCCACAGAATCAAGTCAAGAAATCAGCAGAAAATGAGTATTGTTAGTTGCAGTGCTTCTAGTGGTATGTGGCTCTCTCTGTTTAGCAAATAAGACAGTCCAATCTTCTTTTGCGTGCAAATTATGTTTCTAAATCATGCCTTGGGCAAAGGCAAATACCACATTTGCTGGTCAGAGACTGTTCTGAAAGGCAGGAGATAAATGTCTCCTTCAGGGTGGGCTCCTCTCTGTTGCCAGACAAGATACAGCCAGGCTGGGCTTGCAGTTAATTTCCAAAGCTACCAGCAGTACTAGCCTAACCAGCCACTTACAGCTAATTTCTCATCCCAGTCATTGATTTGGATTTTCAGTGTGGATCTATTGTTTTCACCTGCCTTTCCACAGCTTGAGCCACAGGTTAGCAACTGCAGTAACTATTTGCTCACTGCAATACTGATCAGAATTGCTCATTGTAAAGTTTAGCACATCTGACATTAAAGCAGAAGTTGTCAGTGTGATTTTACTGCTTGCACATTTTCAGCATTTCCTCCCCACTTGTACCACTACCATTCCCCACTCCCACATCTTCATACATCACATCTTCCTCAATTATTAAATAAATATAAATAAAATATCAAGCCTAATAAAGGAGGTGGGGAATCAGAAAGACTATTACATTGTCAGCTTTCCAGTGGCATCAGTTTTCTTAGCCATTCATTGAAGTCTCTAAGTTTTTAAGCCATTGCATTTTTCTGAAGACACTATGAATTTTTGCTTTGATTTCTCATGTTTCATCTTTCTTTGTTTTGTTACCATATCTTTCAGGTTTTTGGTGAGTTAAAAATGGAAAATACAGATGTGGTAAGAAGGGCAGGGTGAAAGACAGGAGGTAATGGAACATGGATCAATTACAGGGGAAAAAACTCCTTTTACTTATGCTGAGTGCAGCACTGGGAAAGCATGAGGATCACATCACAAAGCCCAGAGGAACCAATAAACATGTTCCTTTGGACAGAGAACGTCACATCCAAGATACATCTTAACATCATGCCTACTTGTTCTCTTCCCTGCCTACAGCAAATGATTTTTACTTTTTTTATTTTTCAAAAAGAAAATCAGGGCCACATGCCCTTTGGGTTGGGTGGATTGGACTATTCATGTGCATATTCATGTGCTTGTTAAAGTGAGAGGATGCTAAATTTCCTTTGTCTTGACCACACAACAAGCCACATTTATAAAGAGCTGTTTGTATACAAAGCAGTGGATAAACGTTTATTAAATGTGTATTTAAATATGAGACTAGTTGAAAGCGCTTAGTGAAATAAGGAGGAAGGGAGGGAGAAGAAGGTAAAAAAAAACCACAAATTGAGTAAAAGTTTTACAGAGCTATTTTTATCACTGATACAGATTTATTAATTCACTCTACATACATGCTAGGAGTAAAGAAACCTCATCAAAAAGCAATCCTGAAAAGATGTACTTTCAGCAATAATATGCATTTTAATTTTTCAGCTGAATAACTCTAAAAATGTACCTTCGTTAAGTTAAAAAGTTAAGAAAAACGTGCTAATGAGCACAGCAAGAAAGCACCAGCTGAATAATAGCGACATATGAGCTTCTTCTAGAATGCTATATCAACAGCCTTTCAACTCAGCCTTCCGCCTGATTCATAGCACACACAAAACCTGAACTGGAGCATTGCTTAACATTGCTGACTCTGAAGTCCTCTGTAAAAACACTGCCAGCATAAAGCAACATCAAATTCAGCACCACCTGCATAAGCTATAGCAGCCCATCTCATACAGTTCTATACTCAATACAGCAATCACACAAAACATAAGCTGAAAAACCACTGGGTGGAAGAGCAAGATTAGAATGTGTAACACACAGGAAGCCTAGGAAGACATCACACCATACCCTACTGGGGAAGAGGTTGATTTGCTTCCTTCCCAATCTCCACACTGCAGGAGATTATATAGTGCTTCATGAGGACAGCCATCTTTCTACCTATTAATATCAGATGAGATTCAATTTTCTGCATCCAGCCTTCCACTATTGGGTTTGCAGCTAGAAATTCATTATGAGAAGATAGGTTTCTGCCTTCTACTTGGTAGTCTCGCTGTCCTTAGTTGTTAATTAAGTATGTGAGCACATAGGGATAAAGACAAGAGCATGCAGACTATTTTAGACAATAAATATTACAACAAGCAGTCACACACTTCTAATGGAAAATGCACAACAAGGATATAACATCCCAAACATCAACAATTGTAGAGGAATGGCTAACAACCTTCTAGTTCAACTGATGCCCTCAGTAGCACAGACTTCACTTAAATGAATTATTTAGCCTGATTTGAAATATTACCTGACACTGAAGAATCCTTTAGTAAGATAAGGGATACTGGAGAACAACTTCCAATTTTATTTAACTTCATTTCATCCTAAACATAAATGTAGTAATTCTGATCTGTGCAAAAGGTTTTAAAAAAGTGAGTGCTATCTTAAAAGGAAACTTTAAAAAAAATACAAATTATTTTGTGTCTTTGCAGGATCTACATCTCCTCTCTGAAAGGATATTAACACTACATTCAACAGTGTACTTGCTAAACACTCATGTCACATCTAAATTGTTTGATGACAAACAACAATGTTGACAGAAAACCAAAAATATTTACCCTGACTCTCACACAGGTTTCAACTGCTGCTACTTCCACATCTAAAATAATTACTTAAAAAAAAATAATCAAGTTTTACCTACATATAGGTGCAAATAGGCCAAGCACAACCAACTAGTGTGGGTACATCTATTCCCTATGCAGCTACCCTTGCAGACTATGATGCTGACATACCTCTGGTGACATGAAGCAGGAAATTCTTCAGAGAAATTAGTGGGCTTATTTCCATTGCTATGTAACACAAAGCTGATTAACGAAGTAGAAACAAAAGATAGGGAAAAATAAGAATTAAAAAAATAAAAATCAAACACCACAACTTCAGCTAACTTAGGAGGCAGAACTTCAGCTAGTGGAAATAGGGCCAGAGTCTCTAAGGACACCAGCCAAGCATCTTTCATCTGTCACCAAAAATTAACTTTGTAAAAAAGATCTTAGGAGAATGTGATCGCATGGCAGCGCCTGGAGAGATCTAAAAAGAAGCACGTGCTCAGCTGTGTGATCACAGCAAACTTACAACAGTGGGATTTAAATATAGATTGGCTCCTTGCTCTAAGACAGTTTTCTCCCACAGATGCCAAAAGCAAAACCTTTAGTTACTTCTTTAAGAGTTAAGCAGAGAAATAAACAATCTTTTGACAGTACTTATTTCCATACATCGTATCTATATGTCAGGAAAACTTGAGCTTGTTAGTGTGTAGACTAACCATACATGTACATGCATGAACATGTATGGAGACTATGCATACGACTACTTAACCAATCAAATCTTTAATGTTAAGGTCTCTCCTCACACATGTAGTAACTTCTGTTAGTCATCATCCAAGAAAAGATACTGGAGCACAACAAATCCTATTTCAAAGCCAATAGTAAGGTTAAAAAATAAGACAGTGAAACTGCATTCAGCAGAGTATAATTTCCAGTGAGATAAGCTCTTCTGACAAGTCCATCATACCATGGGCATAACTGCAAACGACTGTACTGGATCAGAGCACCCATCTGTCAGTCATCCAAATGTCTAGTCTTTACAGCTATGATGGGTACTGTAAGGAGTTTATCATCAGTTTTAATGCTTCTCAGAGATCTAAACGGAAACCAGCGTATTTTTTCAGTACTTCACTCAGCATTAGTACACCAGAAGAACAATTCCTCCTTGTATCAGCTAAGGACAAGGCTCTAATACTAATTGTGAGAACACCTGTAATTATATCCAATGTGTTCTACATGCTGTTCTTACACAAAAATAGCATATCTCATCCTCTTACAAAAAAAAAGAAAAAAAAGCTTTTTTTTTCCTGTGTACTGGTGAGTCATAAAGTGCATACATGATATCATAAAATGGTTAACATTTTATTAGCATTTAACAATGCTCTGAACAATAAGAAAGCCTTTTGGCAGCCTAAACCCTACCTGTTTCAGGGCACAGAACATTAGTTTGTCATATATATATATATATATATATATATATATATATATATATATCACAGTCAGAAGGACATCTGAATCAAGACTGGACATGTATATATATGTATACATATATATATATGTATATATATATTTGCAATTTCTCTACTGTCTAAAAAAAAAAAAAAAAAATTCTTTCAAAAAAAGATTTGCTCACATGTAAGCTTGCAACCATTTTTCTTGGTAGAACCAACAAGACACCTCTTTTCCTGCTTCCTGAATCCTTTCAGCACAGTCTTTCACATCGACTCCAATCAAATCTTGGTGCCAACTTTGTAAGGCAAGTAATTCCTTAAGCAACAAGACATTTTACCAAGCAGGACCAGAGAAAGAACTCCATCCCCAAAACAGATACACAGAATTTGCATCAGAAGATTATCACTTATTGAAGACCAGCATTTAAGATAATTCATTCTACAACCATGATTGCTTGTATCCCTTAAAATTAAAGCCAATTAATTTGTTTTATTCTTAATATCATAAACAGAGAGAGAGAGAGAGAGAGGATAGCAAAGAAAAACCTATACCTTTTCTCAAACATCCCTTCAAGTCATTCGTCAAAATCCTTTTGTCCAAAGCTACATTCAGAGTAGACAGTTCACTAGAGATTTGGAATATGCACATGCTACAGAGCAGCATTTCCCTAAGCCATCAAGTGTTTACATTCATGATAGAAAATATTTCAAAAACACCTCTGAGGTGCCAGGATGCTCTCTGGTGTGTGAGAACCCAGAAGTACACTTGAAGTCTAAATTATCTCACACAGATAAAGAAAATACACTAAAAGCAAAACTTCTGGAGACCTCAAGTTTACTTTATGCTTTTAATTTTTGCATTAATTGTTCTGTTTCACTAACCTCAAAAAACACTAATTCAAGCTAATGACATGCCAAAGATACATAGTCCTACCTACTTCTGTTGCACATCACACGCTTCTCTTCACTCCTTTTAACAGCAGAGCATTAATCCTAAAAGCCCAAGGGTGAGGCTGTCCAACACACATGGCTGTGCAGCACACCAACTCACCCACAAAGTGCACCTGAGAAAGATTGATTTTTCACAGCTGCTCCATTTACGGACCCTGGCTCTGGCACTACAGAAGATGATGATGTGTCTTTAAGAGACCAGGAAAAAAAACCTGTAAGTCGCAGAAAAGCTGGTGAAGAGCCATTTTAAGTGCAATAAAGAAAGCATAAGAGAAACTTTTAAGCCTTGTGAAGACCCTTCTAAAAGTAATAAATAAGATGTTCTTTAGGGTCCCTGCAGACAGACTTAACGAAACTTAAAATCTCCTTGATCTCTTGTACTAAGCTTAGTTATTTCTAACAACAGGAACTCCATTCAAGATCGTTAACTTTATCACAGCTTTGAAACTTAGTTATTAAGCAAACATTCCTCCATCCAACCATCCACAACGAACACCAAGACATCAGACTGCCCTACCATGTTGCCACCATTCCATTATCATCTCCTCACCAGCATAGTTCCCTTAGAAGCGTCTTGGCCTCCCTCGCACATCAGACCTCCTCTAGGTTGAGATCCCATCCTGCAAACCACCCTTTCACAAGCACGTCTGCTGATTCAAGCACCACTGTTCAAGTTGGAATCAGACTCCAAAATGGATCCTGCCTCACACAGCTGAAAGCAATGCAGACTGATCAGGAGACTCTCCCTCCCCTGCTAGAACATTAATAGAAGCAGCTGAGCACTCCAGGGATTGTGGTTAGCAAATTTAAGAGTCCTAACACCTGGGCAGGGCTTTTTTAATTTCTACCAGCAAAAAGCATGTTTCTCCAGTCAGTACCCCTGCTACGTGTGTCTTGGTTTCTGTGTTTTTTTCCTGGTGATGCACATGCATTTGACCCTTCCACCCTTTTGTTTCTCCTCACTCACAGTGTCAGGAACAGTTTTGATTACATTAAGTTACAGTATAATTAGCTGTGAGGGAAAGGGATTAATGTTCACCAACCACATTAAATGTTTTCTTCCCTCCCTACCAGGAAATCCAATTTTGCAGTGCATGCAATGTGGTAACTCTTCTCTCCTGTGTTCTTTGAACTAAAGAAAAACAACAGTGGAAAATCAAAGGTAACTTAATGCAAACAAACAAACAAAAAAGCCCAAACCCAGCATTGAAAGAAAATAATGTCCAGATGGAAGCATAAGGAGACAGCCCAGGACACAAAAACAACTCTTACCTTCTGCGTGTACCTGTGAAAGGTGAGTGTAAAAGCTGGAGGCACTGATGCCACTCTGTAGACAAGCAGCAAAAATCACTTTACTATCGTTCAGGTTCAAACAGTGGCTCCTAACCCGCTCTTCTCTCCAGCTTCTGTTTGGTTACTAAGCCTTACAACACAGGAAAAGGAGTTGGGTTTCATTTAACCCCCTCAGCCTCCAAGTTTCTTCACAAGAGTTTTCTTTTGCTTAGGAAAGCCAGAGTTCTAAGCATGCATGTGCACATGCATAACTTGGAATTGTTTCTAGCTCCTGTAGTCTGTGTGCAAGCACACATTGGCTCTAAATTGTGCCTTAAGTTACTGAAGGGGTGGAGCCCTTATAAGTAGTTGTATTTTAGCTGTAGGCAGCATATGAAAAGTGAGACAGATCACTTAGGTATTCCTTTTAGTAAGTTCCTAACTCTAAACCAAAATTATTTCCTTTAGAACTGAAGTTTGAAACAGTTCAGAAATATTTTTTTGACCAAAGAAAGTTTGAACTTAGATACAATTATCAGCTAGTTCTGGCTATAAGCAGAGTTAATCAGATCCCTGAGATTTGAGAATGCTATTACTTAGGATACGAATTTATACGAATAAGATATGAATTTAACCAAATACAATGGCAGCTCAGGTTTCTCTATTTTTGCCTTGAACAAATGTCATGCAATTTAGATACCTTCTTAAAATTCCCAGGAAGGAACAGTTTTGCAATAGAAAATCTGTTGAAGGAACACAAATATAGTTGGATGCATTACAAGGAAAACTTGTGTTGTTAATCATGTGGATACTGGAGAAGTCATTGCATAACAACTTAAATGATGATGTTGTTTTATCTAGAAAACAGATTCTTTTTCCCTCTATTGATTCTATCCCCTGTGAAGCATAAAATATTGAAATACAAAGATCACTGATCTATAAGAATAGATTCTGGATCAGCAACTACAAACAGCTGTCAGCATTTTCACCCTACTTAAAAATAGTATGAAAGACATCTCCAAGATTATGACAACAGCTTTAAAACTTAAGTTTGGGTTCTTCTTTTTATTTGCCTTCCGTTTTGAGAGTCCTCTTTCATCAGCAGTTCATTTGAAACTGTGAGGAACAGAACCCTACTTTCAAAAGGAAAGCTGAACCTTCTGCCTTCAGGTAACTCCATGTACTGGATCTGCAAGGAAGACATCAAGATATGCAACGAAATATCCAGAGCTGGCATTGCTGGACTCTTGTCGGCCACATTACTGCATTACCTGAGAAAAAGAGACAATAACCTTGACAATCGTTGACAAGCCTAGACAGCATATAGCTCCAAACAGAAGCTTCCAACAATGTCAGAAATGCTCCAGGTGACACAGAACCGCAAATACTACTGCAAGCAATTTTATTCAAAGGCTACAGCTGCTTTAATCCTTGTTGGTCAATCCCTGCCTGGCAACTAGCTACAAAAGGTACACAGTACTCAAATTCTACAGTTATCCCATGTGGGACAGTTCAAATAAAAGTCACAACTTTTCCACATGCAAAAACAATCCTGTACTTTGCTGTCTAAGCTAGTTCTGACACAATAAACAAAGTCTACAGGATAAACTAACAGGAAAACCAACACAAAATGTCATCACCTCCAACAAGCAGGAGCACCTCAAAGTTTTAAAGATACAATGCACCCGACTGCTGATGCATGACTATCTATGTTCCCCTTGTCAGAAGAAGCAATAATGGAATTCTGTTAATGTCTAATTAAAAATACAGAGATAATTGTTGTTCCCCCTTAGAATCAAATTTTTCTGGGGCCAACCTGCAGGCCTCTTTCTTTCAGAAAGATGTTACCTCAGCCTGCCCTTTTTCTCTGCCTACGTCCTACTCTCAACTGGCCACTGCCTATTGCCATCCTGCCAGCTGTCACGATTATATCCTAAGCTTTATGATGTTTGATCCTCCACAAATAAAAGCCTGAATGCTTCGTCTTACACAAATAAACCACTCTTGCAGATCACTTTAAAGCTTTTAGCTTCTATCACTTGAAAGAATTGAAACTGAATCCTAAACATTCAAAAGCTAATAGAATGAAACACAATTCCAGATGAATTAATAAAAACCTGATTTTTAAAATTTCTTCTCACAGCAATAGGACCCTTAATAGATCATTTTTTTGAAATAAACAGGTATAGCAGCCTACTTGCAATTCTCATGTTCTTGGCTGACAACTTAAGCTACAAAGGAGTTCAGAAACAGGGAAAATGTGACTGCCTGTGTTGGAATCTAGCCAGAATACATCCAAAAACAGCTGTGCCTACTGCATTAAAGCAGATGCTGTGTAAACACATCTAGATTTATTTTAACCCCATAAAGCCTTAATAGATAACCTGCTAATACGTTAAAATAAAGCAAGAAGTGACCAGACTTTATCACAACTAAGCAGCATGAAACATAGATGAAACTCCTTTTATTAACAAAAGAAATTAAGCCTAGTTCCAGCAGGGACACGACAAAAATCAGCAGCTATTAGCGTGGGATTCAAAATGAAGGCCAGTCCTTGCCAGAAAAAGGACAATCCAGTATGGAGTAAACAAATCTTTGCCCTGCAGTTCTAAAGAATGTTTTGTGTTTGTGCCTTTTCTCTGTAAGAAATAACATTATCCTTACGCTGCAATTATTTTCATCACCCACCATTTAGTGAAAGTATGATAATCCACTTATTCAAGACCATTCTTGTCTCTTAATAAGACAACTACAATTCACTATGGAGTGAATATATTCAGAACCTGAGGCATTTCACTCTTGCCATCAGCTCTATCCAGTGACTGGCCTGGAGGCAATGGCATCTAGATGTCGCATATGAGATCATCAACAACTGAGGTGAACACATATTAAATGCATACTGCTGAACAAGATATCACTCTTAAAGTTATCAGTTAAGTGCTTTTGCTAAGAAGCAGGCATTCTCTACAGGAGCTGCAATGCTGGGATTTCAACAGTTATATGGACAGAGGTCTGCAGCGAGACTTCAGCTTTTTCTTTTGTTATGCTCCAGGAAGTACCTTTCACAGAAACAAGCCAACAGGATTCCTTACTGCCAGAGGATGTTTTCAAATATCTAAAGATTTGCATACTTTACAGATCTGCTCCAGTCTAACTAGTTAAGGATGTCCAAAACTTCCATAGTATCAGCTGTTGGATTTTTTTTTTTTTTTTTAATTTAATTTGAAAGCAGCATAATTTCTTCAACTAGAAACCAAGTTGGGCTCAAGTCACGAGGTTTAGGTTCCATTCTCAAGTATCTCATGACTTGCTAGGCAAAATATTTTTCCAGTTACATTAATGTCCAATTTCTTAGATAACTGCAGTAGCCTATGTAATGGAAATCGACAGCCATTTCTATACTTTAGCCTAGTACTTGAGGGCTTATTGTTCAGACACATCTTCAAATCCTTCTGAGCACATGTTAACACTGAACTGCAATCAGACACTCCAGGTAAGCATGCTGTTCACTGAATGACATAGGAAAGAAATAAAGGCCTCTGGGATGTCAAACTAAGTCCACTGCTATCGGATACTACAGCCCATCATTCCTTCTATCAGATGCGCAGCAGTCTGAAAACTGCACATTTTTTTACATACTATTTTTTTTTTCTTTTTAAAGATAAGGCAGAATAATAAAATTTGATTAAATCTGAACTTTTCTTCAAATTTGAATAAAGTACTGATAACTCAGTTCTTCTCAGACTCCTACTCAATATCACAGGTTAGGCATGCCATTTAACCCTCTCAATTACAGCCTATCCATATATAGAATTAAAACCTTTCTTAACCCCTCAGGAAAAGAGGTTTGATTTCCTGTGCTGGAAAGCTTGTTGCAAGCTCTTTACAATATAACTGCATAAAAGTCTGCTGTGCTCTTGTAATAACTCACACACTCCTCTCTCCCTTCTCCATCCAGGAACTCTTTCAAGACTTTGTAGAACAGTTGATCTAGTACATATTCTGTATAGGCACTGTTACTAGCAGAGATCTTTTTTTTTGTAGTTTGCCAGTGTGTTGGGTTCCAGTAGAGCACATGAGAGTAAATTGTAATCAGACATATGGAGAATAGGCTCCAGTGTTCATAGGGATATTGGTTCCCAACTCTGAATGCCCTAATCCAGGGCTTTGAGAACTGCAAACAGGCAACTGGAGACAAACAGACCTAAACTTCTGAAAGTCACCTTCTATACTGTCTTCAAATTTCCCTGTGATTTTTAATCTAGAGAATTAAACTGCAGCTGCTGACCTTAACAAGGTCTTCAAGAGATACTGTATTTCTGAAATCTGGAGATCTTTCCAAAGGTAGAATTTCATGAAGCACTGATATGTAAGGAAATAAGTATCACATAGGATTCTTTCACTTCTTTCATGGAGTGCTACAGCTGTGATTTGTGAAGTTTTGGGGTCTTGTAGGTGACTCCTAGGTTTTCCTTCTGTTTTCCTGGCTGCAGTGGACAGAAACAGTCCACTTTTGCTTGTTCTAAGATTCAGTAAGCGAGTACTCCCCAGTGAATTTGTGCTCCTCTTTGTTTATACTTTATACTTAAAAATTCCAGAATACATCTAGCTATTGCTTTCAATTCAGCAACATGGTTTCTTGTTCAGTGAGCTAACAGCCAGGGATTCCTATTCATCAGCCTGTGTGCTCATGGGCACCATTTAATTCCTTCCCACTCACCCAAGTACACTCATGCTCAGTGTCAGAAGAAGAGGCTTTCTGTAATTAAAGTATAAGCTTCATTCCTATTGAGCCTCCCTTCTTGGGCACTTCCATTTAACTCAGCCCAGAACAGTGAAAAGTCATCAATATTTTGCTATAATCTGTTCCAAGAACAGACCAACTCACAGACACGTGGTCTAATTGGGTCTCTTTCTCTTAGACTCTTCTTGGCAACTAAGCCAATTACTGTGCTGTGCTCTCCAAGACAGACTTCACATAATTTGGCTTTTTATATTCAAAGAATTAGATACCTCTCTTCATCCCTTTCCAAGATAAAGGAAATGGTAAGACTGTCACTTTGTATTTATCTTGATTGCCATCCAAATCAGGCAAAACTTCTATTCATGTCTTCTAATCATGCCAATGTTCTGAAAAAACTGATGATGCCCTCCCCCTTTCCCCCTTCCCTCCCCCCCCCCCCCCCCCCCCCCCCATATACTTCAGCTCCTCATCCTTAGGCCATTTAAAGAATAATAGCACACAGTGATAGTGCTGATGTTCAAAAAGCACTAAGAACTTCCAAGTGCTGTGACTAATTCCAGAAAAACATTGTTCTGAAAGACACTCCAAAATACTGCATCTCAGGATCCAAGCAAAGGCACTGATCCATTGCTAAGACCTTACTTGGATACACAGATATTTGCATATGAAAACAGAGAGCTGGCATATAGTAGGACTTAAGTTGATTTCAAAACAGCCCAACTATTCCCAAGTTTAACCAGTGTAAACTAAACCAGGACATAACTGCATCTATTGGAAAGGTAGAGGAAGCTATATTAATTTTTTCTAGCACTGGATAATGCGTCCAGTTTTTCCAAAGTCTTATCTCAAATCCTAGAATATTTACATAGAATCACAGCCCTCCTTAAAATTAGACACTTAGAATACTAATTATTGAGAAACTTAAGATAAGGCTCCTTCAAACCCATTTTCTTTTTCTGCATCATGGATTTAAATATTACGTAGGGTGAATTTGGCAGCCACACAGAGAATCTCATTTAGAAAGATTAACCTCGGAACACAGAGAGATCTGGAGGATCTCCATTAGTCCACTCCTTGCTGCAGAGGATTTACAGTAGAATAATTATTTTTAGCAAGCATGCGCACACACTCAGAAATAACATATACATGCATTAATGAGGCAATTCCTTATCCAGAACAGACGATCCCTTGGCTGTTTGTTTTCTTTTTATTGTTGATTTTACATTTTAATTATATATAAAAAGTAGAAGAAAGCACAGGTGGTAAGCAGATTTGGGCTAGAAAATTAATTCCCAGAGAAAACAGTTGTAGTTCTTATACAAACAAATACAGTGATTAATTATTTTTTTGCTTCCCAAGCTGTTAATGGTAAGCAACTAGCAAAAAGTCAAGGCTGGTAATTTATATTCAGATTAGATTTGAAAACAAAAAGGACAGACTCCAATCTCCCAAATGTTTTCTAGATATTCCAATCTGCTCCACCCAAAAAAGCAAAAATAAAAGTTTAGAGCACACAAATGTAATAAAACATGTTGTCACAGCTCCTATTTACAGTGATTCATAAAGCTGTTCCCATTGATGCCCCTGCACTTTGACTGCCAAACAAACAACAGCCCTCTAGCTGGAAGGCCTGGACCACAGCTCCATCAAATTAATCTGAAGATTTTAATTTTCAAAGGCTTTGGATCAGGCCCAGACTGAAGTGGCAGAGGACAGAGCAGAGAAAGAACAATAAGTAGCTAATTATGGGCCTGATCTTGGTGTTTTATAATCAGTGACGAAATGACAATTATTTTCACTAGTGCTGGACTGAGTCCTAAAAAGTCTTGCTAAACTGTTCTGCCCCTGCCTGAAGTTCTCTGGAAAAACCAAAGCAGACATTTTTCCCTTGGTGATGACTACTTGCTCTCAGTATGGTTAGTCTCCCTCATCCCAGCACACTATGCCTATGTTCCTGACAAAACACAGACCCTGAGTCCCTCAGAAACAGATAACAGTATCCCTGCTTCTCACAAATTTCAGCCTTTGTTAGAAGAGAGAGCTTGCCTGGCAATGGTAACAATACAGCAAAGCTCTAAAGGGAAGAAGGAAGACAACAACACGGCCAATACGAAGAAAGATTCTCCTGGAACTATTCCAGCTCTTCTCTGTTTACACATCCAAGCTTTTTCTCTCAGTAATCTCTCCAGACTCCCCTCGGAGATCTCCTGCTATTCACTGTGCAGTCAGAAGTCACCTGCTCTTAGCTGGACTTGGCACCGACTACAGCAAATGCCATTTAGGACAGACAGAAGAAAGAAAAGTTGAAAGCAAAACTTCTGACAAGCAATTCCCACCCCCATGCCCCACATACATTTATCCTTCTAACCTCCAGTCCACTTATACACATTACTTTTGCTTAAGAAAAGTAATTCCAGTGCCAAAACATGTTCTTAGGTTAAAATGTGTTATATTCAGCAGAGATTTAACTCTAGCATGGTGAACATGGAGTCATTAAGATTTAGCTCTATTGAAATGGAAATTGAGACAGAAACCTTTCTAGTTCTTTACTTCACTTTGGAATTATAAGAAGACAAGATCGACTGCAACAGCATTAAAAGATCCTCCGGACCAACATGCCCTTGATAGCAAGTACTTGGAAGCTTGAGGCACAATGTTGGCTCTCATTGGCGTCCTTCAGTGACAGGCAGCAAGGAAGCTGACACTCATCTAAAGACAGCATCACAGCCTGGCTGCACACAGAAAAAAGCTAGCAATGAAACAGAGCAACAGGGGCTGTCAAGATGATGATCCTTCCCCTCTGTCTCCATGAAGTCTCACAGCACAGCTCTCTCCAGTGGCTCAAGGCAGAGACAGTTCTTTTCCTGGATTCTGTCCTTGTGCAACCCCCACAGGGCATGAGAAGGTGCCCAGATCCTGGCAGCCGTTGCTGTATGCCTGTGGCTCAGATTTCTGACAAGGGATTCTGGAATAAGATTTCCCTCCCAGTATAACGAGGCATTTAGTTGTTAACAAAAGAGCCTTCTGGGGCAGAACTCCAGCTGCATCTGAGATCTTGCCTCCACAAAGAATTTTTTTTTTTCCAGCACACAGGTTTAGTCTGAGGAGGAAGGGAAAGAGTTGCTTTAAAATACTGATCCAAGGATTTTTGGTTGCAGTAGTTGAAGATTTCTCTCTATTCATAAAGCAGGTTCCTTCTCTTTCTTACTGCTTCACAGTTGCCGGTTGAGCTTCTGTGCTTGTCGCTCCTTTGCCTCAAACGCAAACTTGGTGTCCTGCAACTGGGCAATAGCCTCCTTGGCTTCCTTCAGGTCCTGACAGATGTGCTCATACTTCTCTGTCAGCTCCTTGTTCTCCCGGCGCAGCTCCTGTACCACCTGGTTTACCTCCTCTGTCTGCTTGGTGCAGTGGATCTTCAGCTGCTCTACTTCAGAGAGCATGATCTCCATATTCTTGACCAGTGACTCTAGTTTCTCTTTTGACATGGTGTCAGGATCGGTTCTATTCAGTCGTCCTAACCCAAACCCAAAAGGGATAAAGAGAGCAACCCTGTGTAACATGCACCAGGAAGCCTACCTCTCACAATCTTGTGGTCTTTTTATACTCCCTTCTGCTCATCCTCCTCCCTTCTCTTTCCTTCCCCAAAGTGTCTTTAATCTTCTTTGCTTGGTTAATCTACTTATTTTTATTGCACTGAAGAAGGGTTGACAACCCCACAGTAACATATGCGCTGTGCAGCAAAAGCCAGAGCAATAATGAGACTCTATGCAGTCTGCCATAGAAAAACAACTTTCATCTGAAGAATTCTCTTGGGAAGCCCATTAAAGTACAAAGAAAAGTCTTCAAGTCAGACACCTACTCCTGTCCACTAAATCTAGTCCCAAGAGTAATGCCAGTCTTTCATCTTAGATATATTGAGGTAAGCAATCTTACAGCAATAGAAGCCAAGTGTAGGCAAAGAAGAGAATTAGTGTCAGTTTCTTTGCCTCTCTCCTAATCCTAATGTTTGGGTCAGATGAAAGGTACAAAACAATCACCCTTTATCTTTTTTTTTTTTTCTTCTCCTCCAGAAGCAGCTCTATCCAGCAACTAACCCGACAACAGCCTGTGCACCATCTTTTATTGAAGGAGTTCACAAACTTCATTCACCTGGTTATCACAATCAGTGGCTACCACAGTTGCCATCATCATCATCAAAAGCTGGACCATGTATCACTTGAAAGTGGTTTGTGTTCTGATAATGACATAAAGGCTCAAGATTACAATCTTTGGTTCCACTCCTCTCGAAGTCACTTCAACTTTACCTGTGACACTGGCTCAGAGGTAACATATCACATGACCTACACCAAAAGGCTTCCCAAGATGCTTCCAAATCATAGCCAGGTGCTGCCTGAACACATAAAAATTTCTTCCTGAACATAATGCTACCCTCAGAGGTCTCAAACTGTAGTTGAACACTACTGTGAACCTGTGAGACTCAGGACTGAGGCATGAGTCTGACAATACATGATTACTCAGGTCACGCCAAGCAGCAGGATGATCACAGCAGTCACAAAGGATTGAGAGAGTCTGGCTGACTTTCTGAAGTTTGACGCAGGCTGTTTTATGCATTCAGAGATCTGATGTGAATATTTTCTTGTAGAAATTAATACAGTTGAAATGGTGTTATTGTATGTGGCTCTCCAAGAGAAAAGCCCATGCAATTAAACACTGATTGCCTGGTCAGAGGGCATAGACCACAGCAAAGACGAGAAAAGAGACTTGCCTTTGGATAACTCACAAAATAAGGCCAAACAAGGGTAGTATCTCTCTCCTTCCTCCCCACATCAGGAACTCCAAGCTGAGCCTACATACCCACAGAAATGCAGTCTTGTTTGCATAGACATGGATCTGCCCTCACCTCAAAGGAGTTACAGTTAAGTGCACAGTATTGCGTGAGGACCCTCATTTCTGCCTACTGTTCTACAGCCTGTTCCCTTAAAAAAGATCACAAGGTAAAATTCAGTATCCCCATCACTTACATCCAATACTGGATAGAGAGATAATACATTTTATATGCACAGCTCCTAGAAATACCTTTTTCCTCCAGTCTTTGACCTTTAACCAAAAGATTTCATTTTTTCAACTATGATGAGCGCTAGATGCTTCATCTCACAATTCATTTCCCCCTTCTCCCCTTTCTAGGCTCAAATAAATGAAGCTTTTTCTTCCGGGAATTTTACATCTCCTTCAGCACTGGATGAAAGCACTGCTGGACACTGGCCAGCTCCGACAGTGTTCAAAGGCCTAGGACTTCTCACAGCTGGAGGTTAAAGAGTCACTCACAAAGCCAGCCATCATACTGCCTCTCACACAAGTGCACCAGTGGGCCCCTCTCCTGCTGGCAGATGGAGCATTTTGCACTGCACTTTGAAATGAGTAGAAAGAGTGACATCCTTCAGATGAAAAGAATGGGAGAATCTAAACATAATTAGAATATGTCCTAACGTCCTTGAAGAAACATTTGCACTGGCTGTCAGCCCAGATCCCACGTGATGCACATGGCACTGGAATAGGCTGGAACATGTTGCAGCATTACAAAACAGCAGGTCTTCATTAGTGAGGAATCTTCCCTGTCTAAACAACTGTGCACAAAGCACCTAAGCATTTTAAATCAAGCAGAATTTCAATGATGCATAAAGGGAGTGCCAGAGGTAACTCACTTGGATATTAGTAATTGATATGCCACTTTTCACTATATTGCTCGCAAAATTATTTAAGTTGCCTTGGATACAGACAGAATCTTGTCAGGAGAACTGGGTAAGAGACGCTACTAAAATAGCAATATAACTTGAAAATAAAGAGTAACATGACATAAGTTTCTGACAAAGAAAGATGGGAATTATTAGGGTTACTTTGATTCAAAATCTTCTTCGATGAAGTAAAATGTAGGAACTAAAAACCTC
This sequence comes from Lagopus muta, assembly GCF_023343835.1. Classification (NCBI taxonomy): domain Eukaryota; kingdom Metazoa; phylum Chordata; class Aves; order Galliformes; family Phasianidae; genus Lagopus; species Lagopus muta. Next base: position 26,195,890 of record NC_064438.1, read on the forward strand.
CTTGTTTAAATTGTAATTGCAGAATGATGCAAAAAATCAATCTAGAGAAAAACAATTATGAAAATCTAATGCAAGCTGTAGGGCTTCTTTTTATTTTTTATTATTATTATTATTATTATTTTTTACCTTTTGTCAATGCTGGACTCTACTGTTGTAGAAGAACTGGAGGCAGAGGTAATCACCAAGAGTGGACTCATCTGGGAAGAATGCAGAGAAGCATACCTGGGAAAAACAATTCAAACCACAAGAATTCAGCGCACAAATGACACATAGCAAACAGCAGAGCTAGGGGCAGAGGGAAAATAACCAGACTGGCAGATGGGAATTTATGATATAACATAGCAGGGGAATATTAATCACTGTTAGGCTCTACTACATAGAAAAATTGCACCATAGAGGGATGAGGTATCTTCAGCATCTCCCTCTCTCCACCCAGCAGGAGAAGGAAAATAATTTTTCAATCTGGACATCTTAGTATTAGGGTTTAAAAACAAGTTTGAAACTGAGACAAGTGACCAGAGAAGATGTTGATTTCAAAAAATTAGTAGAATCTAGGAAGCAGGTTTAGAGAAAAGGATCTAAAACCTAATGGCAAGATATTTCAAGGACAGTTATGCCCTGGTCCCTTCATATTCTAAGGAAGACATCTCAGCTGGAAGGATACTTCTATAACTATTAAGGGCCTGACTCTGTATTCAGCACTCTCAAAACATTAATGACTTCTATGCACTCAGGCAAACTGTATCAGTCTAGTTATTTCAGAGTTACGTGAAATCAGGAAAACTTGCTGTTCAAATTCTCACTGTAGCATAGTCTATTAAACTTAGAAACAACATTCCTAAAAACTATTTGTCTTCCCTTGCATGTTTTTCTCTGTTCCCATCATTCCCACATGCACATGGATTTGAGGTATAAAAAAGCTGGAAAGGCAGAGATAATCAAGAACAAAACAAGGGATCAACTATTGGGAACACAGTAGGAGTGTTCCTACTACTGTGAATGGCAGGAAAATTGTAGAAAGCACTGGTGGAAGTGAAACTTCTGGTGCTTTCCCACAAGGACTGGGAGCTATCACATCTGACTGCAATACCATACCCAACTATGCTGATTTTAGCACTAGAAGCATGAGAGAGAGTAGAAGGTCGCCAAACTGAACATGGTTCATGTGAGACACGAACCTTCCTCACAAGTCACTGGGCCAATGAGAATCAATCATTCCTATCACCCAGCGGCACACACAAGCCAGAAATGCAGCTTTCTATCATGAGCCCACCTCTGAGAGACTCTCAGGAGGGGACACAAAAAACATATCCTTTAAATATCAGTTTGAAAGCAGACTGCAGACATTCCAGTTTCCAGATTATTTCAGAGAGGTTCTGGGAACATTTGTGGAATAAACCAGTTACCTATCTTGCTCTCTCTCTAGGGTTTTCTCAGCAACACAAGGAGGACAATTCACTAACCTAGATTTTTACATGGGAATTAAAAAACTGCTAACTCCAACAATAAAGGCTTCTAAATTACTGCTTGGGCTGACACAGACAACTACCCAATAAAAACCCCAAGGAATAAGAAGTACAGCTACAAACCAATGCTTCATCTTCTCAGGCATATGCTATCTGCTTCTAGTTTCATCAGAGAACTGCAGCAGGAGACAACAATGTACTGTCTCATAGCAGCTGTTTTAAGCTTATCGTCCCCAGCTAGTAATGATCAGTATTTTAACCATTTGTATTAATACGTTCACCATATCTAGCTCTAGTGATAGCGTTAGAGCTCTCAGTACTGTTTTCTCATGCAGCTTTTCATTTATCCCCGGCTTATCCCCAGCAATGTCTCTCACAGCCAGTGCAGTATGCACTCTGTGCTTGTCCAGCTAGGAAGTCCATTTGGGTAAATGCATTACGCAAACAAACTCATTACAAGATTAAGCATAAAGAGCTCTCATCTCTATAATTATAGTAAAACCATTTGAAGGAAAAAAACCCAACACTAATAAAGACCAAGTAGCACCCGGAGGCACTGACCATTCCTCTGAGAGAACGAGAGACATTCGTATCAAGCTGTTCAATTTGTTTCCAAGAAAAGAAAAACAGTATGCATGTCCAAATACTCCACTGCGTGAGACTGATATAACAATGATCTTACACACTGGAGCTTACAGGCTATTGATAAAATCTGCTCATATTAATGCACGAAATTAACTTTAGCAACTATCACATCTCACACTGCTTGGTAGAGGTTGAGTCTAGCTTGGTGTAAAATTACATGATTTACAAGTTTAAATTTAAAATACTGCACTAAAATGATACTCATACAAAATTCTGACCAAAATGCTTGACAAAAATTAAAATAGGATGTCTCAATATTACCTGTGTATATAGAAAAGATTTTCTGAATATAGAGGTACTTCTTCAATTCAATCACCACTCAGATCAAAGTATTTAAGGTTTAATTTAGCTTCATATAGCTTAGTAAAGAAAAACTGATACCGTTAGCAGAGTTATCCCCAAATTGTCACATCTGAGAAATCAGCTGGGTAGTGTAACATTGACAGATTGTTTTTATAAACCGAAGGGAACCTTACTCCACTAGCCTTTTTATCACCCTAAGAGGAGGAAGAAAATGTTGTCTCACGCCTAAAAACTACTTAAGTTTTCAGGGGTAAAAAAGTTCCAAATTGGGTGAGAAGGTTGAAATCTTCAGGTAAAAAAAACAACAAAATGGAATTGTTAGTTTTAAAAATGTTAAGAATGATTTAAAATAAAAGCTGGTTTAAAATAAATACCTTATTCAGAGCATCAAATTGGAAAGGTTCCAAAGCCACTCTACAGAGTTCTGCTGGGAAGACATCCTCCATTCCACCTCATGAATCTTCTAATGAGATCACTAGCCAGCCTCCTTGCTCAGACTCTGCAAAGTCCCTGGAGAGGGGTATATGGATATGGTGCCTTACAAACAGCTTGGAGAAGCCCTATTCATGAAGAAGAAAATGAAACCCAGTTGTAATCTTCAGCATGCATCATCTCTGTGGAGGCCAGTGCTGATCTCTGTATGCCTCACACCTTCATGATAAAAGCATACCACAGCACCTCTCAAAAACTGATCTCCAGTTACTCTTTTGGCTATCCTAGTCCACAGACCAAACCAAAGAATACACTGCCAGTGACTGTGCTCAGCCAGATCTGAGGAGGCCAGGGAAGCAGGCATGGAAGAAGAGATTGAGGGACATGGCAGAGTCTGCAAGTGGTGATTTGGGCAAGAGACAACACAGCACCAGCTGAGAGGATTTCACTCCCTGCCTTGCTCCTTAGCTTGTGCCATAGTTGGGAATTGGTCACTGCTCCCTCCCCATAGTGTCTGCTGCCAGTGCTGTGAAAAGAAAAGAGGAAGGAACCATCTTCCCTCATCCCTCATTGTGGGTGCTGGCCAGGCAAAATCTGCAAGGGGAGATCAGATTGCAAGGGAATCAAATTATGGTTCAGGTACCTCACTGAGTGAGGCACCCTGAACAAATGGTTCAGTGGCAGCACCAGGCATCAAAAAAAGCTCACAAAATGGGTACATGCTTATGCCAAAGTGATGAAACTACAGTGACATTTCAGGCTAGAGGGTATTGCAGAGTGTCCATAGTAACTGGTTGGCCTCTTTCTAATGCCAGCAATTCATTCACAGACAGAAAGACCTGATTAGCAGTCAATGGTTTGTCTATAACATCTCTTCATGTTATGATGAACTAAGGGCTGCTGAAAAGGAGGGGAAGGAGCAAAAATCTATGACCCACAACCAAAACTTTGTAGAGGGGAAAATATCTATTATCTTACATTGGCAAATAAATAACTAAACTTGCAAACATTCTTTTATTTATTCAGACATGTAATTAGTCCTAAAGACTGAGGGTCCATCTAATCAGAACATGTAGACTTCAGGAAAACAAACAAGAGTCCTCAAACTGCTGCCATTATTCGGTACATATGAAACAAAACACTGGCACAAACAGAACAAGTGTAGTGCTTCTAATTTTTTTGAGGTGAGGTTATGTAATCCAGTACTGTAGCCAGGCTACACTTAATTAGCAACGGAACATTTTTCAGTAATTATTGAGAAATTTGATCTGGTGAGAAGGAAGGTCTCTTCATGTTCTAGATACATATAAACAATCTCTTACATCATCTTTCTTACAAATGCAAAATTCTGTTACAATGATTATTTTCATCTGACATTTAAAATTCTCACTACCTACCTACACTGATAAAGTTGAAGAATTTGTCCATTTTCCACACGTTTCTCTTCACATCACTACTAGTTGTACATTTAAGAATAAGTTAGTTTATATTACCCAAATACTTCAAGAAATTTTTAAGTGCACTAGCTTTGCAAGGACTACAGACTTTAATGGCAGTATTCAAAAAAGATTCAGCACTGTTTATGAAGCCTCAGGAACCCTAAGGAATGGAAGCATTCAGGATGAAAGGACTTCTTTAAAAAGGATGTTTTTAAACTATGAGAAATCAATCATATTGGCATGCACTTGCCCCAAATGACCTAGGAACAGTTTCATTTAACCATGCCAACAAATTGACAGTGTCAATACACTGCTAAAAATGGAGGTGAGCTTTCCAGGTGATGGCCCTCCTACTAACTTGTAATAAGATCTGTCCCTCAGCAAATCATAATTGAATGCTATCAAAGTAAGACAAAAACATTAAACTTTCTGGTGACAACAAGTAGCATCTCTGTCAGTGCTGTATTCCTAGTTTCCTGTCACAGAAACAGCCTTAACAATCCCTAAGTAGATTAAGTTCAAAACAGCTTCATCTCCAGAGGAAGTGGGATTAAGAGGTTTACTGCTACTATGACAACAACCAGGTTCTTAAAATAGTTTTGAAACCTTAGCAGTGTCTGGGAATGTGTACGTCTCCCCTGCACGATTCATCGTGTTCTAAATGCAGTCTTCCAAAAGGAAATCATATTTTATAACAGCCTACTATTTTTAAACGTGTGCTTTTATCATGCTCTTTAATCTGTTGCTATGAGCACTAAAAATAACGGTACAAAAGGCACTGTGCTGCCACGTGGCTGTGATTACAGTTTTAGAAGCGATTATTGCTACAGATACCAGGACAGACATTGCTCTCTCACCTCTGCTCCAACATAGTATGTATTTTGTGTTTTTCTTGTCCTGACAGTAACCAAGTCCCTTACTAAACAGAATGCACCAGGGACCAGCCATTCCACATGCTCAGTGCTGCCAGACACCATCCATTTCTGATCTAAGAAATCACCCCCTTGACATCCACAGGTATTCCACTGCATCTCACTTGAAATTAGCTCCTTCCTCAGAGATAGCAAATGAACACAGAATCTGTTCATTTGGAACCAGTTTGTGCCTAGGGCATAATTCTGCTGATAACCTGAGGGTAACAGGATGGCTTCCATTTGAGTATGCTATTCAATCAGTAATTAGCATTTTATTGTTGAATATGGCTAAATAAACAATTGATTCAATCAGATATGCAGCTACTGCATATTATGAATGTTTAGTTGAGCTCTGAGGCATTCTCCAAGCATATTCATACTGACTTGTACAATAAAAATAGTGAGTAGTACAATGCTTAATTCCGATTACAGCATCACCCAGATCAAAGCATGTAACCCTTATCTGAAATTACTGAAATCAGAAAATTAATATGAACACAGAAGCCGATTCACTACTCTAGTCAGTGTAGATTAAAGCATACTTTAAAACAAAGAAAAAGTAAGTCTAATCCAATTACACTGGTGCCAAGCTGAAATCATCTTCCTGCAGCAAATTTTTTGGTTTTTTTTTGTTTTGTTTTTTGGGGGGCTTTTTTTTTTTTTTTTTTTTTTTTTTTTTCCCCAGAGGAACCAAATTCAGACTCAGGAAGCAATAGATTGTTTCCTTATTGTAAAAAGAGTTGTTAGCTCCAGTCACTGAAAGGTGATTCTTTTCTCTCTGCAGTTCACAAATTCCTGACTTCTACAGGGCAGAATTTGCCCTTAAGCATATTTCAAATGCAATTTCTAAGTAATCAAAAAATACTTGGTAGTGACTACTCAGACTAAGCTGAACTCTCCGTGCAAGCTAATGCTGACAGTCACATAAACTTATGTACCTATTCCTAAAAGATTACATTGAAAATGTAATGGAGTAAAAAAACAAATTGATAATTAAATTAGAAAACTGGAATCGTATCTCAAACATCAGCATTGAACTTCAGTAAGATAAATCCACGTTTTGGCACTGCTATCAACTGCAGCTGCACCCTTCAAGCCCCTGCAGTAACTAAAGGAAGAAGTCTCTTAAAAACAATGAATTTTTTTAAAACTTCAATTTAGGTTTTATCTGTTTGCTAAAACAACGCACTCAGCAAAGACAGCTACAGCAGCAAATTGTTCCATTTTGAGTGCTCACTCTGTTTCTTAGAATTGATTCCTTAGAATCAATCCACAAAGTGCAGATTTTTACTGAATACTTTTCTTCATAGTTTGAAAAAATCTCAAGCTTCCTTTTTATATTTGTGATGTAACAGTTGCATTCATGACAGATTAATGAAAATTATTTGTTTTGTTCTTGTTATCATGCAATACAAATTTTACTTTCATGCAGAATCACAGAATCATTTAGATTTTGAGCATCTCCACAAAGATTCCACAACAGCAATAGGTTATCTGTTTCAGCGTTTGTTCACACTCCCAGTAAAAAAGTATTTTCTTATGCTGAGATTGAATTTCCTGGCAACTACTGCATCTTATCTGTGAGCGCTATTGAGAAAAGTTTGGTTCTCTTGTCTTCATTCCCTCTCATCAGGAGCTTATATATACCAGTAAGATCTTCCCTGAGCTTTCTCTTCTCCAAACTAAACAGTTCCAGCACTCAGTCTCTTTCTATATTAAAGATATTCAGTTCCCTTAACCACTTTCGTGGCCCTGCATTGAATTTCCTTAAGTCTTCCTTGTAACTTACGAGCTCAGGACTGGACACACTACACCAGATTTGGCCTAACCAGTGCTGGGCAGACAGGAAAAATCAACTCCACTGATGTTTTGACACATCCTCACAGTGCCACTCCCAGAATACCAATAGCCTCCTTTGCTGTAAGGGTCCACTGTTGGCTCATAAGGTCCCTCCCTCCAAGCTGTTTTCCAGCTGGTCATGCCCTAGCAGGTACAGGTGCCTGGGGTTACTCCTCCTCAGGTACAGGTCCTTCCACTTCCCCATGAACTCTGTGACATCCCTTTCTGACCATCTCTTCAGGTAGCTGAGGGCTCCCTAAATGGCAGTCATCTCTTCTACCAGTCATTCCTCCCAGTTTTGTATAATCTGCGAATGCATTGAGTGTGCGCTCCAATATCCAGACCAACAGAAAAGGTATTTACCAGTACTGATCCTAATACTGACACGTGAGGTACACAACTAGTCTCCAATTGGACTCTCTGCTGCTGATCACAACTCCCTGGAGCTGGATTTTCCACCAATTTTCAGTCCATCTCACTACCCTCCTCTCTAAAACATACTTTGTCTGTCTGATGCTGCTGCTCTGGGAATCAAAAGTTGTCAAGAAAGTAAAAAAAAAAAAAAAAAAAAAAAAAAAAAAGTCAAAGTTAATTACACGAACCACTCTCCAATCATCCAGCAACCTAGTTACCTCATTGCAGAAGGCAATTATTTGCCCTTTGAAGTCCAAGCTAACTACTCCCAATCAACTTCTTGCCCCTCGTGTGTTTGGGAACACTTTCCAGAATGATTTCTCCATCACCTTTCCAGGGACTGAGGGGAGGCTGACTGGTCTGTAGCTCCCTAAGTATTCTTTCTTGCTCTTGTTCTAGATATGAGAGATATTTGCTGCCTTCCAGTCTTCAGGAACCATCTGCAGCTGTCAAGACAATTCAAAGACAACTGAAAATGATCTTGTGGTGACATCAGCCAGCTCCCTCAGCATTAACGTGTGCAACCTGTCCAGTGTTCAGTAACCTGGTCCTCCTCCACCACCTTACTCCAGGTAACCCCTCTGGTCTCAGTGGCATGAGACTCTTTAAGACAAGTCTTAACAATAAATACTGAGGGATATAGGGCACCACCATGGCTATCTCCACATCATTTGTCACTAATTCTCCAGCCCCCTTCATCCTGGTGTGTATCTCTTTCTCAAGTCTTTCTTTTGCTGTTAAACAGTTGGAGAATCCTTTCTTGTTGCCCTTTCCACTTCTTCCCATATTCAGCTCAATTTGCCTTGGTTTCCTTAATCCTATTCATGCAAGATCAGACAGCAATTCTGTTCTCCTCCTGGGTCATCTGCCTCTGCTTCCACCTCCTATACTCATCCTTTTTATGTCTGAGTTCAGTTACGAGTTGCTCTTCCATGCATGCCTCCTACTGCCTGTGCTTGATTTTCTGTATGTCAGAATGCATCCGTCTCGTGGTCTTCCATACCAATCTTCCATGCAGAGACAAGGTAATCCCCTAAAGAAACATCTTCAACAGTAGTCTGTCCACTAGGACAAATATAACTTTGTAGTGACAACTTCTCCAAAACAAAACAAAAAACACTGCTAAGGTAAAGGACCTTCTCCTATCACATCTACATGAAATCAGAACCAAGGTAACAATACAGTTCATTAAGCTTTTTATCAGAAAAACCCACAATTTTTTTCCTAGGTAACACTGAACTTCACTGTGAAAGGTAGTGCTTTGATATAACCTCGTGTAGCTTTTATAGTGCCTTAGATATTCACAGTTGCGTTTTCCAACAAGTTTTGACCAACTGTTTAACTTGAAAGATAGCATTTAGAACAAAGTATTTCTACAGAAATCAGTTTTAAGAAGCTATTCTGCTGGGAAATAAATAAGCTACTTATGTGTACTAAAACAAGAATCTTACTCATTAAATAGCTACCAGGTTTAGGTCTCCAACAGCATGAAATGATGGCTTTTAAAATACAAGGTAAGTCAGGGTCCATGCAATTTTTATTTTAATAATTAAACAAATACAGGAAATTTTGCAGTAATCTATCAAAAATGTATCTTATTAAGAACCAGAAAGGTGTTTAAAAAACATTCACATTCAATTCAGATTATGTATAAACCAGTGTTTGTAAAAATGAAAACAGCAAATGCTTTGAGTGTAAAAGAACTCCATTCTAGTTCATGTTTCAGTGTTTCCAATGACCAGATTACCACAAAGATGCAATCACAGTGCAGACACGTTCCACAGTCCATTATACTCATTTGAATAGCAAAACTGCCAAAAGTAATACTTTTTTTTTTTAAATAAAGCATTTTGAGAATTTTCTTCATACAGTACCGTCCACCCAATGTTTATCGTCCAGCATATTTAATTCTTCACTGCAGTAATGTCAGAACAGTCGCAACCTAAAGGTTCAGAGGGCATACAAGTACAGATACATATCCACATATCTAAGAAGCACCAGTCTCCTATGCCTGAAAAAGCCAGAATCTATGCTGCACATTCAGATTTGCTTTTTTTAGTGGAGCACAGCCCTTGAATACTTGGCTTAAAGTCACAATAATTATCTGCTCAGTCAAGAACTGTTCTGAATGTGTTGCAATATACAAGTGTGTACCTTCCAGACCCACCTGACATACATCATGGGAATTTCAGTGTCATATTAATAGCCATCCATAGATATGACAGCATCGTACACCTTTGCTATAACAGTTCCTGGGCATCTCTAATCTTTTTGCTCCATATTAAATCCTCAATGCTAAAAAGAGAAATGAAAATGGCTGTTTTTTAGGCAAATCTGTAATATGTCAGTGCTATGTTTCTTCATGTATTTATTTGCAGTAGCTTTGCTGAAGATGGACGCTAATCATTAATTTAAGCTGAAAGGGAAAAGAAAACTATGAAGATACTCAATTTCAAAGTACCGCTATTGGAAAGAAGTCACAGCAGTTACTGGTTAGTCTGCTTGCAGCACAAAATAAATGAATGTAGCTACTGGGGTTAAACAGTAGTTCTTTCAGAACTACAGTCTCATGTGCTATAATTACCCAACTAATTTAATAATAGCAAACTCTTTCAAAAATGCAGACTAAATATCCTAACTCTTTCAGTTAAACCAAGCTAACCAAGTTGAAATGGTTCACAATTTCAAATTAGATAGGTGTGTTAAGACAAAAGAGAGAAAAGTGATACAACTTTCACACTAACAACTCAAACGTGAACACTTTTCTTAACTGCACCCTATGGACACAAGTTCTGAGATGATCTTTAGTTTCAAATCTCATTTGGAACACAAAGTACCATGCCTCAGCATACGGGGACCAATCCAGAAAATTTCAAATAGTTTTTGACATTTCTTTTGTGAGAATGTATGTAAGGCTCGGTAATAAGCAATGTACTGTAACATATATATTGGAATAGGCTTGAAAATCAGATTTCCCTTCTGAATTTGAGATTCAAATGCATATCTGTTACTACATATTTCATAGTATCCAGCAGTATAACATCAGACCAGCTCAGAAATTAAGAATTCAGAATAGCAGAAACAGCTCTAGGAAGAGTAAGACTGGAATTTAGTGTTCAAAGATTGCTTGCGTTGAACATCTATCACTCTTCCTCAGGCTGTACATCTAAAATCCATTCAAGTATGTTTATTTCTATGGATTCTAAAGCATCTCTTAATGGAGTCAGTACTCCAATGGTATATATTTAAAACAGTAAAAACAAATAATAAGGATGACTGCTGATTTTCAATAACAAGTCTTAACTGAGACTCAGCTCAGATATGCAAACAGATGCTAATGGTGCCAACTCTTAGCAAACATGTTCTGTACAATAAAGCAATAGTTAGGATCCCCAATAAAATACACAAGGGAAATTTTCTTAAATATAATGCTCAGGAAAAGAACAAGTTACAATCATATAAAAAGCCTTTCCGACTCTTCCAAGTGAAAAAAAGCCTGTTTTAAGATAGGCTTAATTTCAGCAAAATATGGAACAGTGACTTAAGCTAGAAAACACAAGCAAGTTTGCCTTGAAAAGTCAATGTAAGGAATTTTCATATTACTTTATTAATGCTATCCAAGATGAATCAGCACACAAATGAGATGAATGAAAGTACTTTAGACAAGACAATACATTTTACGCTAACACTGCAGTTAGCAACTCATACTGGAAAAGACAAATGTTTCCAAAGATGATCAGAGAAAGTAAATCTTTCTTGGTTTTAATGTAGACTTATATGTCATAGTCCTTCTTCCCTTACTTGGGCAATGGTTGGTGAGCATCTGTGGTGTTTCAGTCCTTTGAATCTATAGGCACTGACACAAAGCCCCATGAAAAAGGGGCAAAAAGAGTTTGTGTCGGGATTTTAACAGTTGTACTACCTGGCAAGGACTCCAGTATCGAGATGCAAGTAAAGCAGAATGACCATCAAGAGTATCCAACTCCCTGTGCTTCCCTCAGGGGAAAAAAAAAAGAACAACAAAAAAAAAATTGCAGAGAATTAGAGCCTACAGGGAAAAAAAAAGAAAAATAAAAAAAATCTCATACAGACCTCATCTCCAAGCAATTATGCGTGAGTTCTTTCAAATGAAGAATAAAATAGAGTTTACGAGTTTGAAGGTTAGATTCATTTCTTTCTTTTGTAAGATGTTCAAAATCTTCTACCTTCTTTTCAGTGATTTTGAGTCACTTTTCATTTGTCCAGTCTTCTTTTCCACACAGGAGAGGTAATTAAATTGAAGAGGGCCACAGATTTTGTTCCTTCATAACATTAAATAGTGTTTCAAATAACTTAAGTATCCTCAGGGAAAAAAAAAATTTCCCTGCTCAACCTTGGTCTTAGATCATTGAATGACCAACTTTCAGGTCAACAGAACCGTAAACCATATATATATTTATTTTTTTTTTAAGAGAAAAATTTCAGTGAAACATTGCAAGTGCTACTGATAGCACTTTGGCCTCTAGATCTGGTAAGCTCAACTCCATCTGGAACTGTTGTGAATGTCTACTTATTTCATGAAAATCTCAATACAACGAACATACAACAATGCAGTCTATGCTGTTAGTGGCTACTCTCAACAACAGAGTTTGAAGTGGTGATCTAGCAAAATGATTTGGAAGAGCACAAACAGTAAGTCCCAAAATTGCCTTTCAGTGTAGTTTACCAACCTTTTAAATCTTAGATCCAAATCAGGACTTCGTGAACCCTTCTGCCATATAATTCAGTCCAAGTCCAAATAGCTACATAAACTGAAGCAGGTGTACAGAAGGTGCACTCCATGCTTGAGATTACAAAGAAAACTCAGAATAGGCTCCAGTTCCAGTGTGGGGGGAAAAAAAAAGTTTTAATGTACTAAACCAAGCACACCGGGGCACAGAGGCTATGAAGTGGTGAAGCACTCTTAGAGAGTGACAGTATTTTCTCCCTTTGTTGAACTGCTACTAAGTTCTTCTCTCCTCACACAAAGCAGAGTCAAAATCAGCTGTCAAAGAACCACTGCTGAAGAAGTTTGAGTTTGAGTTGGCTTACAGGAGAAGTTCCATGTGATTTGTCAGCTTCTTCTGTCAACAGGAAGTCCTGAGCACCCTTAATGCTTTGAAAATAATCAACCTGTGGTAGAGATCACGTTGCTGGTGGAAGCATTAGCCATTTACACACAGGTGGTCCTTGCCAGAGATACATTTATCAGATTACTCTGATACAGTAACACCCGGTTTAGACCGGCCATCAGGAAGAAACCACTTTTGCGCAGGAAAATTAATGTGGTGCCCAATGCAGCACTTGTCTCAGAAAAAAAAACCAACAAAAAACTGGAGGAAGTTGTAATGATTCACGCTTAGAATCTTGAGTATTAAACTTCAGTTTCACTTGAGAACTGAGGGAAAGATGTTTCTCCTCCTCCCAGATTTGCTACAAATATAAACATACATAAAGTATCAGCAACAAGCGTGCTAGATATAAAACTGATGGAATGCTAGCTGGTCCATAAAGGGCTGCACCAAGTTATCTGTAGCGAAGTAAAAAACTAGCCCAAAAGTAATGGAGATTGGAAGAGCTGGTAAGGCCTTCTTAAAGATGGCAAGAAGCAGAAGTGTAAGGCACAGACCCTGAGGAGAAAGAAAAAAAAAAAAAAAAAAAAAGATAGGGAGAGATTAAGGAACTCTGACACCCGAAATCTCACAGAAATTTCAATCAAATTTCATAATTCCCTAAACTAAATGGTCTAAGTGACAGATTTACAATCAATCAATGTACAACCAAATTACAAGCAAATGACAGCTAAATTCCTCATTAGTTTGCAGTCAAGTCATCAATTCCATATAAATTCCAACTGGAAAAAAAACAAGTCATGACTTTGTCCCTGATGAGAATAAGAAAATATCACTATGATCTTGCTACATCATACTTACAATTAATATGGCTACAAAACATGCTAAAGTTGTATTCCAATCCCCGCTTGCTGTTGCAGAGGCTTTGCCAACCAGGACACTGTAGAAAATGAAGTCTCCTAGACCTAGCTTTACTCCTCCTACAAAAGTAAATATATAAGTGAATATATGGCAGAATTAAGCCCCAAACAGTCAATTAATATCAAGTATCTGTAACTGTCAGGGAATAAGACATTTACATTAAGTATCAGTAAGATTTGCTAAGAACTTTTTTTTTTTTTTTTTTTTTTTTCCAGAAACAGTACTACTCGAATCAAGTGATAAAGGAAAACTCCAGTGAAAACAAGGTGGCTGAAAAACACCACACTACTAAGTCAATTCATCTTGTAATATTTTTTCTGTATTCCTAGCCTGCTATAAATACAACTGCAGTGTATAGAAACTCAGATTATCTTATTATAGTTTGTGGGATTATTCTTCCCAGTTTTGGTTGTTGTGTCATGGTTCTTCAGCAGAACATGCTAGCATAATTAAATAAAATAAAACTGGTCATGAGAGGGGGAAAGCAACTGAGTAACTTGCATATCATGCTTTAGTTGCCAGTTAGAAATTTATGTACAGCACAATATTCTGCTGCCTTGTCAGTTTTTCTACAGAATTCTTACTAAGGTAGTTCTACAAAGCACTTGTGTGTAATTGCAGAGCGTACCAAAGTCAAAAACTGGACATATTTAGTCCAAGATGACTTAATGTGTTTTATTTTTAAATTGTAATTGCCACCATAGCAACAACTCCGGAAGCACAATATTCAATTACATCTGTAAATAAAAGAACAATAATGTCCTGAGCGTCACTTCAGTTTCTGAGCTTTTAGTCCAAGTTATTAAGCCAGTGAGGCCAAACATTAGTTCACCAGCTGTTTTTGCTTGGCCTATGAGCTGCTTTGTCACCTGATTACAGTCCAGCACTAACGTTACTCCTCAGAGTTCTGCAAAGAACTCAGAGCACCAAAACAGAGGTTTATGCCTGGTTGATCATTTAGTGTGGGGGGGGGAAGCTACTTTCAGCAGGCACTGAAAGTCACAGCAAACACTGCAACAGTGCATTTGCAAAAAAAGCTGCTAAGAATTAAAACATCCTGTAACTGCTGAGACAAAGCTTGAATGCTTCCTTTCAGCATGACAGAAAAGAAGAAATGGCTAGAAAAGGTTCTTCCACACAAGCAAATTCTCCAAATTTCTATTATGCTAATGCTGACTAATATGCCTGACTGGATTACTGCATGTTACTATTATTCCCTGTAGAAATACAGAAGGAAGAAAATTAACAATGTCCAAACAAAAATTTTAGTTATTCAGGTAACTAAAACAACACAACTCCTAAGATTTTGAAACTGGAGTTTGGAAGTTTTAGAATGAAGTACTGAAGTGTTCTTAAACAGAACCCTGCATTTTTAAACAAAGGAGCACCTGGGAATCACAGAAAACAGATGCACCTGCTAAATACAGTACCACCACCTGAGAAGAGCCATTCATTAGGCACATGGGCCCTTATTTATTCAGATATCTGCAATTCTAATACTAACTCACATTCCAACTGAAAATCATGAGTCTGTTAAAACAGACATTTGAGTTCTCAAAAGATACTGCACTTCATCAGAGTGGTGGAGGAAATGATCAAGCCCATTGCAATCTGAATTCATTCCAGTCCTCAATTAGGTTTTTAAACACTGCTTTGTCCAGAGTAGATTATAGTTATTTAAGTTGAGGATAGTATTTACGGGGCCTAAAACCCAAAAGAGGTGATACAAGGCAGAACACTGCATGAAAGAGACAGAAGCTGGAGTGTATAATAGTCTAAAAGCAACTTCATAGAATAAGCTGTTGAAGTTTTAAATCTGTGTATCGTATGGAAGAGCAGTCTGGCCAATATACCTCACTTCTGCAGCAAAAACATGTTATTTCTGCAAAGCACAATACTGATCACAAGCAAGAAGAGCTCTTTAGCCTGCTATTAGCTCACAGCATACCGTATCCGTGCAGTCACAATGACTGAAATTAACTAGCTTCAGACTGACTAAGTCTTTCAGAGACGGTATTCCATACTCACGTTCTTCAGGGTCTTCACTGGTTTGAGAGTTACTAGGTAGAGCCTGTACAGCAGCTCGTGATTCAGGTGTTGATTCAATGGGTCCTATTCTATTGTCTCTTTGTTGCTGCCACTCCTGACTAAAGCCACCATCATCTGCTTCAGCATCTCCATTCTGAGGCTGGTTTGCCGGAGCTCAAAGGAAGAAAGAAAGACATTTAAAATCTTTTTTTTTTCTTTTTACATGCATCTTATAACTCATAATGCTCTCTCCACATAAAAAATCATAGAAGAGTGATGGGAAAAAAAGAGATACTCCACAAGATTTAACAACATCTAATATTCGCACACACCATTACAAGAGATTCTCATGATTTTAATACTTTAAATGCTCTGGAGTCAACATGCACTCTGCATTCACTGCATCTACAGGTTGCACCAAAGTTCTAGTATTCAAGAGTACTTTGATATAACAGACTGGAAGTCCCGTGGTGACTGAATTCAACCATCATAATTTAAAGAATTAACTCCTATTTAATACTAGCTCCTCTAGTCATTAAAGAGTTGACAGTTTAATTTTCCAGTAAAATAGAAAACATAACTGAAAATTACATACTATATATCAAACTCAGAAATTCTTCTCTGAGATATTTGAGTAAACAAGTTCTGTTTTTAAACACTAGTTGCATGGCATTTTCTCACGGCACTTTTTCATACCAATATAAACATGAGTTAGAGTATACTAGATTAACCACTTTGACAACCAACTGAGCTCAGTAAATAGCTGTCTACTGAGAGTCATGTCATCATCAATATCCTGTATTCCAGAATAAAGACTACAAGAGCATTCATTGCACAATAAGTGAGGAATTTTTTCAGTCTTAATTATTCATCATCCCTCATAAGGCTTCTGCTTTTCCGCTCTTCTACAATAGTCAAAATACTTAAAAATCTAAAAACCATGTATCTATAAACACACATAAAATGACAACTATAAAGGCTTGTCAAAGAAAAACTCACCTTGTTTATCATAAGTGGAGTTTTTAGAAGCTTTCCGTTGCCCTTCTGGATCTTCCTCAGCCATGTTCACTAGCCACACCATCGTTGCTATGAAAAGCAAACAGTACAGCTAACGATATCTCGTAATGCATGCAATTCTGAGCTGGTGTTGGCATCAACCCACTATTTTTTCTATTATTGTGGTACAACTGTCTTTTTCACAAGGCAATTTTACCCTCATTAAATCACAGTAATATCTGGAACACAGCCAGCATCAGCTGCATTATTCATTTACAGAATTTGACAAACACATGTTTTATTCTTACTAAAGCAACATTACCTCTACATATGAGGTCCACTCTGAAAGTCTGAATCAATGACTGCTTTACTTTTTTCCATTAGTCAGTTCTTCCAACTGCAAGTGAAAAGTTCTATAAAGACTGGTGTAAAGGTAACTTGAAATCAGAAGCTGCCTCTACAAAGTTAATTGCTCTGTGTTCCCTCCCATCACAAAAAATTCTCCAGTCTTGAGATAAATAAATGCTGTCACACTTTAATGTCATATTTTATATGCTGTTTCTCAGCATTAACCTTTACTCCCACAAAAAAGACATGTAACTATGATTACTACCATTAAAACATAGCAAGAGTATGAGAAAAAGAGTACCTCCCCCTTTGTCAACTGTATGCCTGTTCCCTAAGTATCCAGTATGAAGGTTACCACACAACACATGTCCTGTACTTTTTTTCAGCACCAGGAGAATGATTTCTGATTAACCCATTTCATTATCATCCACACGATTCTAACTAGAAACATGGAACATAACTAATTATATGAGAGTTTTATGAAGAGTTTTACTCTCATTAAGTTACAATAATACCTGGAACACAAGTGGTACCAGCTACAAGTTTTATTCTTGTGGATAGCAAAATTATCTGCTGATTGATACTCTGGTCATAACAGCAACTTGTGTCCCGCATGTTGTTTTTTCACAACTGATAGCAGAAACAATATATTAAAAGTCAAGCCTTGCAAAAAACACTTTTGTCATTGAATTTCTGTGTCAATCTCTCCCTTTTCTTTCATAGGATATTTAAGCACAGGAAGTTGATAAATACTTTCTGAAGAAGTGCTCCTTTAGAACTGCTTGATTCACAGGCCAATGACATGCTACTTTGGTGTATTACAGTTTTGTTTTTTTTTCCCCGTTCCTACTTTGTAAGAATAAAACATGCTTTTTTTTTTATTCTGAAAACCTTAGCCAGAAAATGTTTTGTATTTTTGAGTAAAAAGCAAAAGGAAAACTGAGACCCAGATGAACTGACTGGAATTCCAGCTGGTAAACAACGTGTTAAAACAAAGAAAAAAGAGAAAATCATTTCAGCTCAGTGTGTGATTTTAAGCTTGAAGTATTTAATAAAATATAAGGGCTCTGAAAGTAATACCTACTATTTTTATTATGTTGGCCTATGACATCAGAAGCAGATGGTGGCACGGCGATAGAGGTTAAACATTCCCAACAACATTCCAATACATTTTGTTGGTGTGACAGAAGGCAGCAGAGGGGCAGTCTGACCACATGGCATCTGACACGGAAGTGCACATGAAGCAAAGGTGTATCAGTGAATTCCTCCATGCGGAAATTACTGCACTCACTGACATTCACTGATACTTGCTGAACGTTTACGGAGACCGAGCAGTGGACATGGGCACAATGAGGCAGAGGGTGGTGCATTTCAGTAGTAGTGATAGCAATAGCAGGTCATTCCTTCTGGTGCAATTTTTCTTTTTTTTTTTTTTTTTTTAAACAAGCATGGCATACAGACTCCTGCTCATTGCTAGTGAAAATGCATAGGTAACAGTGGTGACTACACTGAAAAATAGCATTCTGTAGCTTAGAATTAGCTCTATCAAATAGTGCTATTGTGCTTTTCATATCTGTTGTAGTCTCTGTGGAAATCAAAATGAGGTATTACTTTTGGAATGACATACATATACTTACAGGAGTAAATAAGTGCTGGGAAGAGAGTTTCATTTCTCTCCTGAGCTGTTTCAACTAGCATACGAAGAGGACCTTTAGGACATAAGACAGCAACCAAATCTGGAAGGAAAAGTAAACACATCTAACATCAATGCAGACATACTTTAGGAAGCGTTTTTAAGTATAAAAATTACAGAGACTGATAATAAGGTAAAATGCCACCATGAACACAGGCTTCTGAGAGAGGCAGTGACCAGTCACAGGTCAGCACCACACAGAAAGTTAATGTTTTGCCTTGAACTGTCACTTACAAAGACAAATGTCACTGCAGCCCACCAGTTATTTTTCAGATCCTTATTTCATTTTTCTTTTCATCTGCTTCTCCATTCCTATCTGCATGGCAATGTGTTACAAATATAAGAACGTGCTCCTCGTCTCCTGTCTCACACACATGTAAGACACGGAGACCAGTCACACAAAGATCATCATATAAAATTTAAAGTGGTAAATTAATTTAATTGATCCTGTTCATGTTCTCTAGGTATATTGACTTTCTCTTCAGTGGCTGATCCTTCCCCTAAGTAGTAAGTAGTTTTGTGGCTACCTGAAACCTAGAAGCAATATGAGGCATTTAGTTTGATATTCCATCACCTGCAACTCCCCAGGAGCCCAGATAGGTTCAACAAGCCTGAGGATTTTTAGTTTTTTTTTTTTCTTCCAAAGCCATAACTTTAGCAGACCACAAAACTAATGTGAAGTAATGTTCTTAGGACAAGTTTAAAAACACCTTACTGTGGAACTTCACTGCTTCTCTAAGAAGTTTACAGATGAAAAGTCATTGAACGAAATAGCAAGTATTTTAGTTTCTAAGAACATACAATTTTACAATATTGGCTTCAGAAATCTTAAGTAGCACTCAAAACTATTACTTTTATGCTGCTTATTTTTTTATTAACAAGAGAGCTTTCTCTGCAAAAGTTAAGATAGTTTACCAACTTTAAGAAAGCATACAACAGCCATTCCCACAATTTCATCGCTTTAATCAGAGGTTTAGAAAAATCTGACACTAAGGGTATCCAACCAGTTTATTAATATTCTCAGTTGTAAAACCCATTTCACGTATGATTGGAATATATAAATTAATTATAAAATGCATTTCTCATTTAACATCATGCAACTGCAAATGCTGCATGTATCCACGCTGCTTTGCAAGCTGAAAGCAAATAATTCTCAAAAACTATGATTCAGTTAACATCTCCAAAATAGCCAAGTTTGCTTTCTATTACTGAACTTCTTTCTTAACCCCAGTTTAATGCTAAAAGAAATTTTAAGACAACAGGTAAGTATATAATTTTTATGGATTAGAAGCGATAGCTCATTCATTTTCACTTACAGAAGAGAAGTGCAAGTATAAAAAAGAAAAAACAGGATTACAAAGCTTTGCAGTAAGAAAAAGCTGTGAGGTATTCAAAGCACACGTGAGAAAAAAAACAAACAGCTTTTTTTCCAGTGTCCAGCGCCCTCTAAAGATTTGTGAAAAAGTTACATCGAGATATCACTATTTCCAGTCTCCATTCTGAAAAAGTTTAATGTTCAATAATTCAAAATTAATTTTCTTTTTACTTTTAAATCAAGAAAACTGTAAAATACCTTCTCTAAGTAAAATGACTTTTGAGCAATGCTAGCTGCCTTGAATCCTTCTTTCATTATTTTATTAGATATGGATCACAGCGTGGTTTCTATGTCTGTAAACATGAATAATTTGTAGGCTGGGCAGATCTACACCTATATAGGACTATACCCAAACTAGAAACTCCTAAACTCTGAATATACAATCATTTCCAAGGATTCTGCTAAAATGGGAAACAGAAAACCTCTCCACTTTCATAGGAAAGAGCAATGTGACAACAGAGGTCTCTTACCTACTCCTTTCTTGAATTACTTAAATTCTAAACTTTCTTCCTTTCCAAAGAATGTATGAAGTTCAGAAGACATGAAGGAAGATGGCATCACAGTGCCACAAAGCTGTTAGCTGCGGGGGACTTATCTCGGTTTAGATAATGACTTTATTTCTGTAGTCTGTAATCACCTTACCCAGGAGTTTGGATGATCCCCCTCCCCCCAGTTCTTTTTTCAAGGCCTATTCAGACAAGTGGAAAATGATAAATTAGGAAATAGAAGAAATTCCCACCATAGCTTCTGTTACAGTGGCTTGCCGCAGTTCTTACCGTACACGGAAATGACAGCCAAGATAAGCCATGCGGTCCATTCGGGAAGATACTTAATGAACACCAGAGCCATGAGAGCGCTGATCATGATGAGATATGCCTGCTGAAGCCGAAGCGGGCCCTTCCAATGGATACAAATCATTCCCACAACACCGAAGTTCCAGATTATGAGTGCTACCGTAATGTAGTCCATGGCAACGTTATACGTCTTAAAAACCTCACTAAAAAGACAAAGAAAAGGAAGGAAAAAACTTATAGACTGCATTTGCTTAAAACAATGGAAACAAGTCTTGTTTCTTTGTTTTTTTTTTTTTTCTTTTCCGTTTTTTTTTTTTTAAACACCTTCCTACTCAATGTAATAACACAAATGTCAAGTATTATCTCCAATTATTACTTAATTAGAAACTACTCTTCAGAAAGGGGACAGTTTTACTGGTGTTTACTCAATTCAAATTATTTCACCCTTCCACAAATTTTCATCTGCATTCACTTTTCAGTCAAATCAGAAATGGACAGGAGAAGACATTACTAAATAAACAATCAATTTGATCATGCTCATGATTTTCTAAAAACAGGGATTTGTGAGGTTATAATGAATCTTTAAAGGCACACAAAACAGATCTGTCCTTACTTACCCGTCTCCTACTTACAAAGCCATGACACAAAGAGCTACTCTTCAGTCATATGCTTATGAAAAATCAAATAACCATAAATTATAGCAGTATAAGCTAATCTGAGGAACGTAACTTACTTAGGTTATCAGTATGACAGGAGCAGCATACTTGAAGATGCAGCAAAATCCATAAATCTCTCTATGAAGCTATATATTAAAACTAAACATTTTACTTCACTAGCAATAGCTCATTTGCTGTCATTCCTGTAAAGATACAGGGGCTAGTTCAAAAATACTACGTGAAAAATACTACATCATAATGGTTTTCTTCACTTACCCCAGATAGATGAATGAAAAAAAGAAAAGCAGCAAAAGAGAAGAAATGATAAGCCAACCATGGATCACCTGGAAAAATACATACCAAATTTTTTTTAGGTTGGGTATTTTTAAGTTAAGTTACTTAAAAATTGTTTTAATGCTACTTTCCCTTTTGATTAAAGCAGGAAGATCAGATCTCTCTTTGATTTATCCCATAACAAAATTGAGTCTCAATTTACATTTGTTAATTTTAAGCATTTTGTGATGTTTCAGCAGAGGTTCTACACAATGCAAACTACTTCCCGTGTATGTTAAGGTTACTTCGATAATAACAGCATTGTAACAGAGTAGAAACATCCAGCACTAACAAAGATAGGAAAAAATGATTAATTTTTGCACTATTAAAAACCTTGCCCTCACTCTGAGACATTTTCAGAATTCAGCTACAGAATTAAATGCTAAAACACAGAAAACCTTCAGTGTTTATCTTCCAGAATTGTAATTTCATTGATGATGACTATATTAGGATTTCTGTATTCTCTACCACTTATCCGTACACATAACCTCTCAAAATGATATGGCAGCAGATACACAAAACCAACAATTAAAAAAACCAAACACCACAGTTCTGTTTTGTAGAGGAGAAGCACACAGAGTTGAACTTGCAAATAATATCAGCTCAGACTTCTGCACTAAAGAAAGAGCCTAACAGTCTTGTATATTATTGTGTGGCTTAAAAATGAAGATCAATGGCACAGAACATGAAAACTGAAGACTGACAGATATCTGAAACAGAATCCAGTCTAACAATTTATAAGGTTACCTATGTATATAACTAGTCATCTGACAGCAACTTTATTTCTCCATAAAATTAGTTGAAAACGTTTGGAAAAAAAAGAGTAAAACTAGCTGAGACATTTCTTTTATTAACTTGATGTCCATCTGAGGTTCTTCAATACAAGCTCTTAAATTATCTCATGACCTAAGAAAATACCATAATAGGAACATTTCATTCTAGTAGTGTAAAATGCTCAAAATATCAAACTCCAGTGCCACAGTTCAGCAAACATTTACACACTTTTGCATCACTACCATCAATGGTATTCAGGAAGACAGCCATTGCAGTTCACGTAGGTCAGCATTGTATGTACAGGTGTTTGTTTCATTCTTAGTTTGCACCACATTTGTGCACACACATTTTCTAAACCATTAGAAAATCCACTTGTACCAAAAGAGGACGAAGTATATCCTATGATATGTTTCAGCTATCACTTTGCTAACAGCATATCACAAGTTTCATATCTTTTAATTAAAGAATTTTCATTTTTCATTTGATGATGGCTCCAACACTGCTGGTTGTTGTTACAGAGCCAATTGCCTGCTACAACTTGAAGAAAATTAAGGATTGACAAATGTGGAGAATTACAACAGCCAAATAACAGGCAGACCAGTGTAGAATGCAGATAATAAAATGGGCTAAAAATTAAAGCCAATCAAATACAAACACTGAAGAAGGTATTTTTTTCTTTTTAGACTTAGGAGCTCTAACTGGGATCATGCTTAACTTTTCATGTAGAAGAGAAACAGAGGGATGCAAACAGCAATAAAGCTCTTCTCTTCAAAGGAGTTTTCAGATAGTGTTGAAGATAAGCAAATTATCACTACCAGTTGGAGGCCTATCATTCTTTCATTACAAGTTCAATTCCTTATAATATACAATACATTCTATATACAGAACTGCACGTACATTAAAATTGCACAGGTAACTCAATTTTACAGCCTGCTCATATAGCAGCATAGAAATACTGTTAACAATTAAATAAAAATATAACAAACAAATGTAACGGTCTATTTTAATTAGTATAAAATACAAACACAGAAAACTTCTGTTGTCTAATCAGTCTAGTTTTTAAATACGATAATATACTTTGTAATGAGAATGTCCAGTGCTTTGTAAGGTCAAGAAGGAAGCCAGAAGAGTGAAAAGCTCAGTAAAAACAAACTGGATAAATCAGCAGCAGAGAAGCGAGGGGCAGTTAAGGAACCTACCTGAAGCACATTAGTTATTGTACTCCCTCAGAATAATCAAAAGTGACCTTTCATAAAGAAAACTTGGTCAATTCAGAGTTAACACCACACTGTGATAAGAGATGTAGCCCATACCTTAAAAAACACTACTCCAAATCACTGCCAGAGGCATTCCTCACATGCTTTGTTAAGGGGTTTCACCTACAGCCATGAAGATCACAAACCTCTCCCTCTTGAAAGCAAAATAAATAGAAGCAAAGTTGTGCGCCAGTGCAAGAATCCCATAGCTGGGATTCTTACAATTCTTGAACAGACTAACTGCATACTGGGAAATTCTATTATGTCAAGCTTTGCCAAATGGGTCATTAGACCAAAAGACAATCACAAATTTTCATCAACACCTCTCAGGCAGGTGACATTGCAGTCATTTATGCTAAGCCTGTACTTGTCTAGATCACATCATTATTTGATTGAAGCGTTTCACAGAAGAGCTTTTGAGTCTTTGCATTTGCTATAAGATTATCACTTGACACGTACAGCCATGCACACTTGGGAGCCTCTTGGGAGGCTTAAATACTGAGGGCAAGGTGGGGTGGAGGAGAACCCTTAGAGTCCCAGAATTCTTCAACAGCTTCCAAGCTGTAGGACCAGGTCTGTGCTTCGTAGTTCTTAAGCACAGAAAGATTTCAGTACATTTAACGGGAATAAGAAACAATTCCCAACCTAATTCTAGCTTATAAAACAACCCAGCAGTGCTAATATTGGGTCGCTGTCTCTCTCCTCACTCTGTGACAGAAAGAGAAGCCACAAAATTTTGAAACAATGAAAATCACTGCTTCTACTTCTCCTTTCTCACCCTTCATAATCTTTCTTTTTTTTCCATCCTTGATAATTTGTACTAACAGAAGCAACACATTTATTCAAGTCAATTATGCTCACCTTGTAGCACCTATATTTGTAAAGCACAACCAGGAGTATGGTCATGACAATGATGACACTGATCATGATTGCAGCGTTGAGAATTGAATTCAGGGCCCTCTGTCCAATGGTATCTGTCTCTTCTGTGAAGGGAGTGTAGATACTACAACAACAAAGCGTCAATTGAAATACTACTGTATACTCCACAGATTATTCTGATACACAATGCCAACGTGAAATGAAATTGCAGTAACCTTTCAATTCAAAGCTGTACAAATATTTTCTACTTAGCCAAAATTTGAAAGGCAACATAGTATATTCTTCCTTAGAAGACCTGCCTTTCTTATTTTCTTAGATTACTACTACAAAGCTTTTCAGCTTTGTAAAACAAACAATAAAAAAGGCAGAAATCCATGTTGCTTAATGAAATTACTCACAGGCTATGAATCACTACTATTAGTGCAGCTAGACCTTTATAAGCACACCATCTAGTGGATTTACAATGCAGTCTCCCAGTGACTGCAACAAAACAGTGCACGAGCACTCAACTCTTACAGAAACGAGCTGGGGAGAAAAACACACTTATTTACTTGACAGGAAAAAATAAATAGGTACTTACCATAAATAAAGTCACCAGAAAAATAATTTTTGATCAACAACTTTCTCTCAACAAAAGACAAAATTCTTTTTCACTACCATTTTATGACATTCTAGTACAAACACTTCAAAGCCAAATGAACTCTGACTAATTTTGTCTAAATGTTTTTTACAGGGAAACGTTAAGATTGATTTGCTGCAGGTTCTGACAGGCTCAGTGCTCTTCCTTTGCCTCCTTTCTCTTAACCATCTTTCAGTGAAGGTATTTTTTTTGGTAATATTTTGACAAAAATATTATTACATCAGGAAACCTGCCATGAAAGTTTCCAGAACTGCAACAGAAGTGAACCTCAGAATATTATCTTCCTCTTGTATTTGAATGTCTTTCTCAAACACTCATACACACATACCATTTATTTGGCATATAAGGCACTTCACTGAATTGAGTACTGGTTTTCCTCCTTCCCAAATGCTTTGCATTCTAGCAGAATACGGCTGAAAAGGCTTTGGTAAGGGATTGAGTTTATTTTATGAATAGAGCACAGTTTTAAAATAAGGACCAAGACTTGAATCAAATATTATGAAGCAAGATATCATCGTGAGTGGTCACCAGCCAACCAACAAATGTTCATCTATGACGGAGAGTTTGGCTTCTAGAAGAAATAAAACAAAACTATCTTTGGGCTGGTGAACGGGAAAATGGAGGCAAGAGGAAGCACACTGTTGCAATTACAGTCCTGAAGAAGTGGAAATTAAAGAAAATTATCTGACAGGACCCATTGAAAAGAGAGAATAAACTGATACATACAGCTGTCCATCCTTGCGTGTATAAAAGCTGACAGACTTGATGGTTGCAACAACGACCACCATGCAAAGTGTGACAGGTACAAACAACATAATCACATGTTTTGCCCCATATTTCAGTGTCAGCTCCTCATCTTCCTCTTCATCTTGATCCACCACTTGCTGAATGTTGTTCTGTGGCTGCCCATTGGTCTCAGACCCAGGATTGTCATTTCTTCGGCGCTCACTATTATCATGGCGTCGTCTTTCACTGTTATCATTCTGCAATACATAAAGCACAGTTTTATCAGAAACCACCCATAATCATTTTGCCATATATTAAGCTAAAGACGAAGAATGCTTAAGGTGACATTTGCTGTTAAAAACAAGATCTAAACCAGAGTAATTAACTGTTTTACATTTATACTAAAAAAACAACAGCAGCTGATAGTAATTCTGGCTGCATCTAATAGCCTATAACATCTTTTCTTCAAATTGAAGGAAACGCTAAACAGAGAGCTTTTTCCTTTTGACCAAACTACAGCTGATACAAAGTTGTGACAGCAGATTATAGCTGACAACAATTCATTATATCTGCTTTCAGAAAGAATGCCAGAGACATTTATTATCCTTATTCCACAAAACTCCCAAGAAAATTTCTACTTTCCTTGCCATGTAGCTCTCACTACAGTACACCAACTACTATGTATTCAAACGAGTTTTGCAAGGTATTGTGTTCATGCATTCTTAGCAAGAACAACATAGAAACAGTGATTGAACTCAGATAATTCTTACTCTTTATACTGACATTCGATCAGAAAGTTTTAGTGCAGTGAGTTAAGTGAGCAGATTCTTCTTCTCCTTTCCCAAGGATACTACTGACAAATCCCTTTGCTTACATTGAAGAAATTCTGCCACTCTTGTGTCAACAAATACAAAAGAGCCTCCAAGCATTCCTGATTATGCTATGATTCAAACACAAGGGCAGAGACTTCCCACGTCATCCTTGGAGGAATTAAGATCAACTAAAAGCAAAAGCATAATTCAGGAATTCAACTTGTAAAGAATTTTGAGTTAAAATACTGTCTGTGAGTAAATGATCAAGCCTGTATTCTTTAACAAGGGCACATCTAGAATTATATATTGCATGCACACAGAGAACACAGTAGAAGAGTGAACTACATTTCACCTGCTCTGGACTACAGAGAATCTTTTAATGTTTACCAGCCAACCTAAACAAAGTCCTAAAATGCAACACTTTATGCAAATTAGCCTTTTTTTCCATCCCATCTGTTATCACCTGTAGTTGATGCTGTACTGTTGCGATTTCTGCCACTTAAAAGGCATTACATAAATGAGATGTAATATCAAGACTTGGTTCCTTAAAAAACGAATCTTAAAACTTCTGAATTACTTCCTTTACAGACAATTCAGGGTCAGTAAGTGCACTAGAGAAGCTTAATATCAAAAAAGTACAACAAACTAGAAGAGAGATGCTTTGCAATGCCTTAAAAATCGAACTAAGTAAAACTGTTCCAGACGTGGGATAGGGCACTGAATATAACCTAATGTGTAACAGTTCTTAAATAGAAATACAAGTAATTTTTTTCCTTAAACACGCAATGTTTAAGTTCCATTACTTGTTCTTAACAGCATTTGCTGAAGCTTTTTTGATAAAGTAACAGCTATTCTGGAGATTCTTTATACAGAATTGTCTCAGTTTCACTCTTATAAATGATGTTAAACATGCGGTCAGGAACTGATAGCATGGTTTTCAAAAACACTTCAGTGATTAAGGACTACAAGTCCCTGGACTTTGAATTGCAAACACTGACAAAGCAAAAATCCTGGTTGAAGCTTTACAGCTTCCCTAACTCAAGAAAAAGTTACCTTCACAAAACTTTGCACAGTAGGAATACCTACCAAATTGCCTTTTTTTTTTTTTTTTTTTTAAAGGAAACCGAGTATAAGAAAACAAAACAACCAAAATTGTCTAAATTAAGCAAGTAAAATTAGTGGACAACCAGATTTTTTTAATTCAGATTTCAGCCTTAAATTGAATTCCATACCACTAACTTAACGCATATCATAAAAAAGATTTCAGATTCAAGATTATTTCTTACTAAATTGGAAGATTCATTACAAACCACTTGGTATTTCATGTGAGGTCCTTATGTACAATCAGTACAGCTAGAAACAGGAATAGCGGAGAACACAAATAAATATAATGTTTAACCATTCTGAAGCTTCCACTGTTCAGCAGACTGCCTGCATCTCAGCCTCTTTCTTACTGATCATAGCTTGAATGCAACATTTTTCACTTTCATTGCGAAAGTGCTTCTTTTTCTCAGTCTACAACATGAAAACAATAAGCTTACCAGTCTAAATAAACTGCCTAAGATGACCACATGTAACTCTACACTGGAGAAGATCAGAGATTTTGAACACTTCACAGGTAAAACAGAATTAGTATTTAGATTTCTGCATACTTGTAGAATACGTTGCTCTTTCTCTGTGGTAACAACAGTTCTGCATGAGGCAGTACCTAGAGCTGTCTTAGGCACACAAACATAGAAACTAAAATAAAAATCTACAATTTGCAATGCAAACTCAAAAACCACCAAAGGGAAAACCTGATCAACTACACATTACTACACCAGAATTTAACTCAAAGGAATACTGAAGAAATTGAACCAGTATGTGCCATTCTGTTCCCTTTACTAGTAAGGAACAAAGATGCAATCACAAAATGTCTTTACACATTAAAACATAGTCCATAAAAATCTGAACATCAGAACAGATGCTGTAAGTTATTACTTGAACTAACATCTCACTCATCAAACTAGAGAAAAGTTGTACTTTCTGTCTACTGAACTAAAGCACTACTAAACGTGACATGCATGTGCCCCTCTGCTTAAAAGAAGGAAGTGCTCTCATATCCTACCTGATCGGTATTAAACAGAGCAGAGGCCATGGACTCCTGCTGAAGTGCGAGCAAAGGAACAGACTCTTCACTTTCCTCAGACATAGTTAAAAGTGAAAATTCTGAAGCTAAAAAGTCAGTAACACCTGTTGTAACACCGTAAGCAAACGTAAGTTATGAACTACGCGCTTTCAGGCGAATAAACAACATCAAAAGCAAATGATCGGCTTTCTTTCCTATCAGGAAAATAGTTAATAGCAAACCCAGATCAATGCCCCTGAACCAACAGGTAGAAAGCTAGCATGTTTGATAAAATATTTTTATTTCTTGAATCTAAATGCATAGGTTAGTAGCAGGTCCTCTTGCCTGAGAGTAGGCACAGACTTCTTCATTAGTTCTCACATTCACCATTTATGTTTAAAGGTGTTACGCAGTGACAGACGCTGAAGCCTGGACTGAACTCCTAGTGTGTAACTAAGAGGAGATGGCAGATGCTAACTTGGAGGTTTTTCATTCTGACCATTAGCCAACAGAAGCTAGGGATACTTAGGGAACAAATAATTTCTGCACTCACGTACAGAAACAGTGCAGATTGATGTAGGGGAGAAAAATCACTACACCTAAGTATTGGAGCTACACCTCCAGTTACACTTAATAAATATTGTGGGGAAAAAAAAAAACAAAAGCTGTACTTATTGATTAGTATAGTCTGGCAGTGAGAAGTAAATAAAAATATCCGTCCCCATTGCTGGGAAGGAGCACCAAGAAACATTCTGCAAGGACAGCAAGCCCAGAGCTAACGACAGAGCTCTGCCTTTTCACTGTGCCAGAAATGCTCAATAAAGGTTAATCTCCCACCTGTCAAAGATGAAAACAAACTTTTTTCCTTTCCTCTGAAGTACAAGCACAACGTATGCAACAGGCCAGTTTCCACTTGCCTATTTTTAGTAACCGTTTCTACACTCAGCAAGGTCTTAAGTCACTGTGACTTCTTAATTTCAACACAAATTTTCAAAGGTTCTACATGTTTATAGCACGGTGTTGCTCTGAGAAATAGATGCAGCGATTTTTGGTATTTCTACTTAATGTGTTGGATTGCACAAAGAAATTAGAACAAGGATCAAAATACCATTGTCTCAAATCACTGCCATAAACGTGGCTAGGAGTGACTTAATTGCAGAGCATTTCTTTATCATGAGGAAAACAGATACTCAGCAGGAACAAAGAACTGAGCGTGACAAATCCCAAAGCCTGAAAACCACACCCAAGTAAATCATCAAGATTTGGTTTTACCGTACAATAGTTCTGGTAATAATTGCACAATTACATCTTTCAAAGCAATGATTTAAAAGTTAAAGGTTTGAGTTTTTACCCAACCCTCAAGAACTCTTAGAATACCCTGACAGTTATTCAAAATTAAACCAACACAGTGCTGTTCCTTCTGCACAGGAGTACTGTGTAGTGAGTAGTTCTGAGTAGTAGGAAAAAATCCAGGTCTGAAAAAATTAACTATTAACTATTATAACCATTAACTGTTATGACTGAAACCTCAGAATTGAACAGATGAGATCCAGAGCTCAAGTCATCTCACCACCTGGAAGTCAAAGTTTGCTATGAGAACATCCCATCTTATTTTTTTTTATTTTTCTAGAGGGTCTGGTCACTCCAGAATCACTTTAAACCAGGAGAAGACTATATGTGTATAAAAATGAGTTTAGAATGACAGAAACTTCACATAATGTTTCTTTCAGCACTGCTGATCACAACAGTCAGACGGAGAAAATAATTCCCAATGAATAGATTTCCACAGTTCTGAACTGTGTGCTCATCCACACTGATTAATCTTCCTAATCTAATTGCTACTAGGTAATAAAATTGTTTGTTACATACGGTGTTGCTGAGGTGGTTGTCAGGGAAGTTTTCTGTCAGCTGCCCATGCTGGAACTGGGGTAAATGTGCAGACAGTTCTGTCATTGAAGCTGTTCTCTGGGAACCACTTATTTCTACACAAAATGGATCTTGATGCTGAAAGGAAAAAGATGCGTGAGAAACCTTTTTTCTTTTATCACCAAATTCACCATCCCCTCCCCAGCCCAATTCTTAGAGCTCACACAGACCACAGATAACCATTTTCACTCTTCACAGCAATACCGAACTGTAGCACATCTTTTCAGACAGCCCATAATAGGGATTTTCCAGAACAAAAATAAGAGTATCTGGTGTTATCAAATTAGTTCATCAACCACGGAAGTAAGTCAGCCACAAACTAAATATTCAGTTCTCCATTCTATCTTGTGCAATAAATGAGAAGTACTGCATACTTGCTCAAAGAGTTATTTGCGTGTTTTCATCTCAAGAGTACAACTGATCCCACTTCTTCATTTGTGGATTACTGCTAAGCTCAGTCATCAGTAAATTTCAAGTACAGATGATCCAACTAAACTCAATCATTTAAAATCTGGACATGCTTTCTACTGTAATACTCAAAAAGCAACCAAGAGCCACACAAAACAATATTTCAGCTGATCCTCAAGAACTCGCATAACCCTAGAGGTAGGTTTGAAGTATGAGCTAAGTGTACCTGAAAGTTTCCTATGCTTTTAAAACTTAATATATCCTTACATTAAAAAAAACAAAACAAAACAAAACAAAACAACTGCATGCCAATATTTTCACAAGAAAATGTGAATAAACTAGAACTAGACAGCTGCTCCATAACAAAAGGAAATAAGCAAATACAGTAAAAAATGGTGGAAGTAATGTATTTCAGAAAAGACACAATTTTAAGAAACAGGGAGTAGGTCTAGATAAGCTGCAGGTTTGGTTGCACAAAACAGAACAGAAGTAACAGCCACTGCCGCTAACAGGGAAATGCCAGTTCCTGCTTCCACCGCAAGTGGCTCTTGCTCTCCAGTCTTTTTCCAGCACGTTTAACTCACTGCAGAAAACAAAGCCAAGGAAAGCAAACTACAGTATTTTTCTGCTGTTACAGTACATTTACAGACAGTGTTTGGAGAAATTTAGAAAAATTTGTAGACAGGTAACATCTGGGTGGTGCACGAAGCAAGGCCTCTCACTTTTGGCAGCAGCAAGCCACAAGACAGCTCCTTACTGAAACGTACATTCAGTTTAGCTTCGTATCTGCGAAGACGCAGAAGATGTTTCTCCACGTACAAAATAAACCAGCACCTCGTAAGACCAGTTCACAGTGGCTACTGACTTCTGCAAGGATGCAGATAACATTAGAACGCAACATCAATTTAGCAGTCTAGTGGGAACATCAAACCACTTGGAAAGCCAATACAGCATTTACCAGGAGATAGGTTCTATTCTGTGCTTGTAATTAAAAGTAAAGCATGGCTAGTTTAAAATGCATGAAATGTAAGACTAGATGAAAATAAATAGGCGCTGCATTGCTTTTAGAGTTTTTGTTCTAATTTTTCAGTGAGACTACAGAACATGCACAATACTGTTGTAAATCCTCAGTGCCACTACAAATGCCTGTGCTTTCATCTCCAAACGTGGATTATGAAGAGTGAGGCTTTTACACAGCATCACGTCAAAATCCTAAACTAGGTAAAATAATACAAAAAATAGCAAAAAAAAAAAAAAAAAAAAAAACCCCACCACCCTCAGAGTCCCACTTAAAGGCCAGCACTGACAGAAACCAGCTCAAATCCACCAAACGTGGATCCAGCTACTGAGGGGCAGAGAAAAAGCAAGGGCAGGAGGGGGTGGTATCAGAAGTGATAGCAGAGAGCGAATGGCACTAAGAGGCCCCAGAAGCCGTGCTTTGTTAGAGAAATTCCTTTTTAAAACTCAGGAACTCTGAAAACATCTTCAGGACATAGTCAAAGACAATTTAATTCTTCTAAATGAACACTCCAAAGTTTGAAACTTAACTGTGAATAAATGAAATCTAGGAATAAAATGAGTGCAAGCAGAAGCAAATTATGCTTTTACCTGTTTAACTTGAAAAGGACTTACCAAATCTTCCTGTTTTCTAAATAGACTGTTAATAAACACCTGTCTTAAAAACAAACCTTGCTCGTTCCTTTTGCCTTTCCTACAACGTAGCTTTCGCGTATTATTTGCAGCCACCTAATAATGGGCCGCAGCGCGCTGGGAGGCTTTAGAGCCTTTTTTCGAGCCAGAAGCGAACAGGGAGCCAACACGGCGCGGTGCGGCCGCTAACCCGCACCGTGCCTCGCACAGCAACAGGTGGCCACAGCCCTCCCGGCCCGACGCCGCAGCGCTCCGGCCGAGCGCCCCCGGCCCGACCCCACCGCGCAGCCGAGCCGGGAAAGCGGCGCTCCCGGAGTCCGGCTATACCCCAGCGGGCGCAGCCCACCCACGCCCGGGGAGCGGCCCAGGACCCCGCCCCAGCTGTATGGCGCAGGGCGCTCACAGACGCCGATGCCGCCGGTCCGGCCGGTTCTCGGTGGCCCCACCCAGACCTCCCGGGGGCCCCGCGGGGCGCCCCCGGCCCGGCTCCGTGTGCTCAACCCGCCAGCAGCGCTCCGCTTCCCGCACACCGGCCGGAGCGGCCCGCGGGCAGATGAAACCGCCACCCTTCCCCCCTTGCTCGCTCCCAGAGCGCGGCGCACCTGGCGCTGCCCCAACCCGGCCCCGCGCGCGGCCCCCCCACACCGACCTGCCCGGACTCGCTCCGCTCCGCGGTCTCGGCCACCGGCTCCTCAACACCCGCAACACGGCCCCACTCGCTTCCGGCTCAGGCCCCGCCTGAGCCGCGACCTCACTTCCGACGGTGGCGGCGGGACCGTAGCACGGCCTTTGAGTCCCGGCGGGACGGGACCGGAGGGGACCAGCCGACTCTCCTCAGCGCTGCGCGAGGCGGGAGGAGGCGGGAAGAGGCGGGAACGTCCGCGCGCGGGGGCGCGAGGCGCGGAGGACGGAGTTGTGCTGCTGGGCGCGAGCTTGGTTTCCTTCGGCTGCACCGATGAGCTGCGTCCAGCTGCATCCGGCTCTTCCCCTGTCGACACTGACACCGTTTGCCTGGACCTGTGCTGAAATGCCCCATAACCGCACTTCATCCTCGCTGCACGTGGTGCAGGTTTGCATTATGATATCCTGTGCTCGTGCCAAAGAAAACGTACAGAATATTGAAGTGACGCTGGTGGCACAGATTCCAGTTTTAAGTGTAAATAACTCCTGGCACACCACATACCTAGAACCTCCCTTAATAAAATCCAATGCTTTTCTAAGAGTAATATAAAATGAAAACTAAACAAAGCTGGTGACCTTCCCCAGCCCACAGGTGGGCCACTATGCAGCCTGTTACTTCAGTGCAGAGATCACAGGAAGTCCTAAGTGAGAACTACCGAAGGACTACACGAACATGCAAATACTGTAACAACAACAACAAAATCTCCATAAGAATATAAGAGTAGATCATTCTCAGTAATGAATTCGTCTGTGATTTCTTCTCCTCCCTTCAGTGCACTGCAGTAGAAAAAGTACTCCTATTACACGATGAACTCGCATGTTCAAAACAGCACTGAGTAACAGTTAAAGGGGTTCTCACAAGATGCAGGCACGTTAAATGGAAAAGCCCAGCTCCAAGCTAAGTCCAGATCAGTGCCATGTACATCCAATTCAAATCCAATCCAAATAGCAGGCATACACTGCTATTCTTCCTCCACAGACAAGCTGAAATACTTTATTTAGATCATGGAATGTACTGTAGCATATGCAGACATATATGCCCCAACTGTGGAGGAGATGAAGGCCAGGTTGGATGGGCCCTGGGCAGCCTGATGTGGTGGGTGGCAGCCCTGCCCACAGCATGAGGTTGGCACTGGGTGGGCTTCAGGGTCCCTTCCAACATAAATCCTCCCATGATTCTAGGACATTGTACCCAATACAGTGATCATTCCTTCTTCCTCCCACTGCAGACGCAAATCTCAATTACCTGGATAGTTAACATTCCAGTTTAAGTTCTAGATCTTTCTCACCCAGATGCTGCCTTCAGTCTCTTTAGAGAGTATACAAGCTTACATCCATTCCATAAATCATGTAATAGACGAATATACAACTTTAATGTAGGGCAAAAGAAAATATGCTGACATTTCACAACCAGAAGTCTCATTAAATAATCTCAACAAGGACATGAGGCGATCTGTCTCGTGGTGGCATTAAGGGGAATTTGTTACCTTTTGCTTGTTTAAATACTACTGATAGAATGCTGTATTAGCAGAACAAAAAGAACCCATGGAGCTCACCTCTTCTCTATACTTACTAGGAACAGGGCAAGTTTTGAACTTCTTGAGAATTTGGAAAACTAGAGGAGAAAGGGGATGATGGAGCGTGTAACACAAATTTAAGCACAACATAATGCAAACACCTAAGCATTATACTTCAAGTTAAGACAAGCACAATGTATAATATGACAGGGATGTGAAAGAACACACAGGGATCACATGTGCATTTGCAGGATTCTAGGGACCTCAAAGAAATGAGGTGGAAGTTTAAAAACCCCAACACCCTCATTTGTGAGCACGTTGATTCACCGATTCAGAAAGCACTTTTAAAAAAAATTGCATACTGCACAAGACTCATGTCAGTCCTCAAATCAAATATATACATTTTTAATATTTGAAATATTTACATGGTGGAACCTTTACACGATCCCATTTGTTAAGAACAGTGTTTTCAAGTCTCCTCTCCAGATACAAAGAACTAGTAACTCAAGGTCACAGTTATGTTTTCTGAACAGGTCAACCTGTATCCTTCAGTTAAATACAATATAGAGATGCTGGAACACCTTTACTTAATTTGTTTGCTATTAAGAATTTCGCTTAAAAACTAAGAGTTTTTGAGATAGTTTGCTCCCTGGAACACAGTCCTCCTGCAATCAAAACAGTTCATAGCACATTATTGATTTGTCTTCTTACCTGGGTATGAGATAAAAAAATGCAGTTTACAGTACATCTCATCATTTATATCACATCAGTCTATTTATAAAAATCCATACAAACAAGGCAGTAAAATACAACCCTCTTTTTGTGGACAACAGACTGCTTACAGTAGAAAACAAAAGTCAGGGCTAGTTTTAACAGTATGGATAAAAACAAGACTCCAGCTTTGTTTGAAAACTTACGGTTTAGTTTTTGTCAACTACTACACTCAGTTACAACTCTGAAGCTTCCCAAGCATGTGCGTTTTCTTTCCTCCTTACATTCTAAAAAAAGGTTTTAAAAATTATTTCTTAAAAACAAAACAAAAAAATCAATTATTTTGGAGACAAGGGACTATAAAGAAGTGATAAAAATGAAATTGAGCAAAAGATACGCAAGGTTTAAAAAAAAAATAAATAGCACTTACTGAGATCCTCTTCTTGCTTTGAGAGAGCAAATTAAAAGTTTCCTGCAATTTGCACTTCCTAGGAAAGAAGCAGAGTAATCTGCAGAAAATCAACTTCCAGCTTTATTGGTAGCTAAATGGGCAATGATATACCAATACCAGTAATGGTTCATGTCAGAACCAGAAGTCTGAGGAAACTCCTTTTCCAGAATTAGGTAAGGAGACCAGAAAACACACAGAACTGTTCTGTGAAAACAGCTAACCACTTAGTTTAAATTAAATTTAAATCTGTAACTGAAAATAATTCCATATTAAGTGCAAATATTTTGCAAAAGAGGGGCTTTTTTTTTTTTTTTTTTTTAATATTTACAAGAATCAAAGTAACATAAGATTACCAGAGAGCGTGTACAGTAGCTGCAGCTTATAAAACATACCGGTAATTGTACCTGGTGAATTATAAAGAGAACCAATGCAGGATTTCAGATAACTGAGAAGGGCAGAAGGGGCCTCTAAGCAGAGGACAAAAAAAAAAATTCACATTTTCTACATAAAAAAATACAGGTCTCAAGTCTCTGAGAACAGAGAAGGTCTGAAGTCCTTGGATGATAGGGAAAAAAAAGCAAAAATTGAAATGGAACCCTAGAAGCTAGGAGAGTGCTTTATTTCACTAGACCAATCTTCTTGGCTTCTGTCTCGTATATCAACAACCTCCACATTTTGACTATGAAAACTTCAGCTTCTTCATCTAGTACCTGTAAGAAACACACATTTTATACATTATTTTTAGGTTAGGGATTCTAGTAATGATGATTAATTCTAGTAGACATATCACAATCTGCAGCCAGAAGAAAGATCACTTAATACCCAATTCCAATGCAGTGGAGGCAATATAATCAAAGTTAACGCTCAGTGAAGGACTGGATAAACCAGGGGTTTTGCCTGTCCTGCACTTATGATCTGACTTGACCTTTGTTACACTCTTGTATATACTCATTAATTAGGAACAGACTCACCATAAAACAAATCAGAAAATGTAATTACAAGAGAGTCAACAGAAGTTCACATTTCTGGTACAGTTCTACTATTGTCAAGTCTTACCTCTACTGCTAGGGACAGAACCTTTGTTCTACATTTCCAAATACAAAGAGTTTCTCAGCAGAGTTCACTATTTTCTACCGAGAGGCTGTAACTAAAATATCATGTCTGTGCTAGCATAAACTATTTAATCAAAACAGCTTTCATATGTAACTACAGTATGCACATTCTATGAACACCAAATATTTCTGTTACAGATTCCTACTGATTCACACAACTGACTACTAACTTCTGTGCAATGCAGAAGGTACATCAGTTAGACAATTTCTGCTTACCATGGCAACGTCATCCAGTATGCTCTGTGGTGAACTGTGAGCCATGACCTGAAAGAAATAAATGTTTTTGGTCTAAAAACTCAAAGTAAACTATATGAATGTATCAGGGGGAAAAAATTGCTACTTCCTAAGAATTTTTAACACCTTGCACAGACAACAGTGTTTCCAATTCATGAGTTTCTAGCATTAGCAAGGCAAAATTAGATTCATTAGATTTAATTACAGTGAACGCAAGTTTATGGCTTGTTATTGAGGAACAAGTTCTAGCACGTTCCAAAGATCCAAAACAGTCTCTATTTGCTGGCTATTTGGCACCTTTGGTAAATTCCTCTTCCTTCAGCAGTGAATTTCTGCAGGAAGAGTGAAGCAAAATTTGCTCTATCATTCTAGTGCAGTTTTCCATCTGTCTTGAAGTATTTTAAGGATTTCAATTTTCTATAATCATAAAGCTGTCCTTCAAAACTAGAAAATGACATTCTTTTTAATATAATTTAAACTTGGCAAATATTTTGTTTTTCACTTTCTATTACACCATACACCACTCATGCCACAAAACAATCACTCTATTTGCTTCATGCAATAGCTCTTAAGCATAAAATTCTTAGAGTTGGAAGGGACCACTGAAGGCCACCTAATCCAACCCCCTGCAAGGAACAGGGCCATGCACAGCTAGATCAGGCCGCACAGGACCTTATCCAGCCTCACCTTTAAAGTCTCCAGGGATAGGGCATCAACCACATCACTGGCGGCCTGTTCCACTGCCTTACCACCCTTGCTGTAAAAGATTTTTTCCTTCTATCTAACCTAAACCTAATCCACTCTCTTTGAGCTTGAAACCATTTCTCCTTTCCTGTTACCACAGACCCTGCTAAAGAGTCCAATCCCTTTTTTCCTGTAGCTTCCCTTTAGATACTGAAAGGCCACTATGAGGTTATCTCGCAAGCTCTCTCTTCAGGCTGAAGAGCTCCAGTTCTCTCAGCCTGTCCTCATAGGAGATGAGTTCCATTCCACACATCATTTTTGTGGTCCTTCTCTGGACGCACTCCAACAGGTCCACATCTCTCCTCTATGAAGGACTCCACATCTGGACACAGTGCTCCAAGTGAGGCCTCACCAGCACAGAGTAAAGAGGCAGCATCACCTCCCTTGACCTGCTGGCTACACTTCTTTTCATACAGCCCAGGATACGGTTGGCTTTCTGGGCTGCAAGAATATACTGCTGACTCATGTTCAGCTTCCCATCCACCAGTACCCCCAGACCTTTTTCAGCAGGGCTGCGCTCGATCCTTTCATCCCTCCAGCTTGTACTGGTAATGGGGGTTGCCTTGACACAAGAACGAAATCTTGGATTTGGATCTGTTGAATCTCATGAGGTTCACCTGGGCCCAACTCAAAAGCCTATCTAGGTCTCTCTGGTGTGCCAACTACACCACACAGTTTGGTGCCATCAGCAAACTTGCTGAGGGTGCACCTGACCCGTGGGTCAACATCACCAGTGAAGTTATTAAAGAGTATCGGCCTCAGCGTCAACCCCTAGGGGACACCACTCATCACCAATCTCCATCCAGACATTGAAACATTGACCACCACTCTCTGGACTTGATCCTGCAGCCAGTGAAACATAAACTGAGGCAAGCCCTTATGAATATACCATGAAAGCAGTATTTAATTTGATGGAGTAATCTAAGCAGAGTTTAGTTTAAACAAATGACACACATGACCGAGAGGAATGGGACAATGTCTTCTAGTGCTACCTTGATATTTGTCTACTACCAAAAAAATAACAGTAACTAAAAAGATTTTTTTAAAAAGTTAATTTAAAACTCACGTGATGTCTGCCTACTCTCTTTCCCTGAATTCACACACATCCAATTCTGTAAACTTAAAAATGTTCATGGCAAATTAAATATTTATCTGAAATTAAATGCTAAAATTATCAGGTACAACAACTGCTTTTGCCACCTGGTCACTTCAGATGCCTTTATGGAGTAGAGTACTAAATGTAAACAGCATATGGCATGTACAAATTGAACTTAAGCATTCAAAGAGATAACTTGTGAAACAGTGTACATACTAACCTGAAGTACATCAATCATCTCTGCTCACCAATATTATAAATTATAGAGAAGGTAAGAACAGACTGCCTTCAAGCAACAGATACTGCTACTATTCCTGCAGCTTTAACTGGCAATAAAATCCAGACTTCAAACAGACCCAGAAGATACTAACCTTAGAACAAACAAAGTCAACTAGTGTAGCTTCTTCTTCCCCAATATATTCTATTATTTTCTTGTTGATCCATGGTCTAATTCGACGTTCCATTAGCGTCTGAAAGAAAAAAAAACACACCATAATTTCCATAAATTTTATTACCCTGAAAAATTACTGCCAAAAAGGCAGCCAGAAGACCCAAAACAACAGCTCAGTGAAAGATGACTGCTCCAAAAGCAAATGTCTCGTATTTTATTGGTTCACAATGTCAGAGGTGGATGTAGGTGGTATGGCAGTAAAGGTTGAACCTTCCCACCAGTATTCCATTATATATTGACATGCAACAGATGACAGCAGAGGGGCAGTCTGGCAAAATAGCACAGGGCATGAAAGTACATATGATACAAAGATGTGGAACTGAATTTCTCAGTGAGGAAAAATTGCACCCAATGATACTTGCTGAACATTTATGTAGACTATCTCAGCTATAGATTTACTTATAGATTTATGTATAGACTTATTTATTAAGTGCTGCATGCAGGCTCTCAATCATCACTGGTGAAAATGCAAATCCAATATTGATGACTATGTTGAAGAACAGTGTTTTGTAGCTGAGAATTTGTTACATCAAATAGTGTTTTATGCTTTTGGTATCTGTTGTACTTTCTACAGAAATAAATAGGAGTCAGTGCTCTCAGAGCAACCAACAAATGT
Organism: Lagopus muta; assembly: GCF_023343835.1. Taxonomy (NCBI): domain Eukaryota; kingdom Metazoa; phylum Chordata; class Aves; order Galliformes; family Phasianidae; genus Lagopus; species Lagopus muta. The sequence continues at coordinate 26,236,367 of NC_064438.1, forward strand.
TTAAGTACCAACTGAGAACACAGTGATTTGGGTATCGGTATTTCTGACAGCCATTCAGAGACTTCATAAGAGTTTTTTCTCCCCATTCATAACATTACTAGACAACTCAGGAGTGTTATCAACTCAAGAGACCAAACAAAAATAAGTGGTCGTACTTCAGAAAAAGAACTGAACATGGAAAAGAAATAGAATATTGAAGTTCAATTCCTTTTAACAGTGCTGCTTCAATTCCCTGAGGTACTAGGAATGCTACACCTCTATTCAAATTCCAAGGTTTGCTTGGAAAAAAATCAGGCTTTTTGGGCACGGTTAAGAAATTAACTTACTGAATCCACAATTGACCAGTCAAGAGGATATGCAAAGAGCTCTGGTTTTGCTGTGGGAATCTTCTCAATGAGACTCTTAATATGTTTGCGTTTTTCCTCTGTATTGACACTGCCTTTGATGTTGCTTTTATCTTCATCTCCATAATCCAGGGGGACAAGTTTCCTTTTCCGGGGCACATCATCACTGTCTTCATCATCGAATTTATTGAAAACACTATCCACAGCAAGCTTCTTCCTTTTTACAGCATTGGGCTGATTAGGACTATTGCAGGCACCTACAACCCATAAGACAGAATTACATATTCACGGACTGTAACTAAACCTCATTTGCTCTTCACACAGTTTTTGATGAATATCAGGTTGTGTTCTATAAATGTCTAATCTCAAAATTTAGATATCTAGCTCATATATTTAGGTGTCTAGCTCAAACTGAGCTTCTTCAAGGTTCTAGAAAAATAGGCAGCTCTCCCCTATTACCCTAAAACCAATTAGCATCCCTTACTGAGAGAGGGAGACAGTAACAGGAATTCAAACCTTGGCAGAGGCAAAGCAACAAGGTAAAAGTTAACTACAAATCCAATTGTAGTAAAAACATTAAAACTGTTAGACTAATAACACACAGTTGCTCTTTATTCACGTTATAACATTAGTGCGACCTCAAACTACAGCATTATTACAGTTCAAAATAATAAATGAACTAACCTTGAAAGCAAGTATCGTTAGTTCTGGTGCTCTGAACAAAAATATTTTGGTTTTTTGAACACTAGGAAATTGCTGAAGAGCTAAGGAACTCTATGCTCATGTTCCAACTGCAATTGTCATCAATTCATTGTACTACTTTAAGAGGGGAAAAAAAAAAAACTCATTTCCAGTTTCCTTGTTTAAAGGGTCTTTGTGAATAAATATGGGAAGTATCTAAGACTTAATTAACATATATTTACATTAATGAAAACTAACAAAGATCTTTACAAGAGGTGCTTAGAAACCTTCAAAGCAAAATAACTAATCTCAGTTCAGAGCTAATCCTTTAGGAGACTAGATGTCTCCTCCACTCTACATTTCAGAAGAAAAATCCATACATACTCCACATGCAGAGCATATGGATAACAATGCTTGACAAAATATATCAAAATGTACCATGTATTTGGAAAACTATGTTGTCATCTTGCCTTTTTTTTTTTTTTTTTTTTTTTTTTCTCCATTGCAAACCCATTTGAATGTTAACAGAAAACTGTAAACTCACCTAGTTTGAGGCTAAGTCCTATTTTGGGCCGATGCTCCTCTGGCTGCTGCTGATCAGGTGAATTTTCATGGGGGATAATAATGCCACAGGGAGATTCATCACCAGGTGTGTTAGGGGTTGCATTTCCACTAGCAGAAGAAACAGACGGGGCAGAACTAATTGGTCGTAATGTTGGCTTAAGGCAGGGCTTCTGTTCAGGCTCTTCCTCTTCTTCCTCTGGTTCTTCTCTTTTTTCTTCTTTTTCTGCTTTTTCCTCCTCTTCTTCCTCAGACTCTGGCTCTTGTTTGATTTGTGGCTGCCTACGGCGCTCAGCCTCCTGCTCCATCTACAATGAAACAGAATTAGCAAATAAGCTCACTAAAAACAGCACTGTTCAAAAACAAATGTAAGTTAAGAATTAATATATACAACTACTGCCATTTTATTGACAATTACTGGCTAATCTAGTCTTCAAACTCCATCTAGAGATGCATCTAAAACCATTTTTCATTTCCAGTCTTCAACTGCTTGCTTGAATTTATTTTTAAGAAAAAGTGAATCATGTATTAATCATTCAATCTTTAGCTTACTAAGCACATTTTAATATCAAGGGTTTTTTTTTTTCCTATTGGACTAACAGCTACTCACCCTCTGAAGTTCTGCATCTGGATCTGGGTGTCCTTCTGCCAGAAGGCGCTGCCTGATCTCTTCTAATTCTTCCTTTTCTCTCTTCCTATCCCGCTCATCTGCTTCCATCTCTTTCTCTCGGTCTCGGAGTCTCTTCTGAAGAGCACTACCCCTACAAAAGGTACAAAATTTGTACTTTAAAAGAACATTCCAATTATAGCTTTGTATGACAATGCAAGAAGTACCTGATACTGATGTACTACACTTAAGTTAGAGCATAAAAGCACATTGTGTCCCCTATTTTTTTTTTTTTGAACAGGAAAAAATATCCCTACATTCCAGTATAAAATTTGCCTCCCATCACATTAAACAGAGAATGAGACTGCTGATCTCTCCAGGAAAATAACCAAATTTTATAAAGCTGTACGTGACAAGAACCAGTTCTGATATCTTAGTCTGATGCAAGCTTCAGTTAGTCCCAACCTGAATCTCATTCCTAATATGCTTGTTCTTGATACAATTTACAGCTTCCTTGTAGTGAACTATTTAGAAATAAGCTTCATCCTGTCTCCCTGCTTGCCCTAACCTTATTTTGTACTTACACTGACCTGTGCTGTGCCTGACTTGAAAGTTAGGTAGTAGGAAGGAGTAGCTACTCCCAGTCACCAGTAAGTAGTACTTAAGGACTTTGCCTTTTCCCTTCAGCACTTAAGCAATGCTGAAATAATTTGGACACTTATGAGCCTTAAATCACCACTTAATCATTCAAACATGAAACTCCATAAACCTCTGCCAACAAACTCCACAATTTTGTTAAAATGGTAGGTGAATATTTTCTCGCCTGGAATCAACATAAAGACATACCTGTAATATTTTGGATCATCTCTGTCATCATCATAATCTTCTAAGAATTCTTTTAACCGTTTAGCTTCTTTTGCCTGCAAGACATCAAAGCATAAACAATATTATTTCTGGTTTAAAATCTAGTAATATTTTTAGAAGTCAATGCTTCAAATAAAGAGTTTTCAACAGAAAATGGAAATACTATATAACATTGTGCTCACAATAAAAGCCAGGGGAAAGGAGAAAAGGGAAACCTTCAGTTACGGCATTTGTCTTCCGAAGTAACTGCTACACATGATGAGGCCTAGTTTCCCTGGGAAATGCTAAACATTAGCCTGCTTTTAGGAAGCACTAAATTTCTTATTTTGCTTGCTTGTGCAACTTTCATGCAGCTTTTGTTTTACCTATTAAACTGCTTTAACCTTACCCCAAGAGTTTTTTCAACTTAACTTTTCCATTTCTCCTCCCACTGGGAGGGAGCAAGAAACTGTATGGGACTTAAGTGCCTACTGGAGTTAAAACAATTCTCAACCACGTTTTTTGGTTGTTTTTTGTTTTTTTTTTTTTTTGAGAGGGGATTTAATTTCATGTAGAACAACGTCTTTCAATTTTTTATTCTTCCCCACTTTTCATTTTCTGTTTGTTTTGCAGCAAATCCCACTCCACCTCCTACCTACTCCTACACTTGTATTTTCTCCTTTTCTGGGATAATTATGATAATTATGAAGTGAAACAGGAACATCATTCTTTAAAATAATTTTTTTAAACAAGGAAAACTATTAAACTGTGTAAGTATCCACCTTCTAAAGCTGTGATTTCAGACAGCATTTCCAGGTGTTATACTGGTAACTGGCTTTAGTTCATCAGTTATGAAATAACCACAGAAATTTAGCAGCGCTTAGATATTACATAAGGTTCACGCATGTGAGAGGGCTGGAAGCAAAAATGCTGCTCTAGTTCCATCGGTATAACATAGAGAAGATAGATTTTGGAAAAATCTGATGAAAAATTCAGGTTAAAGATAGAGTTGTGCACGATGGTCAAACCACAGTGCTTTTACAGCTGCCTACTTCTCAATGTCTTATGTTCACAAGGTCAAGTTACTCAGGACTCTCAATAGTAATTCTGCTTTTATTCGACATCTTTTTCATGTCTATTAACTCAAATTTTTGTACATATGCATATACAGAATGAAAGCACTAACACTGCATAAAGATCACAAGAAAACATTCCTTTCCAAGATGGACATGAAGAACAAGGGGAAAAAAGTCACAGGTAGAACTAAGCCTTACCATTTCCCTCCTTCTTTCTTCTTCTCTTTCAGCCTCTTTTTCATATTCTCGACTTTTCTTCCTCTCTCTGATTTCCCAGTTTTTAAGACGCTACAACAGAAGCATACAATTCAGACTCAAGCAAATTAAAAGCAGCAGAACTACTTTTAAGATAACTATATTATTGTTTAGAAACACATTAAAATTAAGCATAATTAGTTATGGTTTAAGACTTCGGAACAAAGAATCCAATGTTCTTCTGACTGACCGAAATACTCTGCCCCAATTCACACTGTCAAAAGATTAAAAGTATATTTAGAAAAGGAGAGAGAGAAGAAATAGCATATTTTGTAGAAAAACAGTTACTAGAACCCAGAAGTAAATAAGGAATCTAAGAAGTTCCAACTTGCCTCTTGATACGCAGCTTCCTTTTCCCGCAGTTTCCTCTCTAACTTTCGGCGTTCATAGGCATCTTCTTCATCTTCTTCTCTGTCTCTCTTTTTATCCTTTTCTCGTTCTCGTTCCCGTTCTCGTTCCCGTTCTCTCTCCCGTTCTCTTTCACGCTCTCGTTCTCTTTCTCGTTCTCTTTCCCTGTCTCTGCTTTTTTCTCTGAAGGAAGCAAGAAGTCCAACTTTATGTACAGAGCCCTTCTCGTCCATTCAATGAAATGATGTACTTTTAAGTGTATAATGCACTACTTACACCATCTTGCAAGTTGTCTTTCTTGTGCAATTATACAGGATGATAAGCCAATACAGCAGTGAGCATAAATCAGGACTTTGAGATAAATAGTTCTTGAATATATGTAAGTAGTTGTTTGAGCACTGCAACTATTTAATAGGAATATCTACAGAAATCAAGCGTAAGCACATAGCAACTCATTTATTAGATTATGTTTGTAGTTCTCTATAAACAAGTGACAGCTAAAAATGCCACACCAAAAGGTATGCTTAATAAATCTTCACATTTCCATGGCTTACAGATAATATAAGCCCCACTTACAAGAAAATGTAAAGTGTAACTGCTATTTCTCCCATGGTGAAGATGAAAATGGTAGCGCCTAGAGACTGACATTATGAGTCATAGTTTAAGACTGGAAAAGTCATTCTCTTGCTTTAAAAAAAAAAAAAAAAAATACATCCACATATGCAAAGAAGATGAAAATATTTAAAGCAAAGGATGGTGAAGACATCAGAACATTTCAAGGACAAACAAAATCACTCATGAAAAAATAAAGACTCTCGATTAAACCTGTATACTTCAGTCATGATTGGATGATGGCTGCTTACTACAGTCCTTATGTTCCTACGCTGTGCAGGAAACCAAGTACTCTTCTGATTAGTGTAGATAGAATCTTCTCTAAAATTTCATTTTCCTTTTTTTCATTCATTCATCCAAAAGGGCCATTCTTATTTTGAACGGCAGCTTCTGGGCTGAACTAGAGACTCAGAGAACACTAGAAATAACTGAAACAGACAGCAACCTTAAGTGTACTACCTTGATCTGCTCCGATCCTTGTTGCGATCCGAACTTCTTTCACGATCTCTGTCCCGATCTCTGTCCCGTTCTCGGTCTCTGTCTCGGTCTTTAGTTCGGTCACGATCCCTATCTCGCTCCCGTTCACGCTCCCGTTCCTTTTCCTTCTCTCGTTCACGCTCCCGTTCCCTTTCTCTTTCACGCTCTCTCCTTTCTCGTTCACGCTCCCGTTCCCTTTCTCTTTCTCTGCGTTCTTTTTCAATTTCCTGTCTTTCTTTCTCCTTTTTGCCTTTTTCCTCCTCCAGTTTCTAAAAACCAACAAGAGAACTTACATAGTTAATTTTGTAGTTATAGGAACCAGACCTTCCCGACGCAACACACAAGGCTGGTAATGGAGATACCAAAACCGCCACTGATTTTAAAATATTAAAGAGGGTTTGGTGGGTATTTTTGGAACTCGTAAGTATAAAATCAAAATGCAGCAATCACAAGACTAGATTTCGTGCAAAAGCATAGATCTACACAGACCAGCAATCTCCAACCTTAGCAGAGCCGGGCTGGCCTCAATAGGCTGACTAAACTGCACATACACAGTGTGCAGTTGTCATAATTCAAATGGGCCACAGATTCCATTGGTCCTATAAGTCACTTGGGTACAAGCAGAGTGAACTTCTAGCTAACAAAATTTAATCCTGTTCAACAAGAATATATTTCAGTGGAATGCTTACTGGGACACTGTTTCGCAAGAAGTCTCGGCAGACCGAAACAACCCTATATGAAAAGTTGGGTAAAGAAATTTTTCCACTTACACATGGTGCATGTGGTTTAACAAGGAAGAGAGCTGCAACCTTTCACCTCCCTAAAAAAATCTAACAGTTCATTGGTAAAAATTGGACTCTGCAGAATGGAATCCTTAACTTCACTGCAATATGGAGAGAGTTAAAAAAAAAAAAAAAAAAAAAAAGGTTGGAAATAGCTCTTTTGAAACACAGAAACTAAAGGGTTACCTGCTACAGTTTTACTAAAAATTGTGCAAAATTGCCATTTTTAAAATTTCAATTAGAAACAGTTCCTATGACCAGAATTCCTATAAGACAATAGAAAATACATCAACAGAATGATAGATAAATCCATCCTTGGAAGCAATTGTTATGTGTTAACTTACAGATGCTGTGCTAGGACATGGACCGCCAACACTGGATTAACCTTGCCTACAAGCTATGTTTCTGGGAGGAAGAGCAAGTACACGGTTCACAAATATACCAAATAACAACCAAGTATACCAAATTTCAACCTGACAGATGCCAGAATACCACTTTTTTCTTTTTTTTGAAAAAATATTGAGCAGAATAAACATGTTTATCCCCTTTGGCTCCACGTTTACCATCACTGAAATGAAATTAAAAACTGGAACAATCAAACAGCATTCTGTTTTTTTTTTTTTTTTCTTTTCTTTTAAACAAAGCATGTAAGACAACTTTAAAAAGCAATCTTACCTGATAAATGCTCTTCTGCCATAGGCACGGGGACCAGAGAACCAACAAAGGATTACAGAAATAAAGCTAATTCACTAGTGATTAATGTATCCAGTGAAACTACTCTGCATTGATAGCACAAATACAGGCAAACCAATATTGGATACATTAAAATCACAAAAGGAAAAAGGGACTAAAAATGGTAGGAAATAGGTAGAAAACTGGTATGAAAAACAAAACTTGGATTCTACGAGATACATGGGGCTGAAAATAAATTTCTAAAGGACCATACTTTACAGGAGCTTTACAGTATTAAACCTTAGTCTAGTCAGATGCTAAACTAGGCTGCCAACTTCTAAAAATCCAACTTACCTCAAATTTCATATACTTTTAAAAAAGTTTATATACTGAAGTTGTTGATACTTACAGGTTATCTTAGATGTTCCAATAGAAATTTCTTTTGTAGAACTGCTTTTCTGCCACTCAAACTTTGTGGTGAAAAAAATTCTTTTTTTTTTTTTTTTTTAAACTTAAAAATAACGTTTACACATGTGCAAACACACAGCCACACAGCCTTGTATATGAAAACCCATTATGTAGGTCTGCTTCCTTAAAATCCAATTTAAAAAAAAAAAAATCAGCCTACTTCACAATCTAAATCTGACCTCAACTTCTATCAGCCTAAACAAGAGGATCTTAAAGGGTAACGGGATGGGAACGGTATCTGATATTTTGAAGTAATGAACAGAAATGAACAAGTAGAATAATTATAAATCTTACCTTGAGCTCTCTTCAGACTCGTCCGTGCTGTAAATGGACGCCCCCTGCAATCCTGATACCCTGACAGTCTATGGTTATTGTTTTATAAACTCATACCAAAAACATGCAAAGGTTCACTGTGCTCACTAACCAGCTGCTAAAGTTTCAACAGCCCCTTTTAAAGGTTTCCAATATATACAGTGACTATTTTCAGTTTGACTTTGATGTTAAGTAACAAGAATAGCCCCCTAGTAATAAAGATTAAAGGCAGAATATGCCCGAAAGCATCTGGAACAATGAAGCAATTTTTTTGTTTGTTTGTTTGGTCTTGTTTTTGTTAAGCATATTACTTGTTTGTATCTTAATAACAGTGGCTTGTTGGGGCTTGGAATTGAACGCAGTTCTACCAAAGTTCCACTGTGAATCAGTTTCACGCTGAATTGCTGAGCTTCTCCAGGTGATTTCTTGTAGAATTTTTCCCCACATGTTCACTGCTAACAACTCTGATCAAGTGAAAAACCGAATGCAGATACATCTAACAGTGTGCAGTCACTTGCATTTACACAGATTACGTTGCATGAAAACATGGTACCAGCTTCACATGGTAAAGCTGAGTAACGTGGGTGTACTACTTCACCTTGATGTAGCTTCAAAGTTTTCATTAACGTTGATTACAGGATATTTTGAGACATGAGCATGGGCTCAAAAGAGGAGTGTACTGCTGTCTCCCTACACCAAGGGCCATTCCAGTTTCATAGGGGAAAAATAATATCAACTTTAAGCTAAACATTAAAACAAGAACATTACATGCATAGCTGTGCTTTATGATATATCAAGTTTCATTCTACAAAGCAGAAACATTCACAGAAACTTGCTTAAGTGAGAGCTAAGGTGGGATTTAATGTACACAAACATTTCCAAGCCAGTTACCCCTTTGCATATTTTTCTGAGGGGGCATCCATAAGTATAATAAAAAACAGAAGCTCATACTTACATCCTATTCCATGTTACTTTCCAAGCTGTGAGTTTCATCTTGCATTAGTCACCATATGATCTCTATCATAATGGTGGGGGTCAATGAATAGATTAGCTTTATGGGAATTTACAGTTCTTCCATGCATCTAAAGTTTGGTAAGTCTGGTAACCACTGACCTATTTTTAATCTTTCCCCCACTCTTAACTTAGAACTATTAAAATAAAAGACTTAAATTTAATTCAACTTTCAACTCTTCATAAAATCTTGGATTATGTTATAAATCTACCTACAGAAACACACTCAAGTGTATGCCTTATACTGCAGCCCCATTTAGCCTTCAGCTATAAATATCTTGACTTAATGTATGTGAAGAAACTTAAGTTGCCTTTATTCATGTTAAAGTGAGAAGACTGAAAAATAATCAGCAGCAATCAAAAGCCTTAGCATAAAGATGTCAAGGGCCACTTTAACGTGGTAATTGTCTTTTTTGACTGGTAAAGAGTTACATGTATATTAAACCTAATATAAGCATCATCTTAAGTGATATTGCAATGTACTGCTAAATTTTATAATAGTGTCTTTTTGGATTTTGAAAAATTCTAATTTGTATTAAGCGCAAAAACAAGAATACTACCTTGTGTGTGTCTCTGAATTTACTGATCTCTCTTGATATCAGGTCTCTTTTGTCTTCCTCCATTTCTATAGCATTTATATCCTCCTAAAAAACAAGGGGGACAGGAGGAGAAGCATTAAGAGCTGTTTGTACAGACATGGGAGAACAAGAGAAAAGCTGAAGGTTAGAATTTTTCAACCAGTCTTGTAAGAGATAAATAAAGTCCTTCTGCAGTACCAAACCTGACAGTCTGATGTTAATGAGTGAAAAAAAATAAAAATAAAAAAATCAGATGGACAAGAGTCACAAATCTGGCAACTAGCAGTAAACACAGTCATTGTCAAAGCCTACAATGTAAACGAACCTTGGTGATGAGTGGATAAGGTATCAGTGGGGCCACTGGAAATCTGCGGAAAATCTGCGGAAAAATCCACGGAGATTTTTTTTTTTAAAAATAGATTGCATACTACTCTGAAAAACAATGTTTTGTATGTTTGTACTATAAAGCAATATCGTATTGCTGTGATCTTATTTCTTGATTCAACAAAATTACAGAAGAACCTCGCTAATTCTCCCTTCTCTGAACTACTTCAATAGGCAGTGAGGTCTCGTATTATTAAGACTTCACTGAATTATCAAGTATACTACAGGATATTAGTATGCTATGAAAACATCATAAACAAGACTAAGCTACACTTGCCAATACAATCAGTATATTTGTGGTGCACGAGTCTTGACTTACTCGCTAATTCGCAGAATTTGGTAAGTTGCACCTACTAACTAGTAGTGCGAATTAGCGAGGTTCCCCCGTGCTCAAAATTGAAAAACAGATTCCACTCACTCTCAGTTCCCCGCACACATTTTCAGCTCCCCCATATCAGACATGCCTTCACCCATAAGAGCTAACACCAGACTCAGTTTCTAACATCAGTGGGAGTTTTCTTCGCACCCCTGCCCTTCAGGGCACAAAAGCCCCAAAGCTAGCAAGCTTCCCCGCCCCCCACACATACATATCTGCATCCATCTTCCCTTTCCCACCAGACCACAGTCCTCCTTTCTCTTCTCTTTTATGGCCAAGAGAACAATGAGCTAGGACCATCTCTTCACTCCCACCTCTATCCACACAGGCCAATGATGGCAACTTCAAATTTCTTTTCCTTCTTCCCAATACGGGAGGAATGATGGGGTAAAATTTCAATGCACAAGTGCTAAGAGCATATGTTATCCACTTGACTAGCTCAGATTGGTCAAATTTTACTTCACAGAAAACTAGCAGAGTGCCTTTCTGTCCCAGTGACATACTCAGCACTCGACTCTTTCAAGACTGATGCCTTCTTACAGCATGTAACTACCTGTCCTTATTCATCGCCATATAAATGTACTCACAGGACAATTCACATTTTAACAATGCATCTAACAAAAAACAGCTGATAGCATTAGACAGTGACTTATTTGTTAATTCTCATCCAAGAAAGCATCTTCTCCCAAAGGAAGGGAGAGAAAAGAAAGACAAATTCTCAGCTCAGCACTCTTATGCCTTGGGTTAGCCATGGCTAATAATGTTATGGGGAAGATACATTCACTCCCTGAGGGAGATGTTACTTCTTGCACCACACTTAAACTCCATAAATATCTGAAACTGCATTATTGACTTTGGCATAGGTACTTTACGGAAGACTTAAGTGTGTAAAAATCTTGGTCAAACAATTCTCCAATCTTTCATATTAGGTGCAGAATGGCAAGTGTAAGACTCCATTTTCCCATGGTTAGAAATTTGGCTGGAAAAGCTAAGTCTGAGTTTGTTCATTCTTAATCCCTCTTCTCCAGAGTTTGTTTTAAACCAACAAAAAGGTCATTCACAGAAGCAGGTCTAAAACCAGAACATTCATTCCTGCTTAACAACTTTTTTTTTGCATTTACACAATATAGTAAAACCAGCTGAAAAATTCCAGCCAAATTGACACATGCGTGTAAAAGTGATTTTGTAAAGTAGGAAGATTATAATATGCCTTTCATCCCTGAAGGATCCTTCCAAAATTTGTGAGGCACACACATATCACACATATATAGCTAATGAAGTTCGTCCACATGTGGAGAAACAGCTGCAACCAAGTTGGATCAAGGTACACTAAAGGAATGCATAGCACAAGGAAAGAGAGAAATTTGTCAAAAACTACCAGAGCAAATCCCTGCACATTACAAAAGTGCCCTGGCATTATTCAATGGAAATGCAAAGTATGCAGAAAGTTTTTACAGTTGTTTTTAAAGTTCTCATCTGAAAAACCTACATGCGCATGCAGTTTAAACTGTGCTCAATTCAGTATTTCCACCTTCAGAGGGATGAAAGGTCAATTCAAACCTGCCCAGATTCAAAACTGTTGTTCCAAGAAGCTTAGGTGCTTAGATTCCTTAACTATCCTGAAAGGACAGTTTCTATAACTGACTAGTTTTCAGCATAAAACATGAAACTGTTGCTGACATCAATGCTTGATCTGGTTTCTCATCATGAGTTTAGGTTAAAAGCGTTTGCACAAGGTTTGGCCATTATTTAAAGGTGAGTTGAAGAAAAATCTGCTTTGTCCAAAATCAAAACACATACGTCCTCCTTCTTTTCCTTTTTCTTCTTCCTGGGGTGAGAGTCAGATTCCTGGGAGGGGGCATTGAGCTCGCTGGAATATTCTCGTATTAAGACATCAATGGCCCCTTTAATTATCTGATCTCTTCTCTTCGTTTCCTCATCCAGTGCTTCATCATCATCATTTGTAGTCTCTGGTCTGGAATTCTAAGGAAAAATAGCAAGGTAACAGGAATCAACAAATTGAGAATAACAGTTTTACTTTAGAAGTTCAACTTTTGTCATCTCATTAATTTAAACAGTTTTTACTAGAATAACCTCCAAGTAGTAACTAACTGCTTTATTTTTACTCAAATCTTTTCACACTAGCAGTAATAAAAGGATCACAGTTTTACTTGCAGAATGACAGTTGAGAGCACACACAGGATTGCAAAATAAAATAGAACAGATAGTGTGTGACTAAGGAAAAAGAGCACACATAGAAAGGCAATCATTATAGTTCCCCTCATGGTCAGCTTCTGCCCTGTTTCCTTCACAACCTTTAACCTGTTTCAGAATCAGTTCCTCAACGCCTACTGAGGTGCCATGCAATATAAATGTCTGTCTATAACTTTAAAGTTGCAAGTTATTAACAGAGAATTATACTGAATAAACTTTGTTAGATAAGTATTCCTTGCACAGCAAACATTTTCTTAGCATTGCTGACTAGTTCCACAGAACTGACACAGTTCCTCTCTTCTGTTTTCCCCTTTCCACCTTAGTGACTAAAGGGAACAAACACAATATTCATTTAACTAAATTCCATACAACAAGGTGAAACAGCAATCTGCACACTGAGCAAGACAGCTCACCTCTCAATTCCTTCAGTCTTTTTTTTTTCTTAAAAAAGGAATCTCACGCAAGATTCCAGCTGAGTGTCACTAAGCAATAGGGGGTAAATGGAATGAGAAAAGAATTGTTAGAGCAGCAGCTAAGAGTGAGGGGGGAAGGGAGGATTCATTTGGATTTAAGAGATGCCAGGCCAAGGAGGAGCAAACTGAAAAGAGCTAGAAGGCAATAACAGAGAGTGGAACTGAAAAGGTCGAAGCAGAAGTGATCAGGTAGAGAAGGTAACTAGATAAAGATTTGTTTGATGTGCCCTGAAGAAATTCTGTATTAGTGTATATGTTTGATTTCTTTAAAATTTTGAAGAAAAGATGCAGCACCTGCGTATCAATGATGGTATGAAAAGAACCTCAAGCAGTATGATTAAAATATACTTTATCAACATTCCTTGGCAATTCTCAGTCTTTCTTCACAGCACTACAATGAAAAAGATGTTTGGAGCTAGTATCACTAATTCTACATTTCCAAAAAACTGGCACCCACTCTTATCATCATAAAAATACAATTTCAAAGCTGCAAATAGCACTCTCTACTTTATTAAATCAACTGCCCCCAAAACCCACAGGAGCTCACGGAAACTGAAATTCATTAATTGTACAAAAGCTTCACTGATGTTTTAAACCCATTAGTATTACAAGTGATGCTAAGAGGAAAGAAGAAAGTCTAAATGGAAGAGGGCAAACAAATCTGTATCTAGGTTCACAGCTAATGTATTACTTCATTCAAAACTCATTTTGCTAGTAGTCTGCTTTACTGAACATTTACTGCATTTATTACTACACACTGAGTACGTAGTCAAAACCAGTAAGTGTTTCAAGTGATGACTATGCGTCTAGTTTTCATAAAAAAAAGAAAACTCTCATTAAAAGTAACTAGAAGTACTTGTGTGTTTGCAATTCACTTTACAGACCTTTATTAGCAAACCTAAACCTTCTAAAAATTCATTTCCTAATGTGATTTGTGTTTCCCCAAACAAGAGCCCACTCAATTTCATTTTACAGAAAGTAATTGTTCTAAATACTGAATATCTTAAGGCCTCTATGGTACTTCAAGATAGTTAAGAGCAAGCTCAACAACCTGTGACACAATATGCATTATTTTAGCTAAAAATAGATAAGATTAATTTTAACACACAAACTTGAGAGATGACTGCCCACTGTCTGATACCTGCATCATCTACTGAATTATGAACTTATTTCCTTTTCATTAACTTCTTCCAGAAAATTTGTCAATAAAAGGGAAAGAACAGTTAGTTTGCAAACTCTGGCAAAGTAACAAATCTGGAGTTCATAAACTTAAGAATTTTTAAACAAAACTGAAGCAACAGAACCACATGGTACAGCTGAACTTTAGAATTAATCTTTAATTCATTCCATAGATTCAGTTGCATTTTATAAATAACTACGAGCAGATTTAACTTCAACTGTGATGAACAATATGCCCTAGCAGCCAAAGGGGCCAACTATGTCCTGAGGTGCACCAGGGACAGCACAGCTAGCTGCTCAGAGATATGGACCGTCCCAGTTCAGTCGGCATTGGTGCAGTCTCACCTTGAGTACTGTGTGTACTTTTGAGCTACTGCACATAAGATGTTTAAAAAAACAGCACAACGTGTCCACAGGATGGTAACAAACGTGATGAAGCAATCACAGGACATCATCAAAGAGGCTCAACTGAAGACATTTAATTTTTTCCAACTTACAGGAGGCCTAACAGATGACCTCATTGCTGTCTGTATTTTCTTCGTGAGAGGGAGCATAGAGGGAGGTGCTCATTTGTGCATTGGTGACAGGACAGAAGAGAATGGTTTAACGCTGCATTGGGGAAAATTTAGACTGGAATTTAAGAAAGGAAGAATTTGTTATATTGGGAGGACGAAAAAGGCACTGGAACAACCTCCCAAGGCAAGTGTTCGTGACGCCAAGGTTGTCGGTCTCAAAGAAGCATTTGGGCAGTGCTTGTAGATATACAGTTTAATTTTTAGACTGCCCTGTGCAGAGTCAGGAGTTGGACTCAATCCTCACAGGTCCCTTCTATCTCAGGATATTTTATGATTCTATGGCTGTAAAAGTGAAACAAAGCTAACTTGTACATAACTGTGTTCGTGTTAATCTACAGCGTTGTGTAAGTTCACCTAAAAGGGGTAATAAATTTTAAACAGCTCTAAGTGGGTTAATTCACTCATTTGTTGTAAACATGGTATAAGTTTTCAAGAGTACTTGTGAATTAAGGGCTTCCATTTCATTTCCTTTCATTACATCTTCATACTCATTAATTCAATTCTGGCAAAAACCTAAAGTGAATTAGTGGCAGAGACAAGAAAAGAAACTAGCAGACCAGCTTACAGCCTGATCTAAAAAGCACATTACATTGCCTTCCTGTCAAAATAATAGATGTCATATATAATATACACACCCCATTAGAGGCCTTTTTCTTTGCTTTCCATTCATCTAGCTGAGCCTTTGTCTTTGCATCAACTTTTACTAGTAGTTTCTTCTCTCCTATCTGGAGGTCATGGAGTAGCCTCAGTGCCCGTAGTGTGGATTCAGGTTCTTTGTATTCACAAAATCCAAAGGCTGAAATGGATGATTAAAATGAGAAGCAAATGTGTTAAAGCTCTATAGGCAATTATCTTTGTTTAAACAAACAAGTATTATGTTTTGAATCAAACTATGAACACAGATACTCCTCTACTTAAAACAAAGATACAGAAAGATAATTAATTGCATTAACTTTTGATATAAGGAATAGCCTCATGAATTAAGTCAAAGCAACACACTACACTATAGTTTGTAAAGCATTTAAAATGATCTTAGCTAATAAATGTAGCCTATACAAAGAGACATCTCAGATTTGCAACTGTCTGAAGATCAAGGACATCATTCAACAGTACAGCATTAATCTAGAGCATTTCACAACAGTTACAGAAAGTTGTGAGGGAAAAAAAACATTGTGAAAATTAAATAATCATATATGAGAGATAAAAAAACAATTGTTATATATTATTATAATATTAAATTATAAGAAATATTAAAATAGAAAAACCTAGGAAAACATTAACAGAAGAATAGCCCTAATTGTTTCATACATCCAATGGACAAAGATTATAGGGAAAAAAAAAAAAAAAATCAGTACAATCTGGGGATAGGGATGAAAAACTTTTAATAAGGAAAGCTTCCTGTTAAGGAGGTTAAGGATGATACACAGTGATAGAAATGACTACTAATAACACTGCCCTGGAACACTGCCACTCCCTTGGAACTTAAGTGAGGGCTGGTAACTATCTCTCAGATGCTCTATAAACACCTGATTTAGTCTCAGAAAAGTGAACACTGTCCCCTCAAATACAGTTTTACATTTAATCTTTTGTAATTTTGTTTTTTTTTTTTTTTTTTTTTTTTTTTTTTTTTCCTCTGCGTTGATTTCAAGGACAGAAAACTCTAACTCTATATGAGGAAGAATAAAACAATATTGAACTGTTAAAAGATATTAAATACAATAACTATTAAAATAACAGCATGTCAAACATTTCAAAATCTGCCAAGTAATAAAAACACTACTTTGATCAGAGATCTTGAAAAGCGTGAACATTACCTTGAAGTTTTCCAGACGCCCCTTGCACTCTCTTCCAACTCAAAACCAAGCCACATTTCTGCATTAAAGATATTAAAGATATGTCTGAGTATTTTGTTTGAAACATAAAAAAAAGTTAACACTTGGTGCACACAAAGTGAAAAGAATAAGCTCTACTAAAAACAAGCCATGTCTATATTCACTGACACACACAGCTAAAAAAAAATTACTCTTCCCTTATTTACCAGCTACAAGGTCAAACCCACTGGACTGCTAATCCAGTGAGTATGACCAACTCTGTGTTTAGTTTCAACTTCACTACTCACAACTTTATTTATTAGCCAGGGATTAAATCAACAGGCAGCCCACCACACTTACTGCTAGAAGCTGCCGTATGAGCATGTCCGAGGCCTTCTCAGAAATGTTACCCACAAAAACGGTGGTCGTGGGACCGCTGTTTTCATCGTTTTCTTTGTTCTTTAAGCCAGGGTGATCTTTCCTCACTCCTAAGTGTTTTCCAACCATAGACACTGTGGTAGGAACTAATACCTAGAAAGAGGAGGAGAGAATATAAAATAAAGCACTGCTGTTGTTTTTGTCCCCCCTGCCCCTATTTAAATTTTTAAAAACAAAACAGGACAGACATGAATTTGAAAATTCTCCCTTTATATGACCCTTGGTTAAGTTTACAGCGAGTAAACAATAAACATTTCATGTTTCAATATTCATACAACATCAAGAGAACGTCATTTTTTGATAAAGATAGACAGAAAAAAGGTATAGCTGAACATGGCTTCTGGAAGTTACAGTATGCATGGTGAGCACACAGTAATATTAAACATCATTTGTTTTACACATTACTCATTTGTGACGTGAGTCACTGGAAGCTGAAGCACTGCACCTAACAGTGTGCTGGATGCTTAAAAAATAAAAGCTGCAAGCATAACAGTAACTCTGATTTAGGTCTCAAAAGGCTTCAGTGGACATACGACAGGTCTTAAAAGCTTTCAGAGCAAATAAACACTACTTGTTTAGTTGGAAGGTACACAGCTCATAGCCAGTTGCTTTCAGTTAAGTAGCAACTACTTGCAGAACAAACTGTACAGAGACAGACACGAACATCTGTTCCAAACTGCTGCACATCTTCCACTAAAGTAAGAGTAGATATGCACTGAGCTTCTCCTCTCAAAAGTCCTTCTAGATGTGTCAGCTTCAATAATGTTATCAGGAAAGTGAACAACGTATTTGTTCCAGCATTTTTCTGCTGAACACCACTGGTTACCACAAACATATCTTTCTCTAACAGATAATGCAAACTATTAAAAAAAAAAAAAAAAAAAAAAAAAAAAAAAAAATCAGTATTTTGGGGAGATTTCTTATGCAAAATCACTAAAATGCTAATTCACCTACAGGTCAAAATAAATAGCTTTTATACTTTAATTAGCACAATAATTGAAATAAAGATTAAAAACTTCCTTTTGCAGTATGTCTTTTTAATGAAAAGTTCAGAAATAGTTCAGAAGACAAAAAAAAAAACCTGTTGAAATCTATGCATGAAACTCATCCTCGTAACACTTACAGTTGGAGCAGGAGCCATAATGCCCATCGGCACAGGAATCATGGGGGTCCCTGAGAAAGACAAGACATTAATATTAATCTGTCCAGTTAAGAATACTGATAAACACAGATGAATTGCTTGCAGTCATGATTACTAAACCAGACAGCAATTTTGGTGACACGAGAGTTTTAGAGTATTGATTACCAGCAATTCCTTAAGCACTCAAGCACTGCCTTTGCACACTTGCAGAACATGAATGTCCTGACCACTTTTAACACATTCTCATTTTGGCCTCGTTCTTCACAAACAAACATATTTTAAAAGCATATTCAAACAGCAATAGCTCAAGAAGATTAATGAGGTTGAGAATTCTATAGACAAAAAAGCATCCTAAGTCCAAAAGCAATCTCATTCCTTACTTGCTCAGTTCCAACAACATAATCACTACTTCATACTGTTTGGGGCTGAGGTTCAATAGCATGAAGCCTGCTGGCATTCTTTATTGTTTATGAAATAGCTTAATAAAGGTTGCATTAAAAAACAAAACAAAACAATTCAGAAGCACACTATCTTATTAATTATTGAGCTTAAGTCCTTTAAATTCTAATTAACACCACTATTTAATAGTGTGAAATTATATGCAATATCCTTCTATCCCCCACAATACTCACTGATGGCTTTAAACACTATCATCTTAGCTAATACCTAGTCATAATAAATGCTGTTTACCTTTACATACCAACTGCTCAGAGAAGAGCAAATACCTGACTTGAGTTTTGAAGCAGCTTCTTGGCAACAAAAGAATTTACTCTCTGAGATACTCCAAATGTAAAGGCTTGCATGGAACGTGATGAGAAAGACCAAAAAATGCCATTTGCTAAATGCTCACAATTCAGGAGGATAGGGGGTTTAACAACAGACATAATAAGGAAGTAGCACTTTTACACAGCTGGTAATGACCTGCTGGAATTTGGAACAAGAAGTGACAGTCAAGACAGTATTAACATATTCTAAAAGCATAAAAACGCTCAAGAATGGTTGAGACCAGAAGCAGATAAAGGAAGTGCAAAAAGATGACACTCTAACATCCTCAATTTATCAGTTGTGGAGACTTCAGTTTCAGACATGAAAAGCAGATGGGTGCACGCATACGTCTAAATATCACCACCTATTCCCACAGCTCAGACAAAATATAAGGCCATATGGCCTGCTGATGTGACCTCACAGAACGTTTCTTATCTATGGAAAGACATTTAAGCTTTATAACTTGTACCTGATTTTCACAGAAGACAAGAAATACTAAATCACCTCCCTTTTGAGTCTTTCACATTTCAAGATGGAAATGCGAGTGGAAATGCAAAACACTCTTCCCGCCTTCATTTTTGCACAAGCACACTGTTCTAGCAGACTTATTTTTACAGTTGGATAATTTTTTTTGTTGTTGCTGAGCACTTAGCAACCTATTTTAATTAATTAATTAAACATATTTTAATTGCAATTTTACACATGGAATAACTTTAGAGTAGACTCCCAAAAGGTCACTGTGGGCATTTTCAACTCTATTCATACACTTAGGCTGAGAAATTAAGTCCATATCTTTTAAGAGGCAGAAGAGGTTTAGGAAGAAGTTTTTCACACAGAGGTGGTGATGCACTGGAACAGGTTGCCCAAGGAGGCAGTGGATGCCCCATCCCTGGAGGCATTCAAGACCAGGCTGGATGTGGCTCTGGGCAGCCTGGTCTGGCAGTTGGCAACCATGCACATAGCAGGGGGGTTGAAACTGGATGAGCATTGTGGCCCTTTTCAACCCAGGCCATTCTGTGATTCTATGATGCTAACTCAACAGGTAAGCAAGTCATACTTCTACTGCAAAGAGAAAAATTAAGCTCCCTCCTAAAACCAGGCTCCTCCAATTCACAGTCTATTTGGATTATTAGTACTGAAGACAATTTTTATAAAAATTCAAATAGCAACTGCATAAAAATTGTGCATAAACTGTGTATGTTAAGAAGCAAGTGTTTAGAACAGAAATGTAAAATATTTTTCAGAAAGCCGTTTTTAAAAGCATCTGATTTTTCATACAAAACTACATAAATCAAAACTAATAAAGATAAGAGGTACAGTTTAAAATTCAGCCTGAAGTCTTTGATGTTGACTAATCAACAACTCTACCTTTAGCAAAAAACAGAATCTCATGGATATAAGAGGAAGAAGAAAAAAAAAGAACCCACCCATTAGTAAGGCCTAGCACGATGAATGAGTGTGCACAAACCATTTCTGCATCCAGCCAGGTTTTTGAAAGCCTTTATTGTCTAGAAACTTGTGCACAACACAGCTCAAGACCATACAGACAGAAATTATTTTCTGTTGCCCTTCTGTTATGAATTTTAAAGGGATAATTCTCTGTAGTATTCCTCTCTACACCCCCCTGTCCAGACTCCTGACACTGTTGGCAACATATAGAAAAAATTAAAAGGTGGTCCCAGATCATAAATTGAAGTTTCAACAAACACACTCACAAAAATGAAAAACTGACCTTGAAGATGAAGAAGGAAAAAAAAAAAATAGAATTAGTTCTGGGAAGATTCTAAGAAATGAGCAACACAACTAAGATAGCAAGATGTGTGGAAGAAAGTATGTAAGAAGAGAAGACAAAGAA
Source organism: Lagopus muta (assembly GCF_023343835.1). Classification (NCBI taxonomy): domain Eukaryota; kingdom Metazoa; phylum Chordata; class Aves; order Galliformes; family Phasianidae; genus Lagopus; species Lagopus muta. The sequence continues at coordinate 26,257,205 of NC_064438.1, forward strand.
ATGATATTTCTGAGATGGATTTATGAGGGAAAAAAAACAGAAAACAACGTAAGAAGGTGAAGCTTCTCTGAAAGTTATTCCTATATTTTCACACTGTGCATATTTGGTGTAGACAAGTGCTTCCAAAAGCTATTACAATGGCTTATTTGAAAGTAGTCAAAACCTGCACACTGCCAAAGAAGTGACTCTTAAAACACCTAACAAAAATGACAATCTAGCTTCAGGTTTAAACAAAAGAACAGTAAAATACCAGTAAAACTGGAATTACATCTATCAGATTGATTTCTGGTCAGAAGTAAGCAGACAGTGCAGACCAAACAGAGTTTGTGCACCTGCCACATTGTGTAGCTAAACTAGAGACACGATTGCAATGCACACAAATCAATGTTACTGAAATACAATTAAACACAGTAACTTCTGGAAAATAGCAGCTTATAACAAACAGGAATTTCTTTCTGCAACAGCTTCATATACTACCAACTTACCAGGAGGCACAGGTGGAGGAAAGCCAGGAAACTGTGGAGGTGGAATCCCAGGGGGAAGAGTTGGGATCCCCATTGGAGGGCGATTCAAATGAGGTGGGAAAGACATTCTTACAGAAGCAATCTGTCAAAAGGACAGCAAAGGAAAACTGTATTAGTTGGTCAAGATAAATCACAAAAGCAGTACAAATGATACATATCTAATGACTTTCGAGCTTTATATGGACATTCACCTACAAATTAAAACTATTTTTAACAATAAGTTAGGGAAAAGTTTCCTCTAGTACAAGTATTCTTTACCAACAAAAAAGCACTGAAAAAAAACCACCAGAACCATTATGTGCCTCTTCATTCCAATGTTTTACAAAGAATGTGAACTAAACAGCATTTAATGGCATGCATGCTGTTTCTTCAAAATGAAGCTTTTTTTCTTTGCAGTATCTAAAAGCAGAAGCAAGTTTGGAATGCCCTCTTCAATAAGGCAAGTAGTTCTCCAGAACAAGAAACGATCATACACAATACAACCACAGCACAATTTCATAGAAAGAACTGGGGAATCCTCAGGTACAGCACCGACAGGAATTGAGGTAACAACAAAGACACTGGAGAAAACCCCAGGCTCCAGAATGGAGGCAGTTAAACACTTGGAAGAAGGTCCTCTGACCTATTTTTAACTTCCCAGCTCACAGACCTTTTAGAGTTCATCATGGAGGATAGCCTGGGAGCCGAGGGCCAATGTGCTATCATAGAGAATAGAACATTTAACATTGTTTTTCTACTCAGACAGTTACTGTTACACAGATATTACTGACCCCACAACAGACACCACCCAATAAGACGCAAGATCACTCTTAGCAAAACCAATGCTCTCGCTTCCAGTATTTAACCAGCAACCTTACACAGTTAAGTCTTGGCTTTCACTCCTGAAGACCAGAAGGAGCACTGGTTGCCGACACCCACAGCTGGTCATACAGTTTAAATCTCTGTCACTACCCTTGTTAAAACACACTAAATTACTCAGCAGTAACTTCTCATGCCTGTATTTTGTCATGAGCACATAGGGACATCCATACCATGCCGAGGAAGCTCTGAAACTTCAAATGCCCTGGATTATATACACAGAAGTCATGAAGAGTAGCAGATAAGAGCCCAGCGAGCTTCCCATGTACACATCTATGTTACCTAAAAGACTGAGCAGTACTGTAGGCTGCAGTGCAGTTTGTATTCCAAACAGGCAAACGCAAGTCAGAACCATGACAGAAGGCCTTGAGAACAAGAATTACAATGAACAAAATGCTGATAACTAAAGCAGATCTGTAGATGGGATGATGCATACCCGGTTTCCTATCACTGAACACAAACCAGGAGATGAGTTTGCTAGATACAAATGTGACTTCACACATGTATAAAGAGCAAGTACCTAATGATAATCTTAATTAGTAGAAGTAAGAGCTAGTATCAGTACTTTACCATAATAGCAGATGCAATTAAAAGAGCTCAAAAAGAAGATAACCCTGTAGCAAAACCACATTCCCAAAGAGCTGATAAACAGCTGTGAAGGACAAGTGCATACAGCCTACCGGAGAAGATTTGAGAGAAACCTGGATGTTCTTGCTCATATCTTTGGAACTGCAGAAATTATTTATTCGGGCACAAGAGCACACCTGTGACCCCATAGCACAATTTGCCTGAAGATGTATTGCTTCAGTCACAAGAGGTTTGCAATGACTGCATTCATTAATTGGCCCCAGAAAGCATTCATCTGCATCACACCAAGAGAAAAGACACACTCCTTTTACACAAGGTCTCTAAGATGGTACGAGAAGGTAAGAAACAAGATGGCAAATCTTTCCTCCACATTCCATACAATGTGAAAATGTTGTTTATAGACTGAAGAGTCTACGTGCCAGCAGGTTCTCCTCTACAATGTAAAGCTTGGATGGCATGGAACAGTCTAGAAATCCCATATTATTCATCTTTGTATCACTACACTACGCTGTTTCAACAAGAACAGCAAATAAAACAGCAAAATCTGTCAAGAGTCCCAGAAAGGCAGGAAATTAGGATCTTCAAGGCCTATCCTTGTCCTTAGTCTTTATCTATATTTCAGTTGATAGGGAACTAGACAAAAATTCAAAGCAGTTTTGGAACAGGATGCCAGAGTAATTATCTTGCTGGTCAGACGTTCCAAAGCGGCCGCAGTAAGGTTATGCAATTTGAGGACCACAGGACATAAATGAGAGGTCTGTTAAACAAACAAAAATAACTGAGAAAGGAATTTTCCAAGCTGCCAGTAGGTGCAGTCCCTCTTCTTGCTCTAATAAGCACTTTATTTAAGACACCATTTTAGGGAAGCATAAAAAAGCCTAGGGAATAAGAAGTGAAAAAGTTCTTTGAATTAAGAAGTGCTGAAATGTACTGAGCTTAATGGACATCTCACATGTGCACAGGCAGAGGGCTTTTTCTTCAAGTTTTTACTGAAATCAAAAAGCAAAGAGTCAGACAAGTAATTATTACTACACAAAAGTAACATCAGCAAGCAGAGATCAAATGTAGTCTTTCAGTCACCTAGTCAGGTGGATGTGAAACATACAGTTGTCTGCAGGGTTTCATTTTACTTGAGGCACTCTTTTTCCCCCAATATCTGTATGGTTATTTTGACAACAGCTAGCAAGACATTCTGCTGCTGCCTTAAATCTTGCATGATCCACTGCTAGCACCTCTGCTGCCTGGGACACTGATGCAGAGAAAACCTTGGCCCGTTTCCTGCTGCTGTTATGTACCCACTAACATGAAATCAGCAGACAAAACAACCTAGTTCAGATTCCATTAGAAAAACTTTGTGACTCAGTGGGAACCAAGACTTAAACTGCTCATTGAAGACACAAGAGATTCAGATGTGAGAATAAGATGTAACCTAACTCTTGCAGCAGACAAGAAGCTGTAACGAAGGGAAGGAAGAAGCACATTTTCGCTGCAAATAGCTGGAGCACAAGAGCTATATATTCTGCTCCAGCATGTAGAGGAGACTTGCATTCATAAGGAACTACAAACTATGGCTTGGGCATGGAATGAGACTCCAAGCTAGATCCAGGGAGAGCAGTGGTACAAATCTCAGTACCTTTCTCTTAGAGACTGTCCTAAACCCCACAGGCACAGCACAGTTACCACTGTCTGGTGTACTTTCTGTGGTGATCTTCACATTTCCTCTAAAATATTAAAACATTCAAGTAAGGAATTGAAGTCTTGGAATCCTTAAAATCTTGGTCGACTTACAGAGGTACGAGCTCATGTAAAGTCAGGTGTATAAAACAACTATGAAGAAGCAGCAGCACTTTAAGGGAGACGTCAATTTGTATGAATTTAGTGGTGGCCAAAAAGATGCAGCTATACAGCAAGTATCTGGCCAGAAAATATTAAAAATTCTGAAATCATCACCCAGAAAGATGAACCTATGTCATACTCTAAATGTAGTCAATTTAGGCTATGCCTGCATCAGCAAGAAGGGCACTACAACACGGGGTCTGCTAGGTTAGATGGAGCTGAGACCTCAAAGCTCCCACTACACTTTGAGGAGGTACAAAAAACTGCAGGTGAAACTGTAAGTTTTCAATATGTTTTCATATAGAAAGAATCCAGTTCATTCACTACTATGGTATAAGGTGATATGACACAAGGCTTCCCAAGTGAAGACCACTGTGAGTCTTATTCAAACAGCACACTCCTGATCTCAGTTAACAAAGTAATGTAGCAGCACGCTGTTACACTTGGACAATTTTTATAAGCTGCAAATTAACAATGCCCTGGACAGCAAAACATCTGAGCTTACTCTAAGCAAACCCAGATAAAATCCTGCCTGGCTCCTTAACTAAGGCAGGCGCTACACAAGCACAGCTACAGTGCTCCAGAAGGAGCTCGGCTGCTTTCATTCAGTGCTCTTCCAGTTACTGAGTCCTGATGGAACCACACATTGACTGCAGTCCACAGCACCAACCTTCTGAAACAGAGTGCAAAAATGCCCTCATGGTCCAAAGGTTTGGTAAAACCTCCTGAGACTTATTAATTCTGAGTGTTCTACCCATGAGCCTGAGCTCTGCTGGGCAGCCACATGCCTGCTCTGAGGCATGCAATGAAATGTCCAGGGCAGAAGACTGGGGCTATGCTGGGCTCCTGTCCGGGGCTACACAGAGCTCAGAGGTACCGTGAAACAAGAGTCGCTATCATTCAAGTACTGCTGCCCCATGCATTATCTGTAACTCCTAAATTTGCTGATAAGAGGAGAGTAACCACAAGTAGATAGCATTGCAAACATATATTTTTTTAAAATATAGCATTTTTTTTAAACATATTTCTGGTTTCTTCTATTTTTTTCTGGTAAGAGGGTGAGGAGATACATCATATGCTGAACACAAGTTTAGTGAAAGACACTGGCAACTACTGCATTTAGAAGTGGCAGCTGTACCACCTGCTCAGCAGCATCTTAATTTCACCCAGCACACAATTCACCTCCCTAGTGTTTATAAGTGTGTTAACACATCATCACTTTCATTGAAAACCTGTAAAATATTTTCATTGCTTTCAGAAGTTGCTCCTCATGAAACAGTTGTAACATCTACTGTTCGACTACCAACTAAACAAAGCCAAAATCAACCACAGAAATCCTAAATAAAGCAAAAACAAAATTAATGCACTTCAAGACTTTACATCAAGTCATACCGAGATACTGCCTAATCCCTCAAACAGGGGGAGAGTAAACAAAAAACATGCCTAAAGAAATTTAAACAAAGTCCAGCTTTGATTAAAATCTTAACTTCCAGATGATTAAGAGAGCCGTGACAAAATCCAGGCTTGTTGCATAACAGCATGCTACGTAGTAACACCCTGAGTCACTAAGGTATTTGATCCCAATGTTTCACCGAACATTCCTATACAATTTTTTTTTCTATTGTCTACTCTGGGTTGCTGCCTGCATGTAAATTTATAACAAAGTATTTTACACATTTTATGGCAGGACAGGTGGAGCTGAGCAGCACACTTTCAAAAACAACTGGAGAAAACATACACAGCAAACCAGCCTACTGAAGTCACTACTTCCGCACTAACTTCCACTTCTAACATCAGTCTTCACACGGTGTGTGGACTTTTAAGCCACTCCATCATAAAAATAATTCCAAAATAAAAATGAACTTTAACAGTTCGTCACTCATTGGAAATACTGCCTATATTACTGCATCTCAGAAAGGTCCCTAAAAATGAAGGCTCTCTTCCTTCAAGCTATCAGATTCTTTAAGTGATGATGCTCAGCACTTTCTTATAAAGCTTTACAGTTTTCTCCAAAATTACCTTGAGGCTAAGTGATGCATCAGTGGAAAATGTAACAGACATGTCAAGTTAGAAAATCACTATATTACTTTTCTCTCAATATTTGTTTCCAAACAAAACTAGTACTTGCTTAAGCCTGTGCACTGGAAATGATATAAAAAGATCACTGTAATAAGTTAAGTTGGAAACCAAATTACTGTAAAATACAAACTGAAAAAGCAACTTGCTTACCTGAAACAAAGCCTCAGTCTGAAAGCTCCTTACCCAGAGCTCTATTAATCACACCATCAGAATTTTTAACCTTGGATTTCATTTTTAATTCTGAGCTTGTATTAAGCTCTTGTCAGTAAAATAAATGGCCTTCCATCTTCACTTTGCTATTGACTGTTCCCAAAAGACAAACAGGGCTGGGACATTGCTACACGTAAGGGAACGTCAAGAGACAGAAGTGAGAAATGTGAAGCAGTGTGCAAAGCAGCTCCTCCACAGGAGAAGGAAGAAAACAGCCAGTGCTCAAGCTGTTCTGGGCCACCTTTGGTAAATGCTGATGCAATACCAGTAGCAATGCCTTGCTACTTTACAGATGAATAAATAAAGAACTGTGCGCAGTCATTTTAAGTAGAACAGACCAAGAACGACAGAAGTTTAAGATTCTATTTCCTGTGAGGCCACGTAAGATCTGCTGTCATTTAAAAAAAAAAAAAAAAAAAAAAAGAACTAGTTCTGTTCAGGATGTCGCTAGTCTACATTTTAATAAACAAAAAAGATAAACAAACACGAACAAAACAGTCAAACTTCAGGCAGAAAAAGGGCTTTCCCCACTAAGGAAGGAAAAAAACAAAAAAACAAAACAAAAAAAAAAACATGAAAAGAACGCGCCTATCTGCACAACACAGGTGGTATCACGGGCTCAGACCGCTTGTCTCGAGCACAGGCTGACACGTGCGGTGAGATGACCGCCACGGGCCGCGCTCGGGACGTTACCCTCCGTGCCGCGACGCCGCCGAAAAGCGCTTTCTCGCACGAAGTGGCACCGACGAACGAAGCCGCAGTGGACCGGGGCGGCCAGGAGCGGGCCGGGGGCAGCTTCGGGCGCCGCCGCGGGCTCGCTCCTTCTTGGTCTCGCCTCCTCTCGCCTTCCGCCGGGCCGGCGGTCCCGCCGCGGCCGCGGGGGACGGAAGGCCCCGCACGCCTCCTGGGCGGGAGAGGAAACGAAGGGCCCCGCCGCCGCTCCGCGAGCGCCTCCCCGAGGCCGCTCTCGTTCCCAACCTCGGTGCCGGACCCGCGCCGCCTTCCCGCCGAGGAGCGGCCGCGGTCCAAAGAGCAGAAGGGCAGCGCGGCGGCGCGAGTCAGGCCCGGCCCCGGAGGCGCCTCCTCTCAGCGGGCGGCCGAGGCGCCGCCGCCACCTTCCCACCCCCTTCCGGCCGCCGCGGCCCCATGTCGCTCACCCTCCCTCGCTGCGGGGCAGGAGCCGCGTTCGGAGCGCCGCCGCGGCCCCTCCGAGAGGCGCGGGCCTGGGATGGCGCGGGGAGAAGCCGCTAGGCCGCCGGAGGCCGGGCTGGAGGGCCCGAGGCGCCGCTAGGCCGCGAACACACCGCGCCGAGCCGCCTCCGCCGCGCTGCGCGGGGTCATGTGACCCTCCCCTTCCGGCAGTGGCCCGACCTGCACCGCGCCTCTCTACAATAGAGACGGGCTCGCCAGAGCGCCCCCTCCTTCCGGGCCTAGATAGCGAGGCGCCTAACCACAGAGATGCAGTGGCTAGAAGGTCGGCGTGAGGGAAACAGCGCCTGTGCGGCCGCCATCTTTGCTAGGGGTCGGCACCGCGGCGGCCTGACCTAGCGTGGAGCTCTGCCATCTTGAGGTCAGGCAGAGCCTCTTCGAGGTCCCGAGAGCTTCCGCCGGCGAGAACCGCCATTTGCGAGGCGTGACGGCGGTCGTGCCGGCTGCACCCGTGGGCGCGGCTGTGAGGGAACGTGCGTTTTGGGTGCATTACGGTGTAGCCAACGTTAGGGGCCTGCAAAGAAAAGCAGTCTTATGAAGTACGTAGGCGTAAGGATGTATGGAAGGCTGTACCTCACCTGAAAAGATTTATGACGAGCACAAAGAGCAGGTGCTCTAGGATGCTGTATTCTCGATAAAAAGAAAAAAAAAGTCTCTGTGCTGTATGGCAACTTGGCTTGTCTGGTGGATTTTCCTGACCTACCTCCCACATTCAAACTGCATTAGAAAACTTAAAATTGTACACCTCCCTTCCAGATCGTGCAGCTGCTGACAGCAGGCGGTTGCACATGGAAAGAGCAAGCAGCTGTGAATGGAAGAAAGGCAGTCTGGAAGGTGATTACAATGTGGGTCAAAACATAAGCCCGTGTGAACCTTGGATTGGCTAAGGAGAAAGTCCTGTTATCTCTGTATCATGTGTTCCCACTGCTCACACATACCATATAAAGAAAAATGCTCAAAGGAACATGTAATGACAAACCATCTCCTCCACCTGGAAACAGCACAGAAACTACTGATTTCTTCAATACCAAGGAGATGAAATCTACCCAACTGATTTCATACCTGCTACTGAGCAGACAACAACTGAACTGGAACAGGTACATCTCATTACCTTGCTTTACAAGTGTTCATGTGCAAGGGTAGAGATCTCAGCTTTACAAAGTACTTCAATTAAATTCCTTCCTCTTTGAGAATAGCGTCTTTGCTCTATTAAGTACAGCTCATATGTATGTCCTACATATATTCCTTCAACTAACAGAATTTAGTCAATACTGACTGCTATTAATCTTTTGGATAATCTAAAAATATTTAAAGGAATGTAGGTAAAAACGGCACTCATTTTTCAGCTTGGAGGAGAACGAGGAAAAGAAAAACATTCTGAGTTTCCAGTTTCTATGCAGTTGTCTCAGGTAGAAATTGTTATCTGCATGAAAAATGTGAAATCCAAATTCAAGTAGATAACAGTTTCAGTCTGAGACAATAGCTTTCATCATGTAGATATTCATCCATAGTTGTTTAGCTGGAGAAAGTTACCAATGTGCAATGTGCAATGTGTACTTATACACATTATCAACATTTGCCTCCAATTCCCTTCATAATCAAGAAAGTATCCAATAAAAATAATTACTTCCAGATCTCTATTCTTTCTACTCCCGAATTTCAAAATTTCCCACTTAAGTCTATCTGTGCTGGTTTTTTACCTTTCAGTCGTGAAATTGAGACGCTGTATTCCAGTTACTGATCCCAGTTCACTTGGTTTCCTCCATCACTGCTGACTTCAGAATTTTATTCTCAAGTCAGTCAAAAAAGGTCCGGTATGGACCTTCAAAGATTTAGACTGAAAATAAATAGGGACTATTTATGTCAGCAGATTGTTTTGGATTTCAGGTGTAAGAGATCACTCCAAACATACCAGGTGGTTTCTCAGAGTAAAAAGGTCAGATTGTTTTTCATCTGTGCAACATTTTAAATATTTTATGGGTGCACAGTTCCAAAATCACTGGGTAAACAAGATCCACTGTGGTGATGTACTGGTATAAGAGTACAGGCTTTGGGATTTGAGATCGTCACTGCCTGTCTGTTTAAGGCACAGCCAAAAACCTGACTGTAAACCTGACTGTGGCAGAGGAACACAGCTTGGGCTATGTACAGAAGTACTGCGTACACTTCCTATTCCAGGCAGAGAGTAGTGCTGCAGTTTTTCTAAGGGAGAATTAGAAAAAAAAAATGGGGGCAGAACATTTAGGCTTTATTCAGAAAGTATGCCATGTAGAAACTGAGGCCTAGGCATTAAAATACTGTTGAAAATGTAGAAAGTTTCTTTGTGCAACTTTTTCTTTTTCTTTTTTTTTTTTTTGTAAATAAATGTAGCCTTTAATTGTGCTTTCATTAATGCTACAAAGCTAATAAGTTTTTTTTTTTCTCTTCCTCATACCATCAAATCTCTGACTATGAAGTCTGAACATAGACACTTTGAGCAAGATCCTTTAGACGTCAAATTCACTGTTTTGGCTCCCTGGCTTTCCATAGCGCTGCAGCATTTAAGTTCCAATTTCCTTTGTATTGAATATATGCACAATCTTTACATTTTTCACTCTGAAGGTGTTTGGCTCACGACAGTTTATTCCTACAGACATCAGACTATTCAGCTAATTTTTCTGATTAATCCTTTATGCAAAATACTGATCATAAATGTATCAACGTAACAGTAGGAGGGAGATTAGGGAAAATGAACATCATGTCAATCTTAGAATGATAGAATCATCCAGGTTGGAAGAGACCTCCAAAGATCAAGTCCAACCCTGACCCATCCTCACCATCCACGTCCCTCAGTGCCATGTTACATGTTTCTTGAATTCCTCTAGGGAGAGTGACTGCACCACCTCTCTAGGCAGCCCATTCCTGCCTTCATCATCACTGAAACACACAGAAGAGCAGTGGATCCACTCTATATGCCTGGTGATGCAGAAGGGCATAGAAAGGTCTTGGTTACCATTGGTGTTAGAACTGGATGTGCTGTGAGTTTTGTGAAATGGCAGTACTTCACTTCACAAAAGGTGCAGTCTCTGTCACTGCTATTAACGCTGATATCCAGTTATGTAATTAACTCCTTCTATAAATAATTTGTATCCAACCAGACCACTAGAACAAGTAGCAGAGCAATTTCTGGCTGCCTTTCTATGGATACTGATGTGTCAGCTTGCTGAAGTGAAGCCTCAGATCCTTCTCCATTGAGCACCCATTGGCATTTCAGCCAGCCAGCCAAAATCTATTTGAGAGGAGGAAGAGCGAGCGCTGCTTCTCGTCAGGCCTTCCTAGGCCACGTACATAAAGCAAAGCGACGTGAGGGCAACGTTGCTGCCCTGTCGCGGACAAGATGGCGGGCCGGGCCGCTCGGCACTACAACTCCCAGCAGGCGCAGCGCCGAGGCGCGCCCCATGAGGCCGGACTACAGCTCCCGGCGTGCCCGCCGCCGCTTCCTGTCTCCGCGGTGAGCAACAAGCCCGCGGATCCCCGCGATCAGCTGATCCCGCTGACAACAGCGGAGCGGGCGCAGGGCGGTGGCGGCGGGCGTCCCGGTCCTGCCCTCCCTGCCCCGCCGGGCGCCTCGCCTGCATGCTCGGGGCCCGCCCCGTCCGCCGGGGGAAGAGAAGCGGGCGCCCCGCGGCCGCCGAGGCGGGGCGGAGGAAGCGGCGGCTGGGAGCCGACTCCTTGGTCACCGGGTGCAGGGGGAGGAAGGGGAAGGCGGGCGGCCGCGGGACTGTAAACAATAGCCCGGCCCGCGGCGCCCCGCTCGGGGTCGCCTTTGTTCGGCGGCGCGGCTCCCGGCAGCGCTCCGGCCGCGGCCCGAGGTAGGTGCTGGGTGCACCGCCGTTACGCAACGGGGCCGCCGGCTCCGCGCCGCCCGGCCGGCGCCGCCCCGGGGCCGCGGACAGAGGGAGAGGCCGAGCCCCGGAGCGCGGCGCGCACAGACAAAGGCGGCGGGCGCGTCTCCGGGGGCCGTGAGGCAGCGGGGGAGGGATGGGATGGGATGAGATGAGAGGGAAGGGGAGAGAGGCTTCCTGTGACCGGGGCTGCTCGGCACCGCCGGGGTGTGCGGAGAGTTGGGGCTGGCAGTGCGCATCGGGAAATTCCCGGCGAATAAATAAATACTGTGAACTCTGAAGGAGGAGCTTAGCTCGGGGTGAAAGAATTTTCTAGTATTGACACAACCCCGTGTGTACATATATACGTACTTGTGCATTTCTAATGCCTTTCTTTCTTCTGTGTTACTAACTTCTCTGTCTGCTCTTTGCTTTAGGGAAATCCTTGCCCTCATCTGTCCAGGGGCACCTGGCTGGTTTTGTCCTACTGCTGAAAGCAAGTAATGGAGTGAAAGAACAGGTGCCAGCATTTGTGTATAACAACAAATTAAACCAACTGCATGCTTTCAGCTTAGGTGGGAGAAGAACTTCACCTGTGCCTGAGAGAGCTCCCAGGAAGGCAAGTTGATGTGTGAATCTCACAGAAACGTCTCTTAGTAACTTAAAATTAAGTACGGACAGAATTCCTGTTGTTTCTTTCCCCTGTGAAAAATACTGAATTTGGAACTGACTTTCCCCCATATTGTTACTTAAAGCACAACCAGGAGGGAAGATTGCTGCTTTGAAGAAATCTGAAGATGAGCGCCCACACACAGACTGCAGAGAAGGGCCAGAACACGGCCCTGCTCTGCCAGGAGAGCTACGTTTGCAGTGGGACAGATGAAGCAGTCTTTGAGTGTGATGAGTGCAGGAGCTTGCAGTGCCAGCGCTGTGAAGAGGAGCTGCACCAGCCAGAAAGGCTGCGGAACCATGAACGGACCCGCATAAGGCCTGGCCATGTCCCTTACTGTGACTCCTGCAAAGGTGCCAATGGGAACATCATGCACTCCAGCATGACGGGATCAAGGCAGATAGCAGCGGTGAGGTGCCAGGTGTGCAAAATCAACCTCTGTGTAGAATGTCAGAAGAGAACGCATGCTGGGGGGAACAGGAGGAAGCACCCTATCACCGTGTACCATGCTGGCAAAGCCCAGGAGCAGGAAGAGGAGGAGATGGATGAGGAGACCAGGAGAAGGAAGATGGCTGAGAAAGTTGTGAGTTTCCTCTTGGTGGATGAAACTGAGGAGATTCAGGTAAGAGGTACTGTAGCCTGTTTGACAGCTGAGATCCTTTGTTTGTATTTTCATCTGCTGTGTTAGGGAGATGAGTGATTAATGCTTGAGGTGTTACTGGCTGCAACAGTGAGAAATTGTGAATGGCTGGTTCCTGGCACTGAATGAGTGTCTTGGGCCAAGGAGACCCAGTGCATAAGACCTTGCTCACTGGTTTCTTGAAAGGCAAGTTCATGAAGAATTCTTTTGTTCTTTTGAGTGGCAAGAGCCTCCTTTGAGACTTGGCAAATGAAGCTGGTGAGAGAATTGACTGTACTGGGCCATACACAACTAAAATAAGAACTCTACATGCAAGGTGTTAGTCATTCCTGAACAAAATTGTGTGGAGAGGATTGCAAATGGGAAGTGCAAATGGGAGTGCTGACAGCAGATGTGACATATGACAAGGAGTGGGCACTGTACCTAGCAGCATTAGTGGGAAGCACCCCACTGCCTCTTTCACCACCAGTAAATCCATCTGATGGTTAAGAACAGGATCAAATAGAAGTAAGGGTCTGGTAAGGAATCATGACTGTGGACCTGTCACCAGTAGGTGAATCCTACAGATGCTGGTTAAGCAATGTTGCTCATCACAAATGTTGTTCTGTGTTAGCCTTTGGCCATCCATTTGGTATGGGTCTGGTTTGTAATGATAGACACAGAACTAGGAACAGCTTCTCAGGAGACTTTATTTTAAGGTCTAGCAGGCAGTGCATGCATTTACTTCATTTTTCTGTTGGTCTTTATTTTTAGTAAGCATAAGCACTTTACAAATGTAAAAACACTCTGTTTGTAAAAACAGCAGCATGTAAAAGTCACAGAGCAGTTAATTACCCAACTAAAAATTTGGTTTCATGTTCTGGCTTGATTTGCAACTTTCGTTGTTAAACCTCATTCAGGAGACACTGAAATAAAATTGCATACTCACTTGATGGCTGTATCTTTGCCTTGATTTAACGTTTATGCTGCCAGTCATAAAAAATAGGTGTATTGAGGCTTAAGGGAAGAAAGAATGATGGTAACTGTGGACTGGATGATTGAGTTTCAGGTTTAGAAGCAATCCTAACCGTGTGCTTCCTCTAAGCACACATAAATTTTCACATGATTTGTGGCAGGTGCAGTTATCTCTTCAAGATGCAGGTTTTCAATAGTCTTCATCTAGCTTCTAGAGCAAGCTCTGAAATGCCTTAGAACAGGGCTGTCCTGGAGGACTCCTCACAAGCTGTGGTTGCTTCTGGTTGTACTGTTTTAAGTTATTTTTATACTCACGAATCGGTAAGCCTTATTGGGGCAGACCTTTGGCTACATCTTGCAAGCAAGTGCTTTACTATTTAAATATCATGGGCAATAAAGCCAACTTCCTTATTGGAACTGTAATGGTCCTTTATTAAGTGTTAACAACTTGATCAGAACAGGGTTGAAAAAGCTCTCTGAAAATGATCTTGCTTCTTATTGAGGTCTTGTGTCAATTCTTCCATCTTGAGTGATGTTCTATCTCCCAGCCGACTGCTTATGTGATGGCTCACAGCCAAGTCTCCAAGCAGTTTGTAAGTTTTCAATTAACATATTTTCTAGCAGCTGGAACTTAGAGTTCTTGCTGTTATGGTGGTGTTTCTGCTAGTGAGCATGAGAACCTTTATTCTCAGATGTCAGATGATTAGCTCTGATGACATGTTCTGTAGCATCTTTTGCTCTTAATAGTGAACAGATAATGTAGTTGTAGGTAAATCATCTTCTGGTTTTTTGGTTTTTTTTTTTTTTTTTTTTTTTTTGTGCTAGCAGAATGGTACCTGATTACTTTGGAGGAAGTCTGTAGTTTTTTTGGACAAAAGTGGTTTAAAACAAACAAACAAACAAAAAAAACACCAAAAAAACAAAACAAAACAAAAAAACACCCAAAGCCATAATAACTTTAAATGTGGATATTCAGAGTTCGAGGGTGTGCAGCTTTATAAGCTTGGGCAGACAGGAGAAGGCTTTATCAGAATGATGGAGTCCAGCTATCTTCAACTGTCTGTTCTCTGACCTTTGGAACTTGAAGTTTGTTAGGAAATTGGAGAGGAAACAGCTTATTTGTTGTTCATGGTGCATTGGCTCTGCAAATGCTCACAGGTAGTCCTACAAAATTAGGCAGAACAGGTTCTGCTTCTGAGCAAGAGCAGCTGGTCAAGATACTTGCTGGTGTACACTACTTAAAAGTAGTACAATTATGTGGAAACACAGGACAAAGAGATTTCTTTATTACCTTGTGAAACTTGGAGTTCTTCAGCTCAAGAAGTTGTGTCCCATCTCATAGTTCCTCTTGGCTTCCGGGAGCTGGTGGTTCTGAAACTGGAGGATGTTTACAGTGTGTCAGCAACAACAATTTCAATTCCAGAAGCGGTGTAACTTCATCTATAAGGAGTAAATTAGTTTAGCTGAGAGGTAGAGATTCTTAGCCTGATCTCAGCACAGCACAGATTCAGCTATCATCATTCTGCATAATTGTCTTTGTGCCATGTTGTGTAGATGTGCTAGCCTGTTCAGGGATAGCTTTGAGCTTTTTGCACTTTGCAGACATAACTGTAAGCTCAAAAAGCTGAGGAGTTCTTGGACTTGCTTAAATTCACTTCAGGGTGGGAAAGGTCCCACTTCAAACCATTGTTTCTGCAGCAGAAGTTTGGAGAGAACTGATTAGCTTAAGTTTATCCCTGTGAAGTGCAGGCTGCTTTGTTCATTTCACAGCACTGTATCTGAGTGCCTCAAAAAGAGATTTATTATCTCTTGTTAAGGAAGTGCTTCTGAAGGTTAAATCCAAGCTCATTCTGCATGTCTGTGAAAGAACCAGAGAGAGACTGTTCCTCCTGGAGTGCAGCTGCTGTTGTCTTACACACCACACAGCACTATGTCTTGTGACTGAGTCCCCAGCCATCTTGGCTTATACTACTGATATTTCCTTCTTCTAGAACTGGAAAAAAAACAAACTCTCTTGTCCATGTTTTACGAACTGGCATCTTTTGCTGTTTGGGCCCCATTCTTGGTCTTTTTCCTCAGGCTGTATTATACTTTCGCAGTTTCTTTTTGCACAATATTACATTTCTGGCCTTGTCTGTCACATATCTGAAGCTGACACTTCACTCTAATTGTTCTTGATAACTGCATCATCCATTTGTTAATTGTTTTGGACATGTTCTATCTTCCATGTGATATTGTGGCGACTGTTTCCTTAGTCAATTCCTTTGATCTTGTCACCACTCTCCTTTTTTGCTATGTTAGAACAAATACCAAATCTGTGCCTACTTTGCTTATGAGTGTAAATCTCCCCAACTGAATTTTCTGTTCTGGTGAGGTGCCCACTTTCATCTCTTGCCTCAAACTTGCTAATTTTCAAACAAGCTCCACTGTATGATCACTAGGTCAGTCCCTTGCACGTGGGAGGCACTTCTTTAGAGAACTTAGAGAATCAATTATTTCACACTTTAAAATGTTGTTTACACTTACATTGGTAAGGAACAAAATGCAACAATGAATTCATGATTGAGGTTGGAGTCTTCAGTTTGAGCCGTGATACTTTTACACTGGTCTTTGTTTCTTCCTTGTACTTCATGTTTATGTAGTTTCTGGAACAGCAGCTGTTTCTGCTTGGTCTTTATACAACGTGTTTGCAATAGAGGGGAGAGTTATGTGTTTGTTGGACAGTGAGCTCCTTGCTGCTACTTCTGAGGCAAGAGAGAAGAAATGCTTAACGAGGCATAGCAACAGCTTGATAGCTTTATCTTGGGGGACAGATGTCAAGAGCTACCACAGGATCAGAACTTTGTTGTTGTGCCATCAGTGGCTTCTGCTGCAACACTGTGTCCAAAGCTGTACTTGAGGATGTGTAATGTATGCAAATGCCAAAAAGTCTTTTGTCGACTGGAACAGACAGGGAAAATGCTTGATTGTTACTAGTCTATCTTGGAGTTACTGATATTTGACTAGAAACTCTCTACTACATGAAATTATCAATTCTCTGAGTTACAAAGAAAATAAAATGAATTGACTTTGCAACCTGTCTTATCAAGGAGACAGGGAGAAAAAGTCTTTAACATCCCCAGTAATGTAATTGATATGGGAGAAAGGACCATACATTTATTTCTGGATCTGCATTGTGATATCCCCTCTGATCTGTGTTTCTTTAGGTAGCGGGGCATAGATAGCTGTGTTTCCTGGATGCAGCCCCATTCCTGAGTTCTTTTTATTCTGGCTGGCAGGGTTAGACACTTAAAGGGTTAAGCTCTTTCCCTCAGCAAATACTGAGCAGAATCTATCTATTGCTCTGCAGATAGCTTAGATGACAAAATGACCCACAGCCTTTATTTAAACACAGAGCATTTTGTACAATAACCGACTTCTAACAGTGTAACAGTCCATACTTTTTGTGTCACCTCTTGTTAGGAAGTTGCATGTGCTGAATGATAGCTCCTCAGGATGTTGCCTGCTTTGCTCCTGTTGCACCTGCTGTAAACTTGATGAAAGCACTGTTGTTTTTTTCCTTATTACCTCCTGACTTGAGCCTGGCCAGCCCTGGAAACGAGACAGTGGAGAGTCACTAGGAGCTATGCTTTCTAGTGAAGTGTTTTTTGTGGGTCAGTATGAGCTGGTTTATGTTTTGTTGCTTGCCTTTGTAGTAAAACAAACAAAAAAACCCAAACATTTGTCTAACACATACTGCTAGTTTCTATGACAGTCTTGCAGTCTTGCTCAACTTGTTGGGAAAACGTTCTTGTTTTCTCCTTTTTTTTTTCTTTTTTTTTTTTATACTGTCTCCTGTGGGTTTCTTGGGATTTTAGTCCATGTCTTGTAGCCAGAAGAATCACAGCTGGTGTATTTGCCATGGATATAAAGGAGGAAGAAGAAATGATGAAGGATCTGTATTTTTTAGGTCAGTGTGATCTATTGGATCAGAACTTGTAATTTGTATTCCTGATCTCTGTTGTACTATTGATGAGTTCCTCCTGTTTGCACTTCGGAGAGCTTTTCTTGCAAAAGTGCTTTTGGGATTTTTCCCTTCCTGCTGTGTTACCAATTTTGCAGTTCCATCTTCTACAATTCAGTGCACTAGTTTTCTGTCCCCAGAATAAAGCAGTCGGATGACTACTTTGCAATAGGAGGTTGGGAGTGCTCTTTCTTCCCCAGACCTACAGCAGTATTTTGAAGAGTGATTTTAGAAGGAAGGGAAAGAGTAGTTCATTCAACAAATGCTCAGCTCCTTTAAGTCAAGGGATCTGGCAGAGTATTCTCCTCCAGCCCCTCTACCACTTCCATTTCCTGCACCATCTTGCTTTGTACAAGTCACTGGGAGACAGATATTACTATAGTGCACCTTTTCTTTTGGGTTATTATTGCCTTGCTTTGGGATCAAATAAAGGCAGGTGATCACATTCCCTTGACCTGTCCATCAAAACACCCTGCAGTTTGGGAAAATAAGTAACTATTTTCTGGAAAGTGCAATTGTAATGTAAGTAAATTTCTGAATTCCCCTTGTAACAGAGACAGCAGTATCACAGTGTCCATGCAGGTAATTATGCTCAGTATTTAGCAAAGCTACTTGTTATGGCTGCAACTCGCTGACTTGCTGTCTTTTGGGCACGTCTCTCCAACTGGATGTGCCTCTGCTGCTGCAGCTATGACACGAGGATGGTAACTGTGTGAGCAAGTGAACATCTGGACAGAACTGAAAGAGAACTTAGAGAACAGGATAATTATCTCTACTGCTTTGTTTACAGTTCTCTGTAAGAGTTCAATGGCACTCTTGAAATAATGTTATTTTGCAGTTGCATTTACCTTGAAGTCTGTTAATTTTGAGATCTTCCAAAAGGAAGAGGGGAAAATGTAGGTTTTCAGCTAGCAAACAGCTTACAGGCTTTTGTATAGTCATCTGCTTTCAGATGTTTTTTCAACTCATTTGTTATCTACAAGGGTAGATTATCTGCTAAAAACAATATTTCAGTCAATATTCCCTATTGGGTTAGAGAGGGCTCCAATAAAATTAAACTACCTCCCATCCACACATAGAAGTTGCTTTTATTTTATTCGCCCTCCCCCCCAGATGTATCCTGTCTTAAAGCCCTTGAAATAGCCTATTTCCTCAGATAGATTTGATATGCAGGATTTAACTCTTTCCTGAAAGAGAGATAAGAGTCCTGTTAGACAAAGGCTTGACCAAGGGATGACTACTGCCCTTTGCAGGGACCTGTAGGTCATGTTGAAACTTGTTCTGTTTGTCTTTGGACAAACCCATGCGTGTCACTGCCCATTCTTGCGCCAGAGCTGTGGGGAGGAACAGGATAGTTTTCGTCTGAAAAGGATTTTCAGTTGGGTAACAGTGTTTTCATGGATGAGTACAGAGCCTAACAGAACAAATCCCAAAAGAACTCATGGCTGGTACTGCAGTCAAGGCAAAATCAGTGGGTCCAAAAAAATTTCTTCTTAGAGTTCAGACATAAGTGCTTTTTACACTGGAGCTGGACCTGCACCCAGTGCAGTGAATGAGATCCAAAACTGTATGCAGCTGAGGAGTGTTGGAATCTCACCTTAAATCCTCAGGGTTTGTCAGTCCCCACCTTTGATTTTCCTTCTTTGCATCCAGTGTTGGCTCACCCAGGTTTTGGTCCTGAGGCTTTGTAGGACTATGATCTTGAAAACGCTAATACCCACTGTTGTTTTGACAATCAATGAGATTACTGAAAATAAAAATGGTAACAATATTTAAGAGTTTGCTGGGTGAAATAATATTGTATTATAATTACTATGTAAGATCTCAACCTCTAGGCATGCACCTAGATTTTTGTTTTCGACTGCTGTGTCATTGTGGCACAGCTGTAGTTTTGTGCATCACTTCGATGAATGTCAGCCAACGTTAAGGCTTCATAAAGTGGAGAAAACTGGTTAAAAATGTCAGATTCATTTAATGTGTTTTGCCCAGAGGCAGAGCTAAAATTGTATGAGTACAGGTCTTTGGAAACTCTGGTCTGCTTTTATGCGTTTTGTTCCTAAGCTTTAATTTGTTATTGTTTGAATAATGTTGTTTCCAAGAAATTCCTGGTCAGGAATGTAATTTTATCGGTTCTTGTTTCTAGACTTTTCTTAAACAATTCTAATTTTACTATGGCCTGGAGCTAGGAAATGTGTTTTGTTAGACATAATGCATCTCAGAGTATGAGTGACAAGGAGGATTGAGATCTAAATGCATTCCACAGCACTGTGGTGTGAGGTTTTTGTATCCTCTTTAGAGAGGAGTCTAAAGCTTTCATTTCTTCCTGCTGAAAGCCTTCACTTCCAGTTTGATTCAACTCTGGCCAAATGACAATCGTGAAAGAAATGTGGTCCAAGCTGGAAAATAAGGCTGACCAAGAATCTAACCTGTGACGGTGTAGAAACTTTTCTTTCTACAAGCTAATCTTTTTCTAAGATCCATAACAAGAAGTGTAAATGAGTCTCTGACACTGAAAATGACAAAATACTTCAGGGAAATAGAAAAGGAATTGAAGAGAGATGACTCATGTTAGGTAGATGTACAAAGTTTTCATTCTTGTTTGTCACTGCTATGGAATTTAAGGGAGCTCTCATATTTACACACCGTTGTTCATGTCAGATGTGGAGCTCTTGAGCAGGGGAGCATAATAGCGATGGAAGTGTGAGTCCTTTGCACATGCAGCAGAAGATGGTATCCAGCAAAGTTCTTTAGAGATGAGGGGGAAAAACTGAAGAAATAGGATTGGAGCCGCAGTGCTTCAACACACATATTGCATCCATCCTGTCTTTAACGGTCTTAATGAAACTGCACAGAGGTTGCGAAGAGTCTGACAACCCCTATAGGAGAGGCTTACTGGTTCTATGTCAGATGTGAGCATCCAGATGCAACCGCTACTCAGGAAGGCCCGAGAGCTGATAAAGTGTGCAGGAAAGCACCCTTTTCTCGTCTGAGTTCCTTCTCAGCTATTAGAGGCCTATGAGATATTGTACGAGCTGCACTTCAGTGTATTTGTGTGCTCCTAGGTGATGTTTGAATTGCTCCTGAAGTCAGCTGATTATTGACCTAGAATCAACTCTCCCTCTGGCTCAGCAATCCAACTCTTCTTCTGCATTATGTTGCCCTGGCAGGGTCTGTTGTTAAAGCAGACTGAACAATGCGTGTTGTAAAGATTTGCATTAGCTTGGCCTGGGACCATCTCAGATCCGGTGAAGTTTGTGCAAGCTGACTCGCATTTCTTACTGGTGGGAATGCTTTGCAAATTACCCTTATGCCTGTGGTCCCTATGGTTCTTTTATCTTTTGGCATTGCTGACTTAGCCCTTTGCAGATGTTCTCTCAACCTGGTATCAGCATAGTGACCAGTGCTGCCTAGACAATCTTAGCTGTTGCTCTGCCTATGTTTAAACTGCTTGGGAGAAGACTGACATTTCCTTGTGCTGCTTAGAGAGTGAATTACTGGAGTGATTAGGTCTGATCAGACACCGACTGTGGCAAAAAGCCTGCCACCCTTTTGGTGAGAAGTTTGGGAGGCAGGAGATCCAGATTATGTTGCTTTTGATCATATTCCTCTTTGCTTATGTACACTGATATTTTTATATAGCCACATCAGTGATTGTTTTTTGGAGCTATCTCATGAGTCAAGAACTTGCTTTTATCCACAGAGGCATCTCCAGAGGTACTGATTGAAACTGAACTTGTCATCTCAGCTACTGTAATGATAACGAGCCAATAATCACAGCTACCAAAAAAGCAGACCCTCTCTTATGCATGTAAATTTTGAGTGTCTCCATGGCCTCCCACAGATACAAGAAAAGATTATAATTAAAGCATTTTTATTTCTTTATTTCCTTGTCTTCTGTACACTGTGAGACTGTCTTGAATGCTTTGAGCCAGTCAGTAGCTACTGTGGCTCCACAATCTGCTGTTTTTCTTTCTGAACACGATTCCCAATCACAGCCTGGTGCACTGTCTGTTTTGTGATTTTCCTTCAAAGTCTGGACTCTGGAGTTGACCAGAGGCTGGATGAGCCTGAAACTCATTTAGAGATCCAAGAATAAACTTACAGGAAGAAACCGTTCATTACCTCATGGCCTGTGTGGCTCTGGTATCATGAGACTTGCCAAGACTGCTTGCTGAGGGGGTGGAGGGCAAGTAGCCAAGGAACCTCCAGCCACTGAAGCAGTCTGAAGTCTGTGCCTTCGGGCTGGTGAAGATGCATTCAAATCCTCAAAAGATGATCATCATATTTTTCTCTGTCATGAAGTATGTGGAGTAAAAGCTTGTTGGAAGATGGAACATCAAGTGCTAAGCAACCATAACTAGAAACGTGAAATCTTTGATAGTCAAGGTAGGACTCTGTGAGGAAAACAAGAGTTTCCCATATAGAGGCCTAAATTGTTTCATTGCTGGGTTTATCTGTTTCCTGTTGCTCTAGTATCTGAACAGAAAATGTTCTACTCCCTATTGTAAATACCATGGTGCTTGTCATGGGAGAGTTGTTTCTGTTGTTGTATGGTTTTTATTTTTTATTTTTTTGTGAAAAAACAGTACAGTAAATTATGAAACGGATTATTGCAGTTGTTGTGGCACACTTGCAAAAGCCAGTTGGACCTTCTTCAGTCACCTGACTTCAGGGCACAGCTTTGCTGCTTCTTTCGTTTTCCTTTTTGTCCCACAAGGCTTTGCCAGCTGGAGAGCCTCTAAGAGGCTGTGCTTGGCAAGGGGGAGGCAGTGTCTGATGCTGCATGGCTGAACAAAGGAAAGAGCTTCTTTTCCTTGAACAGGTGCTCAGACTCTGAATGGTGCAAGATAAAGTGACAAGAGCGTTTACCTGCTCTGCACTTGAGTTCAGAGGTTTGCCAGGAGCCCAGTGCTACTGGGGGCATCTGCCACGCTTCAGGTAGCTGTGGCAGGCTTGGCAGTAGGTTTTTGCTTTTATCTCTAAAAAGAGACTACCTCGGCGAGCTAGGTGACATTACAGTAGAGGCAGATAGTTACAGTGAGGCATCACCTTCAGAACAGCAATGTGATGAAACTGCCTATGTCCCATTGATGTGTATGTGTTACAAAGCTGCTTTCTAGTATTTTGCTTTTGAATTCTCAGTGCTTCAAAAACTTCAGACAATCTGAACACAAAGTAATCACTCATTAGTCTTAGGAATCCTGGAACCAGCTATGCTGTCTGAGTTGTCTGCTCCAATTGCATAGCTATAATATTTCTTTTTTGTTGATGTTGTTGTTTTCTTTTGAAGGTAAGGAATGAGGAAGACTTTATTAAGAAACTGGACTGTAGTCCTGACCAGCATCTAAAGGTAGTGTCCATCTTTGGGAACACAGGGGATGGCAAGTCTCACACCCTTAACCACGCTTTCTTCTATGGCCGGGAAGTCTTCAAGACATCTCCAGCCCAAGAGTCCTGCACGGTCGGAGTCTGGGCAGCCTATGACCCTGTCCGCAAAGTGGTGGTAATTGATACAGAGGGCCTCCTGGGGGCCACCGTGAACCTCAGCCAGAGAACACGGCTGCTGCTGAAGGTCCTGGCCATCTCTGACCTTGTCATCTACCGTACTCGTGCTGACAGGCTCCACAATGATCTCTTCAAATTTCTTGGTGATGCCTCAGAGGCTTATTTAAAACATTTCACCAAGGAGCTAAAAGCTACCACAGCCCGGTGTGGCCTAGATGTTCCTCTGTCAACTTTGGGTCCAGGTGTCATCATCTTCCATGAGACTGTGTACACCAAGCTACTGGGCTCTGGTAAGTAGGCAGTAAAAACTGATGTGCTAGATGCTATCAATAGGTTACCAGGTTGCGTTGAATATTCAGTGTTCTTTACTACCACGTAGCAGATGTGGTTTGAGTTTTGCTCTCAGTAGTTCTAGTCTGTGAGCCAGGCTGTGGCAACAGCAGAGCGTTCCATAATGGTGGACTATCCTAGATCAGCTAGAATAATCCTCTTAGCCAGCTGGGCATTGGCATTGGCTGGTCATGATGGGAGTTCTGCCAGCCTTGGGAGGGGTCATAATGCACGATCCTGAGTGTGGGTGATATGTCAGGCAAAGATGAAAATTGACACCCTGGGATTTTGGCTGGGATATAGAAGATCCTATTGCAAAAAAAAAAAAAAAAAGGGGGGGGGGGGGGAGGAGAAAGGCAATACAAAAAGCCAGAATATATGTAGATACTGGGAAGAGAAAGAATAGTAAAACTGATGAGTATCAATACAGTACCTTCAACCTACTCTTTCAAATTCTGTGAGTCAGAGTGATTATGAGGCCAGTATGAGGTTGGGACTGAGATTGTGGTAGTGCAGAGTTGATGGTTTGATGCCATTTTCTTTGTGTGCGTATTTGGCATGGACAAAGCAGCAGGACTGGTACAGTATTATTCCCATCACTTTCAATGTTCTTTACCAATGCTTTCAACTTAACTTGTGTTTTACTGGATTATGTGTATTTCAATTATTTGTTTGCATGTCTGAGTGAAATATACTCAGGCATGTCAAGGCAGATTTTTGTTTTTGACTATGCAGGGATGTAAGCTTCTTCTCCTGGGCTCACTTCTTCTGTATTTCAAAAGATATAGTGAAACCTTTCTTCATTCCTTCTGTCCATTTCTGATTCTTTGAGCAAAAGCCCTAATGAACTTGCAGTAAGACTCAGTTCTGCCACCTGTGAACATCTGGGAGTCTTCTATTGTGTAATGCCACAATAGCTCCCTGCTGGCCCACTCTCATTTTGGCCTAACTGGTGAGATCTTGAGCTATTAGAACTTGAAATTCTATATGATGATTATCTGAGTGCCTTTTTAATTATCTTTAACTTACCTGTCATGGCAGTTTCTTTTGTTATGTAGCAATCTGCTTATTAGCAATGGAGAATTTTATATAGTTGTTGAAGCTTGACACTTCGTCAGGTCAGATTCCGTGACTCACAATGATCGTTGCTCCTGTGTGAAAAGTCAGAGGAGTAGATTAAAAAAAAAAATAAAATAGTTTTCATGATCACTCTGATCATGGTAGAAATAGGAAAGAAAACTTATAATATGTGGGTTTGCAACAAGCTGCAACCATCCATCCTGACAGATAATTGTGACGTGAGCGTGTTTATGGCTTCAGGACAGGGAAGAAGAAACCTGTTTTATTCTGATATGTACAGCAGGTGCTTGACAGCAGGCAGAAGACAGTGGTCAGCTCCATCAGATATGAACTGTTGTGGCAGGCTATAAAGCGCTTCACCTTGTACTGAGGGGTGGTGGAGACTCAGTCTTCCTTGCTCATATAAGGTTCATGACCTCCACTTATCAGGTGCTAGGGCTTGCTAGCTCTTTTCACCAGACTGTAACTTAGTATAGCAAGTGTGCTGACATGGACTTGTGCTGTATCATGTTATAAGTTGATTCTGTGTTTCCAAATCTAGATGTTCCAGTTCTACCTGTGGATTTGTAGTCTCTATGGAACCTGATCTTAGAATCTAAAACTGCATATCAGAAAAGAGTCTGCTTTTGGAAACAGTTTTTGTTTTTCTTTCTCTACTCATAAGATGTAATGATAGCTGCAATCCAGATGTGTTAGAAAAATTAATTAGGAGAGCTAGTGCAGTGTTGCATATGAAAATACTGTGCAATTTAAATATGTGTATTTTAAACCATCAGTTGTTTATATACTGCCTGATGCTTTTAAATACAGATCATCCTTCTGAAGTTCCTGAGAAGCTCATTCAAGATCGGTTTCGGAAGTTAAGCTGTTTTCCTGAAGCTTTCAGCTCAATTCATTACAAGGGAACAAGGACATACAATCCCCCAACAGATTTCTCTGGACTTAGGCGAGCTGTGGAGCAGCAGCTGGAGAACAATACAACTCGGTCACCTAGACAGCCTGGTGTTATCTACAAAGCATTAAAGGTAAGTCCTCTAGTTTGGAGATCAGTTCATTATGATCTTTATTCCTGTCACTGTTGCTGGTAACTGTTAGTTGCAGCTAATAAAGCTAGAGTAAGTGAACCAGTGTAATAGAATGGCAGATATCTGGAAATAAAGCAAGTCTTTGAAGGTAATGATTTTGTGTAACAACCAAGTAAGTTAGGTAGCTTTTACTTTAAAAGAGCAAACAACAATAATAAAAACAGCCAACAAAAAGCAAGAACCATCCACCATAACTGAGGCCCTGTGGTGTCAAGAGAAGTTGAAGAGCAAGCCAAAGTTAAAGCAAAAAAAGTGAGCTGGGAAGAAACTTACTGGAGAAGAAAAAACAAACAGTATGCTGTGAGTGGTGAGCATATAATGACAGCAATTTACAAACAGGAGGCCCAGAAGGAATTATTGATGAAATTCTTCAGCACAAGGGGAGAGAACACAAGTAACTTAGAGGGAGTTAATGGTTTGCAAAACATAGCATTGAGCGTAGTGTAACCCAAGGGCTAGGAGGCAAAAAGGAGGAAGGAGATGTGTTAGTAGCTAGGAAACCAGATAGGATTAAGCCAAATGTTGTATTGTTTTAGAATGCAGCATCAGATCAGAAAGCTGGTGAAAAGGAATTGGTGGAGAGAAGAGCTGGTAATTTTCTTAGAAGGTTTACCTTGCCAGAGTGAAGGAGGGATTTTCAGGTCTTAAAAATTTGCAGTTTGGCCTACAGGTTTCTCCATATTGCTACGTCTGCCTGATTGGCAGCGTATTCTTATTGGCCTGGAAAAGCATCCCTGTTAGCCAGGGATGGGGTCACTGGGAGCATATCTGCAGAAGGTGACGGTGTTGGCGGCCTTCCGACTGCTGAAACAGATGATTCCAACTGTGTGGTACTTGAGTTAGCTGAACTGCAGAAGGAAGCATCAGGGTAGCATATACACAGTTCCTTGCGCTGGGTGCAGACAGTCTACAGGGGGAAAGCAGCTGGAGTGGTTAATAAAACTGGAATTTCTAAGAACTAATTGTAATATTCAAGGAAGGAAGTATCGGGTACAGCTGATGTACAGCTCAGTTCATGTTTGTTAAGATGGTTGCTGTGTTCACATCGCTACCGAACACAAACTCACATTTTTGCTTTGCTTCTTGAGGTCATAAGATTTGCTCGACATCTTTGTCCGTCCCCTGTAACTTTTGAATCCTTTGGCCAGTATTAGTCAAGCTTGAAAGAGATCTTACTGATGATTTCCTTGAAGTTTTGTGAAATCAGAAAATTGCTTTGTCAGTGCTTACATATCTACTTGTTTTTGTCATAACACCCAAAAAAACTGAAAAATCTTTGTTTGTCAAGGCTAAGGTGCTCCCAAGAAATGGGGTAAATCCCTTTGTCTTGCTTTTGTAGTTTCACCAGCCTAGAGAAGAACAATTATTCAAACAGCCAGAGGAAAAGTCAAGGCAGCAGTTTGAGCTGAGGGACAGAGAACATTTCCTCATGTTCTGTTTTCTAACATGTACATGGATCTTCAAAGTCTCCTATAAGTTTCCACAGTACAGGGCCCTTTTAGTTTGAGGCAATGGACTAGAGCTGCAAT
Organism: Lagopus muta; assembly: GCF_023343835.1. Classification (NCBI taxonomy): domain Eukaryota; kingdom Metazoa; phylum Chordata; class Aves; order Galliformes; family Phasianidae; genus Lagopus; species Lagopus muta. Next base: position 26,284,168 of record NC_064438.1, read on the forward strand.
GCAGGGTTTTATCTGAACGCTAGGAAACACTTCTTTGCTGTGAGGTTGACTGAGTAGTAGTACAGGTTGCCCAGAGACTGTGGAGTCTCCTCCCTGGAGATGTTCAAAAGCTGCCTGGACTTGATCCTGGGCACTGTTCTGAATGGCCCTGCCTGAGCAGGGTGTTTAATAGGATGACCTCTGGAGGTGTCTCCCAGTTTTAACCAGTGAGTGTTTTAGAAGCATTCAGCTTATTTCAATACAAGCACAAAATTGTCTCTCTTGCTTGGTTTCTAATTTTTGTCTTAGTTTCCAGGTTAGCAAGACAGAATTTGTTAGCTGTTTGCCCTCTCTGTCTCTGCTTTCAGAAGAATCGCCCATTCTTTTGTGGGGAAAAATTTTTGTAAAATGTTTGTATTGCTCTCAGTCCATTCCAGTTTCATCCATTCTTCTCTGTTTCATAGGCTCTAAGTGACCGGTTTAGTGGGGAAATCCCTGATGACCAGATGGCTCATAGCTCTTTCTTTCCAGATGAATATTTCACGTGCTCCTCTGTGTGTCTCAGCTGTGGGTAAGTGGATGACAAAAGCACCCTCGTTCTTATAGAAGGCAGTGCTGCTCTGGTCACAGGAACTTTATATTCTTCTGCTGTAGATGTTTTGACAACTGACATATCTGATAACAGGTAGTACTCCCAGACAGAATTCTTCTGAGATTAGACACATGTTAATTGGATGGCTGCTACTGCTGTGTCCCAGCTGCATATGATATGTGGCCTTTGCCTACTCTATTTTTGTGAATTGCTACAGACCTCTTCTGCCCATATGCTTTCCGCAGTTGGTTCATGAGTAACTTGACTGAGAACTGCACAAGGGGCTTAGAAGGAAGGAATACCTAAGAAAATCTGACCTGACACCTTCTACGATGATTTTTTTTTTTTTTAATTAAATAAACACTATTAAAGCACACATCATTACAGGACTACACTGTGACTATTTCCAAGAGAAGCCCCAGGTTTGAATAGAGTCTGGCTCATAGCCCTGTGGAAAAAGCCTGGAGTCTGAGCCAGCAAGTGTTCTGAGTCTGTAAAGTACTATAGCAGTACGATGTTACTATAGCTGAAGAAGCATTCTCTCTCAAATATAGTGCTATATTCATACTCTTTTATGTTAGTTAGAGAATTCCTAGCAGCTCTTTAGAAAGGCTGCAGTATTAACACTGTTCTGGCCAATTTCCAAGCTTGATTTGTCCTACTAAAAATTATCCGTGAAAGTAAAATTGGTTACGGTGATCATTTTCTGCACTAAATTGTTGTGTGACGTTGCTTTGTACTGCAAAACAGCTGCTACAGCTCCTTCCAAACAGGCTGCCTTTCAGCAGTAGATATGTGACAATGTTGCTTTATGTACAGTTGTTGGGGTTAGAACACCTATACAAATGCAAGATAGTAACAGAAATGAACTCTTAGTGACTTCTGTTCAGTATCTAACAATGTCAGCTCATGGCTTGCTCTTGTATACTCAGGTGTGGCTGTAAGAAGAGCATGAACCACACAAAGGAAGGAATCCCTCATGAATCCAAAAGTCGATGCAGATACTCTCACCAGTATGACAACAGAGTCTATACTTGCAAGGTGAGTAGAGACAACAACAGAGTCTGAACAATAAAGAAGTAAAGGATGCCTCAATGAATGAGGAACATCACAGGCATGGGCCTGTTTTCTTGCATTACTTCGAATGGGAGAGTTGCCCTGACTTTGACAAGGAAAATTAATTCCTGTTGAACTTGTATTTTTTTTGCTTAAAGATCATCATCATTACAAGTAACTGTCACCTTGCTAGCTAAATTAAGAGACCACCTGCTCTAAACATGGGGATGTTATCCTTCTATGCAGTTATTCTCTTTACTTGCTTATGCCCATTGCTTGATATTAGATAATTTTCCTGTGGGATGTGCACAGGATAAGAGAGATTTTTGGCCATCATCATGGTTTTCAGTACAGCAGAGATATTTACCAGATGTAATAACTGATAGTGGTTTCTTTCATAGGTTTAATGAGTGGCCTCTTTGTTGTGGAGACCACTATAAGCCAACTGCATGCTTTTTGTGACGAAATGGCTGCAATACCTAGTGTCTGGGATTCCAAAGAACGCAGTTTTTATTGATCCTTTGTGTTATAGGCTTGCTATGAACGAGGAATGGAGGTTAGCGTGGTGCCAAAGACCTCTGCTTCCACTGACTCACCTTGGCTAGGCCTTGCCAAGTATGCTTGGTCAGGGTGAGTACTGCAGCTAAGATCTCTGCTGCCTGTTGCTCCTACTCTGCCTAGTGTGCTGGACTTTCAGTATCTCACTGAGATCACCTGTCTTCCTTTAAATACTGTCCTGCAGATATGTGATTGAGTGCCCCAACTGTGGAGTGGTGTACCGCAGCCGACAGTACTGGTTTGGCAACCAAGATCCTGTAAATACTGTGGTGAGGACAGAAATTGAACATGTCTGGCCAGGGGTAAGTCTGGTTGCTGGATATTCTGAATCTAGCATGTGTGGTGGTTATTCTGTACTTCGGAGAAAATGGCTCAATGCTCGTTAGAGCAGGTCTCTTAGAGCAGGTCTTTTCTGTGTGTTGTTTAGAAGAACCTTTGCAAGGGACTTCTCTCATTTTTTGGCTTTCTAAAACTGGCACGTCAACTGTTTCCTGAGTACTTTGTATGAATATTGCACCATTACAACTATGTTTCGGAGTGGAGCTGGTGAAATTTTTATCATGCCTGCTGCCCAGTGTTACGGCAGCAGTGCGTAGTGGAGCCATCTGCCTTTGGAAAAAATCAGGTTTCCCTGAGTTTATTCTCAAATTAATGCCTGCTTTATTGCAGACGGATGGCTTTCTGAAAGACAACAACAATGCGGCCCAGCGTTTACTGGATGGGATGAATTTCATGGCACAATCAGTATCTGAACTTAGCCTGGGACCCACGAAAGCTGTGACCTCTTGGTTGACAGACCAGATTGCCCCGGCTTACTGGAGACCCAACTCTCAGATCCTGGTAAGTAGCAGCTGCTTACTTCCATACTACAGAGAAAAGCTTTGCATAGCTAAAATTTTCTCCTTATCTTTTTGCATTTTGTATATTCCAAATACTACTTGTTTTACTGCACCAAGCCCTTGTCTTACAGTTTTGGAAAAACTGAATTGCTTTCAACTTTTCCCATTCTTGACTTAGCCAGAGGAAGAATGAGCAGAGATTCTGCCCAGCCCTGCCATATAAAGTTTTCTCTCTTCTTCTTGTTACCTCTTCTCTCAGCAGAACCACCATTAAAAATCCTAGCTAGCATGAACTTGCTCTTAAAAGCAAAGAATCAGTATCTTAAATCTCGCTTTTGTGGTTGATAGTGCATTTTTGTAAGTGCAGAGATTTAACTCTGGTTTCATACCAGTTGCACAGTTCTGGACCCAACAATTGAACTAGAAAGTGATTCTCTATGTTGTAAAGGAAACTGTTAACTACCTCAGTGATAAAAACCTTCTGAATTCTTACAACCCGATGAGACCTAGTACCCACCATTCAGCCCCACATGATGTGGCTGTAATTATTTGTGGTTGTGACTGAAGGGATCGTAGCAACCTATAGTCTTATCTGCTGTATATACACCTATCTGAGTCACTTCCTTGATATGGGGCTGACATTACACAAGTCTTATGTGTAATTATATTTATCACAATTTCAGTCTGAGTAATGCCATCCTGAGATTCTGCTCTTTATTTTTCTGCTATGAGAACCTTATGGAAGAACAAGCTAACAGTTTTTCTTTCTACATTGTCCTGATCAGAGTTGTAATAAGTGCAACACGCCTTTTAAAGATAATGACACTAAACATCACTGCCGGGCCTGTGGAGAGGGCTTCTGTGATGGCTGTTCTTCCAAGACCCGTCCTGTGCCTGAGCGAGGCTGGGGACCAGCACCAGTGCGCGTGTGTGACAACTGCTATGAAAACAGGGGCATCCAGTTAGGTAATTTTGAGTTGACTGTGACAGAATTATCCCTGGGAAATGGTCTGAAGTCTTTATCTTTGGCTCCTGGATCACAATTCTCACTGGGTGTGAACAGCATAGTTCAAGTTGGATTTGGCTTAGAGTTTTTAGTATCGAAGCCCAAGAGCTTGATGACTTTTGGCAGGAAGATGACCCTTGCAACAAGTTATCAGATATTTCACTCGCTGATTGAGTTACTTTCACACTGGATCTTTGCTTCCTTTTCCCAACACCTGTTGATGGTGCAGAGTTGACCATCAGAGCAGAAATGCTGCTGATTCAGTAGTCTGTGTTTTGTACTTTTTTCTGAAATAAAATTGAAAACTGCAATCAAAAATTGGGGATTTAGGTGATAAAGACTGAGGAGAAATCCCAAGCAAGAGCTTGGGTTTACTGTTTTTGGGTTTTTGCGATGCAAATGAACTGGAATTTGGCAGAAATTGTGCTAGAAGTAGACACTGAGCCCTTTATTCTTGTGCCATGCAGATGTGGCTGAGCTGCCTTCAGATGAAGAAGGGGGCACACTTATTGCCAGGAAGGTGGGGGAAGCTGTGCAGAACACTCTTGGAGCAGTGGTGACAGCCATGGACATTCCCTTAGGTGAGCTCTGCTCTCTTTTGATAAATCTTATGTCTAATTGATTTAATAAGATAAAACTTCAGACTAAACTTTAAGATACTGTTACAACACACTTGCATCTCCACTATGATACCACTGTTGGTTGAGAGTTCTAGAGCTGATATTTCTCCTTGATTTTCAGCATGCTGTTTCTTCAGTCTGTACCTTCTCTTTTCTCCCTGTAGTTCCAACCTGTGTGTGTAAACTGCAAATAATTCATGCTGCCCTGATGCATCTCTGCAGTGACCTACCAGTCAGTTCCCTAAGGAATGGCCAATTAGGAAGGATTTTGTCAGGCTTGGTTTTATTCCAGAGATGCAGAGTGCCTTCAAGTGTGTTCATGGAAACTGTTGTCATTTGGTACTTCTGCTGGGGGAGCTGAGAATTGAGCTGTGCAAGCTTGTAATGATGGAAATGTGGTCAGTAATATGATCCTTAGTGATGACCTTAGTACTGTGAGAGTTTGCTGCTCTTTCATGTGCTGGGTAGCAGTTCAGGTATGTCATCAAACACCTTTCATCTGAATCTTCTGTTGTTGGAATTTCCTCCTACTCACTGCTTGTATCATCACTGTTATTTTGCCTACGGTGTGTCCCACCATCAGCTGTGTGGGCTGCCCGTTGGCTGACTCAAGGAAAGAAAGAGTAAATATCTTCCTCAGTTTAGATAGCATACGTGTTTCTGAATGTTTGGCTGGATGACTGTTTTGTTGGCCACAGTTGAAACTGAAGTTAGGAAAAAGCAATTGTCTCAACTTCCGAAAGAGTGCGAGTAAGGGAAGATGCCAGAGCTTAAGGAAAAACAGTCTGTTCCTTTGAGGAGGGATGGAATTACCCATTAGGCTGTTCTGTCCATCTGTTACACTGAGGTAGTGTCAGTAGATCTTATTCCCCATAATGGCAGTGTTATGACTTGCAGTGTGTGAAGATTTCCACCTTCAGCAGAGGAGGTATGGAGGTGTTCTTCGTATGCTTATTTTCACAAAGCTTCTCCCCCTGCCACTTCCTCCATAGGTCTGGTAAAAGATGCTGCTCGACCTGCATACTGGGTACCAGACCATGAAATCCTGCACTGCCACAACTGCCGGAAGGAATTCAGCATCAAGCTCTCCAAACACCACTGTCGGGCCTGTGGCCAGGGATTCTGTGATGAGTGCTCTCATGACCGCAGAGCGGTTCCTTCTCGTGGATGGGATCACCCAGTCCGAGTCTGCTTTAACTGCAATAAAAAGCCTGGTGACCTTTAGCCCCAGGCTCATCTCCAGATCTTTGCAATTCCTTATGTTCTCAGGGTTACAAATGAAAATGTTTGGTCTCCCTTTCACTTCTTAACCTTTTGCAGCCAGAGTGCATGTTTCCAGTCTTTGGCCTCCTCTCATGTATTATATCCATCTTGGAATGCTGGGAATGAACTTCAGTTCAGCTGTTAGGTTTTAATTTCAAACTAACTGGGGAAGGGAAGGAGCTCCCTTGTAAATGAGCAAACCAAAATCCAGTATATCTTATTCCAATTTAGCTATATATGTATATCTATATATAGGTATAATTTAGCATATTAAGAATGCAGTTGGCTAATGAAGCTTTGAGTATTCCTAGTTCAAATGATGGATGATGGTGTTCCTTGCTATGTTGAATCAGATGTACAGCCTTCTGATTCTGCTTCTGGAATGTCTTTCTGATCATGATGCTACGTGAGGAAGGTCTGGACTCCGTGTTGCCAGGAAATCACAGGTATCTCCAACGCTGATTGTATGAATTACACCTGGTAATTCAAGCAACCCTGCATCTGGATGTGCCGTGCTCCTGGCTGTTCATTAGAAGGTTTGTTTGAGCTATGATAAGAACAGTGGTCTTGCAGTGCAAGAGGTATTAAGTTGAAATGACCCTCTGGTAGAGACCAGTAGAGCTTTTAAAGGTAAAGCAAATCATATGGCACAAGGCAAAGCATTCTGAGTTTGCCATTTTGACTTCAATACCAGATCAAAAGGTAGCAGGGTCTTGCTCTCCCTGGCAGTGTTCTCATATACTCAGGTTTTTTTTTTTCAGGTTTGCCAGCTTGTTGCAATTAAGTTTTGTACAGAGCAGAACAAGAGAACAAGTTGTGTAGGCAATTCTGAGATAAGAAGTTTGATTTGCTTGGGTTGTGATTTTTCTTTTTTTCCCACTTTTGAAAAAGATCTCTGATTCTATGGAACCTCTGGGTTCTCAGACATGGTTGTATAGAAAATGCACAGATTTGACATACTTTTTTTTCTAGTAATATGAACTTACGAATCCACCTGGAAAATGGGAACCTTTCTTCTTTGCTCCTAGCAACTGGCACTCACTGGACTTCATCCTTTTATTAAAGGACCGCATTGAATTCACTGATTTTTTTTTTTTTTTTTTTTTTGTTATCAAAACCACGACTTAACCTAATTAATACTGTCTTGTACTGTGGATTTGTGGTTCCAGTTATAAGAAGTAAGAGACCATTGTGGATTGAACTGCCTAAAATTATTTGTTGTTGGCTTATATAGTCAAGAATACTTCTACCACAGGAGACTTGTCTCTTCTTGGAGTGGCTGGAGTTTGATGCAATGTCCTGAAACTGTGGTATTTTTTCCCCAGCTTATTAAATGTGCTCTTGTGTAGATGAGTGCCCAACAACCTGTTTTAGGCCTGTATTATTAAATTAACTGCTATAAAAGACTTTATCTTCTGAACAAGCATTCTGACTTTTTCCTTGTAAGGAGTAGTTCTCACTTGTCTCTGAAAGAATGTACAGTGATTGCCCCTTCGCAACTACATCCAGCCTGCGCATGGAAGTAGATCTGAAGATTTCCAGGACACCTTCTGTACTGACCAAGTTTTCTGGGGACTATCTAACATTTTAATAAGCAAAGTCTGCCATAAACTGACAGTTGCCCAACATAGGGCACGAGCAGGTAGAAATCCTCTCTTTAAAACACATTCTGCACATCCAGCATAATTGTGTGCTTCAAAGTCGTCTTATTATTTTAATGGGCGAGCAATTGTTCTTGGTTTGTAGGCTGTGCCCTGTGTGCTGTTTATGCATGAGCCTTTACTATCATGTTAATGCACAAAGAAAGCAGCCATGACATTCCTTGTATAAAATTGTTGGCATCTGTTTCAACACCTTGTCTGATTTTGTCTTTCCATGTCACAAACAGATTTACTGCTCAGTCTAAGAGGAAATATTGTCTAAACATTTTTAGTATATATGCTACCTTAGCAATTCAGCAACTGAAGAGTACATTCTTGATCAATTATCCTGAAACTGAATCTTTTATGCTGTTGCTCATTGAATCAAATTTTTTGTTTGTTTGTTTGTTTTTTTGTTGCTAACTTGCAGCAGGCTGAAATATTGAGGGGACTGGTTGGGTCTTTGTTTCTCAAAACGAGGAGAAAAATACCTGTGAGATTTAAGCTCACTGCAGTTTTCTGTGGATAAGAGTTTTTCCCTACTCTGCTTTTATTGTGTGCTGGGATTATCAGGGTTCTTTCCATAAGCAAAAGGGCTTTAAATGGTGTCTTTGGACATCAAGCTCCACAGGAAACTTAAAATCAATAAGTCTGAGGGTGATGTGGGGACCACTGAAGTAATTAACAGGGAAGCATTTTGTGCTTGGAGTGGGACTGCCTGAAGACAGAAGTTAATGCTAGCAGTGGAAACGTGTGACAGTTGTATTCATGAGCTACTGGGAGAGAGGCTTTGCTTGCGGAAGTATGGGAGCTCCTAACCAGAGTGAGTCTTTGCAAAATGTCTGCACTTGACAGCAGCCTTTTTGGGGCACTGCAGAAGCCCAAACTGTGTTTCATAATGCTATTACTGCGTTACGAGACAGGTCTGATTCTTCAGTGTAACTCCTGTGCGAGATGTGACTACTGGTTAGGTTTAGCAAGATGTAACTGGGGAATGAAATTCTAATGCTGGATGACAGGAGCAGGGATGGGAAGGGGTTGTTTTGCAGGAAATTTCCACAAGATCATTGTGTAAGATCTCACCAAAGATGAATTAATGAGTTACCATTAAATACCTATCAGGGAGGGTAGTAGTGTGTCATTTGGATCAAATGGAGTTCTTATGTCAGTAGTTAAAATGAATATGCTGTACTGGGAAGATAATGAATTCAACTGGTCTGGGATGTGGCACGATAAAAGTATGTTCTGAGTTACAGAATGATTACACAGTCTGATGTAAGTCTTTTGCCAGAAAAATGATATCAGATTGGTTATTGGTAGATCAAACATCATCTGCACCTCCTCTGATTAGAAAATGCTCTGAAGAAAGAAAAACAAACAAACAAAAAAACCATAAGAATCATGTGAATTAACTGACGTGCAAAACACTCTTGAAAGCACTCCCAAGTGAAAAACTAATGAAATACCACAAAACAGGACAGGATTTCCAGAGGGAGAAATGTCTGTGGTTGCTCTGATGGATTTGTTTCCATTATAGTTATCTACTCCAGTTCAGAGATTCACCTTCAAACAAGTAGTGTGTTTCCATCTCTTGGGAAGCAGATATGTAAGCTTCATACAGATGTTTTCAGTTAGAGTATCTACCCGAAGTCTTTGATCCAAACCTGGCTTACATACATACCAGGTGTACTTGAGACTTGCAGCAAGGGAAGAAGCTGGCCGAATAACAGAGCTGTGACATGTAGCTGCTGCTGGGGTCCTGCACAAGAAGAATTACCTTTGTCTTTCACCCTTTTATATTATTTTCTGTTGTATTTCATGCTTGTTCATCCTCCTGCCCAGTTCATTGCAGGTGAGGTAGCACTTGCTGAAGTTTGCCAATGTATCACGTACGCTCCCTGTTGTGTCACTTGGGAACTGGAGCTTTGGTTGTGTTCTGGTAAATGTGGTGATATCACTGGCTTTTGATGTCAGTAATAGTTTCTGTTGAAATGAATGCTCATGATATTAGGTCCACCTGGCATTTGCTCTGGCTGCCTGTCTACTGTGGCTGTGCTGAGATGTTCCCCTCACTGATCTGGGGAGTCTGGGCTTGAATGTTTGCAGGACTCCGGCTTCCCACCTGCTGATATAAACTTTTTCTCCTTTTCTCCTTTATACTCTTCCAGTATAACCATCCATAAGCAGATTTAAGTTCTACTGTCTTAGATTTTCCAGCATCTTGCTTTTGTATTTTGTTGTCAACTGATGTTTCAGTCGATACAGCGTCACATACTGTGGCTTTGTCCTTGCATTTAATTTATCACTGATGGCTGTAATAGAATTTGGCACTAACGGATATGCCTTTGCCAGTAATTTGAGAACACAGTGTGATTTGGACAAGCGATTGAGCCGTCTGTTTTTTTGTTCCCTATTGCTTTAGCTGAGCACTTTTTCTTGGTAAAGCAATGTCAACACGTATATTCTGTCAGCACAGCACATAGCAGCGTATGTCATAGAAGATTTTTGTTCGCAGTGCAGGCAGATCAACCGGCAATGCCAAAATAAATAGAACTTACTATGAGAGCTTTCAAAATCAGCAGTATGCTGTGATAATCGGAAACCTAATGTGGTATCAGAATGATAGAACTGCAGATAGAAAAAAAAGCTGTTTAAACAAAAGGCCAAGTGATCTTGATTACACTTTCATACTTCACCTATGATGGTTTCTCTGCTTTGTGCCGTGGCTTCTGGTTTTGAAACATGAAGCTAGTTGTAAAATGCTTTAAACTTTCTGCTCCACCATCTTTCAACCCCTAGCTGCTCTCCCCAGAATCCTCTGTCTTGCAAGTTCTTTTGGGTTGATGTTGACTGTTTGCATGCACACACTCTCTCTGAGCCGAATCAGTTACCAGCAGCTCAAGGTTTGGGGACACAACCTGATTTGTCTGCTACCATATCATAACTTTTCTGGAAGGAGCTGTAGAAGGACATCTAAACACTGCACACATTGTGGTGTAAATTCCCTTTTCTTTGCAAGAAATGCTTTGTTTTCTGGTGCTATTAGAATAAGTCATGATTGAGCTCAACATGTAAAAATGCCAGAGCAGAATTTTGATAAATGGCTTAGCTTAGTCTCTTAATTTTGGCTTTCTTCAGGATAGTAGAGGAGGGATGGCCATGAAGCCACGTATTTCAGTAAACTGGGGACAACAGGAAAACAATCCCTTACTGCTGCCCAGAAAACCTGAAAGTGAGTGAATGCCCTCCTTGCTTTAGGCACGAACTTAGAGTAATAGAAGTTTCTACCTGTTAGATCTAAGCTCACTGTATGTGACCTAGAGGGTTTTTAAAGGGTGGAGATGCATGATAATGGGAGCAATGCTATATGGTATAACAAGTCTGTGGTTTCCAAAACAATCATGGTGATGAGGGGCCAGCAATCTGCAAGTTTTTTTGTCATTTATTAAAGTACTTTACTGCAGTGGAACAGGAAGGCTGTTGTCCATGTCATACTTCTGCTCGTAATGCAAAAAGGTGGCCCAGTTCCTCTTCATCTCTCGCATTCTGGGAGTCCTCCACTAGCAGAAAAAAATGCTGTTCTTTCTCTGGAGGGAGGGAACAAGGAAAATCCTGCTGCTCTTTTACCAAGGAGAGACAAGGCAGCTGTGTCCCATCCTGTTTTAAACTGGAGAGGGAGTTCCCACCAGGAAGGAACTGTAGTAAAGGGCTGTACAAAAGTAAAAAAAAGTTAGCTCAGCTGTGAAAAGGGTCAATAACACCCTGTACTTTGGCTTGAGGGAGGTGACAAGTGCAGCATGACCTTGATTTTTCTAGGCCTTGCATTTTCTGTAGGAGCCTGCTGAGCCTCACTGTGCGTGGTGCTGAGCCCTTGAACTGCATAAATGATCCGGTGTTTGGCTGAATGCAGGTAACTAGGATGTATGAAGCAACAGTAGCTAGTTCAGGACATGAACATTCTTTAATAGCTGTTCTTGCTAAGTTTTCTAGAGGAAGAGTTTTTCTTCTAAGATGTAGCATATTTGCACTGAGAGCTGCTGGTGACTGTGGGCTCTAGTGGGAGAAGCACAAAGATGCTCAGAGTTCAGGGATGTCAGTACAGTTCTTTGTCAGCCCTGAAGGTTTTTCCTATTACTTGTCAGTCAAGTGTGGTCTATGAGGAGAGATGAGAAGAGCCTGGTTGTCTGCTCTGAGCTCTTTTTGTTACAGTGAGCAAAAAGGACCAAACAAATTGTGCTGGATGGATGAGACACACCACAGCTTAGCTTGGAGTGCAAGGCTGGCCTCTCTAAAGCTTTCTACTAGATGTGGTGCTTGCAAAGAACCTGAGGCAAAGAAATAGGATATTTTGATACTGAAACTGGAGACAGGGTGGCACAGGTTAATTTTTGTTAAGGTACCTTAGGGGCCTAGCTACTCCTGCATGATAAATAAACGGTTGATTTTACTGTATCAACCAGTGCCTGCATGCTGCTTGCGGTTTGTTACTGAAGCCAAATTAGCTCTCTTTTTACTCTGCTTCCCCTCTCATCTCATGCTGTTCTTGCAGGCTTCATTAGAAGCACTGGCTGCAAAAGCACTAGTTGAGTTTGTTTTTTTTTTTTTTAAAAAAAAAAAGGGTTTGCAGGGACAAGTTCACATTTGGTTCCTGGAAACAACAGAAAGCAAATGAGTATCTTTTTGTTTTGCTGGCTTTGGCTAAAAAGGAGCAAAGAAAACAAACTCTTTAGTTATATAACTCTGACACAGTTCTTAGCTTGTGTTTCCCACAGCAACTGGACATGATTATTGCAGGGTCTTGTTCTTGCAGAGCAGACCCTACTGGTGTTAAGAACACTGAAGAGTTTAAATGCTTAAATTTAGACATTCTGGAATTAGTTCTGAAGGGAGTTCATGATCATTGTGGTTTGCCACTTGCAAGTGTTTGAACCCCATACATTTGCTAGCAAGAATATCAATATAGAGCATGTTCCTGCTCAACCCTGAGTTGACTGTCAGATGCAAACATCTGGAGTTTGCAGTGGGACAAGATTAGTTACAGTTTTGTTTTCTTCTTTCAAAAGGTGCTTAGTTGCAGCATATGTTATTAACAGAGCCAATGCAAATACTTTTGAAACTTGTGCTACATGTAGTGACTGCTGTGCATGCAACAGAAAATGTCCCAAGATAACAAGATAAGCTGCAGAATATGCTCTCAAACTGAAAAGAAAGGCAAGCCAGGAATTGGTGACCATGGTAGCCAAACTGGTCCCTTATCCAAAATAGAACAACTGAGAAAAGCCTGCAAGTCGGTGTGAGGTTGGACTCATCATCTGATGAGAGCAGGAGACCCTTAGCTTTGTAAATGTGTTCTGTAGAAAGAAGTGGCAGCATAGTGTGCTGCAAGCAGTATCTGCTCCACTTTGTGAGGAAAGAATGAAATATTCTGCTGAGAAATGCTAAAGCCAGGTGTATCAGGGGAGCTGTCAAGAGAAGGGAAGCTGGCTGTTAATGGTATACAAGGAAAATTTAGAGGATTTTGAACATATACTCAGGGAAAAAACTGTGTTGAGCATTTGCTGGAATTTATCTTGCATCTTAAGTACCCTAGCAATACATATTTCTTGTAGAATATATTCATGCTGCTCCCATGAGGCCAGTTTTCCTGCTACAACGTTTTGTCTTCTGTATTGACTAATGGGTAAGAAAGTATAAAGGGAAGGAGATAACCGCAGAAAAATTAAGTGTATTGAGCAACAGGAGCTCAATACAGAGCTGAGACAGTTTCCCAGAATAGTGTATTGCTTAGGCCTGAAGGTCGTGTGAAGATGGGAGAATTGAATGTGGAGCCCTGCAGAACCCGTTGTGGCGCCTCTATGTAATTCCCTTATCCAAGTCCACTTGAAAGGGGAAATGTGCTGAAAATCAGTGAGCAAACAAAAAAACCTAAAAACTTCAGTCTAGGCTCAAGTTTGCATAGCACTTGTGAAGGGAATCTTCTGTTGGACTCACACTGCAGAGCTACTTGAACTCAGTTCCTTTGTGGAGAAAGCCAAGCCACAGTTGCTCATTAAGTGTGCTCATTGAACTCAGGCCACTAGCAGGGCTGCATAAGGAGGGCTAGGCTGCAATGCTACAACTATACTGCATGCTTAGAAGGCTCATGCCACAAGCCAGTGCCTCATTCCTGACAACTGAGAGTAGTTGTGCTCACACTGCAGCTTACACAGGCAGCCACTGGGGAAAAATCTCTTTTTGTGACTGAACAGTTTGCTCAACTGCAAGTATTCCTTCTCCTCAGTTAGAGCTTAAGAGCTTTCCCTGTATATGCACCAACGTGAGGGGGGACTGGAAATGATGGCCCATCACAATGAAGGTGGTAGGGTGCAGTTCCTTCTTAGATTCCTCTGGCTAAAAGCTTTAGGTGAAGAATATGCTGCTGAGAAACACAATATCATTACACCATGCTTAGGATGGTGGTAAAGATTTTCCTCGAGTGCAGGAATAGGACTGCTTAGCCTGCTGTGGCAGAACAGTAACTCTTGAGGGTAATGACAGTTATCACTATCCCTAACCTCTGCATGTGCATAGGGTGCAGGTCCTCCCTTTCTTGCTTCTCTTTGAAACAGTTGCTGCTACTTGATGCTTTCCTGGTCTCCTTCTAGGATGCAGCTGACCCTGCGCTTGCAAGGATTTGAGAGCACTAGAGAAAGCCAACAAGATATTAATCAGCATTCAGCTTTTATTAACTAAATGCCTGAGATGTATACAGCAAGATTTGCCAAACCTGCTGACAGAAATTTGGAATTTCTCAGGTAAAGCAGATGCAAACGTGGCATGTAGTTATGCAACAACATGTGCGTAAACATTCCCAAGTCAGGTATAGGCTAGCAGCATTATATACTGGGTCAGAAGAGAGTATCAGTGGTGTCAGTTATAGGAGAAGTGGTAAAGATCCTGTTTGACAGCCATGAGCAAGCCAGGAACTCCTCGTCTACCTCCAAGTCTCGAAGAAAACACCACACTGGGAATAGCATCTTTGGAGGATGGGTGGGGAGAAGGAATGGTTCTAAGCAGAGAGGCATCTTGAAGACTCCAAATTCTGGTGTAGCAATCCTGACCAACTGGAAAGGAAGGACATCAGTGGTCAGCATCACACCAGAAATAATTTCTATGGCTGCAAGATTTTCATCACAGTGACTGAAGTAGCATATGGGGGGAAAATACTTGACTGTTTTGACATATCTTACAGGCAAAGAGGAAAAAAATATGTATTTCCTATTAGGCAATAAAAGGTATGCTAAGAGTGCTTTCCTTATTATTAAACTCCTGAGCAAAACAAAGTGGGGAAAAACTCAGCTTGTTAAAATTATTGAATTACTCTTATTATTCCATCACTTACTGAGAAATCCAAGGAGAATAGATCATGTTTAAAGTTACCTTAAGAAACCTAGTCAAAGTATGAAGAAAAAAAAGTATTTAGGGATTTTGTTTCTTTTATTATGTTTCCTTTTTGGAAAAAAAAAAAAAACCTGCAGCTGCATATATTCATAACAAGCCCAAGTGAGACAATTTACAGGGAGTTCTCCTTACAAGCTTTAGTCCATTGACACACTTCAGCATCAAAGAAACCTATTTATGGTCTTTAGTCTCTGTATAAAAATACTGCTTTGAGTATTATGTTAATACATTGCTTCTCTGACCTTCATTTTGAAGTATTTTCTTCTCTACTCTTAAACTACACTGGGAAAAGAATAAAGGGACTTTAAGGATAAAGCAGTTGAGAGCACCACGGGAATGATTACAGTAGGTGTGCATCTGTAACATCTTATTTTAGATTTTGTAGCTGATTATAGTACATCTAAAGGTAAATTTCTGTGGAATTTTAAAGAATTACCAGCTCTACAACTTCCAACATCTGTAGATAAGAAACACTCCTCTGGGATTTAAAAAAAAAATCACTGCCCTGCACTTATAAGTAAAGGAGAAAAAGTCAACGCACCTGCTGTAAAAAGTCCTTCCTCCTCATTTACATGCAAAGGGAGAATAGCATATTCATTGTGATGACCTTCATACTGTTTCACACACTTTGCTGTTCTCAGATCCCACAGTTTTATCTGCAAGTTAAAGAAATTGTTCCAAAGAGCATGTTAACAGAATAGAGATCACTCAACTGTTGGTAAATAACTGGATCTTAGTAGTGAGGAGCAGTGACCCAAGCAGGGAACTACCACTCAGTACCACACTACTCTGCAAAGAACCAGCATCTTCCATCTTCAGGACTGAGGTAAGCACTCAGTTATTGCCCAGATACGAAAAAGAACAGTATACCCTAAAGATGATAAAACTGTACCTTTCCAGCCATATCTGATGCCATAAGGTAGTGTTCTGCCTTGAGAAGGCGAATAGATGTAACTGCTGAGTCATGGAAGAGACGAATTGCTTTCCAGTTCTGGCCCTTTCGGTTGCGTTGACGTACATCAATGCTGAAAATTTCACCTGAACGGCAGCCATTGTACAGCATTGGGGTCTGGCAGAATCCAAGAGAAAGAGGTGTATGCAACACAAGAAAGGACGTACAAGTTCTGCAGAAATTACTTATGTCAAGGTTTTGTGCTTTCTGGTGCATTTGTGAAATCATTAATGCAGGCACTAAGGATAAGAATTTTTAGTACATCATTTTTTTAGCTAACTCATTAGCTCTGTTCAAACCTCACTTATTTATCTCTGTTGTAAAAGTTCAGCAATGTTAGCAGGAACTTTCTCTAACGTAACAGCAGAATAAGAACTGGAATTCTCATGTTCCAATTGGACCCCTCCCCCTAAGTCTTTGTTTACAAGTCAGTTAGAATTTTATAGCTGTTTTCTTCTTGATGAAGACAATAAACTGAGTGTTAATGAAATCAGGTCATTTGGCAAAAACAAAACACTCCTACAGTGCATGATTGCTGTGCACTTTCTACTTTCATCATTTCCTTTTTATCTATGAATATTTAACAAAAATTAGCCTGCTGCCACAGACTGAAATCAGTTATTTTTTCATTGCTGTTACACTGTGTGCCAGCATAGGACCATATCACCTCCCTTAAGGAACAATAATTGTAGTCATAACCTTCTGTACAACGTGATGAGTCTTACCACAGACAGTACACAAAGACCACTAATATCAGTGCTCTGAAAAAGAAAAAAAAAAAAAGGGTGTATGTTTCTTTGTACCTGGGTGGCAAACTGTTGTGCCAAGACATCACTGCTGGTTCCAAATGTCTGTCGGTGCCCTGTCACTACGTTGGTCACAAGAACTCGTCGTGTCAGGCCTAAGGGAGATGTTATATTTGTTTAGTTATGATTTGAGTAGCAGGTGGGAGATTTATGCAAGAAGTCTTTGCCAGAGATAGAAGTGGTTGCTAGCCCTGCAGATCACCTGTGCTGAAGCAGTTGTCTGCTTGTGGATTCAGGCACCAAGCACAGGACCAGGCCGTAGATATCTTGAAGTTGCACAGCATTCCAGGTCGATCTCCTAGGAGTAATTAACCACACGTGGAACATCCATGAAATGTAAGGACAGGATAACACAGAAAGCTTCTCTGGACATTACTTTAAACATTACAATTAGAAGCAGAATCAACATTAATATCCCTGTGCTACTCAAGATGTAGGAAACAAAAGTGGGATTTCATGATTGCAAGCTTAGTATTTACACTCTATCTGTCTATATACACATCTGAGAGACTGTTAAAGTCTTCATAGCAGGAAAAAAGGGAAGAGAAAAATAACACTTTCATAGCACTTTTACACTAAACACTCCTACGGCACGTCTGCCACAACCTTACAGATATCAGGCAGAACAGGAGACATGTCTAAAACCATGTTTCAGATGGCTTAAGTTCTACTTTGCTCACACTATCTATTTAGAAATATTCCCTTAAAACAAGAATTCAGGAGATTGTGGTGAGGCAAGACCCTTAGAAATACCTAAAACAGTCAGCAGAAAATACTAGACAGAAGAACTTGAGCATAACTAGGGGCACCTGATTTGTGCAGGCTTTAAAATATTTTACAGAGCACACACTGGCCTAGTAGCCATCCATCTTTAGTGACTTTTCAAGTTCACACCAACTCTATGCATCATTTCCCCCATCCCTCCTTTATTCTTTTCCCCAAGGCTCCATAAATAGCATAACATTACACATTTAAAATGGGTCCATACTCTTCTAGCACAGACACACATCTAATCTGTACAAACTTAACTGATCATGTCTGAATAGGACACCAGGTTAGATGACTGTACAGTATGTTCTGAAGGTATCAGCACTGCTGCTGCCCCCAAGAACATAGAATAATTTTGTTCTATAAAGATAGGATTCTCTAAACGAGTCATGCTTACACACAACTAAGAATGATGTTTAGTACTGTACAAGGAGCCATGGGATGAGACTTCTACCAGCTTTCCACCTATGATTAATCTACTGAGCATGCTCGAGTGGCTACTACGATGAAGTATCCTGCAATGACACTGGATAGTCTATAAGGAAATCTGAGTATTTCTTGTGTGCAGCTTCTGTGTGTTAGTTAAAGGCCAAGCTACTCAAATGAATAATCTCAAATGTTTACTTTCAAGTAAGGTGTTCTCATGCCAAACTCAAGTACTACATCAGCAGCAGTTAAAAATAAACTAGAGCTTTGAATACTGTCTGTTAATTATCAAGGTAAGTTATTTAATCTGTTTGTTTCTTATTCTGCTACATTTTTATGATAACACAACAGTCCTATCAACTACTGAAATGTGGACATGATTTGTACTCTTTGCACATCCTGTTATTCAAAACTGGGGAAAAAAAACCAAACAACACCCTACCTGGATTAGTGCTGCTGAACAATGATGCTGGAAGCAGACTGGCACAGCCTGGAGTTTCTGCAATTCCCATGAGACACAGCGTGCTGGAGTGAGTTAAGGAAAACAAAGATTTCTTCCTAAAATGGAAAAGGCTGCATAGTATTTATAGCTGGGAAGGGTAAGATGGTCTGATACAGCTGTAACTCTCAATACTTTCCCTTTTTTAACATCTTCCAAGAATGTTATTGTGCCTTACACTTTACAATTAGGTCTTGACACTCCTTTCTTTCATAGGAATGAGCTAGGAAGATCTCCAATTTTAGATTTTGTACCTTCACTACCAGAAAGATAAGCTGAGAGAGATACTAAGGCATCTTTCTACAGATAGGAAAAACCTGCAGGACCTACATGGATCATTCTTTCCATCTTTACATGCTGATAACACTGCACTGATACAGAAATGTTCTGCATGGAGATGGGTTTGAGAAAGCAGTACACATATTAAGGATTCAAGAGTCAATTTAGATTTCATTAAACACTTCATAAAAATTATACCAGGCATAAACTGGTTTTGAAAGCTGCTTTTCAAATTTGGCTGGTTAAATCTGTGAGGTGAGTAGGGGAAAACACTGATTAAGCTAACTGTCCCCAACTCCTAACCATCTCTAAGCAAGCTGATGAATTCTTGCCACCTTCTGGACCAGTTCTGAACTGTGTCGCTTTTCCCATAAGCCATGACATAGGTGTAAGCTTTTTTTTTCTTTTTCTCTTTTACTGGCCACTTTTAATGGCACTTTAATAGTATTTCTGTTGCCTGCCATCTCCCACTTTTAAATCCCCTTTCGTTCCTCTCTTCTGTGACTCTGCTTTGTCCACTGCTGCTTCCTCTACTGTACCATCAGCCTTCCTTTTGAGACAAATCTGCAGAACGTGTTCTCAAAGTTGCAGAGCACAGTGCCAATGAATTCCTGCCATTTTCATCTTCCCCCAATCAATATGAGGATGGTTTACAACAGAAACCAACCAAACCTGCTTCAGAATGTTCCTCTTCTTAGAAGAGAAAGTTAGTTGCCATAAATCTCTTTTGTTGTTGCCCAATCAATTTCTAACCATTAGACCACTTTTGATTTGGCACCTGTACAATTAATGGGCTGGCAAGTCTCCAGGGCAGGGAAAGCAGTCTTTTGCCTTTTACTGCACGGGAACAATACTACACACATCTGGAACAGCACCATGCATCTGTCTCACAACATGCAGCAACTTCCAATCTTTTTAAAATTTCCCTGTTTTCCAGAAAGCAATAGTTTTACAGTTACTACATAAGAGGTCTTCCTGAAAGTCAACTGCTCTGTGCAGGATAGTCAAAACAGAACTGAAATTTTGCTTTTTTAAAAGGATATAAAACATGAGAGTCTGGATGAGTCAATGATGCCCAGCACACAGAATTCACCTTCAGACACAAGAAGACATGCTATTTTTGTAGACCTCATACTCAATTCATGAATGGGTATTTCCATGCAAAGATGATGTGAAACTGCAGTGGGCACACTTCCATAGCCCACGAAATAGCACAGCAGTGACATACAGATACTTCATTTTAGCCTTATACTCCTCTTAGATGCACAGGAGAGAGGGAAGCATTGAGATGTCCGTCCAGATACAGACTGAGCCATCAAGCACATCCTATTATTTAAAGGATCATCCTTAAAAGATCTGAACATGAAGAGATTATCAAAGTCTATTCTAAATATTCTTCCTGTTCAGGGAAAAATACATTTTTCCAAAATTATCTTTAAGAAAGAAGCATATAAATCTGTGTCTTTCTCAACACAGTTTTGTCAGCTGTGGCTACACACAACTCTGAAGTAAGCACTATCTTTGGAAGGTGGTACTTCAGTGTGGTCTTCTGTTCCAATAGTAGCACAGCATTCTGGAGAACTACTGCTGGTACTCAGACTATCAGAGACGAGTCTACTGCAATTTTGTGTTTATCCAAACATCACACTGCTAGATTCTTCCATTCCCTCCTACTAAACCCTTTCCCAGCCCTCATGCTTTTCACCTGTGCCTCCCCAGCAATAGTGTTTGTGAATGTGACAACTGAAGGAAGCAGGAACAGAACACAGTACTTTGCGGTTGGTGAAGTAGAGGTTGTCATACATCTCCACAGTGAGAGACTCCTTCCCCAAACCGCTGAGGTTGATGATACCGTATTTACATCCTCCATGCTCCACGTCGTTCACAGTAAATATCCGCTCACAAGCAACGTCTGCCTGTAAAACAGAAGCACTGTTGCACTTAGTGGAAACTGACTGAAAACGATGGCTCGAGGTGGCTGCATTTTTGTCAGGAAGAAATGTGCTAATTCTGATGCCAGCAACAACATCAACTTTCTATTCGTCTTTAAAACAGCAGTCCATGCCTCTTTTTAGAATGCAAAGAAAAAATATCAGTAAGAAAATATTTCATCCTTAGCCAACAATATACAGTCTTTCCGATTATACCAGACACTTGCTCTGGTTATTAAGCACAGACTGGTATCAGTAGAGCACTTAAAGAAAGAAGGAAATCTTATAAAAAGTGGATATGCAATTCTGCTACACCACACAACTGTGGAGATTCTCCTTGGGTAGGATCAAATCACAACAAAATGATGGTGCTGTACTTCAACTTTTATTTGTGACAGTAGGTTTCCAGCTCCCTTTTGGCTTCAGCTTATCTATGCAGTGCTCTGTTTCTCCCTCCTGCAGATCTTTCTACATGGACAAATGGAAGCTACTTGCTCCATTGATCTTTCCTGTATACACACTGCAACCAAAAACAGTAGAAACTGCCTTTATAGCATGAGATGTAAAATCATTACTGATGATTATACAAAATCTCTAGACCACAAAATGGTTACTCCCCCGATTCCTCTTTTATTTTCCTAATTTTCCCATTCAAAAAGCCACTGCAGTAATTATTCACTTGATTCCTGTTTATTCCCAATAGAATACACTGTTCAGCTCCAAAAATCACTTACATATCCAATCTTTTCATCATTTTCCTCTCTAGGAAAGGAACAGTCTCTTCCTACCTGTTCAAAACTACTTAGCTCATATTTTGAGAACTGACACAATGGGGACAAGGCAGATTTGAAAGCAAATTTCACCCATGAGGCTTGATTAAAAGATTCTCAATCTTCACTGAAGACAGGCTCTTTTTAACCTTTTTAAAGATGTATCAGTTCTTGTAACATACCACAATTATTTTAAAATTGTTGGTTCCAGCAACTGAGGAATCTGGACTGTGAATTTCTATCTTCCTCCTCTGCATGCAGTTCACTTTTAGTTCATGGACCAGCCTGTAAAACAGTCGGTGAGGAAGGAGAGAAAGAACTTGGGTAAGCCTAGGTTAAATGCCAATGAAAAGAATTCTGGATAAGACAGCTAGAACTGCTTCTTTAATCACAGAAGATAAAATGCCTGAAAAGTAGCATGCTGCAATTTCATTTATATATCCCACGAAACAGTACAGCACATTCCACATCCATGGTATTTCACCCCATCACTGAGAACCTCCGCACACCTTCAGTAGCAGACACATAGCAAGCCCCTAACTTGCTTCCTACATTGTTACCGAATCTGAACACAGATTCTAACCCAGGGGAAAATGTCCCTGTCAGTCCAGGGCATTGATCCAAAGAAATGCTATACTGTATTCAAACAGAACAACGTAGCAACAGAGCAAATACTAAAAAAAAAAATGGGAAGTTTTAAACCCCTGGCATCTGAGACTGGGAAGCATCTTTCACATTAGAATTCTCATCACTTTAGAAATTGGATTATTAAAAAATACTGCTTTGTTGTCAGTATAAATAATGTCACCCTGTCCTTAGTGGAAAAGTGAGAATTGCAAACAAACAAACAAAACTGACAGCAATGGTTGTACTGACAGCAGTACTTGATACAGCAAACAGAAGACAATTCAAATCATTCTACCTGCAATAACTTGTGGAGCTGAGCAAACCTAGCTGCCTTTTCTGTAACAGCACAGATGAGTTCAGTCCAGCCCTTGTTGTTTTCTGGAATAGAATAGGATGAAAATGTACTCAGTTTTTGGCTTGTTTATGATTCAAACATGGCTGTGGGTCTTTGATGTTTGGGATATTTGGGTAACTTTTTCCTCTAGCCTATGTATAATAATGTTTCAGGTCTACAAAGCACATTCCAGCACCATCTCCCAGGTCTGCTGAAGTACAGATAGCTCTTTTTTTACTTCATACCATCAACAGTATCACCTTATGGTGTGAAATCACTTTCACTCTAACACACTAAGTCTGATTACATAGCAAAACTCTATTACTGCAGGACTACCACTAACTGCATGTCTGTGTGAGAACTGCTGAGTCACAGCCTGAAGCTCTGATTGATCACCTGAGGCGAGCAATGAGTCAGCCATGGGAGCACAGCTGAAGGCAATTCACCTGTGCTGCCGGAAGGGGTGGAGCCAGGCTCCACCTCTCCTAGACCCATTTAAGAGCTGGCTACCAGTGGGAAATGATCTCTTCTGGAGTTTTGTGAGTCCAGGATACAGGTAAGCTTTCCATCTATTCTCTTTTTGTTATCGTTATCTGCTTTGCCAAGCTTTCTCTTTTATTTCATAATTATAACATCTTAATGTTCACTGATTATACAGTGTCTTACAGCAGTGTGAAACAACTTTTCCATTCATCCCTTTCTAAGATTTCATATGAACACCTCAGAAATACTAGGGAGAGCAAAGGACAGAGAGCTGTGCAGAGTTATAGAATAACAAATATTTTCCTCATGGTTTAGGCATACAAAAGTACAGAAAACCTACAAATGACATCCCACTTTGCTAATTCAAAGCAGGGATTTAAAACCAGGCACCCAATGTCATGACTGAAGTGCTGTTAGACCACTTGCTATTCTGAGAGTTCACCTCTTTACAAGCTTTTTTGTTTGTCTGTTTAGTGACTTGCTTTCCTTCCTGCGTGGAAAAAAACCAACCAAGAGATTTCAAGAGCTACAAATTCTCAGCAAAAAGAAACTTCTGTTTCTTCACATAGCTTATGGGATTGTACCATTGGAAAAAACTGAAGGGCTTCAGTTCGTCTGTCCCAAGACAGAGCATGCTAAAGGCCGATTACAATCTTTTTCAGAACATACCCTCTTTTGTTGTTCTTCCTCTTCTAAGAGTTTCAGTCTCTTACTCTCCATAGCCTTGTACTGAATGCTCTCCTTGGTGAGCGGGTTGTAGTTGTTATGTCCAGGCAGGAGGCGAAAATAGCGGTTTTTTTCTGGGTCATAGTAAAATCCTGGCAGTTCTTAAAGTGCCAAAAATAAAAAGAAAAAAAAATCAGACAGACAACCAAGTTTATTCATTACTCTTTGACATCCTATATCCTCATGGAAATGTCAGTCACACAGTTCGTAGTTCTTGCCCCCTGTTGGTGCCATGGATGCTATGCTTACTGGGAACAGATGGCATCTCCTTAAAGGAAAAAAGTTTCTGGTTGGCAACTACAATGCTGCTACACAGATGCAGAAGGGATGCTACCACTGACCAAAGTGAATTTCACACAGACTTCACACTTCAGAGAAGCAGGAAGGTTTTGCTGTATAACAAAAATGACCTTTCTTTATGAATCAATCATGAGGGGCTGCTCTAGGTTATGGCTACTTAGGGTGGTCTCAAACAAACAAGGCAACTAAGTGTCACCCAAACCAAATACAAAACAATTCCCTGCCCAGAACCAACCATTTTTTCTTCACCACCAAGGAGAGATATTGATATAAGAGTACAATTAGACAATATACAGGGGCTCCTCCTGAAGAGGAACTGAGGACAGAGGCAAGATAACAGTATGCTGTCTCAAGACAAAGAATTTTACTTCAGAAAAGGTGAACATTAAGGTCTTCAAGAATTTTTATTTAAAACTTTATCTACTACTACAAATTGTGTTTGATGTTACTTGCAATTCAGCTCACTGTCATCATCCCTTACAGGTTGGCAACAAACAACCAGTATGTATTTACCTCAAAAAAAAAAAAAAAAAAAAAAAAAAATATATATATATATATATATATATATATATATATATATATATAGTGACTGTTATCAGTGAGGTGGGCAAAAGCACACCGCTTTAGTACATGGAATCAGCTCACATAGCAATACATGTTTTAGATTATATGTACTACTTCCCAACAGGCTCACAAACTCTTGATCAGAAAAGGGTGATATACAAAAAAGATAGCCTTACACTCTGGCTTTGACTGTTGCTAAGAGCCAGCAGTGTTTCAGGACTCCCCTGTTGTGGAGGTACTCAAGTTCCTACAGGCTCGGCTTTTCCTGGGGATGTTTAATGAGTCAGAAAACCAGAGTGCAAATGGGGCATCATCTTTAGTGGCACTGCTACTGTATCAAGTCTGGTTCTGCCAGCTGACTCTCTAATAGTGGATGAACAGGTCATTTAACCAGATTTTACATCTTAGAGATGACAAATGTACTGAAGGCTCAGAAATGCATTTGTTTTTTTCCCCAAAGTAGAAGACAAACACATCTTTAAAAAGGCTGGATAATTCAATCTACGTTATACATTTGTTACATACTGCCTTATTTTCTTTGCTTATTTAATATTTTTACTGAAGATGTATTTTATAACACCTTCAAAGTATATATACAAAAGAAACAAAGTTAGTATTCTTCCCTAACATTGATTTTAAGAGAAACAAATACTTCTTTTCAGTTTATATCAGCTTGGCTAAGCACACAAGTTTTCACATAAAAGATGGATTTGTGGGCCAAAAGTGTATTTTGTTCTGCTTTCCAGATTTTCACTTACTACATCTTTTTTGATCACCTTTTCAGATATTATCTTTTCCTGTGAACTTTCCTGCTTATATTCATCCTCTAACACCATACTATTAGCACACCCACTACTCTGTTTTTCATACAGTCAACATACAGATGCTGGTTTTTGACCTGTAAATGGCATCTCTTACCTGGAACTGCAGAGTTCTGTGTTGAACTGGAAGAAGAAGGATGTCCACTGTAGCTGGGGCCTGCACTCACTGGGCTTTGTGCTTCCTCCTCTTCAGGCCTTAAAAAAAAAAAAAAAAAAAAAAAGTAGTATTGCCTTCAAGTCAGACTCACAATTTTCTTACACGTCTCTTGCACAGAGCCTCTTTAAAACAGTTTGTTAGTCATATTTACACAGCACTATTTTTCAGGTCTGTGATAAGCACACCATATGCCATATCACCATACACTAACCAATGGAAAAGGAACAGTGAAAGTATTCAGCTTAAAACCTCTAATGAACACTAGAGATAACAGTATCTTATAAGGCTTAACTATTGCTAAAACGTTAGAGACAGTTACTGATCCTGTCTGCCTCTAACTCTTTCCAGAAAAAAGATGAATTCTGGACGTGTTACCGAGACCCGTGCTTAAAGGAAAAGCCCATCTCGAAAGCACGGTAACTCTTTACAGCTTAAAATAAATGAGAAGGAAACGAGGCCAGCCCGGCCCGCACTCGCCTGCGGCTCCAATGACTGCCGTCGGATCTCAGGTGCCGAGGGGGGCGGTGGCAGCGCCTGCGGTAGCCCCACCCTCGCTTCTCTTTGCCTCCGCCGTGCCTTCTCCCCATTTCTGTCCCTAAGCCAAACGTCGGTCCGTACTTCAGAGCCGCGTGCCCGGCCGCAGCCCGCTCGCTTCCTGCCGGAGGCCAGAAGCGCTGACACGGCCCAGGCGGCGGCGCGCCTCCGAGCGGGCAGGGCGGCGCCCCGAGCCCAGACGGGAGCGCGCTGCGGCCGGCACCGCTCCTGCGAGCACGGGCGCACCGCCCGCTGCGTCTCCGCACGGCCGCCGCCGCTGCGCCGAGCACGGCCGCGGAGGCGGCTCCGAACCACCTCCGCACAACGCGCTCGGGAGAGCGGAACAGAACGCGGGGCTGCCGGCGGCCTGCCGCTTCCTGCCACTTCCCGCGGCCGGTGGGACCTCTTGGCGGCCGGCGGGCCGAGGCATCCGCCCGCGGATCCGCGAGAGACGGGGGCCGCGAGCCGTGCCCTGAAGCGAGGCCGCGGCCGACCGCCCCCCCCCCGTTCCTCACCAACACCGCTCCTCACTGCTTCCACCCGAGCGCCAGAGCTCGGCCCGACAGGCGCGTCTGATTGGTCCTCGCGCGCTACCTGTCGTTCGATGGACAGCTCCCTCACCGAATAGCAGAAGGCCAGGCCGCCGCGTGGCACGCACCTCTCGCGCGGAGGGGCGGGGACACGGGCTGTTGGGCGGGAAAAGCGATTAAGAGCTGCTGGGCGGGCAAAGGTGGCCCTCAGGTGGTGGAGCTGCTGTGGGGTTGGTGTTGTGGCTTCTCGGATTCCGAAATGGCTCTGCAGGGACCTCTTAATTCTTAAACATGGTTTTGAGCCTTTTTCTACTAGTCCGAAAGCGCTTAGCTGAGTAGCGTTATCAGAGCTAGGAAAGCACGCAGCAAGTGTGTGAGGGGCGGAGAGCAGCAGGGTGGGCTCTGGGCACCTCCGCCGCTCAGAGGCCGCAGAGCTTGCAGTTGTGGCTGCCGCTGCTTCGTGTTCACTGTAAGGAAACATCTCTCTGCTGAAGCTTTTCTTAACGCCCTTTTGTGTAGCGGCCGCCCTCTCCCCCCTGCTGCTGTACGGCAAAACGTCAAAAAGCCTGTGGTGCAAGTGTTCCTCCCTCTAGTGGGGGCTGCTGGTACTGCAAAACGCGTCTCACGTGTGAAAACCGACCGAACAAAAAATACCCCAAACAACTGGAAAAACTGTGTGGTGGCTGTTTTCCTCCCAAACAAAAGATGTAGGTTTCAAAGGCTGAGAGACCTGGAGCTGTTCAGCACAGGGAAGAGAAGGCAAGACTGAAAAGGCAGCTTCTTAATGCTTACAGGTATCTAATGGGCAGGTGCTGAGAGGATAGGGCTGGGCTCTTTTTGGTGGTGCCCAGCGACAGGACAAGGAGCAATGGGCACAAACTGCAACGTTCCATCTGATCGTGAGAAAAAAAACTGATTTGCTGTGGGAGTGGCAGAGCATTGGAACAGGCTGCCCTGAGAGGCCGTGCTGTGGTGTCTCCTCTGGAGTCTCTCACCCTCCTGGATGCTTTCCTGTGCAACCTGCTAAAAGCTGAAGTGATGGATCTCCAGAGGTCCCTTCCAACCCCTTTGTTCTGGTTTTGTCACTTGGAAATTTTAAATATGTAAAATCCAACTCCAGGTAAATGGGCAATACAGTTTTATTCCTTCCTCTGAATGTTTAGGCCTCGTGCAAGCTTACTGCGCGTACTTGTGAGGATAATTTTGAGATGCTCTTTCAATCTGTCCCTTACTCACCTGGTCTGTGTTTTAAATTAATTGAAGTTTAAGTTCCCAAAATGCATGGATTTAAGTGGCCAAAGAAAGCATGCTTTTGAGAGTGGGAGCAGGTGGAAAGCTTACATGCAGCTTGTATAGTTTGTGAGCACTATTTCTTTGCCCTTAAAAGGTAGATGACCAGCATGGTCTGGTTCTGAGGCATCTTTTCATTGGTTGTGTCTGTTTTTCATAGTGGTGATACTGATTTTCAGCTTTCACGAGATAATTCTGAACTTTGTGCAATAGCAGGAGTAGAATAGAAGACCTTGTAGATATCTGCATAAGCAGCCCTCTGTGAGCCAATCTGTTACTAATACTGTGGCTGGTGAAGACTGGAACCAGTATGGTTTATGTGGTGTTGATACTTGATGTAAATTTGGTGCTTGATACACCAGTAAACAAGAGTCTAGGTAATACCATTCTCCCTATTGTTTCCTGGCTGGTAGGTAGTAATTCAGAATGTCAAACATTTTACAGACAGTGTTTGTTATACCTGCTTGTTCTGTTGGCCTGGTTTCAGCTTTTTAATTTCTGGTGCTTGTGAGCAATGCTGAAGGTTCTATGGCCAATGTGCTGTTTGTAAGCTGTGAGTTGGACTCCACTGAAGTAACGTTTCCATCAGGGGAGAAGTATGTTAAATGATCTGTTTTTTCACTTGTACTGCAAGCTTTTTATGGAAGCTTGTACATATGAATAGACTGGAAGAGATTTCATAGGTCACTGGGTTGCTCTCTGTGTCTATATACGTGTGCAAATAAAATATATAAAGTAAAATACTCCCTCTACATGTACACATATCACACTTCCATTGATCTTTAGCAATCATTTGCCTGGTCTGTGTTATTAAGACCTCTTTTTTTATTAAGTCATTACCTAAAACGTTTTTCTGATCTGTTACCTGAACGCTTATTGCTGCAATTTGAATCGCTGCTTCTTCCTCTGCCTCATATATAGACAATTTATTCCCTTTATCTCTGCAACCGTATTAGATATTTGGAAATTGATGATGGTGTCTCACTAAAGTCTCTAGATTAAACAGTGGCTGAAGAATGCCAATTCCTTTAGGTGGCAACTTCTACGTCCAATCATTCTTACTTGCTCTTTTGTACCCTTATGGTGGGATACACAAGGTTCCCTTGAACTGTGTTCCTAAAACCTGGGCACACTATTAAGGATTTCCTAGTTCTGAGGGTGTTGTAGGCTGTACTCAGGTATATAAGAGTTGCATTTATGATGGTCCAACAGCGTTAACTTCCATGAAGCTCAATGACTGAAAAGGATGAGGGGAATTTCAGTTTGAGAACTGCTGCATGTTCAGTTATATCTATTTTGGATGGATGTAGTTGGCTGAGCTTGGGCTGGTTGCCATTGAGTGCTGTTCTTCTCAGGCCAGATCTTGGACTGAACTGCAGAATGCAGCCTGCCCTCAAGTTCTGTCCCTCATTTGCTGTGGTTGTATTTTCTGGGTAGTCCATTAAACACATGCATGTAGGGCTATACTTAGTTTATTTGCTAGTAAAATTTGAAATATAATTGTGAATTGCATTAGAATATTATTATATATATTTAAAAAACAAAACACAGCAACAGCCAAAAGAAAACAAGCGCGCTTTGCTAATCACGCAGGGATTTGTGCTTCAGATGCTGGGTTAGGCTTATTGCAGGCCAGCGTGCTGCTGCTCAGCTGAGCTGCAGTACCTGAACCTGTGTGCATTTTGGTACACCTGAAAACTGTAATTACTGTATGCAAACTCTGTGCTGAGGATTAAGCTGTATGTTTTACCTCACACTTATTGCGCACTAAATCCTGTGCTTTCTGCCAGTGAGAACTTTACTTACACAAAGCAACTCAGTAAGCTTCAGTAACTGGAATATGCACATGGCCCCATGATCTGCTTGTAAAGTGAAATCAGAAGCAGGAGTGTGTCTGACAGCACGACTTAGCCTTAATTTAATTCCAGTGAAAAAGATCCTATGTGACTTCATATATATGCTTCATACCTTAGAAGGCACTACATATGCTTCATACCTTAGGAGCTGCAGTAGCCCTGCAGTGACACCATGCAGAGCTTTAGACGTTTTTGCTTATAAAAGTTACCGCTTGACTTTTGTTTTGGTTCTCAGAATATTTTGTTGTCCCACAGGACGCTCTGCTGTTGGTGCTGAAAATCATTTTTGGGATCTCCTGCATCAGGTCATGGAGGAAGGAACAAACTGCTGCACCATTCAAGGATTTTAAGGTGATGAATTATTATTGTTTCTGTAAGTACCAATAGCTTGCTGCATTTATTTTTGAATTTCAAGCTCCCAAAGCAGTCCTGATGATCTTTGAGGTGCAGCTCCACCAGGGTCTGCTTGGTGGCGTACTAATAAGGAAGAAGATCTGATGAGGCCCACCAGAGAGCAGCAGTGCACTTAGGCAAAACTGCTGTCTCTCAGCTCTGAAGGGTATTTTGTTAAGATCTCTTTTGTAGCAAGTATTGAATTTCTATAAAAATCAATTTAAGAAGCAAAAATACACCAGGAAGCCTCTTTGCAATGCTGCTTAGGGTGTATTTATTTGTATTTATAACTCTTAAGGTCCAGGGGTACTGATGCTACATATTTGATTACTTGAGTTCTCTCTGCGTGAGAAGGTGAAGTTTTCTCCCGAGGTATCAGCTTTGTCTCCTCTAAAGGTTGTGAAAAAACTTGAAAAATTGACAAATGAAAGTGGACTTTCACAGTCTGTCATTGAATTAAATAAGAGTGCTTATTTCTGGTTATTTATTTATTTATTTTTAATACAATACTTTGGCTGTTAGTATGGCTAGGAGTATTTCTATGCCAATGAGCAATTCCTGGTAACTTTGCCTATCAGCTCTTAGTATTTCACACCTGTATATGTGGTTGTTTTTTAAGTTACCAGTTGATACATGTTCGGACTACACTCTGAGACTATCTGCAGTGTTTTTCTTTCTGGTATTCTTAGCAGACTTTGATCAGACCTTGCCTTCTCTTTGGTGCTGTTGGAAATGTTCGGATATGCTTTCCTGAGTTGAGAATTCTGTTGATTAATGAGTTTAGCTTTGTTTTTGTGTTTGTTTTTGTTTTTCCTGCAGGGTTAAAGAGAATAAAAAGTCATAATGCTACTTTATGTAAAACTTATAATCAGGTCCTACTTTTGAATTACCTAAGTGCTTGGGAGTGTTGAACTGAAAGACACTTAGGTTCTATTCATACTTTTGATTAATTTTGTGAAGGGACTTCATGAATTTGGCTTAACAAGGTGATTTTAT
Organism: Lagopus muta; assembly: GCF_023343835.1. Lineage (NCBI taxonomy): Eukaryota > Metazoa > Chordata > Aves > Galliformes > Phasianidae > Lagopus > Lagopus muta. Next base: position 26,315,203 of record NC_064438.1, read on the forward strand.
TATAGTTATGCAAGCATAAGTAGTTACCAACAATTTATGTTGGCAGAAATTGAGCTATGGTATTATGCTGGCCTACATCATGGGAACTATGTTCCAGGAGATGTTCTTTGGCAAAGGCCCATTTCTGAGATGCCATCTTCACTTGTCACCTTTCTCTTTCTCCTGTGAGAAGCACAAGTGAATGGGCTGTTTGCTACATCAGCAGCTGCAGATCACTTGCGTGTCTGCTCAGCCCAGGGCAGAGCTGCGCTACTGCTGCTGCTCAGAGAAGGTGGGAGGAAGAAAAACCAACAGCAAAATACCTGCCCCAATTCTATTTGACCTCTAAAGGAATGGTTTCAGGGAGACTTCATCATGTGCAAGGATTTACTGCTGTCACTTCTATGGGTATTAGAACTCAAGAATGCAAGGTAAATGGTATGGTATGCTGTACTTATGTATGAAAGCTGTTTTTGCAGGATGAGCATGGTCTACAGTATTATGGAAAAAGTTTTATGGAAAGCCACTTGTATGGGAATTGCTGAGTCATGGCCTGAACCACTGATTGAGCACCTGGGGAAAGGAGCCAGCCAGCCCTGGGAGCACAGGTGAAGGCAGTTCAGCTGTGTGACCAGCAGGAGTGGAGCCTGGCTGCGCCTCTCTTAGACCCCATTTAAGGGCTGAGTGCCACTGGGGGAGGATCTCTGGTTGGAGATCCCTCTCTTATGGAGTTTCTATTGTGAGCCTTGATCTTCAAGAGACAGGTGGGAACTTTTTCTTTTGTAACATCCTCCTATTGTGCTGGTCCCTTTGCTGTTACACTGCTAATACCAACAAATTGGTACTGTTTTGCTTAGTCAAAGTCAAGTGATCGGAATGGTATTTCTACCCGATTCATTTTTAGGGTGAAAATAAGTCTAAGTTTAGGAATTCAAAAGATAAGTGTCTCTACTATGATGGTTGCTCATTTTGTTATGCACATGTAGATTTGTTTGAGATCTCCCTAGGAAGCTAAGCTGTAATTAAGACACTGGTGTTAAATATCATGCATGTTACTGTGTATGTCTTCAAGTTGCTCCTGTTGACTCTGGTTCTAAAGTGATGTTAAAAAAAAAAAACTCTTTCTCCCTGGACAAAAGAAAGATTTACTTTGCTCTTTTGGTTCAGACTTACTCTTCTTGTGATGTAACACAGGCTTCTGTGTGTCAGCCAGTTTTTATCAGTCTGTGTTGCAGAAATAACTGTGCTTTAGTGCTGTTTTTCTTTCAGAATAGTATGCTGTCTCTCAGATAGCAAAGTGTTAGATATCTGTAAAGTCCTTTTGACCACTTCTGATGTTTTAGCTAAATGTCTTAAATATAGTTTATCTGCATTTTGATCAGTTACCTAATATCTTAAAATGTCCCTTGCTGTTCTTTGATGTCTGTCATTGTTCTTTGTGGGTGCAATTCAAGAATTATTAAATGATGTAGCAACGTTTACCTCTTCTGCAGGAGATGGAGGTGTGTGTAAATTATATATGTATGCACATGTGAATGTATCTCAATCTACAAAATCAAGAATTCCACACCACCCTTTTTTTGTATGCATAGAGAGAATACTATTTTGAAGACCTAGGATCTGGGTTTCAGGGCAGAAGTGCCTGCTCTGCCTTGTTTCCTCTGGTGATGTAGGTTTGTCAGTTCAAAACAATAACTGGCCTCTTTGTTAATAATTTGTGGTTTGTTTGTTTGAAAATGTAGTTTTGGTGAAAGATCACATTTGCAGATGGTAAAATCACTTGTCAAGCAGGTAAAGATGGTAACAAAATTTTACACTGCTGGAACACACAACTGGCACTGAACCTTTTATTCCTTGTGGAGATGTTGTAGAGTATCATATTCTGACAGTCTGGTCTTTGAAGAAACCTCTCTTGAATACTGCTGTCCTGCATATCTGTAGGGGACAAATTAGGAGTCAGTGTTGGAAGGTTACATTCATGGTATAAATAATACCATTTTTAGAGTGGTAGCAGCTAACAACTTTTTCATTTTTCTTCCAGGCTCATTTGTTCAGTTCATGGCTATCTAATACACAAAGTGCTTGCAGTTACAAGACTGATTTTTAGCTTTGTATTTAAAAAAATCAGTTAAAAGAACTTGTCAGAATTTGCAAGAAAGCATTTTCTTTTTTTTTGGGGGGGGGGGGGGGGGGAGTGCATAGGGGGGAGTCAAAATCTTGTGTGCTGCTCCATTTTCTCCCTTGTCTGCTTTGGACATGAGATTGTAACACTGCACAAAGAGATGTGAACTGTTTTGCTTTACGCATCGATAGTGGATGTCAGGTCTCTGACAGCTGATTTCCCACTGAAGGAAAAACTGGTGACACAAACCACAGGAATCATCCTTTTAGTGGATTTAAAAAAAATTTTTAAATAGGCAGGCTTTGGGCAGATGTAGACACCATGATAATGCAGGAAAAAACCCTTCTGCAAAAATGTTGATGTGGAAACCTGCTTCACATTCAGAAAGCAATGCTTAATCTTTGAAGTTGATAGCAACTTAACTAAAAACGTGGTGTCACAAGGGTGCTAACACTTCATTTCTCAGAGTCTATATCCTGCTCACATCCAAAGGAAGGTAATTTGTAAGACTTGTGTACAGGAAGCATTATAATCGTGTGAGTGTGGTTCTTAGAAATGCGCAGTAAATGAACAGTGCTGTCTTGGAGCATGAGCTAGCTCAATTATCTTAAATACATTCCACGCAAGATGTACCATCTTGTAAAAGTACTGTTTGAATGATGCAAGATGTACTTGCTTTGTCTCTTACTCCACCTCAGTTCTCTTGTTTTTGAAGACACGTAGCAGAATTTTTTGCTTCAAGTTGCCTTTTTTAAAGAAAAGCTAATAATGGGTAATGAGAGTTTTATTGAGTAAGAATTCCTGCATGCAGTCCTCAAGGGGAATAGGGCAGAAGGAGGAAGCTCAGTGCAGTGTATGCAGATTAGTGTGGGAGGCTTCCTGTTTCTCACATGTAAAGTATCAAGAGAAGCTTCTTTTGAGGTCCTTCAGGAGTACATCCTGAAGGAAGACAGGTGGGAGGAGGGAGGGTGACCACAGGTAAGCAATTTCTGTATCTATACATCAGAACATTTTGTAGAAGGTATCCGTGGGTTCTTTGATTTGTTTGGTGGCAGGGAAAAGGGTTTGGAGGGAGGTAAAGATTGATCTGTAGATCTTAGTCTCATAATGGTAGTATAAAACTTCTACTCATGACTTGTTTACTATTTATATGCTTTTTAATGTTCTGGATACTTCTACTTTCATTCTTAGATTGCTGTGCCTTTGGTCATCCTAACTGCATGTATACATTGGTGTCTGACTTCCGTGTTGCTTCGAGTCTCATGAAGTTCCGTAGGCACTCTGCTTTGTGGAACCTTTCCTGATCTGCAGACTGTTTCTCTTGTGAACACTGCATAGGAGCTAGGAGCAATGAACTGTAGTCAGTCCTAATTACTGCTGTGAGCATCAGCCTGTAGATCTCAATGAATATGCCCACTGCAGAAGACTGTCCCTGGGAATGGCAGTGTGCGGTCTGTCCCGTATCTATAAACTAAAAAAGCACAACTCGCTGTGCCTCTGTCACCTCTACTGTGCCTGTGGAAAAACTTGTAATAAAAAGGCATTGTAGACCAAGACATGTAACAACAAATTATTTCTAGGGACAAATATTTGATAAATCAGTGTACTAAACTGCATATTGGGATAATTTCTTATTCTTAGCAGTATTTTGTAAGAAGGTCTTCAAAAATCTAAAGGCAACTGAAACTGCATGTCTGCTTTGTGGAACTGAAGCAGTAATTGTTCCACATACAAGATGTTATTTATCACTTTAAATTCCAAAGAAGCCACAAAAAAGACCAACCCAAAGCAAGCCAACAAAACAATCAAGGAACTTCAGCTCTCAGCTTAATTGGATAGAAACTGAAAGAGGAGGTAGGATATAGATGATGTTTTATAGGCTTGGTTGAGCTATCATTTCCCTGAGCAAAGCATTTTCTAATTGAGAGCTGGAAAGCTCTGTGGGACGCAAGGAAGGAATAGCCAAAGTAACTGGCTGTAGAGCAGTGCAAGTTGTCTACTCCAACCTTGTGGGAAACAAGGATGACAGGGCACTCTGTATAAAATGGTGGAGAGCTTCCACAGGCTTTAAGAGGCTACCAGACCGTGTGGCTTAAGCTGTATTAATTAACCAGCAAGATGTAATTGTTTGGTTCTTTTTTTTCCTTCCCTGCCTGGATAGTAACTGGGTGCAGGGTGACTCAGCATTTACCTGCTTTCTTAAAAAACTGTGCCCACTTTTGTAAAGCTAACAGACATTACTGTTATATCATCTGGTAGAGCATCCTCACCTTCAATACTGAGCATATCTTGTCACTTCAGTTCAGAATACCAGATCTGAAAGAAAAGAAAAATACAGATGGTGTGTGTATGTAAGGTCAAGGTCTAGGAGAATTTCTGAGGAAAAAAAGTAACTTAAAGGGGAGGAAGTATTGTATGATGGTAAGTCAGCTAAGTAGAACTGCCCCAGTTGTTTCTGGATAAAATTAAAATAGCAAATGAATGTCCTCATGCAGTGTGTAGGTCTGCTTATACGCTGTGTCCAACAGAGAAGTGCTGCCGACCTGTAGAGATCGTCTTCTAAAAATTGCTGAAAACCTCCAAAACTAAAAAGGGCAAAGATGGCTCCTGCTGAGTTGAGTTGTGTGGGAGTTATAATGTGCAGTTCCCAACAAGCTTCTGTGAGTTGACTGGAAACTCTCACAGAGATCTTCTTGAAAACTTAACTTATGATGTCCTTTCATTTGGTGGGACCTTGCTTTAGGGCAGAGCACAGGAAAAAATCCATTGCTTCTAAATTCCCAATTCTACTGCTGATGAAATGATGTGGAATACCCTAGAAATGTGATGTCTGATATTAAATGGGTACAGCCTTTCTGAATTAGTGCAAGATGGTTTGATGCAATGAAAGAGTTTCACGGGAAAGAGGTTATTAAGTGGCCCTGATTTCTTTCTCGCTGTTGCTGGTTGTTACAAGCAGTGCTACAGGAACTGGAAATGATGTTATTAAAAGTTTTGTATGCAGCACAGCCACAAAGGATGTGGCTGTGCCTAATGAGGGCAAGAGCTTGGGACTTGCAGTTAAAAATAATTTATTCAGGCTTAGCTATTGCTGTGGAATCTGGGGTCTGTGCTGCTGCTGGCCTGTGTTGAGCTGCAATACAAAAAAGTGCAGCATAGAAGAAACACTGATCTCCAAATGCTCGGTGAATGTGTGCCACAGATAGGTCCTATTAGTTGTGTTATAGTAGATATAATCTGAGGATATAAGCAATGCCATAAAGAGATTGTCTTATCTAAGCTGTTCTAGCTTTAACATATTAGATGTATCTTACTCGTTAGGGTGAATGAACTCATAGATGTTCCAATACAAAGTTGCCTCCTTAGTACTTTGTAAAACATTATTGACATTATTGGTTTATAAACCCATCTGTTTCCTCCTTCATTTCCTATGTTCAGATTTGTGACCAGCATTTATGCTGGGCTTGTGTGAAAGCTTTGGCATGATGGCACCAGTTGAGGGGCTGCAAGTCAGCACCAACTGCTCTGGCTCCAGCACTAGCAGCAATACTGCTGTACTGGCATGGAGCAGTGCCTGAGGCAATAAATCCTGTTTGATGGCCCAGCAGCTCCTTTCTTGTACTGAGCTGCATGTAGTTTTGTTCACCTGTAGAACTTACCTTAAGCACGGCGCTTGGCTTGCACAGTTTGCTGTGGTAATTTGGTCCAACGCAAATGAGCTGCGGACAGTTCCAGATTTACTGCGTCATGGTGTAGCCAGCAGGTAGGCAAGACTGGCCGTGGAGTGTAAAGACACACCCTGGCAGATCTGATGCAAAGCCTATTTAAGTCTGTAGAGTTATTTTTATGGAATTTAGATTAGGTGCTAAACCCTGGAAAGGCATTTAAAAGTTCCTTACCCAAGAACTTTGGAATTTCCTGAGAGGGATGCAAAGTGCACCTCTTCTGGATCATCTTGCTGAGTCAATACAAAGCCATTGACTCCAGATATCAAAACAATACGTTTGTTACTTATTGTATGTTACAGTTTTTTGTTATTTAGAAGTATGATGGGTCAGATGTGTGATGTGACTACCTGAGTTAATCCGAAGAATGACTCAAGTGCAGTCTTGTTATTTGGGGTGTAGTAACTTGGCTGTGCCCTTTAATGTTCCTGATGTTAATGAACAAATTATAAGACTGCTTATTTGGCTTTTCCACTGCATTTTGTTTCTGCCTGCCACAGTACCTTCTTTCCTGTAGGAGGCTCTTTGTGTGCACTGTTTGTGAACAACAGCCTGGATTAGTTACTGCTGCTGATTTCTTTTTTTCAGGCTATTTAATTGTACTCTGTCACTCATTTGTGGTGTGATGGGTTGGTGGGTTGAGTGGAAGAATGGCAGTCTGCTCTGTATGTGTGTGACAGCATTACTGTCCTGCCCAAATTACAAAATGTTTAAGAGTAACGCCAGGTGCATTCACAAAATGCTGGTGACAAATCTTTTCACTACTGCATCCTTTTCACAGGGCAATCCTTCGAGCTCTTTCCACTTCAGCAAAAATTGGGCTAAGTGGAAGGCTTTGAGATGTTGAGGCTGCTAAAGACTTTCTTCTGGAGACAGTGTTATGTTTATCCTTTGTCCTCAGAGGAAAATATTTTTGTAGTCTGATATTATTTTTTTTTTCTAGCTCTAAGGAAAGACCTATCCATAATAAGCTTGAAACCTACCTTAATTTTGACAGATGGAAACCATGCCATAATGCATGTGCTCTTGGAACAGGAAATATCTGATACTGAAATCCAAAGTTTAGGTTTATCAAGGGTTTCCATTGGCTGGTATTGTTGATTTTTGGCTTCTTTTGAGTGTAACAAACTGCCTAATGACTCATTCTCATCATTATGAAGCAAATGTTTAAATACTGTAAGTGGCTTCTTTGTGATGTAAGACTTTAGGTAAATGTCTCATGCACTTCTTTGGCTCTATAGGCTGTGATTAACAAGTCTCACACACAGTAAATCTGACCTCAGGTACTTCCTTGAAGAATCATCGTATGGCAAAGAAATACTGAACTTCTTGAGTGTTTTCTCATCTTTCACCTCATTTTTTTTTTTTCCTGACTAAAAATTTTGGCATGAAAGCATTCCTCTATGTAGGTGTTCCTCTGATCCTTCTGTTTTGTTCTTCACCTGAAGCATCATCATCATCCCTATAAATTCCAAGTTGGCTGCTGCATGAATAATTAAAATCCTGCAAACAGAACTATGATTTCAAGTGAGCAGAGCAAAAGCAGATAAAACGCTTCAAAAATTGGCTTTCAGGAAGCATCTCTACACTAATAAAGCAAATTGAGCAGACAGACAAAGAATGCTGTGTATATAGCATTATTTTAAAGTTGCTTTTGGATGTAATTTTGACATTGTCCCAAGGCTTCCAATCTGACTTCAAAGGTTAAATGAGTCTCGGTAGGTCTGTGTTCATGCCTGCATGTGCATGCCCAAGTGCCGCAGAGGGACTGTGCGTGTTTGCGTGTTTGTGTGTGTTTGCATGTGTACGAAGAATGGTCAAAATAAAAGTCCTGGGATGTAACCTCTCTGTCCTTGCACAGAGCCACGGATCCAGTGCTCTTGGAAAAGCAGGATGGCACACAGCAGTCCATCACAGCTGGATGTGGGTACAATGCACTGAATGCACGTACGTGTATGATATTTAAAAACACAGTAGTAGTGGGGTTGCAAGTTCAAGCCCTCAAAAAGTAGAAGAAGCCAGACTAAAGGTTTTCTTCGGAGTTGTAATTCAGCTCCTTTGTGGGGCTTGCATTATAATGTAACTTTCAGTTGCAGAGCTGAGTGCCTTTTCCCCTCTCTCTGCCCTGGTTCCATGGCACAGTAAGAGAAGGAAAAGCCAAACAGTGCTGGCCCTTCCTGCCACCTGGTGAAATGATTTCTGGCTGAGCAACCATTACTGCAAAATCAGCTGGACTCCTGAGGAATCTGGTTGCTGCATCCCAACAGGTTTCTGCTGGTGCTTTTCTGTAACTTAGTATGCAGCTGGGGGTGACTTTTTTTCCACAGAAACTTTGCAAAGGCAAACATGCATTGCCTCATTCACAGAGTTCTGAATTTCAAAGCCATGCAGGCATACAGTCACTCGAACTTGCTGTTACATTTTCTTTTAAGACATCTTGATTGCCCTTGCTGTTGAAAATGCTTAGAGTGCTTGTTTCCAGAACGTTCAAAAGCACTTTATGCTCTGCTTCCACTCTCCTGCCCCCTTTAAAAACAAAACAAATCCAAAGCAAGCCTGAATGCCACAGACTTGTCTAAGGAAGAAAGCTTCTAATTCAAGAACTGAGTAGTAGGAAGCTTATGCAGCTGTAGAGCTGGCAGTGCTGACGATGCTGTTTAGGATCCCGGTGTGCCCGTGTCACGTAGCTTAAGGAAGGTAACGTTCAACCGCGGGGGAACGTTTCCTGAGAGTGCGTGTGCATTATTGCATAAAGAAACTTGTTTATAAACAGGCGAACGCGAAGTAATCGCTTTGCCTGTGTATGCCGGAGCACGGTGTACCTGCGGCAGTTGGAAGGGCGCTTTGTTGTGCCGGGGCTGCCGTGGAAGCGTCTCACAGCGAAGGGCTCCGCGGGTCGCCGCCAGGGGGCGCCGCAGTGCCGGGCTCAGTTCGCCGCCCGCCCAGGTGAGCGCGTCCGCGGGGCGGGCCGGGGCTTCCCCGGGGATCTCGTTCTCCGCTTTGGTGCTGCTCGCCCGCTTGGGGCGCGGCTGGGAGGCGGCAGGCGGGTCGAGCAACTGTTACGTGATAGTAGCAGAAGTACGTGCACCTTGCTATTAGCTGGTTTCTTTCAATATTTTTTTCATTCAGGCCGTGCTTTCATAATTATAAATGCCAGATATTGTGCTTTGCAGCATAAATGCCAATTCTTTTGGGGATCCGAACTTCTAGATCTACACCTTGGCTTTGGACGGCACCAGTTTCTCTCTGGGCTGACTTTGCACAGAATATTTCAAGCGTGATGTGTATGCATTTCAAAAACTTCCACGTGGATGAGATTCTGCTTTACTTCACACTGCTGCATACGCAGAACAAATCTGAATGGCAGTATGAGCTGCTTTGATTGTGACAGCATTGGCCAACGCTTCTTCCTCTTGAAGCCAAACTTGGCAGAACCAAGCCTTAAGGTTAGAATTATGTATTTCAAATGGGAACAGAATCTGAGTGGCAGAGGTTTTGTTTGTTTGTTTGTTTTTAAAGTCTATAGCCTAAACATTCAACATTAGGGAGACTAAAACTAGGTCCGTCAAAGCAATGACTCCCCAGGCTACCTGATACACAGCACCAGATATAGGGACCTGGGTAGAATTTACACTGTGTTCATCTTGGCTTGTGCAGCTGTATTGCAGCACATACAAATACTTCATTCTGGTTTTTAGGGGTGTCCTATAGTTATGTGCTCCTAGTTCTAGTGACTCCACACTGGCTATATGCTCTTACTCTGCTAAATAAATTTTATCAACCATTACTTCCTAAATCTCTATTCCTGTTTCATCCCAACATTATCTGATACTTAGAATCATATAATTGTTTTGAGTTGGAAATGACATCAAATGTCATCCTCTGCAATGAACAGGGACGTCCACAGCTTTATCAGGATGCTGTTTGTGTTGCTTCTCTTCCTAGTTGGTTTTTTTTTTTTTTTTCCTGCAAGGTATTTAATAGCAATGCTCCCCTTTAGCAAATGAAAAATCTCAGTGACTGTGCAGACAAATGTGGCAGTTTCTTGCTGAAACAAGGCCTGGTTTTCTTGTTATGACTTTTCTGAAAACCACGTAGATATTCCATGAGCCTTTAAGCAGAGGAGTTAGTGTGCCTGTGTAAAGACGCAGCCTGGCAACAAAACTTTTACAGTGGGCTAGAGTCTATATCTTTGGGAATGGGCTGGGGTGGAATTAAAATATGCTGTAATCGCAAAATGAATGCCTATTCCCCTAGCATTCTTGGTGCTATGCTAACAAGTGGGGCAGGTTTGAATGTCCACAGCTCTCCAGCCTGGGATAGCGCCCAGCTTTGGAATATAACATGCTTACGTTTGTATCTGGAATACAAGTGGGATTCTCATGTTCAATAATCAGAAGGAGGGAATGTGAGTGAGGGAAACAGCTGCATGTCTCTGGCACCGTGCTTTGCACACTGACCCTTGTTGTGTAACCTCAGTGCTCCAGAAGTTTGAATCCATTTCAGGAGGTGGGCATTTATTTAGCTGGGAAAAGCGTTAGCTACTGAATTATTCCAAGTGTATAAATAGAGTAAGGAAATCCATCGCTTGTCTGATACGAGAGTGATCTTAAGCAATAAGCACCTCTCACCCACAACGAATGCAAGTGTATTTCAGACCATTCTGTGCTGTCTTTCTCCTTCTCCCTAAAGGGATTTTGCCAATGGCTCTGTCTAGAAGGATGACTAGAGTGGATGATTATGATTGCTAAAAAAAAAAAAATATTGCTATGTGGAGAGAGAAAATGCTTTAATAAAAAGAGCTCAGAGAAGAATTAGCCAGTGGCTAGGAGAGAGTAAGAAGCTATTGCAGGGCCAAAGGGGAATGGCAAAGAATGAAGGGTAGTTGTATTTGCTAATACCATTTCTGAAGGGATTGTACATAAGGTAAGAATCAGTCCTGGGGCTCTATTCTGTGGCCGTTGGCTTCACTTAGTTCCTGGAAGCTGAATTCCCATTGCTTGTGTTAGGTAGCAAGATGCTGATGCCTGCAGGAGCCAGACAGGGAGAATCTCCCCTAAGAAAATAATTTAGTAAAGTATTCTACTTTGTGCAAGCTGGAGCATTGCAGCAGCAGCTGTAATATTGTTCCTTGTAAATGTTTTTACTCTAAGAGAATTGTTCTAATGCCTTTAGATCATATTTCATGAAGGCTTTAGCTGTACACGCCAGATGGGAGGGAGCATTTTGCTGTGTGTGAGATGGACAAACCCTTTGGGTTTTTCAATTAAGTGCAGAATTCAGCACATGGAAGACACTGTCCTTAGTAGGTGACCAGTCTTATTTCTAATTCCACAAAGTTCTGCTCTGTTTAAAAACTGTAGTGCTTAATTACTCTCAAAAAAGATAGATACCAAGCAGTCTAAACGTTATGAGGTGTCTTTGAGGTACCTTCAGATATGTCTGATGGCTTCTCTCTTTTTTTCTGATGTTGAAGGTGCCAGTGTTTTTTCAGAATTAGGTGCTGGGATGCCCTTAGCTGGTTGGCCTTTAAAACAAAAAAAGATTGTGGAAGAAATAGCAAGGCATGGCGCTTGGATTTTCTGCATGTGGCACAGCTGGCTTTGTGAGCTTCGTGTGATGATGTGCTTAGATTTCTGTTTGACTCCCCAAACTTGGGTAGCAATCCTTTCTATCCTGCCTGCCTGAGATCAGGAGATAGAGTAAATAATATTATATGTGTGAGTACTACTTGTAGCAATGTAGTGGCATACCAGGTAACAGGCTTGAGACTCTACAGCCTACTTGAGCTCACTGGTAACTGCTATTAACTATGACTTTTGGGGTGAAGCTTGTCTAAGCTTATGTTTGTAGGTATTGATATAAATCAGAAGCAGTGATGCTGATGAAATTAGTAGTTCTATATATGCAATATACACGAGGATGAGAGTCTGGCTTGTATGTATATATACATACACGCACACACAGACACAAGTAAATGTTGAAATCTTGCACTAGACAGTCTTTCTTGGACTTGCACAAGGGCTCTACAGGGTAGTCCTAGAAATAGTCTAACAAGCAGCACCAGTAGTAGCAAAAATGTGAGCTTTGCACCAAATACAATTCCATCAGCTACTTTCTTTGCTTAGAATTTCATAATAATCTGACATTCTTAGCTACTCTCTGTTGAGGCAGCACCATAACAGCATCAACAAAGGCCTATCACCTCTAGCAAAAGACTGAGCTTTTGTAGAAAAATTGTCATACTGGCTTAGATGTCCTGCAGAAATGGATGGGGCAAGAGCTGCAAGGCAGAGCTTCCTGTTGCAGGCGGGACCCGCTGTTAGCAGGTGTCATTGACACTAAAGATGTTCCACCCCTGTTTAACACGCCCCAAACAGCAACAGAACATTGCACCCCCAACAAATAGCTCTCCACCCTTAGTGAAGCTGTTTCTGCATACAAGATTTTACCAAAACAGCTATCTCTGTGTAGGAGTATCAGTAAAATTGTGAAGGAGGTACTTCTGGTCTGAGAGCCTGTTTGGATTAGGGAAATATGTATCAAATTAACTCCCTGGGTACAAGTTGTTGAGGAGACTTAGGAGCAGGAAAATCAGGACTGGCTTTGCTATGGCTTTGTGACTTTAATTGCTATTACTTTAATAAATTCCTAGGATCTGTTCTGTTATCCCAGCACCTTGTGTCCACTGAGATTTCCGAGAGTCTGCCAGCTTTAAAGACAGCCTTGACCTAAACTGGCATTTAAACAGGTCGGTCAGTGCCTTTCTGTTGTTTCCCTCCTCTACCAAAATAAAGTTGGATGGGAAACAGAAACAATTTCAGGACACTTTTAAAGCTTCTTCTGTTTAGCAGATTTTAAAAGATAACTAAACCACGAGCATCCTATTCCCTCTTATTTGTCTTCCTCTGGTGTTTGGCCAATCAATGCAATAAAATGAGCTTAATGCCTTCTTACCCCCTCGCTAATTCCAAACTGCTGTTTACATGGATTGTTTTCCTTTCCACCTTCACCAATACATCAAGTTTTATTTTTTTTTATCCTGAACGTTTACACAGAGAAAGATATTTTGAGTTATATGGTGGCAAGATTTCAGTCTTCCTTTTGTACCCAAATTCTTTTGGAAGTGAGGGAACAAAAAAGAAGGGAAGGAAATAAAAAGTAAAGTTGCAACACAGTAATTCTTCTGTATTTCTATGGCAAAAGAGCTGACAGCACTGGAAGTTTTGTTAGACACTGACAATAAATATCTGATAAATACTAATAAAAATGTTATATGGTGAGAAGTTTTCAGGTTAAGTTTAATTTTCAGTGTAACTGCTTTATGTGCTGCAAAAGTAACGTGTTTTAACAGACTTCTAATAGTAACTGTTCCTTTAGCCCTGTAAGATCTGAAATATATTTTAGAAACAACAAAATAAGTCCAAATATTGAAAGAAAACAGGTTATTGTTCTCAAGCTGTGTCTGCACAGCTCAATTCTGCCTACAGTTTAAATAAATATAAAAAACCTTCACAGTGCAGTCACCGGATAGTCGCAGTCAGATATTCATTCCTTTCTCTGAGGTGTCCCATCAGTGATGAAGTAAAGGTGAAGCTCTTCCAATCAAGAGCTAAATTCCAAGTTAATGCTCTTTGAATAAATCTGGCAATTTGTTTTTTTTTGTGAGTTGTCATTTTGTTTTTCTCAGGTAGAGTTTCACCGTGATTCATTATGCTTGATCCAAGCGTTAAACCTAAGATCCATCATAATTATAGTGTGTCCTCAGTACTTGTGAGAAAGAAGACAGAGCACAGAATTAAAACTTTGAGAAGTCAGAATGAGGCCTGCAATGAAGCTAGCCCTGAGGTTTCAAAAAGCTGTTGCTGTAGCTATGGAGGGGAATTTTGCTTTTAAGAAAGCAAGAAAAAACAAAACAAAACTGGAGGCCACCTTTTAAGAATGCCAAAGTTACAAGGAATGAATCATTGGCACTGATTTTTACGCTGCGTAGCTCCGTAGTATCTTTGTTATGCTGACTGTGTCTGATTGCTGGTGATGTGTCTGCAGAGGGCTGCTGTTGAGTCTGCAACATTGACACCCTGATACTGTCCTCTCCTCTTTCAGCTAACTCAACTATTGGGAAAGATCAAAGAAAAGGAGGAGGAGGGCTGACAAGAACCAGTGTATGAGATGCCTGCAAAGCTTTAAATAAATAAAAGGGAGTTAAGGCTTCGAATCTGTTGCAGGATATCTGTGGATGTGGGGCCCTGTTTTGCTGTAACAAATTAAGTCTTCTCTCACAGAGCATGCTATCGTGCTTGTATCTTTGTGAATCCTGTCCTTTGAATATGAATAAGTTTGAGCAAAGCACAGTTGTATATTACTAGGCATATCTGGAAATATTAAAGCTAAAAAAAACCCTGTGGCTTCTGGTAGACTACCAACTGCTCCTTTTGTTTCCCTGCATAGCAAAATTAGATTAGTGGCTTTCAGTGTTAGTATCTAGTTTGTTTCACTTTCCAATTCACAAGAGTTGAGGAATGTGTAAGCAAGAGCCTAACCTTGTCTCCCTCCAGAAAAGAACAACTCTACATGAAAACTTAAGATAAAAGGGAAAATAGGAGCAATAGGAGCAAAGGAAAATAGGACAATGAGCAGAGGGTAAAACTTTCACAGTGAAAGGTTCCTCGGCTGAAATAAGGCTTTGTGGGCTGAGCAGGAATGTTTTTGACCCCTCTCAGAAAGTAGCAATGTATTTGGATTAACATTTGAAGGGATAGTTCAGGATGGTCGCAAAATGATCTCTGTGACACTTCCAGCACAGTGGAAAGGACCCTGTTTTTCTCCTACTTGGTTTCTATGTGCCAGGAGGTGAGGATGTGGATTGTGCCTTCTGGAGCTCTGCTTGCTCCAGCCCCATGGGATCAGAGTGCTTTAGGCATCATGCTAATGCCAGAGATTTTACTTTGTTATGTCAAAATCTACCTTCCATTTTTAATGGTGAGAGTTGGCTGTTCAAGCAGTTGGCAACTATTTATTAAAAATAAACCTATATTATCTTCCTTTAATGCTAAATGTTTTTACAGTGCATATATTTCCTTGAAGCCTCCTTGGACTGTTTTTGGTAGGTTTGAATCAACTATCAGAAGTCAAATGGGAATGTAAAAATCATGAAGTTGGAACTCAGTGGGTATGGAAGTGAGGTATTTCAGATGTGTGGGGCTTGAACTGATGCTCACGCGTGGTTTAGGTCCGCATTAACTGTATTGATTAGTGACTTATGGAAGCCCAAAACCAGAAGACAAATGAATCTAAAACCTTTGTTTGTGAATGATCAGTTGATGATGGAGTGCTGTGTGTATGTGAATATGCAGCTCTTTGTGGTATGGTTTGTTTTATTAATAACATTTTGTAACAGCTGTCTTACTTTCAACTAGTAAATTAGTGAATAAGTTACGTAGGTCTCTGTGAGCGTGCCGTCAGTCAGTGCTCTGTTCCTTCTTTACAGCTAAACCAGTAAACTAAATGCTGTTTAGTTCTCCATGAAATGTGCTATAGGACAGCTAGGTGTGAGCAAGATTGAACGTCTCCATCTGCAGAGGTGGAGCAGAAATGGGCCCTGGTGTGGCTGCTCTGCACTCAGCCTGCTGGGACCCCTCTGAGCAGGGCAGCTCTGACGCTTCCCTGGCCAGTAACTGTGGTGGTTATCGCTGCCTGCTGTGCCTGCTGGTGGCTGACATAGGCCTGGTGCCCATGTGGAAGGAGCAGCAAGGGAAGGAGGGCTGTTGCAGGAGCAGGAGAAAGCCGCACTCCCTGCAGTGTGCTGAGATCTCTGTGCCTGCAGAGCAGGAATGGGCCTTTATCTCCGTTCAAAAAGGGTCAGAGGGCCTTGTTACACTTCTGAAAATGACCTCGAACGGGTTTGTTTTGTTTTAATTCTCTCAAAGCGTCACCATTTTGTATTAGGGTATCTCAGGACTTCCTAGAGCACAGCCGGATGTTGGTGCCTTCCCTCAGCAGCCCAATGCTGCCTCCAGTTCTGCAGCACTGTGCGGTTTTGGGCTGATTTTCTTGTCACATGAAGCAAAGGAGTTGCTATCCCTCACTTGGATATTTGGCCGTCCGGGGGTAAATGATAACTTTTGGATCATTTTTGTCACTGGATGAATAGCACAACAGTGCATCAAACCAGAAATCTTTGTGGCAGTGGGGTGTGATTCAGGTCACTGGTTGAGGGTCACCAGTTCAGGTGCATGCAGACCCATTCATTTTTGTGCAGAGTGTACAGCAACGTGTGCTTGTGAGAACTCGGCAGTTTGTGGTTAGCTTTTCCTGTGAACAGTGTGAGTACTGAACAGGGGTTTCTGCAGTTACAGTCAATGTCACCTGGACCACTACCAGACAAAATAATATAATGTAATACGATGATGGAAACGTTCTTAAAGATTGCTTCCCAGAACCGTGGTTAGGATACATCTCGGCAGTCTGGCAACTCTCCAGCTGACAGGAAGCTTGTTTCTCCTGTAACCAAATGGCTCGGATGGGGGAGATGGTTCCCTCTGGGAGCACACAGTGGGCAGGATGGCCTTGGAGCTGGAGCAGGTGGTGCTTTGGGAAGGGAGGACCCAAGGCACACTAAGGAAGGCTTAACTTCTGACAAACCTGCTGAATCCTGCATGAATGGGAAAGTGATGCATTGCTTTTTCCCCTTCTTATCTGCTTGTAATAATTTCTGTACCTCTCTGTTCTCCATCTCTCATCCTTTTCTCTGCTGCCCACGCATTAGAAAGTTTTATTTTGACAAACAGTTGGGAAAGATTTTGTTTTTCTGCACTTGCAAAGCTCATCCCATGAGCCCAGCAATTGCTGTTTTCTCTGTTACATCTGAACATCTCTCAAACATTTACTTCCATTCTTTCATTAAGTTGTGGGTCTGGCTAGCTCTGTAGGCGCCTATCTTGCTCTTGTGACGGGAGAATGCTTTAACTGCCCGCAGTTGAGTTTCCTCTGGTTATATGAATGCGAGGAGAGGAGAGGCAGGCGTTGTTGTTGTTTCTGGATGAACAGAGGTGCCCGAAGGGAAGGGAGTCCTCCGGAGAGACGCCGCCGCAGGGCGAGGCGAGAGCTCCTGGCTCGGACCGTGCCCGCTTCACGCGGTGTAACTGCATCCACTCCGGCGATTTGCCTCCGCGTCCGCAGGCTCCTTCGGTCGCTCGGCCGCGCTCCACAACTCCTCGCGAGCCCCTCGGAGTAGCGGCAGGTGGCTGCGGGCTCCCGGGACTCGTCCCCACCGCCGTCTGTCGCTGCCATGGCCGTCCCGTCCCGGGAGCGGACGGGGCGGGGCGCGACGGGCAGTGCCGCCGGGCATTATGTAAGGGCGCGGGGCCGCGGCCGCCCGACGCGAGAGCGAAATTCCTGGGGGGAAGCGGCTCTGCCGAGCGCCGGCGGCTCCCGGGGGACGGGCGGGCGGCGGTGCCGGCCCGGCGGGGGGGGGGCGCCGGGCGGGGCGGTTCCCCCGGGGGCGGCCGCTGGCAGGAGACGCCCGGCCGCGTGCCCCGTGCGGGCGCTGCCCCTTTAAGGGCCGCTCGCCGCCCGCTCCACAGGCAGGGAGCGACCTCTGGGCTTTGACAGCTCCCCTAATAACTAGCAGCGCGCTGGCTCCGCCCCTGACGCCCGATTGGGCGGCGGGCCGGCACGGCGCGTGCCGATTGGCTGGCCGCTTCCCCTGAGCGAACCTTTAGAACTCCGAGACACAATATTCTGTTACATTGTAGCAAAATGGCGACTGTCATTCACAACCCCCTGAAAGCGTAAGTAGGGCTCAGAACCGCACACGCTCCGCGTGGTTCCGGTACGAGAAAGGGCGCCCGCCCGCCGCGCTCGTCCCCGGATCCCCGCCTCCGCGCGCGGCCCCGGCTCGGCGGCTCCGGGCGGGCGGCGCGTCCTGCGGCCCCGGGCGCGCACCTGGCGGCGTCCCGCGGGGTCCGGCGGCCGGGGCGGGGCGGGCAGCGGGGAGCTCCGTGCCGCGAGGGAGCGGGGTGCGGCGCGGGGCTGCGGCGCAGCGGCCGCTGAGCGCGCGGAAGGCTCCGTCGCTCCGAGCGCCGAAGAGTTGGTGCCTCTCGCAGCTCTGGAGCGGGCACCGGGGGTGGGAGGGAGCCTCGGCTGCGGCCGCCACCGGCGTCCCCGTCCTGCGAGAGACGTGGGACCGCTCGCCGTCCGCCCGGCTCTCCTCCCGTGTTTCCCTTCGGTCGCGGCGCGCGCGGCTAATCCCGGAGCATTAGGGAGAGCGCGATCCGGCTCCGCGTAACCTCCTACGGGAGAGTTCTCCCTCCCGGGGCAGCGCTCCCGCGGACGGAGCGCAGCGCGGGCACCTGGCGGCGGCGCTTCTCCGCACTCGCGGCCGCGCGGAGCGGAGTCCGGAGCCGAAGTGAGGGCTGCGGGGTGGCTCTGCTTTCTTTTCTTTTGCTTCTTTATGTTTGTTTGTTTTTGACTCGCGTTCCTCCGGCTGGAGTTGGAAAACCACTCGGAGGTGGTTTCGGGGACTCCTGCCGCCGTCTCTCCGCTGTCTGCAGGGAGGGAGAGCCTCAGGCAGCGGAGAGGCGCTGACACGTTTGCCGGCTCTCCCGCACCGTCCTGGCAGAAAACCTTCGCTTTCATTTCGCGTGCGCTCCGCAGCGCCCACACGGCCGTGGACAGCGGCAGTGCAGGTGCCCCGCGCTCCTTCAAGGGGATCCCGGGGCCGGGGCTCGGTACCCGCCGCCGCCGCTCTCCGGACTCGCGCCGCCCGTAGCAACTTGTCGCGCTGCCGCTCCGGGCGCTCTGTCCCGCTCGCAGCTCCCGCCCGGCTTCCAGGCTTTCCTCTCCGCGGGCAGCGCTACCCGGGAGCCTCGGGGTGGGGGGGGGACGAGCGGCCGGCCCCCGGCCTCGCCGTGCAGAGCCGGGAGGGCAGCGGCAGGCTCGGCTCCTCTCGCGCGGCGTGGGAGAGCGCGAACAATGGGCAGCTCCTCTCCCTGCCTGCCCAAGTGCTGTGCTGAGCGGGGGAAGTGGGACCGGCGCGGGCTGCCCGGCACCACCTGCATTTTTTATTGAGAAGTTGTTTAATAAAACATTTTATAATTTTCACTCATTCTTTAAAGTTGCTGATCGGGAAACAATACACATGTAAATAAATTATGCATGGAGTAAATTAGGACGAAAGCGGTAGGACGCATAATAGGGGAAAGGACGTAGCGCACAACGTTTTATCCTCATGTGTCCTTCCTGACAATGAAAGGGAGCCGAATGACATTTGCATTTATCTGCGTTTTGATTGTATCTGAAAACCCACAAACGCCCCCTACAGAAACTGCCCGCACAAAGGTTTCGTTCCGAGCCGGGGACAATGTAGGGACCGAGACATCCCAGCTCAGGTGTCAGCAGCCCCGGCTGTGCCGCGCGTCTGCGGGTGCCTAGAGCTCAGTTTCTCTCCGGCACTTGGACACACGTGTGGCCTCGTTCACGCTGCTCTGCTCTCGGGATAACGTGCTCCATGTACCTGAGCGTCCCTGGGAACGTGCTGCACGGAATAGCTCGGTGCGTGCAGTCCCCCCGGCTGTGATGGGCGCTCCCACATTCAGCTCGCCTCTCTCTCTGCCTCTTTTCTCACTTGCTGGTTCTCTTCAGGGGCTTTCATCCCTCTGCTCTTCTCCCCCTCACTGCCTTTGGCAGTCTGGTCAGCCCGACGCAGCCGCCTGCTGTTTCTGCCATCCAGCACCCTGCTTACCTACACGGTGCTCTGGGGCAAAAACGGCAGAGATGTGAGTGTAACAGATCTGCGAGAAAAGGGCACCAGGTGTCTGGATAAACACAGAGTTCTTTGCCTGCAGAAAAGGCAGCACTCAGAGTGCTGATGGGCAGCAGTGGGTAGGAAATGCTGGATTCATTGTGTGCTTATCTCTATTTTTTTTTTCATCTTCTTCTTTGGATATCTTAATGTGGAGACGCTTGAGCAGGGCAGCAGAAGAAACAAATGCAATGAAGTGGTATTCTGAATGACTTGAAATGTCAGTCAGAAATCTCAGTGGGCTCTGTAAACATTAATTAATTAAACCTCTCATCACCTCTGTGAAGAAGGGATTATTGCCTTTGTTTTGTGGGTGACTAAACTAGGACAAAGTTGTTAAGAAACTTTCTGAATTGAAGACCAAGTGTAGAGCACAGCAGTGCAGCTTACAGCCTTAGCAGCTAGCCACGTTTCCTCCACCCCTGCCTTACTAGCGATATGCATACGGTACCATAATGTATTTAATGTAATTAAGATCTTGTAATTTACAGAGCCCGATCTAGAAGTGGAGCTGATTTCCCCCACCCTTCCTCTTTTTGCACTCCCACAGCTGACTTTTATTTCATACAATCAGTTAAATGCACTCGCTGAGCTGCTGCTGCCTTTTTGGCACGAGGTTGCCCTGCTGCAGCTCTGCCCTGATGCACGCAGGAGGAGCTGCTGCTGGCTGTGTCCCAGTGTCACGGTGCAGTGCCCTCCCTCCTTTGGCTCCACCAGGCCGTGGGACAGTGACTAACCCGTCCTCGGCTGGCCGTGCTGTTGCACAGCCCTGATGTGCTTGGGGAGGTTTATTCCCAGCCAGGTGGTTGGGAACTGGCTCAATGCTGAGCGCAGTGCTGGAGCTAACCTTACAAACCCTACCAGTCTTCTGTGTAGCTGCTCTGCCACAAGCACGTGGCAGCGGTCAGTTTTCCAATGGCCGTGCCCATTGGATGGAATAGCCCTGACAGGCGGCTCCAGCTCTGGAGGACCACTGGCCTTCACTGTTACGATGGGTTCTGCGGCATGCAGCACCAGTGCAAAAAGGAGGCACACCTCCTTGCTTAATGTCAGCAGCAGACCAGCAAAGGTCTTTGGGCCCTGTATGGCAGGGGTATTTTGTAAGTGTTAGCTTGGGCTTGACTTCAAGCTGGGGTCTCAGAACTGGAAGTTTCCATATCCTCTTACCCACCACCAGAACAACCCTACAGTGTGACTAAGTGCTGATGGAGACAACTTATTTATTTATTTGTTTGTTTATTTATGTATTTATTTATTGTCTGGATGTTGTTGCATAAGCAGCTGGTTGCTAATTCTTAATAACAAAGTATGATGTGCAGTGCTTCTTCCAGCAGGTGGAAGCAACAAGATAGATGGACAGTTAGGTTGCCAGTTCAGCATTTGCAAGTGATGTGAAGGTGATTTTAATGTGGCTTTGCAGAAGGGAGTGCTCTTCTGCTTGACAGAACACGGTTGTTAGATGCATTAAATCATGTACCAAAATCTCTACAATGTGGCTCTGAAGTCTCTTAAAAACATAAATGAGCCCCAGCATGACACATTTCAAGCCAATACTGCTGCCCACATGAACACTCTCTATTCTGTATCCCAGCACCACCCTTCAGTGAAAATGATGGATGAATGTATTTATGCAGGGAAACATGAGCATAAGAACAAAGTTGTAGGGGGCGAGAAGGGGAGGAGAGAAGCCAAATCCTGAAGATCTGAAGATGTGCTGCTCTGAATGAGGAGAGCCAGATAAATGTGTTACAAGTTACAGTGTTTGTCTGGCCGCATGAGTAACTTGTGTGTGAATAGCTGTTGTAATGCTTTTGTAAATTTGTTCCGCTGGTGAGAATGGACAGAGTTTGTGACATAAAACTCTCACTGAAAAAAAAAAGATTTAAAAAATATGTGGTGTGTGAAAGCAATACTGAGCTATCCGGGATGAGCTACAAAGTTCCAAAGATGGGTGTTTCTTGATGGTAATACTGAACTGTATGTCCTGAGGTCTGGGTTCACAGCATCCAGTAGGTTGAGTCCCCAGTGGGTGAATGGGAACAGTGTGCCAGGCGGTGCAGGGGGGCAGCCCAGGAGGTGAATTGGGGTTCTGTCCTCAAGTGCTGGCGGACTCCAGGGAAGGTAAAGGGGCGCACCCGATGTGTAGCCTTGTGGAAATACACTTCTGCCTCTGCTTTCCTCCAACTGGAAGAATGGCTTCCTGGAGGTGCTTTGTCTATCTCGTTGGCTGTGCCTCTGCTGTCTAGAAAAGAGACATTCCAGATTCTTAGAATTACCATGTGCTGAGACTGGTGTTTTCTCATCCTGCTTTTTCTTTCAGATTGAAGCTGAGTTTCTTTGCTTGGTAGCTCAATTTTACAATGTATGAATTCATTCTGGGCTCATCCTTGTGCTGTCTATGAGTGATGTTGCCTTGAGTAAGAACAATTCCTATACTGTGCATCCCTGAGGACTTGTCAGAGTAGGATGAATGCGCTCTGGGGGCTGGCGCTCTTTCCCTTGGCCGAACAGAGCCCTGACCTGGGGATCCCCAGGCTCAAGTGGCACATTGCCCCAGGCAGAGGCAGTGCCGTTTCCAGCCCAGACTGGGGCTGCATTGGGGTGCATGATGCTGCTGGCTTTTGCCTTGGGCACAGACCGAGGTTTACGGATTACTTCTTTCATGCAGGTCCCGGTTTTATCTTTGGTTTGTTTCTTTCAAGGTGATCAGTTTTAAAGTGCTGTATCTAGGAGACAGCATACCTATGAAAATGCCCATTTTAACTTTTTTTGAGGGGAAGTGCTTCTTTCTTCTCTTTAAAAACTTCTGTGCAGCTTGTGGAAGAAGCCCTAATATACTGGACCAGTATGTGAAATGCAGGAAGTGATTTTTCTTTCAAAAGAAATAAGGAAACTCTCTGCTGCATTTTTACTGTCTAAACCAAGTTACATGCAACAAATAGCCTAAGTAACTGCTTCAATCCTGAATGTTTAAAATTCTTATTTATCTTTAATGACCTAAACTATTAGAAGTACGAGCCTCCTATACTTTTTTTCCCCCATTGTTATGGATGGTTTATTTCCCAGCAGAGTGTATTTTAACCACAGATTCCCAGCAGATGTTTCAGAGAAGAATAATGCGGTGTCTCGGCGGCTGCTGGCCAATATCCCTCTCGCCCCCATCTCCTCCAGCATGGGACCAGTGAGGCTGTGTCAGCACGCAGCTCAGCTTTCAGTTACCTGCCTGGCTGGGTGCGGTTCGAGCTGCAGCCACATGGAAGGTTTTGCTGGCAACCCAGTGCTCTCGAGGGAGGCTCTGCTGGGAGCCACCTGAGCAGTGTGAGCGGGGCAGGGACGGGTGTCGATGAGTGTGCACTGGGGTGGCTGTGATCAGCATGCGTGTGCTTGCCAAGCCCTGAGTCATTAATTTGGCGTTCTGCTGAGCTGTAGCTGGGAGAGAGTCCCCTGCTCAGATGCTGATGGGGACGCTGACTCTATCAGTGTTGTTCTGCTGGGGAGGAAGGCTGGAAGTGACACTTAGGGTCGCAGTCCCCTAAGGCAGAATGGAGCCAGCCTGGCTGAGGATCACCTCTCCATTCATGCAACACAGTGCACTGTATCAGGCTTTGACATCTGATAACACCGTCCTTGCTTTCTGTTAATATGAATAAATCAGTATATAATGCCAACTGTAATGATGTAATGTGCGTATTAAATCTAAATACGTGAAAGAAAGGAGCTCCACATAATTTAGTTTCCTCCCCCTTGTTTCTTGCCAGACCCCTCATCATTTTGGCTCTTTACGTGTTATAAAGAGTGCTCTGGTTGGGGTTCCTGATTTCTTTGGTTAAGACTGAATTCTCTACAAACGTGTGGCTTAATGGTTTCTTCTCTATAGGGCTTCAAAATCTAAATCTGTCAGACTGTGCAAAGAAAATCAGGTGCAAAGCAGAGAAATAAGGCTGTGTCCCGAGCTGGTTAATGCCAGCCTGCCCTACCGCATCAGCTGGCACCGCTGATGTGATCTGATCAGATGCGGGCATGCTACTCCTGCCAAAACACAAAGCACAGTGCTTATGCTGCTTTTCTGCTTGGAGTTGGCTTCGTGCTAGCCACAGGAAGATAGATTATGCCTATTGGAATAAAATTACCTCTTCAAAGTATTTTGAGCGTTTTTTATGTTTTGGAAGAGTAAGTGAGCATCAGTTCAGTGCATTGTGTCATACAGCTGTGAAATTTTTGATCTGGTTCTAGCAGTTTTGCAATTTGTAGTGTTTGTAGCCTGATGGCTCCACAGCCCAACATGTGATTAGTTGGAGATGGGGGAAAAATTGAAATGAATGGAACTGTATTCCAGATAGGAATGATGGAAATGGAGGTTCAGAAAGATGTTTTACTGCTAATCTTCTTTGGTCTTGACCATGCATAAAAGCTGCATCATACTTGAAGTTACTATTCTATGAGTTTTGTGATATCATAATCAGAAATATATCAGAAATATATCAGAATCATATCAGAGCCCACTTAGATCTATATACAAGCTTACCCTGGTGACGTTTTTTTTTTAAAAGAAGGGTTTGGAAGATTGTAGGTTTCTATGTTTTCTACAGGTTCTTTCTGCTTGCAGCTTTCAGTTCATTAACATATACCTGGTGGTGTAAGATATGGAACAGATTGGGATCGTGACTCTGAGATCAGCACTTTTCATAGCTGGCCTAATGCATGTTAGCAGCCAGGAGAGACGTGCTGGGTGAGTGCTGGTGATGGGAAGACTCTGTGGTGAGCTCTTTCTCCACAGGCATGGGTGAATTGCAGCACTTCTACTGCTTCCTGAAACCTAACTGATGCCTAGACATTACCTTTCAGAAGTGCTTCTCCAAAAAGGGACACATCCTCTGTCAACTGTGGTTACAAAATCCCCAGTGATTGAACTGGTGGTGAATGTGGGTGAATGTGATGTTAACACTCCTTCAGGTACAGAGGGGCCCCAAAAATGTCTCCCCTCTTTCTGTTCTCTTCCGCTGATGCAAATGGACAGGAGCTTCAGCAGTTAGCCGGTCTTATGCTGATAGCAAACGGGCATTCATGAGGTCGAAATCTAACAAAAAATGTTGATGGGGAAATATGTGGAAAACCTTCTCAGTTTCACATCACCAGCTGTGATTCATTGTTGTTGATAAGCTCAGCTAAATGTTCTATCTCTCCTTAGCTTTCCTCTCCCCTGCCTCTCAACTCTTTCCCCCATTGACCTCTACAGCAGAGTCCTAGCTGTTGATTTATCAGGGCAGACTAGCTCAGCACTGTGTGGAGATTGCTTTTAATTAACTCTCTTCGTTTTTTCCAACCTTCAGGGAGCAGCAACCCTTTAATGATTTTAATATTTTATCTGGATTTATATCCACCTTAGGTGTTGTTTGTTGCTCTGCTTCCTCACGTGTTCTTCCTGAGCCATTTCCCAAAACGAAATGTTTGTTTCAGGTCCCTCATATAGAGTGAGTCGGAGTGTTTTAATGGCTTCTGAACTGGGAGGATGGCTCTCTGTGACCAACTGTGGTGTTTGGAGGAGGGTGAGGAGTTGGAGGTGATGCATTTTGGTGCTGTCCTGGAGCAAGGCTCCCTCCAGAGCTGTGCCTCACAGCTTTGAGTGGCAGCTTTGTTCCTTTGTGGCAGTGTGGCAGATGAGAGCCTGCTGAATTAAACCTGACTCTTCATTGGTTTTCATGGTCGGAGTTGTGAGCTTATTCTCACAGTCAGGTATGACTCTCAGGCTGAGTAAAGTACATGCTAATGTAATGACCTGTTGCTAAAATATAGTTAGCTTCCAGTGCATGAATATAGGTCAAAAGGAGATTCCTCATTTACCAGGAAAAGACTTTTTCTGCTGACTATGAATAGTTCTGCCAATTGAGATTTCTTCAGACTGATCATAAAGCAGGTGGACAAAACTTCTCCCACCTATAATTTTCTTATGAGAAGGTGCTGAGGAGTTATCTCAGGGATTGTTAGAGGAGGAAGCTCAGGGGAGACCTTAATCTTATAGAGTACAGTGACCAGAAAGGAGGCTGTAGCGATGTGGGCGTTGGCCTCTTCTCCCAGGTAACAGCAACAGCACTAGAGGAAATGGCTTCAAGATGCAGTGGGGGGTTCAGGTTGGATATTTGGAAAAACTTCTCAGAAAGAGCGCTCACGCTCTGGCACAGGCTGCCCAGGGAGGTGGTGGAGTCACCTTCCCTGGGGGTGTTAAGAAATGTGTAAGTGTAGCACTGAGAGATGTGGTTAACAGGCATGGTGGAGATGGGTCCATAGTTGGACTAGATGACCTTAGTGGTCTTTTTCAACCTTAATGATTCTATGATTCTATGAATTAGAAAAAACGTTATTTGTGATCTTAAGCATGTGGCAATTTCATTCTAGAGCAGGAAAACACTTTATAATCATACTCAAGGTTTAATACATCACAATCCCTTTTGTGGATTTTTTTTTTCTCAGTCCTTCTTATGGAAGGAATGACATGACTAAATGACTTGGTTATTGTTGCACCATCAGCTGCTGATATTTGGAGGACAAGAAGTCCTATTTCTTTGCTTTGAGCGTGGAGTGTTAGGCAATATATGAATGACATGAATGAAGTGAAAGGAAATCCTTCCTGGTTAGCAAGCAGGTCCTCGGTCCAGCTGATATCAGGAATAGTCGGGAAGTAAAGTAAGACTGTCTGCCTGTTTCTGATAGGAAGAATTAACTGAAGAATGCCATGAAACAACATTTAATGACAGTGCTTAGAGCTGATGGGGTGCAAAAATTTTACCATCAGAATGAAATGAATTACACTAAGTGGTAAGTAGTTAAAAATATTTCCTCCCTGAATTTAAAAATATCCATGCTGCCCACCAGATAGCCTGCTCAGTATAACTTGTATAACTCGTGCATTGAATCTACAGATACTGATGTGAGAACAGTGACTCAGTTTATTTTACAGGGCTACTTGTAAGTATGTGTGTTTGTAGAGTGTGTTGGTAAAAGAAGTTGAGAAGTTCCCAAATCTAGTCCTCTTACTGAGGAAAGTGTCTCTGAGACTCTAGCTGAGAGGAATATGATGCTGGGTAACGCTTATGAAAAAATTGGTGGGGCAGCACCAGATCACATATGTCATCTGGACTGTGGTTTGTGTATATGTCCTTCGTATCTTCCTCTGCAGTACACTTCAATTTAACCAAGTAATTATTTGGGTATATTTTTCCCATGTTGTTGCTGTGATTCCACAGTAACTAACTCCTTATCTGATTTGATTGCAAATGTGTTTGGTTCAGGTGTTCATTTTGCTGAGCCGAACTGAAAAAAAATTCCCTTCTCCTCTATTAGCAGCTTTCTAGTTTTGTTTCCCTAACTAGCCACAAAACCCAAGGACTATCAGAGGCTGGCTCTCCTGAGAATGTCTTCTGAATTCTGCACTGCTGCATACACACAGCCCACGAAGTTGAGGCCTGGCTGGCCCTTACAAAGCAGCCCGTTTCTCAGGCTGCTGTCACCAGCAACCTTCTCCTCCCTGCACCCCTTGGAGGGGAAGAAGAGGAACAGATGCGGGGTGAGCGCTCTGCCTTTGGGAAAGTCTCTGACCTGAAAATGGATTGAAATTCCAGCCGAATGGTTCCCTCCCTTGGTAACAGAATTGCACGCCTGGGCTCTGAGCTCTTTGCATTAATTCCATCTCTGCTAAACTTTACCAGTCAATTAACCATGTCCATCTCCTGCTCCAGCAGCCACATGTGCTGTTCTGCCACAGCAGGGTTTTGGAGCAGTAGCTCCCCGTAGCCTTTGCTGCAGCAGTTTTCCTCTGGCAGCTTCCCTCAAGCGTGGTTATCAATTAGGACCTGTCAGGGTTTTCCTGCCGATGCATCTGTTTTCAGGACTGCAGGACTTCGACCTTTTGCTGTTGTCTTTATAAATACTACTTTTTCCAAGAGGGGCCAGCTCAAATGCTGAGTGTTACATCTTTAAACTGATACAGAGGCTTCATGAAAATTTCAATCTTAGTCTGGGGGGATTCTGGTAAACCTGGATATTTCTTTCGCTTTCTGACATTTTGCTACCCTTGGGTTTTGGTTTTGCTTGTCAGAAAGGACTCATTAAGCTGACCAGTAGTTCCAGTGTTGGGCTGCAGGAATCACCCATAGTTTAGAGCTCTCCTTTGGTCAGTTGGCTAGCAGATGGGACAGGAGAGTGGCAGGTTCCTGCAAGCTGATGTCCAGGAGGCATTCACTGATGAGTTCTGATGCAGGTTTCCTCCAGAGGGAATTCTGTGCTCCTCTCTGCAGCTGGAAGAGTGGCTTGGCACTGGCACTGGTGAGCTCTTGGCAAATGCTTAAGGGACCACAGCAGTAGCTTGGACATGATTTTCATGCATGCTGTACTACCATCAAAACTTGAGTTGGACTACAGTGTCTATTAAAACACTATTAAAAAGATTCTGTATTTAATATCTTGCCTTGAGTGCATGGGTGATCCTGGTTAGTGGAAAGATATCTACGTAGGTTGTTCTGAAAGTAATGTCTCATATTTATTTCCATGGAAAATACAGTGACTACAAAGAGCACAATAACGCTGTTTGGTAGAGTAAATTTATAGGTACAAAGCACTATTTTTCAGCACAGTCACCACCATTAGCCAATTTGCACAGCTGAGCTGATGGTGAAATGTTCTTTATTTCACATTGTGACAGCTGTGTATGGCTGTCTTCTACAGGGCTTGTCTTTCACATCACTGTTGCCACTGCTGAAACCCACCACCTCACTATACTCATACCCACTGTTTGATCTCCATAAAAGTTCAGCAAATGTCAGTGAATGTCAATGGGTGCAATTTTTTTCCACATGGATAAATTCAGCGACACATCCTTGCTTCGTATGCACTTCCATGTCAGACACTGTTTTGACAGACTGCCCCTCTGCTGTTGTCTGTGACGTGGCAACCAAATGTAATGGAATATTGGCGAGAAGGTTCAACCTCTACTGTCATACCACCAACATCCACCTCTGATGTCGTAAGCCAACATAATAAAATAAGAGGCATAACTTTCAGAGCAGTCCTCGTATATTGTGAAAGCTGCCATCTGATTTGGCACTAATTGGTTCCTATGTGGGCACTTCGAGACGAGAAGACAAAGGCCAAATTGGCCAGAGAGGCTCAGTTAAGAGAAGGGAAGGTTTAAGAGAGGGTTCCTAGGTCTTACGTCCAGTCCCCTGGTACCATGTCAGATAATCCCTTTCATAAACTGAAAAGTCCTTGTCTTAAATCCCCAGTTGGACTGTTTGTTCCCATTACTCCTCTTGGGAAGGTTCCAGAACCCACTTCTCTGGTGGCTGGAAATAGCATTTTAATCCCTAGCCTAGCCCTACTTGTGACCAGTTTATACCCATTTGTTCTGGTGCCAGAATGGAGTTGTTAGTCTAAATAGTGTTACTCGGTTCACGTCTTCCTCTCCACTATCGGGAATTTGTATGACACTGTTGTGAGTCCTCTCATCGTTGTTCTGATGAAATAAACTATCTATGCTATCTTTTACTTCCCTTTAATCACCTAAGTATTTATTGCCTTTACCTTCTCTCAGCTTGGATTACTTCCACTTATCTTTCTTGAATATGAATAGACAGAACTGTACTCAGTGTTTCTACCAGATGAACTTTTGCCCTCTACAATAACTTTAATTTTACCTCTCATGGCAACACTTTGATTCTGTATTTGTTATTGTTTCACGCTGGTTGTTCACAGTCATCCTGTGACAGATGTAATGTCAGCCTGTGATTTTCTTACGTTTCTTCTGTCCTCTTTCAGCTGTCGTTGTTGAGGAGATGATCTCCATGGTGTCTGCTGAATTTTTTTTTACTATATTCCTTCCGCCTTATTCTTGCCTGATATTCTTAACTTCCTCGATGGCCCTCCAGCTTGGGGTCATCAGCACACATGCTTCTTGTGCCAAGGTCATTAGCAGAAACGCTGAAAAAGATCAGTCTGCAGACCAGGGTTTTTTTTTGTGCAACTCTGTAAGTAACTTTCCTTCAGCCAGTTACTGTCTTTGGTAGGACATAAACTCTGTCCACTTCTCTTTCTCTAGTTCTTCAGGTGTATATCATCATTCTTGTACTAATCTTTGTCTTCCTATTTTTGGTAATCTTTCATGCTTCTTGTTTTTCATTTTGCACTTAAAAAAAATTGATGTGAATAAACTCATGTTCAGTTAGCCTTACTGCAATAATTTGCAAAGTTTTAGAGCAAAAATATTTTATTTTGCTTTCCATACTTCAGCAACATAGTACTAACCATGATTTGCAGTATCTGCTTGAAGAACTTGCTAATAGATGTATGATTTCACATGGCAGTTCTCAAGCAGATGTGATTCAGTATTTGCGCCTTCACTGCACAACTGTGGATTCCACCTCAGGCACAGTGTTTCCTTAGCTCTTGGCCTGTTCCTACATTATGCTTTATCTGTGTACATTTTCACTGCAAAACAGCTGAAATTTCTTTAATCACTTGTGTTTTGATGTCTGAAGAATATTATTGTTTCTTAATAGCTTTCTCAAGTTCCAGCTCTTGACTTTGGCATTTCTCCTTTTATCACTCTACATCTGACCTTTAAGATCCACTTTTTTCTTGTATTACTATGGTTTTCTGTTCCTGAAGTGTGTCTGCTTAATTCTCCTGTCCTTTTCCAGGGTAATTATTCAGCCAATAACTTCTCCAGTCTTTCCAAAACAGTTCCAAACAAAGTTCTGCATTTTTGTCGTAAAGAAATTCTCCAAGTTCTGCTTTGTTACTCTCACACTTAAAGAGCAGGTTTGAAGCACTCAGAAACAGGTTTGGAGCACTCTGTGATGGTGATGGGAAGTGCACTATTTTGTACCTATTCTTTGGACTGCAGAAGTCTGAAGCTGTGTTGATTTAGGTCAAGCAGGGGCAATTATGCTTAATATTAAGATAGTTCACTTAATTAGTTTGTGCCTAGATGTGGCTTTTAAGAGTTCAGCAATGTAAAACCATGCTGCTTCTTTCATCAGAGTTGCAACCACTATGTAAAAATCCGGATTAACAACATGAAGTCATTTTATCTTAAACTACTTTGTACAATTTTTTCTTTCCTGATATTATTGATCTTATTTGGAGAAAAAGGTATCTATGCAAAATATATTTACATTTTTGTATGTGTGTATAGTATAGAAAAGAAAGAATATGTTTACAGATGGTGTTTAGGAAAACACGATATTGTTTGTTAGTCAGTGTCTTGGCATTTTAAGCACTTCCATATTCTTCTTACTAATTTACAGAAGGATGTGATTCAACTCTTTCCTATCGATTACTTTCAAAAACTTATAAATAGAATTTTTTTAATCTTTATTTATTTTATGAGGGAGGGCTCTGGGAACTTTTACAATATTACAGCACTCTTTGGATCAATGCATGTCCCAGCAATCCCGTGCATAAATGACCTAAAATCGTGTGATCAAACCTCTTCTCCCCTCCCCATCCCTAGAGAGATATTTGTAATTAGATAAAATGAGGATAGAATATGCATAAGTATCTGTTATGCTGGGATTCCTGCCCAGAAAGGAAACTAACGGCCTGAGCTGGTCATAATCTTCTGCACCCTGTATGCTATTGACAAGGCTATGGCTTGAGAATGTTGGGAGTTCAGAAGCAGATTTTGGCTGCTGTCGAGTGGTAACCTTTCTAAATTGACTGTCTTCCAAAACAAATGGAATTATGCATCCTATATTTTACTCAGCGTTCATTGTCGGGGACGTTTTGCTTGTAAGGGAGGGCCTGACTCTCCGATCTCATGCTTTATGCAATGGAAGCGAGTGTGAATTACTGCTGCTGTGGTTTGGAAGTGTTTCATGTTCACTTTGCCCAGATGTAAATGACCACATGAAGTGCAAGACAGAGGAGATCTGGGCCTGGAATTGTTGCTGGTTATTTTTTTCCATTTCATCTAGCAATTACTGCTCGTCTCCGCTTCTTCAGCAGAAAGCACTGTGGTGTTCTGGGAGTGAGTTCTCTCTCTCTCAGCTCAGACTGAAGAGCCTCTGAAGTCTGTATGCCAGGTTGTCTTCTCCTGAGATACTGCACCATATGAGAGGATCAGATAGGTGGCACTTTGGAAATCTGGAGGTTGCTTTTTGTACTATTGCAGCTTTCTTCTTTCTCTCAGTGCATTTGGTAGGTGTCAGCTCACCCCTCACAAACTTGTAGTTTTTCAGTGCTCTGTTAGATTTGTGTTTTTGTCTTGTGGCTTGGCAACAGTGAAACATAAACCCTGGTCTCTTATGAATCTGTCAGTCTTCCTCAGCTACCCCAGCCATTGGCAAATCCACTGATGAAAAGCTGTACTTGAACAGACAGGCTGTCTGTGTGCTGGTCGTCTTCTCTTGCTTTGCCTCAGCATCCTTGGGGTAGATGTCAGGGAAGGTAATGGAAGTATTGATTAAAGAGGAGCAAGGTCGTGTGAGAAGTTTGTCCTGCATGTTCACAAGGAAGGTACTACCCAGTATTTCCACTGCTCTGCCCATTGCAGCTAAATCTGCAGCCAAGACTTTGCTGAAACTCTTTTATTATTCCTTTTTTTTTCTTTTTTTTTTTCCCTCATGATTATGTCTGGCTTGGCATCTTTTTGAACCGAGGAAAGTTGATTTGTTTGCCCTCTCCACTTGTAGTAATTTGCAGTGGGAGATTTGGGGTGAAGCTCTGTTTTCTTGTGCATATGAGAGAGCAGAAGCTTCTTTGGCTGGAGTGGAATGTGTTGTTTCAAGGCATCGAATGTGGAAAAAAACCAGTTGGCTTCATACAGACTATGGGTTTTGTTTGTACTCAGTCAGTGTGAATTCACTGAAGTCCAAAATGTTGTGCCAGTATGAGAGATAAATCAAGTTTCTGTTATTTCAAGACAGCCTAGCTACCTTTCCCTTTAACTTCTCAGAATCTTCCCACCCTGTAGGATATTCAGCAACACCCTGTGCTTAGAATGTGTGAGCAAATGTTGACATTAGCTGCCACCTATGAGATCCTTAGCAGAAGTCTATAGCTTAACACGCAGGACGGGCAGCAAGATGACTTCTTAGTAACGGGGATGGATCTGAACAAAATCCTGGAGCTCAGCACTTCTTGTGAGCTTCCAAGATTGAACCTGGATCTGAAGTAAAATGTCTTTAATGGACAGGATCCAAACACCCACATGCTTTGGCAGAGCTCAGATCCAAATTTTGTCTACCTAAAGAATCAAGGTTCTGTTTTCACGTAGATTCATTTACTAGTGAGAAGCAAGGGAAGGGATAAAACAGAAAATATGACACATTGGCAAAATTGTTTTTCAATACTGTTTTTCAAAGTTTTTTCCATGAGGCATCAGCAGCTCTTAAAAATCACAGGGAGAGAGTACAGTTGTCAATGAGCCAGAACGGTTAAATGCTTTTAAATATTTGAGTTGGGTTATTCCTTCACCTTTCTTTCTCACAAACATGTCTGGTAAAACTCCAGTAATGAAAACACTTGCTTGGAGGGAAAAATAAAATCCTTTTCAGCAAGTAATGATGGTGACATTTTAATCATATCATAACAACACTGTTAGCAACGGTTTAGGTTTGGCATTGAACATATACACAACATTTGTTCTTTTATACACTATCAGTATTACATAGTAAAAATAGCACAATTGCAAAACCCATTTGCCACCCTTGTGCCAACTTTGTTCAGCTGACAGTTGCTGTTTGAACTTTTAAAGCAATGTTTCGTCCATATGTTAATACCAACTGCACCATTAATTCTCTCTGCTTTCAAATGATGCTCTGTGCCCTACAACCACACACGGTATTTACTTCCCAGTCTGGGATACCTGCGAGACTGTATCTGCCAGATAAGCTGTGCTCACCCTGGGTAGCTCCGTACGTCAAGTTGGTAAAGAGCAGTATTAAGATAGCAGCTGAAGAAAGATCCCTGCTGCCTGTGCAGAAGTTTGTTATAGCCACTTAGCTTCACTGAGCCATTTCAGGATGGTGCTATTCAGAAAATTTCATCTTCCTACTGGGAGACTTGGTGCTATTCTACAATGTTTTGGATGCTGTGTGTTCTCTCTAGTTGTTTGCTGAATGCTGATTGTGTAATTCTCACTTCAATTTATTTACGGGCTTTTGATTTTCAAAAAGAAACAAAATCACAGGGGCAAACCAAGGCTGAGAGCATACAGTAAATGAACACTGTAAGTGGTGTGCTACGTGGTAACAGGTGGAAGTCTTCACTTGGATCAGGCTGAACTGGTTCTGGTTTAACAAAAGACAGAACTTGCCCCAGATCATATGGTGCTCCCTGAGGTACTTACTAGCAGAGAGCTGGCTGATACACAGATATACTTGCTACTGCACCATCTCACAGTGCTGGAATTCAGCTTGAGTAGGTACATATAGATCTTATTTCAAAGCCTTTAGAATTCTGCCTCAGTCCTACTGTTAAGATAAAATCACGTTTTATTTTGGGAAGGTTGTCATTGTTTTCTGTACTTACTTCTGTCACGGTTTCTCAAGGATAGGGGATAAGCATCAAGTTGGTAAGAGTGAATCAATATGCAAGAGTTTGTGTGTAGACTGGAACATGATCCCAGAGTGGGCAACTGATGGAATGTCACTCTTGAGAGGACGTCCCAGGGGATAAGCTTGGACATACAGAGAGAAGCCAAAAGTGCAGCTAAGAAGTGCCATTTACCTATAAGCTATGGAATGGTTTTGTTTTCTGACAGGCCTTTTTGGAATTTTGCTCAGTGTTTCCTTTTACATATTTATGAACATAATACTACAGTGAACTTGATTGTCATGACTGATACCAGACCCGTGCTTATAAAATTGCATGAAAATCCTTATTTGTTCCAAGATGCTATTAGGGTTGTTAGACCTTTGTTTAGCTGGAAATTGTTTGAAGAGTGATGAAAGTTACTCCATAATAAAATTGTAGCTCTACAGTGCTTGTGTGAGACATTTGCTTTTCTGATTTAAGCTGGCAGCACATTCAAATAGCAATAAGGGTATCACTGCTCTGGCTGCAGTGGTGCCTGCGCTCCGCAGAGACTTGGTGCTACCTGGTGGTATAGGTAACTCTTCGTCTGCCTCTCTCTCCAAGGGTAAGAGGCCAACACCAGTTCTAGTCTGGTTATGGGGAAGGGAGTAGTAGTAAGAGGAGGAAAGGAGAACCAGGGGAGAATGAGGTATGCTTCTCCTTTTCCTACTGGGAGGGTTGGGAGGTGAGGAAATGGTGCCTGCATCTGGGGACCGCAGCTCCCTTCCAACAGTAGCTGCTTGTACTCTGCAGACAACTTAATGCTCAGCCTGGTTTCCAAATGCCTTTGATAACGTTCTTTTCTCTAGAAGCTTCTAAAGAAATTAAACTGCCCTGGAGATTCCTCTGGTACTACAGTAGTTGGTTAAAAACCTGGAAACACAGGCTAGGAACAACTGGTCATTTCTCTCATTTCACCTGTGGATGCCCAGCTGCGTCAGCAAGTGGGCCTGTGCTGCCTGGTATTTGCAAATGGTCTGGGAAGTAAAGTGGACAGAGAGGCAGAAAACTTAGCAGCTAACTGCTAATTATATTGTATCTATAGTAATATATGATATATACTAATTATAATAATTATATTCCAGGTTGGAAAGACATAAGGTCGCTACAAAGTATTGAGGAAGGACCATGAGAACCTGAAAAATTGGGCTAATTAAAATGGCTGATCATGTTCAGTTTAGATAAATGTAAATTAATGCAAGTGGGGAAAAACAATCTCAAATTAACATACATAGCAATGGAGACAGAACTAGTTACTGACACTGAAATGAAAGGTTTTGGAGTTATAATAGATAGTTTCATCAGTGTATGAGCTTTGTGCTCAATGGCTGGGGAAATAATAAAGTAATAAGAAAAAAAGGAAGAAGTAAGGGAAGATGGTCTGAGTATTAGGAGTTATTATTTAAAAGAATGAAAATATCATTGTTATGACATTGTATGAACCCAAGTTTTGCTGAGTGTTAAATAGTGTGAGCAGTTTGGTCTCCTCGCATTGAAAAGGATAAAAAACCTCAAAGGTGTGCTTAGAAGAAAACAAGGACAATGAAAAGGAACAACTTCTCTATCAGGAGCTATTAAATTAATTTGGGTTTTTCAGTCTGTTCGAAGAGTTCTGAGGATTATGTGAAAGAAGCATCACTGAAGAGGCAAATGGGATGAATGTTCAATTTCTCTTGAAGTTGGAAGTTAGCACATGAAATGCGGTCAAAAGAAGCTGGTAAAAGATGCACTAAAAGAGATGATTTTCACAAAATATTAAATAAAGCTGTGGAGCTCTTTGCGATGGGATGTATGGGGTGTTACAGTGAATGTAGGTCCAAAAAGTGTCAGCTTCACAGACGGAAAAGCCTTCAAGAGCTATTGAATGCCAGATGTCTGAATCACATTTTGCTGGAGGTTGAGAGACTGTGTCACTGTATTTTCTGTAGAATATTACTCTATCCTGTCCATATTTTGTGCACTTCCTTAGGGATTCCTTATTGGCTGAAGTTTGAGACAGGATCTTGGGTTTGGTGGACCTTTGCTCTGACCTGGTGTGGCCATTCTTATGTTTCAAGGGCTCTGGCAGTCATATAGTACTTAGCAGTGTTGCAAGAAAGGCCTTGAGAATTTCAAAGTAAGAGACCCAGAAATGCAAGGCAGAATTATGATTACTGGTTAAATAACCCGAGCTTTATTTTGTTTTTTTGCAACGTTTGCTCCTTCATGTCAACCCTAGGGGGAAATTTGTGTGCCAGTTCACCCAGGTCTTGCAACAACCTGAGACAACCTGTTTATTAAACATACACTTTGGCTGCTATACAGAGGAAATGGCACGATCCCGACTGGTAATGCAGAGACTTGCATTCAGTTTCTGCCTACACCGTTGACTTTCTGTATAATTCTAGCCAAGTCCTGTACGTTTTTTTCCCTGTGCAAACAGATAAAACCTTTTGTATCTCTTATTGAAGAACAGCTTGAGATTAATGGTTGTAAAGTGCTAAGTAAGTGCTAAAAGTTGTGTGTGCATGCAAAGTTTGTTTGATGCTGATTTGCATAATGGCACTGCAGTTAAGGAACTCACTGTCTTCCCTGGCTGTTCACAGGCCTCTAATTCAGACCAGATAAGGAGTGAAAACTATGTTCTAGAGGAAAAATTCTGAACTGATTCTACACTTACAATTTATTCACTTCCTTAAGAATGTGTACTGTCAGGGTTAACACCTGGGAAATCTTGAGTAGTCTGATTTGTGTAGAAGAAGCATTCTTCTTTGTCCTGCCTGTCTTGTTGCACTTTCTTCTTGTTTTGGTGCTCCCACTAGGCCGTTGTTTATGGGATGAATTTCTAGTCATGTCTCAGATTTGCAGTCATAGGTGAACTTTGCTCTTCCATGTGGCTTTTTCTGCTCCTGTGGCCATTTGCAGACATGTCATGTAAGTTATTATTTGTAATGAAAGGCAGCCGATGGCACTTTCACACAAGGTTGCTGTCCTCTCCTCGTGCTCTGCAGTAGCATTCCTGAATCCTGACGAGAAGATAAAGAGATGCTCCTGTTCAAATTTAAATATATCAAAGGCCCTCAAACCTGCTTTGGCACTTGCTGCTGAGCTAGGTGGTACCAGATTTCATAGAGACATGGAAAATTCTTGGCATCCAGCTCTTGTGTCCTGGGTAACTGCTTCTTGCTTAAACTGAGTTTCAGCGAGGAGATGTGAAGCCTGTGCTCCCTGTCTACTCTTCCTAACCTTCTCTGCACATACTATAAAACTGCAATGGCTTCTGTGAGGCTTTTTCCTCCTTTGGACAGACTGAAGTCTGGCAAGGAGCTGAGTGGAATCTACTTGATTTTCTGAATTTCTGGGAAGTGGTTTGGTTCCTGGCTCTGTCTGCTATTAGATCTGATTGCTATGGTCCTTATGCTTCTCTGGTACAGCTGGGGCATGTAGATATTCCATCTCTGCCCTCTTTTCCCAACTCATAGCCCTATGCCTTTCCTGTTTCTAGGGCAGAAAGCCTTCTCCTCTCCTTCCCACTTGGGTTTCTCCACAGGAGAGCTGTCTATGCAGGAGTGACTGCTGCTCTAGGTTGACAGAATGATGAACAATTGTATATTAGGCCCTTGATCAGGCACCTCTAGGTGTTTCTAGGATACTGTATACATCTCACAGAAGGAATGAAAACATCCATCTTTCTTAGTCCCTTAGCAAGGTATTAAAACACCTCTCAGAAGTCAGCAGGAAGCTCCAGGGTGCTGCTTTTATATATCATAATTTGAATCTTTAAACATCAATCACATTTTTGAGGGCTCTTTGGAGGTAAAACACAAAGTTTGGCAGCACAAGCAAGAAAACCTACATGATTGCTTTTTTCTATGTGGATTTGGGTGCTGGGATTTTATCAGTTCCCCGCTTCAAAGCTGTTACCAGTCCAGAAGTGTGGAAGAGGACCCAATTTTGTGCAAGCTGTCTCTGAGTTTCACTAACAAATTTCCTGACACATTTCATATTAAATAGTATATTGTATATTGTATTATATAATAGTATTATGTGGTTCCTATGGAAAATCTTCCTGCAGCAAAGGAAATGAGCAGCTCCTGTTAATATGTCTGGTCATTGTTCACACATGGAATCATTCTGTAGGGCATCAGAGTGGTCACAATATGAAAGCAAGTCTCCATCCTAAATGTGAAGGCAAAAACAATGTGATTACTTTGTTATATTATTGTGTTTTTCCAATACTCCCTGGTAGGTCCACAGGACAACTGCAGGTGTCTGCTAGGAATAAATGTGTGGACTGAGAGGAGAGGCTTCTAATAGAAGGAGAAATGGCATCTACCAGACAGGACTGTCTGCAGGGGTGATCTGCAGAGCCACACTGAGACATGTGGCATGGAGCCGATGCCACAGGGAGCAGTGTTAACTGGAAGCCCCTAAATGCCATCCTCCTCCCTCAATAAACCCTGCCTGGAGATAAAGCTCAAGAGAATTCTGCCAGTGCTCCGCATCTAAGACTGCAACAGGAAACTTCCCAGATTTAGTGCAATGCCCTCTCCCACAGGTTTTATTTCATTCATGCCGTTCACCTTGCAATTTGTTTCCACTGATACTCTAAGCTTCGTGTGTACTGGCTATAGACACTTTCTGATTTGGGTAGAAACAATTATTTGAACAAGAGCAGTCTGTCTTGATTCTATATACATAGTTTACCTCGAAGCTCCATGTGAAGGCCACCATGGCCTTTTGTTCTTTGC
Source organism: Lagopus muta (assembly GCF_023343835.1). Taxonomy (NCBI): domain Eukaryota; kingdom Metazoa; phylum Chordata; class Aves; order Galliformes; family Phasianidae; genus Lagopus; species Lagopus muta. The sequence goes on from NC_064438.1 coordinate 26,354,131, forward strand.
ATACATGTAAAGTGATACCTAAACACAGCTTAGCAAACAGTTATTCTATGCAGTGCAAACAGGTACTCTGGGCAAAGGGCACTCACCCCAGGTTGGGCTGTAGTGATGATGCTCAGCAGTGGTCCTGTCACAGACTTTCCTTCTTAACCTGGCTACTTTTGGTCACCTGCGTACATTGCACTGCTTCTCTGTCTGCCCAGTAGCCAAAGGTATCAAGTTTTGAGGTACTGCAACTGATTTAAAAAACATTACCATGTGGACACGAAACCCAGTCTAGTTTAAAATACGCCACTTTTTGAGCTAAGTACTGAGAGGTGTGTTGAAAACTTGGAGTGTCTTTGAAAATGTAATAAATATATTATACTAAAATAGAAAATTTCCAATTCAATATTGATATTTTAGCCTATAGGAGTATTTTACTTTAGTTTCATTTTGTGCCTTCCTCTGTATGTAATCTTGGTTGTAGTTTTAGCTACAGACACCTGAAAGGTGTAGAAAAATCTTTAAACTGTCTTCTGGCAGTTTTGAGGTAGTTGATAACACTGTCAAAGTGTTAACTGCAGTTTAATCCTTATTTTTAAGGGGCCTGGAGACATTCTACCAGAGTGACTTGCCAGTCATCCAAACTCAATGTCAGTTTTTGCTGAATTGATCATATTTTTAGTGGAAGAAAATAGAAATAGTTAGGATATACTGTTTCTTTAACTTCTGAAATGCCAAAGTGAGATGGGGCATACTAAGCAAGCAACCTAACAAAGTGAAGTGATGAGTTACCATTGATGAAGCACACTAAGAGGTTAGAATTGAGAATGTTTGTAAAGAAGGTGTGTGAATGTGTGCATACATGTATAAGTTGCTTCACTTTGAAAGCAAGTCAGTGGAAAGGAGTGCAGCTACAAAGGTGTCTGATCCTAAAGGTTTGTAGCATTTTAATTTGAAGAAACTTGTGTCCCTATGGGACAGAAGAGGATGTATGCAGTTTCTTTCTCTGCTATAATCGTAGTTTCCCTGTAATTATGATAGGGAATCAATAGGAAACATGATAGAGGTGTGGTAAAGCAGGAAGAGAGATTTTTGTGGAGCAGAAGGGAAGTGTAGAAAGACTGTAACATAAATGAAAGACATTTCGTAGAGTATTTGTAAAAATTAGGATTAACTGGAAATCAGTATTCTAAGTAGCTTCCAGTAGACTGTCAACTAATTGCACTAACTGTGCAGTCTCTGACCCAAAGAGCTTGCAGCTGTCAATTACAGCTGGTCCTTGTCACTGCTAAACAGCAGGATGGGCACCGGAAAGCAAATGAAACCTATGAGAGCAGCTGGTTAGCTGTGGAGCTCCTTGGAGGAGAGAGGAGCCTGTAGGGCCTGGTGTGACATCCTTGGGCATCATGGTGGGAGTTTGATTGAGGAGAGGACTCAAGCCTGCAAGAAATCAGCAAGGCCTACTTTCCAGCCCTAGGTGAAAAAGTGATTAGGGGGAGTTTGGGAAGAATTGTAGAGAGAGGGCACTCATGGCAAGGAGAAGGCAAATACAGCCCCAGCTGTAAATGCCAAAACTGATGACAATTGTGTTTCCGATCCTGAGGAGAGGCGTGGTATGGAGACCCCTTGCTGTGTTCAGGTTTTTAGAAGCTACACCACTTTGAGATCTAATAACTCTTCCTGCCCCTGCTAATGGAAATGCCTTTCTCTCCAATCTCCTTCCACTGCAGCGTGGAGGTGGGAAATGAGGTGGCAATGGCCTTGCTGGAAAGGGCAGGAGGCAGTGTTAGTGATGGCTCTGCACCAGTGTGTTGCAGTGCAAAAAGAATTGCACAACTGTCACTTTGAAGTTTGTGGGTTACTGCTCTGGGAGGAAGCAGAAGCAAGGATCCTTTTCCTCTGGCTCACAGACTTAACCCTTGACTTGCTAAGCAGGATTTGTCATGCCAGATCAGACCTCTTATCTGCCTTATTCAGAATCCTATTCTGGCAACATCTTTCAAAGCTGGATTTTCTGCATATTCTAAGAGTCTACAGTGGAAACTTTATCAGGGTAACCCAACCACACAGCCTGAAGAGACCCAGTACTACCATGAGAGGCGCTGTTTGCTTCCAAGAGATTCCCTCTCCAGTGCTGTTCCCCCCTACTACCTTCTCTTGGAATCTGTAGTATCTGAGAAACGTAATCCCATCACCTGTGAATAAATTGCTTGTGAGTACGGAGTGGATACTGCTCCCACTATATTTGACAGAGGCCCCCAAGAGAAGCCTCTGAGGGTAAATCTCTCTGAGTCTGCCTACATTCAAGTGGTTAAAATGACCTGAGCACCTCTTCTCCCTCCTTGCTCTCCTCTGACAGACTATAGGAGAAGTTCTTGCAGATTTGTGTGACCTGAAAGGACTTAGTCATAACTTCCACAACAGCGCTCAACATATAACATCACCAAATGCAGTAGTTTCCCAGCTTTACTGTCCATCTGTCTGTGCTACAGTAATTTCAGTAGTTTCTTCTTTTTTCTTTTCTTTCTTTTTTTTTTTTCTTCTTTTCTGAATTGAACAGTATAAATGAGGACTTGTTAACTGAGCCTCAACCTCTGTTTTTTGCTATGTGGTGGTTTGCTCGCAAAGAAGGCATGTAAGATCTTTCAGCTTGAAACCTGAAATGTTTTGATCAGGTGTTAACAACACCACAAGGTGTGCTGAGGGCTTAGACTAGCCTCGGGCTCTACTGGTACATAAAATATATCAACCCTTCATGTTGTCCTGAATGACTGTTTCATTCTTGCTTTCTCATTTTTGCAACAGTGAGTAGCAAACATACTCTTTTCTTTCACATCATAGATATGAGACAAAGGAATACAGAAGCCCAGCCCAGAATTCAGAAGTGCATAGAGGCAGAACATGCACCTCATACTGTCCGCCTTCAAGGGTGGAGAATAAAAGTAGTTCATTGGCAGGAAAACTTTTATAGAAGGTCAGCATTTGCCGTAGGTGTTGCACTGCCATAAGGGCATACCTATCCAATTACAGACAGTAGCGGTGCTTGTCTATTCTGCCCAAAAAGCATACCAGAGAACGCTACACAGTTTCTTGCAGAAATTTGTAGCTGACTTTACCACCCTGTTTTGTTCTGTCCTTTGCTCAGGAGAGGGCTCCAAAATTGGCACTGGATGTTTTGCTGAAGGACAGGATGGTTCTGCATGGCATGCTGCAGATTCCTGCCTTTGCTGCTCCTGGCCCAGCGTACCTCCTTAAGAAAGGATCCACAGCATGCTCTATATGTGCTTCTGGTCATTACAGACTTGTCTGTCTTACAGCCTCAGCTTAAATACTGCTGGGAGTTTCAGGACATGCACTGAAGCTGTGAGTGGGAGAGAAGTTTCATGAAAGGAGTTCTATTTGAAATAACTGTGCTGAGGAGTTTTCTGGAGCCAGTGAAGAGACTTACCAGGCTTTATATTGAATCCAGTGCACGCTGGTCAGGATTTTGCATGCTTAATCATTACTGTGTGGCTGTGTGTGTAGTGCAGAAATACTCAGGAAGGTCTGCAATTATGATACACCTCACTGTCCACTCCATGCCTTGAACTAAGGTACACAGAATAGCAGCTCACATCTTCAAAGCAGTGCACCAGTTCTAATACAGGAAATTCCTGTGATGGGTCCAAGTGATGTTATTCCCATTTTTAAAATTAGAGAACTGAGAGAGGGATGAAGTCACAAGCTTGGGATTTTAGAAAGATTTAAATAACATTCAGGAGTTGCTGGCTTTTGTGCTTGTGTTAAGCATGACAAAACATGCCTGTCTGGACATTATTTATATAATACTAATACATTTTTAATATATAAAAGTATGTGTATACTGTGTGTGTTTATTACAGTTCCTCACAACTATCAGTCTTCTTGGAGATGCAGGTCTGTAAGAGCTCACGTGTTCCCAATACATGACATCTACCTGCATAATTTCATCCAGCTCTTTGTTGCAGGCAGCTGCTCCCCTGTCACACGTAACCTAGGGTATACTGAGGCTTATGGTAGTCTGCAAGTGGTGCTATTGATGGTTTGTCTCTTCAGTTGCTTTTACATAAAACAGAATGGAGGAAACAATGAAAATAACTTCAGACTGGTTTCGCAAAACATTTTTTTAATGTCATTAGATGAGAAAAAAACTGGACATGTTCAGCCTGGGGAAGAGACAGCTTTGGGGGAAAATGAAGAGACGCCTTCTGATACTTGTGAAGAAGTCACCAGGGGGATGGAGCCAGGTTCTTTGCAGCATACATTTAAACAACACAAGAGCTTGATGGCAAGGCTTGCTGACAGACATGTCCCGGACCTAGTAAGGTGAAGGGCTTCCTTCAGCTCTCCATGGCTGTAAATAAGGAAGCTCTTTCACATGGCGTGAGTGATTTCTACTAATATTAAAGGAAGTTAGCTCAGTCTTTGCTCCTTCTCTCCTTCCCATTGAAAGAGTTGCCTAAGAGTGACTCTCTTACAGTTCATGGATGTGGTGGGCATAGTTGGGGAAGGTCCTCATAATTCCTTTCTAGAGGACAGCAGTGTTTATTATAACCCAGATTGCCTCCAGTGACCATGGCTTATGGTGTATGAAACACACATTCTCAAGAGGTAATTTCTTTCCTAATCTGTTCTTTTGAGTATGGTAAGTGAAAGCTGTCTATGCCACGTGTGTTTAGTTTGGGGAATTTGTAATAGACTCTTGAGAGAGATCTAATGGGAACATAAGTAGAAAATAATGGAGTTCTTGCAAGTCTTACGTTTTCAGAACAGACTAGTATTAATCATGTAACACCCTTTTCCTTAGAATAAGGAACACATGCAGTATGTTTAACTTTGTTAGATTTTCTGTGCTCAGAACTGTAGACTTCACTTTTGTGGATTTATTGGCAGTAAGCTGTGTCAATAGAGTTACTCTGAGTGCATGCTGGAAGCAGTAGGTTTTGTGTGGGATAGAATGCTGTATTTCTCATTTCTGATCATTTATTCCAAAGTGCTGAGACTTGAGTCTGAAACATTTTTTCTTGGAAAAAACTGTACTGTATGGAGAAATAAAAAGTAATAATGTAAGAAAAACATAATACCAGAAAAAAAGATACAACTACAGAGCAATAGTGGCTGAGCTGGACACACTGTAGGTAGCAATGCAATGATAATGGTTGCATTTCTGTCAGGAACTCTTAATTTGAAAAGAACTTTATGAAGCCTTTACCGCACCTCCCTTCACCCTCCTCTCAGTCGCTTGTAGAACATGTTGCCTAACTGTTCTCATTTTCTGTGAAGACAAGGCTTTTAAACTGAAACATAACCTCTGACCCTCTCACCTGACACTTGGTAAAGGTAGATAATGTGAGACTTTCCACTTATCACTGAACACCTGAAGCTGTAAGAGGATACTTCTTTGCTAGGTTGAAGCTCCAGAAAGCTTAGCAACCTGTCTTTCTTTCTTCTTGAACTCTGAGAATACCATTAGGACAGGAAAATTGAGGCTGAGATATCAGCACATAAAAGAAGAGTCTCCTTCCTCTTGTCTGTCTAGTCAAGTTGGGCAGGAAAATCCTTTTGACAACTCAGATCATGTGTTTCCTGAAAACGTTAATGAATTCTGCAAGCTGCCTGGAGAAACAAGCATGAGAATCATGCCTGGCAGTTAGATTTCAGGCACAATGAGTCAAAGCACCCTACATTTATTTGTGGTATCCTTAGCGTTCTTGAACAGGTTGTTTAACTACTCAGCAACTCTTTTTCACTTCCTATATAAGGAGAACAATAAATCTTACATGAGCTAAAGTAGCATTTTAAGGGTTACATGATGAGTGCTTGTAAAAAGCCTTAAAAGGACTTACTGGGACAAATTGTAATTATCATGTATGCGTCATGACTACTAGAGATTGCTTCTATGCATGCACATGTATGTGTGCAGTTGACTCAGGTACAGTCTGCTGAGGGCACCTCCCTTATAGTGGATTTAAAAATTAGTTTTTAGATTTAGGAGGTGGAGGAAAAGTCTTCTGCTAGTGGTAAATGACTTACTTCAGTGGGATTTGCTGTTTACTGACCTATTAAATTTAGGCAGGGAGTGGGGGATGAAGGAAGAAAATAATCACACTTTCTTCTGTTTTGGTGGCTACAAGGTCTTCCCTTTTCTATGGTGTGTTTACAGGCAAGATCTTCCAAGATTGCCTCATCTTGTCTAAAAAGATCAAAGAACCATCATTCATTCAAAGAAGCGAGAAGATAACTTTGTGCTCCACAACACCTTTAAGCCTATGGCTTTTCTCCAAAGGAGGTAATTCTCTGGTGTTTCTAGTGAACACCAGACACCAGTTTCACTAGAAACAGTTCACAGGAAACTGATTTGAAATGCTTCCCCCCAGTACTTCACAAATGTACATGTAAGAGCAAATGACTGTCAAGGAGAGCTGTGTGGAGAAAGGTGAAGATGGATTTTGACTCTAGCTTTACTATAGATGCTTAACGAAGATGCATAGACTTTGCTTCAGTTCAGTGGTATTAGTGGAGAGAAAGATGAGAAGTAAAAAGAACTGAAAAGTATGGTTAAAGATGGAGTCTTTTAGTTGGGCAGCTTTTTCCTTCTCTGGATTTCCCATGTGTTCTGTATTTTCTTGACTCTAACACCTTGAAGGGAAAATGCAAGCACTCAGTGGAACGTTTTTGAACTGTAATTTTTAGGTAGTCACGTGTCCGTAATCAGAATGTCTGAGATCCATATACATGCAGTCCCTCCTAATTGAAGAGTTATTTTGAACCCTGCTTAAGTTGTTGCTTAAAAGCAGAATGCTATGAGAACACCTTGTGAGTTGAGTAGAGGCAGCATGGAGTTTCTGGGGCAGTGATTTGGAAATTAGAGAAGAGCAGGGAATTTTTTGACTAATTATTTTGGGGTAAACTATACCAAATCATCAAAATCAATCCAGTTCACAGAACTCAATTGATTTTTGATTAATTTTCTAAATGAAAGAATTGATAGTGTTTTCCAGAAAAACAATGGAACAAATAGCTTTATTCAATTTTAGTAGTTTTTAGTTTATTTCCTTTTACATGAAAATGACTTAATTCAAAAGAACCCAAAGGTTAAAATCAAAGTGAAGCACCGTACTCAATTAAATACAATTTTTTTTTAATGTATTGTCAGCTTGTGCTCATTTTTGAAATTTTAAGTTTTTGTGCTGTTGTGGAAGATGACAACAAATGTCTTCCAGAACACCATAAGTGAGAAAATCATTTCCCAGTAATATTTAATAAGAGATGGGAGTCCAAGAAGTTCTTATTTAGTTTGTTGGGCTGAACAAAACAGAAGCCTATACTACATGGCTATGACTGCTGCTGCTTAGCCCCCCATATAGGGGAACTTTTAACTCTAGCTGTAGCATTGCTGATTTTGAGAACTGTGTCATAGGCAGATGCTTTTCATCTCCAGAGGAAGGTCAAAAATTGTGATTTAATTTTTTTAATAGCGCCTTTTTGAATGTCTGTCTTTTAGGTTTATAGCCTGTACAGTACAAATCCAAAGTATTCTCTGCAAATTCAAGAGTTAGAAACACTTTTATGCTTATGAAGGCTACGGTTGTGTAAATGTGGCTCTGGAGCGGAACTTTGATGAAGAACACCACATTGCACTAAATGTAAAATCAAACCATAAGAACTGGTAAGATACTGTAAATGAGTTGAGAACAGACCCAGTGCAACTGGCTGTCTATGCAGCAGGCACATGGAAATGAACTCTTGCTTACAGAGTTCCATGAAGTTCCAAAGAGAATGTGATTCATGCAGACTTTATTAGCTGGACTTTTTTTATTTCCTGTGATGATGACAAGCTATCTCAAACTGGAACAAAGTGAGGCATTTTTTTGCTTGATAGAATGTTTCTGTCTTTGCATATTCACCTGGCTCAGGGGCTAGTTTATTTGTTGTTTTTTTTTCAGGAAAGGTGCCTGCTTTTGCCCAACTTTATGATGGGTAAAAAAAATGCTAGGAAGATGAGTGGCTAACAAAACGTCATCCACTGAATTGACAGCTTACCTGAGTCTGACACTATAAACTGTTCTGACTCATGGTCAGGCAAATGAGGAACAGCAGCATTTATCTTCTTCCTTCTCCTCATTCGTTCCATTCAAACCAGTCTTCTCTACAGTTAGGGATCTCTTGCTTAGATTCTGATGTTTTGTTCAAAAGCCATCAGAATGGGTGCATTAATCCATGGGATGTTTCATAACATTTGTGATAGGCCTACTTCCAAACTAGATTGAGAACTGAATATATGAAGGACAGGGGTTTGTAGGGAATCTCTAGCTGGCAGAGTTCTGCCTTCAGCTAAATCATTTATGAATCAACGAATCAGTTAAATCTTCACCAGGTGGTCTGGGCTCATAGTAGCTTTTCAGAAGTAAAGCATTTAGGTGTGGCTCAAGGACAGAGGAAGGACCTATAAATGTTTTCAAAGCAGCTCTTTCCTTTTCATAGGTGAACACAAACTGTTAACCTCCTTTTCCAGTTAAGAAGTTCTCTTAGAAACATACATACTACATTATATGCAACTTAGAGCGGCTGTTGAATGTGAGGCCCACTGTGGAAACTGCAACAGGGACTGTTCGTATCAAGCAAGTAGTACTTCTGTGCATCTCAGCGGCCATTTGGACTTCTTCATACTGCTGTTGGAACGGCACCTGCCTGGCGGCTGTCAGGGCCTTCTCCCTTCCTCCTTCAGCGAGGTTGCTGTTTGTGTTTTCTGTTGGCAGATCAAGTAGTATCCAGTTTTATCTGCTGAGCTTTATCTCCTGTCATGAAAATCAATTCTCCCTTCTCTCTTTGAGAATAGACTACTCCCCAGTGAAATAACTCATGCCTTTCTCCCTTACATTCTTTAACTTGCTTATGCTTTGACCAGGTGGTTTGTTATATTACCACATATGGTTTGTACAGCTGGGCCTCTGAGAGGGAAAGAACATCCCTTCCCCCCAACCTCCCCCCAACCTGCAGTCTTTACTCCACTTCTTCTTCCTTCTCTCTTCCCTACCCCCCACACCGGAAAAAAAATCAACTAATCAACCGTTGCATCTATTAAAATATTAGTCTGTGGGATGCTACATGCAAGAGCAAATCCTACAGAAACTTCTTGCACCTGCAGGGGAAATGTTCCATATACGGTATGGAGACTGGCAGAGTCTTGATTCAGAATAAAATTTAAATGATTCTGGTCGTTTTGCCACATCCTGTTTCTCTCATTTATGCATGCACTATTTTGATAACCAGCAAATAGTTCTCAGCTTGCTGGAGCTAAAGATAGCCTTGAATTGTAGCACTGCTATCTTGCTCCTTTAGAAGTGCTTGGGTTCTCCCTCCTGCAGAGACTGGGGCCAGCCTTGAAAACTGGGACCCGCCACAAGTTTCCTTTTAGCATTTATTTAAGTTTAGCATGATTTCATAACTGCTTTTGAAGTGTTTTGGAGTAACCCAAACTTGACTACTGGCACAGTTTTGTTCTCTGTTTCGTCAAATGACTGGTGTCACCTCTCTTTTCATTTGTCTTTTAAGTTGATGTCCTTTGTTTTGTATAAGATATGAAGTAGCAGAGAGAAAAACAACTGGTATGCTTCAATTTCCTGACTCTGCCCCAGGGCCTTCCCTTGTTAACCTGGTTTCTAGCATTAGGTTTTTTGGCATGTGAACCATTCTGTAGATCCCTTGGCTGATTTCGGCACATCTTACGTTTATATCCTGTTGTATTTCCCTCAGAGAATACGTGTTTCAATGCCAGAGAGAAAACTCAATCTTAAGAGCGCTGTCTGTGGCTATAGGAGCAATCTGTGTAGACACGCTGACTGGCATAGCAGGCACTCCACGTTCATTACACTTCTCATTGCTACCCTTGACTTCTGCTGCTCTCCCCGCAGCAATCCACAGTGTTTCAGAGTACTCCTTTGACCTATGGCCATGATGTTTTCTTCAACCCTTCTGCACATTCCTGTGGTAGTTGGATTTAGAGTTCAAAAATCTGGCTTGTAGAATTGGATAGAATTGTAGAATTTGATAGAATCACTTAGCATTATGTTATTCAAATTCATGATGGAGAAGAGACATGACAAGAAGATGTTTGAAGCCCATTGTTTACATACACTTTTATTTATTTGACTGATAAAATTGTTTGGTCTAAATATATTCCATACTCTGCTCCTTTGTGTAATGACGTATAGCAGAAATGCTGAGTCACAGCCTGAACCAGTGATTGAGCACCTGGTGGGAAGGCACGGTCAACCCAGAGGAGCTCAGCTGCATGCAGTGTGCCTGAGTGATCGGATCCACCCCTTCTCAGACCTCATTTAAGGGTTGACAGTGGAGGCAAGGGTATCTTGCTGGAGACCCCTGCCTACCCGAGGCCTTTCAAAGGTAAGCAGTTTTTTTCTTTTGTTTATGTATCTGTGGTTGCTGAATTTGCTGCAGCCTAGCATTGTGCTACTCTGCTACTATTGCTGTACTTTCCATCCTACTACGCTTTACAGCATTACGTGGTGCTATCTGCATTGGAGAGAGTGTTGAAATTTTACCTTTATGTAATAAACCCACGCAGTGATCAAATACGGGGGGAAATCTTCATGAAAATGTGATTTTCTACAACGTTAGCTGTTTGAGCAAGGTGGTGAGTGGTACTTAGAATTTACCTTGATCAGATACAGTGTTAATGCTGTGAATTTTTTGAATAGAACTGTGCCTTGGAGAAGTGTTTTCCCAATGAAAAAAAAGAGGTAGAAGATTACAAATCCAGTCGAATAATTGGCAGGAATTAGAATGGGAAACTGGTAACTTAAAGGTGTTCCCCTGCTGGAAAATTCCACTCTGGATTCCATATGCTGTGCAGCTGATGTGCATGCTTAGGTGCTGATGTGTATTGTTTGGATCTGGTCTTTGTGGATATAGGGCTTCTCTGACACTGAGATCTAGTTAAAATTAGTATTTGATTACGCTCAGATTCAAAGAATGAGCAGACTGATATTTTGTTCAGTTCCACCAAACTTTGAGGGGGAAAAAAAAAAGTTCTTCCTGACTTCTTAGATTTTCTGGACCTTCCCCATAACTTGCATTAAGCAGAATCAGACTGTCCTGTGTAGGCTACTGTGCCTCCTGAGACAGGTGGAGAAAGTGTACATTTTAACTGGATATTACAGAAAGATGTTCAGATCCTTCTGCAGGTTTATAACTTCAAGTTTCTTTTCCTTGGTCTTGTTCGAGATGTGAACACTCCTAATACAGTGCGGCCCTTCAAAATTGCAGACAAAAATATTTGGCTGCTGGATTTCCAATAGGGAAGAACGTTGAAACTCCCATGTGGTAGCTGGGACCCTGTATTGGATAAATAATTATTATCATTACTTACTTGCTATTTGTATATAAGTAGTATCCAGAGTAACTAACTTAAGGCTGAACACACCTTCATCTAGCTGGACATGTTGCGTGCATCTAGCTTGATCAGCTTTAAGGAACAAATCTTGCACGTTTTACTTATGTGACTAATACTATTAAAGCCAATGAGATTTCTCAGGTGAGCAGTGCCAGGATTTTGGAGTGCCTTGCTCTCATCAGAAATCCTGGAACTATTCAACTAAGCAAGTTTGGCTCTGTGTATGGAGAGTTGCCCTCAGTCTTAAACAAAACGTGACCTCTACAGGTTCTCCTTTTCTGGTGTAAACATGATATCTACGCTGTTTGGGGAATCTCTGTGTTAGTGCTGCTGATTCCAAATAAAGTCATGGTGACAGGACCCTTAATGAGAACTTACTTTGCCAAATTCATAATGCAGCAATATGAGAAAATTAGCTCATTGGACCAGATCCTCGAACTGTTGTAAATCTTGGTCACCTTATGGACTTTGCTGGAGGCATGCCAGCGTACACCAGGAAATAATTTGGATCATTCTCCTTCATTATTCCCTATCACCATTGTGTATATTTTCTTTAGTATTTATGTGCAGCTGATGGTCTTTCTTCGAGGAAATTCTTTGCTTGCCTGTTTTCTTACTGGTACTTCTGACCTTTGAGAAGAGAGCAGTTTGCATGGCTCATGCAAACCAGTGATGTGGAGTTACCATGTCTCATTGCATGCCCACCTTGTGCCCTTCCCCCCTCTCTCCTGCCAAGTGGAGCAGATGGTGCCGATTCCCATGGAGACTCTTGGTGCAGCTGAGGTCTCTTCCCTGGTGCCTCTGCTGTATCGTGGAAAGTCCCCATGGTCTTTTTGGAGAAGAGAACACACAGCTGATTGTTGCCTTTTGTTTATGACTTCTAAGATCCTATGAGGATTACCATTTTTTATTTTTTTTATTTTTTATTTTTTTGCTGTTCTCTTCTACCTCTTGTAATCTGTCCCAAAAATCTTCAGTCTGAAATTCCCTGCCACTTGGGGAAAATTGCTTTTGTTACTGTTAGTTGTATTATTTTGCATTCCTACAGATACCCACCCACTACATGTTTACCTTTATAAACAGATATTTATTTTATTTACTTTTTTTTTTGTTTTCTGTCCTAATTTAGGAGCTGAAGCACCACCATTTGTGATTTCTTATTAGCACCTTCTTTAATGCCCTTTTTCTTAGCCTTCAGGCCTCCCCCTCTCTTGTATTATACAACAGGAGTTCGTTCAAAATAATCTTCCTTTCCACTGGGCTATCGGGGTATGCTGCTCACACCTCTCCCTGTGCTGGCTTTTGGTATCCTTATCTGATTAAAACACCACATCCCTGTCTGTAATGCACTGAATTGCTCACTCCTGACCCTTTTGATTTTTTTTGTGACCATATTGTTTGCTTTTTATAATTAGGTCAATGGTTTTATATTTGGTGAAATCTGGAAAAGAATGTCACCTCCAATATTTGATTGCCTTTGCTTTGTTAGTTGTGCCAGCTTCTCTCCTAATTCAGCTTACTGTGTTGCTCCAGCATTCTCCTGCCATAGATGCCTCTGTGCGTTTTCTTATATTGGAAAAAGATGCTTCCCCTGATGCTCTGCATTGTGCCAGTCAACTTTCTTCCAAGCCACTCAAAAAACCCACTCCTTTTACGCTAGCCATCCTTTGCTGTTCTCCACCCTTGTCTTTTATGCCAGATATGAAGCTAAATCCTGACGCCACTGAAGTCATTTGAAATGTTGCCATTTTGCCTCAGTGAGATGAAGACTGCATTCACTGTCTAAAGATTGAAGTATTATGAATGGGGGGGAAGTGAGGAATGAAGTGACACAAGAAAAAGAGTCACTAAGCTCATTACACCCGCTGAACACATCCTGGGAGCTCTCACTGTTGTGGTATGTGTCCTCCTGTGCCACTGTTTTTTTCAGCCTCGCTGTGCTGTGCCTAATTTAGATTGTAAACGCCTCACATCAGACTTCTGTTTCATTTCTCCTTAGTGTGGCATGCCCAGCTATGGCACTGTGTGTACGTAGTAACTCAAGGAGAAGATGTAATCTGCTGAAAGCCTTGCCCAGTTTAAGTGATAAAAAGAAAGCACTAAAAAAACACCCTTTTTTGTAGAAACAAGCAGGAAATCCCTGAGCAGTGGTCAGAATCTCAGTGGAAAGTCATAGCTTCACTACACGACAGATATGCAGTGGCTGCAGCAAGGGCAGAACAGAAGCCTGTAGAATGTTTTATTCATCAGCTTTATATCTTTGCCAGGGTGAGGGGTAGAAATCCTTAAAACCCTTTGTATTGACAGATGTTTTCTTTTGAAAATAGGCATGCAGAGGTGACCTACATAGGGTCTTCAGCAAATACTTGCCCTAGCTCAGTATTATGAGTCAAGAGGAACAGTGATTCCATGTGCTTTTTTTTTTTTTTTTCTTATAGTCCAGCATACACTCTCCTATATCCCATCAGCCTCTCAGGTGAACCCTTGAGGCCTGGACTATCCCAGCTGCTGTTTTGTAGAGAGCATTGGGTTTGGTCCAGGCAGCTCTAATGATGTGCTGAGTGGTGATTATGTCCGAAATAAAATAGGCGAGATGCACTCTGTGCAGCTGGAGGTGGGGAGCAAAGCAGGCTGCATTTTGTGAGGAGCTTCGTGACCCTGGGCCTACTGCTTGCTAGCCAGTAAATGCCTATGTCCTTAGATATGGAGCAGTGCATTCAGCTTGCATCAGACTCTGATAGTGCCTGATGAGCAATGGTACAATGGATTCAATTTTATTTTGTAGGTATCACAATCTAATTTCATTATTACTGAAGTCACTGGCTAAACAAAGTCAATATTCCTTTTTATGTGTGAGATTACTTTTTTTTTTCCTCCTTCCTTTTTCTTTCTTTGCTTAAGGTTCTCTTTAAGATGTGATTCTCCTCTTGCTCCTGAATTTTGCTGGTTCAGTCTTTACAACTTGCACAGTTCTCTTAGTTTAGAGAGGTGATAAAAGAAAAACAGCCCCTTTCATGTCACGTGGAAAGCCAACAGTGGTGTGGAGTGGGAGAGAGCTGCACTGAGATCAGCAAGCACTAAGGTCTATCTGTCTTACTGTGTCTGTTTCTTTGATATTTGAACAGGGCACTTCTGCACCAGTCTCTGCCACTCCTTAATTAGCCTGTCACTCCAGGCAAAAAAGCAAACAGGAAAAAAAAAAACAACAAAAACCACCCACAACCAAAAAAACTGGGACAGGGATATCGTCCAGGAATGGTTTTCCTGGATGACAAGGCTGACCAAGAAAATAAGTATTTAAGCAGAATGTTTCGTGTTTACACAGTAACACTCAGTGAGTGTCTTGCCTTCATTAAAGAATCTACTTTCCAATTTTTTGCTAAGGCTAATGAAGGTGCATATCAGAGATAGTCCAATCAGTCCTTCATTTCTGCAGCTATCCTTCTGTCCTGCATTTTCTGTGTTAGAAATCCTCCTTTGTACCGCTCCTAGAGAAGTTCCCTTGGAGTAGAAACCTGTTCTTCAGGTTTTTACTGTGCTGTAGTCTGAGAAGTGATGGTGGAAAGCAACTCCATGCAGATCTCTGAGAAGCAAATGCTCATGAGAACAGTGGGGAAGGGAGACTGCGGGCAGAAACCTACAGCTGTGAGTCCCTCTGTCATGCACTGTCCTCTAAGGATACTAGTGAAAGCATTGTATGCTTGATAGGGAATTCATGAACCTCTGTGTTATAGGATTACCTTACCTGAGAAACAGCTTCCCTTGCTGTCTTGGGACTTCCACTGAACAGAATGTATCACAGGAGTAGAAAGTTAAATCAGACAGGGATGTGCTGCTGTGCAGAAGTTTTAGTGGGAGTCAGTCACAGACTCCAGGACTTGTCTGAGCCTAGCATAAGAAAATGGCCATTGCAGAAATTATCTCAGGTGCAAAATATGGGCTTGATTTTCTTTTTTTTTTTTTCTTTTTTTCCAGTCATTTTTGAGCAATGGGTAGTCATTCTTTTAACTGTTTGTTGTTGTGTTTTGTTTTGCAACAGGCAGGAAATCGTGTTGTCAAATACATAACTCTGCTACAGTTGTTTCTTATTTTTGGCCAATATAACAAGCACAGTACCTTTGATACTCTGCAAAACAAGTGCTGAGGTCTTAACATGTAACTTGATTTTCTTCATGAGGTCAGCTGCCACTTCAGTTTCTCCACAACCCTTTTTTCCTCTTAGAAATTATACCTAACAGTTTCGTTGTGTGACATCTTTCTGTATTATTTCTTCAACATGATTTTGTCTTCTAACAATATTTTCCTACAGAATTCATCTTTGGCGTAACTCTGACTTCACTGGAACTATACCAGAAACAAATTTGTCACTGAAAACCAAATAATGTATCAAAGATTTATAATTAGGATCTCTCATGCCCTGTAGTTCTGTAGATGTTTTCCACATCAAAAGCAATGTCTTCATTAGGATAAATGAGATAACACACTTTACATTAAGCTTATAGTAGCCATGGAGGTTTTTTCTCTGAGTTTAGTTCTTGGTGCTGGATTTCCAGATATGTTGACTTAAATCTCCTGCTTGATGCCTGTCCAACATTGCCAGCAGGAATGTAAGCAATGCCCATCTACTCTAATGCCAGTCCTTGATTGCGTGAGATAGCTGGGTCCTCCTTATTCTTTCAGTTAGGAAGTAAATTGTTAAGGAGTTGATTTAAGATAGATCAACATATTACTCACCTAAAGCAAAATAAAGCCATACAGGAAGAGAATGAATTAAACAGGTTCGTGTTTTAAGCAATGAGTTTGGAAATGGGTATCCTCTAATGAGTTACATTGCAATTATAAACTGCTTATGCCTTCCCCACTCCCAGAAACTACTGCTGCCTCAGACCCCAAGCAGAGCAGTTTGTTTGCAACTGCTTTAATTTCAGGCAAAATCAGTTGGTTTAGTTCTGACTGTCTATTTAAACTACTAAAGCTAACACACTTGTCTTGCTTGATGCAAATTAGGAATCCTCTTCATCAAGACTTGGGAGGTACTGCAACCACTCCAGCTGAAGCTAGAGGGGGACTTCTGTGTGTGGCAATAATTGTATCAATTTCCCTGATCTGCTCTTCAGGAGAGGTCTGGGCAAATGTGATCCTGAAATATGCTCGCTGTGGCACAGGTGCTCATGGCATCAATGTCTCACCACTGTTGACTGGATTTAGATTCCCAAGCCACTATGTTAAGATGCCAGTTTAGTGAAATTCTCTCAAAATATTTCCTTTTGGTTCTTCCTTCCGTGTCTCTTTATATCGAACTGTGACAGAAATCCACGCTACAAGTCTTAATGCCACAGAATTGAGGCTTTTCATAGTCCACAAGGACATGACTTCTTTTTTCCGTGGGAGGATCACTGTAGCTGTTCATGAATCTTGTAGAGAAAATATAACCATCAACAATAAACGTGCACCAGCTGATGGTACTCTAGCATTGAACAGGTGAAGTATAACTCCATCTTCACTCCTTACTTATCCCACTGGTATAAAGAATAAAGGTTAAATTCTGAAGCGGTTACACAAATTCTTAATGCGCTCTACATCAGAAAAAAAGTCTTTGAAAGAACAACGTAAGCAAGTTCTGACTTAACAAGCAACTTGAGCCTTTCCTAGTATTGAAGCAACCTGGATGATAGATCTCTAAAAACTTCTATCACTTTCACGTTCCAGCCTGCGAAAAGGAATAGAAAATCCAAAATATAGTGAAAGAGCTCTGGTGGAATAGTGAGCCTACTGGGGCTTTCTTGCTGTCCCAGAGGAGAAATGTGTGCAAGTAGAATCTTAGCTTGGCTGTGCCAAACCAGGCAGCTTGTGTCCGAACTGATTTGCTAGTGAGCTTCCAGGGTGGTTGGCTAGAAAATTGTAATGATGTTTCCTAAAGAACTGAGTTCTGAAACAATTAGCTAGCTTTGTGTAACTGCCCCAAATGCAGATGTTCGAGATGAAGCTGTTTATTTTGATTCATGGAACTATCTATAGGGTAAAATTTTGTGATGGATTTCCTATATAGGGCTTATTCAAGCAAGAGTATATGTACATTATGAAATATGATTTTAATATGGAAACATGTTGTCTCTTTCTGGCTGCACACATTTTGGAGGAAGAAGATGGAAAAATACTGCGAGTTGGAGGAATTAAAGGGACTACCAGCACAAAACTTGAATTCAGTGGAAGACTGACATTACACTTGCCTTATACCTGTATTTGAAAAACAGGAAAAATTAAAAAATGTTTTTCTCATCTGTTCTGTGTGAAGGATGTGAAAAACAAGGATGTCCAAAGATAAGGAACAGTCAAAATTGGTGTGTAAGCAAACAGAAGCATTGGCTCTTTTTTTCTCTTAGTGTCTTCTTTAAAGTGACTTCAGTATTACTTGTGTTAACAGGAGGTTAAAAAACCTTCTGATAAGACTGTGGCTCTGGAGTTGATCACATTGCTTTTACTGAAAGAATTACTATAAGGGACCCTCAACTTTCTCATCCCACTGCAAAAATATCTGGTAGTGCTGTGAGGTTTTTCTTGTGGATGGAACAGAAGGTGAGCGCTTTCCCAGGAGAGGTTGCAGCCTAGCATGAGTATTACAAAATCAGCACACTGTCCTCTTCCTACTCCCAACAGGAATAAGTTGCTCTGCTGTTTTCATGAAGTCAAATTCTCTTCTGAGTTGTAGTGGCGTATGATCTGTCCCTGATGTATATTTTGCCCAAATGTTAAATTCTATAGGATCTCCACCAATCATTCTGTGTCAGGATCTCCACATCAGAGCTGATCTGGGCACTCGTGCACTGTTCCATTAACATCAAGTTTGGGCTTCAATTCAATAGTGACTCATTGAGGGCAGAGCATTGCTTCAGGAACTACCAGCTATGCACTCTGTACTGCCTGAGGTTTTAAACTAAGTCAGAGAAACACAGCTCTCCTTTGAAATATGTGTCCAATGAATGTACAAGTCGGTGGTGTAAGGAAGGCAAATACTGAGGGCCCATAACCATACTGATGAAAAATCTTTCACAACTGTAGTGCATTTCTGAAGATTCTGATGTAGGGCTCTAGTAGTGAGGGTCTTGTTCTGAGACCCCTTTCTACCAGTGCCATTCATGAGGTAGTGCCAATGGCTCTTGGTGACTGTATCCGCTGCAGCATGAGCTGATCCAGAAGGAGCAAAGGTCCTATCTGTTTTAATGTATCACAGAAGATTGTTGAGGCTACCAAGAGCATTGGAAAGGAGTATTTATTTATTTATAGGCATACTGTTTACATATCATAGCTTGATGAAAGGCCGGACTCATTACACTTGAACCTAACATGTGACTATAGTTATCTGCCTCATGCTGAGTGGCTGTAGGCCAAGGCAGTATGTGGACATACTTGGAGCTACAGTTGTGCAGCGTCTCTCAGCTTGTCTTTGCCTCTCTTCTGAAAGTTAATGTCCCTTTGGTGCACTAGCTAAGCTCCTCTTTTTAGATTTCTCCTTAAAAATAAATAAAATTAGCTTAAAAAAAAAATTAAACAGCAGCTCTCTTTGTTAGAGTTTATTTCAATTGGTAAAAGTGAGGGAATGGTTGCAAGGTGTTGACTTCTGGGTGGGAGGCTGGAAATCAGGAGGGAAGCAGTAGACCCTCCTGTGCTGTGGTGACAGTCAGGACATGTGACAAAGGCATTTCCCTTCACAGTTCTTTACTTGAGTCCTGTTTTGTTTAGGTAGTCTCCACTGACTTTTACATTAATGGGATACACTGTTCATACAAGTTTCTTTCTGAATCACCGCTGTGAATAAGTATAATGGGATTCCATAAAATCAAAGAAGAAGAGAGGGGGTAAAAAGTCAAAGGGGATGCATTTCTGCTTCTAAGAAGAGTGAAGGTTCATTATTTTCTGCAATGTTGTATCTGATGTGAATAGCACCACCAGAGATATGCTTGCTGTTTATGAACTGTCCTTTTTGAAAGACAGGCCCTTTTGGCTGATAGGTTTTGTTGACAGATGCACAAGAGCTACTGTTCCCTGTTGACAGAGTGGCTAATGAGCAGCAGAATATCCATTGGGAAGGAATTTCTTTGCTGTTTTACTGAACGCTATCCCTTTTCCTGTTTGAAGGCTCTTCTGTTGGGACACCTTCACAATATCATTTATGTGAACAGGGAGCTATTTGGACTTGCATCAAGTATAATCTCATAATGAGAGACCTATTCTTGCTTTTTATTAACTTTATGTGTGAAAGTACTATAGCAGAAATGGAAAGTCACAGCTTGAAACAGTGATTGAGCACCTGGTGGGAAGGCAGGGCCAACACAGGGGAACTCAGCTGTATGCAGTGTGCCTGAGTGACCAGAAGGGGTAGAGCCAGGATCCTCCCCTTCCTACACCTCATTTAATGGTTAGTAGTGGAAGTAAGGATACCTTGCTGGTGATCCCTGCCTACTGGAGGCCTTCTGAAAGTAAGCATTTTTTCTTCTTTTGTTTCTGCATTCATGGTTTCTGCATTTGGGCATCTCATTTGCTGCAGCCTAGCATTGCGTCACTCTGCTGTTGTTGCTGTACTCTCCATTGTATTATAGCATCATAGCATGATGAGTACACTAACTACTTGTTTGCATTCCAAGCACAGAAACTATATAGTGTGGACTAAAGGATGTATATCTGGCAATGAAGCAAATTAACACTGCTGCAAGAAGAAATAGCAGAAAAGTTGCACTTTGTGGCCTCGTGGAAAGCCTAGAATGATGGACATAAAGATATTGAGTGGTCTGTTCCTGGTAGAACTTTCTGGTCCTCTTCAGAGTCCTTGTGATCACAATTTGCAGCATGGATGGTTGTGACTTTGAAAGTGCCAACAGTAAAATGAGACTGAAATGACATGATCATGACTTCTGAGTGTGAGGGTGGACACCCTTAAGATATGCTGAAACAACGGATGATTCTTATAATGTCCTTGCTTTGGTATCTTTCAAAATATGGAAAAAAATGACTGAATCAGTGAAGGAAGTACAAGACTTGCTGGCTGATGGCGTGGTTCCATAATGAGTTTACGCCAGTGCTGCAGTCTTGCAGTCTAGGCTTCCAGCTATCCCTGACCTTGTGTCCCTATCCTGGCACTGCCTTTCCTTGTATGAGCCGTGGAACAGTTCAGACCAGAGAACCAACATGATTTTTAAACATTTCCTTTAGCATCATTGCTTTACATTTCGTGATAATGCAAGAGCTTTTGCTGTCGTAAGGGGAGAGCAGTGTGAGAGTAGGAACAGTAGCAAGAGAAGGATAGAGGACATTTATTTTAAGGCCAGTGCTAACTACTGCTAGCTTAAAATGACTGTGGAACTGTGGCACAGAGTGGACATGTAGTGGGCAGGGAAGAAGATAAAGCATGTCTGGCTGCTTAAAATAGTGCAGGTGTTAGAGCAAATGTACCAGATCCCGTTTGGAGAGGGTTTGTGTCCTCCCTGTGCTTCTCAATCAAGAGAAGTGTAGATAACTCCTTTGAGGGGCTCCTGTAGGGTTGGATTCAGTGAAGTCCTCAGGAGGTTTATAGAGATAAGCAGTGTTTGTAGATAGTAACCAGGTGGCTGTGCTGACCCAGAAAGCTGGCAGCATTTACTCTCGTCTGGGGCTGCACAAGTTTTCCAGTGCAGGCCCTTTCCTTCAGGAAGAGGGATCCTGGCTTTGTCATGTGGGGTTTGTGCTGCACGTTCTGACTGATGGATCCTAGCTAGGGCAAGGGCTGCGTGCATTCAGGGGGACAGAGTGTGCAGGGAAAGAAGTGGCATTTTGTCCTCAGTGATGTCAGCTGGTTGCAAGTGTGCACCTGTGTATGTTGCTGAGTGCTGACTTTCAATTTGACTCTAACATAAGCAGATTATATCAGGTAGCATTTGCACGTGCATAGGAGAGACTGTACAAAGCAATTGATCTAGCAGCCTCTCAGCTAGGAGAACAAAAGTGGGGTGTAATGTGACAGGTCTTCAGGAATGAAATCTTCTACTTACCTCATTGTTCCCAATTACATCCTTTTGGAATATTCCTTCAGGCCATATCTATCATCCAGAAGAGGAAGAACAAACCACAGTGATAGTAGGAAAATTCCTCAATGGTATTGAGGGTTGTGTGTGGTTGTGTGGTGTTTTTGTTATTAAATAGGGGCTACTGTGACATTAAGAAAGTGCACAGAAGTCTGGAGGAGGCCTACCTCTTATTTGTCAGCCAAGCAGAGCTACAGGGAAGCATCTTTCTGCTCTAGGTTTTACCCCTCAGAAGTTCACACATGCAGTAATTCTGTTTACATCTGTTTCTGTTAATGCTTTCTCTTTCGTTGGCCCCTTTACATCCCTGAAAGTTGCCAAGTTAAAACAAAAGCAGAAACCTATCTTTTAAAAGAAGGCTGATTCTTCATTTGGCTTCCTGGTATTTCCAAAGCTCCTGATCTGTATTGTTTACTATTTTAACATACTTCAAAAACTGCTCTTGAGCATAATGTTAAGTGTCATGAACTAGCTTTCTCATGGAAGATTCCATCTGTGCCTCTGTACTAGGCATAAAACAAATGCATTTACCTTTCAGTGGTCAAGGTGACAATAACAATAGCGTTAAGCACAAAGTTGTGTTACTGGACAAAAATATCCTGCGCATTGGTGTAACTTGAGAGAGCTGTGCCTTTGTGTCTGCCTCTCCTTCATTCTGGAGATGCTTCCATCTTCTAGCATTATCCATGGTGAGTAGAAGAGATGTAAAATACATGTATGTGGTGTATCTTTACTTCTGTTTTTTTTTCCTTGACTATATTTTTAGTGCTTTAATGTTCTGATTCTTAAAAGAACATTAAGTCATAGTTCTCAGTACACCTTGCTACCACTATTTCACAATAGTTCTTAAGATGGCCTTATCTGAGAAAAAACTTGTGTTAATATTTTCACCCCCAGTTTGTTAACCTGACAGCACTTGACAGCATTTACTCTAATGGCACTGTATGAGCAAGTTTTGCATTGGTGCAGGAATGATAGTTGAGAAGCAGACACAGTGAAGTCCCTGAAAAGGAAGCTGGAAGCAGAAATGCAGGACATCTTGCACCAGGTGTCAGCCTGAGTGCTGCTGCAATCTCTAAGCCTTCCTCTGCTCTCAGCTAAAACTGCCTGGCCCCTGTCTTAGTGGAAATGCTGAGGATTTGGTCAGCACTTCGACTTGCAGACACCCAGCTTTCCATGCGAAGCCTGTGGTGCTCCTGGGTTAGCTTTCCCTCTGATTCTCATTTAAATAAAATATATATATATAGGTTTATGTATGTGTATGTATATATATATATGTGTGTGTGTGTGTGTGTATAGATAGATAGATGTATAGAGGCAGAATTACTTCTGCTGAAAGACTGGGAAACCTAAGAATAAAACTACTAGACTGCTTTTGGCCAAAGCTAGAATGGGGACAAGAGGAAGGGAAGCTCTTATTTCTAGGAAATCAGAAAAACATTCATCAAAAGGCAGTCCTGTGCATCCACCTGGCAGGGACACACAAGTTTATTTTTGTCCTCAGAAGCTGTTTTTGGATCTTTGAAACATAACCCCTTGTTATGGCAAGTTTGAGGAGTTTGCTGAGTATCAGGCTGCTGAGGAATTTGCTTTGTTACATTTTGTCTCCTTCCTTCTGCTCCTCCTCAGAGAAGACATCTTTTAAAGCTCCCACCCCCTCCCAAAATACCATAGTAACTCACCAGCTTTGCCAGAAAATGCTTAGCACATTAGCGGGTTTAAGTGTCATAGCTGTAATCGCTCAGAAGGCCGCAGAGCTGCATAGATTTCATTCCAGCATCCTTTCCAGATGGTGGCTTTTTGACAGCACTCGGTGGGCAGCGGTACAAACTCATGAAGCCCGTGGAACAGATGAAATATGAGTTGCTGCGCTGCATGGACAGCATAGCTGTGTGTGTGTGTGGATGTGGCAGAGGGAGGAGGGTTATGAGATCAGCTGGGTGTCTGTGGTGAGAGAAGTGTGAAATGGCAAGGGTAGGTTTCCTATTACATAGCGTCCAAATAAAAATGGTTTTTATTATTTAGGTTTATCTGTTCTAGAGCACAAAAAGGATTAGCGCTGCCCTATCCAGCATTCTGTAAACAAGCATTATTTATGCCCTGTTGTTTTGGCTGTCTTGGATAATTTCTGTCTCCTGTAACTTATTTCTGTAATTGCCTGCGTGCCAGATTCTGCTCTCAGCTGCAGGAGCCCAACACCAGAAATAATTTTTCCCAAGTTAATAGTGTTCTGCTGCAACCTGGTGCAACTAAAGCAGGATTTGGTTGCTATCTGAATTAACACCTTTGCACAAGAAGAGAGGCCTCCATGCTGCTGAACAGAGCCAGACAGCTGCTTATCTCTCCTGCAGATGTTCTTCTCTTTGTTCTTCAATGTGAGGAGGCATGATGAAGCATAGGAATGTGCCATGTCCTTTCTGTTTCTCTCCCTTCTGGTTTGGGGCAGCCAAAAATGAGAGGGAACTAGGGACCCATTAGCCTAGTGAGTTGGAGAATGCTTAATAATCTCTTTTTTTTTCCTTGAGCATGGGATCTGACTTCTTGGTTGTGGCTGCAGACAGGGCTGATAAACACAGAAATAACACGTACCTCTGCCTTCGCCCCCCCCCCTCCCCCCCTTCTAAATTACCATGCTGACAGCTTTTGCTGTGTAAGAACTTCTCTGAACACCACCTGGACTTGGGCAGAGCCCCTCACCCCCTGCCTTGCAGGACTTCACTGTGGGCTGGTTCACGCTTCTGCACCATTGCAAAGGTAGAGCTGGCGGTCACACAGCTGGTGGGCAGTATTGTCCTTCTTCAGAACCAGCAGCCTAGTTCCAATCTATTTCCAGCCTGTGGTTTTTCTCCCTCAAGCAGAGCAAATTGTACTTTTTCCTAGGTGCAAAGCAGTCCCTTCTAGCTCCCCATGCTTTTTGAGCTCAACAGGAGCCTGGATTCCTTCTTCACAAAGGCAAGACGTTGCCACTTGTCCTGCATTCAGCAGTGCCACATGAGAACTCATCAGGAAACATTCTGCCTCTGTCTATAGTAGAGGGTTCTGGGCCCGTGTGGACTCAGCAATCACTTTGAGCTTCCTCACAAGGGTAAGGTGCTGCCTGCTATGTGATCAGAGGTACCCTGACTAATATAAAGTGGGACATCTTGAGCCCCTTTCTGACTTTCAACACTTTTTGAGGTCTGAAGCCATTAGGGAGCAAGTGGCCTGCAGTGGTCTGGTGCTACTGGGCCATGAGTAACTTGAATAACTGTTCAAATTGGCATTTCTTATCTGTTGGGCACAGCCAGCTTGCAGCTCATAGGACATGTGTCTGACCAAGCTACAGGCATAGAAGCTTTGTGAGGAACACAGCCTTGAGCACAGCTGTGCACAGGTGATACAGCAAGATCCTGCAGTAGCTGATCATTATTTTGCTAGTTGTTTTAATATTTGCCACTCACTTGGAGATGCAATGTGCTGGAGTGGGTGGGCATGCTCTGTGCAGGGAATCGAGCTCATTCTGTTCTACTGGTAGGAGCAGAGTCCACTTAAATGAGCACATGAAAAGGTGCTTCTCTGTTCATCTGCCTGTCTGCATGCCTCCTACTGGGCAGTCTGTGGATGATGAGACACAGTTGCTTACACTAGGTTGTCATAGTTACCTACACTTACAGAAAGAATCAAGGAGGAACCTTCAGATTTTGCAGATTTATGGGCTGCTCCACTCCTTTTTGTTGCTTTTAGGATGAGAGCAAAGTGTCTAATGCAACATAGAATCTCTTAAAAATAAATAGAACAAGCAAAAACCCCCAGTTCTGAGTCTTCTTTCCAGCATTTCCCCAACTCTGCATAATGCTACAGATGCGAGCAGCGTGTTTTAAGCAGGTGTAGAGTTGTGCCTCACTGCTTCCTGTGTTTCACTACCTGCTATCAGATTGGAATGACGCTGCAGGTATTGAGTGCCTGTGTGTGCTTGGGAACACTTGATTATACATTCACTGGATTGCCAGCCCTTTGCTGTCCTTTGTCCAGCACTGGGGCTATGTCTCCATCCACCTTTCGTGTTTCTCTGCTTATACATGTGGTGCAGTAGTGCTTTGGGCTGAGCTCCTTTGCATCACATCCACCATGCTGTCAAAAGAGGATGTTTCAGTGCTGGAACTAATTACAGCATAGAGCCAAGAAATACATGAAAAGGGGAATTGTGTTTAAATCATCAAATCAAGGATAAGGAAAATCCATATAGACACGAAGAGAACATGAAATTTCCTCTTTGATGTTTTGTACTGGGAACGTTTCAATCTCTTTTTAAAACTCCTCCTCCACCTCTTTGCTTCTTATGGGATTGTATCCAATATTCCAATGTTCATGTAATGCCTTGACTTTGCTATCATTCTTCTGGGGTAATTATAGGTTAGCATAATGTACCTATTGTTCTGTTCCACAAAGCAGCACTGTCATATGGATGGCAGGGGTGAGTGGGGGGGGGAAATCTTTGTGTGTTCTGCATCCACACTGTCTTTAATTTGTGTTCTTTCTAGTCTTTTTTTTTTTTAACTGTTTTTTTCCTGTCCTATAGTGAATGCTGAGCACTTTCCCTTCTCAAATAGCTGGTCTTCGTCTCTTTTTCCAGTTACACCAGTGCTGTTTTTCAGTTTTAGCTGAGATCATTCATATGATGGCAGGTTTGCCTTTCAGATGAAAACATCATGAAGGCTCAAGTAAAGAGCTATCAGCATTTGCAGAGAAAGCAGGCAGATTATTCTTTCCAAGACCTTATCAGTTGAGTGTCTTATATTATCTTGCAGGATTTTTCCTAGATTCAGAAAGAGGAAAAAACTCTTGCTGAGTCCAGAGACTCCATTCTGCATTTAGGCCTTGCTGCACAAGGCAGTGCACAAACAAGTACCAACAAAGTCCCTGCCTCTGAGTGCTCACACATTTCTCTCTAACAGCATTTGTCTTTGCCCTCCAGGTGCAGGTGTGGGAGACTGCTGTTGAGTATTGTAAAGTGTTCTTGATGCTGGGTTTTTTTTTGGTTTTTTTTTTTTTTCTTAGGCAGGATGCTGGCCAGTGATAACTGGGTGCTTGAAAAATATAAAGGAAAGGCTGAAGAGAGCTAGTTAAATCTTCACTGTTGTACCCAAGAGATAAACGTTGGGTCATAATTGGTTGAGAAGCTGTGTAATCAGTTGCTCAGTTTCTATTGTTGCCGCCTCCAAGATAAATAATACTCAGGGCTGGGGCAGTGTTTTAGCCAATGAGACTGTATAAGCAAATAGGTTCATCTTGATTAGCTGCTGTTTATTTTACTGAAAAATGCTTTTTGCCTTTGAGTCAAATGAGTGGTCTACAGAGACGGTTCCTGACTAGTCCATCAAAAGAGAACAACAGTGAGGCATTTCTTTCTTTTCAGAACTTCACACAACTTCCTCCTCTTTGAATGTGGCTTTACCAGTATGATGAAATGGGAAACCTCCAAACTATAGCATTCTAAAAGCATTTTGTTGTAAGAGAGGAAATTACAGACTTCAGAAACTTGGATTACAAAGTCTCTGCTATCAGTGAGTGCACCTTGAGTACCTTAGTCCTCCTCAAAGCACCTGCTGGAATGAGGGCTGCAGAGAAGGACCTGGGTATCCTGGTAGGCATCGGGTTGATCACAAGCCAGCAAAAAAGGCCCATGGTATCTTGGAGTATATTGAAAAGGGTGTAGTCAGCAGGTGGAGTATGGTGATCCTTCCACTCTACTCTGCCCTGCTGAGGACATATTGGAGTACTGTGTCCAGTTCTGGGCTTGTTAGTTCAAGAAAGATGGAACTTCTACAGGGAGTCCAGTGAAGGGCTGTGAAGATGATAAGGGATCTGGAACATCTCCCTTACAAGGAAAGGCTGAGAAAGCTGGGGATATTCAGCCCAGAGAAGAGAAGACTGAGAGGAGATCTTATCAATGCTTATAAATATCTGATGAGTAGGAGTTACATGGATGGGGCCAGTCTCTTTTCAGTGGTGCCTAAGGGACAACAAGCACAAACTGGAGTCTAGGGGGTTCCGTACAAACACAAAGAACTTCTTTCCTTTGAGGGTGACAGAGCAGTGGAATAAATGCCTGGAGGGTCTCTGAAGTCTAGTTCTCTAGAGATATTGAAGACCTGCCTGGATGTGTGTGCAACCTACCCTAGGGAGCCTGCTTTAGCAGAAGGGTTGGCCTAGGTGACCTCCAGAGGTTCCTTCCAACCCTTATGATTCTGGGATTCTGTGTTATTCAACTATGTGCAACTTTCCTCCTAGAAAATAGGACAAAAGCATGCTCAGAGGTCAGAGCTTTCCCTTCTCTTCTGCAAAATTTGGGCTTCCTCTTTATCCTGATGCACAAAGCCAAAACACAGCATTAATTTGAATGTATCTTCTAAAATTCTTTGCATGAGTTCTGAAAAACAGTCTGGCAGGTTCATTCATCCAACATTGTTCTTGCTAGATTGTTCTGTGAAGCTATTAAAATCTGCAATGTCTTTGCACACCTCTGTGGATTTGCAAATCTGAAAAAAGCATAGTGTCCATCCATGTATATGGAGAAAAAGGCACTGGGGGATGAAAGCGGACTTCTTGCTGTGTCCCATTGCATGTGAGATTTTTAAAAACAAAATCTATTTTGTAGTGATAACTTGTAGAACTGTGTCTCCAAAACAAAAGAACTAACACAGATGCATGATTTGGCAAGCTGCAAATATTTAGGAGCCAACCTTTCACCCTGGTGTAACTCCATGGACTTCAGGGGAATTACAGTAGTGGCAGTGAGTTTTGCCTAAGATTCCTTCGACAAAAAATGTTTTGTATCTAGTGTCCTGAGTAATGTCAAATGAGACTTGATGTTTTAGAAGTGGGTGAGATCTTGTGCAGCAGTACAACATGCTGAGACGTACACGCGTGAGTACGTGTGCACGTGCCTGGACTGTTTTATGGGGATGTTCCCAGCACTGGTGTATTTGCAAGCCAGCTCTGAATGTGATGTGTGTGTGCTGGAGAAGTGTGAGGATGCTCCTTGCAATTTGCTTTCTGCTTGCCTGCTGTATTTTTCCTTTGCATCTTGAAGTGGAAATCACAGGTTAATCCCAGTCAAATTCTGTAAATGATTGGCACTGTTGGACAGGACTCAGAAAAATCCAACCCTCTGGCTTAAGCATATTTACATACCACAGGTCATTACAAGTTGGTGCTTACCTTTGTATTTGTTCCCACATATGAAAGCGTGGATTTTGGTTCATTTTTCTCTTTTAATATTTCTATTTTCTAGGTAACTCTTTTTTTTTTTTTTTTTTTTTTTAAATTAAAAAAAAATGATCCCCATGGTTCCTGACATCTGCTGCAGTCATTCTTGCTGGCTCAAAAAGGACACCTAGAGAAGAAGAGAGAGCAGCCTGGCTGTAGCCTCTTGTTTCTCTTCTATAGGCCCCCACCCTGCACCCTCCTGGGTCTGCAATCCACTAACTAGCTCCTCCTGACTCCAGCTGTCGTTTTTGCTTTTTATCTACTGCTCTCTCAAAGCACCAAATGTCATCTCTTGTTGTTCCCTTCGCTGGGGTCACAGGCTCCTTTATGTGCCTTACTCTGATCAAAGATTTTTAACTGGGAATGAGAGGGGTAATCAACTGCATGGTTGGGGAAGGAGAAAGATTAAATCTGAGAATTGCCACTGATTGCCCCACGTGAAGAACAGTGGCTAACAAAACACATGCTATCATTATGCTCTTATGATTATTTTATTCCCTTAGTGACAGTAAAATGCAGTCTGTAGCAGAAAGGTAGGACAAGGTCCATTCTTGCTTTAGTCCTGTGGTTTTCATTGGGGTGGAACTGGGAAAATCTAGATTTACAGTGAAGAGCAACTCATCTTTTCAGACCCTCTTCTTACAGATTTCAAGAAAGGGAGAAAACAAATCAAAGGTGGTTTTCTTTTAAGTTTAGTAGCCATTTTTGTTCAAATAGGGCAGCCATTTTTGTTTCCAGTCTTAACTCTAGCTGTGGAGGAAATAATTGATGGTGTGTTGGGATGTGATTTCTGTTGTGTCCTGACACTTCCATTTCGTCAGCCAGTTTTGGAACCTACTGCCTATATAGAAGTGGGGTCAGGAGGGATTGCCAGTGCTGTGTCAGTCTCTGCTGATCATTTGGTTTATTGAAGGCAGAATCAAGCTCCAGAGACTGCAGCAGATTGCAAACTGTTAAATTTCATAGTGAAACCCAAGAAGAAAAAACACTCAACGCAGGCTAAATGATGAGAATCACCTTTGGATTGATTAATTACTTTAATTTTAGTGGTCTAAACTGTCTCCTTCGATACATTCCCTTTAAAGTCCTGTCAGGCCCTCTAAAATGCCTTCTGCTGTTACAGAGCTGTAGGAGAATCAGGACACTTTGTATTGTTCTCCCTCTTACACTGATGGAGGGCAAAAGTACTTTAAGAATGAATTCAGCCCTATTCCAGAAGATCACTTTTTTTGCAAAAGGTGAACAGGCTGTATTTAGAATTTGTTTGATTAAAGGAGACCTGGTTTGTGGGGAATGGTGCTCTGAGCTCAAATTGCCAGGTTTTGATGCGATCTGTGTTTGGGACTAGTACACTAGTGTCATTCCAAATTTATTCTCTAAGCATTTGATAGTGGTTTTTGTTAATGCTTTCAAAATGTGTTGCTTTCTTATCAAGTCCAGCTCATAGAAGCCAGGAATTACATGAACATTTCATTCTCTTAGCAGTAATTTTTGTTTCTACTGCTTGTAGAATTAAGGATCAGATGTAATCTATCAGTTCAGAAACAGGACTTAACTCAAAATTGTTTATGTGGTTTGGTTAGGAAATGTAATAGGTATTTGTAAACCTGCAGTGCCAAGTGCAAGTGGAGTGGGAAGAAATGGGAAGAAAGATGGGAATATTAGGATAAAAGACTTCTCCACAATAAATCTAGCATTAAGCTTCTGGAACTTGAACTTCATCCCCTTACTTGTTTTTCTTTTTAAAATAGGAGATGTGCCTGAATTTAAACTCTAAGTTGGGACCTATTTGTAAAGGATTAAGTCAGATGCTAAGTTGTGGAACTCTAGGATCTAGAAAGATGAGGAGTCATGGCTGACCTGAATATTCTGCCTTCCTCTACAATGGTGTTTCAGCTCTAGCATTTAAGTGTGCCTTTTTTATACAGTATTGAGGCCCAATCATCCCATGTGTGCAGTGATCTGGAAAAAAAGAATCAATAAGAGGAGTTCACAATCCTAGGGATACTGGTCAGCTTCCTTCCTGGACTCTTCTTTTATATTTCCCTGTAGCATGGGATGAATCTGGGACATCATCTCACAAATCCTTTGGAACTGTGCATGCTCTAGAACACTGCTTATGTCCTTGACCTTTTTTATCTTTCTGGAGCAGATTACAGTGCCTGAGATTCCTGATCTTTTATAGCTCTTAGTTATTTTTATTGAGTTTTAAAATATTGAAAACTTGTGCTTTTTTTTTTTTTTGTGGATCTCTGTGGGATAAATCTTTTTTATGTTGTTTCCTGGAGCTGCTGGGTCTTTCAGTTTGTCATTTCCAGATCTATGGTGTTCAAAGTCCCAAAGTCCCTGCTGTGTGCTGTTCCATTTACCATTCCCTTCTTACTCTTTACTTGCCATCTTTCCTCCCATATTCAAGTCTCTCATTCCCAGTGGTACTGCTATTTTGTTCGGCGGGTGCTGCTATTAACAGCAACAGTGGACTGATTTGGATTGGCACCTGTCTTTTCAACCCATCAGGTTTTAAACAAATCCCTCAATGTGTAGGCAAATTCTTACACTGAAGCTATGGCCTCATGCTTATTCCACCTCAAGCAGTCTTTTTCCTGAGCAGAGTGCAAAATACTAGTGGAAATTAGGATGGAGTGCTCAGTGCATGCAAACTTGAATGCCAAGAAAATGCGTGATTTTCATGTTTCTGAAGTTCACGCTCAGGCCTTAAACCCAACCCACAGTTAAATCGTAATTTGGCTTAATTTACCTATCACTGCACTATTGAACTGCAGTATCAAAAACACTGTAGTGTTTTAGAAAAGTCAGGTTGTACTTTTTCTGCTTACACTATATATATATTTTTTTAATGTGATGTTGTTGTTCTCAGGCATATTGACAGTTGTAACCACATAGAAAGATTACTATGGTAGCCGGTTTGATCCTTCAGAACTTAATGTAAACATGTATTTCAGGTGTGTCTGTAACATGTAACCCCAAAAGAAACCGTATGGAATCAAAGCTCTGTAGTTTCTGTTTTCAGAATGCTAACAGCTCTCTAAAAAGTGGATATTGTTAGAACTGAGTCATCTTCCTTCTGCAGGATTGCAAGTTCTAGGACTGTTCTCCAGTATTTTATCAGAGTTTTCTCTTTTATGCATGCACCGCAAATATTCTGAACAGTGTCAGATTTTGGATATTAAAAACATGTTAACATTCAAATCCTCATGGAATTTTTGCCACAGATTCTTACCATGTGCTGCTACACTTTCCAGCTCTTTCTCCGGCTTTGCATGCACCAGGCAGAACTGAGAAACTTCATCAGCTGATGGATAAATGCTTGAAGGGTAAAATGGAGTAGAAGCTGCTCAACTGAATTGCAGCAGGCAGAATGATGCTGATTGAAGGCATAGATGCCAGTTGTTTATTCTTTTTCCTCTAGTATACTTTGCATTTCTCCTCCTTCCTTCAATCTTTTGTCCTGTTAGACCAGAAGAAAGAGCACAAGTGAGTGCCGTTTGTAGGTCATTCCAAAAGTAATTCCAGCTATTTTTCCATAAAACCACGAAAGATACAAAGAGCTACGAAATGCTGTTTTTCAACAGTTACCATTAGCAAATCTCCACAGATGAATTGATCAAGACGTTCTTCATTTCATGTTGTGACAGCTGTGCATGGCCAACTGGAATGTGGCTTGTCTTTCACGTTGCTGTTGCCACTGCTTAAATGCACCATGCACTACCTCACACTGCTCACATCCACTGTTTGATCTCTATAAAAGTTCAGCAAATGTCAATGAATGTATCAGTGGGTGCCATTTTTTTCTGCATGAAGGAATTCATTGCCACACCTTTGCTTCATATGTACTTCCATGTCAGATGCCATTTGGTCAGTCTGCCCCTCGGCTGTTGTCTGTTGCATGGCAATGGAATGTAGTGGAATATTGGTGGGAAGGTTCAGCCTCTACTGCCATGCCACCACCATCTGCATCCAATATCATGGGCCAACATAATAAGATAGGAGGCATTACTTTTGAAGTAGCCTGCCTATATTGTGTAAGTATATCATATGTTTTCACCTGAACTACTTTTTGGCAAGAAGTCAAATGAAAAGCAAGGGAAGAGATTCTCCAGCTCTTCATTGCCCTCCCTTACAACAGAAATGTCCTGTGAGTGATTGTATCTAGTCATAAAAACATCAAACAAATAAAGCAGGCATGCTTTGCATTCAGAAAACAAATGTGAGTTTCTATAGCTCCTCCACAGTAAAATGCTCAATTTCAAGTCTTGCACTGCAGCTTTATAACCAGAATTTCCGTGTAGTGGTGATTCACTTGTAAGTATGTACAGTCAATCTATGTACAGACATCACTATAGATTAGTGATAGTCAAACCTGAAAAGTTTGGTTCTGGAATGGACTCAGAGGAAGTGACATAATCACTCAGGTGTGGTGACCTGCTGCTTTGCTGTGATGGGCTTTGTTGTTTCATCATTGTTGTAGCATGAGGATGATTAGTGTGTAGAACTCCGCAATTGTATCTTCTTCTGAGCCACTCTGATTGCTGGTAAAATAAGTTGTTTCCCATCTTCCTCTCTTTCTGCCTCTCTCTCTTTGGCTGCATCAAAGAATAAAGAACTGCCCCAAGTGCTCTGAAATAATGGCTAAGCCTTCTTGTAAGTTGAGAAATGAGGCTCAGATTCCACCAGAATCCACATGTGATGTTTTAAGGAACTCAAGTAGAGCATTGCTGAGCTATGCAATACATGAGATTTTTTTTTTTTTTCTGACTTCTGGGAAAATGTCCTGTGTTTCAATGGATCACACAGTGCTTTCTCATAATTCTCTTTATGCAGAGAACAATTCAGCATGTAATGATCTTGTGTATGTTACACAAAAACTTCTCTGAACAAAGAATCTCTGAAGGGCTTTTCTCTCATAACTCTCAAGGAAGATGATGAGTTTTTTTGGGTTTTTTTTTGTTTTTTTTTTTAGTATTCAATGCATATGACTTCTGGTTCTCTCTGGGAGTGTGCATTTGGAGAAAAAGGTTATTCTGTTATGCATGTGCTAGAGCCAGCAATGTGACTGTCAGTGAGCAGCATTTCAGCTAGCTGTAACTGAGAACCCTCACATGAGGGTAGATGAGAGGAGTCAGAGCACTTGACTTCTGTATGCACCAAGAGGATGTACCTGAGGTCTCAGAAGTGGGAGACTTTCATACCATCCAAATATTGTAACCTTCTGGCAGATCATTCCTCTTTCTTCCCTTCTCTGCTCCTGCCAATAGATGGGCTCTTCTCTTCCTCTTCCATTGCTGTAGACCTGTTTTTCTTCTCCTAGTGAATGCCAAGTGCTTTAGGCCACAGCCCTGAGGGGTGGGAACCATATCTTGGATCTACCCCCAAGACAGAGTGGAGCCAGTGAAAATGGGTCTTTTTAAATTGTGTGGTGACAAGTCTTTTTTTTTTTTCTTTCTTTCCTTTTTCTTCCCAGAGGATAGCTGGGGAAATTTGCTGTGCCAAATGCCTGGAACATATTTTTTCTCCTCTTCTTCCCCCTTCAAAACAGAAAGAATACTTTATACTGTGAAATGTGTTAATTGGAGAACATAAATCCAAACCTACTGTGCAACATTGCTGGGCCTGGGCACCTATTGAAGTTGAACGAGGGAAGAACAGCTTTCTCTTGCCCTTCCCTGTTATGCTCTCTCTGTATCAAGCTCTTTTTTTGTGGTAGAGTCTTGCTTCAGATGAGGATGTGGGAATGTCAGTTAGGGTGTGTGTGTTGGCCCAAAGCTCTCTCTGGACTGAAAGCAATATGTGGCTCCTTTAAAGTAGTGCAGCCAGAG
The DNA here is from genome assembly GCF_023343835.1 of Lagopus muta. Lineage (NCBI taxonomy): Eukaryota > Metazoa > Chordata > Aves > Galliformes > Phasianidae > Lagopus > Lagopus muta. The sequence continues at coordinate 26,388,687 of NC_064438.1, forward strand.
TGAGGCACAGACATTCTCCCAGGGCAAAGTTAGTTGTACTGCCAGTATAGGAAAAGCAATTCCTCTGGGTACCTGTCAGAAGTGGCTGAAAGCCCTTTTGAGGCAAATTCATGCTGCAGCAGAGATTTGATTGTCCATGTGCTGTGACTGTCTGCTTCTGGGTTGATGACAGGGTCCTATGTAGGAAGATATATGGCTTTTTTTCTTCATATCAGGCCTGATGTTCTGTCAGAACTTTATGATGAAGTGTTTCTTTATGATTACTGACTGGTTGAAGAGATGTCTCATTATATCCAGAGCAGAGCAGAAGCAGAGGAGAGTCCTTCTCCCTGACCTAGCTATGGTGCTAGGAGTAACTAAGTGCCAGTCAGCTTGTACAGGACATAATGGAGTCCCTTACAGAAAATCTAACATAAGAAGGCCGTGATCTGAGCGTGAATGGGAGTGTGATAACCTACCAAGTGTAATAACCCATACTTTAGTTCATCTGAAGTGGTTCTGGAGTGAGTGCAGGAAGTAAAAGCTTCTCTTTGGCACTGATACTTTGGGAAGAAAAGCAAATCGCATAATGGAAGAAAGTTTGGGAGAGTAACAGGAAAAGAACTTAGCCCTGCAAATTCCAAAAGTTTATTAAAACAAATACTGACTTGCAGATAATAATGCTTCTCATGATGGTGCAAGACCTATGTTCATCCTTCAGCTCTGGATAACGTAACACTACTAGAGGAGGTATCTTATCTTGCTCTAATATCTTACTGCTTTTGCTCACAAGCTCATCAGTGTGTGTGGAGCATTAAGCATTAAAACTCCTTTATTTTTATCAACTTCACTAGTCCTTGCTAATGTGGCACAAAAAATATAGGAAAAACCACTTTCTTCTGCTTTGAGAGATGGGATGAAAGGCTAGAGGAGGTGGATGATGATTGTATGAGCAATGCAGGTCAGGTTGCTAGTGGATTTCTCTTATAAGATAAGTGAGAGTCCTCTGAAAGGTAATTATTGGAGAGCATAAATTCTTGAGATAACCTGTCCAAGAAGAAATACTGACAGGAGCACAGGCCATGTGTTAAAGGCTAGCCATTACTCCAGGGCAATGGGCTAACCTCTGTGTCTTGTTTTTTTCTGTAACCTCTCCTTGCACTGACAGTTGACTCCCTCAATTCTTTTCCTTCAGCTACTTGCCAATCTCATCCTGGTCCACTTTATTTCCATGTCCAAATTCTTTTTCAGTCATTGTCTTTGCTTGTCACTGCTACTGCTGTGTTCAGGTAAGTTTTATACTAAGTCTGGAAAAAAAAGAAAGTTTGCTCTTGTGAGCTGTCTTTTCCAGATTTTGGTGTAGAATAGCTTCAGCTATCATTCAGGGCTGATGTAGAATCAGCTTTGCTTCTGAATGAAGAAGATCCATTGGATTGCAGTTGGAGAAGGAAATCTTTTAGTGTGAGAAAACAAATTTCAGAAGAAAAGATGAAACAACACAGGGAAATAAGAAAAGGACCTTCTGTTTTCCTATGGCTTTGTTTTGTAAACTGGGTGTATCTCATCTGTAATGCAGAGATGCTGATATCTACTCAGTTTGTATTTCTACTGGTTGATTGATTAATGACTGTCTCACGATGCCCCAATTACACTTCTGTGAACTACAGCTTTAACTATTCCAGTGCATTACATCCCAGAAGGAAAATGAAAGTAAAGCAGGGCTCTGGCTAGTTCCAGATAGGAAGACGTTACAAACTGACCTGAACTTGCTTGTCCTCATGCTTGTAAGACCTCATCTAAGAGCACAATGATGCATGTGCTGTCTGCTCAGCTGTCAACTCTGTTCAGCAAGGCATTCAATATCTGTAGGACTTCGAATTGAAGTGGACCTGTGCATTCAATGAAGCACTTTGCTGAATTGGGATCCAGTGCTTGGTCACGTGCGGGGTGAGTCTCAGAACACACGTGGAGATCTCTTGCCCCAGCGTGACTGGGATATGCATTAAGCAAATGGTGTCTTAAGAAGAGTGAAGCTGTTAAACAAGGAAAGTCAGTGTATAGGGCAACGTCTATCACATACTTGAATTTTTGAAAGCTTCTTGTGGTGAGTGCTTTTGTTTTTTTGTTTATTTGGTTTTTTGGACATTGGGCAGTTCCTCTTAGATGCTATGCCAAGTATCCACACAAATGACCACACCAGTGTGTGAAATATTATTCCAAAGTTGAAACAGTGTGTCTTCTTCTAGTGACTTTTTTCTGCTTCCATGGGAATCTGCTCCAAGCACAGAACATCTTGTGCCTAACCTTTCAGTTAGTTGAAGTATGCTCTTAATAGGTTATGGTTGGACTTCATGATCTTTAAGGTCTTTTCCAACTTGAGCAATTCTATGATTCTTTTTGCTGAGGGAGCTGTGAGATGATGTGCTGGAGGACTCAACACATCTGTTCCATCTCTTCTAACTTTCTCTGTTCCTTTTTGAGCAGTAAGAATGATACCTTAGCAGAAGAATGCCCATAATCTGCCCTGCTTCCATTTGCAGGTAGAACTGGGGAAGAAAGTGAGAAAAGGAAATATAATGTGCAGTTCTCTTGTGAATTACGCTACATTACCTGAGTTAAGTGCATCCCTGCTGTACGTTTATACAAATAAGAGAATGATTGTTCCTATGATTTCTAGAGAAATAATAACTCAAAGAAACATAACCTTAATTATCTAGAGAATAGAAAATATGATTTCTATTGTAAGCATTTTAAGGTGATGAATGATTATTAACTGGATAGAGTAGATTGTATTTTGTTATGTTTGTGTTCTATTTGTTGTACATACTGTGAGGATTGAGGAATGGAAAGTGCTACCCATTCCAGTTTAGTAACATTATCTATTTAAATCTTGACTATTGCTGAGATTTTTTTCCAAGACAAAGTAGACTATAGCAATTATGTGGTTTTATTCCTGATCTGTATAAGTCTGTTTCCTTTCTACTTAAGTGATCACCTGAGTAATATGGCTTGTTTCCTGTATCAGGGTTTCCTTTGCATTAGGAGATACAGGGTTCCCACAGAAGAATTAGCTCACTAGCTGTTTCTAGTCAAGAGACAAAAAGCAGCTAAAAAGTTGATGCAACTTCAGTGGTTCTTTTTTTTTGTGGTAGGGAAGCTTGCTTGTGCCTGTCATTTTCCTAAATATGGCGCCTGTATTTATATACTAAATAGCTGTGCAAGATGTGAGGGAAATCCCAGCCAGAAAACTTCCAGGAGGGCTGATGAAGGTCCTTCAGAGCAGCACCTTATTTCAGAGATTTGACAGTTACAAGTGTGATGCAGCTAGAAGTGCAGACCCTCCTGCTCTTTCACCTCTGCCTGTGGAGGCCTGATAAAGACACATGACTTCATGAAAGATGATCTACATGGAGATGCATGGAGAGGAATGCTGTTGTCAGCTTAGCTGGTGACATGTGGGCAGATGATGTAATTGTGGTGGTAGGGAAAAACTTCCCTTTTATATATGCTGTGTCTCCCTGGAGGGCTGTGCTGCCTGGGTGTCAGCACAGCCCTGCTCTAGTTGCTGCTGCTGTGGATGGGCTTCTTCCCACTACAAACAAGTGTGCTGCTTGAAACCTTACTTAGCTGGTTGTATTGTTGGAGACCTCCTCTGGTGGCAACTGGGGCTGTGGGAGCTTGCTCTCAGCCTCTTCAGGCAATGCCAGCTGGGTTTACTCAGAGATGGAGTGGCCATGCTGAAATGGATCAGGGAGCACTTGCACAGTTATTGCTACTGGTAGATTGTACAGGTGTAGTAAGCTGTAGGAGATGTGCAGTAAAAAGCAGCAAGGTGGGTGGGAAGGGGCAATATTTTTATCCAGCACAGCTAGAACTAGAAGAGGATGCCTCTTCATGGTCTGAGAATCCTTTAGTACAGATATTGCCTAAAGCAATCTGAAGGATTTATTAGCAAAGTAAGTGTTGGGCGTTACCCTGTTCTGCAGGTGAGCTACTGAAGCTACCGAGGGAGTCCAAGCATAGTCATTTGCAGAACGCTCACTTCGTGGCTCTCAGGAGCCAGGCCAAGTAATAGATAGTGGGCTTTACTAATTCGTCTTTCTACTAGATGTACGAATACAGAAGACAGGCCAAGTGTGGGATATCAGAATGGAGATTTGAATGAATGGACTTTGTCTTGGACTATGTTGGACTCTAAAACCATGAATGCACAAAGCTAAATAGATGTCTGGTGGCCCCAAGTGCCAGCAGCTGAAATCTTTAAAATATCTTTTTAAAATCCCTTGGATGTTGTCATGTCCAATCTAATACCACTGCTGAAGTTTTTATTAGTTCATTCTTTTAGTAATTGGAGAGAATTTTTGACCTTTTGGGGAAGGTTGGGACCAAGCTGAATTCTGACTACTGTCCTCAGACACAGAAAGAGGTCTGGGTTATTACCTTTCTCACCTGCTGTTCTTTTAATTGGATGATGCTGTGTCTCTTTAAAACAGAAACCTTGGCCTGAGAAAGAATAGTTGCTCTGAGATATCCCCAAGGAGTCTGCCTCTGAGATTAACCTAATTGGTCACTCTGCTGACTCTAATAGAGGTTGTATGCAATGTCTGACTCTGGAAATACCTTATATGATTTGCTGTATGACATGGAAGCTGCTGCTATTATCTCTCCATGGAAATGGAAGAAAACTAAGAGGAGAAGTGGACAAATTACAATACTGCAGTCAGTCACAGCCCTGTATATTTGAATAGGGCTGAGGAATTTATCTTCTGAAATAGGTAACCTGAGCACACTTCATCTTGTGCCATACCTGTTATATCTAGTCAACAGCGGTGCATGTTAAATGCTGGGCGTAGTGATTGAGTCTTTTTGGTCCTGAGAGCAGGACGTTGCTGTGGGTCTTGTGTGGAGCTGTGTGCAACTGCAGGAGAAAATGAACACCTCTAGCTCTGATTCTCCCCCCTGAATAGAGATTGCAGAAGCCAGATGTGGCCTGCAAGCTATTGTGAGTGAAGTCCTCTGATGTACCATGCTCCTCTTGACAGTGTTAGCTTATACTGATGTTTCTTTTTCTTTAAATGGAAATGCTGACAGAGCTGTTGTACTTCCATGATACATACTCAGATCAATTTCACCTACACTGTAAGCTCTGCCTACTTTTTGTCATCTTAATTCAGAGACAGGTTTGTTTTTTTTTTTTTTTTTTTTTTTTTTGGATGAGATATCTATAGTTTCACACTGGATTAAGTTACAGTGTGAGACTGTTTTCAGGGTAGTGAATTCAGCTCACACAGTGAAGCCAGGCTCTCTGTTACGATTCAGCTTCACACCATGATTCAATAAGTGAGAAGTTGGTAGATCCTGGCCCTAACTTGCCACTAGGGATTTCTGCCCCACCAAGAGGAAGTCTGCGGATAAATGCCAGACAAAAAGGATTCCTTTTCCTTCTACATCTCAGCAATGGACTGCTGCAAGTGCTTGGAGGAGAATGCTGCAAAATCTCACTTTGTTTTTTCATTGATCAAGGATTGAACCTAGACTTGCAGCTCAAGGATCTTTTTGACTCATGTAACGACTGGGCTGTGCCAGTGCTGACTCAGGAACGTGTTGTTGACTGTCTAATGGCTCCTGATCTCTTGCACCACATACAGTCTGTGCACCTGGCACAGTCCTTTTGAACAATTGCTTGACAGCTTTTCTGTTTTCACCTGGCTGTATCACTTCTTCCATAGAAAGCCATTACCTGTTCTTACAAATCTTACCATGTGTTTGTCTGTTGAGCATCATTGTTTCTGCTTGAGTCTGTATCCTGCTTTTTGGTCCATTTTGTGTTTTTTGTCTGCTACTTAAACAATTCTGCTAGTACTGTTTTTCTTTCTCTGACTCCCATGCTTGGGAAAGTTGTATGGATCTCTTTATGAGCATCAGGTGCAACTGTCTGATATGTACAGGAATGAAACAGATGTATGAGCTCTGGCTCTTGGAGAGTTTAGGATAGGCAGGGGTAATGTACATGGGTCTTTATAAAACAGTCAAGTTTACATTAAAATATGAAGGCCTGGAAAGTCTGAGTCATTCTGTGTTCCATCTGGAAATCCTGTTTTGCCTTCACTCACATTCACACACTACATCATTAGAGGATGTTGTGCAGTGACAGTGTTGACTGACCACTATGAGAAAATGGAATTCACACGTTCCTGTACTTTCTGCCTCACTCTTGGAGCTTGTGATAAGATTTTGAACATCTCTTATGGTTCACCTAACATTATTCAAGTCATTCTGTTCTTCAGTTGTATCTTGTTATCCTACCTCTCTGAAATTGCAAAGGGTATATGATTGTAGAGTTTAGGTGCTGCCCATATATTAGAAAATGCAGAATACACATAGAGGTTGGGCCCAGCCAGTGCTGTTTAATATTTAACAATGGTCTGATACTTTCTGCATATGCCATATTTTCTCTTCTCTCTTTGGATGACTGTTACCATCTTGCAATGTAATGTGAGCATGAGCAGTGAGCACAGTTCTTTCCTCTGCGAGGATGCTCCAGGCTGTGAGCTTGTGCTGTCTAAAAGCACTGCAGGAGACTGGTGGATGCTGTGCTCTGCTAAGCACAGAGTTCCAGTTGTATATGCTGTTCCTGCTCCAGAAAGAAGAAATTTTTCAAATGGCTTGAGCTTATCCCACTGCACAAAAAAAACCAAACCAAAACAAAAAAATCCCCAAACATCAGTGCTTGAGTGCATGAGGAAAATGGATGAGTGCAGACTGGGGTGTACTGATCTCTTAGACTTGCTTCGTGGTGTAGTAGGCACCACACTTTTGCAACTAGCTGTGTCTGTTGCTCATCTGGCTTAAGGCAGAAAATCATAGTAGCCTAGATGTGAAAACATGTGAGCGTAGCCAGACCACCACCTGGAAACAGAATTATGCTGACTGGAGAGAGAGAGAGAGAGAAAGGGAGGCCCTTTTGATGATCGAGTCTATTAGATTGTCCACATTAGCCTGTCTTTGAATAGTAAGTATTATTAGCTCACAGTTTGCAACATTTACCACTTCCAGCCATCCTTGCTGCTCTCTCTTACGGCTTCTACCTGCGCCAACCACAATATCCTTGCTCTCAATGCTGAGAGGTCTTGGAAGAGTGCTGAATGAATAAGGGGGAAAGGATACATAAAGCTTTGTGTCATCAACATAATGTGGCTTACATTGCTACCCATATCACTTCATCCTATTCTCTGGAGGTTTTGCGTAGGTATTAAATAGAAGTGTTGGAATAATTGAACTTTGTGGCATCCTTCATCTCAAGCTTACGGAGAGCAGCAGTGACCTGACAGCAGCCTTGTGGGGTCTGCTGGAAGAGTCTTGTACAGCCAGCGTGGTGCAAGCCTCAGCAGCACTTGCCAGGACGTGTGGTTGGTCAGTGGTACCTCATGGTCTGCTGTGTCAGTGGCAGCTGATAGGTTGGATGCATGACTCCCTTGTCCCTGCTTATCTTTGTGAGGAGGCCCAAGACTGCACTTGTGCTTTGTTTCCAGGCTGATTCATGAATGTCTCTGGAAGGAGAGTCTGGGTTATCTTCTGACTCAGCATTTCTTTGCTTGTTTCCCACCATGCTTCCCAGATCTTGCCCAGTTTGAAACTGAGTGGCTGTGTTCCTGAAGAACGATTTCTGATTTAAAATCGCAATGTCAAATGATTTTAAATGTAAGACTGGAGGCTAAAAGTATGGTTACACGTCTTTACTGAGTCCTCTTCTTTTCTAGATTCTAATCTAAAGCGTGATAGGCGGTGAAGGAAGGATGCACCTAGATGCTTCCTATTTTGCAGCTATTTAAGAAGGTGTGATGCACTCAGGTAGCCTGGGCTTTGCAGACGAGGATGGTGGAGAGCTGGTTTGCCTCTTTTTGGACCCTCATAAACAGGATGAGCTCTGAAACTGTTGTCCCAAAGTGTAGTTCTTGGTCCTTATTGTTATAGGATGGGTGTATAGACCAGGCCAGTACTTGTTGGTTATGGTTTAAGGCATGCCTAGGCAGAAGGATGTCACTAGGTACTGTACAAAAAGAAGCAGTATGTCAGAGTCTGCTCAGAAATCCTGTAGTCTAGGCAGAGACAAAGGTTGAGGAAAAAAAGGTTCTTCACTGACTGTTGTAAGGTGGCCTGACTCCTTGTTAGAAAACCTCTGTTTCTTAACATTTGAAAAGACAGTGACCTAATGAAAATCTCAGGGGTTGCTCCTCCATCTTAGTACATCTCTTTTGCTGGAGACTACCTGCTAAGCTGCACAGGTCTGCACCAGCCTCATATTCCTGTGCCAAGCACCCAAGTGCTGCTGTGCTTCGAGTTCTTTGAGTGTTTGCTTCACTCCGACTGCACTTCTACTGCTCCAAGCCAGTTGTTTAGTTCTGGTACCACCCTTTTCCACCAGAATAGAGTCCCTATCTCCCACTGGAGAAAGACTCCTCTTGAAAATGGATGCTTATATGCAATTTTGCAGATTTTTAACAGCATAAGCTGTTCTTTTCCAATGGGGACAGCTTTATTAGTCAGTGAGAACCGAGTTATTTCAGTGTCCTGCAGCTGGAATGTAAAAGCAAAACTTGCATGTATCCCAGCAGTGTCACCTGTTGCATTGGTCCACTCAGGGTTTCACTTGGCAGAAACCTGTAGGGTTTCATTCGTGCTCTTTCTGCAGTGTGCTGAAAACTTCATTTTGTATTTCCAGTTGTGCTATGTTCAGTGTGATTTGCATCCCTTGACCAACAGTAATTTGTCTGCTCCTTGATTTTCTCCCAACACTGTTGAAATCTATGTGTATGACGATGATGATTTTGTATTGTGAATATAAATCTAGACAAGTCAGTGTGACCTGTCTCTCCCATGTCCAAAGGGAAGAATTGACCCTTGCAGTCAGTCACAGCACAGCACTGAGTCATACATACTTTTCATGAAAATAATGCAGAAATTCCCCATAGTTTTTACAGATATTTTTTCAGGAGATGAAGTGTAAGTCTTCTTTGGCAACACAACTTGGGAAAACTAAGAAGCTTGTAACACCAGATCATTAATCTTTCTGACGTATGATACACTTTTCACTATTAATGTCTGTTTATTTTTTTTTCTCTTCATGTGTTTCATTCAAACTCAGCTGATCTGTTTGGGTTCCACTTGAACTCCTGTGCTCACCAGTCTTATCCCCACCCTTGACTGTTCTTCACTTCCACTGTAAATCAACTGGGAGGGAGCTGAGTCTTATCCCACCTCTGTGACTCTACAGTGACCAGTGCAATAGGGTCTTTTCTGCACCATTCCTAATAACACTTTCTACTTTTCCTGCGTAACACAGAATATACTCTGTTTGAATATTTAACACCACGTAGAAAACAAGGAAAAAAAAAAAAATCAAAAGTTCCTTCAAAATGGGAACTGAAGTTTAGAATGAGATTTACTGTAGTGAAGAAAACGGTGGTAAAGAAAAACAACAACCAAACATCCAGAAGTAGTTGCAGGGAAGCTGTTTTCCACAGGGATATGACTGTCCTAGGGAAATACAGTTTTCTTGCTTTCCAGTATTTGGTTGTTTGTTCTTTTTATTTTAATTCCATTCAGAATTAAATTCAAGACAAAGCCTCAGTGGTGCAGTACTTGAGTACTGGCTTTCCCAGTGAATAGTTAGGAGGTGAGTTCTTGATTGTGCTCACTGTAGTGGAGCTAAAGCAAGCTTTCCTGAAGTACAGTGGTGACTAAATGCTTCTCCTAGATTGTTATCTTTCTCTAAGGCAAAAGGTGTGTATTTGTGATCCTTAAAATAAATGTGATGAAACAGTTAAGAGTACATAATTGTGTGAAGAATGAATTTGACACATTAACTTGGCAGCTTCTCTGGTCGTTAAACACATTGGGTTCTCAAAACCCCTTTTCTCCTACTTAGAAAATCTGAAATGTAATCTTACACCCTACTTGATGGTGTCACTGAAAGCCAAATATTTATCACTCAAAGATTTATGGTTACTTTCAGTCTTAGAAGGTGGAAAGTGCGGTCATCTCTGGCCAGATGTTGTATCTGGGTTTCTGACATGTCTTTTTCTTTTTTTTTTTTAATAAGTGTGCTTTGTGAGGTTTATATTCTAATGAATGGAGTAATTTTTGGCATAAAGAAACCTGTGCAGCAGTGACAGTTTGTTGTCACACAGCTGTGCTCTTCCTTTCTCCTTGGAGTTTGTGAGCATCCCTGGCTTAATGCAGGGGAATCTGACTTAGCTCTGCGGAAGCTGAAGCGTTTGAGGAAAGAGCTGTTAATCTTTGATCAGCTGGAGTCTCCTTGTTACTGATTTTGATTACACAAGTGTATGACTTTAATTACAGCTTTTAATAAGGTTCATTTCTTACTAGCCATATTCTTTGTATAGTAGTGCAGCTTATCTTTTCTTCTTTCCCCTGCTCCCCTTCCTTCCTCTGCTGTCTTTAATGGAAAAATGCGGTTGAGGACATAGTGGGTGATTCGGCATCCAGAGGTGTGGTGAAGTTACAAGAACTGTGGCCCTGTGATGAAAGCTGAGGGCCACAGTTCTTGTAACCTCACCACACAGAAGCATCCCTGTGCACTGCCCCCTCCCACAGCTCAGTCCTCTTGTGCAGCTCAGAGCTCTTTTCCAGACCCTCTACACCAGTCGCTGCCTGGGACTGGTGGTCACTGGTCAGGGACAGGGCTGCAAGATGCTAAATTCAAACAGGCATGTGCTGTATGGAACAGCTTAACAACCTTTGGAAAATCTATGTAGCCAAAAGGTGCACTGGCTCCCGGGTGTAATTCTTGCCTGTTGGGGACTGTCTTATTTTCTCCCTTCTGGATGTTCTGAAATGCAGCAGCTGAAATCATTGCATCATGAATGAACATAGCAGACATCACCAGTCCATGGTGCTCATTCCACACCTAGAGCTTTGGCATGCTCGTCTGCCTGCATCTGTTAGAGAAGTAACCTGGTGGCAGCTTTGTGGAGGACTTTTGGACTTGTAATTGTGAATAATTGAGATGTGGCTTAAAACACAAGAAAATGCTCTTTTTCCCTACAAGTAATATTTTGGCTTTGGAACTCATTGCCCCACCATGGTTTAGGTGTGAAAAATAAAGATGGGTTGAAGTCAGTTGAATACATTCACAGAAGAAAGATTCATCAAATCTCTTAACATTATCCACGATTGGGTAACTTGACACTTGAGAACTGGTTATCAGAAATGAGAAGGAGGAGCCAGAGATTCCTGCCTCTGTTTTTTGTTCTTCAGTAAGTCTCTGATGTCAGCCCCTATCAACAAAAAGATAGTGCACCGATACGGCCCGTGGAGAAAGAGTGTTGCTCCCATAAACGTCATGATGTGGAAATGACAAGTGACATAAAAAATGCGTATCAGACTGTCAAACACAGCAAAATAGTGATTTGTACCAGTTTGGCATTTAGAGGTGTGCAAAAGGAGTACACTTTTAAAATGGCAGTTGTGCCTATGGAAGGGGGGGTAGTGGATAAACAGAACAGCAAAGGGAGCCTCTTTTATCTTTGTGTGTGCATCCCTCCAGCTGCCTTGCTGTGTGTTATACTCTTTTTGCACACTAATGAATATTGGAGTCAGTGCAAGTTAAGCTATATCTCATTCTGCTCCTTTTTTTCTAATGAACTTACCCCTGATGGGTAGCTTTCCTAGCTATTCATGTCACGACTGAATTTCACCTTGACAATAGATCAAGAATGAGGTTCAGCAGCATGGCCCACCTACTTGCTCCAGCATGACAGCTGCTTTGTGTCCTTAGGGTAGCTCTACTTTGATGCTTTTCCCTGTTTAGAACAATTTGGAGGGAGGATTTTGGTAATCTCCAGCAGGCAGAGTTTTTAAACCTTTCTCAAGGGAATATGAAGATACTACAGAATTTTTGAACCAATATTTATGAAACGAGTGACATTGTCTTTAGCTTGGTTCTTCCCACTGGGCTCCAGAACAAAGGATTTGCCATGCGGGATCTTACCAGCTGCTGTTGCAGCCTGCTGCTGTTGGTGCCTTAAACCCAATTGTGGAAAATTCTGGAATGGTGGAGAGGAAACATCTAGTGTAAGCGTTGCAGACACGGCTCTAGCTGTTAAAGGGTGTGTTTTCATGCTTCAGAAACAACAGTAAGAAGACTGTGTCTTCTGCTCTTTTAGGTTCTTTGAACTAAGAAATGCTGGATTTAAGTTCTTCTAAACCTGTCTGGCTTTTTGGTTGTTCACAATACTGTAGGAGTTGCTATAGCACAAAATGGACACGTTTGGTGTACTGGCTTTGCTGGACTACAAACTACAGGGGAAGAGAGACAATAGAATGAGGTCACTGCTGTGTACGTGGCGCATGGCGCTGGGTTGGGGGCCAGTGTGGTTGCAGCATTTGTTCATCCAGTAGCTGTGCCTGCTGAAAAGATCTGCGCCTGTTTTCTAAGAGTATCGTCCTTTGATGACAGTTTCTGCATGATCTGCTTTGGTAGCGTATGGTGTCAGCCAGCTTTTCACGTGTTCAGGGGAAGTTTTTCTGGTTGTCAGTTTGAATAAACCAACCGTATGCCCCCTTTTCCCTAGTCTTGTTTGAGGGGAAGAGCAACCTTTTCTAATCTCCGCCCTGTCTCTTTTGGCAGACTTGGGGACCAGTTCTACAAAGAAGCAATTGAGCACTGTCGCAGCTACAACTCCCGGCTGTGTGCTGAACGGAGCGTTCGCCTTCCCTTCCTGGACTCGCAGACTGGAGTTGCTCAGAACAACTGCTACATCTGGATGGAGAAGCGGCACAGGGGACCAGGTTGGTAGCAGTGTGTATGCGTGCGCATGTCTGGAGGTCTGGCCACTGAGCCCCCATGGGATTTAATTAATAGAAACTCAAACCTGCTACAGGCCACGCAGAAGAGAAGCTGCCTAAACCTCTGTGCCTGCGGGGGATTTCCTTTGGTAACTGCAGAGAGCTGATCCTAATTATTCTCTCTTACCCGAAGAAGTGCCTGACATGGTAGTTTCTAAGACTGTATCACTGTAGCTCTTCTAATGCTATTGATCCCAGTCTGTAGAAGGCACAATGCCCTGTTCTAAGCAGGATTGAAATTATGTTCAGGGTGGAGAAGCGGAGGTGGAAGTCTCAGGTGTATGCTGAAAATAAAGGGTTGCATTAGGAAGTACGTATAGTGGAGGTGAAATACAGGAGAGTCCAGCAACTGGAATGAACTTTGTTCTGATGATTAGAAATGTAGGTAAACTTCTAGTTCTATTTTGGACAAGTTTGGATATCAGCTCTGGAGTCTCAGTTTTCTCAGCTGCAGAAAAAAATTAATATACATCCTCAAAGACCTTTGGCTAAGTTTCTTTCCAATGGGGGAAAGGCCACCATTAGTTTAGCAGGCTTTGGTCAGTCTTTCCTTTGTTAGAATAAATCCATCTGAAATCCTTGTTTTGAAAGCAGGGGACAATCACCGGTTCAAAGGCTTGATGTTACTTAAACAGAAATCCTGAAACCCATTGAAAATTTTGCTGGAGTATGGCTGAGTATCTGATCCACAGTTAGCACAGGCATGAATTTTCTGACAATACAGGAGTGGATTTGTGTTTTTCCTTCCCCCCTCCCCCCCAGTGCATACTGGAGATCCAGGTAGGAAGGGGTCAAGTGTACACAGGCACTGATCATGTGCACATATCCTTGTCAATTCCTGTAAACCATACTGGAAAAAAAAGAAAAAGAAAACAAAAAATCCAACCTGGAACTGTGGATAGATGCAGGCTGCTGTTACCTCCTCCACTGGCTAACTCGCTGCAGCTGTAGCAGGAGGAACACAAAGGACACTTGCCTCCCCTCCTGTGAGCAGACTAGGAAAGCAACTCATGCCTCTGAAGGGTGCTTATCTGAAATGCTTCCTAGGATAGGAAGGGACATATCTAGGATAGAGGGACAGATCTTTGCGCTGCTCCTGTTCCTAAAATACTCAAAGTAGGTGTTCTATGGTCTTGCAGTACCACCAGAAAACTGTAGCAAAATGCAGCCACTTCTGTTGCAGGAGACAGCGGGTGTTTTACCAGCGTTAAATATATCCTAAGAATATCTCAGCTGCCAAAACTACTTCAGTAATCTGAGACTGCTAAATGTGGTTTATGACCACATTAAATTTTTTTTTTAAATCTAAAATCTCCTAATTCCTAAGAGATTATGCTTTTGCAAAGATAGGTTTCCTTTTTTTTTTTTTTCTTCCCTTTTTTATTTTTTCTTTTTGGTTAATCACTTTGGCTCTGCAATTTTTGTTCTTGTAACATCAGGTTATGAGTAAGGTGCTGCTTTTTAAGCCTTGTGAGCTCAGTAATAAACACGTATACATCCACTATATACACAAATGATGTTTTGGCAAGAGCACTTGCTACAAAGATAAGCAAACATAGTATTGTGTAGGTCTCATTGGTGTCTCTGCACTTAGAGAGGAAATCATCCTAGAAGAGTTACAGCATCACACCAGGAGCCAAGAGCTCTGTCACTAGTTCTCTGAACAACCTTTGGCAAATGCACTGTGCAAATCTTTTTGCTCACTTCTGATACTGAACTTTCCTGTGGCTTCCCCTGCAAAAGAGTCAGTGGCTCCAGTGGGAACTAATGGTAGAACATTCCTCATAGAGAGTCTTAAGTGAATCAGGCTTTCTGCATTTGTTGCAGCCACCAAATCTGATGCTTTTGTTATTTTAATTTAGAATAATCAGTGCAAAATGAAGCAGTCCTCCTCCCCCATATTTGCTTTCCTCTTTCTTGATTTTTATTAGCCCATTTAGTGCTCCCTTGGGTCTCTTTGCATCATCTATTTCTTGTAGTATCGTTATGGTGGGTCAAAGCATCCTTGTTTAGTTTTAGCATCCCTGTTTTCAGGTTATAGACATTGTACTTATGCTCATACTGAACATCTCCAAGAATTCTTTGTCAGCCACCGTAGTATCCATCTTGTGTGCTATGTTCATTGCCATTTACTATCCATAACATGAAAAACTGCATAAAGACAAATGGCAAAGCTCCAGGAACTATTTTCTTTTACAGAGAGTTTGAAAAACAGAGGAGAGTTGGGGTCTCAGTCTATTAACCTGGTTTCTCACCATCCTCTTTGTTAAAGGAGTCAGAAAACTGCATTTCATGATAAACAGTTCAGGGTTAATTTCACACAATACTGCACATAACTCCCTCCCTCTTCTCTCCTCCTCCCCCAGCCTTTCACAAGAGCTTTGAGTTATGGCTCTCCTACACTAATGAGATAAACAACATAACTCACTGCAGGTTCTGCTATTTCCTCTATAAGCAAATGGTTGGAACCTTCTCTGGTTGCCCTATAAGGCCCCAGAGGGAGAGACAGCTCAGCTAGGACTGAAGACAAGACAGTAAGACATGCATAAGTGTTATTTCTATATGCCCTGCAAGATCAACTGTGCAGGGGCTAGATTCTGTTCAGAACAGACCCTTTTTTTTATTGCTTCTCCTCTGTGTAAACAGTCGATGGTCCACGCTTCACGTGAGGCAGTATGGAGACATAGGTGTCAGGGCAGAGGACTGAAGATAGTATCTAATGAGTTTGAATCAAGATGAGGCTTGATATCTGTCTTATTTTAGTGGATGGCTGTGTGTTAATGAGCAAGGATATTGCAAATAGGAATACAGAGACCTGAACATCTCCAGAAATTCTCTGCCAGCCTTCTTGGTATCTGTCTTGTGTGCTGGATTCCCTCTCATTTAGTATCCCTGACCTGAAATACTGTCTAAAGGCAAATGGGGAAAAAAAGCTCCACAACCATGGATTTTGGTGTTGGAGGAACTTAGGAGCCTATCTGCCACCTGGAGTGGGCTGCATTTCCCCAAGGGAGGAGAATTCTCCACTTTCATCTATTCAAGGATACCTGCTGTGTTTCTCATTGGCATTTCAGCATTTGCAGTTGGCATTCAGTGTCTTGGCTGAATCCAGAATTGCAATTCATATGTGAGTTCACAATACTTGAACCCATGTTAATGGATATTATCTCAAAACTGCAGTGGATCCTTGCTTTTCTCTGTCTGGGAGAAATGTTCAAAGCAATGGTGCCCACTTCATTCAAATCTCTCCTCTCTGGAGGTCTGTGCAATGGAAGGCTGATTCTCTGTCCTGTTTCCTTAGCCTAACAACCCTGCTTTTCAATGCTGTGAGCAAATTTTTGAACAAAACCTACTGTGAAAGGGTGAGGCATCTTGCCTCCACCTCTTTAATGACTCACATCAGAGCAGGCACAATCCACAATCCACCCCACCATAATAGCAATTGTTTGCAGTGGTTAATGTTTGCAAAATGCCATGTAGAAACGTGTCAAGCACTGCAGAAGTACTGGTTATTCACATTTTATCCTTAAAACAGTCACATGTGCTGCTCACCAAAACGCATCCTTCTTGTGTTGGGCATAATGCCTAGGAATCTGTGCAGTGACAAAAGAGGATGTGCAAAGCCCTGGGCCTGCACTGTGACCTCGGGCAGCCAGGACCTCTGCGAACATTCCATCATTTGGCCAAACCCAGGCAGTATGATGTAGATGCTCCATTTATGCACCAAGGCCAGGAAGCAGGTGGAAATCATAGAAGTCTGAACTGGCATCTCCAACAGCTCAACTATTTCAAGCCAAAAGCTTGCAGAACGTGATTAGCCCATACCCTTAGGGTGAATAAATTTGGTGTATGCGTGTCTCTTATTTTTTTTTTTTTCCTAGTGACAGTATATTGTCTTTTTTCTTGTGTTATCTGCATCTGACTCAATGAATCAGCTTTGTTCCAGAGCTGATATGCTCTCTGGTCTGTCTCAGAGGGAATGGCAGAGAGCAAGCCATCCTGCTGTTCTTGAACTGATTTGCTTTACTCGTGCTGCCTTAATGATGTCCAGCTGTTTACTGCTGGTACTGTTTCAGATATGGTAACATTAGTAATGTCCTCTCTCTTATGTGGTCTTATTTGTTTTCTGAGGGCAGTGGGGTTGGAACTTCAGTTGTGCTCAGTAGCCCCTTCAGGAATAACAGCAGAAGGCAGAAGAGTAAAAGCAGAAGTGGCAGACAGAGAGGTCAACGGAAGCAGGGGCGAGAACAACATTCTTCCAGCATTTCTGGATCTTCTTGGGTATCAAGAGTAACTGGGGCAGTAACTTGTCAGTGTGCTTCTGTGTTCTTAGTAGCAGTGCATTCACGGGGCCCTGCTGTGTCCTGAATACAAGAGAACAAAGCATAGCTTGAGCGTTGGCTAAGGGATGCCTATCATGAGAGCCAGGGCAGCTCAGAGGCCAGCAACACCAAATGTGAATCAATGGAGCATGCAGTAATATAAACATTACTGCGGTATTTCCTCCTTAATTCAGGATGTGGGCATGAGGAAGGTAATATCCAGAATAAAGGATCTCTTTTTAAACAAAAGTCCAGAATTCAAGCGAAAATATAAAGTCCCAATAGCCAGACCTCATGGATTTTTTGTTTGCTTTCACTCAGAAGACGTTTTCTGAGTTTTCTGCATACCAGGGCCTTATGATTTGTGTGTCGGAACTTCATCTCTTCTCTCCCAAGGCACTTTCTCTGCCCGTGGAGGAGACATCTCCCTGTGACCCAAGAGAGGCTGAAATTCTATTTACCCTGAAGGAATCACAAATTATTTATGTGCAGCTCTGGTTTCAGTGAGCTGAGTGAAGTGTATGAGTGAGACCCAGATTCTCTGTAGGCCTGATCCCCAGAGGTGCCAAGGAGCCTCCGGAGTGCTGGATACCTTGAGTGCATAGTTCTGCATCACAGTTTGCAGGATTGAATCCTCTAACAAGAGACACTGAAAGGACAAGGGAAAAGATGCTAGAGACAGTGCTTTGTGGTTTACAGACTGAAATATGATTGTTTTATTTCTTGCCTTTAATTTTCAGGCCTGGCCCCAGGTCAGCTGTACACATACCCGGCACGTTGCTGGCGCAAAAAGAGGCGTTTGCATCCTCCTGAGGATTCCAGGCTGAAGCTGCTGGAAATTAAACCTGGTACGTATTTGTTTGCCTCTCTCTCTCCTGTGCTGCAGAGCAGCTGGCATACACGCAAACCTGGCATTTAGACCTTGGACTCCATCTTTGTCCCTCTCCATCCATTTCTCTTTGTGTTTATTGCACCTTAACTCAGTTTGCTGTAACAGTAACCACTAAACTCTGTACTTAACTCATGCCTAGCAGAAATGTGGACGGCTTGTGCTAAATGAAATGAGAGCTGAATTTACCTTCCGTAGGAGTGAATCCTGGGCATCCACAAATAAATGTATAAGGATGTGAATGATCAGTTTTTTTGCTGTTTACTGCCTCAGTGTGTTATTAATACATAATCTTCCTCTGGCATCTGCCAACTAGTTTTTGTGGAGACCACTGTGTGTGAAGAATGTTACACTAAAAAGATTTATCATAAAGGGACCAGGGGTGTGACCTGAAATCTATTTCCTGAAACAGGAAATAAGAATTAGCAAAGATTATTATGTGGTGAAAATTATGCCACATTTGTATATGTGTGTATACCTATGTGTGTACCTTAGTCTATTCTTCTTTCACTGTTATTGTCCTTGGTATTCTTCCCACACAATTAAGCTGTATGAAGTGATGAATCTGGATGCTGAGCGAGTGACTGTAAAGCAGATGTGGAGGAACTGCAGCTGTCAGGAAGAAAGTAGTGTTGTGCATTCTTCCCTGCAGTTAGTAATAAAGGTTTGCTGTCTTTGGGTCAGCTGTTACGAGAAAGAGGGAGAACACAGCTGTATGTGGTTTTTTAAGAGGTGAGACACTACCAGTTTAAAAAATAGAGGAAATCTCTAAAACATAAATTAAGAATGTTTAAAAATAAACCTATTTGACAGAAAAAAGGCGTCTGGGAACTGAGCTGTACACAGCAGTATTGATAACTTTGCTTCTGTGCAGTGGTGAATGAAAAGGAAGAAAGAAGCAGTAAATGGACAAGTTGTAAACCCAGTAAAATCAGAGGCAAAATTCTTGTTGACGTTGGTAGAAACAGATGTTTGAAGACTTCAGGCTGGCAGACGTGAGCAGGCAGTTGGACAAAACGAAGAAATGTCTGCTCTGTTGGGGTGCAGACTAAGGATGAAAGCTCATCCAGTAGATAGAACCAGACCTCATAGCAAAGCCAGCCAAAAAGAGCTATTGAAATCAAGTCAGGTTACTCAGATGTTAGTGAAACTGAACTTGAGGAAGAGGATGATGTTGACCCACAGAAATCTCTACTTCACTCTTTTTTGATGTTGCAAATGCTGTTGTGCCTTGGTAATTTAGTAAGGCAAAGCAGTAGTGTGGAGTTTGATTCTTCTTTGTTTGCATTATGCTTCTGTGCTGTACTCACTGAATGCCAAATTAGTGCATCCTACTTGCCACAGGGCATGAAAGGCAATTACCACAAAGTTATCAGATAAAGAGACCTCAGCATGTCTGCTTCTGTGTTGTTTTCCCTGCTATAAACATTTCTTCTGCATCTCAAGAGTGCTACTGTTGTTGCATTGCCAGTGGCAGCCAAATAAGGCAAGTTATATTGCTCTGCCATTTAAATCTATTTTCCAACCAATTTCTATCTAGTGATTAACTTTCTTTATCAGTTACACCATGAAATAATTTCAATCCATCTGTGCATATCTGGAGTAGTCTTACTAGGCAAAATGGGATTTTTCCTTTCTTGAATTTGAAAGTATATGATCTACAGAAAACACTGGAACTTCATTTAAACTTTTGACAATTTTAGAAGAAAAGGTTTAATTTATTTGCAACATGAATTGTAGAAATGCTGTACGTTTTTGAAGGGGATCACTGAGATAAAGTCTAGCACTGAACCTAGGAATCTATCTCCTGCTGACCTCTTTATTCCTCAGTTAAACATTTGGTGACCGTGTGGGGTGCAGATATGGTGATGGTGATTTATGATCCCTTAGAAGCACAGTGATGATGTAGGACATATAAAATAAATCTGGACGGAAACTCATCTAAATATTTCAGTTTCACTGTACCTTGGTCTTGGATATCCTCATCTTGACTTAGAGCTGTTCTCAGTAGTAGATCACTATTTGCTTGCTTGTGCTGGGTTAATGTGAAGTAGCTAGTTTTTAGGATAGGAGACTGTTGAGAGTTGGTTATATGTTATATAATACATGCAAGCAGTGCAATTCTACAACATCAGATTTGGGCTAAATCTTATTTTTCTTAAGTTGTACTTTTGTAAAACATTTTTACATTTAAGATCTATTTTTCAGATGCATTTTTAATAAAAATTCTATTACAAAGTTATAGAAAAGAATCTTGGCTTCAGAAGTTTCTAATCCAGCAGTCAGAGGAAACAGAAGAGGATATGAATGCTTGTTTGGGCTTTTGGAGAGGTTCATTACAGAGATAAGTTGTGTCCAGAAGTTTAAGAGTTCTAGATAATCTGGGAGATAAAAGACCTAGAATTTTTGTTGGTAAGTCATAGCTTGTCAGCAGTTGGTCGATAGATAGCTTGAAGTATTGTCTTGCTAGTAACTTAGGAGTATAATATATAATAGTATATATTAGTATAATACTGATGATTTATTAGTAAGTACATGTAGTACTAATTCAGGGTTTATAGTTGCAATACACTTCTGCAGTGTTGGTACTTTGCAGCTATGGTATATTTGGTATTACCAAAATTTAATGAAGAAAATGTTGCAGTGTTTTCTGTTTCCCGTAGATTGTATTCCAACACAGTATCCTGCTTTTGTTGTTGTTGTTGTTGCTTTCTTTTTTGTAAAATGCAGGTGCACTGTAATATTTTTCTTGGGGTCAGTTCCTGCTTTCGTCCTAGTAGAACATGGTGCTTTTACTGTCTTTATTTGTTGCTCTTATTTGTGAAGTGTTCCATTTTAAGAATAGTTACAGCTAAAGCTGTGTATATCAGAACACTGGAATAGAGGTTGCTGATGCAGCCTTCACATGTCCATTTTCCTCTGCCACTGTATTCTATGTTAAGTGCATGGATAGCCCTAGCAAAGTAGCAGTTAACACTCTAAGCATCCTCCATCCTACTCCAATAGCCAATAGATATGTGATAGAAATAAAGTATTGCCAAAGCTTACTTATGGTAACTGCCTCAATGACAATACAGTCAATATTATTATCAGACCTTTATGAATAACTCTAAGTATTCCTGGCATTTAATTTCACGTGAACTAGTATTTGTATTTCAGTAGCAATTCATATCATTGGAACCAAACATTATGTCTCAAGAGCAGCCAAGTTTTCATCATTGTAATGGATGTGAGGTGTTACAGAGAGCTAAAGTTATTAGGTGTTGATATGTTCACGAAACTAGGTCTCTGCCTCATTCTGTTCAACCAAGTTTGGGCAAGCCTAGCTGCCTGCAAAACTGGGCAGTGGTATTTGCATGGCATTGGAACAGTGAGAGGACTGAAAGCAGGTTGTGCTACCACAGGCACTCCTTACCTGGTTGTTCTCCTGCCTTTTAAGAGAGGAAGAGCAGAGCAGAGATCCTCTGTATGGTTTGTGTGGGAATGCGAGAGAGAGAGACTTGGACTGAGCTGCTTAGCCTGTTATCTTACAGGAAAGGGAGGAGGATTTCCAACTTTGCTACCATCACCTTGAATTGCAAGTGCCACAAAGGCAAGCAATAGAGTTCTGGCCTTCAGTAATATCAGAGCACTGGAAAGATGAGGTTTTGAAATAGAAGAAAGGTTATGCCCTGATTACACCCAAGCACCTTTGAAATCTTAATTGCTTTCTGCCCAACATACTTAGTGGTTTTGTGGTACTGGGTGATAGCATGATTCTGTGTTGGGTCAGGTATCAACATTGTGAAACTGGTATTACCTACTGTAAACCCTGCTGACAGTTGGGTATTACACAAGATTTGCAGCTATGTAAATGAGAACAGACAGGATGCCTATGGCTGCGAACTCTGGAATTTAAATTGGTAGTGTCCCACTTCAGTTTTACAAGATGGCTAAATATAGATGTGTACCTACATGCACGCACACAGAACTTTAAGTGTTTCACGTGCTATGCAATTGTAGAGAATATGGCTGGAAAGTTCCCGTCTCAGTTTATTCCTGCCCTTTGATTTTTAACTCCAAAAGGTGATAGAGAGGTCTTAGAGCTGGCAGCGTTCCCATCCATTTAGTGACTGTGGAGTACAGGTTGTGTGTGCTGCTCTCTGGTGAGACTGAGCTGTGTTAGGGTTCATCCTCTTACTTACCTCTGGGTAGTGTTCAGCTGAACTGCAGAAATAGCCAATTTTTTTTCCAGTTAACAACTCTGAAATAGTAGAAATAAGCAAAAATATATTTTTTTTTGCTGTGATGGAACACGTTCAATCAAGACCAGATTTTCAGATGGCCCTTAAACAATGCCTGATCTGTTGTAGTCTGGGAAACACCTCTGTGATTATGAACAAATGAACGGATTCCTTGCAGATAAGCCACTATCTCTTCCACACATCTCCACTTACCTTGTAGAGACTGCGCTTGACGGTAGAAGGTACTGTGTTTATCGTGGGAAGTGCCAAGTGCCCTCAGCTCTTGCAGACGATGCTCAGCCTATCCGTGGAGATCAGTGCTCTTTAAGGTGGAGCACTTCACTAAGATAATGTTAAGCTGAAATTAAAAAGCACAGAGCAGAATTAGCATTACTATCATTTATATGATAGCATCTAGAGACTCAAGCAACTTGTTAGACCACTATCCTGGGGATCATTTTGAAGTAGTCTTATACTATCTGCACACTCTAGCAGTTAATACAGTCCAAATATAAAATATACAAAGAAAGTCCTTCTATTATAAAATGGAGAAATAGACTGCAAAGAAAATAAATCACTTATATGAAGATCTAAACAGAGGTTTATGGAACAGCTGTTTCCAGTAGAAACCAAGAACACAGAAATAACTCAGTTCTCCTGAGTTCCATACTCTTTCCCTTATTGATATGTCCAGTGTCCCTCAAAAACATCCGAGCCTAAAAAGAATTCAAAACACTAATGAGAATTTCCCTTTCACATTTTTTTTCAGATGGGCCAATTAACGTTGACCCGCTTCACTTTCAATTTCAGTGCTTTTCTACACATTTTTGCTAGTTCTGCAATTACTTGCTAGTTCTTGTTTACTATTGCCAGACAGCAGTATTGTTTCTCTATGAGCTCTGTATGGAAATATGCTTTTTTATCGAAAAGTTTTGCTGTTATGTAACATGTGTGGAAACTTCTCTGTGATTAAGGGATAAAATTTGCTTCTGTTTTAAACCCTACCTATTGCCCCTCTTTAAAATCCATGAAGATTAACTTAGGATCAGAACTGGCAGGATAATGCTGGTGCCAAAGTAGAGTGCTTCTGTGAAATTTAGAGAAGAAATTCCTGAAAGGGACATGATATCAGAGGAACAATTGCTCTGACTTTGGACAGCTTTCTGCAGATCTGACGTTACCAAAGATACTTCTGTGGATAGCTGTTTGAGTTCTGTTTTGTTTTAAAATATTACTGTTATTTACTTTCTGTAGTTTTTATAAACATTTTCTGTGATGAAATCTAAATTTAGGGCAGATGTGACACAAACAGCCAGCAGATAGGTGCAACTTTTACAACTTTTATTCTCTGGTGACTTGATCTAGTTTCTTCATGTAAGAGGAGTTTCATTGCCTGTTACCAGATGCTGTGTCGTTTGCTGTCTTCTCTCCAAACTCTTGGGATTCAGTTGTATTTGGAAATTTGCTTTATACTCAAGTATATCTGTATCTATAAGTACTTGGGCTTGCAACATTACGCTGCATATCTTTTACAGTGTACTCTTTAGTACTTTAAGATATTGTGAGTTTAGGATTTTTCTTTTTTCCTTTTCATTTAGTAATTCCTGATTACACCTGCTAGATATTTCACTGTGATAGGATTGGAAATGGGTTCTGCATGTATCTGCTTCTGTATTCAGGCAGAAGCAGGTGGTGCTGCAGGGCCAGCAGAGGGAGCAGTGAATAGTGTGCTTTTTGTAAGGACGAGGCCTGACTCTGGTCCACGTACACTGAAGTAGGTCAGGAGTCACCTCTGCAGAAATGAATGGAACTCGCTGCTTGTAAAACTAGGGTAGGAGAGTGACTGAGCCTACTGCATGAGTCAACGTTTAACACTTCTCTTCTCTGGCAGGAATAGGTTATTTTTAACTTTTTTTTTTTTTTTTTAAATGGGATTTGATTTTTGTAGGGGGTGCCAAAATAACAGTTCTGTGGTGTATTTATGTCAAATGTTTGGCAAAAATTCAGTGAGATGTCAAATAGCTCAATCTCAGAGACTGTAGACAGTGGTGAGGTTCATGTTTGAAGATGCTGCATAATTCATGTCGAAGAATTTTACTGTGCAATTCCCACAGCTGTCCTGGAGGTTTTGGTAGAAATAGAGTGGATCTCATTTCCACCTATTCCCATCAACATTTTTTGTACCCCATGTAGAAGTTAAAAAATACTTATTTTTGTGGCAGAGATAGTGGATAAGCATCAGTTCTCACGTGGTGTTACAGTGCACATCTGCACAGTAGCTGTGCTGAATCCTCAGGTTGGATTAATATACCTATGTTCTTATCTCTTTGGGACAAACTGAAGATTTACATTATGATACGTATATTTTTAAATTAGGGCTAAAATAATAAACTTCAGCATGTGAGAAGGAACATATATCAGCACTGTAGGAATCCCTCCTTAACAGCCCAGCTTTTCTTCTGATCATTTCTTTAGCAAATTGGGAATCTGTCATGAAAACAGGGTGGGGGAAATTCATTGTTTACCACCTCTAGCTTTTACTTATACCAAGGTAAATATTGATTTCTGCTGGGCCTCTTTTTTTTTTCTTTTTTTTTTTCTTGGCTTCCTATCCAGCAAAGTACCTGTGCATTGTCCTCGATTTAAGTAGGTGTTTATTCATCAGATAAGCCTGCAGCTTACAGATGAGTTCATCAATGCCACAGATAAAAACAGTAGGCTCCAATTCTGCACTAATCTTGCCTTCAGATTGTTCACAGCAGGACATGGCACCACAGGAAAGAGCTGCTGCTCTGTGACCTTTACACACTGAGCTATGATTAAGGTTAGAAAAAATAACTTTCTGTCACCAAGACAAAACACATCAGTGTGGGACACGTAACCAGACTCTATTCCATCTCATCAACCGCCCTTTAATGCTTCCAACATTTGGACTTTTGGCAATCTGAATCTCTAGCCAGATAGTTTGCTTTCCTTTTCTCATGTGGCACTAAGAAAACCGGAGAACCTATCCCTTCTTCATGTATTCACTGACATGGAGTCACAATGAGGAAGTCCTGCAATGAAATATCTTTGTCCCATTGCCAGTCTGCATTGCAGGTGCCAACCTCCTTATTTCTTAAAGTTCTGCCACGCAACCCCTTACTTATATTGCCACTACACCGTACCGTGCAAAGGGCAGTGGAATATCTCTTTAATATTTCATTTTCTCTCAGTTTTTCAGTGTTTAAAACCAAGGTCCTAAAAACATCTGTCTGATTTGTCTATTTCAGAGAAGTGCCTAACAGTTAGCTAATAAATCTTTTTAGAGAGCTTGGGAGGAATATGGGAGATCTTTAAATAAAAAGGAATGTATGAATGTAATCTACTACTTGCTAAGCCTTTAAAGTGCCATTAATAAGCATTTTGGCCATCAGCATGTAGCCTTTCAAAGCTGCTGATGAAAGTGTACCAATGCCAGTGCAAAACCTGGGCATATGTGTACTATGATGGCCAAGACAACAAGTAATTTGTTACACACCCATTTATACAAATAAAGAGACTCAGTGTAGGTGAGTTGTTGAGTCAGTTTTCATAAGGCTGGCTGAGCAGCTTAAACCTTAGGAAGTTATCTCAAGTTCTGTGCAGTGTAAACTCTTCTTGCTTCACTTTGGCCACTGACAACTCAACCTGCTGTACTCCGTATGTCACTGCCATGGTTGAGGTAACGTCCGTCTTTTCCTTTAGTTCAAGTATTGTCCTTGCTGAACGTTGTCATGTGTACTAAGGTACAAGCTCTTAGTCTAATTTAGCTCAGTGGGTTTAAGGATGAAATTGAATGTATATTCCCCTCAAAGGGGATTTCATGATTTTGCAGGTATAAAACAGACTCATTTCTAGAAAACCAAGTAATATTCTATAAATAGTCCAGCCAGGAAAACAAAAACATTGCTGCTGCTCCATTTTGCTGTTACACTACTAGAGTTAACAGGATTAACTTTGTGTAAATAGTTTCTCTTTCAGTTGCGGGATCTGGAACAGGTCACTACAGGTATTTTATATGCACAGTTTTATTGTGAGAACTGTTGATTAGCTAAGACTGCTCACATGAATTACCTGGGTTTACTCTTGGTTCTGGTGTGGCTCAGCTAGTTTGCATAATTAGGAGAAAGCTGCTTGCAAAAGCCACTGGGCTTTGGAACCTCTCTGGATTTTGATCAAAAGCCTATTGAAGCCAGACCCCTCTGGCTCTAGCAGTTAGTGGTTAGGCTAAGGCAGAAGTAGCAACTAAATGAGATAAAGCAGTTTTGGAAACTGTTAAATCTTTGTCTTTCTGAGTCTTGTCCCTGAGAGTGAGAACGTAGACTATACATGGTGACCCCACACAAGGCTGTTGTGAGTTCAGAAGCCTGGCAGCCACTTGAAGGTAGTTTTTCCACTGGCGTGTTTAATGTATTTGTGAAAATGGAGTTAGGTGACTTTGGAGTCAGGCTATTTTGAAAATGATTTGGAGCAACTAGATTACTGTAGCAGGCCATTAAATTGAAGGAGTCAGTTGTGTGATGAACTCAGAGTCTTTGCAGTCTGACTGGTGTATGGAAAGCTTGGAGGCAGCTGAGATGGTATTGGCTTGAGATACCTGAGGCTGCTTGTGCGGGTGCTTACATGTGGCCCTATCCCCCTTTCTGTGTTATCCAGTCCATTGTTTTGTTCTTCCACTGTTCTTGGCTACTCTGTGTTTGACCCACATCGGGCTGCTAGGAAGCATCTTTGTGAAGAGGTTTTTCAGCGTGTGCTTCCTAAGCTGCCAAAGCCTGATTGTGAATGCAGTGTCTCTAGGAGACATTATTCCTGCTGGAGAGAGAAAATGCTGTGGGATTTATCCCCTTACTATGAAGTTAACATTGATGTCTCTAAGTAACCATTAGAATTATTTATTTCTGAAATAAATACTTTTTAACCTTAATAAGGGGGAATTGTAGGTGAGCTTAGGGTAAGATTATATTATTTCTTTGAGAAGAGGTGGCTTTGAAAAAGTGTGTCAGCGCTCTTTGAGCAGGTGCTGGGGGGAAAGACATGGGTTGCCAAAGCAGTCCCCTCCAGGCCTGCAAAAGAAAGGGCTTTGAGGACCCTGGGGGAGGTACCTGGGGAACTACTGCTACCAGTGGTTTTGTTTCACTTGTGGCACAAATCAACTGCTCTCCATCAGAATGGAGGGACAGTGGGAAGCTGTCCTGTGGCAAGCTTGCAGCTAGAGCTTAACCTGATCAGCTTTGCCAGCAAACCTCCTGGCACTTTTCTTGCCAGTACAAATTCCTTAAAAACAATAAGCTGTGTTGGCAAAGAGACTTCTGTGAAACCCAAGAATAGTTCAGATGTGTGTACTGGACACAAGATCCTATGAAATGTGTATTCTCTATTGAATGTGTAGGACCTATTTTGTGCGTTTGTGTGATTAATCCATGGAGTTCTTTGGTAATCACATGAACAGGGCTTTATAGGATCATGTCCCCACAGCTTAGTCTTCTAAGATGCCAAGCTGTCTAACCCCAGATGAGAAAAGCAACTGAGTCTTTAAGAATGAGTGATCTTTAAGTAATTAGTGGGACTTGTCACATGCTTAAAATCAAATCTACATATAGAAGAATTGTTTGGACCAAACTTGCAGGTTTAGTACTGAGGATCTTGCAAGATAGAGCCCCATAAAATCACTGGGCTACTAGATTTACCACTTAAGAGAATGTGTGCACTGTTTAATGTAGGAATTACTTAAACATTATAGAATGTCAGTGCATTCAAAATATGACTTTTAAAAAATGTTTCTTCAATTTTATTGTTCTCCTGGCATATAGCAAATTAAATTGTTTTGTAGTTTGAAATATTATAAAAATTCTAGCAGGTGAAGTTTTTCTGGTGCATATATAAAGTGAAGAGCAATAAATGTTAATATAAAGTCCAGTGTGAGATCTTACAACCCAAGACTTACAGATTTGCTGAGAGTAGAACGAAGATTGTGGTGGTGTCCTCTCCCTCATCCCTGCACCTTCCACCACCTTCCCTGGTGGATGTTTTGTCTGTTTTTCCCATTCTCTGGGGTAAACATTTTGCACCCTTGCAGTTGTCAAGGTATTAAGCATGTTTTTAGTGGACTTCAAATCATTTCTGTATTCCCTGTGTTTTGTATTTGATTTCCTAATAAACTACAGATATTTTATGCTTTAGAATTCAGACATCACTGGCATTTGCCATGAAGTCCGTTCTCAATAATAAGCACCTTGGTGGAGAGAGAGGGTTGATGCAATGCACGTTTGGAGAGGAATAAAGTGCAGAACAGATACATATGGCTTTTCTATGTGACGTCTTCCAGACCAGAGATCTCACTTAGGTTGCACTTGGAGCATGATTTCCCCTTAAACTAACAAGATGATTTAGGGCCACAATCTTAGCAGCTGTAGGTGTATACAGTTCCATTAAAGTCTATAGTGAGTGACAATTTACATCAGCTAGAGCTGTGGTTCTTGATGTAGGAGAAAAGATGAAAACTTCTCTTATGATGGACTTCTGAATGTGTGTAATTACCCTCGGGAAGTATGGGATAGATTTCTTAGGAACACATATGGCCATGATTAAGAACCTATGCATGTCCTGCAAAGCTATAGAGAAAATTCTTTTATTGTTGGCCTAAAGTAAAAAGCATTGCATGAAGGAATAAAAAACAAATTTTCAAAACTGTAGCATGCAGTTAGTACTAAACTACATTTAAGCACTAAACAAGTGGCTCATTTCTTTGTATTTTTAAGAGATGCTGAATGTCTTTATATTGCCATGATTTGCTTTGTGAAATGTCTGTGAATGATGGTTACAGATATATGCTATTCTGACAGAGTGAAGTTCATAGCTGTAAGAATTTCTGCAGTGATGTTTTGTTTGTAAATGATGCTGTGGGTACATCTGCCATGTAATGTTCAATGCCTAAGTGAGATAGCAGCATGGCAGGAGAACTGGAAATGCAGAGGCTGTATCTGTGAGCAATGCTATAGACCAGTACAGTATCAGCAAACAAAGATACTATTAACTAAATAGAAAGAGTCAGGATTAAGCGCTTTGTGCCTCTGAAGCTGCTATACTAGGGATGGCACTATAAATATACTTACAGCATATTCTTCTGGGGAGCTTTCTTTTAACGTCTGAACGGGGGAAAAAAAAATAGCCTTTTGCTGAAGATAAAGCCTCGAGTACATCTGAACTCTCAGCAAGTGCTACAGATGGAACCAGAGTGCATCCAACTTTTTTGTTTTGCCTTTCAATCCTGAATCTTAATTAGTTCCCTACTGCTTTAGTACATGCACAACATTCTAATAGTCATAAGGACCTACTCCAATCCACGTTGCTGTTTCCACAATTCACTCTTTCATACCAGCAGTCCCCCCCCCTACCCTCCATTTTAGGAATAGTGTAAAGAAAACTAAATAGCCAAGCGTGTAGCTGTAGATTGATGAGGTTGTCACACCATTCTCTTCACCATTTTCTTCCACCCTGCACTGTTCTCTAATAGATGGATGATTGCTGGGGGGGAGAGTTAGCAAATCCCACAGCCAGATGTTCAGGGATGGACAGAGCGACCTTCTCCAGGAACCCAAAGGAGTGTAACTGTGTCCTTCTGAGGGAGAAGGACACTCAGATGCCTCCGGCTGCCTGTGTTTATCTCTCTTTTCAAAAGGAGCACGAATGGGCTCAGCATGGCTGCAAGGATGGATGTTTCTCAGAGCATCGGGGAAATGACCAGTCATCCGTCTCTTCGCTGTGGAGTCTGCCTGCAGCCATCAATCTTGTAGCCCAGCACGGCAGCTCCTCTGGCTTAGTTTGGCTCAATGTTAGATGAACAAAGGGAAATGAAAGCTGAGCAGAGGAAAGGAGAGGAGAGAAACTATTCTCTATTTTGCTTTATTTTCCCTTGATATGGCTCTCACACCTTCTCCCCCATTATCATCTATTCTTGCTGTATTTTGTAAGCTGTGGAAAATGGCCAAGAATGTATGTTTTTAGGATCTAGGAGCTACAGCATTTTTTTTGTTAGCAGAATCGAGAAAGGAGAGAAATATTTGAAAAAGGATAATTCAAGGCCCAGAGCCTTCATTTTTCAGAGTTTTCTGTGACGGTTTTCAGAACAAGATGCCATAGCTTAGCTA
Source organism: Lagopus muta (assembly GCF_023343835.1). NCBI lineage: Eukaryota > Metazoa > Chordata > Aves > Galliformes > Phasianidae > Lagopus > Lagopus muta. The sequence continues at coordinate 26,419,138 of NC_064438.1, forward strand.
GCTTAGCTGCAGTAGGCAAGGACAAGAAACACAATAGCTTTCCTCCATCTTATTTTCTTCCCTTGCCCTTCCTGATTCCTTCCTCAATGCCCTTTTAGTGTTTCAGATGTGTGCTTCATCTCTTCACTCCTGTTCTGTTCAAAAAGCAATTGGAAGAGCCACATTATGGGGCTATTTTGGAAGACAGTATGTACCCCAGTATATGCCCAAGAGCCGTGCTGGCAGCTCATGTCAGCAAACACTAGCTCACTTGAGCCTAGCCTGCCTGTTACAGCAATGCTGGGGCTGCATAAGCTTTGCACAAGCTGCCTAAGCTTATCCAGCACCTGTTGTTCATGCTGTGAAACTAGAGGTCATTACAGTATCTTCATTGCAGTTGATAGGCAACTTGTCACAATAAAAAATTCAGATATGTCTGCTTATAAACTTAGCATTGAATCAACTGACTCTAGTACTGAACTTGGATGGGACGCTTTTTCCTGAAATCCTCAGCTGTGATCTACTTTGAACCAGTCTGAAAAGAAAGAGGTATTTGAATTCACTGCCTGTGCTGGATTCCTAGAGCTAAGGTCTGGTTTTTTTCCCCATGATGGGCTGTAACATGGTTGCTTACCTTGTGGTCCCCTAAAATTCCTGCCTCTGGATATCATAACAGAATGTATTTAGCTTACTTTATAGACGGCTTATTTAGAGATAGCATCACTCCTGTTAGCACCACCCAGTGTGGTATGATTGACGTATTTAATAAATGTGTGATTATATTTACTTCTAATTTTCCTTACTAACCTCAATGACTTAAGCATCAGGTCTGAAAGCTCCCCTGCAGAACTGTTGTAGGAGATTTCTCTCTCCTACTTATGTTGTAGGCAAAGAATTGAGATCTTCCAGGCGTGCTCAAAGCTTATTAGGAGATTCAAGGCCCAATGAAGCACTAAGAGCAAGCAAGGGAACTCTGCAAAAGCAGATATTGGACGCAGAGATGTGTCTGAGGAGTCTTTACCTGCTTCCGACCCAAATATGCCATCTGGAGTGAACAGGCTTATGCCAAGATGGGGGAAATTTATACCATCCTGGATTTAAAAGACTGCTTTGCAGTTTGTTTTTTTCCCCTTTTTTTTTTTTTACTTTTTTTTCCCCTTTTTATTCTAAACGAAAGGCATAAACTCTCAAGAAGGACATTTATTTAGTGAAAACCAGTTTTTCCTCCCCCAATCCTTGCTTACGTAGGCCTTATAAGTGGGCACAAGAACTTCGTGAGTGGGGATATTCAGAGAAATCACATATTAAGAGAAATCCCACAGCCTATCTTATTTTCTGTACAAATCAGATAGCATTGTTTTCTAACTTGTGAATTTAATTGTACTCCTTTCAAATGAATGGTCAGATTTTCTGCTGCTACTCATTTTGCCTGCCTGCAATTTTTGAAAAAGACAAATCTTGTTCATGCTGTCATGAGACAGCCTACCCCAGATGGCACATTTGTGTCTCGGGATGCCCTCTGGCTGGCCTTTTGGCAGGCATTCCAGTGGCTCTGAAGGTCACCTTGTTTACACCTTGCCTTTTCCCCCTCCCTATTCAGAGTCTTGCTGAGCCTGCAGGCTGGGCTTCACCATCTGCATTTTCTCTGGTGCCATTAATCTTCCTGTTTACCATTCTGTTATTAATTCTAGAGTTCACCTTTTTGTCTAAACGTTTTATAGGCCTCTTGGAATTCCTTGCCTTTTTTGTGGCAACAGATCTGAGCATTGCAGTAGATGATTCGCTTTGTTCTTTTCCATTTTTGAAGGGATCCCTACTAGAATCTCATGCTATTTTTCTATTGCAAGCCTTCCTTCTTATAGTAGCATTTTTCAGTTATATATCTTGATCTGTCAGATGCATCTAACTGTAGGAGTAAATACTGTCCTCATTCTTTGGAAACCATGAATTGGCCACTGAGTGGAAGTAGTTCAGTGTTTTTCTTTCTCTTAGAAAGAGCAAGTGGTTAAGCCTGGTTTTGTGAGAACCTGGGAGAACACCTTGCCTTTTTGGTGTATTTTATTTGAATGTCTGAATGCCTATGAATATTAAAGAAGTCTACCAAATCCTAGAGGGTAGATGAAAACTGTCTCCTCTTGACAGATAACAGTAACACAGAGGGTACCCTTGTTAGAGAATGGCTCAAGATCACATAGGATAACAGCTGTTAATAAGGGCATCGTCTAAGATTGTTGTTTTTTTCCTATTCCTTGCTAAAATAATTGGTCAGTTTGCTGTAGCCTTTCTGTTTTTCAGCAGTGTTTATGCAGTTTTGGCACTTAGTGAGCTGTGGGTGCTGAACGAGCTCTGCTGGCACGAATGTAGTACCAGGGCCAGGATACTTGTAGTCTAGCTGAGCAGCACTAATAAACCCTGCTGCATCCATGCTGATGCCTTCAAGCTTCTTGAATGTCTCTGCCTGCTCCCTAGCACTTTGGGCTTTGGAAGGGCCTCATTAACTGAGCTGCAGCATCCCATGAGCATATGGACTCAGGTAGAGCTGAGCTCTGCACTCCGGCAAATAACCTCCTGCAATCCCAAGTAGGAGAAATTGCAGTGCAGGCTCCCAGGAATATTGCAGGACTCAGATTGACTTTGGCAGGTTTATCAGCTCTGGCTTAATGCCGGCTCTGCTAGGCCCAGTCTGAATTAATTGGGATGCATGTGCACTGCAGTTGAGAGATAACTGCATTACAGAGATTTATCTGCTACTAAAGGTATCCTCTCCACCATCCTTGATAAGGAAGAGGAGACGCTATGCAAAATGTCACAGAATTTGTAGCAAGGTTAAGGTATGGCTGTTTTTATGTATGGTTTATGTATGAGGCTAGATTCAGTGCTGTCACGTACCGAAATAGTACTGTTGGTTGCAGCAGAGGCCCACTCCCTGTTAGTAACTGCAGGCTGTGCACTGTGGGAGTGACTGATAGCTGTCTTGGTAGTGAACAATAAACAGGTTCTGGTTCTTCTGATGGGTCAAAAGGCCAAAGACCCATCCATCTGTGTGAGTCTACCTATACAACTACTTGCAGATAGGTTGACCAAGTTGTTCAATTACTCCAAAGAGGCCAGAAGCGATATGAAAGGGTGGTGCAAAGCCTGGAAGGATAGGTTACATGCTCAGGAACTTTCTCGAGATTGCAGCAGTTATCCAGCCTCTGTCGCCTGATACTATCTACATTGCTTGCTTGTTCTCATTCTGCTGAAGTCCTGGCTTTGTCTGAGTCCATCTAGAGCACAAACACAAGAGCAACCGTGAACGGAAGTGAGTGTTATAATAATGTTACCAAAAGGAGATATTCTTTTACGGTTTGAACCTTGAGGGGTAGTTATTTGATCCAGCATTTAGTCTGATATTGTAATTTGGCAGTCTTTGAAAAGCAGGTACAGTATATTAAATGTGACAATGATTTATATGTTTTCTGAGAAATAAATCTGTAAAGAACTTCTAAGAGACAACCAACAAGAGGGCTGTTTTTTATTTTATTGTGAGACTTTATAGAGGCATTCTAGTCTGCCAAGGAAATACAGCTGCTTGTAAAGTCCACATTTTGATGATGGGTTAAACTAAACAATATTTAACCTTATGTTTGAGGGCCTCTGCTCTTTTTTGCAGTTTTATTTCTCCCTCCTGTTGTGTTGAAGTGCCCTAAGGCATATTTTAGCTAGGGATTGATAGAGTTTTTCCATTGGAACCTGATTTTAAAATTCAAAGCTATCCTCTGATTTTTCTGCAGTTTATGGTCAGGCTGAAGAAAGTGTTTGGTCTCCCTATATCGTATTTTCTTCTGTCTTCTTCCACCTCTTTTCTTTCTGTCCCTGCCCCATTCCCCCAACCTTACCATGTCAGCAGCAGCTTTGAAGTAAGAGGTGCTACGGATTTTTCATTTTCCCAGTGTTCCCTAGGTTACACCATAGTAATCTCTAAAATTCACAACAAGTGTTAATAAGATTCATTTTGAAGCAGTGTAGAATCTCATGGTTTCAGTATGTTTCACCATGTGGGTACAGAGATGAGCTCTGAGCTCTGCCGCTAAAGAGAATTTTCAGTTAATGGAGGATAGTCCTCCAAACTATTTTTTCCACTCCGAATGACTGATGTATGAGAAAACAGATACTTGTTTTCAAGTAGTCTTGCTTCTAACCCATGTTTATTTTTCTACTTGACCTGATTCTCATTCTCACCCTGGCACTGTTTGTCTTGTGATTGCAACAGCACACGTGAGATTTGAAGGTGGAGTTGGAGGGAGAGTTGAAAGGGCTAAGGGAGCAGCTTTACAATCTCTAGACCAGTATCTGTCTTGGATTAAAAAGAAAGCAAATTTGATGTTTGCAAGTATCTAGGGGCATTTGTTTGGCTTTAGAGACCCATCATGAGACGCTGTGTCAGCAGCAGTCTAGTTTTAGCAAAGGCTGGAGTGGCTGAAGGTCCTGTGGGTCGTGGTTGGAGAGGACTGGAAGTGTAGAGCTAACACTGGAAAGTTTGCTACAGATAGGTGTAGTGATGCTGGGAGAACAGGCTGAGATGGCAATGATTGTGAAACGCCAGGATTAGAGCATAAAGGCACTGGCATTTAGCATTTGCCCCTGGGCTAGCAGGTAATGGTGCAGTGAAAGTAGAGTTTTGGAGATCTGTAGGAGGAATGGAGATCAGTACTGTGCTGTGCTGGCAGAGGCATGCTTAAGGGCAGCGCTTGCAGAGCCCTATCTTTAGTGTATACCTAGTTCTGGTCACTGCTTTCAAAGCATCCATTCCAAGGACAGCAACAAATCACTGTACTGGCCGAGTAAGCAAACAAACATGCTGAGGAAAGTCTGGTAGTGCCCATACAGAAAAGCTGCAAAATCCAGCTATTCAATGTAAGCATTGTCTCCTCATTCTCTCTTAAGGGATTCCGTCCTCCCTGCCCCCACCCTTTGCACTCTAACGCTGTATTTGTGCCTCGGAGATGTGGAGATGAACATATGATGGATGGATGGATGCTGCTAGTCTGGGTTTTTCACCACCATTTCCCCTGGGGCACTCTGTCTGCTGGCAGAGAGCACCATCCCAAAAGATGGTATCTTTTGCAAACTCGACAGCTAACAGACAGCTTCTCTCTCTGCATATTTCCCAAAAGAAGAGCAGGCTTAATCTGGTTTTTATATGGCATATTTCATTATAATCTTTTTGACTTCCCATGTTCCCACTACACCATCATAAATAAAATGCTGGGGGTGGGAACAGCGGAGATGCTGAGGCTTCACACTCTTATGACACTGATAGATTCTCATTTTAAACTGTCATGGGATTTAATTGCTTGCTGAGCCACTGCACTTTCAAACACATCCTGCCACATCCTCTTAATGAGCTTAGTGGCTGCATTTGCTCAGCAGTAGTTCTGTTTGCTGTGAATTAGGTGGTTTTTTAGACCACCTATGTGATTTTAAAGAGCCAGTGGTTCTTAAGGTAATATCTTTGGATTTATCCATCTTAAACAGCACTTCATGGACTCCTAATATATTGTTTCCTCTGGCACTTTTTATGTTCCAAAAAAACAGCACCAAGAAACAAACACACGAAAAAATCTATGTGCAAAGTCAGTGTTTGTCTAAGAGGGTTTTTGGAAGCCGGATTGCTTTGGTTTGCATAGTAGCTGTCTCTGGCATGATAGATCATGCTGGAACTCACCCAATAAGTATCTCTGTTCCCAATTAGAACTGGAAATGGAGCTGCTTAGGAGTGCACAGAGATGATGCCTTGGGTGGCAGCTGCTACTGTGGAGATGGAAATGATCCATTGTAAAACAAATACATTATGCTGTATAGAAAAAGGAATGATTGTTTTTGATTTATTTTTCAAAGAAACACTGAGAAGTTGCTTACCTCTAATGCATCTTAAACCAAATGTAACACGTGTAAGGACAGTCATGTACTGCTATTTTGGTGAATCAAAACTTGAAAAAGCCCACCATTTTGTAGGATTTGTGGAAATGTGATTCTTCTGGACATGGCATCTCCATAGAAAACAGATATTGGAATGGTGCTGGCATGGGTGCTTGCTCAGATTCTACCATTGCAGACTATTGATCTTGATAAATAGAGAGGTTGTTGCACTGGGCTGGTAAGCAAAAATGACCATGTTAATTTAATCACCATGAAAAGGACTCTGCCAAGTTAAGAAACATACATTTTAATTATCGGTAGACAGGCATATTTGCGTTGTACTATATGCACATTCAGCTGTGACACCAATAATACCTTGGTTTATTTAAACAGGAAGAAGTTTTAAATGACATTTTTGTTTTCATTGATGAATTTTGTTGATTTACTCTTCTATTTTGCTTAGTTCTGGCTTTCAATGTGTGCTATTCCGTGCATCTCCTACTAAGCAGATGCTATTGTATTTGCAATACTAATCAAAAGGTAACTTAACTACAAACTGTCTTAAAATTGTTATATTAAAAAGGAGTAAGCTTTTAGTTATATGGCTTTTACTAGTAGTTATTACTTGTTATAAAGATTATGTTCTATGAAATTGCTATGTCTGAAGAAGAGCTTGTGATAAAAACTAGGAGTTACAATAGAAAGAATTTAGAACAATTAGTAAGTAGCAAATGTTATTACCTGTATCTAAACAGGATTTGGATGTGATTCAAGAATTTAAAGAGCCATAAATTCTACATGAACACTGGAGAAATTGATTGAAACAGTAATTAGGTGTAAGCAGTGAAGCACCTGGGAAATGATGATATAGGACGTTCTGACTGACTTTTTTCCTCCCAGAGGAAAATCATATCTCACCACTCTTAAAATTCTCCACATGATATGTAAAGGATTGGGGGATAAGGAGGTTGACAATTTACTTGGACTTTCTGAAGCCCTTTGGTCTTCTTCAAAAATAAACAGTGCATTGTCTCAGATCAAAACTTTTAGAATAAAATATGAAGCAAAGAATTTCACAAAAAAAAAAAAAGAAAAAAGCTAACAGTCGGTGCATCAAGGTTTGGGTTTTGTTCCAGTGTTGTGTAATGTAGAAATGAAACACTTGGAGAGAGAGAGAGAGAGATTGAGCGTTTAGATACAAAAATTTGCACATAGTACAAAGTTATCTGGATCAATTGTGGCCAGGGGAGGCATCCTGTGTGAGGGCCTCTTAGTGGGGATCTGAATGTCCTTTGAGAATGGGCAGTGGGATGGACATTTTAATTTGCATTTGTTCAAGTAGAGGATGTAGCTTCATCTGAATATGTTACGTGTGATATTGGTTCATCTTGATGGGATTTTTGAGAGGAAGTTCAGAAAGTTCTGACATGACAGAGTCACGGAAAAACTCTCACGACAGGGTAATAGGAAAGATCGTGACTGTCTTTGAAAGGAAAGAAGTGGACGTTTTGGACGCTGTGTTGAGGGACATGATTTAGTGAGAACTATTGGTGATAGGTGGATGGTTGGACTGGGTGATCTTGTAGGTCTTTTCCAACCTTGGTGTTTCTGTGATTCTGTGAAGTGGACAGAAATGACAAAAAAGTTTGGCCAGGAACTTCTATTTTCCCTATCTTATAGCAAGAACAAAGGGAGAGACAATAAATAAAGTGAAATACTACCTCTTTCAAACCATAGTTCAATTGCTGAATTCACTCTGGTAGGAAGGCATTGAGGACAAAAGTGCATCAAAATTCAGAAAAGGATGGGCTATTCTGTGTGTTTCCAAAGGAGCTAGATGTAGATAACTGGAAGTGATACTGCGTTTATCCCTCAGGTCAGACCTATTAGATAGTGTTGAACTATTTGTCTAGGTTAACTGAACCATCTTTTAGATTTTTGGACACTTTTATCTCTGAGGATTCAATAAATGTTTTGGAAATATATTTTCCTGACTTCATTACTGTCTCCCTTTAGAGACTAGCCATCTTCCAGGAAAGACTGAATTCATTACAGAAACAGAATTCATTACAAAGATGTCTGTGGACCTTCCTAGGTTCTTAAGCTGTAAACTTTACACTCCAGGTAAGGCAGTCTGCCATTTCCCACTTTCTAGAGCTGCTTAGGAATGAAAATGGCCCATAGAAGCTACTGGCAGAGAAGGAAATAAAAAAAAAATGAATAGCTGTTAGCTCAATGGGTAGGTAGGAAACAACTGTCCTGAGTTTCTTTTCCCAAGATTTCTTCCTTGCCACTTAGTTTTTGGATACTGAATCTCTCCATCAATAAACTGGGTATAAAAATATTACCTTACACTACCTTGTCAATGGGATGTTAAATTTAATAATTGGAAAAAGCTCTGAGACTTCTGGATGAAAATCTTCCTGGAGTGATGATGCTGGAAAGTAGCAGAGCCACACTAAATAAACGTGCTTTTTAAAAACAGTTGCCCTTTTTTGACCTTAAAACCTACTTTTTCCCATGAGTGTTCAATATTTCTGGAACAAGCAGGAAGCAGTTTTACTTTCATAAATGTTTTACTTCTCCCCTCACTTTATTGCGTATTCCCTTTACTAATGCATTTGTTTTCTGGGTTTATCAGAGACGGGCATAGCTTGTCACAGTGAAGACACGTTTGTTACTGCTACCCTTGAGCTTGCTTGAAGCTTCTTGTCTTTCTGAAAATATGATTGTCATTTGGATTTTGCAGTCCTGGAAAGTTCCCAATGCAAAACAAGTGCCCTTTTGCACCTAAGTGCACAACATTGAAAGCAGCCTAGCCCATGGCCAGAGATGATTGTGGAGGTTCCTTAGTGATTTGAGGTTCAAGTGTTGTGACTTGCACGTAAATCAAGTTTGAAGTGCTTTCTTTCTATTGAAACGTTTGGATTTAGCATCCAGAGAGAAGTAGCAGGAGTTTATAGATGGAATTTTGATCTTTGTGATTCTCCATTGACTTGTCTTTTCTCTAGCCCCAATAAGGGAAAAGTTGGAGAAGGTGGCATAGTAGGGGAGGGTCTGCAGAGCTTCATGCTAAAAACAGATGCTTGATTAAATAGGCCGCCTTGTGATGAGGAGTCATTTCTATTGATCCCCTCCCATTGTGTGGGCTGTCCTGGGAGTTTCCTCTGAAAATCCCAATGGTTTGAATTTTCTGCATGGTTTGTACTCAGCCTCTCCCTCCATGAATAGAATAGCTTTTGCTGGAATTTTTGCTGGATTTTTTGCTGGATTTTCTGTGGTTATTGGCTGAACAGTGTTCTCTCACTTCAGAAAACTTGAGCAAGCATGTTCTGGAAGCACTGATGAGGGACCCCGAGTAGTTTACTGGCTTAGAGGTTTTCCCGTAATGAGCAGACATATTCCTGGGACACAATTGCCCCCAGGAAACAGATTATAATTTACTGTCTCAGGTGGAAGTGTTCATTCATTATTTGGATTGCAGGAGTGATTTGGAGTTTCACAAACACATAAATTTATGTCCTACAGAGTTTACAACTCGTGGTGATAGAAAAGCAGGCCAGCCTCAAGCAGATCGGGAAACATAATACAGTCCTATAAGATGAAAAGTAAACAGAACTGTGAAATCGGGACACCAGATGCTGTTTTGTAAGCATCAATTCTATACATTATTGTTTGGTAAATATAGTGGCTAAGAGGAAGGAATTAATTTTAGAAGGGAGGGAGCACTTGAAAAATCCATGCTTTGACACTGTCAGGTAAAGAGACATTCAGGATGTCTTCCTGCCATAGGATTGCTCTGAATGAACACCTACACAAGTAGGGTAGAGGCCAAGATCTGCAAGGAAAATGTAACTCTTTCCTGGGTGTATTTTAACATCTTGCTAAAATTAATATGCTATATTTGCCTGTCTGCTGCACTGTCTCATAATCTAGTGACAGAATTTTGAAGGGGATTTATGCTCTGTACCTTCACTTGCATGGCAAGTTGCATCAAGCTTCCTCATGAACCCTCTTTATCATTTGAAGTCCCATGCCTCAGGCGTGCCCCTGAGCCACCCGTCAGTTCTTAATGCTGTGGCTGAGGTTCATCCAGCTCCATGAACTAGATTCCGTGCTTGTAACTGTTTGCTGGTGGTTCTTCTTTGTACAGTCCCATTTAGAACAAACTGAAGATTTTATCTAGTAAAAAATGGGAGTCAATATTCAATGAAAATTCAAGGCAAAAATTCCTTTTGGTTGTTTTGTTTGTTTTTGAATTGGCCCCACATATTCCACTTCCCTGTGTGGGGAACAAGCCCTTCTGTAAGAAAATGCTGCTTGTAGCTGTTCCGTATCAACTCTGCCAGAAGCTAAATTGCACGGAACTACTTCTTCACTTCAGAAGATCAGATCTTCATATTTGTTATTTCAGTGTCTTGGAAAGACTTGGTTTTCTTCTTCAATTGAAACATAGGAAGTTTACATTAGGAAAGAGAATTTTTTTTCCCTCCTTTTATTTCCTCTTGATGTATTATGTCTGGCCCTCTTGTCCTGTAAGCAAATGCAGCTCTTCAAAAAAAATATCAGATTTTCAGCAAGATAGAAACAAATCCTTTAAGGGAATCCTTAGAGATCTGGAGAACTCTCCTTCAAGACAGAAGCAAGCTGGAGGGTTTGTTAGTCTTCTTCTTGTTGGCTCTGTCCTTCTACTTGTGAGCTGCCTGGGGAGATACATGAAGTTGGTCTTTTTTGTTTTTCAGAAGTTGATCTGCCTCTGAAAAAAGATGGCTTCACATCAGAAAGTACAACACTGGAAGCCTTGCTGCGTGGAGAGGGAATAGAGAAAAAGATGGACACTAAAGAGGAAGACCCTATACAAGAAATCCAGGTAAAAGGAGATACTTCTGCACTGACAGCAGTGCTGATTTTTATGATTTGTCTCTAAGCATAGCAGATTTTGTCCTGTTGCAGAATAGTTCATCTGTTGATAGTTGTGTCATTCTACTGTCAAAATGTTATAAAACCATTGTGCTACACTGTGATGCTCAAAATGAACTGAGGATCTCACTCTCTTCTTCTGTCACAGACATCTCAGTCACTTGGCTGTGTTCTGCTCAGCTTATGTGTTGCAATTTACAACAGTAGGAGACAATTGCATAAAGAATGAACAAGTGGAGATGGGTCCCAACCGTAAATCAAATTTTAGTGTCTCAGATTTAGAATGAGTTTGAACATTGGTTTGAAGTTGTACTTGCAGCAGTTAACTCTTTAAAAAACAAAACAAAACAAAACAAAAAAACCCAAAAACAAATAATTAAATACATTCTAATGTTAATTATCTCAGTTATTATTAGCAATGAAAAACATTGCCTCTTTACATGCATTATGATTGGAAACTTATAGGAGTACTTGTCAAGATTCCATTTCATCCTTTAACAATATAAAAAAGTAGAAACACATTTGTTGGTCTGTCACAGAAGGAAATGTAAAGGGTTCGTAAGGGTCTCTTCCTTCACATAGGCATTTTAAATTGCTAGGAAAGCAGGCTTCTCCTATGGGAACAGCAGCAAATATTTGGTGATGGTAAAACACCATTGCATTATGAATCTCTACTAGTGATGTTTAGGGAGAATCATTAGCAATATGTCTATCTTGATCATTTTGGCTGAGATACAAGATGTTGCATCTATACCTAAAACTAGTAAAAATTAGAGTAGGCAGACCCATGCCAAATAAAACAGAAATGTGCAGGCTTCAAATATATATTATTTAGAGATCAGTCCTACCAATCTATTTGCCAGTGTTCAACTGAACATGTAATGGCAGCAAAATTAGGTCTCCCAGTAGCACAGATAAAGGAACACCATCGAAGAGGAAGCGTCTTATGTACAGCTGGTACATAACAGAGTAGAGGATTTTGTCCTGCCATGAATTAGTATTGAATGTGAGTCTGTATCATTTACTGGAGAAGACTTAGAATAACCTTTTAACCATGTGTCAGAAAGGCTAAACCCTTTCTGCTGGGAATTCAAGTGATTATCCTGGCAGTGTCATCAAATTTGCACATGGTTACTTACTCTCCATGTCTTAAATTGATACTGGAATTTGAAATGAAGAAAGTGGTTTGTAGCATTCCTCTTAACTTCACTTGTGTAGTGTTATTAGTATAAGCTAGCTCCTTCTTGCCCCATATACAATATAGTGTCAGCCTTCTCTTTTTTTGTTTTTGAGATAATTTGAGACATGAAGCACAGTGAAAATATAGATTCATATCAGTAAGTTTGCATATTTTCTTACATAGCACTAGCCTTTTCATGCACAACATTTTCCAAGTGCTCTAGTTAACTAAGACCAAGTTATATGTAATTGCGTGAATTTTAAAGAAATATTTTATATATATAGAACTGGAACTTGTTCAGCTTTTCCACCTTCTAATGTTTAGCAGTCAAGTACTATGGGAAGTTAGATTTCATGATGGTCTAATCTTATTAATAGCTTCCTGAGATTTAGAAGTAAAAGAAGAAACCAGATGAAGAGTTGCTCCTCTACTGTGTTCAAAGAACTATTTGTCATTTAAAAAAAGGCACTGTCCTATAACAGTCTTAAAAATCTAGCTGATAAAGTAAGTATAAAGTTGTACAGCCGGACTTCCAAGCACAGGCTTTTTCTTTAAGTTTCTCTTATAGTCTTTCCCCCAAATTCACAATTCAGTGCTTGAGATGTGTAGGAAGAAAACAAATCCACTGTGATTTGCTTCTACGCTCTCCCTATGTTGGCTCTCAAACAGCTCTTAACTAGAAATTATGTGGAAGTGACAAAAATAGTAAAAGGTTAAAGAAAAGCTGTCCCATCAGTTTAAAGTTTGAATCTGGAAACACTGTAGTTTAGGTGAATGATGTCATAGTACCCACATAATGAATGGCAAGAATACCTCCAGCTCCTGTCTTTATTTGCAACAGGGATGCCAGAGATTGAGGGGGATCCCAGCAGCTTTCCACATTAGTGTTGTGATGGTTTATCTTTCCATCATCTGTGCTGTGTCCAGTTTGTACATGTTTTGTCCTGGATTTCATTCTGTTGAGGTTATGTTTCAAAAGGTCAAGTTGAAATTCCCTGACACTGTTATGTGAGATGATGCATTGTTATTGTAGTTTTCATTATTATTCCTGTTAAATAATTAATTGAAGTAACTATTGTTCTCATCAGCTTCAATGAGGCCTGCACTTCTCCAGTATTCACATGCTGCAAAACCCTTCTTTTCCTTCCTTGACTGATACCAATAGCGTTTTTTAATAAGAACTCCTTGAAGAACTAAGGGTGAAAGGGAAAGCAGATTTTGCTTTAGCAGGAAGAAATAGGGATTCTGGAATCTTATTTAGCATTATATCATTAATCAAGTGTAATTTAATAACCTGCAGTCTCTATGGTAAAGAGCAGTAGTTGTTTGTATGTGCCATCTTTTCTTCTAACCGTTCCTATTTATTGTTCAACCACAGAGGGTTTTAGAAAACGATGAAAACGCAGATGAAGTGAATGAAGAAGAGGATTTGGAAGAAGATATTCCAAAACGAAAGAACAGGCCAAGAGGACGGGTAGGTGCAATCAAACAGAAATGAAGGAAGCAAGCTTCTACTTTCTGGTGTATATTTTTAACATGTGTTGTATATGCAAAGTGTATATCCATGTAGGTAATTTTCAGTGATACAGTCAGATTTTTTTTTTACTTTACTTTTTGCAAATTATAATGTGAAGAGACTACACTAAGAGTAACAACTTGGGATGAATTATTTATAGTAACATATTTATAATTTTTATGTATAATTATTATGTTGACATCCTGCCATTACAATGCTCTTATTCTAAAACAGCATTTACTAATGAAAAAAAAAATTGATACATTCAATCGTGACACCAAAAAAAAAAAACCAACCTATTAATAAAAGTAACTTGAACTGCATTCATATGTTTTGAAGCTTTCTCCAAGGTAGTGCTTTGTGGTTGACATTTTGGCCCTCTTGAACCCTTTGGCAAATCTTCCATTTGCTTAAAATGGGCAATATTATCCTTAGGGGAGTCTGTGTCCCTTCTCTTACCTAAGACATCTTTTCACAATTTCAGCAGGGCGCCAGTTAAGTAATAAAGCGAATGTTTTAAAACTTGGAATCAGCATTTTTAATTGTGGCCCCTGAAGCTAGGCATCTGAATAAAATGAACATAATTCTCAGAAGTTTCAAGCATTTTCATCTCTCCTTGGTTCCAGTAGATGCTGCAGGGGCACAGGAGCTCTAGAAGTACCTTTTGATGTGTTTGCAGAAGTCAAGCAAGAAGGGCCACATTTTAGACCAAATAAGCAGGATATAATAGCTTTTGAGTAAGAGAGGGACATGAAACCACACTGAATACTTACAATGTGCTTATGCATCAAACCCTCTCTTTTGGTTTCTTCTGTTGTTGTATTGTTTCAGTTTTCTGCTCCTCTTTATTTTGGAGCTTGAATTCTTTAATATAAGATCAAAGCACTTTATTAACTGGATAAGTATATATTTCACCTTCCTTATTCTCAAAATCACCTGAACCAGTTTCTTTCTTTCTTTCTTTCTTAGCCAAAGACCCCCACCTGGAAAAAAATTTTCCAGAAAAATGTAAGTTTCAGAAAATTTGTATGAACCAGTAACCAAAATGAGGAGTTAGAATCGATAACGCACACAAGCTTGACTGTAGCTATCAACAAGCATTCGAGGCTAACAAGTATTTTCTAATAAGCTGCTCTCACATAAATTGTGCATGCGGATTAGGGTAAGTGAAGGGGAGCAAACAGCTATAAAAGCCTACTCAAGAGAAGGGAGTTAACTGTATGCATATATTTCAGGCCTACACAAACACAGTCCTGAAGTTATTATGTGCAAAGTTCTACTCCCCTGTTCAGGAAACTGATTGAGAATATCTGTTACTTTCTTTCTCCTGCACTAGAGGAAGGAGTTGGAGAGTAAGAGTCCCATTCATTTTAAAGCATACGTGTACAACTTATTTCTGCCCTGGAACTGGCCCCCTATTAAGAACAAGAACAGCAGAATCTCCTGTCTTTTCTGTTGCTAACTTCTGCTCTGCTAGTGCCCTGGCTTCACTTGGTGCAAAAAAAGAGAAGTTTGAAGAGTGCCAAATATTTTGAGCAATTTTTGTTTTTATTTGATGGCATCAATAGCCAAAGTAAAATGTGGTATGAATTAGGATTTCAAAATTAGGACCAGATTCCTAGCTGTTGAAAACTGGTAAGCCTGAACTGAAGCCTGAATTACATCTGTTCACGACTATTCTGTTACTTTTCAAGCAACCCTTTTCAAATGTTAGCCTGATCCAGTGTAGGGAATCGGCACTGAGGATTTGAAATTAGGGGATATGAAATTTGGGCAGCACTTTGTTTCTGGGAAGGAGGCGGTCAGGGTATTTTTAGAGAATAGAAGAAGGGAGGGATGTCTGTAGGAAACTAGATCCTGCAGAGTGTGGCCTTTGGGAATTCAGAGAAGGAGTGAGGGCTGGCAGCATTGATAAAGGGTTAATGAGGCAGATCTACTGCTTTGGACATTCCATTGGCCCTTCCTTTTCCTACAGCATGATTTTATTTTTAATCCTTTATTCCTCCATCTGTCCCTCTGGCTACCTTCTCTGGCTGCTTGAGGACTGCTTCAAGGCTGCTCTGCCATGGCTCCCAGGCCTCACATGTCTCATCGCTTGTGCTCTATCCTGTCAGAAAGATGAAGGCAATCATGGGTGACTGAATTCAACAGACCAGAGTGCTCACAGCAAGCACGTGGCACTCAGTTGAGAGCTTCTGGTGCAGCTGCTAAGTTTGCTACCCCCTCAAAACTGGTCCTGACATCATAGGACTGTTAGGAAGGACGCTGAAGACTGAAGGAATGGATTTTCAGAAGGAGCTTTTTAGTATCTGTGATAGACAGGAAAAATGTTGTAGGAGCTAGGAAGGACATTTTGCTAGGAGACAGGAGAGGAATGCAACTGCACCTATACAGACTGCAAGCTCCTCAGCTGAATATCCCCTAGAACTTTTTCAAAGACACTGAATGTGTTTAGGAATCAAGCTCCCAGTGAAAATCATTGACTTGAAAAATCTCCCTATGTGTACAATGCATGAAAAAGTACAGCTGACGTGCGGTCATGACATGAATGCTGTACCCTTACATTTCTGTGGAGAACTGTTGGAAGGGGAATGGCTGGCTGCAGGACTAGTGAAACTCGGAGCAACAAACGTTAAATTGTCATCCTATTATGAAAGGTGTCAATGTAAAAATGAAATGTCTTTACTCAACAGACCTATTCTCAGCATGTAGAATCAAAACTACTGACTAATAACAACAACAACAGAAAAGGCTTTACAGTTTATTCACAGCCCTGAAAAGCCAATGCAGCATGGTAGGATAGGGAAATTGGATCCTAATCCAGGTACCAAAAGAAATATTTATTAAGAGACAATCAGATGTGTCTGTGAAGGCTCTCTGATGAGCTGAGGGTTGTACAGGAGCTGCCAGAGACCTAAATTCAGCTTGCAGCACATTTTGTAGTAGTGATTGAAGAAAGAAACTTGCCTTGGATTGATTTCGTAGCCCAGAGGGGATTTACAAAGCTGACAGTCAAAGAGAAAAATATTGTAGGCTAGTAAACTGATTTTTAATGTGGTATGGTCAGTGAAGTAGCTTCCACCAAACAATGTTGTTTGAGTCCTTTTCCAGGGCAAAACTGCTTTTCAGTTCACCCTTACAAATCTCACTTTGCACGTGTGTTGATCTGCACAGAGTTCCTTGCAGAAGGCAGAGCTATACTTGTCATACCTAATAGTACATACCCCATCCAGAGACCTGCGAATCCACGTCTTTCCTTCAGGACTGTGTAAAGAGACCTGAGAAATCCCAAGGAAATAATATGTGACGTTTTTCTAAATCCCTGTTTTGATAGATTGTGGTAAGGCTACTGTAAAACTTCCTTTGTGCTTCTCAAACAGTGCAAGTTCAGTCTCAAATGCATAGAAGGACAGTGATTACATGACTGCTTAGGATCTAGGGAACAAATATTCTCAGGATTTCTACATCTTCTCTGGCTTTACTTGATGGAGCTTTCTTGTTTTCACATGCAAAAGCTTGAAGGATTTGAGTCAGCTGGCCTTGTCTAGGATGAGAGACATCAACAATTTAGTAAGAGGAGCAGCAAAAACCATTTTGTTGCTTTTAACCAGGAACAGATTGGCTGACAGTATTTCATAGTTTACAACCTAGCCATCCACCTGCAGATCACTTCTTCACACAAAGATCAAGTCTTAAATTATTGTTATCTGCAGACAGAACATTAACGTTAAACAATTTAAGGCCTTGTCTCAGTTTCCAGTTGCACATCAAAACTATTCCCCTTGACCAGATATGAACCGTCCCCTTGTTGGCATCTCAGCTGAGAAGGGTTAGGAAGAAGTGGCTTTGGTGCTGGATTTCATTCTTAACCCTAGAGCTCAGGACAGAACAGTGTGTGCTGTGGAGAAACCAAGGTTTTCAGTTTCCAGGGCTGTCAACTGGCTATGTTTTAGGAACACAGAACTGCAAAGAGACCTTTCTGGGTAATTCCAATTCTTTGCTCTTGCAGGTAGCCATTTACCTAATCTTTTCCACTGTCTGACTCAATTTTATAGTTAGCAACAGTATCTTTGTGCCAGTTAGAAGGCCCTTTCGAAACAGTGTTTTACAGCTAGGAAACCAAACAAAGCAACTCCTCACCACCTCTGAAAATATTAAAGGAGGTAATTTTACCTCTGCTTTATTTGAGGCCTGTTTTCTGGTTAGTTTGAAAGTTATGTTTATCCTTTACCACCAGTTCATCTATTCATAAATTCATATTCAGTAAGAAAAGTATTTGAACTTTTTAAAAAATGGAAGCGTAACGATACTTATCTGAATACGTTCTGACAGTGACCTACTGCTAAGGATGAACAGTTTGGGTTATCTGTGGAGAGGATCTCTGCTGCATTACAAGGTCTATTAACATAGTGCATATCTTAGGAGTGGAAGGGTCAAACCCACCCTTGATAAACCTTTATGGAAGCTGAGGGTTTGTTTAGTTTATGCTGCACATTTTTTATAGGAGGGTGAGGGGCACCAGGAGAATTGAGGGGCAGGAGAATAATGTTAACATTCCTCTTGTTCTTGCAGGCTCGGGGATCTGGAGGTGGCAGGAGACGAAATGATGCTGCCTCCCAGGATGATCATGACAAACCCTATGTTTGTGACAGTAAGTAGAACCTAGACAGCTGACTCCGCTTCCAGCCTGGTCCTGCCAGCTCGGTGCACTCTGGGTTCAACTTTTCTTTTCCAGCAAAGTATTCTGCTGCTCTCTGACTTGCATGTTTGCCACCAGCTACTGCTGCTGCTCTTAGTGTGGTTTTTTTTTTTTGCACGAAGGAAATAAAATAAAGTCTTCAGCAAGAATCCACTTCCCTTTGTGCTATAATAAATCATCTCTTCTATTTTCTTTCTCTTTCTCCTTCTCTTTTTCTGACTTCTAGGCTTTTTTCCTTCCCCCTGTGTAAGATTCACCCTCTATTTCTTTCTCTGTTCCAGATAGTTACAAACAAAAGCATAACCCAAAAATCTCTGACAAAGGCATTTCACCCCTGTATCACTTTACATACTTGGTGATTCCCTTCACTCCTTTGGAAATCTCACTGGGCTAAATTTTGAAGGTCTTATTTGCATCCCTTATTTAGAAAAGACTCCAGTGGCATCATCAGGAGTTGAGCCCTCCTAAGAAAGAAACAGAATTAGAATGTTCTGTTTTGATACATATTCCCTTTCAATATAACCATGCCGTTTGATGTCTTTCAATGGGACTGCAGGTGAATTAAGGCATTGCCCAAACTTAAAAAGATAATAGACTCCTATATATGAAGAAGGAGCCCAATATTTGGTACACAATATATATTTTTTTATTATCTGGGCCTTGGTGCCTTTCTTCTTGTTACATTGTTTTTTGCTTCACTATGTAGTTTGTGCGAGGGGCACTTGTCTTACCCATGTGCTTTCAAGATTTCTCATCTTAAGGCTTGATAAGAGCGTATGTGCAGTAAAAATTTGTACTAGAGTGCCTTCTATCATAACAAGGCAACGGCAGCATAACAAAAATTAATAGAAGTAGGAGAATAACAGGAAGTCTTAACTTTTTTGACCTAAAAGTGATTGATGGTTTTGAGGAAAATTAGAACACCCCTATCTCCGCAGCTTAACTACCTTGCAGTGATACTGACCTTAAAAGACTGACACTACTATGTCAGTCTCTGAATGTTTTCTGCTTATTTTAAAAACATGAAGAAACATGGGTATGCATTGAAAATGAAAACTATATTCCATATGTTCAAATAATCTTTCATAGTGAGACCAAGTGACTGCATAGTACAGTGATGAACAAGTTGGGTATATTGCTTCAGCAAGGTGAATGTTCTTAGAGCTACTGGGAATGAGTAGAAGGGGAGAGACTTTCACATAAATGGAAGTGTCTGAACTGAAGAAGAGCAGCTCTTTACAGTTTGAAGGGCTGAGAGATTTCTACTGTAGTTAAATAGCTGTTCTTGCTTGTTGGAAGAACTACACTCTATCTCCCAAGGATTATCTAGGAGGCCACTCCGTATCTTGTTGATTTCCACAGCTTTCTTCTGCTGGTGTACACAGAACTATCTTCACCACTTTTCTGGAAAATCCCTCTAAATCCAAGGACACTTGTCAGTAGTGCAGTTGTTCCAAGCGTAATGTCTCTTTACTGTCTGATCTTGTTCTGCTTTTGGAGAGAACTCACAACATGCGCAGTAGTGATTTGCACTAAGTAGATAAAAATCTAAGATTCCAAAGCAGGCGGCAGAAATCTGAGCTGAAGTCTCTGTTTTGGTACATCATTGTACTGACGGAATTTTGCCTTGGCTTGCATTTTGAAGCATAAATTTCCTTGGTTTTGGAAGTTTAAACTTTCCTATTTCGTTTGGCTGATACTTTTCATTTTTAAGAAACGTGTAGTCAGAGGGTGAGTCATAAGGAATTCTAGAATCCAGATTTTATACAGTAACTACTTCATTTTCCACTGTAGATAGCTGAGAATAGGGTTATGTGTTAGCAAAACCCTTACCTGATTGTCCAGCAGAAGAACTGTTGTAATTGCAGTGCCATCATCCTGAAATGGAATACTTTGTTTGCTTACTTTCTGTAGAACTGTTACATATAATTCAATGTGAGTAATTGGCTTGTCAATTTGAGACTTCTTTCCTGCTTGGGTGATCACTGCACCAATAAATGATTTCCTTAATCAATTTTTTTTCTTTGAAATAATCTGCTAAATATGTTTATAGATAAATCTCTGTGTGATCGTGATAGTTTAGATTCAGTTTGCAGTTCTCCATGGAGAGGTGTTTTGGATAGATATGTTAGTTTTATGTGGAAATATACCGGCAATAAATAATTAATTTGTTTCCTGTTCAGGAGAACATTATTCCTTCAGTCACATTATTGATATGAGTAATTACCATAGTGGGCGGTCATTGCTTTTTCTCTGTATTCTTTAACTTTCCTCCAGGTTGCTTTTTTCTGTCTGTGTTCTGATACTTGAATTTGGAATGTGCTCACCAAGAAGAAGGTATAAGCACATCTAAATCAAATTATTTTTGGTATTTCAATGTATGACCACAAAAATGCACATTTTTGCATACTTGTGTGTTTGTATTTGTAGGAAGTAAGTGTATATCACTAAGTTTCTCCAGGAATGGAAAGATTTTGTGGAACACCTAGTCTGTATCAGTAAAATGATGCAAGAACTGCATCCAGCTAACATTGCCCTTTGTATGTAAGACTGCAGTGTTACTTCTGAAATGGCCTACTGTTGTTGGAAGAAGCATTCAGCTAGACACAAAAATGAACACATATCTCAGTATTAAAGCTGACTGGAAATTTGGAACCTCTGTACTGAGGGATCTTTTCAAAGCTCTCAAATTTTTTTTTGTGTCATCTGATGTTCTTAAGAAAAGGTGGAACCTCTGTTTAATTGTTTGCTTGCTTTGTGGAATTAAACTTCAGTTAATTTTACTGAATATTTACTGTATCAGAAGTTCAGAATGAAATACCTGGTCATTCAAAGCTGCTAACATAATCATGACATTCTTTATTTTATTAAAATGGCAAATGGTAAACTAGTTGGCCAGATTTTCACCAGCTGCACTGGACAGTGTTGTGCCTTGACCAGTCTTAAGAAAAAAAGCTTGGATAATAGAAGTGGCAGGAAAACCTGGTGTGAGATGGGTATAGGCAGGAAATGGTACCACAGCAGAATGATCAGCTGTTGTATCATAGCAGACCCAAATGTAGCCTGAATACTTGGGTAAAAGACAGAGCAGATACTTGAATGGACAGTGAAAAGCAGGCTTGAGGAACAAAGCAAGATCTGTGGTGTCAGTCCAGAGATGTTGAAGATACTCTACCACAGCTGTTCGAAATAAACTGGGCACAGGATTTTAAAGGAGGAAGAGCATGAATGAATGTTACATACCTACATATGCAACAAGAATTGATTTTGTGTGGTTGCCAAATGATACACTGGGGAACCATCATTCTGCCAAGTCTTTTAGTCTTAGAAAATCATTTTACTATTTTCATATTGAGTGTTATGTGTTTTCTTTTGGGGAGGGATGCGGAGTATATCTGAAGTTCTACCTGGAAATTTGTTTTCTGGTTTAAAAGTTGCAGTCAGTTGTAGCACTAATCTTCATGACTCTGGATGTCTACTTCCTTCAGCTATGCTACTTAGTTTGTGCTGAATCTCCAGAAGTTACCAACTTTCCTGCTGCCCATCCTCATTTGCCTGCTTTCATTCTTCTCATTTTCTCCCTTGCCTGCTTTCATTTCATTTCCCTACTGTGACTTACGGACACACATAATTACTTCCACCTTTGTTTTCTCTCACTATCTGTGGAAAATTTCCCTACCCGTCTCTAAAAGATGTTGCTTCTTTCTCTTTTGTTCCTTTTACCTTTATATCCTTGTCTCCTTTTAGTTTTATTTCTGTACATACTATAATTGTAGAGTAACAGCTTATGTTTGTATGATAATCTTTATTTATAGTTCCTCTGAGGCTGCGATATGCATTCACATCCATCCCTTGTCCAAAAATGAGAATTGACTGAAACCTTCTTATGATCTCTGCTGGATCAGTGACTAATGCAACCTTACATATATCTAGAGACACAGATCCCTACAATCTTTTGTCGAAGCTGGTTCTTTTGTCAAAAACATTTGAGTTTCAGGTTTCTCTAGATACTTAAAGTGAGTTTTCTCTGCGATCTTCTTTCTGTGTCTGAAAACAGTTAGTGTGGCTTCTTTCAGCCATTTTTCTTCAGATCTTTTAATAAGCTTGTTTCTTTTCTCTGAAAGATCTTCAAAGGATCTTATTTAAATAGCAGTGGCCAAAACTAAGTAGAAGGTGTGGTTCTGAGTATGAAGCAGCTCAGAAGAAAGATAAATGACTGATACATTTACGTGTCACTTATATTTACCTATAGAACTTGGATTTGTGCCAGTTGCTCTGTTAGATATCTAAGAGAGATACAGAGATGGCTGATCTTTTAGCTTATTTAGTAAGCCCATTTGCAATGCAGGACACTCATCTCCAGTGCTATGCTTTCATGTTTCAGTGGCAGAGTTTTCACCTACGTCCACCGTATGAGCTCATATTTAATAGGCCTGTTGCTATAACTTCTTGTTCCTTTGCTGATCCACCTACTCCTACTGAGTCTCAATATCTGTCATCTTTAGTTTCCTCATTATACTGCCCTCTCCTGTTTATACCATGTTGTTTTACTAGATGTCATATTAATATTTACTAATTATTTTACTGTTTGAAATAATTTTTGATTGATAAAGCTTGCGTGATATAGTTTTAATTACTATTCCAAGATTTTCTCCAAGAATCAGTTCTCTGCATGTTTGATTCTTTCACTCTCTATTCCACCCTCCAAATTAATTGTAAAAATAGAGGCAAGCATTGGGCCCCAAATGGACTCTTTCAGGTACTTGAAGATGCAGAAAAGTGCCTTGTGAAGTTTTCAAAAGGTTAGGCTCCTAGTTCTCGCTGATTTCCACCAGAGGTAGGCTCTTAAAATGTTTTCTGTAAATATACCACTGAGTGCCTATCTGCTTGTGTTGTGCCTGTAGATCATATAAAGCTTGGTCTCTTGGTGAACACTTTGAACTTGATGATGAGCTAATAGTAATTATTCAGAACATGTTTTTGTTTATGAAAATGTTTGACTGTACATTCAAATCATTAGAATTTGAAACAGTCCCATGATTTTTCTGCAAGTTCATCAGCTGGCAAGATATTGAAATTCCAAGCTTTAAGGTTATTTTTTTCTTCTCTATATCCTTTCTCTATTAAATGTATCACAGGTTCTGCCAACAAATGCTGGAATTCTGCTGAGTTTCAATGGGAATTAAGGATCTCTCTCTTTAAGGTTCTTTTAAAAAGTTAATTGTTATGTTGTTCTAACATTACTTGCCAAATGTAATTCTTTGAGGCCTATTCTTTAGGAACTATTTTTGTGTATATGATCACAAAGTGACTCCTCTAGTAATTACTTTAATGACTTCACTCTCCTTCTTTCTTCTTTCCTTGAAGTGGACTTGATTCTACTGTACTCTTTTTAAAGTTAACTCATTGATTCTCTGGAATACCAAAGACTTGCAAGATAAATCATGATGTAGGCTGATTTTATGTTTTCTGATACTTAATCTGTTGTCTGAATTCTCACTGATACTATGAATGAGTCAAGCACAGCTACTGCTGGTTCTTAGAACAGACCTTCAGTTAAATACGATGATGACAAGCTTATTTGAAAATGCTTTGATTTTAGCATTATGCTTTTACATGCTTCTTATAAATCTCCATCATGACTTCAGCTCCCTTTTAAAGTTTAGCAGTGTAAGCCCTAAATCATCTCTTGGTATTATCCTTTCTAGTGAATCTCTAAGTAGTTAATAAGCAGTAAGATCTAGAATAAGATGGCTATTCAGATGAACCCAACAAGCAACTCTCCCAACATAGCTGCTGTACTTTGCATTCATTGACAAAATTAACGCTAAAAAATCCAACATCAGACAGGAAAGAAGTCTTGAGTGGGACACATGGGAAGAGGGGAATAGAATTGACTGTAACAATTGATTCTGCTCCTACAGTGTATCTGCTTTTTGCTTTGTTTCTGCTAGCAATTTATTTATGAAATGTGGAAGTATATAATGCTCGATACAGGCATTGTTGAACTGTATGTTTATTGCTTTGGAGCTCAGCATATCTGTGATCTTAATATGGAAGATAGTTTCTGGGACTCGTCCCTGTGGGGACACAGAAACAAAGATTATTTACTACCCTCAGAAAATCCCCTAAATAACTGGTAGAAGAGGTGTGTAGCATGACAGTGCTGATCAAAGAGGTACAAACATAATGCCTTTCCATTGGTGGAGATCAAAATACATTGTGTTAACATTGGAGATCTCTAGATATGCAGAGAGCGGACATAGCTGTTACAGTGAAAATTATATCACCAAACCAGTGCAAAACAGGGAATGGGTTTTGTTTGGAGTGGAGAGAATGGTGGGACCGGAAGCTGGTTTTGAGGAATGGCTATCTGCTAGCCATTGCCTTAAGTTTAGTATTTGACACAACTCAGTTGAGAATAAAGAACAGAAGGCAAAGGGGAAAAGCAAAGACAATGAAGGAGCTAGATTCAGTAAAAAAAAAAAAAAAAGAAAGAGAAAGAAAAACGAAAAAAACCCGCTCATACTCCCTCAATTTCCTGTTTTCACTAAAAACATGGATTGTTTCCTTCTGTGTCATACTGGTGACAGATTGTGCAAAATGTATGTGGAGAGCTGGCTGGAACATAGCTCACAGCCTGCCAAGGACCAAATGTGTAACAATTTCAAAATGACAGCAACACAGCTATTAAATATTTGATTAGGAAATCTTTTAAGTCATAGATTTTAAACCTTCTTTTAAAGCAGGGGAAGTATTTTAGATTAATTTTACTCATAGAGTAGCATAAACAGATAGAAAATTTGTTTATCCAAGGAGTTACAGGTTGTTACAGGCCAGAACTTAGAACAGAACTCTCTTTTATGAAGTATTCAATGCTTGTGATTAAACTGTCTGCAAATTATGTTTTTTTTTTCTTTGTAACACAGTTGTGTAATTTCTTCATTTCAGTCTTGGAAGGAACGTAAAGTCCTTCATAGGAGAGTGTTTGGTAACCTAATAAAATCTTCCTCATCAGTGCTGTTTGATCTGCACTGCCATGTTAGTGCTTACTTACTCAGCTTGTTCCTAAGATGGCATTCACATCAGGTTGTAGAAAATACATCCTCTGAATGCAGGAGGAACTGGAGTGGGTTATGTTCTACAAACTCCTGCTGTTTTCATTGGGCTCGGCTACCTAATTAAAGCTGAAGTCAACTTCCCCGTGTTGAGATTCAGGATGAAATCCGCCACATGCAAGGATGATGAGCCTACGCAGCATGGAAAATTAAAGACAAAACAGTCAAAGCCACTGAAAGAAAGGCAAGGCCACCCAGCAATGCTTATGAAAGGCACACTCTCAGTTACTATGTATGAGCTGCGTAGTGTTAGAACATAATCACTAGCATACATTTCTGACTGGGGGAACCAGTTCCCATTATGCTTTTGTCAGCTCAGAGAATGAGAAAGATGTGATGTGAGCATTGGTCTGGGTGGTGGAACTCATGAATTCTAATCCTGGTAATGACGAAAGATCACTGTGTGGGCAAGCCACTTAACCCCCCTTTGGTTCTCTTGTTTTAAAAGTGAAATGAGTGTTTCCCACTCAGGAATGTGGAAAAAGATTAATTAATGTTTGAAAAGCCAGTTTTGCAGTGGGAAGAGTTATTTAAGAGCTAAGTGTTCATTAATGACCACCCTTTTATAGAAACCGCTCCTTAGCGTGGTGATATGGTAGGTTAATAAAATGTGCTCTATCTGAAAAATAAGAGGTAAAGAATTTGCGAAGATTCCAATCTGTTGGAGAAACCATGAGGCTCAGACTTAGCTTTATTTTAGGTTTCAAACTATCACCGAAGCCAATGACTCCTTTACCTGACTAATATCATGATAACCTTTTTCCCCTACAGAAGTCTAATCTGTCTGGGGAATAGGAAATCCCTGTAGTTTTGACTCATGTTTTAGAATCTTTCCATGACAGAACATGAATTTGAAAGGAGAAAAAGTCTAGACATCCAGAAAAAAAGGCTGCTGGAAGCTGCAAATCTTTGGTCCTACAAAGGATCTTCTGAAACTGTGTAAACAGAACTCCTTTACCTCAGCGTTGGTTATAAATTCCTCCAAATTCCTTTTTAGCTAGGAACGTCTCAGCTTTCTGCTACACTTGAAAGTTATCTCAAAGAATATTGCCAGTGAGAAAGGCCCAGCTGCAGAATTACTACAGCCTATTATTACAACCTTATATTGATGCTTGCTGATTTTTGCTGTTGGGTTTTTATATATATATAAATATATATATATATATGTATATATATGTATATGTATGTATATATATATATATATGTATATATATGTATATGTATATGTTTTATTTTATCATTATTATTTTTTTTGCTTGAGAAGGGAAAATCTGAAAACCCATCTGATTTCCTATACTATCCTATACCATCTTAAGCTCTTGACTGAAATCCCTATAGGATCATGTTGGGAATGGAGATAAGGCCACAGCCTTGGGAGTTTCTTCAGGGAATGCAAGTTTCCTTCTGTGCGTTGAGGGAGAAAGCTGTATGAGACCTTTATTAAAGGATGCTTTGCTTTTGCAAGATAACACCTTATCTTGCTAGAATCATTGGGGTTAGAATCATAGCTATGTTTTCATGTAGGCCTAAATGGAATGAAGCTTGGTAGAATTTTTAGAAATATTTAAATATTTTTTATTCAAAATTAAAAAAAAAAAAGCCAACATTGAAAATGGGATACTGGACTGGGTTTTAGATATCTGTTTTTACAGCTAGATTAGTAGTAATGCGGGATCAAGCAGAGTAAGAACAAGGTATAACTGGATCGTTTATATCACATAGCTATTGATTCCAGGTGCCTCTCCTTTGTTAGTACAGTACTGATCATCTGTCTGTGCTCTGAGTAGAAGTTAAACAGGGAAGGTTTTGAGCAGTACTAGTAATTCATAGCAAAAATATGATTTTTAACTTCTATCTTCAAACACACAAATAAGGTGGTTAGAGCAGGATACTTAGTGAAATGCTTCTATAATATGCTAGGAATGTTAATCTCTCTCTCCATTCTAATAAATTCTATTACAGTTGCTTAATCAGATGGAGTTATCCTTCTGTAATAATTTAAACAGTGAGAATTTTGTAGCTGTCTTTGGTTTGATGGTGACTTCTGAGTTACACTTTTCCAAATATTCGAAAAGTGGAGGCTAAGTTGTACAGAACTGTGGACTTCTGGTTGTTTTACTCCTTGTCAGTAGCTGTTTCCCTGCTTGTCCTTTATTCTGTAAGCCTTCGGATGAGCAGTAGGTAATTCTGCTCTCCAGAATGGAGTAGAAAAATACTGAGGGACATGGTTTAGTGGGAAATTTTAGTGCTAGGTAGATGGTTGGACTTGGATGTTGTTAGAGGTCTTTTCCAACTTTGGTGATTCAATGATTCTGTGACTGCTACTAGAAGAAGGGAGACCAAACTTGTGTTTTGACGACAGCATGCACTGAATACCAATCTAGTTGTTCAAAAAATCAATTGTTCAAAAAATTGTTCAAAAAAACAGGTTTACAGCACAGATGAGGGTAGATGCTTGAAAGAATGTACGAACATATGCATCTGGGCATTTTAATCCTTCCCAGTTTCTCTTCTGCAGGAATTTTCATTTCTAAATCAAGGGAATTCAAAGACTTAATACCCCTCTGCTCAGGATGCGTTGCATTTGGAAAAAAAACTCTTTCTGTTGAAATAACTACATGATCACCATCTTGCAGAATGGAGAAAACTGGAATAAAAGTATCTAATCTTTCAGTTTAGTCATTTTATTCATATCTTGGGGTTGTATCACATGTTTATAATAAAGCAAAGTATTTTCCCTAAGGAAACAATAATAACAATAAGTTAGAAAAGACAGAGAATTAAATCTGTTATGGTAGGCTTTGATTTACAAATTTCTATCCTTTGTTCTACACTGTGGAACATCAACTGGCTTTTTGTGAGCAGCAGCAGAAAAGTAAAATAATGGAGGTTTTACTTAGGTGTGAAATATTGCAGTGAGTCTTTTTATGATTTTTTTTCTTGTTTGTTTGCTTCTTTTTAGAGTTTAATGACATTGATGTAATTACTCAGTTGTCTATGGAATGGGAAGTACCTGTATGCATTGCAGGATTCATTTCAGGTATCAAGTTGAGTGACGATTTTAGGACTGGATGGTGACTTCCCTTGGAGATCTTTTGAAGAGGCGTAACAAAAAGACAGAGAATTAGAGGTTGAGTTCTGTTTTATCTTCTGGCACATCTTCCTAGCATGCTACATGGGCAGAGTACTGGACACAACACTTATTCCTGAGTGAAATCCTTCAGACTGCTGAAGCTGTACAGTGACTGAATACGTAACTAGCAGGAAAAATCTGCAGGAAGGCCACTAAGTTTCTGCTTTTGTTTACTAGTCTTCTGAAGTGGCAATATGAAATACAATTTCATAGATGAAATATCTGCATAAAAGAAAATGGACATTCAGAGAATGCTTTGAAGATAAAAAGAGAGAACTTTTAGAAACGGTAACACAAATTAAAATCTTTACAGAAGCTCAATTTGTATATAATGAATTTTATGATGAAGTTTGCCCTTGCATTGAGCTTATACACTCTGTAGACCTTTCATCAGCCTGAATTGTTTATTCTTGTTCTTAATGCCTGTTGACTTAGTCTTAAAACAAACAAAAATTCAGAAGCAGGATTCCACGTCACATTTTATGCTATTCATTAGGATTCTGAATGTGAAGTTAACCTGGATGGGGAAGAATCACTACTATTCTTCAAGGAAGAAACTGTGGATGACTTCCATCTCATTGTCTTGACTGGGAATTATGAACAAAGCTATTTATTGCTTTTTAAAATAAAGCCTTTTGTAATTTTGTTTTCTTTTCCTAGGGATCAATAATCAAGAAAATAATGTCCTTTCTTCTTGGTCCAGTTCCCCTTGCTGTGCATTGTTTAGCATCAACATCAGAGCTGGGGCGTTTCATTTAATTTTATGTACAATCTTGTTAGCAATCTCAGCAGAGAGGATTAGGACTGTATGAGCTGCAGAGACTGGATGTTCATTTGTTTAGGCCAGCAGGAAGGGTTGCTGGCAGCATGGGAGGTGTGCTTATCTGGGGATGCGGGGCAGCTGAGCTGGTGTCTGTCACCTTTTACTGACACCCACTAGGAGTATTTCAGGCAGGAACATGGAATGTGTGATGCTACTGCCAGGGGAGGAGGGGGTGCTGTTTGAAGAATGCTGTCATTGTTTCAGGTTGTCCTGATGTTTCCATTCTCTCTTCTCCTCCCTCCTGTTGCCTTTCCTCCAAGTCTGTGGCAAGCGTTACAAGAACAGGCCTGGACTGAGTTACCACTATGCTCATACTCATCTTGCCAGTGAAGAGGGTGATGAAGCCCGGGAGCAGGAGACCCGCTCTTCTCCTGTCCACAGAAATGAAAACCACAAACGTGAGTAGTATTTTCCCTTTACCTTTGAGATCCTTTTTGGAGATGTTGCCTTCAGCTGTTCTTTGCTTTGTGGAGGCTGGCTTGATTGCCTGGCTCCGTTGTGAGTGATTGGTACCTGGATGCGTGGAGCTAATCAGCCGCAGCTCACACCAGTGCTGGCTCAGCTAGTCAGGAATTCATTTCAAACCCAGCATTATCTCTGCAGCAAGTCACTTTTCCATTACTGCTCCTGTGGGGAGGAGGTGTCAGGGAGGGGGGGGCGGGAAGAAGAGCTGCCCAACCCACCCTTTGTCAAGCAACCTCCCAGTGGCTGTTAGTAGGGATGTCAAGGAAATGCACATTCCGTTTCAGGGGGCTGTCATTGTTTTGCCTTTGAGTAAGACACCTTTATCCCTGCCTTGGATTTTTTTATATGAAATTCACAGCTTCTGTTCTCCTTATCCCTGCATTGCTTCCTCAAAAGCCTCACACTCAACTTTACCAAAAGATGCTTCTTAGTTACGGTTCTGGAAAATCTATGAAAAAATACCAGTTCTCCTCTGCAAGGAGTGCTAGAATGTGAGATGAGTCACATGCCTAGATTTCTGACACCAGTGCAAGGCTGAAAGAAAAGTAATGCCTGAATGGACATATTTGTCTATCCTTCCTCTGTTTCTTAGGCACAGAACAGGAGATTAAGGAGACGGTGCTATGTACTAATTTTTCATAAGACTGGCAAGTCTCTAAGCTGCTGTTTCTCAGATTTCCAGCGTGCAGTACTATGGGATAGTTACTTTTACCTTGGGATTTGTGAACTTACTTTTGTTCACTTTTGAGACATCCTTTTAAATCACATTGTGAACTGTGTCATCTTAGTTCAGAGTAATGAACAATGCAAACAAAGCTATAAAATGCTTATGGGAAGAAATATCCAGCAAACATGTTATAATGTGTTATGAAGAAGTGGAAGACTTATGGAAGTAGGAAAACATTTTCTTTCAAGTCGGATAATTGATAATTGTCCCCAGGGATGGAGGGGAGGGGGTTTCCGTCCTCCAAAGCATCTGCTGCTAGCCACTGTGTGAGCTTGAAGGGCCACTCCCATTCGACAATCTCAGTAATTCTGTCACTTTTATGCCCTGCTTTTCAGTTATTCATGTGTTTGGTAGGTTCATAGTAAAGGTAATTTTGACTCTTCCAGCTCTTGACAGACTTGAGCTAGCTGTGCACTAAGAGCAGCTTAGGCAGGCTGGAGACTGTCAGTGTTCTGCCAGTAGCTTTTGTTTACTTAACATTTACATTATCTCTGAGTTTTGTAATTGTTGGCTTTTTTATTTTTATTTTTTAATGCCTGCAATATTTAGTTATAGCTATATACCTGAGAGGCATATCACAAGTCTCTATTGAGTTAATATTCATAATGGCTTTGCACAGATGCTCAGACAAAGAAGGGTAGTGTGTTTTACCCTTCAGCTTGTCACAGAGGTCAAGGACAGTTGCAGTCCTTATCCTTCTGGTACTTAAGAATTTGTTACAGTTAGCAGAAAGAGGAGCTAGAAAAGCTGTGGGAAGGTTAGCATCAGAGGACTTAGCCCATGGAAAGAAAGATTTGTTCTGCTGCATAGGATGGGGTAGAATAGGAACTACTCAGGCTTGTGTTCCCCCTGAGCTTCTGTGTAATGCATGTGCAGCAGAGGCAATCTGCTAAAGCACAAATCCCAAAACAGGCAGAAGTACAAAACCAGTGGGGTAAAATCCTCTGACATCCAGATTCCCAAACAGAAAGAATCTGGTTAACAACCAGACAGGAGCCAGTGAGGTACAGGCAACAGCTATGCGAATGTAAAGATCACCCTTGGGGAAAGTCCCAGATGCTGGAAGGTAACTCTCCCAAATGGTTTAGCTGTCGCAGTCGCTGTTTGTTCCTTTTTGCCTGTTTATTTGTTTACAGCCTTGAGCTCAGATCTTGCATCTTTGCTCTTTCACTTGGTGATATTTAATTTATGCTGCCATTTATCTTCCATGTGAATGCTAATTGTCCACATTGCTAATGTGCAGTCATTAAATGGTCCCTTTGTACAGGAGGATGGTGAGGAGCCAGAGTATCAGATCTTTCCTCTCCCCTAAGAACTGCTAGGCATGTGTTATGAATTAGATTTGACAGGTTTGCAGTATTGCAGGGCTTGGGCTTCAAGAATCCTCTCTGCATGGGCTTGGGGGAAAAGGGAGGGAGGAGGGGGGGATTTTAATCCAAACAGCTAATCCGCAACCTACTGAACAGGAGGACCAGAGATATGGTATAGAGCAGGATCTGGTTATTTGCTTAGCAGTGTGTCAGAGAGATAGGAGCAGCCTGATTTAGCAATGGCAAGGCAAATTGAAACCAGCCATTTGGAATTTGTCACGCTGTGGGAGGTGAGCATTGGGTCAGTGAAGTTCAGGCAGGCAGGCGTTTGCAGCGTGAACTTCCTTTGTACCTAAGTGTCTGCAGTAGCTTCTACAGTCTCTGCTCCTTGCAGTACCTGCAGTAATGGCAGCTTTGCTTATGCAAGAATGGTGTTTCTGGAGCTCAGCTCCTGCAAGATTCAGTTACTGATGCCCTGGCTAGAGCCAGCTCAAGACCTGATGGCTTCTTGCACACCCAAACCCGTTCATCTTTACTCTTCTCCTCCTGCATAGACCAATTTGGATAGTTAGGTAAATTATCCAGGGACTGGAAAGGAGATTTAGATAGGAACAACCTATCTGGAAATGAAAGCTACTGAAGAGATGTGTATTAAAGAAGAAGACTGACCCAAACCCCAAGTCTCACTTCTCTGGGATGTCTCACTGTCCTTGGGAGGTGCAGAAGGTTTATTTACAACTCAGATGTTTTCCTTTCTGTAGATGATCCTTTGCATCAGGAAAGACAGTTCAACAGTATTCTCTTGCTTTTGCCTTTCCTAAAACACCTTGGCCTGAGCTTTGTTTGAGCTTTAGCTGCTTTGTTTGTACGTCTTATCTAGCCCTTTGACACAGATACAGTTTTTTCTCAGTGCTTAGTCTTGCCTTCACCTATACACCCATTTATCATTGACACGCTTTCTGATTTTTGGCATGAATATGGTCTTGTGAAAAAGAGATTATAGAAAACCTTTAAAAGAGTCAACTCCCCTTTTCTTCAAATCCACCAATAAAAAGAAATAACCCCACACCATTTTTCAGCATTTTTTCTGCTGCCTTTTCCTCCACATGTTGGCACTGATAGCGTGAGATTTGTGAGCTCAGGGTGCATCCAAGACTGCCACAAAACACTTGCTGTTTTATTCCATCTGTATGGGTACAGGCCAGCTCTTGGGTGCAGCTGGTGTTCACAAATTTGGAGACACTTCTGATATAGGAATTACATTAGAATTCCATCTATTGAAATGTATATGAATGAGTGTGCTAGTATAAATGCACTTCCTTAATTCCCAAGAGAATAGGATGGTCTGTCTACATGGAGAAAAACTGCCTCCCAGTGAAAGAAGAAGAACCTTCAGTGGCATTTTGCAGTGTGAAGCATTGGTTACAGGCAGCTGCATAGTAAACAGCAACTGAACTTATGCCCACAAGCACTTTGGCCAAAGATGATTCTAAATAAAGCACATTGTGCTGACTGTTGCTGGCCTGTCACGTGCAAGTTGAGTCTTACCTGTAGTAAGCTTAATTAACAAGAATGCAGTTCTGTGCACTCCTGTCACTCTGCAAACTTGAGCACCTAACCTGTAAAACCACCTGTTTATGTTATTTTGTGGTATTGGCCTGTTGTGCCCAGTTGCATTGCAGATTTTATGATGTGGATAAATCGCTACTGGAGAGACCAGCTAAAGTTGTTTGTGTACTCTAAGCATAATTGGATACCCAGTCTCCAGAGATAAAAAATTAATGTGCTAACCTCAGTTTGCCTTCAAGCTGTCCTCCAGCTCCCCCACGCAGTCATCTTTGAAACATTTTTATTTCCATCCAGGCAGGGGGCTGGCCATGAATAAATGACGAGAGTCAGCCCCTCGGTTGGAGATGAGCTGTTTGTTCCTCTCCACAAGCAGCATCAATTTGAAAAGCTACATCAGGCCTACTTTTTCCCTGCCTCAGTGCTTATTCTCACTGGGGCCATGATAGGAGCCACATCTGAATGCAAGGGTGCATCAGTGCCCACCTTGTGACAAGATACCCTGCAGCAGCAGGTACCTTTTCAGTGAGAACATGTACATTGCCTTGATTTGACTTCTCATTAGTTTAATCTTTCTCTCTCTCTCTCTTTTTTTTTTTTTTTTTCCCTAGGGCTAGTTTTAATGAAGAAAAAAAGAATACTAAAAGAAGCTGGAAATGAATAATGATTTCCACTCAAACTCTGTTTGCAGTTGTAAATTTCTTAGACTTTTAGTGCCTATGTTCTGAGATGTTAAGATAAGTGAGATGTTCTGAGATGTTAAGATCTTAAGATGTTAAGATAGAGTTTTGAAATACTGGAAAATCTCAGATTATCTACAGGGACCCATAGGGAGCCTTTGGTTGACTTGTTCAGAAGGTTTTTTTTTTTTTTTTTGCTTGTGTGTGTGTGTGCATGCTTATTTTTTTGTGTGTATGTGTTGTATTTTCATGTTCTCCTTGGACAGAACCTGCATTGTTTTAGATGTTCAACACTCAGAGAATCACCAGTCAGTAATTTGTAGGAAAATATTTCCAATTTGACTAATTGAACACCATGTGTTGCTCCATGTGCCTGTTCTTGTGACAGAACAATATTATTTATGTGTTTATATATATATATATATTTTTTTTTTTTTCTTGCCATCTCCATGCTTTTTTGTCCTCAGCATAGATTTCAAACCAAGCAAGTAAGACCCAAAAGATTTGATAAAATTTGAGCTTAGGAGCTCTGCCTTCTCATATTGCTCCAATTAGCAATTTCTAGAGCCAAAGCTTACAACATATTCCAGTTGTATGAATGCTGAGGGCTGCTGCTAGCCTGGGCTCCATATTGGTCACTGCGATCCCTCCTTGTATTTCCTGTGCTGACAGGAATGCTATATTTCAATGGCTAGAGGCCAAGTGTCAGGAGAGGAACCTCACAAAATCAGAAAATCTATGTTTTAACTATGTCAGATTCTTTTGTCTACTGTTCTTATCTCCTGTTTGTTCTCATGAGGCACTGGAGAGTTAGATCATGGTCTATTCTCAATGATTCACTGTGAGCAATGGGATTTTGGCCCTTGTCTTAGGTGCTCCTGCATAAGAATATCTGAGATCATTGCACTGACATTTGTATGAAGTATGCCTTACAAAGCAGGAGCACTGATCTCCCAGATCTACAAGATCTCAATAACTCATGCCGTATGCCCTTGCTCTGCCCCCCGCTGCCCACCTGCCAACCCATTCCTTCATTGTTCAAGGTAAGGCCATATCAATTCCTGTAAAAGATGTGATCAATTGCTTTTCCTTCCCCTGCACAGAGGCTTTCTGTGACTCCTCCAGAATGCCTGCTTCTGGTAGCGCTCCCTTCTTGCAGCTTGTAGTGATCCTTGGCTGTCTCTCTCCATGCACAGAGGGTGTAGCAAAGGCAGCCTGTTGGAGTTGCTAAAAACTGTGTGAAGGCGATAGCTTTCTCTCTCTTCACAGCACCAACTAACCCAAAAAGGAGACCAAACGCAGTTGCTAAAACTGGCCGTATTTCTTGTGAATGGTTGGCAGCACCTCTTGCAGCAGCACAGCCTGCTTCTCTGGCTGCCAGCAAAAGATGTGCTCATGCTGTGCAGTGGAGGGCAGTGTGGAGAGCCCAGGGTAGCAAAGTGTGGGGCTGTGCAGAGGAGTGAGGTTGGTGCTCGGAACAGAGCAGCAGCTCTCAGGGCTACAGACCCAGGTTCACGCTCACTCCAAGCAGAAATTATGCAGTTAAATACTGTGCTACGTCAGCACAGCAGTGTCACCAACATGTGACTGTGGCTCTAGCCAGGTGTTGTCCTGCTCTTCTCTCAGAAGCTATACTTCAAAAAAAGCCATGGTTTGAGTGCTGCTTCTCTTCCCTCTCTCCCAAATACCTATTTTTGGTTTTTGTTTTTTTTTTCTTTGTTGTAATGCCTTGCTTGAACCTGCCTATCCTCTGCAGATGCATTGTGAGCAGCAAATTAAAGGGCCATGCCTCAGTTCCTTACACTTGAGAGATGAAGTAATAACAGGTGGCAAGACCACAGGCAGGCCCAGCCTGGCACTGCAGTCGCCATGGAAACGGGCCAGACCTGTGAGGAATGAGTGCTGTCAGCAGTGGGGGGAAGGCAAGCTGAACACATGGCCACTTATGCCATAGGTTGGGACTTTCTGTCACCAGGTCCTCCAAGGGACTCTGTGAAGGCAGGCGCAGGCTCTTGGCCAGCATTTTGCTGCACAGGTGGCCAAATGGTGGACTTGTACTTTGGCACTGAGATGAAGGGAGGTGTCAGAAACGAAAATTGGGCCCTACCCAGCGTCAGACAAAGACTCTTGTAGAATTCATTAAAAAAAAAAAAAAGGCAAATCCCCGCCTCTTTTTCTCTGTTGCAAAGTGCATTGACTTGGTTCAGTCCTGCACGCAGGTTCCCATGGTCTCTATTGTGCTCTGGAAATTTCTGTTGCAAACAGAGTAAATGGCCTTTTGAATTGAACTGAAACCTTCAACGGACCTTATTGGTTTTGGATCAGGCCCAGAAGAAAAAAGTAAGAGCAGGACAAAATGTGTTAGGAAAATTCCTTTTGGGAGTGCATTTATGTCTGATTGTAGCCAACTCACTGTAACCATTTAAATAAACAATGCACAAGCCCCCCCGCCCCAACCCTGAGATGTGCTCTGGTCCTCCTCTGCTGCCTTTCCAGACTTAGGAACAAGATACAAAACAGATAAAATGTTGGCAGACCTAGATGCACAGCTTACATGATGGCTAAGTATTATGCTGTAGTACCTAGGTTGAAGAAATATCTATGACTGTGATTTCCACCTCTAAATGTTTTAGGGATTGTAATCCAGATCTGTTTCTTTTGAACTTGCCTTTCATTCTAAGTATTCTCTTCAGCCATGAGAGCTAGAAACTGAGACTCTTACTGTGTTTTGTGGCTCCAGAAGATGATGTTGAGAAGAAAAATCCTAATTTCTTGATGTTATTTCACTAGAAGCAGCTTTTTAATTATTAAAGAGGGCATATAATTTTCATACTACAATATACTATACTATAAAATTCATACTACATATTGGGCTACAGCTTGATACATCCTCACTAGATAAAGAGGAAAATCAAAGAAACTTCTAGTTTCTTTGATTACTTTGGGAGAGAGGAAGGGAAGCTAGAATTCTGTTCAGAACCCCTGCCTTCAAAATCAAGAAAGCGCAGAAGTTATTTGCAATTATTGTTGGCACAATAGAAGAGAGAGATGCCGTCCAGAGGGAGCTTGACACACTTGAAAAGTGGGCCCATGAGAACTTATTAAGTTCAACAATACCAAGTTCAAGGTGCTGCATTTGGGTTGAGACAATCTCAGATATGAATGTAGACTGGGAGAGGAACTCATTGAGACTGGTTCTGTGGAGAAGGACTTCAGGGTCCTGATAACAAAAAGCTGACATGAGCTTGCAGCCCAGAAGGTCAACTGTATCCTGGGCTGCATCAATAGAGGGGTGGCCAGCAGGGAGAGGGAAGGGATTATCCTCTTCTACTCTGCCCTTATGAGACCCCATCTGGAGCACTGTGTCCAAGCCTGAGACCCCCCCCCCAAGTACAGGAAGGATGTGGAGCAGTTGGAGCAAGTCCAGAGGAGGGCCGTAAGGATGATCAGAGGGCTGGAGCACCTCTTGTATGATGAAAGGTTGAGGAGCTGGAATTGTTTAGCTTGGAGAAGAGAAGGCTTCAGGAAGACCACATTGCAGTCTTCCAGTACTTGAAAGAAGCTTACAAGCAGAAGGAGGGACTGACTTTTCACATAGTCTGAATAACGACAGGACAAGGGAGAATGATTTTAACCTAAAAGAGGGGAGATTTATGTTAGATGTTAGGAAGAAATTTTTTCCTTAGGGTGGTGACACACTTGCACAGGCTGCGCAGAGATATTGTAGATGCCCTGTCTCTGGAGGCATTTAGGCCCAGGTTGGATGGTCCCCTGGGTGCCCTTATCTGGTAGATAGAAGCCTTGTCCATGGCAGGGGGGTTGGAACTGAATGATCTTTAAGGTGCTCTCTAACCTAAGCCATTTTATGATCTTAAATGTTTAAATTAAGTCAATTTGTTTAGCTCTTCATGTTTTGTCTACAGAGCAAAGTTACTGTGTGATATACTATAGAATTAATTTATGGTACCTGTTTTATAGGAGGACTCCTGTGAATAATGTTACTGTATTTTAATAAGAAATTTATTCAGCTTTGCATGACATACTTTGAAATTCATTTGATTAGGCCAGGATGAAGAAATGTATTTCAGTGTAAAAGCATTCCAAAGTTATTTGGAAATGCAGGCTTCATTTTCAGACTCCTATCTTCACTTGAATCAGCTTTCAGGTACAGTGAAACCATCATCTGACCTGTGCAGATCTTCCTTAATGCATTTTTAAAAAGTGTTTTAAAAAGCAGTATACTCCTTATTTGAGAGCAGATGTAGATAAAGACAGGGCCTTTGATGAAACAAGAAAGTGAGACCAAGTTGGAATGGCAAGAGGTACTGATTTAAGTATACCCCCCTACGAGAACACCTTAGCTCAGGCAGTACTCCTCAAAGCTCCGCAAAGCCTTTGATCTGTTTTTGCAGTTTGTAATGTAAAAGAAAATCAGAAGAGTTTTGTGTAAGTTAGGACAAAACCATGGCTGTTTTTCAAAGCTTTACTTTAAAACAGTTTCTGAATCTGTGTGAGCATTTTTAGACAAAATCCTTGGTTATAGTGGCACAATCAAAATGATTGAGCTAGCACACCTAGGTGAGTTACTTCTCATTAGCTGAGCCATCATGTGGCTTAAGCTAACACCTTCTACTTTGTGATTAATGTGTGAGAAAAGTGTATTCCTAGTTAATTACAATGTCTCAAATGAAAAGTAGCAACACATTAGTCTCCAGTAATTTAATTGCTTTCACTTATGCATCCATTCCCTTACTTATTTTGTGAGTAGTTTTATTGATTAAGGGGTGGAATTAGGGCTGAACTTCTGGTGTATGATATGCTTCTCATGAATATTGCACATTTTATCTTTCTATCTTTGCTTTGTTTCTTAATTTCTTCATTTGTAAAATAGAACTTAAAACTGCAAGGACATGCACACATACATAAACACACACACAAAACCAGGGGAAAAAAAAAGCCAACAGTTGAAAGTAAGAATTCTGCTTTCTTACTGTCATCTGTAAGGCTCTTCATTCTCAACCCTTCTGTGCTTTAGCCTGGGGCTTAATTCACTGAACAGTACTGATCAAGCTTGACTTAAGTTTCATTCCAGTTGTTGCACCTGTTAGAATGGAAAAACATTGGAGAGGCTAACATTGCCCGTACTGAATGATTTGGCTGTGAAGATGCATTGGTTAAGACAACATTGGTGTAACTTCAGAACTTCTAATCTGTGTACAGCTTTTCATACATGGTGTCCATATTTGTGAGTGACAATCAACAAATGAGCACCTAGACACAGACTACAGTCTAGAAGAACCTCCTCAATAGCAAAACAGGCATCCGCCTGTGCAATGCACCATAGACAAATTGATCAGTGCACATATTTTCATGAGATTCCCTGTCCTATTTCCAGATTGTCTGTTGGTAGATCTTAAGCTCATGAGATGCACTGGAAAAATTTAAGTCAGCATATGTTGAGTGTTAAATCAATTATATGATTCTGCACCATGATACTAGAGCTCTTTCCTTATTATGGTGCTGGCAGACACCTTTGGTGATTATTTTTATTTGTGGCCTCATCACAGAATTCTTGTGTGTTTTTGAGGAAGCTGGTTAATCACTTTACTACCAGGCTTTTCAGCTGAAAATCCAGCGGTGCCTCTTCACCATGAAGTTTAATTAGGGCCCAGAAAAAAGAAAACTTCTGACTTCACTGAGGGTTAATATTGGTTTCTTAGTATCTGTAAGGCACTTTAAGGAATTCACATGAGAAGTGAGGTAATAAGGAACAAAAAAATCACTGAATGCTGGGCTTACTGAGTTTGTGTTGTGTACAACCACTCTGTAGATGGAGCAAAATATAAATAATTACTTAACTTTCACAGAATGGGGCTGCTGTGGGAAAAATAAATGTTAGGGAGATCTGCTATTTAAACAAAAAACAAAACAAAAAAAAAAAGGAAAAAAAAAAAGAAAAAGAAAGAAAAAAGAGTACAAGCAGCAACTTTATGACCATTTTGTTACAGCTCTTAAAATGAATCGATGTGCTAGGCTTCCACCTGGTTGCTGCTCTTTTTTGCTTATCTTGCACACGTGTCTTAAATGCCTCTCTGCTAAATGGCAAAATGCTAACCAAAGAGTGGGAGTTTATGTCTGTTCTTGGGAGAACTGAAGATCTTAACAGCACCATATCAGAGTAAAACCCATTGTTTCGTAAATACATCAGGATCTTGGTGATTGTGTGGGAAGATAATGGCGTATTTGCAGTGTTGTTTTTTAATTTTTTTTCTTATTTTCACCTTACTTGCAGTCTTTCAGCTGCCAATTTCCAAAAAAGCTCAGATAATCAACAGCTGGAAGTGAATGAATAAATAGATGCACCCAATCCAACAACCGATTGAACTCTGAGAAAAATTTAATTTTAAGTGTGTGTCTTGGAGTGCTACCAGAAGCCCTTTAAAATGTCATTGTTCTTCAGGGGAAATTTGAATGTGGACAAAAAGACCATCAATAAAGGCTGTCAAAACATCTGTTAAAAATCTGCAAGTTACAAAATATGCATTAGAAAGATAATTAAATATAGATGGCGCAGTTTAAAGGTCTTCATTTTTTCTGGTTTGTAGCAATCTACATGGAGTAGAGTCAGGTCAGATATACTGCTAGAAGTATATCTACCTTTTTTTAAGTTAAAAAAAGAAAAAACATAGACCATGCTGAGCATTCCTCCCGCTCCTCTAAACCTTTCCAAGCTCCTGGTTAGGCAGAAACAGGAAGTTTTCTCTCTCTGGAGAGTAAAGGAGGAAAATGGCAGCTATGAAGAAGAAAAAAAAGCAGTGATGTTTTTTTTGCTCAACCTGAGAATACTAAATACATCTGCCTATCTTTTCTTTCTAGGGGAACAGACTTCCCTTCTACTTAAGATCCACTGTGTGTTTTCTCCTCTACAGCTATCCCTAGCTGGAAAATAACAACTCAAATTCCCTCCTTTTTTTCTTGGCTGAAGTTTTTATCTCAGCAGCTTAGATTTCCACCCTTGGCCAACTCTTTGCACCTGTGCTGGATGCTCACTTGGGCCAGACTTGCTGCCTTGCCTTCATCTCTTGGGCATGCACAGTCTACTGCAAGTAGTGTGATCCTGGGTCCATCACCCTGAAGTGACTGCGACAGTTATCAGCATTTGAACTAACTTTTTGAATGAGAAGACTCTGCAACTTTGAGATGTAATCTCTTCAAAAAGAAAGCTTTAGAAATAAAACCAGTTAGGTTTCTATGCTGTAGGTTTTGGAGTTTTGGGGAATGTGCTTTTCCCTTCTGCAATTGTACTTTGTGTGTTTATGTTTATGGCTGCTGTCTGAAAAACCAGGCTTGGCTTACTGACAGCTCAGGTCTGATTCTGCACTAGGGATTGTTTATATACTTGTGTGTATTATGAATTCCCTCAACTGTTCAGGGATGTCTGGCAGCAGGTCCTGATGAGGGACCAGACCAGCTGCATTGTAAAGGAACTGGTGAAGTGCATTGCAAACAAAATAGCTAAAGCATACGATCGGTGTACCTGAGATGGAGGTGATTCACTTTTGATTTTCTGATTCACAGAATTCACTTTTTGTTCTAACTGACAGTGTTTTGCGTGGCCTGCAAACTCAACAATTTAACATCGTAGCTAAGAAAAGGGGGAAATATCCAAACTGAATGCTCTTTAAGTAAATCTGATTTCTAACCTGACTGCAGCCCAGAAAGGACCAGATGGGGTCATCATTCCCAATAACTACTGTGACTTCTGCCTTGGAGGCTCCAATATGAACAAAAAAAGTGGCCGGCCTGAGGAACTTGTGTCGTGCTCAGACTGTGGGCGCTCTGGTAGGTGACTTCTTCTTGCAGCTTTCATATATAAAAGTGTATTTGTATTTTGTTTTTTGCTCCTGAAGATTTTGAAGAAAGCCAGCAGATTTGGGAGGGAATAGAAAGCAACGTCTTACCTCGTCTGTGTTTGTGGAAAAGGATGATTGGGAAATTTTCTGTCATAAAAACAATTTTAAGCTAATGAGATCTTATGAAGTAATACAATTTTAATGTATTTATTGACTTCTACAAACTTTGGTACATGTACTAGTTGTTCATTTAACAGAAGAAGAAGACCCTAAAACAATGTTAAAGAATGGGCTCTGTCTTAAGTGCTGCAATTACAACTATAAATTACTTACAAGATTTATGAAAGTTGCATGACAAGCATTTCCATTGATTACACATTTCATGCATTTTTTTCATCCAAAAAAGAAAGAGGGAGGAAATTACAGGGTAGGGATGGGGGTAGCTGTCAAGAATTATCCTCTTACAAGATGACTATCATTAATTTTGTTTTAAGACATTTTTATTTCTCCATTTTCTTCCCTTCGCTCTTTTTAAATGTAAGCAATTGTGTCTTTCCCATTCT
The DNA here is from genome assembly GCF_023343835.1 of Lagopus muta. Classification (NCBI taxonomy): domain Eukaryota; kingdom Metazoa; phylum Chordata; class Aves; order Galliformes; family Phasianidae; genus Lagopus; species Lagopus muta. The sequence goes on from NC_064438.1 coordinate 26,461,574, forward strand.
GGATTGTCTTTATTTCTGGACTGCTGTTTTCTTCCTTCCTTTCTTTTTTTTTTCTTTTTTTTTTTTTCTTTTATCCCAGCTGAACAGTTATTTATAGTTCATGTGAGAGGTGGTGGCAATGGTAGAGGAAATGGAAGACCTTTAATAGCTGCATGTTCCAACTTAGGCCCAAGTTTCCAGTTCTGTTATTTCTGGGCAGTGGTGATACTAATGGTGATAAGAATTTCAAATGTAAACGTGGAAACAAAAGAGATCTTGAAATTCAGTATTGTTGCTACTTCTGTGCTATGGTCACTGAAAGATGTTTTTTGTGTGATGGCTGAAGTGCAAAGTGAAGTGTTCTTGTATTGAATGAATGGCCTGCTCATACTCCCACTGAAATTCATAGTAAGCCTCTAGTCAAATTCAGTGGGAGCAGGATTAGACTCTCACTGGCGAATTGCCTTCTGCAGTTGTTGTGGCCTCTGAAGATCTTCTGAAGTGATACATACTGGTCACCAGGGGACCAGTAGTGAACCCTTTGGTTTTCTCCAGAGCCTTCCCAAAGAATGCTGCACAAACAGTAACATGGACCTTTTAGTGATACGCGTTTGCTTCTTAATACTTAAAGGGAAAAGCTCATGCGGTCTGTGGTGCCAACTTGGAAGATCATTTCCCTTCCCCTTGACTGCTGTAGTTCAATATAACTTATTTCAGCATTGTCCTGAGACTGCACAGTGAGACAGATCCATACTTTTTTCTACTTAAACATTGCTATGGTGATTATATCAGGATGAACCAGAAATACATTAATTTCCTTGATGGCTTAGCGTGGTGGAACAAGTAGATCCGCATGTAACCTAAATTGTGCAAAATCAGTTCCATTAAATGCTATCCTTGTACAAATTCTGACCCACCCTGGGTCATTCATAAGGCTCTGCAATGATGTGACTGATGTGTGATGGAAGTGATTAAGGTACAACCACACACTAATCTGTAAACTAAAACAATGAAAAGTCTTTGGTGTCCATCTTCCTCTTTCTTGATAATGGGGAACATTTTCATTATACTGAAAGAGAGGTCGTGGAAATCATCTTGTTTCTTCCCTTCTTAAAGCCACTAAAATCACATCTCTGTAAGGTGGTTCATCTGCCAATTATTTTGTTATATCCACTTTCGTTCTGTGAACAGGATTTAATTCTTCGTTTCTCAAGCAAAGCGGTTTACTTAACCATGCAGTTATATGGCTGATTCCTGTAGCTGGAGTGAAGACCAAATAGTTGGTTACTTAATGTTATGTTAGTGTTTCTGAGTTAAAAAACAGCTGTCCCCTACAAACCGACATTCATTTGCTGAGGCACGAGAGACATCTTTTTCTCTGTCATTTTTAGAGAGAGATTCTGAACGCTGTTTCTATTAATCACGTAACGTGTTTGAGTGAGGCAGAAAATAAACCATACTTTCACAGATTTCAGTATCTGACTTCTGTTTTCAACAGTTCTTTTGGTTGCTATTGTTGTTATGGCTGTTCATGTTCTGTGTGGAGAATTACCTGTTCCATATTGAAAGTTGGATTAACATACTCTTGCACTTTTCAGTATTTCCCATGACAGATCTCTTCTTAGGTGATTTAATTGTTGAATTGTTGTTGTTGGGGGTGGTGGAGGTATTGAAGGAGATACCATGAAATCAGAATAGAAGTATTTATTTAGCTTACTTTTGCTTAGTCTTCAAAACGTATGTCATTTTGTCTATAGAGGAGGCTCTTTGGGATCAGGTGACGGGCAGGGATAAAAGTCTTGAGGCTGATGAGATGTCTAATGGGTCACATTTCAATAGCAGTAAAGTTGTAAAAGGTGATGCCAGTCTGAAGGACGGTCATTGTGCTTAGAGCTAATGGTGTCTAATTACTTATATGTGCTAAATATCTCTTTAAATTGATCTAAGTAATCATGAGAAAATATTTTAATGTTTTTGAAGAGAGGAAAATATGATTAACCCTTTCGCTGCCATGGCTATGGGCACCTGTGTTAATGGTAGATTTTTTTTCTTTGTAAGAGAAACTGATCCTTGTTTATTTTTCTCACTGCGGTTCTACCAAGGCATATTGTTGAGGTACACGGGCACGTACAAACACACACCTATAAGCTTGATAGTCTGTATTGTTTAATAGTAATGATACTTTAAAAATGATGATGATGATGCCTGTTGCTTAACCCATGTGCTGATATATTCATCATACATGTCAGCTCATTTGGGAAGAGAAGGCAGGAGGGACGAAGCAGCGCCAACACGCACTACGGAGGACTTGTTCGGTTCCACGTCAGAAAGCGACACCTCGACCTTTCATGGCTTTGACGAGGATGATGCAGAAGAGCCTCTCTCGAGCCGAGGAGGTGGCTGTGGTGGCAGCTCTCCCTCTGCAGACAAAAAGGGCAGCTGCTAAATTAACTAAAAAGACACAAACTCTGAGCAATTTGCTGTCCATTTTACTACTAGAATTATTATTATCTTTTTCTTTTTTTAATTTTAGGTCCTTGGGTGTTTTTTTTTTTTTTTTTTTTTTTTTGTTATTGTTGATGTTGTTTTTGTTTTTTTTTTCTGTGGGGTGTACACTGAAAGCACAAGCATTTAAAGTTCTTGACAGCCATTTTGAAGAGACAGAAGGTTTTGATTTTCCTGTTTTTTTTGTTGGTTTTTTTTTTTTCCTTTTCACTTTAATTTGTTCTTCTCCCACCTCCTGCCCTTCTCTTTCTCTCTGGAAACATAAAAGGTGGATTTAATATTTTTTTAAATAGTGAGCAGAGTTGATTTTCTTCTCTTTTAATATATATATTGGCAAACCACATAAAATAGAGATGGGTTGGAGAACATGAAAGCAAACCCAAATAGTTTTTTTTAATTATTATTATTTATATAATCTATATATTATTAGAAAAAGTTACTTTTTAAATAAAAATACAAAAAAAAAAAAAAAAAAAAGCAAAAAAAAAAAAGCAATGGATGTCTACTTGATGATAGAACTGTTTCTAGAGAACCACTGTGGATGAACTTCCTTGGAGGACAAGGAAACCCTTGGTGTGATGGCTTCTGCATTTGAGATTTTGCACTTATTGTGGAATTTGGCTCTTCTTGTACACCTGCTGCACTTGTATTTAACAGCTTGAAGACACAAGCAGCTCCATTGAAGACCATGACCTTGGGGAACACATTTCCATCTCTCCTTTGGACACCTTTACAATAGATCTCTTCCTACCTGCACCCCTTCATCTCTTCCTCGCTCAGTTCTACTTTTTTTTTTCTTTTTCTTTTTTTAACCTTCACTTCATGGATAGAAATTTCCAAGCGTAGGGATGGAATATAAATTGCAAGTCGTAGACGTCAAACACAAAACAGATGGAGCAGCAGAATCATGGAAGAAATGATATGGAAATATACCTCACCTATACTTTTCTTTCCATTTTTAAATTTTACTTCACAGCATTTTTTCTGTGTTGCCCAGATTTTTCTCTCTGTAGTGTCTTGTGAGACACTTTGTTTGCTTTGCAATAGCTTCTCTTGAAATAAACCAAAGCAATACTCATTAAAGTTCCAAGGGCAATGGAGAAGAGAGTGACTCCCTTCCAAGCGACTATCCCAGAAAGGAGGAAACATGCAGCAGGATTTGAAAGGTATGTCCTGGCTGAAATATCTTTCACTGATTGTGAAATCACTGTTCTCTGGATTTTCAAGAGACCCTTGACTGATCTTTGTTGTAGAAACAAATCAGAGATAAAATAGAAATTTATTTGGGCAGTGCCTAGTCCTTCAACTGTGTGTGTGTGATGCCAGAATTAAAATGTCAGCCTTGTAATAAAGACTTTGGATATATATTGTTCTAGTACATGAATGAAGCCTGTCCAGATGGATTCCATTTCTCTTGCTTCTTTTGATGGGTTGTCACAGTACTATCTGTGAGGGCTCTTTCAGCCTTTTTTTTTCCATACACCTTAAAAGAAAGAAAGAATGAAAGGATCCACTCCTGCTGCTTACAGAGGTCTTTTTTTTTGTTGTTTTTCTGGTTGACTTTAGGCATGAAATAAGCAGTGGCAAGATTCTTCTGTTAGGGGTACATGGATGTACCTGAATGTAAATCCAGAATGGTGTTACTTATGTTTAGATTACATTAATATACTACCCTCAGAATTAGATGTGTTACGAAATGTTGCAAAATAGCTCTATGTGTTTCTAGCATAGAAACACAGAGTGAAAGAGCCACGCACTCATGTGAGGAAGGAACCTTGTTTGAGCTTTTTCCCATATTTACAATCTTTTCCTGTTGCTATTCTGTTCCTGCTGGTGTGTTATAATCATCCAAGTGTCAAAACAATGGTATTTTGACTTAACACTGGCCTGGAGAAGTATACTTTAATTGATTTAATTCATTCCAAAACTAGTCTTTTTTTTTTTTTTTTCCTCTCTGAAAGAACATGTCAGATAAATTTATAGTATTTTGCCACTCTTCTGCATTCACTAAAAGCAAAAACTTCAGGTTTTTTTTTCCAGAGGTGAGGCACAGGCATATAGGCATCTGCTCTTCCAAAATCCCAGAAAGCAATAGGATTTAGCTTGCACTATTGTATCATCCTGAGAGTTTGTATAGGTAAATATAGACCAGAAATATGTGTGCATAGACATATATATGGACAATACAGACAATAAGATGAAGAGTAATGACAGTAAAGATAGAAGATACTCCCTAATTATGAGTCCATGAGTCTGGCGTAGGCTCACATGTTCCATACTGACTTTACTGTAAAATATCAGTGAAGTCCAGTGCATTTCCACTGCATGCATGTTCATAAAACTCATAGCAGAATCTGGCCTGCAGGTACAGTTGTTCCCAGTTTGTAAGGAAACACCAAAAACATGAAAAATCTTTTAGATTAAAAAAATGAACTTCAAATTGATGTTTCTGTTTCTCCAGCCCTTCAATCCCTGCACTTACATTTATGGTATTAGGATCACAGAATCACAGAATCACCCGGGTTGGAAGGGACCTCAAGGATCATGTAGTTCCAACCCCCCTGCCTAGCAGGGCCACCAAACATACACATTCAGATCAGGTTGCCCAGGACCCCGTCCAACCTGGCCTTAAACACGTCCAAGGACGGGGCATCCACAACCTCCCTGGGCAGCCCGTTCCAGGGCCTAACCACTCTCCTAGTAAAGAACTTCCCCCTAACATCCAACCTAAATCTTCCCTCCTTCAACTTGGATCCATTTCCCCTAGTCCTGCTGTTGTCAGCCCTTTTGAAGAGTTTACTCCCCTCCTGGGTGTAGGTTCCCTTCAGGTATTGATAGGCTGCAATGAGGTCACCCCGCAGCCTTCTCTTCTCCAGGCTGAACAAGCCCAACTCCCTCAGCCTGTCCTCATAGGGGAGGTGCTCCAGCCCCCTGATCATCTTAGTCGCCCTCCTCTGGACCCTTTCCAAAATCTCTATGTCTTTCTTCTGCTGCTCTGTGATACAGCCATGTGAACAACAGGGAGCAGAAATGTGCCATATTCAGAGCCAAAGAGCAGCATGATTTCTTGCATCCATTTTGTATCTACTTCTTGTGTCCATGTCAGTCATGGCGAAGGATAGGAAAAGAGTTTTGTTCATTCTAGCTGCCTTTGGCTGTCTGAGAGGTGGATGCTTTACCTAGCTGGAACCAGCCAGCTGTATGCGGCTGCTGGTGCAGTGATGACAGTAGTTTAAGTTTACAGCAGTTAGCTCTAGTCACCCAGCTTGGTGCATGTTCTTGCAGCCCATGCCGAGCTCTGTACTGACCGGTGTCCTAGTAGAACCTGAGCTAGCTGGCTGAAAGCTATCCAGGTATGTCATTCTCAAAACTCCAGTCACTTTATTAACTGCAAAATAAGCGTACTTTAACTACATTTTTTCCCAAGTGGAGTCCTTACCATTGTCTTTTGTGAACCATGCCTAACACATTCTGGGCTTTTCTGGAGTACAAACAATAATCAGATGCCCATAATTTATTAAATCTTGGTTTAGTTTCACAAATGCAGTTACTATAACAATGCATAGTCTTAATCCTTTCGCAACCTAACCACCCATTTTTGTGACAACTGGGTAGTGCAGTGCCTTCAGAAAAAAGCCACAACTCACATAGTGCACAGAGACTGCCAGCTGACATTTATTACAGATGACTGCATATAAAAAACACCCATCACTGTTATTTATACCATTTATGTGTATATGGATGGTCACTAGTTCCAACTAGTCCTGAGGAAGGAAAGAAGGTAAAATAGATTCTGTGTTATGGAGAGCAGAGTAGTCTTCAAATTGCTCAGGATGTCTTTATTAGATGGAGATAATCAATCTGAGGAGTAAAATCTACATCTCACTGTTTAGTTGAGCAGGCAGAGCAGTGGAACCTGACCAGCATAGCCAGGTCAGAAATTAGAGAGCTGCACAGTGCCAATTGTATGTATCCTCAAAGACACATAAGTCCCAAACCAAACTAGGAAGGCATGAAAAGAGTTTTCAGTGTGAATTCTGGGTTGTACCTGAAAAGTAAAGTCATCTTTGAAATCAGAAAGAACCGTGATGCTCTGTATTCCCCAGTGATTTCAGCAGTTCAATGAAACCTGCTGTTCTGAGCTTTATAAGAAGGAGATCTTTGAAGGCACAGTCCTTCAACTAATCACAAGCCTTGCTCTTCCAGTCCTCCTCCAAAGGCATCCTTATTAGAGAAAGGTTAGCCAAGTCTATCCAGAGATTCTCCTGAAACATATATTCTCCCACACAAATCATGTACCAAAATAAAACTGTTCCAATACGAAATGTGAATGAAAGAATGTTTTATCTCAGGTCCTAAATTCAGACTTTTCTGTTTATTTAATCATATTAGCTATCTTCTCCAGCCCCTTTCTACTACTAAAGGATCTTAGAAAAGCCATAGAATTTCCTGAGCCATTCTCTGCAAACTGATTCATAGGTGGGAGAGTGTGGAAATAAGGAAGTGACGTGCTGCTTGAGCAGCTGCGTAGTGAGAACAAAGGCTATATGGAGTGTGCATTGGTCTCTAACGTATTTCCTTCTATGGCACTTAGAGGATGTGTAAGAAGGGGCAGACCTCATCTCTTGCATGAAAACACTTCAAAATTTAAACATGGTAGTATTTAGTGAAAAAATTTTAAGAAAATATGACAAATTTTACAAAAATGACGTGAAATAAAGGGAGATTGTGAGGCATATAGCAGAGTAGGATGGAGCTGAAATCTGTTTTACTTCACTTTGCACCTCTTCCCTCCAGATTTGTGGCTTGTGGGTTGAATGTGTATTCCTTGTATACGTAGTATGCTTGGAATAGCAATGCACATGTGATAAGGTCATGAATGACAACCTGTATGTTTGCCTGGGCTGCTGAAACAGGGTCCAAAGAGAAATTTGCCAGTGGCTTCAGAAGAATTAGCACTGAGCTTTCTTAGCTATTGCTTTTATTGAATGAAACCTCCTTACAAATACACTTAACTGTGGTGTGGTGTAGACAAGCCCTGAGATGGCCATTTGTTTCAATAGAATGTGTTATTAGAATCCCATCCCCACATTGTTTTGCCTCTAAGCTTTTACATTAGTTATTCATTTGGAGTTCCAGTTTGCCATTTTACAGTCCTCAGCTCAGGCTCTTGATTAAAGACAGAACATTGGTTTGCATGGAGCAACCAGAAATACTCCCAGAGAATGGCTGAGTCCCGGCTGCATTCTCTCCTGGCTGCTTTGCCTGTCTTTGGTTAATTCTTTTTGTGATGTTTTGAGACAGGTCCTAAAATTATTATTCAAATGCCATCAAACCGTGGAGCTTTCAAAACCTGAATCCTCATGCAATTTCCCTCTTTCACATGGCAAGCAGTTTTACTGAATCTACTCCTCAAGCAAACATTGTGCTGACCCTACTGGGAGTTGTTTTATTGTATAATCTGCAGAATCTTCCCAGCGTGTTTTGTGCTGCAGCATATGTAGATGTTTCCAATAAACACTCATTTCTTTTTCTCATTTTTTTTTTTCTTATTTATTTAAAAAGGGTCTCTATGAGTTATATGTGAAGGATGAGGGATATACATGTGTTCATGCTGGCATGGGGTTGTTTTGACAAACCCTTGCAGTGTAGGAGTGAAGCCAGGATTAATTTTTGCTGATTGAGCCATTGCAATATACTCTACCAACCTTTGTTCTGTTTGCCAGATATTTACCAGGGCTGAAAAAGCCCAACCTGTATAAATACCATAGGGTAATGAAGCTAGGTTCAAACCATTTTAGTGTTCCTGTTATATTTCCACAAGTTTAAAATTGCCAACTTCAGAGAATGCAAGTTATAATAACGTCTAAGGGGAGGAAAAAAAAAGCTAATGTTGTAGTTACAAGTTCTGATACCCCTGTTAAGAGGATGCAGGCAGTTTGTATCTTTGAATTGTTCTGTCACTGTCAGTTCCTAAGATTTTGGATATTCATGTCATAGAATCACAGAATCATGTCATCCAGAACTGGTATGAGGTGTGAGAAAGGTGTGAGGGGAAGGCACTCCTTTTTGTAGAAATAAACAGATGTACATTTTAAGCTCAGGAGCCTGGGATATACAACTTAGTCCATTCATAGATTAAATGAAAATGCAAAATGCAGTTTTTCACTTATTTTCTGAGGTTATCATATTGCTATCTGCATGGTTCAGACTTCTGAAAACTTCTTTTGTGCTGTATTGCATGTGCTTGTGGCTCTGTACAACTAATTAGTAATATAGCGATGTAATCAGAGCAGGATTTCATAAACAAAATCGCAGCCTCTAGAGAAGAGAGCTATATAACCTGAATGAAGAAGGTGATTTAATTATGTTCACAGTAAGAAAAATTGACAGCCTTTGGTGTCTTTCTTTTGGATATGCTCCATCATATCTCTTTTGTCTGCTTTGTATTTACTTACGGCTCCCACCGTCAGTTGAAACTGAATTTGTCGAGCTATGTTTTCAAAGAGCTAGAATGCAAACAGTGTTGAAAGGTTGACTTGTGCTTTTTTTGCTTTATTCTGAACACTTGCTTTTGTTGTCTATTTGTGTTTGTTTAGTTTTGCTTTTTATTGCCTTTCCCTCTGCAGTCAGCCCTGCCCTCGTGGACTCTGGCATCCTTCAAGCAAGACATTTCAGAAGAAGGTCGAGAGAAGCCAGGATGCTTTGATACTTCTGATAACTTCTCCTTGCCCTGACCCTTCCGTCCCTGTGTTTCATCTGGCACAGGAGCCTGGACTGTGGGAAGCTGGCTACCAACTGTTCAGAGAAATTCTGGGGATGCCCTAAGCCGGTGCAATACAAAGAATTTTTTTTAAAGCCTTGATTTCACTTTCTTTTAAGCATGTGTATAAACCCAGGTCAAACTGGAATTGATCTACAGTAGAACTGACTGAAAAACAAACTGAAAAAAGACTTAACTATTTTATTTATTTCAATATTTAAGAGAGAAAAGGAGTGCTGAAGTTGCACAGTATTTTTGTTTGAAATACGTTTTACTTCAAATTTTAAATGCAATTTTGTGAAGACATGGAATTTTAAAAAAGCACTTAATGTAAAATAAAGACTGAATATTTACTTTAAGAAAAAAAGCTTTTTTAAATAATGAAAATAAAGATCAACTCTGCTCTCTCTCTTACTTTAAAGAAGCCATTCATACATGTGCTGGGTATCTTTGTTTTTTGCAAATTGGATGTGGTAAGTGCAGACTGTTCTGGTTTTCTTTCTCCTGAATAATATTATCCTGTTAGATGCTTAAATCTTACTTTGCTTTTCTTGTGTTAGGCACAAATCTGAACAAAAACTGCTGAAAGAGCAAAGACCAGGCTCAGTGCCTGGATTTTTTTGTTACCGGATGTTGTGTCCAATTGAAAGGACTGTCTTCTCCCCGTAGGATTGATGTGTCTCTTCTGCACAGTAAAACAGGTTTTCATTTGAGCAACTCTGTGAAATCCTTTTGCTAAAAGAGAGATTTAAAGAAAGGAAAGCAACTCTTAGGTTGTTTTTTGTTTTGTTTTGTTTCTTCTCATTACTATTATTCTTTTTTTTTTTTTTTTCTTTCATTTTTTTCCTTTGGTAATTCCTCAGCTGATTGTGAGTTGGTTGTAAGGAAAGTATTCTGTTTGGATGCTCTTGGCATGTAGCTTCCTTCTGGAGTCAAGGATGTTGCCCTGTGTAGAAAACCTGTATATTTGCCCTTTTTTATGAAATAATGGACTTTGAAAAGTATAGAGGTACACCCCCATGTCAGCAGTAAGCAACAGAGGATACTCAGCAGGAGAAGAATTTGAGTTCCCACAGGCTGCAATCCTAAATTGTCCGGTGAGGGACGTTCACAGCCTTCATTCTGGGTTGTTAGCCATCTTCTCAATGAAATGAGTTCTGCTTCATGCAAGCATTGGAAAATTTTGTTGGCTGCCAAATCTGCTCACAGTGGATAGTTTGTTGTCATGTGTGATGCAGGCTAGCAAGGATGCGAGCCTTGTGTATTAGAAGGGCATTGGACTTGGCTCTGAGATTAGCTGTCCTCTGTAGTCAGATGTATCTATTGGTATAGACCCAGTGTATAGATAATAAAGTGTTTTGCTAATGTGACTTATGTTGGTTTTTTTGAGTGAAAAGATTGTCTACGAAAATGCATCCTGTGTAGGGGAAGCTGACAGAAGGTCTCATGCTGCATCATATTTCTTGCACACCTAAAACTTAAACTTGCCTCTTTGAGAGGTTTCCTTGTGTCCGTCGCAGTGTTCCCTCCCCCTTCTCCCGCTCCCTTTGGATTGACACATAGGGCCAAAAATAGCCATATTAAATCTCTGGTAGACCTGAGTTCTGCTCTCACTAAGTTGAATGACAAAACTTATGTCATAATCAGGTTCTTTACCAGGATGGGTTTGCTTTGATAATTTTGTTGTTTCTACGCTTGCATTGGTGAGCTGCCGCTAGAGAAAAAGAAGAAATCAGATTTTATTTAATCAAAATATAATGAAACGCACAACCATAATGAAGATTTGCAAACTGTAGGGTCTGTATTCAGTTTGTGTAATATTCCTTTCAAATAAAAGTTCTGCTTTTAATGCCCCTACTGTATATTCCTCTGTAAATATCACATTATCAAACCGATTCTACAGGGTCTTTTTTAGTGCAAGTAATCTTTTAAAAAGACATTGTTGAATAACATACTTGTACAGATACTTTTCTAAGCTCTCCGTTGTTTTTAATACTCTCTTTGAAGCTTAAAATAAAACTTCCTCCTCTATTGATTTTGTTTTTCTTTCCCATTTTGTCAATTATAATTTTTGCTCCTGGATTTTGTTTTGTATCTCTTAATGAAGCTTTGAAGATAACCAAAACTTTTCTTCCTTTTCCCCTTTTACTTTCTTTTGACCCCATTCACCGGATTGCAGAAACTGGTCCTGTTGCTTGCTATAGTAAAGGTAGGCAGGAAATACGACACAGCTTTTGTGTAGGACTCATTTTAAGAATATTTCCTGTGACTTGGTGGTGGTAGATGATCTTCCTAAGTATGTGTGTGTTTTAATAACCTTTTCTATGAAATTATCAGAGTCGCAGTAAGGTATTCTAGATTGAAAGGTGGAGTTTAAATTATTTGGTGTTCTTTGTGTGGATGACTTCTTATGGAGACCTGATCCTACCTCTGACATTTCTAATCCTGCCTCTAGAGTGCTTATCTAGCACATCCAAATCTGTGGTTTCCTTTGCTGCATTTCACAGTGCAGACGTGAATACTCCCTTTCCCTTATACATGTAAGATTAATAGTGCAGCTGTATAGAATGGAAAGAGAAAATACTGTTTCAGATTAGATGCCATTTTTTAACAAAAAGCTGTGTTTCCTCTTCCCTAATAGGTCTGCTTTCATTTTTACAAAGCTCTGCTGTGTTTTCTCTGCCTTGTCATCAATTGCTCCACTACCGGCAGAGGCTATACGTGGACCTTCTTATTTTGGCAGCTGCTTACAAGAATAGCAGAGGGGGTGTAATTTTTAAGCAATCTTCTGATGTGGATATAAGGTCTGTAGAGTAGTGGCAAAAAAACCCAACAGATTAAATGACAAATCCTTAGGACAAATTGTCCTAAGGAGCACATCAGAAATGAATCCAGAAAGAAAATATATGTCTCTATAAAACCATTATAATTGTACAACATGAACTCCTACCTGCATGATTTTCAGTATTTCTATGTGACAGAGCATGTGAGAATATTAGCTATTTCCTGTAAAGTTTTATTTTTTATATGTATCATTTCAGTTTCCTTCAGTGTTTTGTTTCTCCACTCAGCTGGGCAAAGCATGACTTGAAAGCTTCCCTTCTTCCCTTCAGACCTTACGTTGAAGAGGCCTGTGACAGATTCACTGGAGGAAGGAGGAAACCCAAGGGTTTCAGCTACACTTACTGTCCCCAGTCAGTGTGGCTCTTGGGAACTTGTTTAGGATCTGGTAGAGCAGCCTGTAGGCCACTGGCTGGCCTGTCCTCAACTGTTCTGCAGATGGAAGGATCTTTCCCTCCTTTGCAAGTTTTGGATACTGGGGGTCAGAGACAGCTGTGGAGGTGGGATGAAGTGCTAGCTGTATTTCTGAGCCATGCTGAGAAGGCAACTACAATGCTTTCCTGAGAGCGCATACTGATGTTGTTGGTTTTAAAGCCTTTTCCAATTCCCTTTCTGTGATTTTCTCTCAGATATTTTACCATAATCTGAATTTCAAGCCTACAAAACTACGTTTCTGAAGTAGTTTTCTCTCTTTCTTAAGCCACAGACCTGGAAATATAAATGCTATTAAGGAAATTTTTAATTGTGCAGAAATTATCTGGTCTGGAGAAAATACCACTGTTCCCTCAGGTCACAGAGGAGATTTTCTTTGTTATGCTGGCTAGGAAGGTGTCTTACTTTCTTGTCGGGGGAAAAGTCCTTTCTGGTGAGAATCAGATGTGGTAGAAGTTGGAAGTAAAAGTGTTTGCCAGCATTGCTACAGCTGTTGGGGGTCTCTATGGCTGTTGTTCCCTGGGCTGAGATGCGCTTGAAGGTTAACAAAGGTGGGAGCTGCAATCCTGGGTTTTAAGTGCAGTGATAGAGCCATTAGCTTCCTTGCTTTGGCTTAAGTTGGTATACTGCACCTGCTTAAAATTTATTCCAAACTTTTGTCTGGTATCAGGGAGAAGAATCCTCTTACTTGGAGTCATTCAGCCTCTAAATCATGAAAAAAAAAAAAAAAAAAAAAAGACAAAACTTTTCCCTGTAGACCCAAACTTTTATATATAGTACTTGTTAGCAATAGTAGAGCCTTCTCTGTACCCCTCCTATTCCTAATGTTGAAGATGGATCTTTAGGACTTCCACTGTGTAATATATACACAGGGGAGCACATAGACATTGATTATTCCCCTTAAGTTTGGTTGAGGTTGTCTGGATTGTGGCCTGATGTGTTATAACCTCCACTGTTCCCTGGAAATTATTGTAAAATTATATTTTGTCTGCTACACTAAAGCAGGGCACTTGCAACAGTTCAAGTCCTATGTTTCATTTTAATGATTAAACTGAGAGCTACTCATCTGTGGCATCTTATTTTCAACAGTCTATTTTTTAAAACCTGACTACTTGTTTTTGTTGTTGTTTCAGCAAATGTTCCTGTTGTGTGTCTAGAAACTTCTGTGTGCTACTTGATGAACTTTTTTTTTTCCAGTAGGCATTAGTTCTTTGTGTTTCCACAACGTGTGCACCATGGGATGGGAGAAGCATGGCATTTACCTTTAAAAAGCACAGATTTCTGAAGTAGTGTTGTTGCTAATATTGCTACCCAGCATATAACTAGAAGCAGTTTTGATGTAGCCTAAGATATCTGCAGTGGCTCTGAATGGCCTACAAACTATCACTCTGCTATGAAGAAAACACTGAACAGTTAAAGCTAGTTTATCTCCAGAGTTGCATGATTGCTAGGAGTCATTTTTTGCTTGAACTGAAGCTCCCTCTCATTACACAGCTTCAGTCTTTGCTGTTAGTGTCCTCGTGTTGGTGTCTTTGTTGTGGATTGCAGGAGAAAGAACATGACCAAACCTGTTAGATACAGTTACCTTTTTTGAAACCGACAAGATTTTAAGTAATGCTGGAGTGAGTTTTCTCAAGCGTTGCTGAAGGTGTTGCTTGCTCATTTAGATTTCTTTGAAGTACCAATTACCATTACCTTCCTCGTATGTTGATTTCAGGAGTCAGTACTGAGGCCAGCTCCCGAGGTGAGAAGTCTTTGTATGAGAAATCATTGAACGCTATACTGTTACTGAAGGAGTACTTTTATTTCAGTGTAAGCCATAGCCTACCTGTTCAGGTAGCACTTTGCATGGCAGACTTCATATTATATAGAGTGACTTTGAGCTTATGTTTGAGAAATTCACTTTCCATTTTCAGCACAAATCATAGTTGGTTTGCATCAGTGCTCCGCTGGGAGTGGCTTAAACCTGTTAAATAGCGCTGAAGTTCCTCAGGCTCAACAACTCATTTTAGCATGCAGTGGATTCTATAAAAGGGCCTTGCTTCAGAAATCTCATCTATTGCTGGGATCTTTGTACTTGGGATTCTTAAAGAACAGGTTCACAGCTCTTCTTGGACCTTTCTACACCAAGGATTGTGTTTGTGTCTCTGCAAGGGTCCGTAAGGTGCCCAGAACCATGTCAGACCATCAGTGTAAGAGAGGACTTCTCAGACTCCTTGTCATTGCCAGAGCCACTGTGCAGCAGCACCACTAAGAGCAGGGTCAGAATACTTAACAGATCCCAGTAGTACTGTGATGATCATTCACTGGCATTAAGTAGAATAATGTTCTACTTTCATATGGCCTCTGTTAAGCAATTCCTCTGGTGCTGAAAAGAAGCAGGGCTAGTGAACTGTTTAATGAGGGACACTTGTGTCCACTGCAGTGGAACTAGCTAATTTCTTGTTTCATCTGAAGTGTGAAATATGGTTAAATCATTGATGCTCGCTTGTTACAGGTTAAAGGATGTCCTACACCCAGACTTGGTTAATCTGGTGTGGAAGGTCTTGTGCATTCTACAAAACCACATGGATTTTAATCTGGTGTTTTTCCAGTGAAGAACAAAAAATCCTGCTGTTTTGGTGTCCCTGGCATCATTTTGTTACAGAGTTATTCAGAAGGGCTGTTCAAGTGATGGAACTGAAAGATACCGTGGTGAGGAGAAATGATTTCTTTTGCTTCTGAATGAAACGTGTTCTATTTTTCTCAATGGAATGACCCTTTCTTTTCCCTCTGCCAAGTGGGCTCTGACTTGAATGAAACATTTCATTTGTGACGTTTTTTTTCTTCTCTTAAAAACAATTAAGTGGAGCTCACTTTTAAAGCAAAACGAAAGTAAACCCTTTTATTTGTAAAATACTGGCACAAAATGTCTCACCCTTTCTGAAAAATCTGTTTCTGCCTCTGCTGTTTGTTAACCCTGTGTGCTCCCTCATTTTCTTTTGGCAAAAAGCACTTTGTTCAAATTCACCATTTACTCAGATCTCAGTGAAATTGCATTTTTTAGAAAGCAAACTTGTACTTTTTACTGCCCCATTCTGAGTGTGTACCGATACTCTGCAGTGCGCTGAGCTGCTGCTTCCCTTTGACTGTTGACATTGCTGGGATTTTGATGGAGAAATGTAGACTCTTTGCCATGTTGATAAAATCTCCATGGACACTTAAAAATTCCCAACCAACCTACTTCTAATTAATGGAGAAGGGAAAGATCAGAAGACAATGGGATTTTTCCAGCTTCTATCCCGCATTACAAACAATGGAGAGTTTGTTAAGAGTGGTGCCTGTTCCACAGCTGAGAGAGCTCCTTTAAATCAATGGGCAACTGAAGTAGCTTGCTCAGAATTGTGTTTAGCTGAGCGAGGCAGTTCTGGTTATGTCTGAATATACAACACATTAGCAGCAGAGTAAGTGATGTTTGTGTGGGAAAGTCAGACTGCTTGTGTTTATGGTGTGTTTGTAAAGGTTATCCGCCATCTAACAATCGTGCTGAATTTCTTGAGTGGTATATAATTCCCTCATGTAACAATGATGAGGTCACTGTCTATGCGATGGCATGCTGTCTTCTGCTCTAAGTTTATTTAACATTAAATTGATGGCATTTGAATAATTTCTCTGGAGTTTGCCATTGGATTTGAGTATCCTGGAAATGTTCTGTCAGTGAACTAACCCAGAGTGATTTTTCAGTCATTCTGGGAAGACAGTTTGTCCAGATATCAGTGATCCTCTACTTTCCCCCTCTCCCAACCTCTCCAGCTCACCTGCTTTAACCCAGCCTGCCCTATTTCCCTGGGTGGTCACTCCCACCAGTCCTTGAATGAAGTTCTCCTGGAGCCCTCGGTGCTTGAGGAGGCCTGCGGTGGCACGAAGCAGTTGTGCGAATGCTCTCCAGGTGAGCTGGATGAACACAGGCCTGATTTCAGCACAGAGATGCTCGCGTCCCCATGTGTTGCCTCTGTTGCACTCTTAGACATAATCTAAGTGGAGGGAGAATCTCAAGAGGGAAAGCCCTTGGGAAAAGCCACAGCCTCTGCCAGTTTGGGTTAGGCATGCTGCATCGGGTCAGCATGGAAAACCTCACACTGTCAGTGCTTGGGCTTGTTCTGCTTGTTCTGTGGGCTTTGCAGTTCTGTCCTTGTCAATGTAATAGGCTGCAGTGCGGTGGGGTCAGAACAGCTGCAGGCGTGTTGGATATCTGCGAGGGCGAGAGCTGGTTTAATTGCCTGAAACTTCTAAGACAATTTAGTCATCTTTATTTCCAAATTCCAGCAAGCCACTGGCATTTGTGGGACCCTCCTCTGTACTATCTAACCAGTTTGTGTTGAGAGCTGCTATTGGGGCACTGCCTTGGGGTTAGAGGCGTGCTCGTCTGCACTGGCTGTCCCTGCAGACATGCTACTCTCAAGCTGGACCAACAAGAACAGCGAGTAAGGGCCAGGTGTCCAGGCAGCAGCTGCAACTGTGAAGGTTCACACAGGTAGCAGGGTAGTGAAAGGGAGGAGGAGCAGAGCTTCCATCTTGGTTTATGGGGGGTTTGATGGTGGTTTTCGTGAAATGCTTGAATGGAAAGCTATTCAGACTGCTCTTTCCCTAGCATTTTAAATATCACCCCACTCCTCTCATTATAGTGGGAGATTTTGGCTCTCCCAGAGGGGAGGAGATGTTCTAAATGGGCTGCCAGGGAGGTGGATTTAATGCACTAGGAAGAACTGGCTTCACCAAGTTAAAAAGCAAAACAAAACCCAATCCTCCACTCCTATTTTTAGTGTTTATGACCAAGTATTTTTGCTTGGTTGCTCATTTTGAAAGGGTTTAGTGAGCCTGCCAGTTGATTGAAAGCTCTGTGGTGTGTGAGCTGGCCGGGCTGGGGAGCCTGCAGCGCATAGCGACGAGGTCGGTGCTGCCTCCGAGTTTTTTTCCACTGCAGTTTGTTGAAGGGTAACGAAAACATCCCCCAGGCTAAGGGGATGTTGGCTTTCCAGGTTGTGGTGATTCACCTTCTATGGATAAGCAGCCATCCTCCCGCTCCCGTGTTTTCATCTCAGTCTACCTCACCCGTACTTCTCTTTAAGACCAAACGCAGGACCTGCTCTGCGCTGGGACAGCCTCACATGCCACAAGGTGTACCTGCTGGGCAGCATTAGCATTCTCTGCCAATCTGCCACTGATTTGCGCTTTATAAATGGCTTTATTCTTGTTATTAGGAGCTGTGTCCCTGGCATATGGAGTCCGTGCAGTGCCTGCAGGCAGGTTTCCTTCCTGTTGGTGTTGGTAAGCAGCCCAAATGCCTCCTGGTAATTAGCAGATCATTACCCATAAAGCCGTGCGGTGATGCAGCCTGGTTTTCTGGAGGTCACTCTGACCTAATTCACCCCTAGGAATCGTTCAGAGCTGGCATGACTTACCAGTGCATTAACAAGCTGATGCTTTGCTATGAGGTTATTTGAGTGCTTCCACATTATGTTTCTTAGGGAAGAAATAGCCATTTTGTCTGGCAGCCAACAGTGCCTAATAGGGGCAGGCCTGGAGAAGGAGGGGGTGGAGTGCTGCTGAGCTGTGGGATGGGATGCTGTGGGCATGTGGCATTTCTGTCGATGTTTGGTTGGGGTCTGTTTCTGTTCTCATATCAGCTGAGCAATGTGGAGTCTGGCGAGCAGCCGTGCTGGTCTCATGGTCTGGTCCTGTGGTCTGCCTCTGTTTTTATGTCTTTCTCCTGCATCAGGATCTCCAGTCCCCACAGCTGGAACTTGAGGTGTGGGTACAGGCTCTGGATGCTCAGAGGGATTGGCTTGCAGGTGTGCCAGGAGAATGCCAAGATGGCTTTTGTCCCCTGCCAGCCCAAGACAGAAGGCTCTCCCAGCACCATGCCAAAAAACTGCCTTGCTGATGGGCTTTCAAGGCTTCTAAAGTGTGTTCCTATTGACTCCAGTTATACCCTTCTAACTGGGGTTGGGCCCTGCCCAGCATGTTTTTTATTTGTCCCTTGTGTGAGTGATTAAAGTGAGTTCTCTTCTACCATTACTGAATACTTGAGTGCCAGGCTGTAATGTGTGTGCCTGTTTTTGCTGCAGTAGGCAGCCCTGTGCTTTGTTCTGCTCCTTTCCAGCCCTGGACATGCTGGGCAGGAGCACTGCAGGGCCAGGAAATGAAATGACGTGAACTGATAGCTCTGCTACAGCTGCTTTGTTTCAGAGCTTATTAGAGAGGTTCATTCTTGCACAGTTACTGGCATATTGCAGCACCCAGAGAGGTGGTGGATGCCCTGTCCCTGGAGACACTCCAGGTCAGGCTGGAAGGGCTCTGAGCACCCTGATCTTGCTCTTCATTACAGGCAAGTTGGGCTAGATGGCCTTTATGGATCCCTTCCAACCTAAACAATTCATGGTTCTATCCTATGACTTTATGATTAGAGGAAAGTTGGTCTTAGATCAAATGAGGCTGAAGCGTCTGTGAACCAAGGCCTTGATTCTGTTGTGGCAGCATGTGAACACAAAACCTTCAGCACTGGGAGAGGCAGTCATGTTTGCTCATTTCCATCGAGATGCAGAAATTGACACTGGCAATATTTCCTCTGTTTCTCTCCTGATAGTAGTAAAACCCAAAGGTGCCTTCAAATGGGGCTTCATTTTTTGTTTGTTTGCTTGTTTTTCTTAAAAAGCTGAGTTCACCAGGGCTCTTCTGTGAAGAGGGTGAGGCCGGAGCTCCTCATCTGCAGCCTCCAGCACTGACCCCTGCTGTGGCCTCAGGGAGAGCTGTTCCATGCAAGCCGGCATATGTCTCTACACCACAGCTCCTTGGTGTTGCCAGATGGGAAGGGCCAGGAAAACCCCACGAGCTCCATGTCCTCTTTCCTTAGAAATGTTTGGTTTATTCCTTAGCACTGCATCTCCTGGAGCCCTGGGATTCTGGCAGCCTTTTGGTTTGGCTGGAGGATTTGCTTTTTTAAGGACTTCTTTTAATCCCTCTGTTTGCTTGGGGACCTTTCAAGGTGGAATCCTAAAACGGTTCAGGAATTAAAAGGCAAACAAAAAGTACTTTTAATAATTCACTGATAGGTAAACTTGTCTGGCAGCTTTTGAATGTAAGCATGCTAAACTGCACTTGTAGATGGACAAAGGAAGGCTACCGTTTTATATCATAAGCATAAAAACATATCCTTTATTAGAATTACAAGTTTCTTTTCCCTTCTTTTTTTTTTTTACAAATAACAGTAATAATTCTCTCTAATGAAGGTAGAGGTCATAGCAATGCTTATTCAGTCTTAGTAAGAGGAGTTCTTGCAGCTTTTGTGCATGTTTGGATGGGCTTTCTGTGTCACTGTATCTATAATATGTATTTATGGTTGTTTAAAGACTCGAATAGTTCATGGAATAAATTCTGACATGCTGTAGCTAGGAGCCCTGTGGGTTTTCATTATACTATTGATTAAAAAGCCCACAACTACACAGCAAAGATAAAGGACAGAATTGGGAACTGGGCGGAAATACCTTTTGCTCCATACAAATAATTTCACATTTTTTTTATAGGAGTCTTGGCTTATTTTTTTCCTCAAGATAATCTCTGCCTTTGTTTGAAAAAGGTTATTGATTGGATTGTTAACTTAAATAGTCTGTGGCGGGTGTGACAGAGCACATGGCTGCAATTAATCTTGTGATGCAAAATCCATTATTGAAGAAGCACTAATGAGCCGTTTGCAGGCCTTGGCTGGTCACAGAGCGCCTGGGAGCAGCAGATTGCTGCTGCCCTTTAATGTCAGTTTTGGTCTTTAGTGTTGCACAGGCAGTGTAAGCAGAAGAGAATATTTGATTTTTTTAAGGGTGCTTCCATTTAAATTCTCCTTACCACCAGCCTGCAATTGTACCGAGTGCGGGAGTCATGAGATGGTTGTTGAAATGCTTTCACCCCCTATTCCTCAGTTCAGGTGTTCAATGGACATAGTATACAATTAAAGCCAGCGGCATGTGAAACGCGGATGTCACGGTAAAATATGGTCTTGGTCGCAGAGTTCAGATCCAGATGAGAGTTTTGACATAGATGGGAGAGCATTCAGGGCTGATCTATACCTTAAAATATTGCTCTAAGACAAAGGGATGAGATGTTGGAGACCCGCTCACTGCAAATTTTATTGTCTCTGTTGTTTATAGCTATTGCGGCATAGCAAAAGTTTAGGTAGAGAATAGTTATGGTAGATTAGAAACTGTCGATGTTAACATATTGCCTTCTCCTTCAAGAGAACTGCTCCCTGGGTATATTTTAGAGGTCTGTCTATTGACTTCAGTGGCACCATAAATATGTGTTACTTCTTCTGTTAGATGCGTGGAGCTGATACAGACATGTGAGAGTGATCGGGACTTCTCCCGGGCTGAGGCGCTGCCTGAATTATAACCGAGTTCCCACTGCAGACTGCTGCACACCTTCACCATAGGGAATGCAGTTTATCACAAGATTAGCGAAATAGAAGTATTTATTCATCCTGACCACATAACTGATGAAATTAAGCAAGAAAATCTTTCCTACTCTCTGGTTCATGCACTCCCATAGTATCTGTTACTATGGAACTGCAGTTTTAAATGCTCTTTGTGTAAAGGAAAATTGTTCATGAGCTGAATCAACCTTTGTATTTTTTAAATGGATTTGGATCTATCGACAGTAACCTGCTGTATGCAGCTTCAGGGCTTCCTCCTCTTCTATTTTCTGTGGAGGAAATGCCAAGGTGTGAAACAGGGATAGTGTTTACTAATGCAATGCCAAGAAGTCTTGAGTGTGTGAATTTCCTCTTGGGTTATGAAAAACACTGGGTTTTGAACCAAAGTAACTGGAAAACACAGAGATTGAGATGAAGACAGAGCAGGGAAAAATATTTTCACGTTTTAAGTGTCCACTGGCATGCTTACCATATGCTGTAGTGCCTCACTGAGCTACTGGCATAATTCAAAATAGTCTTTCCAACAACATTAAGTTTGGGTCATGGAACTACAAGGCATGTTATTTAATGTGATAGAGAATATGACTTGGAGACAGAAAGAGATGTCCATGAGGCTTTCTTTCTGCCTCAGGCATATCTTGTGAGTAGACTATGGCTGTGCAGATGTCACTGTGGGCATTTGTTGGACTCCTTCATCATCACAACATTTGGAGAGAGAGGCCGAAGTGTAAATGGGTCGATGTTTTTTTGCAAAAGATTCTCTCTTTGCTATTAAAAAGTTGTCACAGCAGCCCTCACTCTACTATTAATGTTTTTTAAGAGATCTTCAGCCCACAGACGTCCCATTCTTTTAGTCTTTGATGAGTGCAGTACTTAAGAAAGACTCTACAAAATAGGATGGATCACTTCAAGGACGAGGCACGGTTGATAGACACAGCATAGGAAACCTGCAGAGGTATTTCTGAGGAGAGTGAGGAACTAAACAGTCAAGATGGATAGCTGGAAGAGAACAGGAATGAGTGTGAAGGGACAAAAATAAAGCAGTGAACAGAACCTGACCTTCATTTGGGAAAGGGAGTCTCTGGCTATAGTCTGCAGTGAGCAGTGTGTGCACGCAGGCAAGTGAGCACGTAAATGCATGTATGCAATTAACTTTGATTTATTTCTGTAGGTTTGATTCCATTCTTTCTGTTTCTTTTCAAATGTGACTGAAGCTATTTAACTCTCTGATTAATTCACACCCCGTATGAGTTGTTTTCTTTGATATACTCCAGCACTGCACAACCTTTCTTGATGCAGACTTGCTGCCATTGGGATGAATTCCTCCCTGCTGTGTAGTGTGACCCATTTGTTCTCTTCAGTGGCACTGAAATGAGGTTCTGCATTTGCTGTAAATCAGATCTGGAGGATTATTTCAGTGTTATGTTGGGTTTTGTTAGTATTATACAAGGTCCCCTCAGCAAGAAAAAGATCATGTCACAGGATCTCTTTCTGGACAGTTGTGACTGCAGGGTCCCCAGAATTTCAGTTTGGACTCGGTCCTATGTAAATCTCAGTAAAATGTGACTCGTTTTTTTGCTGACATCTCAAGGCACCCAAAAGGTAGCAGTCTTCTTAACTCGTCAGTACACACTTCTTTGTTTAAAGGCTTAGAAGAATGGTATGAACATATCTCCTTTGCTTTATGTTCAACTCATAACTTATGTACACACATTTCATTGCTGAACGAGCTTAGTGGTTGTATCTCTGCCATGTGAATGGAGCTGGAGAACCAGAATCCTTATTCCACCATTTTGTGACAGCTTGGGCACATAAAAGAAATATATTTCTCATGCATTACAGTTAAGTAATGCAAGTGTTTGCTTTGCTAACTAGAAAATGTAGATGGTGTTTATCCTTGTGGGCAATGTGACGGCATGACAAAATACCACTGATAGATCTGGTAATGAAGACAGCGCGTCAGTGTGCACATCTCCACTAGCCATGCCTTCCTTTTCCTCTTATCACAGAAACAGCTCTTTTTTTCTCCACTCTTAAAAAGAGACACTCAAGCTCATGGAGGTGGAAAAGATTTTTTCTACCTATTGGCTGTTGTCTAGGAACAACGGATCTGCTAGTGGTGAAAAACGCCTGTACACTCAATGGCGTAAGTTTCTACAAGAAGCATGCGGTAGTGCCAGATGTGGGACCTGTATTTCTAGGCTTTCTCTGCCTGTGGATGAGCAATTGGAGAGCCTTGTCCCATTTTCCCTGCTGCTGATTCTGCACATTGCACGTGCTTATATGTGCCAGAGAGAGATACTAAATGCAGGGCTTTCCAAACAGGCAAGCAACAGCTTATTGCAGGTGACTTAGAGACCGCTTCACCTGGATAGGGGTGGTTTGGGAGTGCTGTGCTTTATTTCAGTAGCATATTTTTCTTGTTTTGTTTTGCAGAAGGAACACTGATCCTACCTTTGGTTTGTTTGTTTGCTTGTGTTTTCCCCTCCAGACAGCCCATTGCTGACCCTGCTACTGTGATACCGCTGTTTTGCAAAGCTGGAGTCCACACGCATGTAGGGGCGGGGGTTGTGACTCTGGCAGTTTGTCCTTCCCCTCTAGATGTGACTGTTCTGCTAGCTTTCCCTTCTTTATTCCTTTCATTTAGTTCACTGTGGGAGTTGGCTTGGGGTGTTTTCCTTTTGGTTTCTTGTTTTGATCCTGGAAGGTTAGCCGTGCAATTTGGTTTCTTCTGTGCCAATCAACTTTAGTGGCAGAGCTCTTAAAAAACTTGAAAGCTGTATCCCTCCATCTTGTCTTACTTCTTCTCTGTATGCTACTGCTTCCAATTAAGCCCCGTTTACAGAACTGCTCCACCCATTTGGACACCAGGAAGGGAAGCTCTGAAATGGAGAATAATCTCATTTCCACTAGGTCCTTCAGTCCAGTTGAAACAAAGGTAATTGAAACCGTAGTCCAATTTCTGTTGAGATGGATGGGCTCTTTCTGAAATTGGGTTTGTTTCTGATTTCATCCTCTCTCTTCCTTTCTTTCAAAAAACCAAACCAAAAAACACAAAACACCAAAACAAAAAAAAACGAAGACAAAGCCAAACTATTTTTAAGAGCTCTGAATAAAACTGCTTTGCCAGTGGGGATTGGGTGGGAATGACTCTGATTTTCTCTCGTGCCCGGCAGCGAAAGGGTTAATGCCTGCTTTTCTCTTTGGTATCTGTTAGTTGCAGCCCATGTTGTGATCAGTCCACGTCCATGTGCATTTTGTTCCCAAATTAATGCCGGTTAATTGACAATACGTAAGCAAGCCTTAACCATGACCGTTGTTTCCAATCTTCCTCAGGACACCCGACCTGCCTGCAGTTCACCACAAACATGACTGAGGCTGTTAAAACCTATCAGTGGCAGTGCATTGAGTGCAAATCCTGCAGCCTTTGTGGCACCTCTGAGAATGATGTGAGTTGATTTACCTTTTCACGCCAATAAGTGTCACTGCAAGCTGCTGTCATGTCCGCCTTGAGAAGCATGTGGCAGTGGTGTGGGTCCTGGCTTTTCTGCTGCTTCCATGCATATCCTAGGATGGCCCACCCCTGGGAGCAGAGCTGGGCTCTTCCCAGTGACCTGTTCAGCTGCTCATCTCTGATGAACTTATCATGGGTATTACGTAGGGCCACCTGAGATGCTGATATGCTTATTCAATAGAAATTAGCATTGTGGCAGGGAGCTGCCAAAGAGTAGTACCTCCAATACTGTAATCAGGAGTAGATCTAAATGGGTGATAACCCCAGAGATGGCAGGTATTTTTCTTCTGTCTCTGATTTTACTTTCTTGGTTCAATTTTAAGATTTTAATTATAATACTTGGGAATGGAAACATTTGGATCTATACACCTAACTACTAATTCCAGGGATTTCCAAATGATCCAGAGTCTGCAGCTGAACAGTATCCTTTCTGTGTTTTTTTTTTTTTCGTTTTTTTTTTTTCTTTCTTTCTTTCTTTTATCCTTATGCTAAAAATCCTTGATAGTCTGTGAGAAACTTGGAGAATTGACTGTGGCTGAAGAACTTTAGAAGCAGTAGTTTAGACTACATTCCATATAGCAAAATGAATGTGAAGCCTGAGAGGTCATTTTGCTTTAGTGGAAGGTGAGAAAATCTGAGAATAGGGACTCTGTGTTAGGAGTCAGAGGATACTTCTGAGAAGCATTTTTCTCCCCGTGTGAGTGAAAGAGCTGCAGGCCATGAGATAGGATTGTATTATTCCCATCTACTTCACAAAGCATTTGGTACTCAGCTGAGTTTTGGATAACTGGGTAAGTCCAAGCTTTTGATGAGAAAGGTTTCGTGTGAAAGGATAGCATCCAGAGCTTGGCTGTGCTAACCCCACAGTGTGGGGATGCCAGTCCTCTTCTCTCAGTGCAGAATATCACTGACCTAGCAGCCTTTGGTCCTACATTGTGAGGCTGCCTTGGAGAGGAAGCCCTCTGGCCCTCAGGAAGGTTTTCCAATTAAAAGTGGATCTGCCTTTGTGGTGAGTTAGGGCTCTTTGTGGCCTCTCAGGAATATGATGTTTGATGTCTTGGGCCTACAGACATGATAGCTTTTACCTACCCCACGGTCTCTTAGTCTCTGTGTTGCAGCTCTGTGTTCCTAGCTGAGCACTGCTGGTTACCATGCTTATGTCTTTAGCTTGGCAAGAGACTAATTTACATCATTTTCTCTCTCTCTTCTCCTCTCCTTCTCTCCCTTTTCCCCTCTGTTTCTCCGACAACCCTGCCTCAGGACCAGCTGCTCTTCTGTGATGACTGTGACCGTGGCTATCACATGTATTGCTTGAATCCACCAGTCTTTGAGCCCCCCGAAGGTAACATATGTCAGAAGTCTGCTTTGAAAATCACAATGAAGTCCTTGTGGAAAAGAGGTTCGGAAAGTTGGCCAGGATCATGCAGGGTTAAGGAGGCAGTAGCAAAGGAGAAGCAAGCAGTGCTGGCAAGAAAGCAAATGAGTAGACTTTGAGGGCTGGTGTGATCTGAGATGTCCTCTGCAATCTTGTCTGATCTCTCCTTCCTCTTCCCAAACATGGCTCTTCTGCAGGTCGTGGGTGCCTTTGGATGCCCCAGATGGCACTGGACACCTCAGTTCAGGCAGCTGGGTTAAGCTCCTATGAACAGTGACTTTAGACTTCCAAAGAAGTCAAGATCCCAGAGAGAAAGAGCCAGATGAGGAAGTCCTTTCTGGAATAGCTGAGTGTTGTCAGGAGACTGGATTAGGAGAAAAACCTTCATTTTCTGACCTGTCTCTATCTTGGAAGGACAAGAGTTTTAAGGTCTATATCACATTCAGTGTGCAGTTTTGTCCTCTGATGAGGATTCAGTCTGAATTTACAACTACTGGTTATAGTTTGCCACTTGGTTTTGGAGCAGAAGGATTAGTCCCTTAACATTACTGATTCTCTAACTTAAATCTGCAGAGAGCAGTAGAACTGGAGAAGGAGACATCTGAGTGCAATGGCTGTAGTTTACATGAGGGATGAGACAAGAATAATTACAGTAAATCTTACCTGCAGCAGCTAAATATTTGTAACTTTGAGAAATAGGAGGCTAAGGAGGGGAGAATTTTGAAATGGTGGTAATAATTAGGTTAAGGCTGCTGTTTGACTGGGAGGTAGTGTATTGGATGTGTCAAAATATGAAATACCTATAATCAGAAATGCACATCCCAGCTGTGTTGTAACTTGTGTAGACAGCCCTCATGCATGCCATCAAGGGCAACAAAGCCGGCTCCAGGCACATGCAGGCAATCCCAATATCAGAAATAGCTGATATCCTATTCGAGGCCATGTTGGCCTAAAGTCTGAGTATCTGGCTTTGGTGTCATAAGAAAGATTTCTTCATTTGCAGGGAGTTGGAGTTGTCATTTGTGCCGGGAGCTGCTCAGAGAGAGAGCATCAGCTTTTGGCTTCCAGGCCTGAGGAGCTCCAGCAATCAAGAAACACTTTGCTCCTGTTGTTGGCATACCAGCACACAATTCCCATCCAGAACACAAAGACACAACCCACATCAAAATGAATGGACACTCAAGTACAGGAAGAGGTATCTGTGGTATTCACTGTCACTGATGCAGAACCTCCTGGGCTCTACTAGAAGGATCACGTACTTTCCCGATGCTCCGGATGAAATCTCTTCACTGCTATGCATGGTTGCTGCTTACCATTATGGGCTCACATGGATTATAGGAGGGGGAGGGTTGTTATATTGATATGAAGAAGTCAATTTTGTGTGGCTTTGTGCTTTCTGTTTAGTTTTCTTCTGAAGGAGAAATAGTAAGAAATCCCCCAAGGATTTGTTGGTGAGTGCTTTGGTGGGAAGCAGCACCAGTTGTTACTGCACAAAGCTTGCCTGGAAGTCCCTTTACTGCAGCTGCTGTGTATTCTTAGGGTGGCTTTGCGTTGCATTAGTTCAATACTTCCCATGTTGTGAATGATGTGTTGCCACCAAGAGAAGCACCGATGAGAACTGGGGGAGTGACACTTTCTCTCTTGGAGCAAATGCTTTGAGTTGGCAGGTCTTCAGACATCTGGTTTCAGTGTTTCTGAAGGAAGAGCAGTGCCAGTATGAACATACACAGACGCTTAAATGCTGAGTTTGGTATTTTTGGATATTGAGGCACACCATCCCACTCTGGTGCTATCATGCAGTTCAAATGCATCGTTTTATTTTTACTGAAAAAAAATTGTGAGTGGTTCTGCATGTAACTGATTTGCTGTCCGGCTCAGAAAACTGAACGAAAGAAAACTGTCATTTTAAGTTGGTCATAGAAAATAGAGGTTCCAGTTTTCTAAGCAATCTAAAGCAAGCCAAAAATAGGAACATTGGCATAGGTCACATGAAGCACTTTTGATGATTTTTTTTTTCTGATTTCTAAGCGAAAATATTCTGCAATTGAAAGCTGAAATTTTATTTTGGGAATTGCCTAATCAGAACTTCCACATTTCCAGAGCTATACTGTTGTTTTTTTGGTTTTTTTTTTAAATCAAAATAGTTATCAAGATTTGTTGAATTTTCAAATCATTTTGCCCCCAAAATCTCTATAACTGCATTTTTGGCAGAAGCCTTATCAAGCTCCCGTGAAAGGAATCATTTACTTCAACCTAATATCAAAAGAAAGATTTCATAGTTATTTTAAAATTTAAATAGGAGTAGTTGTACTTTGTGCAAACAAACCTCTGCATGTGAAATGGAGAAGCGTTAAGTGAGAGCATCAATTGAAAAAGTATTTTCACAGTTGAGTCCCTGTGATTAACTTAAGACATCGCCAGGAGGACAAGTGAGTACATTAAAACATTTTTATCCGATGCATCTTTTAAGGTTAAAAACATGCAACTCCCCAAACAGCCAAGTAGCCCAGAATGACCATTTTTGTGGGTGTGATTTACATTTCTATCTATGCATAGCTTAAAGAGGGATTAAGATACACATTTATGAGAGTCCCAAGCAACACGTGATTTGAGTTGCCTGTACAAGTAGGTAAGAGCACTGAAGGTTATATTTGGGATATTTATTCTGGTTGAAACTTTTCTGCAAAATGAAATGTCCCTGAAAGGACACTGTGAAAATGTAGCAGTGAACTAATTTTTCTTTTTTTCTCCTGCTAATTACACTTAGTTAGAATGAACTGTACTGACCTAACGCACTTTTCCTCGTTATTTAGATAGTTTGTTCACCTTTAGTGTTTTGTTCAGCTTACAGTAGTTGTGCCAGCTGTTGGATTCTCCCACGTGGCTCTCACGACGTTGTCTCAGACTGCAGTGGGAGTACTTTAACCTGTTAGAAAAGGGGTTTAGGAAGTGTTTATCCTAGTCGTATTGGACCAAATTCCTCCAGGAGTAGCCACAGTGGCGACCCGTGACATTCATTCAATACATTAACTTTCTGTGTGACACTCTTGGGTGAGCCAAGAGTATAAAGATATTTGAGCATCAGATGTAGGACCTGTCTGCATGAGGTGTCTGGTGCCTGTCTGGACAAAGCTGTAAAACAAATGTCAAATGAAGCTTCTTTCTCCCTGTCCAAGGAACTGCCAAACTCCTGTGGTCCCATTCTCACTGCTGAGCTGCTGTCACCCAGTCTGATGGCTGGCCCTGAGGACATGTCCTGGTGGTAGTGCATGATCCTGGATGTATGGCAGCATGGCCTGAGCCACGTACAGAGGGATCTGCCCTGAGCCTGGCAGCAGTTAAGGGCCACAGCTCCTCTGCAGGAGCTTTGGCACCTATTTGATCTGCTGATCTGGCACTTTGGGACCACTGCGCAGTTTGTGCTGCTGCTCTGACTAGGAGGGCAAGTATGTGCTTGGCAGAGAAGCTGTTTGACTGTGTCATATAAAAGTGTAGTGGCAAGAGAGACAGGAACTGGGAGTGAGAGTGCTGGATGGAAATTCTGTGATGGAGCTGATGATGAGAGCAGCAGGGGTAGCTTCTGGTGTACAAGTTGGTGCTCAGCTGCCTGGGATGCTGGGCTTAGTGAGCTCCATTATAGTGAGCTGTTGCCTTCACATTTGCTAGTATTTGTGTTGACCTTGGGACAGAAGAAGAAAAATACTTATTGCTTTAGCCTACATTTAGGCAGACAGCAGTGGCTTTGTATCTAAGCACCTGGTAGTCCTTTGTATGATGTTGGTGGGAGTGACTGGTACAGAAAGTCAGTGTTCTGTCCCTGAAATGAGACACTGACCGACGAGCTGTGCTTTTCATGCATACCTGCTCTCCTGTTTTATCATTTTGATCCGTACCATGGACTATTTTTTTTTTCTCCCACACCACAGTGAATACTGTATTTCATGTTTGTAAATATTTCTCAGTGATGTTGCTGAAGTTTCACCACTAACAAGGTATGATGGAAGGATGGATTGCTAGATCTCCTGCAGTAAAATATTGTCAAAGCTCAGTGAAAGAGGGAACTTATCCATGGTAATCTCTTCAGCTCCATGCTGTAACGTAACCAGGAAGCATCAGGTAACTCTCAGCAGCAAATGAAATGCCAGCTGTCCCATGCTGAGGGCATCCTCCAGCTGCACACTCCCTACTTCTTGAGCTCCCTCTTAGGGAAGAGGCTGGTACATTCCTCCCATGGACGTTGTTAGCATGCATTCAGAACTGTACATCTTGCTGCACTTCTGAAATACTAATCAAGCTCCCAAGTGTTTGATGCTGTACCTGTTTTACCAAGATGTGAGGAGGTGATAGCACAGTCAAGAAGTTCAGAACCTCAGAGAACCACTTCCCTGCCATCAGAGTACCATTCCTATATGGCCACTGGGGTGAACTGCTTTGGCACAACCAGGCATATCTTGAACTAGCATGTGACTGATGCAGTGTTGGCAGCAAGCAGTCTGAGGACCCTGACTCCATGAGCTTCTCTTTCTTCTTGAGGTAGGATGTGCAACGCTGCCCACAGAGCAAATGCCTGTTGTTGACATTGGCAGAGTGTGGTGGGTTATTCATGGGCAGATGGTTCCTTTCAGCTTTATAAAATGAACCAGTTCATTAGGTAAATGTTTGTGGTGTGGTGAGCAGGACAGCAAGGAGACATATCACCTGAGAGCTAACAAAGCTAAGTGGGCAGGGAAAGCTGCTAGACAAAAGCATGTTGGGTTTCCGTTTAAACAGACAATCTGAATTGAGACAAAATTCAAGGTACTGTGATCCTTATCCACTCTGGAGACAACTAGAGAAATGGAATTTTTCTTTTTTCCTTGTTTGTTTTTTAACCAGTGATGGACTCGGTAAATTGCCCATGTACCTGTTCTCTTGTGTGGTGGGATTCACACTCTGGGATTTGTTGCCAGCCCTTCAGGTGACATGTTTTGAAGCTCTCTGTGTAGGCAAGGCAAGCTGTATATTAGCTCAAATTAGGACAGACGGCGTTAGATTCTGCATCCCTCAAGTCTTCAAATCAAGACTGGGACTGTTCCCACGAGACGTATTTTAATTAGACACAATTTTAGTTAAACACAGGAATGTCAGACTGAAGAAGGTTTGTGCTGTAGAGGAAGCTAGACTAGATGATGAAATTGTTCTTCCTGTCCTTATTGTAAAAACAGATGTTTACTGGTCAAGGGGATGTATTCAAATAAAGCTGTCTTTGGATAACAGACTTAAAATATGTTAGTTTAGCATATTTATGAAATCCTTCTCATTTTAACCCATTTTGGGTGACAAAAAAAAAAAAAGTCACCTATAGAAAATCAACTTTATGGATGCAGTAAATAGTGCAATACATCTGTCATGACCACAGTGGCAGCTGCGTTGGTGCCAGGTATGACAGGCTTTTCCAGAGAATGAACAATTCAGACTGCATTGTGTGAAAATGCCACTTGGTTCTGGCTTTCCCCCATAGGTGTTTGTGCAGGACTGCCCCATGTGTGCCCGTGGTGGCTGGGGAGTGGAGCTGCAGAAAATTTGAAACTTTCAGAATGAACGTGACCAGCAAGCAGGGCTGTCATTAGTGTGGACCTGGTGTCTCTAAGTGGAGTTGGGAAGTGTTGGGCTTGCTTCCTTCCATATAGAAAAGAGTTTGCAGCACTCCTTTGAGTGGAGGAGTGGGGCTGAAAGTCCTGCCTTCCATCTGCACTGCTGGAGAGATTGGGGAGTCCTACCTTCACCTGCATCAAGGCACTCAGCAGAGTGTCTGCAGGAACGGCAAACAGCGGCCACACTGCAGGGACAGGGAGAGGAGGGATTTGGTGGGGTTTACTACTTTCTTTCATAAATGTTAGCAAGAACATCAGGTGTTTTCTGATGGGGACTCAAGCCAATAGCTTGTTAAAGTTTGCAATACATTTCTGCCACAGTGAGTGAAAATGCAAAGTACTGTTACAGCATTCACCTGTGCGTTTAGAATAAACATTGTTACTGTTATTTTGAAATGAGGAAACTACAGTTTCCAGATCATCTTACCCTCTGTGCATGCATAACAATGAAGCCCTTCATGCTGGTTTTTCAGGTACTGATATTTTCTTTTCAGACCATAAATTTCACTTCCACAGTGCATCAGGAAATATTCCCTCTCTCCCCATTTCTCAGGAGCCAAGGAAGGGAAGAAGAGATTTGAGTCTTCATATTCTGAGTTATAAAGTACAACAAGTCAATTTCATGGCCACGTCCTCTCCACATCTTGAAGGAGTGGCCTGGTTGGCTGGGAGAGAGCTCCTCCTTTGGCAGCCTAGAAGGGTCTTTGCTAGCATCTGTCTCACCTGTGCATGAGATATCTTAGTCTGGGCTTTTGTCCTCTTGGAAAGGACTCTTCCTGCTGTTGCTCTATCAATCTTTGAAAGTGCTAATTCTCATCAGAGAACTATATGCTTAAAATCTTTAAAATCAGGATAAGGATTTCCTTAAATTCCTCAGGATTTTAAAGGGATGCATGTCAGAAAGGCCGACCATCACCACCACCATCTCAAGAACCGTGCTGAAGCACATGTGTTGGGTCACAGCTCAGGTGCCAGGTAATGGCTGCATTTTGATGTCCACTATGTACTGGCAGTGCAGATTTTGCCAGCAACCTTAATTGGAAAGTAGCTGCTCAAAATCAAGGGAAAGGATGTGGATGTTGTGCCCAATATACCCTTATTTCCTAGACTTCTTAGGAATATAACACGAGGGAAGTGCCCTTGCATCCTTCTCGGGAGGCTATAAGTGCCTGAGGAATTTCCATGTTCTCTGCTTTGTCCTTCATTGTGGAATATCCTTCATTGTTCATCTTTGTGTTTTTCTTCTCCTAAATTTATCCCTGGATTTCAGAGAAAGTGTGTACCAAAGCTGATCTGAAGGGTCTAGAACGACTCAGAAATAGAGAGGTTCAGGCTGAACCACCAACTTTCACCTCTCCCTTTAGAAGTGTTCAGCAAACCCTTGATAATTGCAGGGAATCAAACTCACATGCTGACTGAATCTCAGTTTTGCGTTAAGGTCACACAATCATTCTGTTAGATTCTTTTGTAGTCATAAAATGTTCTTTAAAAATGCAGGAAGAAATGTTCCATCTTTACCTTGATGGCATTGCCTTTTTGTGCTGCAGCAGAGATCAACAGCCCTCCCTCCAGTTTACTCTGACTTTCTTCCAGCACCATAGCTTGGGTCAGCAGCAAATGGGGACAGGTCCAGGAATAATCTGTCTCATTGAATTGTGGATGTAGGGGAGACTCAAAAGCATTCAAGTAAATTGTCATCTGTGCTGATAGTCAGATCACCTAAGAATCAGAAGTTTCTGTACAAGTTAAAGTATTACCTGTTCATTATCTGCCATTTCAGGCATTGTTTTATTGTTTTTTTTTTCCCACTAGAAGTGGTTGCAAAGAGAAACATCAATGAGAAGTGGGTGAATTAGGATCTTTGCTGTTGAACTTCTATTTGACAGTGGGACAACATTGTCCCCATTAATCATAAGAGGGGAAGGGAGGAGGATAAATCTGTGACATCGTAATGTGTCTCTCAGATAAAATGATATTATCAGCTTTTTAATGCACTTTTGAAATGGTCAAGAAATGATCTCAAAATAGTGGCAACCACATGAATACGTGAATACATTGATAGAGCCTTGCTGTATGATGCTATATTATTTAATTTTAATTATAAGGAGATTTTAAGTTGTATATATTGGAACCATATTTGTGCACCATACTTATGTTATTTACTGTAAATATGGCTCACCTACCATGAATTGATCCAAAGTCCTATGATAGGTGTTACTGACCTTGAAACAGAAGAAGGAGCAGGGAGAAATGTCAAAGGTCTGTCAGCATTCTAATAAGGCAAAAATTAGCCCTTACAGTATAATCACTGTCATATAAGGACCATGACATGGACCATTGACACAAGGAAAAGTACAAATTCACTAAAAGATAGACCAACTTCTCAGCTGCTCTCAGTCAGCATTATTTGACTGATTTCAAGCCTAGAGGCTGGCCAGGTGTCTTCAGAAGGCTCAGCCTAGGTAGTATGAGTCCTTAGTCTTTGTTTAAAAATGTGCAGTTCTTACTAGTTGAGTACACCCAACACATGCAAGAAAACAGGTGTTTCAGCCCCAGATGAGTCTGGTATGGTTCTGGTTCAGTCTGGTTCTGGTGATGCCATGTCATAGGCATCAAAGTGAAGTGAGACGTCTCAGCTGACATTACAGAGCAGTCAGCAACTAGCCTGAATTTCTCTCTGACTTGATGAGTTTGGACTTGGTTGTTCAGTTTCCAGGGTACTATGTTTTGATTTTGTGTAAACAACTTCTTCCTGCAGTACGTGTTTTTCTACTGCATCAGACCTCACTTCACTTAGCTCTGAGCTCACCTCCCTGCCCCATTTCTAATCTGTTCCAGTCTTTTTGTTCTCTCTCTCTCTCTCCTCACATGGAAGTTTTCTCCAGCTCATGTTGTTAGCATCTGTCCCTGGAGCCTGTCCTCTTCAGCTCAGTTTGCCCAGAGGCTGAGGGGGAGTTGGCATGACTAGTGTATGCCATAGATTTACCAAATGGGACATAACCTCCTAAGCATTACTTCCTTCCTGGCTGTACATCGTGGCATGGTCCTTGTTTTTAGCCACTCCATGAGCCATCCGTAGCACATTTGTGGCCACTGCAGGTCTGAAGGGAGCTTATTTGGCAGCCATGGGAGCCACACTGCCAACACACATGCCCACCTTCCCTACTGCTGCAGCTGGGGATGCGGTCAGGCTGTCGGCACATGAGATCACATCCAGCACGGTTACTCCCTGGAAGCCAAAGTGTTGCTTAGTAACCCACTCATGGAAGTACCAGAAGCGTTTTTCAATCTGTCACGTTGGTGAAAAACACTGGCTTCTTGATTTAGAGGCATTCTGCTGTGTGTAGCAGGGCTGTGCTCCATTACCTTGCATCCAGTGCTATCTGCAAAGAGGGAATGAATCTCACTTTCTTGGAGGGGCTCGGAGGAAAAAGCCACAGAAAGGATTTGCCCAGCATTGCGTGTGAAGCCTTTAGTCTGTTCTCCTGACATCCAGACCTCGTCTTAACTCCCTTCCTGTGGGAGATATTCCCTCCTTATGGAAGTGCACTCCAGGGTCCTATAGCAATTGGCCAAGTAGGATCCTGCAGCACCTTCATCTGATATGAGACATTACTGCAATAAAACATGGTGTGTCATACAGAAATTGGGTGAGGTATTGCAGTATTTATGTTGTAAGCCTCAGTGTCACGGACAATTGCTACAGAATAATGTATGTCTTTTTTTAATGCAGTGGAGTCATAGCAGCTTCACAAGAGCACACAGAGCACAGACCATCTGGGATTACATGGCTTCCTCAGTTGTTTTCAAATTATTGTGTTATCAAGAATTAAATGAATAACATCCTCTCATTTAAAAATAGACTAAGGGCTTTTAGGTTACTTCCCTTCTTTTAAGATTAATTCAATTTGGGGGCAAAATGTCCAAGAACTGTGTTCTGACTTGAAAGACTTGCTTCTTTATCTGGTTCTGGTTTATCCTTAAAAATGGCTTCAAGAAATAACTGGAGGGCTTTTTTTTTTTTGTGATACTTTATTGATTTTTGCTATCAAACCTCCTCAGGAAAAAGGTATTTATAGAATGTCTAGCTTTGAGCTCTGGTGTCCAGCTGGGCTCTTCCCATCCTGCTTCTTGTCACAGTGAGTGAAGTCATGATCTGTATCAGGATACTATATGACCCATTTTTATCTGTGTTCCTCAAAGCCCTCTGCAAAAACTGAAGGTGTTTTAGGAAGGTCACTGGGGGTCCAAAGTGACCTGAAGATCGGGTTGTCTGACAAATATTCCTGAGAGGCTCTTTCAGTCTTCAGGGATCCTCTTACCCATGACCACAGCACAGTTGGGGTATGCCATAGATGTACCAAGTGGGACGTGACTCTTATCCATTCTCAGTACTGTGGTGATGAAATCATCAAGGTTTGTTTCCTGTGCGAATCCCTTTCTGCAAAGGGTCAGTGACAGGCACAACAGCCATGGTCTAAAACTTAATGCGG
The DNA here is from genome assembly GCF_023343835.1 of Lagopus muta. NCBI lineage: Eukaryota > Metazoa > Chordata > Aves > Galliformes > Phasianidae > Lagopus > Lagopus muta. The sequence continues at coordinate 26,497,570 of NC_064438.1, forward strand.
AACGAAGATGAAAAAACATCCTGCAACATGAGAAGATCCCAATTTGATTTCTGAAGGATTTCTGAGGAAGTAAGTACAACATTCCTATTGTCCTTACTACTCTGATAGTTAAGTTTGGCCATGGGATACAATCTATTTTAGTTTACATTTAATTTAAGAAATACACAAAGTAGTCAAAAATATTTCTGATGGCTGGTGTGTCACCAGTGTGAGAGCGATTGAATACCCTGGGGGGCCCTTGCACAGAAATGTCTCACACAAATGTTCAGAAAGAACTGGCTTCTCTGGGCGGCAGGGAGCGATTTTAGCAGGGGAGTGAAAGGCTGTGGAAGGAGGCCTGATTTACATTTTAATTCTTAGAGCTGGTGGTGCCAGCTCAGGATTGATGGAAATCTTGGCCTCGTGATGCTATGCTCTGTGGAGGGACGATTCAGAAAAGCACTAAGTGTACAATGCATTGTTTGTTTGAGAAGTAGCAGGGTATCTATTTTCAGTCTTCTAATACCTTGACCTTGGAGTTTGTTCGTAATTAAATAGTCTTGTCTAACCAGCTAGCCATTGAAGCAAAAGAGCTGTTGTTATAAAGAGAGTGGGCGAGGGAAGAGCAGGCAGACTGGATAACTTCTAGGCAATATTGAGAGAGTACAATGATTCCCTGCGGACACAGCACCTCTTTCTTCTGCACGGTCTGCAGGATAAAATGATTGAAGCTGAGACACGTTTTAGAGCACCTGAGTTAGTTGGCTGCAAAGCAGGAGCTGTTCTATTAACGTTCATCCCTGCTGTTTAGTTTTTGAGGTTTTTATCTGTTAGTATACTCAAAGCCTTCTTTTAAATATTATGGAAAGAACAAGGTGGGGGCTGGAACCTGCTCTGCCTCCTGGCTGTACATACCCCTACCCATAAATGACATGTATGACGCACATGTACGTTGTGACTGCATCATAGTGACTTTTGTAACGCGTTGACTGTAGTGTCCGGACAACATGGCTGGAGAAAACTAGGAATACTTCACTTGATAGGAATAGAAAATCAGTTAGTGAAAAGGCAGTACAGATGAGGAGGTTTTCTAACTCTGAGCCACCATCATGTCTTCTCGATATGCCATCTCTGTGTCCCCTAAATAGATCTTTGTCCTTTTTGCTGCATAAAAGAAATTGACTTTGGTGTCTTTGCTCCAAGCTGGAGTCACCAGTGTTCAGTCTTTTTGTAATGTGCTGAGGAATTGAAAAGCCAGTCTTGACAAGAGCTTGCCAACTCCCATAGCTTCCCACCAGAATAATCTAATACCAGTCAGCAAATAGATGGGAGGGGTTCTGAGATGCTGCTGACTGAAGCGTGCCACTGAAGTATCAGTCTTCAGGGCAATAGTGACAAGGAGATTTTATATCAATGCTTGTAAGAAAAATCTGGCAGTCTCAGATGAAGCTGGTTGTCCTGTTTGTCACACAGTAAGCAAAGATGCAAGCCAGAATGACTCAGTGAGAAAATAAGGCTTTCTGTCTGACAAATACTCCAGATATCACTCTTGCTTTTGAGAAAAAAAGCCTTCTGTGACTGATGCTAGGGTGGCAAGGAGGTGGGCTCGTAGGGCTAGAGAGGCATGTCACCACAGCACATTTGTCACAATGTGTCTTCAATCATGTAAATGTACAAGAATAGGATAAAAATGCTTGTCATTTCATTCAGATTGCTTTTCAACTAAGTACACTACCTCCAGGTCACCTATTGCTACCCCACTGAGGCCTCATTGGGGTTTATGCTATGCTACTTTGTATTCATTTTTGGTGGCCACGGGCTAAGGTTACAGGTTTAGGAACCAGTACATAATCATAAGGACAGCTTCTTGTGTTATTTTTCTCTTTCCCTCCTTTGTAAAGTGTGAACCTTTCTTTTGAAATCTGAAGTGACTGTATTGTTACAATGTGTGTATGTAGAGATTTGTTTTGATATAGCTTGTGTGGAGGACCTTTGCTCCTTTTATCTCACACTCCGTTTTCTTAAGTGCTTGATAGCTTTGCAAGCCTTTTGTGGGGGAGGAGATGTGGTGGGGTGGGCTCTTACTCTTCATATTTGATGCTTTTTGAGGAAGATTTGCACAGCTTTGCACAGAATGACTGAGAATGCAGAGTGCTCTCGATTGTTCTTAAGCTGTCCTGATCTGATTTCTTCCAGCAGAAAGAGATCGGTTTTGAAACCCCCAGAAAAATATGTTGCTCAATGCTGTAACCAAGGAGGTCTATCACTTTGTAATGCACAGAGATGTGCGTGGTGTTTCTCCCCCGTCTGAAAGTGTCTATTTGAGCACAGAGTCCCACACTTCACTCATACAACTGATGATGCTCCATGTCTAATGATGTTGCGCCTGCCAAGGATCAGTCCTTCTGTGTTTTGGCGGTTAGGAAACCCGTGAGGGAAATTCTATGGGTGTTGGAGAGGAGAGGGCAACATCTGCAGGAACCTTTCAGCTTTGCAGGATTTCTTTGGTATTCACACACATTTGCAAGAATGTATTCCAAGCATCTTGTACTGTTATTAGTAACTTGTACTGTAGTTTGTTAGCCGTGTTGACTACCTACATAACTAATATTCTGTTGAAATTTAGAAAAAGTGTAAACGATTGCAGAAAACAGGAGTTTAGAACTTGTATGTACTTCTTTTTTTTCTTTCTTTTTTTTCTTTTTTTTTTTTTTTTATATTAAAGCACTTCAATTAAAAGTTCAAGGAAAAATGTTCCTGTATCCTTTGCTGCGTGTTCAAACAGATGTGTGAAAGAGAAGGGACAGCACTCTTTCTGAGATCCTCCCTTCTTGCTTTGGTGCAAATGAGGTGGTCAAACTCTGTAGAGGGGCACTGCACTTTGAAGTTTATTCAGCAAAGCAGACGTCTGTCACCTAGTTTGGTATCTGTTATGGACTAACGCGGTGCCTGAGGGTGAGGGCCAGGCTGGGCAAGCCCCAAGTGTCAGAGGGAATGCTGAGCCATTGCTAAGTGGTGATTCATTGAGTGAGGAGCTACAAAAAGGCTGGTGACTGGGGGGAGTTAATGAATGAGTCCACTGTGAAGTATGTTGATGTAAAAGGAGGAAAAGGGTTCTCTTTCCTGAGTTGTTTCAGAAGTACCGGGGAGCTGTGGGTCAGGGCACTGGAAGAGTGGAGTTCTTGAATGGCTGTGCACAACTCACCGCATCCCAGAAACTGTTGGTCTTTCTCCCTTATGAAACGTGTGTATCCAAATAGTCATCTGGGTCACATCACTGTGGGATCAGAGTGCACAAACAGATCTCTACAGTGGCTTGTGATGTGGTGATCTCAGCCCAGTTCTTAGTAGCCAGATGCCCGTAATACGAAAACAACCATCAAAACTGTCTCTTTTACTGGCACTGTTTAATCAAAGGAACAATGGGGGAGAATGGCAGTCCTATTCCTACAAAGAGCCCTTCAATGTCAAATTTGCTATACAGTAGAGTAGCATTCACCTCTGTGGCACAGACCACAGCCACTCCAGAGAGGAACAAAAGCTCTCAGACAGCACACAATTAATCCAGCATCTATTAAAGCAAGCTCGGGTAATTCTAAAGGAACGCAACAGATTTCTGCTTTACATTATTCTAAGCACTATTTTTTAACTCTAAGTGGTACACACAGCTCAAAGTAAGAAACAGGAGCCCGTGCTTCTGGCAGCTGTTTTCTTCCGAGTCGCTGTTTTACCTCCCTGGCATCTCATAATTCTGAGACAAAAACCAAGTACAGCACAGCAAAGGAAGAACGTTAAAATGCTGATGACTTTCCTGCTGCCCACAGCCATGAGCAGGTGCCCAGTGCAGAGCAAACAATTAGTTCCATGGCCAAGGGCGCTAACGAAAGCTGGTTTCCTATGGATTTATGACAGCACGTTGCCTTGGTGCCAGAAACTTGAGGAGTTAGACTTTGTTAATATCTTGAATCCAGATGAGGATTTTATCAGCAATTGGCTCTGGAATGGCTTAATGAACTCTGAAGCAGTGATACATATAGAAAAAAAGACATTTTGCACATGAGAGACTGAATTTAGTGGAATTTCAAAGATAGTGTAGAAAAACTGATCAAAGCAAATGTGTCCTGTCTGCTAAATCCTAAAAATGGGTTTTGTGCTGTCTGTATTTCTGTGCTGTCTGTCTACACCTAAAACTTTTTCCAGTGCGACTATTTTGAGTAGCAGCGTAATTAATGGGCACTGTAACGATATTTCCAATAAAAGGCGTTGAGTAGTTGCAACAGTGAAGTATAAAGGTGTAAATAAACAGTATGTTTTCACAAATGGGGAAAGTGTCCCAGATAGGTTTTCTTTTAAAGCTATTTAGAAATTGTTTGGAACAAGAGGATGAAGAGTGAGGTGAGAAGTTTACCGAGAATGAAAAACTGTTCTGGGCAGTCAAAACAGGAGTTGGTTGTGAAGGGTTGCAGAAGTTTTTCATGTTAATGAATGACTGGGCTGTAAAATGGCAGATGAAATCTACTGTTGATAAATGCGCAGTAATGCTTCTGGGGGAAAAACGTACCCTAATTATACATGCATAATGAGGGGCTCTAGATTAGCCATCACTGCACAGGAAAATAATCTCAGCAGCATCGCTAATTCTGAGAAAATGACAGGTCAAGTCTGAGCAGGTGTCAAAAAAGCAAGTAAAATATTAGGAATTACTGGGAGGGGAGAAGGAAGAGGAGGAAACAGAAGATGTTGTTAGATCCCTGCATAAATCTAGCGTGCGGTCCTGCTCTGGGAAGTGCCTGCAACACTGGTTCCTACTCCATGGCCCTACCCTCCCATCCGCACAGCCCAGCACGTACATATCCAAAAAGCCTTTAGGTGAGCTAAGAGGGGACCAGCAGGAAGCCTTGGAGCTATGGGACAGCTTCCATATGAGGAGAGAATACGCAGTGGGACTCCTGGCAGGCCGTGAGATGACAAAGCAGGAGAGCCAGGTCTGTGGGTTTGCCAGGAGCCAACCACCACAACCAGCTGCACAGCTGAGCTCAGGAGCACCAGGCTGAGTGCACATAACCCAGCAATGAGGTATGTGCTCTAAATCACCTTCCTTCACATGTTTTTTTTTTTGCCTCTAAGATCTTTTTAGAGGTTATGGTTAGGGAAAGTGAATCCCAGTGACATGCGGCATTACTCTGGTTCTCACTGCTCACATTGACAGAGCTGTTTCCATCCCTGGATATCTTTCCTACCTCTTTATTTTGTGCCCATACAGAGGAAGATCTTTGCAAGACTTTCACTGTACTTGATCAAATGATGACATGACAGCTTATTTAATATGGCAAAGCTGATAAAGGGTTATCAAATGGCTTGAAGTGGAAGCTTTCAGCATTAGTCTGGCACCCAAACTGTAGGAAACGATAGGGTCAAACTCAGCAAACCACAGCTAAATTCAGGGGGTGGAAACCACATAAGCCAAGGGTGAAACTCACATCCCCTTGTGTAGGACTGGGTTTATCACTACGTGTGGGAGTTTCCCGGGAAGTTATGAGGGTGATGGCAAGGACTGAAGCAGACCTTTCACAACAGTAAAAATTGATTTAATGGCTTTATATTTTGTGCTCCCAAAAGGCCCTAGCGTGACTATGTGTTTTGATAGTGCAATAGCTCACAGCTTTGCCATCTCTGCTTCAGTAATTTCTTTGTGCGCTCACCTTATTCCTGGGAAATAAGAGTCCTCAGGAAGGGAAGCAGCCTCCTCCCTGGGGCTGCCTGCCTGGTGCTGAGCAGCAGAAAGCCCTGTCAGTCTCAACGAGGAGCTACAGAGAGCAGAAGTACCTCCCTGGCAGCCTGACCTTGGCAAGGAGACCGGGGACTCGACATTGGCGACAGGCAGCAGCTTCCTTTAATAAATATTTCACGGCAGAGAGCCGCAGACTTGGGGAGAAAATGGAGGGCAGGGTTCAGCCAGTGACGCAAGGTGATGTGACCGGACCTTGTCTAGTGGGGCTGGAGGCCACCTAATTGGCATTCCTGCGCCATGCTTGTGGAGAGCATTCTCAAGTCCTCTGGGAACACAAAAATAATTAAAAGGCCCCTCAGCACATAGTGTTGCTAATGGGCTATTGCCTGCCATGTGATGTTTTTGTGCTCAATTAGAGCAGAGCAATACAGACTGCTAAAAATTCACGTCTCCCTCTGAGAGACACCTGGGTGGACCAAATCTCCTCTTTGGATGCACAGTGGCCCTCCTCGCACATCATTGCCCCGCGGCACTCACGATAAGGAGCTGAAGGAAGAAGTGACAGAGAAGCTTCGTGCAGCAAAGTACATGCTGCTTTGTTTGCTGCTTGGTAGCGTGAGCTCCAGCACGGGCTTCCTGAGCATTCAGCTCAGAGCAGCCATCCTGGTGTGCCCTCGGCACTGCCGCGGTGACCTTGGGCTGCAGAATGACTGTGCATATGGCGTGAAGCAGAGGCCCTGGACCACTTCCAGGCGAGCGCTCACTTGCGCACAGCACGTCTGTGAGGCTGCTGGCTGCACCCGGAGCAATGCACGCTCAGCCAGCGCCAGCTGCGGCCGCCTGGCACAGAGCCTCTACAGACCCCCTCCCTCGCCCCCAGCCTTGTGCTCTGCACAGACCCTGTATGAGGTGATGCTGAGAGACCTATCAACACCTTCCATGTTTTATCAAGAGAGATCTAGACACCTAAAGACAGTTTCTCTCTGCAATCTCAGCTATGCTCTGTGCCCAGGCCCTCTCCTGTTTAACAGCCCTCCCGTACCAGCTCAGTACCCAGTGCCTGCTCTCTCCCACAGCTCTGATGCATACTGTGAGCCATCCATGGTGCTTCATTTGGGTCCAAACAATTCGTCTCTGAGGTACAGTTGGTTGAGTATTCATGGGCTAAACTTTAGATAATTAGCATTGTTAATGTCCTCTGTGTGATATTACAGCTGTGGGCCTCATTAAAATGTCCTCCTGGGAGAAGCCAGGCAAAGAGTCAGGTGTCAGCCATGTTTCGCGTGGAAAAGCCCGCCTGCTATTCGGGAGCACTGTTTGTTCAAACACAGGACAGGAGGCTCCCGGGTCACCTTCCTGCAACACCGCCACGAACAAAGCTGATGGTCCCACCCTACCTCCATTCTCTATGCAAGAAATGGGAGAGGTGAGCGCATGGCAGCCGCTACCATCCAGGCAGTGCCCCCAGTGAGAGGCCCGGAGGATTCCGCATAACTCAAGCAGTGAGAGCTTCAAGGATGGGCTCTGCGCTTGCTCTTTTTGTGACCTGTCTGAGTCCTTTTCCCCAGGCTGGCAGCAGCTGGTGAGGCAATTATTTATGAACAAAAGTGGAGCTTTTCCTGCTGAAGGTCGTTGCTGTGGGCAGATGCCAGTGCAACACATGGGAACATCCCAGCTGCTTGCAGGCTCTGAGCTCCAACAGAGATGTATGGTAACAGACACAGACGCATGTGTGATTGTCATCTTGCCATCCTCTGAAACCAATAGCTTCAGCTTCTGGGTAAGTTTTTCTAGCAACTGTTATTTTTCTGCTATTTTTTGGGGTGTTCTGGCAGGCTGCTCAGATGGCTGACATTTCTTCCTTCCTTTTCGTGTTAGCTAGTTAAATGTTCTCCCTTTCCACAGATCTTTTTGCTGGTGAGAGCAGTAGGTAGGTGGCTGGAAGTGCAGAAGGATGGAGAGACTCCATGGAGGTACTGGCTCCCTGGTGTGAAGCTGAGGGCATGGCTGGGAATGAGGGGTGGTAATGGGTGAGTGGGAGGAAGCCAAACACAATTGAAAGTGAGAGAGAAAAGAGTGCTGAATGGGGATGGAAGATTACCTGACTGGAGGGAGATTATTTGTATAGTGGGATGCTGATTTGTATTATGCAAATAACATGCACCCACTATGCAATGTTTTCTTGGTTTTGTGGTGGTAGAGGAGGGTTAACTGCCCCCCATGCTGCTGTTACTGCCAGTGCTGAAGAAAACAGTGTCCTTCTCAGAGCTGTGAGAAGAAGAACCCAAACTCAGATACAGAACCACCTTGCTGTGTCTGTGGAATTAAAAAAGCAAATTAAGAGGAGGAAAGTAGGCTTTGTCTGGTGAAGAACTGGAGTAAAAAAACTGGCATTCTAACATGTCATTTTCAGGTTGCTGTAGCAGGCTAAAATGGAGGTCCCTATCTCTGGAGTCAAATATGGTGGTAGTTAAGGGCCATCTGTCTGTCTTAACAGTGTTATTTAATAACTTCTCTTCCACTTTCTGTCTGTTTTTAGCACAGCTTCCTAAGGGAAGAAGAGCAAGTGCAGTCATGAAATCATCTGCTTCCTACTAATGTTTTCTAAACTCCTTGGTTCTTTTGGCCAAATACAATGAAACCATATGGTTGTTAAGTTCTTATAATTTTGTGAAAACACATGACGAGCAGAGCGGGGAGATGGAATAAGAAATGTCTCGTTAGTCCCTTCTGAATGAAAGGACACAGCATGACATTACAACATATTAAACACTAGGGAATGAGAAAGAAAGATTACGATTGCCCCAGCTGAATGGAAATCTGCAATCAGAGTCTGCAACTTAAAGGCACTGGTGAATCCCAGTAAGCGATAGAAAGCCATAGAAAAAATGCTCCATTTCATCTGCCGTTCATGGCGCATCATCTTTCATGCTATGGTTGAAGGATAAAAATGTCTTCTGGAAATTTCACAGAGGACAGCGTGAGGCCAAGAGCACAGGAGGGTAAGTGTAATTACCTTGGTTAGCTCCTCTGGTAAGCGCTCAGCTGATTCAGATTGGAGTACCTCCATTAAATCTGCAGTTTTACACCTGCCAAGAATCTGAGCCATCACATTTGTACTCAGAAAAAATGTTTATCTCTTCTTTCACATTTTTTTTCAGTCCCCAGAGAGGGCAGGAAGCTGACCAGAGAATTATTTTCCTACTGAAGTGCTGCTAATAAAATTGTAAGGCATTGGTAGTGTTACCTGTAGCACCAGGCCATCCCTTGTACTTTTTGAAACTTTTTACTGCAGCTAAAACCAAGGGATCATTTCTGTCATCCTGGGCCTTTTTGGAGATGGGAAGAGTCTGGGGCAGAGGGAGCTCAGGTGGGTCCGGTTTTCTCTTGGGACTCTGCAAATATCCACAGCTTGTCCATTCCTGAGCCTTTAGTGTTTCCAGAGGTGGTCTCTGTCATGCCAGGACCTCTGTATACCTGCAGTAGAAACCAAGGACAGAAGTAAGGGTGGGAATCACATAAGGAAAACAATTTGGCTTCAGGAAAAATCAGAGTAGGGTTTTATAAGATGGTAAAGGCCAGAACAGTGCAATGTTAACAATATCTTCACTAATAACACTAACTTTGGAGAATTGCTGGGCACAGGGCTTTTATCCAATGTAACTAGCTCTCCTGTATTTCTTTGCTGTGAACTTGTGCAGAAGAGAAGCAGAATAGTAACTCTCCAACAGATGAGCATTTCCACGTACTGGAGATCAGCGGTGGCACCAACAAGGCGTGCAGATCCTGTCAGGTGCCAATGTTTCTGCAGTGCTGAGCAGAGCCCACATCCAAATTATCCTGAAGAGAAGCATCTCTTTTGCAGGGGCAGCACTGTGGATGAACTGGGACCTGGTCAAAGGAGGCTTTGTGGCTCACTGCTTGCTGGTTGTGGCCCCATCCTCCAGTTATCTGCCCAGTGGACTTGTGTGTGCATCCTATCCTGATGCTGCGGTGCGTGTGTGAGTTTCTGCGTGCATCTGTGTATCTGTTTCGAGGCTGGCATGTTCATCTGATGATACATATTTAAATACTGTAAATAATTGACATGCAATGAGGAAATGTGCTTTATCAAATGAAGTGAGACCAGGCTAAGCCCAGCATCAATTCATATTCATATGCTGTGCATTTCCTCCCTGTTTAATCTGTGTTTTAAAGGAACCTGTCCCTACTGGGAATTCCACTGCCAGCCCTCCCCAGCCTCATTTTGTGCGTAGTATGCCTTCAAAACTAATCCATCCTCAAAGCCAGAGGCTCATGTCAGCTTCATTTGGAGAGTGAGCATTTTATTTCTGCTTTCTCTGTCCCTTCAAAAACCAACATTTAAGCTAATAACAAGGAAAGAGCAAGGGAGAGGGTCGAGACACTTTTCCCTCCTGCCTTTAGGAGTTCATTCTCCCCTCAGTTTGTGTGGTACTGGCAGCACAAAGTTTCAGATGGCAGAGCAGGGCCCTATGCTTGACGGGTGATTCTGACTGCCAGGGCTGGCTGAGCACGGCGGTTCCCCAAAACTCAAGCTTGCTTTTGTGTGCACACCCCTTTTGGGTTCTGTGCCTCTGGATGTTGTGGCATTAGCTCTTTGTTTTCAGGAATGCGTGGAGTGGTGCTTTTATTAATTGTGCGCTGCAGCCAGCGAGTAAATTAGCATGTGTGCACAAAGGTGCTTTCCTGGCCGCCCTATCCGTGCAGCTACAGCTAATTGGTGTGAACACGGCCAGGGAGAAGCCATCAGGCAGGCAGTGCATTTAGCTCCGCTCTTTCTTCCCCTCTCACTCAGGAATTCATCTACATTATTTTTGAATCAGAGTCCCCAGGCACCTTGTTTAATTTATGCTGCAACTTTCCTATCGTCCCTGGAAATGCAATCGGAAAGGAAAAATCCATGCAGTGGATCTTTCAGTGAGGGAAGCTGCCGATGGTGGTTACACAGCGAGCCAATTGGAATGAGGAGCAGTGAGTGTCCTTGAACGGCAGCTTTGATCAATTTGTGTTTTCAATTGCCACCTTGTGAAGCTGTAGCCCAATACTTCAGGTTGGGCCTTTCAAATCTGTCTCATGGTTCCCGAAAAAGGGCTGCTCAGAGCAACCTCTCCTCCCCTCCATCTCCTGGTCTCAGGCATTTCAGATTAGGCCAGCATCCCTGAGCTTATGCCTGGTGATCTCATTGTTTCTTCACCTCCTTCTGAGCCCAGGCTTTTGTCTTTGGCTCCGTTGCTTTCCTGTCCTTTGTCCTGTTTTCACTCATATGCAGAGCATGAGGAATCTGCATGTCCTCAGCACCTCAGAAGGGCTGGTGAGAGTGCAACTGGGAAATATGCCCTGGGAAGGTGGCTACAGCAGGAGCTGAGCCCTTCGATGCAGTGCTGTGAGTGCTTTCCTGCTCTTTTCCTGGCTCTTTGCAGAGCTGCCATCCCCATTGAGAGCTTCTGGAGCCCCTTAGGGAATGTCACGCAGGGTTTGCCTTTGGGCCTCTTGTTCCCAGCAGGGGGAGATTGGCATTAGCACAGCACCACTTTTATGGCCCAGCAGCACTCTGTGGCCCGTAGAGGTGTTGGTAACAATGATAAATTAGCATGCATGTCTCCATGTCTCTTAGGCCCAGAGCATCCAGGTCTCATAACTCTTCCTTTCTCTGTGCTGTCCTGATGCCTCTATTGTTTCTCATCAGCTCTCATTATGTTGATTTAACATCTCCTGCATTACTGGGAGTAGAAATACCTCTTGTCCTTCCCCTGCATCCTCAAGACAGAGCGGTGCAGCTGCATTGAGTCCTTCAGAATGCATCAGTGGCAGTCCTGACCCACAGCCATCCCTTACTAATCTATTCAAGATGAGAGACCAAACATTCTAGCCCTACAGACCATAATGAAAAGATGTGGGAGAGAACAGGATTGTATTCTCTCGTGACCTGGAGAGCTTGTATTCTTCCATGTCCTCTACAGGAGCACTGATGCAGCTGCATCTCAGGTATTTGATAGCAATCAGGACAGCTGGTTTTGATACTGCCAGAAGGGTGCTGGTTGCCTGTTTGGACCCCTGCAGATGTGCAAGACTTCCACAAGGGCAGAAAACCCCCAGTAAGTACAAGAGTCAGCTGCTCCATGCTGCCTTCTCGTGTGGTGCCAGGAGGCTGGGACAAAGAGAAACTGAGGCACGGGATGGCTACAAGGCATGGTGCAAGAACAGCAGGTTTAGTTTCCACCAAAATGGCACAGAAGTGACTGTTCCACAGCCATTACACAGTGGTAGAGGATTCATAGAATCATAGAATCACTAAGGTTGGAAAAGACCTAAAAGATCACCCAGTCCAACCGTTCACCTATTCCCAATAGCTCCTACTAAACCATGTCCCTCAACACAACATCCAGTCTTTCCTTGAACACCCCCAGGGTCGGTGATTCCACCACCTCCCTGGGCAGTCCATTCCAGTGCCTGACCACCCTTTCTGAAAAGTAATACTTCCTCATGTCCAGCCTGAATCTCCCCTGCCGTAGCTTGAAGCCATTCCCCCTGGTCCTATCACTAATGACACGAGAGAAGAGGCCGACCCCCAGCTCACTACAACCTCCCTTCAGGAAGTTATAGAGAGCAATAAGGTCTCCCCTGAGCCTCCTCTTCTCCAGGCTGAACATTCCCAGCTCCTTCAGCCTCTCCTCATATGGCCTGTGTTCCAGACCCCTCACCAGCTTTGTTGCCCTTCTTTGAACACGTTCCAGGGCCTCAATATCTTTCTTGCAGTGAGGGGATTCCTTCAAAGCAAAGCTTTGGCTCCTTTTAAATGAGGTCTTATCTTGCTGGAAAACACTGTTCCCAGAGTTGCTAAGAAATACTGCTAAGAAATACTCCACAGCTCAGCACCGGGTTCGGGTTTGTTCAAGAAGTAACAAGGAGCTCACCTGAAATGGGGCCTGAGGCTTCCTTGAAAGGTGACTCCAGGCTGAGAAACCAGCTTTGCCCCCAGCACCTCAGCCCAGGGCCTTCTGCAGCCTGCCTCCACCAGAGCTGCCTTGCTTGTATGGCAGCCCCAGGCTCCCTGCAAACAAACCCAGGACCTCCGTGAAACATTCATCACTCCTGGAGAGCTTGCAGCGGAGCCTGAGCAAAGCTTTGTGCTTTGTGTGAACTTAAGATCTTTCGTGGTTTGAAGAGTTAATCATGTGACATTTCCCTTCTTTTCTCTGCATCTCCTGATCTTGGTCTGTGCCTCTCTGGTGCAGTGTTGTTGCTTTGTGTTGGGTCTTGGAAGCTGCTAGAAACCCAGTGCAAGAGCTGGAAAGTGTCTGTTCCCAGGCTTTCTGCAGGCAGGTACTACTAGGAATACTACAAGCACGGAAGGCCATGCAGCCGCAGATCCTGCTCTCAGACAAGAGCCTTCATCTCTCCCTGCTGGGCTTCTGCTTGCCTGGGGAGGCAGGTGGGGTGATCCTGGGGACTTGGCATGGCCGTAGAGCCAGGGGAGACTAAGGGCAAGCAGACCACGATGGGAGACTGCATGGGAGCATGTCAGAGACAGGAGGAAAGGGGAAATGAAGAGGAAATCTTGTATTTAGCTTTCTGCTACAGTTTCCAGTAAAAAAAAATCTTTACTCTCAGCAGTGGAACGATTAGTTCCCTTGAACCTCTCTCTCCCTCCATCCCAAAGCCTGTTTCAGAAATAATCAAAGTATTTAATTAATATTGTACTTGTTCAAATAAGTACATTCACCTTCCAGGAGGATGTACACGTCAGGCTATAATTAGGAGCCTCCTTGGTACCAGCCCATGTGAGGTAACAGGTTCACTGTTCCCATTACATACTGCATTTTTCTATCATTGCTCAGTCATGAGTGACTATGAACTGAATTAACCAGTCTCAGCAGAGAGGAAGGATTGGGTGAGCTATAGTGGGGACTGGAAGAGCAGTGGGTGATTTTTCTAATTGAGAATTTGCTGAGACCCATCAACACCTCAGCTAAATGAATACTTCTTTGATATACCAAGAGATAACGAGCCATGCCTTCCCTGGCTTCTTTCTCCTTCTGAGGTGGAGGGTGGTGCTTTTTCCAACCCACTGGAAGATCTCCCTTGTTCCAATGAAGCCTGATGGGTGAGAGAAAAATGCCACTTAGAAAATCCGAACTGTCCCACCTTGAATACCTTTTCCTCCTAGATCCTGAGTTATCTGCTCAGACGTGATGGGCCATGTGAGGAAACACAAGGAGGATGACTCAGAGCAAAAGCAACTTTCTGCTGGTGGAGGACTGTTATCTGGGAGGCTGAGTCTCTGAGCATTGGCACCTTCCAACCACACTCACCATTTTCCAGCATTGGATCATGGCTGGGCAGTGGAAAGGCTGCAACTGAGAAGCAAAGGCAGAAATCAACCCTTACATGTCTTACATGTAAGATATGAGATACCAAAAATCCCCTTTGATTGACCCAGTAAAATAAGGCTTAGTATGTATATTTCTGGTACTGTAGTCAAGACCAGCTTCACAATTTTTTTTCCCCTCAGGAAGAACACCACCAACATTATAGTCAAGCTGGTTCAGGGGTTTATGTAGTTTATCAATGACCTATTGTATTTTTTGGGAGGTATATTTCTTTTTTCCCCCCCCTTCCCCTCATCCCAAGAAACTATTGCTACAGATAATCTACACACATGCAAAGATGTAACATCTTTTATAAAAATGCTTTCTTAAAAGAGGAAAAGCAGTCCAGATCTTTGCCAATGGAGTAAATAAAGATAAAATTTTCAGTGAGCGGGTCAGATAATTGGATATATTTTCTAGTATCCTGTGAAATCTCCCCTGGCAGGATGGAGATACATTTGGAAAATACTGAAATTCCCACCCTCATGTGGAAAAAATCATTTGCTGCATGGTTTTTGGGAGCCTCTAAAAAATTCCTTGTAGAGGTATGTGATCTTTGCCACATCCCTGCAGGCACCCCATTGGCATTTGATAGATTTGTAGTGCTGCAGCAGAAGGTGCAGGAAATCTGCTAAGGTTTGGTGCTGGAAAAACAGTGCAGAAACAGAGACTTCATTATTATTATTTTACTCAATAAAAAGCCACTTGTAAATGTTCCAATTAAAAGCATGCATAAAACTAAGGAAAAATAGGGAGCGGATTCTGACTTTCCTCTTACAGAAATGCTAGCATCCCTATTTTGTCACTCATGGGCATATGGCATAGTGGCAGAGCAGTTAGGTGGGCAGAAGCCCATTGGGGTGGGCTCCTGGACTGAAAAGAGAGCTCCAGTTTCCCCGGGGTGATCTTGATCTTCTCGCAGGAAACCCATCCCTAAATAATGCACTGGGCTTGCACAGAAACGATAGCTCTCAGTTTGGGATCAGGCTGGCTCCTCATTTAAGTGGATCTCAGCCTGCAGCCCACTGAGCTGGGTGACACGAGGTGCATGGCTGCCCTTCATGCCTCAGGACACACCGGGCTCTGTGCACGCTCGTGTGTCTCCCTCTGAACAGGCACCATCTGGCCCACCCTCCAAGTTTCGCCTTTCCCTGGGAGCTCTCTAAATCTGAGTCCCTCAGACTCCAAGCAGGAAAATGAGAGGGGTCTGCCTATCTTCCATTTGGCTTGGGGAACTCGTCACTCTAGGTTCACTGGTTCTGCACCTATTGTTTGCCCAACCAGCGAGGCTGTATGAAGGGCTGTATCCCCCACCTCTTCCCATTTACAGCCCCGCCACAGCACAGCCGTGAAGCCTGGTGGCCTTTTGGTGGGCTCTCTGCAAAAGTCCTTCCAAGTTCGCAGCCCATATGTGCCTTTTAGAGACCAAGACAAAGGACATATCAGTTCCTAATAATGGGGAGGAGAAAGGGCTGCAGGTAAATGGAGTGGAATGGGGCTGTAGGGCTGAATAACTGAATGCTTTCCCATGTCCTTCTGGAAACCAGGCAGGAGGTCAGCCAGCAGAAGACCTGCCAAGGCAGGGCCATGGATCTCAGCCTTGGCATTTGAAACTTAACCTCGTTGCAACATCAAGAGCTCAAGTGCTGATTTAGCACAACCCTAATTAAAACTGTATCTTTTTAATTAACGGTGTACCAAATGGGGCCAGACATTTATTGCGTATCAGAAGTTGGTTTGCTCTGGTAAAACCTGAGCAGTACTCACACGGAGGTTCACCGTGACACATAGCCTGAGACACGTGTGTATTAAGGCACAAACATGGGGTTAACAATGCCAAAGAATCATAAAGAAAAAAACACGCTTCTGGTCAAGACATTGTGAAAAGCAGTCCTTTACCTCCCCAAGTGCCTGTATCAAGTTTGAGAGCAGAGGATGGAATAAGACAAAAGAAATGATTGGAATCACTGTCAGGTTGCTTTTTTCTTCTTCTTCTTTTTTTTTTTCCTTTGACTAAAAGAGCTGTTTTTCAGAAATAATCAGCTGCACTTCCCCCAGAGTCTGGGGGACCAACAATTGCTCTTTGCCTCCTAAAAATTGAGTCCTGGAGTGTTGCCAGCTCCCAGAGAAATAAAATACTAGCCAAGGGCAAGGAAATGCAGTTGGATTTATTGCACACTTTTAAGGTAAGTGGTACGCCTTTTATATGGACGTTAAAAACAGTAGCTTTTTAATTATGGATTGGTTATTTCCAGTAGCCTTAAGATACAATTATTATCTGTCTGAATGGCAAACCACCTGGGTGGCAAAGTTAGAATGCAGGCTGCCTGGTTTTGCCCAAACAAGGGAACTCTAGAGGCTTTCATGCATACTTCAGCTGCACAAATGCTGCAAGCATCTGCCTGCTGCTGGATACCACCCCACACACATCTTGTGTCCACAGGATGGTGAATGGCACCACAGCATTTTTAGCAATTAGACCTTGTTCACACCCCTTTTCCTTTCAGGAATAGTGTAGGTTAGTTAGAATTCTACTTACTTAGAGGAATGTTTATAGAAACAGTCAAATTAAAACAAATATTGGAGAAAGGCTGAGCAAACCTGACAGTAACAGTGGTACTCATGTTTTCGGGTGGCAGGACTCTAGCAGCTGACCTGAATGTCCAAGCACCACTAAGCAAAGCTCCTTGAATTTTAGCAGTCCAATGCCAGTAGCAACAGCTTTGCAAATGAACCAGACAGAGAATTTCTCCAGGAATAACTCTCTGGCAAGTAAATATTTGGCTAGTCATACTCAAATAGTGAATAAATCTTGGAGATACTGCAATCTACTTGCAGGCAACTTGTTAACATAAGAAGAGATGGAATTTGTCAAAGACATCTTTGCCCAGGAATGACAGGCTCATGGGTTAATAGAAGTTAATTTTCCATCTCTAATACTGGGCACTAATTCTGCCTCGTACTGCAGACCTTGACACTTTTTTGGCACGTGACGTTGAAAACAGCCAGCCGCAATTAGCGTTCACTGCCACATTCACTGTTTAGCCAAGGGAGATGAGAAATGCTCCCTGTTGGGAGCAAGTTTGCCCTTCTGCTGTGCCTATACAGGCTCTGATATCCTCTGTGAAACCTCAAAGTGGTTGAGCGTGAGGTGAGGGCGTTGCATGGCCTGGCTGGCTCTGGGGTGGGTGAGTAGAATCATAGAATCATTCAGGTTGGAAAAGATCCCTAAGATCATCTACTCCAACCCCAACCCATGCCTACTAACCGCATCTCTCAGAGCCACATCTGCAGGTTTCTTGAACACCTCCAGTGATGGTGACTCCACCACCTCTCTGGGCAGCCTGTGCCAGTGCTTTACCACTCTTTCTGAGAATATGTTTTTCCTAATATCCACAGAGTCAGAGAATCCTACCCCACAAGGCTCTACCTCCTGCTCAGGGGCTCTCCTGTGGCTGTAACCTGGATGAGTAACCTTGCACTGCTCTCCCACCAACATAACAGGCACAAGATGATTAATTTAAAGGCATCAGTCTCTTTTCTGCACTCAGCACAGTGCTTCCCTTCAACATCCATGCACACTCATCTCATTAAAATGCTGACTTCTCAACAAAGTAATTCACAGTCCCTCCTCTAACCCAGCCATGCTTGCCTGCCAGTAAAATAAAACACATAACATAAAATACAGACACCCAGTAACACTCCATTCCCAACACACACTATAGTAAATAGACATACAAAATAAAAGTAGTTTTAATACATCACCCCATGCATCACCTTTTGGATGGGTCCAGGGCCAGCTGCCTTCAGCAGAGATGTCTGAGGTGACCACTGTATGCTCCACCTGTCTCCTATCATCGTTTTGTAGGGGTAAAAAGCCTTATGTGGACAGAGACACTATAAAGATGGTGATATACTGCTCACTCTGCCAGCAGAAACCCCATGACAACTGATACTGCCCTAATCTCCAGTGGGAACAGGTGAGTTGAAGCATATCAGGTGTTCTTCCACCTAAACATTCAGCTGCGTTGAGTTACCTGGAGCAGGGTGGTAACAGCAGAGCAGAGTAGCTACCTTGTCTTTGTATAATAAACCTGCAGGGGTACTACAGAGAAAAATGCCTGACACACTTGCCTCATTTCACAAGAAACTTGCACACAGAAGTCCTGGCTTGACTTCGGCAGCATCTGCTTGCACATATGCATGTGCTGACCAAGCATGGCAGTACAGAGTTGTATAAAGCTTCCTCTGACTTGGCTGCAGGATTGTACCACATGCAAACAAAGAAGCCCTATGCATATTATGCAAGCCAGTCCTGTGGAAAATTAATTTCAGGAATGACTGAGGCGGCACTGGCACATTCGATTGGATCTGTTTCCAAAAAGACCTTCAGCCATTGCAGCCAGGTGCATTAGTTTTCATGAGGACGAGTGCATAGAGTGCTGTGAGTGTCATCCATGTCACATAGAATTCTTTTCCTGAACCCACACCTAGCACATTTTTGAAGTCTTTTTTTAATCTGCTCTTCCTGGTTGGACACAGCTGCAGGTTCCTCACAGTGCTGGGCACAGCCCCTTGCAGAAGGGACTCTGCTCCCCTCTTCAGCTTCTGTGACAGCACTGAAAATGTGCCCAGCAGGAAAGCTGGAATGAGCCTGGCAATGACTTCCCTTGGCTTTCTTGCTAGGGTAAATTTGCAACTGAAATTCCAAATCTGGCAAGAAAAGGAGGAACCATTTTCCTGGCAGTCCCCTGTTGGTAGTGAGGAGAGCGGATGCGGGGAGCCTCAGAACAGATGGCAGTATGAGACAGAGCTAGGTATAGTGGTAAAAAATGGCAATACACAGATTTAGCAAAATATGCCACACCACAACACGTGACATATGTATGTAGTTTGCCATGGGGAGCAGGCACAACACTAGGTGCTGCCTCACCTACATGAGTGATGAGGTCTTTGTTCCCATGGAAGAGCATGTTTTTCCTTCAAGAAAGGCAGCACAGGTGATAGCAGTCTTTGCGGAATAGGAATATGAAAAGAGCCTGAACTTTACAGTTTGAGGTGGGGAAAAGACTGGAAACACAATAGTTCTCATGTATCTACGCTGATACTCACAGATATCTGCACTGTTCCATGATGGGGGGTGAGAGCTGATGTTGATGCAAAGAGCAAAATCTCCAGACAATGCAAAAAAATACAGTAAGGGAACCACTTGGGGAAGAATCTACAGTGTTGAACACCTTTGCTGTTTGTGGCCCACAGACGGCTCTCGCTGTCTTTGAACTCCCCCAGAGATGGCTTTTTAATGTGTTAGATCAGAGGTTTGTTTTTTATCTTTGCAGCAAGAACGCTTCAGGTATGGAAAAATGTGTTCTTGGGGGCATCTGCTGAGGTCCCATCTCTGGAGATTTTTGAGGCACGGTAGATAAAGCAACTTCGGTGAATATTCAGTAGGGAAAATCCTGCTGATTATACAGAGCATTGTGGGATGAACTGCCAGGGCTTTTATTGTCTGTGACTCCACGACTATGTGTAAGGAAGCGAGTTCTTACACAAAAGCCGTTCCTGGCTTTATTTATGCCAAGGCTGCATTCCAGGAAAGGGAAATCCATCATGTCAGAGACAAATGCAAACACAGAGCTTTCTCTCTTGCTCTCTCTTCCCTTTTGGACTGTCCTTTTCATCTGACAGGGAGTCTGTGCTGCTCTGCGTATACTCTGCCACTTGATTTGCTTGAGACTCCCCAGAGGCAAAGAAACGCTGAGGGCAAGATCTCCTTAATATAGCAACACGTCTGTTTTCTGGGAAATGATGGCTTGGCTAGAAGAGATGGTCAGGAGGGAAGGGCAGGCCAGGCTGCAGGGAGCCAGGGGAGGTGTTGGCTGTGGGGGCTGCTGGTGGGGATGGCAGGACACTGCAGGGGCTGCAGCATCACAGCAAAGCAGGTAAGTGTCCAGAGGTGGCCACTGCAGCAGGACCAGCTTTTGGGGACCGGTGGCTCGTGGAAAGAGACCTGCAGAAATGCAGGAGTTTGGCCACAGGAAGGGGCGTGTGATTTGCAGAGGGCCCTAGTGATGCTCCATCATGCTGAGCACATGAGGTTTTTTTTCTCCCTGTGTTATGTGTGTGTGAACAAAGCTGGCTGCGGGGCTTTTCTGGCAGTAGCAAGAGAAGCTTCTCAAAACTGCAGGAAGCTCTAGCAAGCTTGAATTGGCCCAAAACATGCCTGTACCCCAGCACAGAGGATCTAACACCTGGTACCAGCCATTGCTTGCTGCTGGCTGAAAAACCAATGTGCAGCTGCACAGACAAAGATGTCCCTGAGGTGGCAGAAGGGCAGCCCTGTGCACAGCCTGCCTGCAAATGCAGTTTTGCCAAGCTGCTCCTGCACCCAGGACGTGCCTGTCCTGCTAACAGACCAGGCCCTGTGGCTTTGAGGTTGGGACGAAGAGAGGGTGAGTCCAAATCCACATACACATCACTGTCTGCCTGTTTAATTAAAGATCAGGTGCAGAGCTCCACCATCTTCAGCAGGGAGATCTCAGTCTGACAGCCCCTTTATGAGGCACACAGACCATCCTGAAATAGAAGCCAAGAGGGGAGGGGGAACTGGCAGTGGACCCGCAGGTGCTGCAGCAGTCACCGCATGGTGTGGCGGTGGTACCCCAGGAAGGGTTAACAGTGCTGCGGCTCCCTGCCATGTAGCAGCTGGGCCCTGCTCTGCCAGCTGGCTGCCCGCCCTGCCCGGGGTGCCCAGAGTGAGCCCTGAGCGGTCACCATGCCTGAGCAAGGCCAAAAAATACACGGCACTAGGAGGTCGTGCAATGGAGCTGCTTTCATCCTCTTCCCCAGACCGTAGCAGAGATCCTCAGAGACCATCTGCCCTTGTGGAACTCACCCGCACTCCCTTGATGCTCTGAGTGCTGCCAGACGCATCACACAGGTGAGAGGCCCTTCAGGGTTCTTTCCTTGTAGAGAAAAGTGCTACTGTGCCTCTTTTCTGTGTATGGCTCCAAACGGCCTGAGAACAGCACAGCTGGGCAGCTCAGAATCCCTCTCGGGAAATGTTGTGCTGTGTAAAGCATCATTTGAATTTTTCATCTGGTGTGCCTTAGCTCACGTGGCTGCAGGCTGACACCAAGGATGCCAATGAAGGGCTGTGATGCTGTGTGGCATGCAGGCATAGCCCACACAGAGATGGATGGAAGAAACCCTGACATGGATCCAAGTGGAAGCGATCGCTCCTGAAGTTCAGCCCAGATAAGGCTTTCCTATTCCAGCCATAAAAGGAGCAGGCCAGATCTTTTCTCTCACTGCCTGGGGAGGGGTGGCACGGTTTAAGACCCCAGAGAAAACAGGTGCAAGCTCAGTTTTCTATCTCTGCTGACAGACAGCACTAGTTAGGGGTCACTGCAATCCCACAGCATTCTCCTCTGCCACGTGAGATGTGTCAGGGTCTATGTAGGCCTCCAGATGGGAATGTGCTGGTAATCCAGCGTCATTGCTGACAGCCCTGACAAGCCTTGCTCACATCCAACCATCTCCAACTGCGCTGGGCTCCTTCCCCTACAGCACATTCAAGCTGTGAGCTTGCAAACTGCTCCCTACGTTCTGCCCACCAACCTCCAGCCTCCAGAGTACATGCGCAGCTTCCCACTGCTGATGGGAATGGGCAGCCACACTGATGCTTGTGGCAATGGCCATAAATTCATGTTAAGAGGCTGTGAGTAATGGCATTGCTGTATAAGGCAGACTCCTGAAAAGCTTGTTTTCAAATGCTCAGCAGCAGGATTAGGAGGTTGCTGGCTCTTAGCGGTGAGCCTTGCAGATGTTAGGGGCTGGCAAAGCAAAATCTGTAGCACATGAAAAAGTTGATCAGGTCTGACTCCCTCCTGCCGTGAGATTACTTTTCTCACTACAAAGCGTTTCTCCTCGCCAGTAAGTTCAAAGTCCGTATGGGCATGAAGATAGCGCATTGTTCGATGACGCGCTGTTCTGCTGAGCAGCCGCCTCGCTTATTCTCTGTCTCAGGTTATAAACAGCACTGAGAAGCTGCAAAATTGCTCACAGCTTAAACTACAAAATCATGATAACCCAGCCTATCTCACCCTACTGCGAGCTCTGCTTTAATAATCCTACTTAATCATTAAACCACAATAAGAGTAAGCCAAGGAGTATAAGGAAAGAGCCAAGCCAAGGCATATCAGAGCACTGCTCGGAATCTGAACCGAACTCCACTGGCTCCAGACAGAGGGAGCCCTATTAGGGAATAGCAAAGCTGTTGTGTGAGAGATCGGAAAGCTGTGCCACAAAATCTGTCTCTGTTGGGTCTGGTGGAAGGAGGCAGAGCCAGCTGTGAGCTGCTCCTGCTGATGCTGTGCAGTGTGCCCTATATACGTCCCCTCCCCAGGAGAGCAGCTTGTTATCTAGCACACACACACTCCATCTGAGCTGCACTGTTGACATAGATGCTTAAGGTTATTACCGAGTATAGCAGTGGGTGCTGTTTTGTTGTGTGGGTTTTGTTGTTTCTTTTTTTTTTTTTTTTTCTCCCCAGAATGCTTTACCCTTTACAAAGGGCTACAAAGAAAGCAATCCATCCACCTACTCATTGACCACCTTGCTACACGTTGTTTTACAGCAAACTGATCTTTTCTAAAGACATTTCTCACAAAGGTGGTGCTAAAAAAAAAAAAATAAAGGAAAAGCAGGAAGGCAACAAGAAACACGACTTGAAGAAGCACCCACCACCAGCCACCCACCTGGTGACACTGAGAACTGGTCCCATGGGCATACATTGGTTTCCCACTGATTCTGGCAAGATTCTCCATTTGTGCATGACAGACAGAACAGATTCGGTCCTCACTGCTTTGACTTTTCCAGGATGCTCAATTTATTTGTGCATTTCAGGAAACAGGACAGTACAGTCAGATGTCCTGTACCTAGTTTCCCATCTTCCCCCAAAACAGAAATAGCTGTAGTCTGAAAGCACCACCCATTCCAGAAGTTGACAGAGCCAAAGCCTTCCCAAGGCAAAGGACCAATGAATTGCCGGCGTCACCTGAATGAGGAGTGACTGAGGAACCTCACCATCTGTGCAAATTTGGCCAAAAAGACAAGTCAAGTCATTATTTCCAGACCAATATAAGAGTTTGGATGGGGGAATGCTCTCACCTCAGCTTTCTTGAAAGCAGGAGTGGATGGTATTGGTGTTGATGAGACGATTCCAGGATCTTAGTTACTATGCAGAGAAAAGACCCATTTTTTATAGAAATGGGGCACATGTTGCCTTGTCTCATTACCATGTCTTGTAGGACTTGCCTGCAGCATGGAAGCTTCCTGATATAGCTGTACAGTGCATTGTGTTGCTGTTACTGTAGTAACTTATTACTTGCACACCTTGTGTTGGCTTTATTGCTGCAGTACCTGACACAAATACACCAGACTGCCCACACATGCCATCACTACTGCCTTACTCCCCAAACTAATTTACTGCAGCGTCCTGTTGTGTCTTATTGCTGCATTACCAAAATGCTACTTTACTGCAGAGGCCTGTGTTACCTTATTGCTACATTTATCCTGGTATTATTATGTCAGCTTACTGTGGCTTTTTATGCCCTGCTACCATTTTATTACAGTACTCTATGGGATTTTAGCACTGAGCTATACATACATAGAATGTATTAATCCATTTGCCTTAGCCTAACATTGCACTGACCTGTCAAAACCTCCTCGTGCTTGTCCTGGTGCTGGCCCACTATGATGGTCATTAATGCTTTGGATATTCCATTATCCAAATAATAGTGTACAGCTGTATTTCACAGCTATAGCCCTGCAGGTATGGGATGCCTGGTGGCTAGCTCTCACAGCATGGAGATTGTAAAAGCTTTCCAAGCCTGCTTTTCATTGAAACAATGCCATTGAGAACATAAGGAGAGGTGAAAAACTGATTTCCTAACTCATCTTCTGGGCGATGAGGTAGCTGGAAGACATGGATGCTTATAAAGCAGCAGATTACTGCTTGCAGCACTCAGTGGGTGGTGCTCACTGGTGAGTGCGCAAGAGAAGCATCACTTGCAATAAGTGATGTCATTAAACAGCAGTAATTCAAGGATGCAGGTTGCATGGAAATACTTACACGTTAGCATTGTCATATGTGAAGTAAAAGACACGTGAACAGCCATTTGTATGTGCTCCCAGGAGGAGACCCTGTCTGATCTCATGATGTTTGTCTCAGAGAAATGTGGGCAGGAAGCTAGGAGGGGAGCTCTCCCCTCTACAGAGCATACGCAGCTCCATCCGCTCGGCTTGCCGCTGCTAAGCAGATTAGCTGTGCCAGTGTGCATTTAGATAGCAAGCTGTTCAGGATCCAGGCCCCCTGATGTATGCCCATATGCATACTCACTGTCCGCAGTTCCCCCATGCTCTTGGCTGTTCAAACCCAGCAAATTACCTACAGGCAGCACACAGCACGTTCTTAGGGGTGGCACAGGGGGACACGTTTGAATGTGCATGGCTGGACAACTGGGACTGTTGCACAAAGACTTACTACTACCAGAGGGGAGCCTTTGGCTGGATGGTCAGCATGGAATGGACAGGTCCTGCTGAGATGGTTTAGTGACAATCAGCAAAGATCCGAATGTCTCCATGAGAGGCAAAATGTTACCTGTATGTACGTGCACAGCCATGATGATTCTGCAGTCCTGGAGCTCTCATTTGCCATGTATTGCCATGTATGTAGGAGGAATTTGGTCTGAAGATCCCAGTTAATAGGCCTATTATAGGAACTAGGTAAGTGTAAACAACAAATACCGTACTCAGTACTCTACTGTATAGTCATGCAGGTGTAGAGTCCTATAGACCTTATGTAAAATTGATATCAAGAGCTGTCTGGGAAAAATAATTGAGGTATCAAAATGAGAAAATTCATGGGTAAAGAGGGAAAATTCTTTTACTGGTGGAAACTATGCTGGCCTGATTTTATGCATACATTAGCCTCAGATATTAGGATAATATTTGCCACAGAAATAAATACGGTTGGTAGCCAGCTGTCTACTTAGCAAGATAGATAATTTTGCCTAGATAGGAATGCAGACATGTACCCATATAGCAATTTCTACCACCTGCACACACACACACACACACACACACACACACACACACAAAACCAAAAAACAAAACAAAACAAAACAAAAACCAAACCAGCTTGGCTTGGCATAAGGGAAGAAGACCAAGCGTCTATTTTCACATACACTTCAGATCTGAACTGCTTAAAAAGTACAGGCTTCATGGTACTAAGTCAATTGAAATTGAAAATTTTGTATATAGGCAGTATACTGTATGTGAATGCAATCCATTTTACATATCTGCAGCTAGTATAATGTGAGTTTTGTCATTAACCAAGTCACTTCAGGTCTGTCTTCATCCTAACCTCTGTAATACCCACGTTCTGAAACAAACTATTGGGTCATCTCTTGCATTTGTATTCACGGGCTCTCCATCAGGTGAAACACAGGCACCCAAGCATCTGCACAGCCACAAACTTCTTCTGACAAGCCTTTCTCCATCAGATCTCTCCTTGCTGCAGACTGAATTTTGCTCTCCATTACACATGCCTACAGCAGAGTTACTTTCCCCTGTATACGCATGAACAGATTTTGGCCCACTGTAATCAGGGCTAAATTTCCTCTAAGTGGTTCAGTTCTACCTACTTGGAATAAAACTTGAACATCCATCATTAAGTAAGTATGCAAAACTTCAAATAAATAGAAAACCAAATACAATAGAAAACAACTCACTTTTAAATACCGCATGTGTGTGTCTGTGTGTTTGTGCATATGTGCGTCATACATCTAAAACACAACTACGTCAGGCAGTCTGGCACTAAACGTACATGCAGAGCAATCCCGCCGATGTCGGAGGATGTGCACCAAGATCAGTCTGACGCAGTGGGGCAGATCCTCAGGTGATGTAAGCCACTCAAAGTCTCCTGCCTTTGGACGAGGATCTGACCATCATCTTTGGACATGCTACATGCCATTGGAAGGACAGCGAGTGACAAACTTAATGAGGGCCATTTTTTCCTGATATTTTAAAGGAGGAGAGACATAGGAAATTAAAAACAAAGCTAAAGTCAATGGATCTGCAGGAGAGATGCATTTGATACTTTGTGGAAAGGAGCAGCAGCTTCCAGCAGATATTTTATTGGATCCAGATGGCCACAGGAAAAGGAGCAAATGGGATTGCAGTGGCATCTTTTATAGCCGTGTCTGTGCTAGGAAGAGAATAGGTGAAGCAAAACCACTGATCTCTCTCAGTTCCTCTTTCTCCAAGCAGTGGTGAAGTCTGTTTCCTCAAATAACAACACACGAAGCCATTGTCTTGTTGCTTCCTGTGTACTGTGGCTTGTGCTCCTACAAACCCAAGCAGGAATCCAAGTCCCCATGCAGAGCTCGGTGTCACTACGAAGCTGTGCAGATAAAGTATTGATGTAATTGGTGACAGGCGGGCTGTCCCTCGCTGAGCTGCTCTCTGCTCCTGCTCTCCCCCGTGGCACCCTGCCCTCCCTGGTGAGGTGGCAGACTGGTGGGGTGACTGTCAGGAGGACTGCATCAGGCCCGTCAGGCGCTTGCTGGCCAGAGACTTTCCCTGGAGGAAGGCACAGACAAACAGACAGACAGGAGACCCACAGTGTGAGTGAAGCAGCTGCCACGAGATGGGGACTGTTGGACAGTTTGGTGAGGGTTTTTCGGTTACCTGCAATTTTACCCCTGGATTTTGCAAGGTGAGTTGTGGCTAACTGGCCTCAGTCACTGCTTGTCCACCCCTGCAGACAACACTTGTCCCTTGTCTCAACCCAGATATTGAACTGTTGACTGCAACTCTTTGAATGTGACCATCCAGCCAATTCCAACTAGAGAAGTTGTTTGATCACCTTGCAACAAATTCAGAGTGCAAAGGGAAGGAAAATCAGAACTGGCATGCAGTTTATACCCACAAGGTACGGAAAATCAGTAGTTTAGGGTGGTAATTCACCCCAATTACTCTTAAAAACCAGGTGGCCACATCCAAATCACCTACTGAGAATAGTCCTGTGTTCGTGACTCCTGTTCTCAGACTCTTAAGTGTGGCATTTGGTCCGGGCCAAACCTCTGCCAGGGATCATACAAGCAGTTTGAACAGATCCGGGTCTGTTCTCTAGATTAACACATTAACATTCCAAGAAAAAAGGACCCGTCTTTTGTTTCCT
Organism: Lagopus muta; assembly: GCF_023343835.1. NCBI lineage: Eukaryota > Metazoa > Chordata > Aves > Galliformes > Phasianidae > Lagopus > Lagopus muta. The sequence continues at coordinate 26,524,916 of NC_064438.1, forward strand.
CATCTCTTCCCATTCAGGACTACAGCAGATGGATGCAGTAGCTCTCTGCAGAAGCCTGATGTTACCACTCAAACGTGCAGCCTTTATCAAGCAATTTGCTGGGCTGACCACATGACCACACTCTGCTGTGACAAACAGTGCTGTCGCTTGGACCATCCCTCCTGGGATGGGAGTGCCACCACCGCCATTTTGTAGGCTCTCTCCTGGGGCCCAGCTGCTGTATGGCACTGCTGCTGCTTAAGATAAGCCTACTTTCTTTCACTGTAAATCAAATTCTCATTTTTGAACAAACTCCTGGGGAGCTTGGGCCAGTGCAATCCCAGGGGGTGGGTAAGTCCTCTGCAGGAGCTGCAGGCATGGTCAGCACACACTGCTATTGTGAACACCAGTGAAAGGGTGCTGAGGAAGCACTGATTCTTAAGCCCAATTTGAAGGAAAAGAAGGTAAACATCCAGATGTTAACTTCTGGAGCCATAACATGGATGGTTTTAGGAAAAAAAAAATAATATTTATACCTGTATTTGGATAGCTCCTTAGGAAAAAAACCAATGAATACTCATTGGGTTTTTATAATGGCCCTAGATAATGGCAGCCAGTCAGCTTCTCTGTTATCTTCTCTGTGGCAGGCAGCTGGGGACACGCCAGCTCCCGCCTCAGCACCTTGTTTGGCAGTGCAAGATGCTGCAGCACTCCCTCACAGCTTCCTTTGGCACTGTGGACGTAGCTCCTGGCTCTGCAGTGGGCTCGATTCTGTGGGTCTGGCCCAGTCTTGGCTGGCACAGCAGCAGCAAGATGGGTAGAAAAAGAAGCCAGCACACATGGATTAACACTGGGAGAGCTTTAGAATACATACTGCACTGCTTTGTTTCCTCAGTGGTCTCCAGCCACACACACATTTGTTCTAACCCAAGGATCAGCCTCACTTTTGGGGCCTGAATGGGGTGAGCACCTGCAGGCTGAATGTTACTGGTCTGTGGGCACCTGATTTGGGATTTTTCTTCTCAAAGATATACCAACTGGTCCCTCTTATTTCTGCTTCTTTTTAATCTTCCCATACTTCCGTAGCACGAGGTTCAGAAGGAGACACAGCACATTTGGGAATGCTATACTTAGCTTTCCACCAGACAGATACAACATAAACCCCAGCTCGTGCGACATGCTTCAGCGTCCCTGGAAAGAAGCGCCCCTGCAGTGGGGTGGCCAGCTGACAAGCGAGGCTGGCCCACGTCACCTCAGATGGCCGGGGTAAGACACATACCTGTATCTTGGGTATCTACAACATAGCTGGGTGCACAGTATGCCAGAGAACTTCAAGGGTCCTTTTGGGTCTGACCTGGCGTTGGGTCAGGATTCCCTTAGTGAGATCACTGACAGGTAGATGAAGTTTTAGGTCATTACAAAAGACCTCACATTTTCTTTAAACGGGCTCAGCCAAGATAAACGATTTTTTTCCTTCCACTGTCTTTGCTTAGCAGGAAGCCAGCTCCTGGCCCACATTTCTAGCTCTCCTTTCCCCAGTGCACAAAAATGTCTATAGCTCCTGCCTTATTTCCAGAAGTTTCACCTAAGCTTTGCTGACAGAGCACAACGTCTTGAGCTCAGCACACTACAGCGCTTCTTTTACTCTGTCATACAGAGTGCAACCTTACAACCTGGAGTAACCTAAGGAAAAAGTCAGGGAATTCTTAATAGACCTTCTGAAATTTCCCCCCAGAAGGGGGTTTCCAAGTTTTGGGGCCCACCCTCCCGCTCAGCCGTGTGCCTGGGAGGGGACCAGCTGGCCCCGGGATTAGCAGGGCTCTTACCACACCCTGCCAAAGCGACCCACAGGCTACTGGATGTACACAGCACTTTCTATGGCTGAACAGCTACAAAACTAAAATATAAAATGCAATTAGCAGTTATCTGAATGAAGCAGAATTCAGCAACTTAACACAGGCAAAAAGCAAGCAAGAGGGGGAAAAGCCCATCTGGGATTGACAGAAAAACTAGGCAGATCTCCTTTCAAATCTCTTGCACAAGCCACCACTTTCCACCTTGCTCTTTTCTTTCCTCTACCACAGGCAGCACTTGGCCTAGTAAGAGAGAAGGCAGGGGATGTGAATTGTCTTTTTTTTGTAAGTAGACAGTTTAGTTTTGTCCCATACCTGTGGTTTCACACAAGCGGCATGCTGTGCCCAGCACACAGTGCAGCTCACATGCACAGCATGCAGTCACTCACCACCAGCAGCATGCACAGGCCAGCACTCCCATGCACCCCATCAGGCACTTACCTTAACATCGGGTGGTGTTTGTCCCCAGTAGTGAGGCCGAGGAAGCGTGTGGGATGCTTCTGGTGCTCAACTCTTTACCACAGCAACACAAAGCACTGTCATGCCTCTCCACTCCACACTCCTCACCCACCCACTTAGGACTCTGCTACAGCTGACTCCACTGATTGCTCTCCATCCCCTTCTGCTCCCTGGTGCTGTCCCTTCCCCAAACAGAAGGATCGCTTTCCTGGGGGAGAGGCCATCTCCCGGGGAGTAGTACATCTCCATCCCTCTGTAAGACCTCAGCAGAGGACTGGGACTGCTCTGTGTACCGCTGGAGGTGAGCAAATCTCCCACCAGCTGCAATTTAAGCTTTTTCACATGCTGACAGGCATGACGCAATTCCGTAACTTCTAGCTACTGCACTTTGACAACTCTGGGAGTGGGCAGGCAGTGTCCTGCAACCAACCAAAGGAGAAGATTTCCAGTGCCCTAGCCCTGCCAGTACTCCTTGATTGTCAGTGTTAGGGTACATCTTGGGGAAATCTTATTCTAGTGTCATTTAAAAAAAATTCTTTTATTAGACTTTTTTTTTTTTTCATGAGAAGATACACTGCAAACATAAAATAAGCAACACAAATTAACAAAGTTAAGTACAAAACAGAGTTAAAAACATGAACAATAAAGGAAAATAACTTAGTTCAGTGCAAAATAAATACAAACTATGAACAGATATCACTTAAAGAAGCACACAGACTATCATGGACAACACCATCAACTCCATGCTGACACAGACTGATCCCTGGAGCTGCTGTAGAGGGCAAGCACAACAGCAGCACGCAGGATGCTCACCCGTTGCCACCAGCACCATCTCAAGAGTCACCCCAACATGGGGCAGCATGAGCCTGCTGCTGGTACCAAGGTGCCTGAGCTGCTCTGCATTGCTGCTGCTCACAGCTCTGCTAACCAGGGTCAGGCTTCTACATCTGACATCTCCATTTCAATTTATCCCCTTTTTCAATTAATATGATGGGATATAAAAGCAGATCAGTGCTGTAGTCCAATTAAAATTGGTATCATCCATCCCTGCCTTATTTTTTGAGATTTTCCCATGCTTTCTAAGCAGATGCTATGCTTTGCTTTCAGAATCCCTGGTGCACCACTACATGTAAAACAAACAAGGAACATATATGAGCCCAGTACTCACCAACTCTTTAAACAGCTCCAAGAATGCTGGAGCTCTCCTCTGCCTTCCCAGCAGCACCGGGAAGGTGGATGCATCCCCACTTCTGCTGGGAAGCATGTTGGGCCCTGCGTATCTAAGAATGTGTTAGGGCCCATTTTGGCATTAGTTCAAGCAGTCTGTGTACTGCTCCAACTCATCCTGTGGAGGGATGACCCTAAGAGACCACACAGTTCCAGTGCCAATGCTCACCAGGTGCTGCATGGTGCAGATAGCCCAGATCCTGTCCAGTAGAGAACTTCCCAGGCAAGTGCAGCTCAGTGGTGTTTGAGAACCTGCCTGAAAATGTGCCCCATCCCTGTTTGTTTTACAGGGCCTTTCTAGGTGTCAGCCCATCCCTGCTACCATATGCCTGTTTAAAAGATGCTGTCTGTTGGTGCTAGAATATCAGCCTGGCTGAAATCACAGAAGGGCCCAAGCCCTCTCCCCAGAAATCCTTACTGAGGTGGTGATTCTGTAACCGCAGCATGTAGAAGGTAGTTTTATCTTCTTGAATTTGTATGCAGCTGGAATAAAAGGCAGTAAATGGATAGTAAGCATATCCTGAACTCCAAATAGGGCCTTTCATTCAGAAGTATCCCAAAGATGGTGCAAGCAGGGATCACTCACCCAGTGCAGGAGCAGTGTCCTCTGGGGCCAATGCAGTGGCCATCCTGTGCCAGCAGAACCACACAGCAGCGTTTTAAGGGTAGGAAGTGAAGAGTAACTTACCCACGAGAAATGAAGAATACTTATCTTTTGAAGTAGACCTGCACACCGAATGGATAACACAATGTACATGCAATACATGCAACCCGCCATTTCCTGAGCTGAGCGTGCAGCATAAACCTATCCAGCCCACACATTGTACAGGTAGGGCACCCTGTGGGTACCAGGAACAGATGTAGTGCACACCAGCATGCAGAGACCTGTCAGTACGTGCACTTACGCCCCAGGCATGCGGCTCCAAGCAGGGCTAGCCACTGACTGGTTACTGCACATAACAGGCAAGTTGTCAGTGCGCACTGGGTCCCCTCATGCTTCACGTATGTTCTGGTGCTTCCCACACCTATAGAATGCAAGAACCTTTTCCCAGTAGAGACAGTATTTGTTAATGATTTGAGTACTGGAACAAGCAAATTTTCTTTTTAAGTAAGACAACATCCAAAGATAAAAATAATCCTTTTTCCAGATGGCTTTTCTTGGTGCCAAATCTAAGAAGCTTTGGCATCCATTCCTACATCCTTCCCTTCTAACTGTCTGTTCCTGACACCCATTTCATCAGCATTTCAGGGTATCACCTTCTACTATCCACACTTCGTCTCACTGTATTTTCTAGCCATAATGGCTTAAACTTTTGGCTTTATTATATTGCAGGTCATGAATACTTTCCATTCCCTCAAATGCAGTTATCTATTTATGCAATTAAGTAGAGCTGTGAAAGTAAAAAAGTAGAAAAGCTGGTAAGTTTATGACAGTTCTATGACATTATCAAGGAGCAAGCTGAAAAGAGAAATGATGATATCAGGCAGCAATTCCTCCTATCCCGTGAACTGTGTTCATGGTTAGTATTTGTAACACATCATGGTGACATACAACTGCACAAAATATACAGTTCATCTGAGGAAGGTAAGACCCTCCTGATACATTTTACGTGTGTGACTTCATACTCATGAATTAGGAATAAGGACTGGGAGAGTCAGAGTGTGACTTGGACTTTGATCCAACAGCAGACAAAACAAGAGGACACGCAATTCTGAACAGCAAGGGCCAGTAACAGTGGCCAAGGGATGCAGTCAAGGGTTGGGAATATAGGAAAGTGAGAGCAGGGGTAACAAGACATAGCTGGAGGAGAATACTGCTGAAAGCATCTGGGAAGGGACAGCCACATAGGCAGGATAGACAACGAGGCTATTGTAGCTGCATAATGCAAGGGAATAGATAAACATGGACAAAGCATGGGACTTGAGGTTTTGCAGAGAACAGTAGCTTCACCACACTGAATTGGGATAAACATACAGGCCTGAGCCAAGGACAGTTCAGCATGAAATCACTAAGACGTACCAGAAAACTAAAGTAGAGGAAGTGCTACTCTGAAAATACTGTTTGAATCACTGCAAGAAGGAGTGCACTTCAGACATCAGGCAGAAATTATATAAAACAAATATAAAATATAGGCTCTCCAGTAATATTCTTAGAAAACGCACCCTTTCACAAGAAACTATGGAAGGACACTGGCTTTACAGACACCAAGGAATTACGTGTGGGACTCTGTCTGCAAGGCTCCTGGATGAGAATGCAAACACCAACTGCTGCTACCTCATAGACTTGAAGCAGCTCCTGCTGACCAGTCCCTGCCTGCTGCCTCCTGCAGTTCTGTCTCATACAGCTAACGAAGCTGAGCCCCTCTGTCAATTCAGTTATTCACCTATGACTGAGAAAGGAAACAATCCTTGGTCTTCATTGACTTGCTGTCCTGTACAAGATGCTCCATTCATAATGTCTAAGGTTCTTTAAATGAAAGCTCATTAGAGAAATTCTATTCTTCTATTCTTAACTCACAGCCCAATCCCCATGTAAACCAAACACAGACCACCTTTTCTTTCACCTCATTCTTTCTGCAATGTGTTTAATTTGTCACTTGGAAATATCCCTCGATTCCTTGGATACATTTCACAGTGCATCTCTCTTCTGTACCTGATATCTTCTACTACTCTAAATTTAAAGTAAATTTCCGGAGTCTCTTAGTCTCACTGCATACTTGCATTTCCCCTAAAAGTTACCAGGAGGCTCCTTTTCCTATTAAATATTTCACTTCTTACGAACTTTTACAATGAAAGATAAAATACAAGCTGTAGTTTACCGTATCCAAACATAGGTTGCAAGCAGCTATGATGTGCCTCTACAAATCATGCCAGAGCATATGCTGCAGTGGCCAACTACTACTTGAGGAAGGAGGTAGGGCAAAGAAAACACAGGTAAGAGATATCCCATAGACTCCAATATGTAGCCAAAAATCTTTGCATTTGCATTTTTGGCTCCCCATGGCAGCTGCTGGTTTCACCTGGGAGCTGCCAGGTCCTATCACTCTTCTCTCATATTCCACTGATGGAAGAGCAAAGCAGGAACTTTTTCATCTTATTCAGGAACAGAGCTTTCTCGGCCCAGGAACACAACAACTAACAGCATGTGATCTCAAATGATTCAGACAGAAGTTATGACAATTCCAAACAAACGCTATATCCAATATCTGGCAACATTCTTAAAGCACAGAAATTGAACTCTGGCACTCTCAAAAGCCCTGTGCGTGCCTTTTGTTCACAAACAAGTGCCAGTTGGGAATAAAGTGTAGAGATGTGCTCAATACTAGGTCAGTGCCTCAATACTGAGTTAGAAAATTTAACACCAGTTTACTTAAGAGAGATAATTCCTTCCTTGGAATAGTGTGATTTTCAAAAGTTCAAAATCAAGTCAGAATATCACGGCCCAGGTTTATCACTTGAAGTTACCTGCTGAGGCCAGTATCCCCATAATCCCTGTTATTGCTGAGTAACCACTGCTGCTTTGGAGAGAGAACTCAGGATGCTGCAAGGTGCAACAAAGAAAAATAAAAACAAACACTCTTGTTTCCCCTTCCATTAAATGGCCACCAGCACAAGTTAGGAATAAACTTGGTAGCTTCCTCTATGAGACAACAACACCAGTGGTTTCCCTAAACGTACTCATTAAAATATATTTTCCTTCCACTCTTGGCCCTGAAGGATCATCTCAGCTTACAAGAACTAAGCTTCTGTCTGATTATTAAATCATTTCTAAAGCAGATGGGAAACTACTGTGGTTTAAACAGCTAGGCTGAGACTGCATAGCTAAAAATAGTATAGCAGGCTCCTTTTAATTAGTAAGATGATCAGATATGACAGAAGAGAGAGATGTAGATATATGGATTTGTGTGTGTGTATGTCTTTAAAATTAAGTTATTACCTCAGTAACAAGTATTATTTATAACATATATGATACATGATGTCTGATTTTTATGATGTCATTTATCTTCGCTTGGGCAAGAAGACAGGCTAACTCTGCTTTCATAATGTCAATCCTTGCTATATTCGAAAGGAAAATTGTAATAAGATAAACCTGCCACCGTGTGCAGTGCCATCATTTTTTAAATGAGGTGGATTAGTAAGTGCTCTGGTGCAACAGACTGTCAGATCTGCAGTGCGTTGCCCAGAGCGAGTGCGGCTCCCTGAGGCCGACCGTGTCCCTTGGCGCACATGGAAGAGCCAGCCCAGCTTTGCACCTCTGTCTCTACAGCCGGGAGCCAGGCATAGGGCTGAACTGGACACAGACTGCTATGTCTGCCCTACTGCTGTGCTGCCCATGTACTTTTGAGGACTCCTCAAAGCTTGAATGGTGCATCTGGGAGTAGAATTTGCTACTCAGTGTAAATATATCGGTATAGTTTATTTAAAATAAATAAATAAAAAAATCTTGCCTGTTCCTCTTTCTGGCAAACTCTTACAAAGTAGTAAATATGCAGATGGGCACAGTGATATATTTTGTATCAACATGCTTCAAATGTGTGCATATGCATTAGCTATATAAATACATTCCTCAGGAAGCCTGCCAGACATATACTACAAAGCTCTGCATTTAGTTTGTTCAGAAAGAACCCCTCCAGGTTTATCTGCTGTATGATAGCTCACACTTACCTGCAGTTTCCTCTTTTCTATCTGGATGTACAAATGTTTCATATTTATACAGTGTGTGTACACATATAGCATGCATATATATTAATGTACACAAACACATAGAGACAGGCAAGTAAAAGCATATGTACTGTATATACACAGTCCAACATCTTTGTTATAAAGCTGAATATCACAGCGGTATGCCAAAACTGTATGGCATATCAAGTCAAAACATACTTGATACTAAACAACACCAGAACAACTTGTTGATATACCTTCAGTGCTAGCTCCCTGCTGCCCCATGAACACTGCTGATCCCATCCTTCACACTTCCCCTGCCTCTGCCAGCCCTTCCCACCAAGCCAGCTGTGCTACTGCAAGAGGGGGGCACCCCAGGATACATGCACAACACTGGGAGAAGAAGAAAGCCAAGAATTGCCCTCTTTCTCTAGAAAATCTTTAGGGCCCAAGTAGCTGAAGATCAGAGATTGGTGAAGGATGAGAGGAGAAGACCTCTACCCATTGCCCTTGAGGTCTCACCATCCCATTATCTGAGAGGTTTAAAAGTGTCATGTTTCTTGCTGTTACCGCACTCCTTTTCAGGTGATGGTACTATGAGCAAGTCAGAGGGTATCATCCATCACTACTTACATGAGTACTGACACACGGGGGCAACAGAGGGAGCGGCTGCAGTGTAGTGGATGGCTACGTATATATATATACATTTGGCAGCACGAATCATGCATGGAGGTCAGTATGGATACAGCTGAAATGGTGGGTGCTACTAGAATCATGCTTTTCTGAGTCTTTGCACAAGGAAAAGCCAGGACACATTCTGTAGTGGGCACATAGCAAAAAGACATCCATCCGTTTAATTCTGGACACAAATCAGTTTACTTTTGCAGCGATGATTAGCTGGAATGAGCACTGCGATGGAATTCTGCTCCCCACCCACCCCGTTTTCAGAGCTCCTATTTAGATGAGCTACAGTACTAAAAGAGAAGCTGTAAAGATGCTATCTGCAAACATAAAGTTGAAATAAAAAGATAAACATCCGCATTCCCCCCAGTGAAAAATGGAGTTCTGAAGAAAGGGAGGAGGGAGAAGAAAAAGAACTTACCATGCTGCGAGTGAACTTTTCTAGAGAAGTTCTACGACCTTGCTCATTCTCTGGCTTAACGGGGAATAAAGTGGGGAGAAAAAAATACAGAAAAAAAACCCTTCAGCTTAAATGCAGTTTTTCAAAACAGCAGCAAAATATAAGGAAGCAGCAAGGGGAAAAAATTGTAAAAAAAAATTGTAAAAAGCAGAAATCAATGTTTGCAACTGCAAACATGAGAAACCAAAACCCCTTACAGAATGAGAAACATCAGTACTTCTACTCTTGGAGAATGTCACCTTTCCTCCCGTGAGTTTTTTGAATGGATCAAACAGCATCTGTGCATTGCTGTGTCTCACAGCTATTGGTATTGATTTCATGTTCATTGAATTTTCCTTCTGTAGCTGTTTGAGCTGGGACCTCTGATTCTGGTTAACATCTGCCAAACAGCTGATTGGAGACTGCTGTCTACTTACTTCAAGAGATGAAAAAACACAGCAACTTTTACAACATTAAAAAACAGTGTGTGAGTGAATACAGTGCTGGAAGGAAATCCTATCGAACTCATTGCCAGGGAACTATGTACTCCTCTACTTATCCAGAGGACACAAGCAGATTTCCAGTACGGTTGGCTACGTCAAGATATGAGACAGCCTTCACATGTCAATGCAAGGCCATGTAAAGACACAAGCCAATTTGGGGCACTGGCATTTTTCTATCTGAGTCCAGAACTATTGATATGCAAGAAGACATTCAACTTAACTGCAAGAAGACAAGTGTATGTATCATGGCTCTGTTAATGTATCCATGAGAACTCTGCTCACCGTCACATTTCAATTCATTTGACAACAAGGAGATCTAACTGTCATTAAAAAGGAACTAAATAATTTATTGTCATGTATGTTGGCATATCTAGTAGAAAAAAATTGTTATGGAGCTGAGAAAAAACTCAATAATACGAAGCACAGCTCACTACAGTCAGAAAACTGTGAGCATTGGTGATTTCCAGGAGAGAAAATAATTTCAGTATGGTGAGTCGGTGAAATGGAGATAATGAGATGGAAGTAAAATGGCAGTGAAGGGGATAAGAAGCTGTTTTTAAGAGAAAGCCACAGCAATGAAGGTGCATAATACTGCACTGGAAATAAGCATTGCACTGGAGCTCCTCATCAGATGATGTATTAAAATGTTGGAGAGTGGCAGCTCATTACACCTTGCCTCTGAGACCTAAAGCAAGGGATGGGTGGGAAGGGAACAACAAGAAGAACAACAGCAAAATAGGGTGAGGGGGTCCCCTGGGAAGAACTTCCACAGAGATCTCTGACAGGGAGTTAGAAGAAATGCCAGCAGGAAACACATTTTCAGCAATGCTCTTACTGTGATCAAGCTCAGCTTTTCTCGTAGATGCATCACATTTGGGCTGCTCCATGTTGTGGCCATGGTGCTGTGAGGATAGGGACATCAGTTCTCATCCTATGTGACAGATATCACCTCAGCCAGTGTTGAGAACAGAGCCAAGGCACACATCAGGTGACAAGACAGGCTCTGTGGCTGATGGGGAAGCAGGGACATACCCTGGCTGCCACCAGGACAAATCCACAATTTCACCCAGGGAAACAAACACCTTGACAAAAGACAGTGCTCTGCTAGGCTCCATGGAGCAAGGTACTTGGAGTCTGCAGCATCACATTGCTACAGGTTGGAAAACTGGCCGTTTAAGCTGAAGCACTGGAATGCACTGGTGACAAAGGAGATCAAGCTGATGAACCTGGTCTGCACAGTCTCCCTGTACCTACTGCCAAAATGCAGTGTCTTTGTTCTTGCTTCAAGCACAGTGATGCAGCTTCCGGCCTTGCACAAATGCAGGTTGGTGGTCTCCAAGGATGCTGAGCACCTCACTGTGTGCCAAGAGCTCATCTAGCACAGGTCACTGTATGTGAGGCCATTTTCCTACCGCAGCTGAGGACATTGTGGGGAAGCAGGCATAGGTCACCCCAAAGCACAGATGTGCCCCACAGAAATGCCTTGCAAGCACAGGCTGCAGCAACGCCGCGCCTTGGCATGGGGACAGGAGGCTGGGACCAGCTGAGTGGAACAATCATTCCCATAGCATCCAGCTCTGAGTCAAAGTGTGACATTCTCTAATAAAATAAAAAGCAGCTGAGGCTGGCTGGCTACAGAGCGATGAGCTGGCACGAGTAGATTTCCTGGCAGTGAGCAAGGGTGCTGGTGCATGGCTCCCCAGCTTCCCCTGCCTGCATCCCACCAGCAAAGGAAAGGAATAATAAACAAAAAATAAAAATAAAAAAATGAAAAAAAAAAACAATCAAGAAAAGAGACAGGCATTTCTGTATCCCGTGAACACATCTTGGGTCCAGCCCAGAAAGTGCTGGATGAGACTATGGACTACAGAGGTACAGCACAATGGCAGCATTTGCACAAACACACACTGCTACTGCAAAGTGCCACATGCACAAGCCAGGTCAGGCAGTCCTTGTAGGTGCAGAAAGGAAGGGAGCTATCCTTGCCGTAAACACAGCAGCTAACAACAAAGGACATGAGTATTTGGATAAAGTGTGAAACCATCACCCCTGCTGTAGATGAACACGTCAAGCCAGGTGGGTGCTGAAAAACAGATCTTGTCAATTAGCCATTCACTAATTATTGACAATTTCCTCTGAGTTTTTCTTTTTCCACAATTATTTATCTAACCATCCTGATTTTAAGTTCCTTTGTGTGGATTCTGCTGGCATAGAATTGCATAAGTAGAAAATCTTACGAAAACCAGCTGACACTAATTATTAAAAGTAATTAGGAGAAAATTGTTTAGCATCTTTATAGCATTCAAGCCAGTCCACTGAATCACACTGGTCATATGCACCCTGATGGGACCAAGCAAGGATGGCATCTGCAGTGGGAAGCCATACAGAGAATTGGGACAGAGGCTCCAGATAAAAGCAATGCTTCAAAAAGCGTACGCTAAAAAGGCAGCCTGCCCTTCCTGGCATGAAGCTCTGAGCCACCACCTTGCTGACATTTTTGCCAGGGACTTGAAAAGGAATCAGAAAATGCATTCAAAAGCTCAGTCCTCTGAACTGCAGGTCTGCAAAATTCCTTCCTTCCCTCCCAGGATTCATTTTGTTGGCTACTGAAGGAGAAAACCATGTGTTGCAGAGGGATGCTGCTGCACGAAAATGAAGGGTAGTCACTTCCCTGACATCAGCTCAGGAAAAGGCTAGAAGCATGTCCCCAGCTTCTCAGGCAGCCATTTGTAAATGTTCAATGGGAAAAAGCAAGAGCCACGGACAACGCTACCATACGACTGAAAAAGTACTTTGCATCTTTTTGTTCTGAACACAGGGAGCTCACCTTTTGGTGCCAGCTGATGAGGGCAGTCCTGCACAAAACCCTGCAAACACCAGTCTGCGCCTGCCGTGGTGCGGAGCTCATTCCTGCAGCCCCTGTGGGACACTCCCGTGCCTGTGGGAAGCCACCACGTGCCCGACAGGAACATGGGAGCTGTAGCAGTTCGGCCACTGGTCAAGCTGGCAGTCAGGTGGAAATGCCCACCAGAATCACTGCTTCACCTTCTTTTCGTGCACAGTAATGGAAAGCACATTGAGGTCTTTCCTGCTCCTTTCACAGAATCAACCAAGTTGGAAAAGACCTTCAAGATCGTGAGGCCTCGCAATCAGCCCCATGCCCTCTGCCTTGCTCACTATGAAGCCAGCATGGAGACGGTGAATGGGGGCCAGGCCAGGCCCTCAGCCCTTTCTCCTTCCCAGTGTGCTACTTCCAATCAAACCCATGCCAGAGGCTGACCTCCTGCTCCCTGCTGAGCTCCATGAATCTGCAGGATGGAGGCCAATAGTATTGTGGTTTTAATAATGACATTGTGAAGAACAGAGGGGAAAAAAAATCCAAAACAAAATAACAAACAATGTATGCCTGGTCTGTATGCAGCCTATGTCCTCCACTACCACACATCAGTTGTGCAGTGTATCTCAGTCCTGGCCTGGAACTTCCCTCATATCTCTCCCTTTCATTACTGCACTCTCAGAGCAGGGAGTGGAAGCTCACATGTGTGTGGTTATTGTACAATGTGGAACTTATAGTGTTTTCCAAACTCCAAATCCCAGCATCCCAACAATGTCACGCATCTTTTGAGGCACTAAGGAAGCCTTGAGATGTCTCCACTGAGCAGGTAGCTCTTATTCTTACATTTGACAGAGAATAGAATATGAAGCAGAGTAAAGCTGAACTTTCTTTTCCTCCCAAGACCACACAAGAATGTAAATGGGGGGAACTAAAGGATACACATGGATTTTGTGGTTCCCAGTCCTGTGCTTTAGCCACACAGCAGTCTTTTCCCTTGTCCTGCCATCTCAGCTTACCACGACCCAGTGCTGCAGGGCTGAAAATGCCATAAGACATAAACACACCCGTGAAATATTCATGCGTGAATATAAGCCATAGGCATTCATGTACTCCGTGCATACAACTCTCTTTGCCCAAGTCCAGTTGGAACAGTGCTGTTCTTCCAAAAAAATGTATTTTCTGTAATGTAAGTAATATTGGTATTGTATAGAGGCAGCATTAGGACACTGTCTGGTGGATAAGACATATTCATGCTCCTGACAGACATACCTCATCAAGCCTTTAACAACTGCAGTGAATTTCTGCTCACATCAGTAAAGCCAGGACTTTGTGTGCAGGCTCTAAACCAAATCCTCCACCCATGCAGGCTTCGACAGCTATGTTTCCTTCCTTCTGATTTCCAGATATTTACAGGAATTTTAAATGGATGCCTCTCAAACCTGCACCAAAAGCACTGACGCTCTTACCGTGCAGCTCAGTGCACAGAAACTTCATGTTCTTTCTGTCAGCATTTGTGTACCTATGCTGCCTTGGAAATGCTCACTTGCTCAACACAATGCAACATGATTGCTAAGAGCTAGGCAGATTCTGGAGTAACATCAATTCCCATCTTGCACAGTGTGAAGCAGGTGAGCAATGCATCTACACAGAACTACATATCACTGCCTTTTTTGCACCTATGTTTACTTGTGCACCCACAGCTCTTTCTAACAGAAACTTGATTCTTACTTTCACGGCTGTGTTAACATAACACCAAGGCCTGCTCCTCCAGCAGTTTGCGGGGGGGATGAGGATGTCATGCTGACACATCCAGGCCTTGATCTGACAGCAAACAAGGACTGCAGAAAAAAGCCTCTGGTTTGAATGGGCTCAGCTGGGAGGAGAAAACCCTTCTGCTTTGAAGCAGATGAACCCTTATGTGTTCAGCGGAGGGAGGATGGGAACGACATGCCAAAAGCTGATAGAGAAGAGGATGGCAAAGGTTTTTATGCTTTATGCTATCAGAGGACTTTGCATTGCACTTCCTTCTTTCCCCACCACCTCTGAACTCTAAGAAGACCTAACCTTTTCAAATACAAGCAGCGCTGCACAGTGCTGTCTCAAATCAGACATTCTGAAACAAAGGGCTGACTGCTGCCCTCCATTACCGGCCCCATGCCACCTGCCTGCAGTCCCAGGCATAGCGGACAGAGGGGTTTGTCTCCTTCTGTCACACTGCGCATGCTTTTAGGATACACAGTGACAATCAGGACAAAAATACCACTGGGATTTCATGGTATTGTGCCAGTGCAACAAAATTTGGCAGCACACAGAGAATGCAGCAGAAAAACAACAGGGAAGATGGTAATGAGAAAACCCACGCTCAGGCTGTAGGAGCCAGTTTATGAGTGGTCCTGGAAGTCAAACAGAAGAGAGACATACAAATGTTAATATGCATGCACACGAACACACATGGACACACAGACTTACAGGAGTCAGGAGGTGCAGGAAGCATCTGAATACAGCTACTGGTGCAGAGAGCTGTAGATTACCTCCCAGCCCCTTGGAAAGGATGGGCATTTGGGCAGGAACTGCCACACACCAGGTAACCACTCCTTCATTACCTTGAACTGGGGGTTCCTGGCAGAAATGCCGTGCTGGCAAAGCACATGTGGGTGCCAGCAATGCTAAAGAGCTCAAAATCAGCTGACCTGTAAAAAATGTGGCTGAAACCCTTAATTGTTGCATGGGTTGCAATTATTTCCTGTCTCCAAGGAAAAAAGAACTATCTTTTTCATGGCCAGAGCAAGGGAAAATGAGAATGGAAATCACTACAGGGCAGTCTAGAGGTAAGGCATCCAAAGGAAAGATCACCTGGTGAGACTGAGGAGGTGAAAACCAGAATGGGTGAAATTTGCAAGACCAATTAATAGATTGATGAGTTCTGCTTCTCATACAGACACCATCTACAGAAAAGGCAATGCAGTTTTAATTGCCTGCACTGCATTTGGGAGGCTGTTGTGCAAGACAAGCAAATTTCTGGGTGTTGTTTTTTGGTTTTGTTTTTTTTGTCTTGGGCCATCCTACTTTCCCAAAAACATGTGTTGAGGTTGTGCATACGGATGCCATACTCTGTGTCCCTGGTGAAGAAAGCAAAAGTTCTCATTAAATAAAATGTTTTAAAAAAGGAAACAATATTTTCATTTTCACACTAGCAGCAAGCAGCAGGCGAGAATCAAGAGGTGCAAATAGATGCAAGCATGTCCTTTCCAACAGATACCTTCTTCTTTGCCAGCAATAAGTCCTGGTAAGCATTTGAACGGAGGAAGCGCGCATAGCTGTCACTCTTCATCAGCTTGTAAATGTGCTCCTGCGGGACAGGAGGAAATGAGAGACAGAGAATTGTTATCAAACCTCATTTAGACATCACAGAGATTTAAAACACAGTGAATTAGAAGGACGAGAGACTGATCAAAGTCCTAATTAAGTCTGCTATTATCGATTATGTGTGTTGTGCTGGCATACAGGAGGTCCATCCTGGGGCAGGACCCTGCTGTGCTTGGGGCTGCATAAACACAAAGCAAAAAGATGGCCCTCACCCCAAAGGCTGGCACATATTATTCAGTAATCAGTGTTATTCTATAATGACTACAGCTCTCAGAAATCCCCAGATCATGAGCAAGTGGCTAGCCAGGCTGAAACTACTGAGATGTCTCAGGAAAGAAGAAATAAATGCCAGAATTTGTCCCATGGATTAGGTTTCATTGTACTACTCATAGATACTTGCACTATCACCCCACCCTCTCATTATAGTTCATGAAAGGGAACCTATACTTGAACACATTTCATTTCCACTTAAACAGATGCCTAGAACAAACCAACCTACTCACATCCTGAAAAAGCCTTTATGTCTGACTGACTACTCATTAAATTTATTGAGCAAATGCACACATTTTCATTGTATGTATAAAGTTACGTCACATGAGTCTCATCCACAGGATTCTTTGACTCCTATTGAGTCAAACTGCTGGTATTAGTTTGCTTGGAGTACATCCCCTACCTATGTGCATCTTCAGATTTACAAAAGTGTTCCACTGCAGCAGAACCTACTCCTTTCCATTGCCTTGCTTAGTTTTACTTACTGAAGAAAATTCCTTAATTCTGTCAGCTCTTCTCCTAATTGTCTAATTTTCCTTTGATTTGTAAATGGATATTATCCCAAACATCAAGAAAATCACATCAAAATTATTTGACCCAATAAGAACTGAGATTACATTAAAGGAATTCAAAAGAAAAACAGGCACCCTAGACATTTATCTTAGAATTTGCCTATGGAAGCGTTCTTACAGAGTTAATGAACAGTTTTATCTACACTGATTTATACAACGCAAAATATTTTCTCCTGCCCTACAGCCATTGCAGTTGAAATTTCAGAACAAGCAACCCAGACACAAGTCACAGAGTTTATTTCACAGTGTTAACGAGCCAAGCAAAATTCCCTTATCTTCACCATCACAGCCAATCAGAGATGACCTGTCTGTATAGAGAACTGCCTCATTCAGCTTTCTTGTGCTATTCAGTGCATAGTTCTAAGAGGGGCATAACTACCACTGGTTTTTACTGAGATGCACAATAAAATGCACCCTTTGAGCTACAACCTGGCGTGGAACACTTTTTACCAGTTAATTTCATTTCCACAGTTGCTTTCAGACCTGTCAAACCCTTACTTGTGTGGCATTATCTATCTGAAGTACAGCACAAGATGTTGCAATAGAAATGGTCGCATGCAGTCATCTAGCAAGCATGACCCCTTCTCACTGCAGGAAAAAAACAGAAGTGAGGGCACAGCTCCATGCTGATCACCTACGGCACTGCCAAGGATTTCCCATCCAGCTGTGGGACACTCCTTTTTACTCAGGGCAGAACAATCCACGCATGATCTGAGCTGAGGACAGGGAAAATAATGCACGTCATGGGTATGGTCACTGGCAAATTTGTATTTCTCTGGAATGAATTATGATTTTCAGCATGAAATCACTCTCAAACACCTCAATAGAAACAATTCAATAGGAATAGAAATAGAAATTAACTTGAGTTAATTTAAATCAACCACATGGCAAACAGTTCAGCCATACTGTTATCTCTTAAATTCTCAGAAGGAGACTCTATCTCCTACTAATACATCCTTCATAATTAAGTGGAGAAAAATAACCCTAACTGTATATCTAGAAGACTTTTCCATAATTGTGGGGCAGCTGATGAGTACCTGGGGCAGGCACTCTGCAGCCCATCAGCAGCAACGGGTCAGAGGGGTCCCTCAGAACCTCTCTCTTGCTGTGATCATCCCCCAGTGCACCCGTAAGGCAGGATGCTGGAGGGAACAGTGCTGAGCTGGAAAGGAAGGGGCCGCAAGGCTGAAGGCACAGCAGTGGGCAACAGAACACTTTGGTTGACATTTTGATAGACAGCTAATTAAATTGTTGACTACCTTTGGATTCCAAATGGTTTCTTAAATGGTCAGATAACAGGGTCTGCTCTGAAAGGCAAAGATAACATTTTTGGAAATCAGTGTTCAATTTTCATTGCCACACAAGCAGATCACATTAGCTGCTTGCACATAAAAGAAGAACAAAGCAGAGCAGAAACTGCTGGCTATACAACCCTCCAGCATGCCGGCAACAACTATCAGTCTTGCTCATGTCAAGATGACTTCAGGTATTTGACCTTAAAACAGCATAAACTCAATATCTGACTGCTGAAAGGGGAAAAAATTACTTTGACCCTGAAATGAAATAGACCACAAGCCGATGTCTTAGCTAAGGCCAATCTCTGAAGAAGAGGACTACAGCACACTCATCCCCACTGCCACCCTGGGTAGGTAGCTGGTGTGCAGGATTTTCTCTGCTTTTCACATCCTGGAATCACTGAGCAGCAACCCCACTACCTTTCAGCTGTTCACCAGCGACACAATCAAAGAGGGAATTCTTAGGCTTTGAATGCTAATGAAGAAAGAAGGCTGGGCATAGGGAAAGGGAGGGACATGCTTCAGATGCAAACTTTACAGCTTAATTGCAAGAATTCAAAGGGCTTGCTTTGAAGAAGTACTGGAGGCACAAATGATGCACTGATCATTTATTTTATAGCGCTTCACTTTTGAAGCACCTAGAGAAAATCTGAGCCAGCTGCTCAGGTCAGCAAAGACTGCCTTCCAATTTGCAACAGTCCAGGACAGCTTACATTGCTGCAGCTAACTCCCTGCTGAGACTGCACCACAAAGCTTCCTGTAGAACTGTGGCTGCAGTCCACATTCAGCTCAGTTACACAACAAACCTAGCTGCAGGACAGGAAATGCTGGTGCCTGGGACATTTGCTCTGATCCTTAGCCTAGTCCATTCTTTGCCACCAAGCTGTTTGCTGCTATACCTTCTGCAATCTGCAACTTTCTAGGGAGAATTTATAGCTAGCATTTAGCAGCTCCTAATTTCTTAAATAAATTGAAAGCTACTTGAGGTTGAGCAACTGAGCATAATCTTTTGAGGCAGCCTGAGCAACGGGCATATTAGCAGAGGTGCGTGCACAGATTTAGCTGCCCTGTGCAACATGTGCAAATTGGATTGTTCCCTTGCATGACAGATTTTTAGCTCACCTGGGATCATTGCAACCCGCTGGTCTCTCACTTTCTAATTTACTGAGCAGCTGCTTTCATTCCTTAACACGTGGTAGAGAGGGAGCATAACTTCACCAAAGACTGCAGCCAGCATCTTCAGTGGTGCACCTGACACTTACACATGTTCCAGGACATACCTGAGGCTGCTGGCAATAAATTCAAGCCCTCTTATCCTCATACTAAGAGAACTTTGCATTTTATAAACTTGCTTTTTGCAATGGAATGAGCTCATTATTACTGACTCCCTGATTACACAAAGCAAATTCACTATTTGTCTGATTTTTAACAATTCCCTCACAGGACTCCTGCAAACAGAGTGGGCTTACTGCTGACCATCCTCAGTTGTGCTCCTGCAGTCCTGAGCCAAGACGCCATCCCTCTTGCTACTACCATTGCATGACAAGCAGTAAATTTCAAAGGGTAAAAGGTTCTCACTTCTGTGAATTAGTGAACAAAGGAACCAGACACGTAAACCACAGAAAATTCCTCTTCTATGGTGTTACATGTAACCTCAGCTTCAGCAGAAGTGTAGGGAAATAAATGCTGATAAGCTCCAGCATCTTTTGGCTTGTTTCCATTTACAAGCCCTATCTCTGGAAGGAGATGAAAGACAAGCTCTGTAAATTTTCTTGACAAAAGGGGAATGGGAAAAAAATAGAAGAAAGTGCAATCCAGACGGGAATGTGGGAGGTGGCTGAGATAGCAGAAACACCTCAAAGCTGCCCTTGCTTCAAACCAACGTGCTGCAACGTGACCGGGGCCCTCTTCCCCCACAGGCAAAGCACAGCGACCCTGAGGAGAGTGCGTAGCAGCTGAGCAGGACCTTGGGAAGTATGTGGGAAAAAACCAAATGACAGAAAAATAACAAAGCAAACTTGCTTGCACAGAGCACCTGGTAGGCCTCTGGAAGCCTGTTATCTGTTGAGAACATTTATTTTCAGCAGAATATCTTGGTTCTTTTCTCTGAAATATGCATGTGATAAAATAGCCGTGTAGGTAGTTAAACACAGCCATTGCTAGTCTCACCTCTTAGCCATTGTGATATTTTGTGACAGGTCTGAAGCAGGTTTTGCAGTTGTGAAGGCCAAGCACAATTTTCTCATGACCTCTGAATACCAGGTTGATTCCAGTGAGCCCTTAAAATTTAACTTGCTGAGGGAAAGTTTTCTCTGCTTGTGCCTGAGCACAGTTGTACACTTGGGTGGTGAGGAGGATGAGGGGGAAAAATCTGATTCTTTGCTCGCCTCAAGCCCAGGCTTCCCACTAAGCATACTTGTAGCCCATACTGGGTTTTTACATCATATAGACACTGGATAGCCAGACAGCTGTTGAGAGTCACCTGAGCCTCAGTGCTCCACTTTGCCATTCACAAACAGGTTGGGAGCCGCTTGCTGTAGCTATCCCACTTGCAGCCCTTCACCCTGCCATCAAGACCTGGCATTATAATAAGGCATTTACAGACACCTTTTTATGCTGCAAGCAGGCGAACGCAGCAGCTGCCCCTGGAGCCAGCTCAAGGGATATGTGCAGCATGTCAGACAAATCCATTTGAACACAAGCCCCAAAGCAATATAAAGCAGCAGAGAAAACAACTAAATAAACAACAGCAAACCATCACGAATGTTCTACCTTTGCAATGGGGGAGACTGTTCTGCAGATTCACGCATGAGAGAGCAGAGCCTTATTGAATGCCTCGTGGCCTTCACTGGAAGGGATGACAGAGGCCAGCTGAGGCCCTGTCAGGGGTCTGCATCCCCAAGAGATGTCCCCAACTGCACAAAGAGGGTAGAGGAAGGAGAAAACAGGATGATGCATTCTGAGCATGCAACGAGCAACTGCTGCACCTTGAATTGGGCACAGGAAGCCATAGCATCTGCTGGCAGACATAGTGAAGATGAGGCATGCAAAAGACCTTCACCCCTCAATGAGCCCAACTGATAACATCAGTGTGGGAAGGAGGAGGGGAAACATGGGGTTTTCAACCCAATTCTCTTTCACGTCTCCAAATCCCTGCTCATTCAAGTCCCTGCACATAGCACTGTGTCATTCCCAATGACAGTGTGCTGCCTTTTTGATCAACCAGCCCACATTAACCAGTGCTGCCCAGCGGCACTGCCACCCAGCTGCTGCTAGAGTGCTACGCTTGCCTGATTGATAGTTTAGAAAATAAATGTTTCAGGTTGGTAAGTGACACTTAAGGGTCTTGGCCTGAGTATGAATTGCTCTGGAAAATTTGAGCAATATCTTTTTGGCCTCTCTGAAGTTATTTAAGTGACAAAATAATTTACACCCACAGTTTATCTGGTGTATTTTCTTCACACTCAACCAAGTTGTTTTTACTACTTCAGAAAAAAAAGATGAATAATTATACTATAACATAGACTAACCTCCTTGCTAATCTAAAAAGCATAAAACCTCTTTTCAGACCCCAAATGAAAGTACACCAGGCACAGCGGCGTAAAAGAGCATTAGCAGGAGAAATCACTGTAAGCAATGAGAGCTCATTTTGAGTAATACACAGAAATCCTTTGTTTAGCCCTGTAGATACAAAGTTAGAAGCCTAATGTAAATCTTTTGTGAGAAAGTGCATTGATAAAAGTAACACATCAATTTAGCCCCGGCTCCTCTGTAAATGGATGAGACAACTGGTTTGCCTCATACCTTCAGAGGTACAGAAGGGTTGCTGGGGCTGGGGCAGACGCACTGCAGAAGGCAGAGCCCTGCCAAGCACCGTGCAGTTTAGGGGTCAGCTTGGTACTGCAGGAGGATTTAGTCCTAAATATAGCAAGGGCTATCCAGGGAGACCAGAATGGGCTGCTGGGAGTCTAACACTGTGTGAGCAGCTTTAGGTTTTGAAACAATGATCGTGGTTAAGAGGCTGATTCCCACAATGTGGGCCAAATCCTGGCTACTGGCAAAAAGCCCAAGTGAACAGGTTTTGCCTGGGAGGAGGGGGACAATCTCATGCAACATTTGGAAGACTGGTATCTCTTCTCCAAACAGTACAGTACCTAGGAGACACAGCAACAAATATGGCTTTTTGTGCTTCTTCTACATGCTGCAGTACAGCCATGAGACAAAACTACTCAACTTTTTGACCAAGATCTTTGCAAGGCTGCCTGTAGCTTTTTCTTTCTTCATTTTCTAGGGAAAATCCTGCCAAAAAGCTGAGTTCCACTCTTGGAAGGAACATGCAGCATCCTTGCCACAGCAGAAATTAAACTGGGGCAATCTATGTCCCCTAGGGGACAGTGACAGCAGGACGCAGCCATATAGAAGCAAGCAGCATCCAGCTTCTGAGTAAAGGTGGTGATGCTGAGGTAGGTAGGACTGATCTTGCTTGGATGCTGACACAGGGAATACATCCTGGATACAAAAACTGCCTTCCAGGTCTCGTAAGCATTTTGGCTGCACTTCTATGTCCCCTTGGGCAAGCCTTTAAGTGACCAAGCTCAAACTCTTCAAGTCCATGCTACAAATACTTATCAAAAACTTATATCTGTTTGCAGATTAATGCAATTCAGACAGCACAAGAACAACATTCATACCTGCTGTGGTCTGCATTGCTGATAAATCTCCCAACAGATTGTTATTATTTTTAATTAGAAAGATGAACTCTTCAAGAAATAGCAAGCCTTAGAACAATTAGGCTGCAGTGTTCCTGCAGTATGTGGGTTAGGCAGGTGTGGAAATGACTTATCTTTAAGACTGCTCATCCATTGTCCACAAGAGGTGGACTTACGGAGTCCTGGCTGCTCAGGAGGAGAGGGATGCATTTGCAAGCATTTTTGCTCACTGCCTGGGAGAAACAGAATAGTGTCAAGTATGCCCTGACTTTCACACGAGCAGGAAAGGCTCCTGCTTTGCAAGAAATTGTTGTTTCTTGCAACCCAGATGCACAGCACTGGCACAGGGGTCCCAGAGAACCAGCCTGAGTGTTAAATTCAATTTTTAAGCAAGCCAGAGGCTTTCCCATGCCATCCATTGAAAGGTATTTTTTAGAGTTAGGAGATGGTAAAGACAAATGTCTGGTAAAGACAGAAGTTGCTTGTTCAGACATTCTGTCATAGAACATGACTATTAAAGCACAAATTAAAAAGCCAAAGATTAAAAAAAAAAAAAAAAAAAAAAAAAAAGTACTTTCAGATGTGTAGCATGTACATACATTTAGGATAAAGTCTCAGGAAAGTTGTAACACTTACTATCTTACTATCTGCTCTTACTTTGACCTCTGCTTCAAGTCTTTCATTTCCTGCTTTGTGCAGCATCAGACACACCAGCATAACCCTCCACGATCACTTTCCTGTTTTTGTTGCAGGCATCTAATTGCTCTTCTGGGTGCATTTGCGGGATTCTTGGTTTTAGATTCAGTTTAGATGTAAGCTGTTCTGGGAAATCCACAGGGAAGGAACTTGCATTTTTGTTTGTACGTGTAACAAATACAGCAACAGTGAGATTTCTGGTGAAGGCTGCATCTACTGGAGAGCACGACAAGGCACGACAGTCAGACAAAGCACGACAATCAGAGCCAAAAGGGGAGAAGAAAATAAAGGCCAAATTCTTGTGAAGTTTCTACTTTTCATAGACAACATCAGGGTGCCAAAGGCCTGCAAGAGGACTGGGCACTGTGTGTGTATGTGCACGCACATGTTTTGTACATACCACAAAGCAGTGCTTTCAAATCCTCATAGTGTGAGCTGAGCATTAGGGGCCTCTCGAGCCACCCTTCAAGGCAGGGTGCCTGGGTCTGCTCCATGTCCTCTTCTGACTGCCCATACTGCCAACCAGAACTGCTTGGTTTTCTATCCCAAGTTACTATCCTTGACAGACATACAGGTAACTGGGGTGAGTAGGTGAAACATAAAGAAAATAACACTAAGCTTTCCTCGAGTTCTTACATGAGAGGTGATCCAGATGCGTACAACGAACGATTATTTTCATGTTTTCCTTCCGTGCTGTGATTTAGCTCAACATCTACAAAAGGAGTTCTGTATGCTTGGTGAATAGGCACCATGAATATGCTGCTTTATATGCTTGCTTTCACATCCTCTGCATGCTTGAAAAAACAAAGTCAGTAAAAGAAAGGTCACCCCTTATTTTCCCTTCTTGGTAGAAAATGACATTCCATTTCCAAGAGATCCTTTCTCTCACACGGAGTTTTTTTTTTAAATTCAGTACGGTCCCATCACCTTATGTCAACACTCACAGCTTCTCGGTGGCACCAGAATGAAAACTAAGGACTGACCACTGACAAATCCTGCAATGGCTCAGCTGTCTGTTACCAGCACCAGCAGAGGAAAGCATGAACTGGGCCCAAGTCTGGGCCAGGTACATTTCTGGTTTGAACAGCACAGGGTTCAGCACTGTGGTCTAATCTGCTCAAGAATTAGCTAAGGATCTGTGTAGTACAGTCAAAATCCCTAACAGAACCCAGATTAGAACTGAATTTCCCTGAATCATCTTCACAGAAAAAACAACAGCTAATTAGTTCAGGTAAAGGAACGTCATTCTAAAATTCTACTTCATTTATAGAAGAAGAAAAATAAACAAAGCAAGCAGAAAAGTAATAGCAAAGACAACTACATGGCTCACCTTACCCTAGTATGCCTGGCTCTGAAGCTTACCAACAAATGCCCCTATAAACAAACATCAATATTGGGCAACACAATACATCCTTACAGTACTAGCTCACAATGCCAAGGTCTATGGGATTGATGGGACTGGGGCAGGGGTTAAAGACTTTCTGAGATAGAAAGACATCTCTAGAGAGGGGAGGTGATGCTTGACGTGAAGGAAAAACTGCTAAAAATATGCGTTGTGCAGAGTAGCCATAATTGTCATACTCACAACTTTTGAGTTCTCATGTTAGACAAATTATTTTGGCTGTCAGCAGCTTCATCAGCCAAAAGAGGCCATTTGGAAGGACCAATGACTACTCTCCAAAGCTGGCTGTGCCTGCCCCATATTGCAGGGCCCCAAAGGGGTTGTTCTGTGATGCTGATAACTCCAGTGGGAGCACCGATCCCACTAAGTAGTTCGCTGTTTAAATGAACTGACCTTTCCTTATGGTGCCCCATGTATTAAAAGCTGCTTCACTCCCAAGTGAAAATGGTTCAATAATTGTAATGTTTTACTCAGTGGACAGTTGTTTAAGAGCAGAAAATAATCAGCTCTGTTGGTAGGCTCTCCTCTGGAGGAGTCCAGCACCAAATCAACAGAAGGTCCTGCACGAGTGAGTTCTATCATCAGTAGTAAACACCCAAAGTCAGGTTAGATTATGAGCTCTTTGAAGATACTTAGAGCTAAGATTTTCAGTATCGTTTTTTTTGAATGCAGAGACCATTTGTCTTCATACATTGAATGGCCTTGGGATGCAGAGGTTTCAAATGAGAGGCATGTTTGTCAGGAGCCCTCTTTCTCCCTGTTTTCTTCTAGTTGTCTGACCAGATTTATCTCTACTGCCTTCTGTGTTGGCCTTGATGGTTGTACAGCATCTGGGAGAGCTCTCTGGGGCTGGAAGCCAAGGTTACACAAAGCACCACATCCCTGTAGACTGCTAAACACCTGATAAAAGATGATGCTTTGTTATCAGCTCACAGCTATCAGGCAGTCACTAGCCTGATGTGCACTGGGCTCTGCTGCACCTTCTCCCTCCCAATGCTTTACTTTTCAATGCTTTTTATACACAATTGACATTCTGGGGGTCTCCCAGGTCTGCCCACGGGCTAAAGTGCAACATCACTTTGTCATATTTTCCACCTCAGAAGCTGCAATTTCCTTTTCTCAGTCCAGCCAACCCTTTTCTTTCCTCATAGTCTTAGTGTCCCTGCATTGCAGGCATTCAAAGAATGTCCTGTTCAGTAAAGTAATTATTTTCTTGTCCCTTATTCACAAGGACATTTAAGTTATTTTCCTCCATGCTAAGCCTACACAGGACAGGACAACACTTGTATTTCCTCTCCCACAGTGGACTGTTTTGACTACTTGCGTCTGGTTGAATCTCTAGGAATGTGGGATGTGTGTGAGCTCAACCTCCTGGTGCCAGCATGCCAAGATAAGGCAGCTGGGCTATTGCCTGCTGCAGGTCTGTGAGACAACCGAGTCCCCAAGGCGGCAATGTGTAGTAGGCGATGCAACAGCAATGCTGATGGCCGGAGATACCAGGAGGGTACCTGAGAGACTCAGGGGCACCTATGTGGGCTGCCATGAAGTGGAGGTGTGAGCAGGAGTGGTCCCTCTCCAAGTGAGGCAGTATCAGCCAATGTTATGCCAGCTTCCAAAGGGGCACTAGGCATGCTGGCAATGTCTGGTTTATCTCTGCTTCTTAGCTCTCTGTTCAGGCAGTCAGAAACAGCTAGCTTGGCCTTTGCAGAGCTACCAGAGCCCACCACAATGCACAAGAAGGTGATGGGGTTCCCCATCACTACTGTGGCAGACTCTTTCTCTAAGATGACCATAGCTGGGCCTGAAAGCCTACCTCTGCCTTGTATTTCTGTTTCAGTGAACCAAAAGAGATGAGTTGAGGACAGCAGTAACATAAAAATTCTCTGAAATAAAATTAACCCAAGGAGCTAAAATTACAGTCTAACTGCAAGAGCTCTGGCCTGATTTCATCAACTACCCTTTGAATGGCAATTACACTGTAAACTGATCGGTTCAAACCTAAATCCTCAGTGTCTTCTTCTGATTAAATTCTCATTGCCTAAACATCCATCTTATTCTCTGTTGTTCTACTTATCAATTGAATTAATTCCTCCATTTTTCACCTATCTTCTTTAGCCAGCATTTTACCATCATCTTTTTATTTTTTTCCAGGCAATGTAAATTTGCAGAAGTTCTAGTTCACTACAACTGCAAAGCAAAATAAAATACATTTTAGCTAGAATGTCTTTATACTGCACTGTTTCTCAGATTTAAAAAGAACATTTATGTTGTCTGATATTCACAGGGGATTGCCTTAAGACTTTGCGTACATTCCTTCTACGTGGGCCCTAAGGAGCAGGATTGCATTCAGGAAAATACAGTATTTGATGCTGGTTTGAAAAATTCATTGCCTAACCTTGTATAAGTGGTCCTCAACATCTCCCCTGAGATGAAAATATTTTGTTAGCAGAGTATTTTGAAGAACTGCCCTTGAACGCCAATTTAAAGAAAATACAAGAACAAGGGTTCTTTTCATTTGTTGTTGATTTTACTACACGCTCTTGATAAAAATGATTTTAAGGAGAATATATTTTAATTGTGTCCCTGTTAATATTTGCAAAAAGATTCATTCTTCCTTTTTCCTTTTTCAGCCTTTATAAAATGACATTTTCACTTTTTCAGAAGGTTATGCTGTTTTATCCTAGCTCGCAATGGTTTTTCACAGATTATCTATTTTCCTAAAGGCATTTTCTGTATATAGTTTATCAGTAAAATTTCCCTGATAAATACAGGGCCCCTAGGAGGGAAGGATTATGCTCACTGCATTGCTTACTGTCCTAACGTTATCCTAAGGCACTGTCTGCGAGACAGGTTTCTAGTTGTGTTTGAGGAGATGCTGTGTTTGGGGTTTGGTTGGGAAGATGTAATTAGCTATAAATGAATAAATGATAGAGCAAGTGTATTAATAAGAATTTTTATAGGATATCAGCCATTCTGAAAATGTGACAGACTGTTGACAGGGGGTACAGAGAGCCCAACTGAACTTTATGGCACTCTTTCATCTTTGCTTTCTCTGAGACTTGGCTACAGCTTGCTGTGCCTTGCAGACTTGTAAATTTCAGAACATTTGTTCCCAGAGTAGCATTAGCCTGTAATAGCTGATAGATTCAAAGAAAATATCATTTGCCCAGCTTGAATAGATACCCTCAAAGTCACTTCCAACCGTGCCTCTCTCCTTTTTCTTACAAGTGAGCAGTGACAATGTGATAGTAGAATATCATGGTAAAACTGAAAGTTTTATTAGCAGTAGTTCCATAAAATCAAAAACAAACCTGTGCATCTTCATATGTGTATCTCCCTGGGTCTTTGACGTTTTGGCTTGTTTTCTCATAGCTGTGGGAATCCAGGTTGATAGCACTCTGGGCCCCAGGAGCTAGAAACTCTTGCCAGATTTCCTCCACTCTGGTGGTCACGTCCTGTAGAGGTTGTTTTTTGAGATCTTGGACAGCCAACCAAAATCTGTAGTGGGCAAAAATAAAAATGGGAGAGACTTATTAAGATAAGAGGAGATAAGATTTTATCTTTAGATAAGATTTTGTTGATAAGCCTGGGAAGAGTCCCAAATGGCAGCTGAATTTGCAGAAGGCTCTCCATTTAGCATGACTTTGGGGGAAGGTGTGATATACTTTACACTAAACCATTACAATGTGGTTAAGATCAGAAAAGCGACTTTAAGAAGTGAAACATCCTTATTCAAACCATCTCAGCAGACGTGTGACATTAGGCAAGCAAGCAGGAAACCTCAAGAGCCCATGCAGCTGGAAGAGGAACACGAACTGCCTTCCACCACCCGCTGCAATCTGCTGGTAATTTCTGCCTGCAGGATCTGTTGTCTGTAGAAGATGCAAAATGCAGAACAACAAACTTAATATTCATATCATTTCCATGGTGAAGTTGTGGCATCGGCATTTAGAAAAGTCTTTTCTTTTTTTCTTTTTATTTTTGAGACTTGCAAACTGACCATTATTCAGACGGATGCCATGAGAAGGGATGAATACAGAACCCAGTTATGCCCATGCCATTGTGCTCTGCAGGGAGAGCCAAGGTCAGTGCTTGGTCAGGGCAGCTGAAAGAGCTTGCACAATACTGAAAATCATGTGTCCCTCGCTTTTAATTATGGAAGACTACCAAATAAATGAATTGAACTTTATCTGAAAGACTCATTTCCCATCTCAAATTATTAATTGGTGCCTTGCCTATTAGCACTAAAGCAAAAGCTCCCTCATGTTGGGAGGAAGATGAGGCAGTCTATTCTAAAGCAAAACCCTGCGGGCAACAAGGGAGGATGGAGAAGCCAGCAGTCTCTGTGACTCCTGCACTGCTTTGGCCCCTGGGCTAGCTATCAGCAGGGTTTCCGGGTGCTGCCACAGAAACAAGAGGGGATCATCCTCAAAGGAGGCTGCCAATCCATTTAGTCTTGTCCTATACTTGCAGTAGAGGAAAAGGGCCTGTTTGGGAAAAAATAATTGAAAATTTTAAATTGCAAACGTGATGGTAACTTGCAAGTGCAGAAAAGGCATGAAGAAGAAAGATGCTAATCAACCCAGAGTAGCTGGGACATTTTAAGATGAATACTTGCCTAGACAGGAAATGTTCTGTCCTGAGAACCTGGGAGCTGGGCTGGGAGCAGGCACAGTGTGAAGTGACAGTTTGCCAGCACAGGAGCACCATCCATTCTAATAATCATTTGGCTCAGTCTGAAAACCACCCAACCAAACGAACCTGACGCTAACAAGAACAAGCTCTTCCTACTGCAAGCAACTGCGAATTCATGCCCAAGGCAGAATGGCCTCTTCAAGGCAAAGGGGGTTTTTGCCTTGGTGGAAATTTCAAAGTAGTTCATTTGAGCTCATATCTGAAAGTCACAGAACATCAAAGAGAGGTACCCAGCCCCACAGCCATGACTCCCAGGCAAATTATCTGCTATGAGAACCCATCCTTAATTCAGCGCATAAGTTGGGCTTCATATGGCATTTCTAGAACACTTATAAGGCAGCAGCAGAGCCTTCTGCTCAGGAAGGGTGAAGACACACAAAGGCTACCTTGAATTTTATAGCTCTTGAGCAAACACACTCCCTGAGTCAGTCCTGCAAATGCTGGAGCACAAGCTGGTCCCAGGCCTATGAACAGCCAGTAGGAGATCCTGCATTCCCTCCTCCTTCCCCCGGGAGCTGACCCATGGCAGTCACCTTGTGTGGGGCAAGAGGGAAATGTCCACCCATGTTGTCCCCAGCAGTGCCCCAAGGAGAGCAGGAGCAGCACAGAACTGCTTACACTGGGGGGGAGGCAGCCCTGATTGCAGGTTCTCTGCCCTTTACAAAACAGAATGTTAGATCTGGAGAAGGCTGATAATACGGTGTCCTAAACTAGTGTCAGAGACATAAAGCATTCTAGTCTCATCCAGCATGTAATTAACTTGCTGTCACTCGTGGGAGATATCCTGTAATGGTGCTTTATCCCATGCAGACTCCTCATGGCACAGGGAGCTCCTGGAGCTCCAGATGCCTGCTCTGCCCCTATAGGGTGCTGCGGGCAGCTTGCAGATGCCCTCAGCAAAAACGCTGCTGGGAAGCCCTGGGGCTGCTCCTGAGATATGGTGCAACACAAAAATGAATTTCAAAATTGAATCAGACACAAAATACAGATGATTAGAGGAGAGACTGTCAGCATGAAGATGGTGCTGTAACATCATCCCAGGGCAGGATGTGACACCCCTGGTTGGCAGCAAAGTTCTGGAGTGACTCTTGGTTTGAAACATGACCATGTTCCTCTCTTCTTGCTTCACAGCCCACCTTGCATCTTTCACCAGACAGCCTTGCTCTCATTTCCTTTCAACAAGATAAAACCATCAATTTAACAGCACAGCTGGGAGGGTAAGTGAAGGTACAAAATAAGCACGCATCATCACAGATGGGGGTGGGGGGTGTTCACACTCCTGCATAGCTTTATGGCTGCAGTAAGCATGAGGTGGCTGAGGCCAGCAGAAAGCCGCCCTCACAGAGACATGCTGGGACTGGTGGCTCAGCGAGGCCACGCGCTAGGGGCAAGCACAGCTCTGCTCCTTCACTGCTGCAGCATTCCTAGCCAGTGCTGAGCAGCAGGAATGGGAACAACACGCCCACTGCCCTGCTGCCTCCCCTGCTCTGTCCTCCCTCCTCCTCCCCCCCAAGGCTGGGCACCCCACTTCTGAGCAGAGAGGTCCTCACACTGCCATCTCTTACTTCTCTTGGACAGGATGTGACTCTCTGCGGTTAAGCAGCACCCAGTGTGCATCCGGCTGCCTGCCAAAGAAGTGAATAAAGCTACACAGAGCTCAAGAAGCAGCTCTGCTCACAAGCGACAGCTGGAGCGGAGAGATGCAGCCACCAGGCTCAGGTCTCCTGGATGAGTATGTGTGATTCGCAGGCAAAGGCAGAAGAAAATCTTTTCATGCCATGCTGCTTTCCCTCGGCTGTGGAGCACCCGTGCCGCCTGGTGGCCAGCAGGGATCGATCCTTGCGCCTGGGGCACCAGCGCCAGGGCACCCGCATCACCTGTGGCACCTGGGGCTGCTGGGAATGGCTGCAGGCAGGGCCCGGGGACAGCCTCCAGAACAGTTAACAACTTCGTGTGAATGGTTTTGCTTTGGAGCAGTACTGGCTTAAGTATTTTTTGCTTAATAGGTCTGCTTTCTGTAACGTCCCAAAATTTCATTTCCTGATGAAATTTAAAGGAAAAAAAAAAATTTGGCAACATGTTTTGGCCATTAGGCGTCACGTAAGATAGAAACGCTTTCTGCAGATAAAATTATTTTCCAGATCCATTTACAACATGTGTTCACAATAGCACACAAAACGCCCATGCTGCTATATTGCAAGCTCCACAGCACATTCCTATAAAGTGTCAAGTGTTCCCTACTTAGACCCATAAACAGGTGTGCAGTCTTCTTTCCCATTGGGTAAAATTAGCATGTCCCACATTCCCACCTAGCTTTCTCCTTCCAGCTGATGCCCTTTGAAGTTAGGAAAAAAATCAATCTACTGGTTAGATGAACATCTCAGCTATCTTGAGGTGTCTCACGAGATTTGCAGGACATGAAAAATATATACAACTCTCTGTGGGCTCTTTTTTTTTTTTTTTTTTTTTTAATTGAAGTTTTGTCATTGCTGTATTTTGGGTATTTCTAAAATCAACGGAGGCAAAACAAGAGGTAGATGAAAGACAGCAAAAGAGACAGAAGAGAGCAAGAAAAAGAGTTAAAAAAAAAAGAGAAAAATACCCACCTACCTGGCTTTCCTGCTCTCACATAAATAATGGACAGACAGTAAATAAATAAGTTACAGGGCTCAGCCAAGCCCAGGAGACTGGTGGACATGATCCTGCAAGTATATTAGAACACAGAAACACAGTTGGAAGGAGATCTGGGAGGTGATGGAGGCTGATCTGCTTCTGTCTCAGGCAGCGCCTCTCTCGAGACCCTCAGCAGCACTGATTTCTTTTTTTTTGTTAGGAAGATATGGAAATGCCTCACTGCCATCCAGCCTGGGATTTTGGTCAGGGGCAGAATTTAGCCCCTTTGATATACTGCTGGATTACAGTCAGAGCACACATAATGGAAGTTCCTTTCTAGCACCACCAGGAATTTCTAGATTTTCCAGCGGTCACTTTCACAGATCTGTCCTCAGGATAGCATGGTGGCCTGCCAGACTACTGCCAACATTAACAAAGATTCACCTGATGCTCCCAAGGTAGAACACGTCCCTGCTGTGACAATTCCTGTGTCTCCAGACCATTACTAGGAGGAGGGGCTTTAACAGACACCTGCAAAAGTAATTTCTCTACCAAGGGGTTACATGGTGTACCCTCAGAAAGTTCCTCACAGCTTCCCAGAGTTTGGGTGGGAAGCATCTCACTTATCCATAGCTGCCTACCATGCAGACACTGTCACTTGGATTTGTTTCAGGCGTATAGATATTGGAAAATGAGAAAGCTTTATGGTGTAATTTAGTTGCTTTTAGATTTGTTTTCACTTAAAGCTGAAATGAATCCTTCTCTGGTGATCCACTGACTCCTCTTCAGCTCTTCCCTCACACTAAAAGGAGCCTTGGTACTGGATGACAGAAGAAAGCATGTGCTATCAAGCTGACTGCCTAGGTGAGACAGGTTCCAGCCTTGATGGTGAGCATTAACTTAAACCCTGCTTGCATGTTTAAGCATCCAGCAGTTGATTTCCTTTCTACCATATACACTTAATGAGGATTCAGGAGCTTCCTCTGCCACACCTGAACCTTAGGGAGCCACCTTTTGCTTCTTAGCATTTAACAATCCATCCTGTCCCAGCTTTCTTTATGAATACTTCTACCTTCATGTCCTGTTGGTTATTATTTACAGCCCCAAGCAGGTCTACCAAACTGATCCAGTATTAGGTCACAATGATGCCACATTAGCCAGTAGCATGATAATGACACCATAAGAATGAAAGTAATGATATAATATTAACTAATGATGATACCAGAGTCTTCCAGAAAGGATGTGGGATTTAACCTCTCTATCACAGCCACTAATTTGCAACTTCCCATGGCTACAGGGTTTCTCATAACCAGCAAGAATGCATATCCGCAGGAGGAGCACCTCTGATTGACTGAGAAAGGTAAATGCTTGCTTTGTAATAATGAAAATTTCACTATCTGTTTGAATAGGATGCACCTGGGGGACATCCACTAGTGGTAAAACCTGCTAGATTTCATTAGTGCAACCCCAAATATATTTCAGGAAACCCATTTGAGGAGCATTTCAATATAGTATATTAATTTTGCACTTCATCACTACAATTTAATTGCAAATGAGCACCAACATACATAAGTTCAGTCATTAAGCACATACAAGTTCAGTACCTGTTCAGCAATATACCTGTTCAGCAATACAGTGTCAAGTTCATTTATGTAATTTACCAACACTTCCCCATTTATCTTAAAAATAACTTTCAAGTTCTTAAAAATCACTAACATAAAAGCACATTGATTTTTCACTGTTTTGCTACTGCCATGCTTTTTGTATTTCTCCCTGGGCAAGCAAATACGATAAATATGACAGTCAGTTCCAATGTCATTTAAAGTCACTTTCTGGGAAATTTCACTTTCAGATTTCACAAGCTAGCAGACAGCAATAAAGTGGCAATTGTTCATATGCTTTACTAATGCACTGAAGTGAAGGAAGTTTAACAAAACATAAATTTCAAGACTGTGCAATTAAGTTCTGAACTGGTATAAACTGAGAGCATCACCAAAGCTTGTCATAGCCAGCAAAGGCACAAAACCAGACCAACTGCACGTTCAGCTGGTGGCAGATTTCTTCATCATTTGAGCAGGTATGAGTCTGACAGTAAAACTGGGAGCATTTTGTCTGCATCTGCCAGATACCTTTGTGACCTATTGGAAGAGGACATCTCCTGTGCTAATAGCAACAAAGAGAGCACAGGAGTGCACACTGACACCATACCACCAATTCAGACTTTGACTTTGGCATCAGCTTGCCCTGATGCCACCACCACCGAGTGCTGGCCCACCAAAATTGGCAACTTACTCCTGCTGCCTTTTCCTGCTGTAGTTGAAGCAGCAGAATTGTGCCACAGTATCTACATCAATATCTACATCATGTTTCATACTACAAGTTTCACCTTCTTCACAGTGAAGGAAGCCAGAATGCACCTAGAACACCCACAGAAGAGAACTCTAATATAGTGAGAATCAAGCTCTCAAATAGTTAAGAGACACCAGAATCCGAAGTACCAAATGCAAACCTGTTTTGCTGAGTGAAAGCAACAGCTTTTGGCCACATAAACATCACCCCATATTTTCTCCACATGACCCCTGCCACAAACACATGCAC
This sequence comes from Lagopus muta, assembly GCF_023343835.1. Lineage (NCBI taxonomy): Eukaryota > Metazoa > Chordata > Aves > Galliformes > Phasianidae > Lagopus > Lagopus muta. The sequence goes on from NC_064438.1 coordinate 26,559,771, forward strand.
AAATTCTGTGTATCATTAAGGGACTTACAAGCCATGTCTCATCACAAAATTTCAACTATGCAAGCCTATGAATGTTATACTTGACAACACTGACTCTGCTAAACACTGCTCCTGGGATTACTTATATCATTCTAATGCAGGTATTTGTAGCATTGCTACAGGCCAGACCTTGCCATTCTCAGCATTACTCAAATTGGTGTTTTCAGAAGTTCAGCACAGATCAAGCACTGCATTTCACCTATGCAAGAGAGTATGGTTAGCCCCGTTTATTTAGTTCAAGTGAAAAATGGTTTCACCTGAGGTTTTCTGAGCTGAATTCTGATTCCAGGAAACGAAGGAATTGGTCTCGTCCTACTGGGTCCTTCAGCACCTCATCCATGGAGAAGCCCCATCTTTTCACACGCTGCTGACTAGGTTCTTTGCTGTTTGGAGAGAGAGGGGAAAAACAGATGGAATGTGCATTTCTGCCTGCTGTCCCAGCAGCTGCTGCTGTTCCTGTTAAGCAGCAAAGGGAAAAAAATTATCAGACAAGGAGACGGTGGCTGTTTTCTTAAGAATTTCCAGATATACAAGATAGCAAACAACACACAAGAAGGAACTATAAAGACCAGGGTCATAGTTAATACGATTGTGCTGCTAATATGATTTGGGTGCTGCTTATATGGCAAAATGAGAGAGAAAGTGAATAAGGGAGACTTCTTGTACACTTCGCATAAAGAACTATTCGTTTTATGTCAAGGCAGAAAGAAATGTGCCAGCAATGTTCTCTAGGCTATCGGCAAGCTCCAGAGCATCACTCTATATCCCACACAGTACTGGCTGCTAACCTGGAACTGCCTTCAGACTGAGAAGCAAAGAGGACAAGATTTTTAAGAAATGATTACTGTTTTGTGGTCTTGTATTTTTCACTGCCTCTGACTTCTGGGTACCTAAGTCTTGCAAGATGTAAAAGCAACCTTCTCTTCCCCTCCATGACAGTCATACTCTCAGCTGGGACACTGAGATGTGGAGGCACCCAAATTCTCTCACAAGCTTTCTGCTATATTATTTCTTAATACAATCCTGCTTACATAAGCTGTTGTTTGAATTGCCAGACATGTTGCAGAGATGCCTATGGGGAGAGGCACTGCCTAGGAATTACGAGGATCCCACAAGACAGCCTACATCAGAGAGTAATTTGGGCTCACAAAGTGTTTGAAAGCTTCTGGTGTGATGGCGTCATACTATGAGACAACCATTAAAACACAGCTCAGCTGCTCACATTTGTGACAGTAGAGCCATTGTAAACAGTACGTATCTATTAAACTGTATGTCTTGTCATGTCCACAGTGATTCCTAATCCTGGAGCCTTAGGGGACAGTGGCGATCTGTGCTGAAGACAAATAAGCCACGGGGGTAAATAAAATGCCCACTTTGATTTCCTCTTGATATGGAGACTAAGCAACACTGATGGGCATGTCCTCACTCGAGGCACAGAGCACTGGGGCTGGCTCCTCCTCTGCTGAGAGAGCCACGCTGGACATGGGGACATGAGAGCTGTGCTGGTGTAGAGCTATGGCACCAGCCGAGTTCAGGGAATTTCCTGATGATTCCGGAAATCAGAAGCTGCTCTGCTTGCTGCTGCACAGACTGAAAAGGCCAAAGTGCTGTCTAAGACAGAAGCCTTTCTGAGACATTTCCCCAGTGCCACGAAGGATGAGTTGCACAGCGCTGACCCTGCTCAGAAGCTGGCTTTGCCATTAGAAAGGAAAGGGGCTTAGTTTCTCTGAACAGGGGCTCTGCTTTCCTGACACAAGAAACAGCCTTGCAGGCAGCACAAGGGCTACCAGAGCTTTTGGGAATCATTTAATTATTCATGCAAGTTGCAACTAGATGCAGACACAAGGAGGTATCTTGCTATAGAGAATAAAATGAAAATACAAAGATGTTTGTTCTCTCATCTCACAACAATACAGCAGGAGAATCACTTTCGTAACTCTGAAATCATAACAGAAACAAAGCTTTTACTCTAGTTCTTAATAAGTCCAAGACATTAGGTTGATTATATTCCTTGGGGACACAGAAATATTTTCAAGGGTATCCAGCCACCTCAACAGACCCAGAAGTAATGATGTCTGGATTACAGTGTGGGTGGAGCTCCTCCAGAGTAGTATTTTGCAGGGGTTGCATCTGTAACCCTGCTAGGGAGGATGGAGAAATTGAGAGAAACTGACTGAAAAAGAAATCCAAAATATTGATTTTATATGAAAAGAGGCAGAGACCAGGGAACTAATTACCAGCTTCTGTGACTTTCAGAGAAGCAGGGGACAACACCTTTCACATCCCACATCACATGTGTTTTTACACAGAGAAATAACTTGCCCTTTTCCTGGAATATTGATTCATGGTGAACTGGCTCTCCTAAGCTGGCAGCATCTCAAAATTTACATGATGATTTAAGAACAGATAGTATTAGATTTGTCATTCTTTTTCTCAAAGATTTGCTAAAATGAACTCCCAGTTCTGTTTGGCACTGAACAACAACAGCAGCTCAGCTTCAGGAAAAGCTGCACAGCATTTGCAGCCATCTGCCAGAGGATGCTCTGAGTGAGCAATGAAGGTGGCATAGTGAGTGACAGCATTTTGCTATTACTCAACGTGTCGTGTACAGCAGTGGCACCTTGCACGGGGTTCTGCAATTTGGGGAGGACCTAAGAGCAGGCTCTCAAGGGTCAAAGGAGGTGTGCTGGAACAAGGATCTTGTAGAGGTATCTTGTACTAGTGGGCTCTAAGAACCAAGCCCAGGCATGTCCTGTAGGGCCATGAAATCACCCTAACTTACACAGTAATGCAAACTGAGCACATGGAAGTGAAAGGGCTGTATAAACCACCAAAATAATAAACTACACCATTCTGTTTAACTTCAGTTATGTGAGTGTATCATGTGAAGATTCAGAGATGAAACTTCCTATCCCAACAGCCATAGGAAAAGCAAACCAATAAAATTGCAAGACAACTCTAACATTACCTAAAACTGCCAAATCTTACCTCATTTCAATGTCCCACAAAGCTGCATCATCACTTATCCAGGGGTTAGAAGGCTCAGCAGGAGTGATAAAAGGGTCATATTCCACATACTGCTCTGTGTACGCTATTAAGCTGACATATTAAAAAAAGTAAAAAAGAAGACAAAGCCTGAGTACTCAGTCATGTATCAGAGATACAAGCTTTCTCTCTGCGCCTCCCTCCCCCCCCCTCGTTGGAGGGCTTTTTTTCCATGTTTGGATCAGAGTGGTTCTTAGTACTCGCACACAACAGCCCCTTTTTCCTGGAAGGGTGCATGCAAGGATTTCTCTGCAACACTCACCAGTTCACTCAAGGTTTCCTCAAGGTTGGTTCTGCGGAGATGCCTACAGACAGCCTGATGTGGCAGCAAGTGAACTGATATGGTAGGACTTCCCACAGACAGCAACGTGACTCTGAAGCACGTGTCCTCCACATTTGTTGCATGCTTCTATTCCTCCCTTCCCTTCCCTTTTATTTATTTATTTATTTTTTTTTTGCAAGGCCTTTTGTACTCACTGCTTGAAGCATTGCAAGTAACTCATCAAAATACTGTCATGCACTGTAGCTAAGAACACAATTAAGTCTCACAGGATCACAGTCCTAAGCATCAAATCTTCAGCATATAGGAAATTTTGTTTTGCCAGTGTATCAGTTAGCACAGTGACAATGCAATGTACTCAGTGTAGTTAGTTTATAATCATTAATGTAAAATGAAGTAAACTATACAGGTATTGAATAAGCACCTGGCTTTTATGCTGGTCTGCTTCAAGCCTAGAAAAAGCACACAGCCTCAAATCCTAAGAGCTGCCTGTGAAAAGGCCCATGTCTGCTTGCATTCCATTGGGGTTGGGACTAGGTGGCAATTTTATGAAAGGTAGGCAGTGAAAATATCAAAAGAAATTTGTCCCAGTCTATACTCGAAATACTCCAGGGCACTTTTTCCTTTTTCTGCCTCAGTCTGCCAACTAATTAAATAAGTTAATTGAGTCTCACCATACTGAAAACTAATCTATTTTCTCTGTGATTGTCCATGTTAAGTGTTACCTTTGGATCTTCCACACCTTCAAAAGACAGGAGAAGGAAAATACCCTGTGGAACCATGGGTCACAAAAGGCAGAAACTTTCCCTGACCTGCCCTACAATAATTACTTCTTTTTGTTTGTCCTAGCTCTTATCATGAGGCATTAAAATCATACACTTTTGTAACCACAGCAGGTTCCCACTGCCCCTCAGGGCACTCAGGGCTGTCTCATCTCATTTCATTAATTACATTTCACGACTGTTGTGGGTCAAGGGTTGGAGGAGGGAGCAGCGTCCAATTTCAGAGAGCAGCAATCCCAGAGACATCAATGAGAGAGAGGGGTGGTTAAAAAAATAAAACATAAAAAGCCAACAAAAACCAACACAGAGGATAAATCAGGAGGTACATGCTGTGAAACTTGAATTGCTTGTAACAAAATAATAAGGTGGCATCAGAGGGGAAAAAGTAGATGAAATAAGGGTCGATTTGCTAAACGCATGTTGCTGATTCAGTATAATGACAGGAGCTGAATTATGGCCTCATTGTCTAAAGAAAGCTACAGGCAGTGGGAATCCTAAGGGAAAGCGTTTCTGCCAAAAGGTAAACCTGGGCTTTTGGCTTTTCAGGTGATGCTGTGTCATTCTGGCAGAAGAGGTGATGGTTAAGAGTTCATGGAAGGGGGCAGAGCTTGCATTGAGAATCTGTCTATCTCACTATCAGGTGGCCCTGCTGAGCCTTCACAGCAACTTCAGGTGGTTGAGAGGATAACACAGGTTTGTGACACATTCTCATTTAGGGAACCAAGATTACTTTTGACAGGAAGGTGTTCGGGCTTTCCTCAGCCATTTCCATAATGCCACATGTACTGGGATTGCATCAGCACTGCCTGACATGGTCAGGAAAAACAGTAGGTACAATTTATTCACAGTTTTACTAGAGAGTTGTCAAATGTCCTTGCCAGATCCTAAAACCAACAGTGTTCATGTCCCAAGAGAGGAAAAAGGATTTGGAAGTAGAAAAACTGTTCCCTGTGTTCCTGGAGCAGCTGAGGGATGCCTCAGCCTTAAAAGCAGAGCCCAACCTGAGAAGTGCCTTGCTACTACTAACAGCACCTCCTTACTCAGCACATCTGCTCTTGGAGCACACATTCAGTGTTTCACACACAGTCTTCAGGCAACACAGGCTTCATTCCCGGCAACAGGTCAACTTAGGCCACACAAACTCATTCTCTCTCACCCACCCCCATCACTGCTGAGCCCCTCCAGGGCCTTCCTTGCTGCCCCTTGTGCCAAGCCCCACCACAGCCTGGGGCTCTCCAGCAGCACTGTCATCCACAGTCCCTCCAGACCAAGAAAATTGTTTTTTGTCCAGTTCTACTGAAAACTAACAGATTTTTCTTCTGGCATTGACAATGACATATTTATCATGGCAGTATAACTTGAACAACAGGTGTGCTATGTGGACAGGACCTGATGTTCACAGTCAGTGAGTTTTATTGAGACCATCTTATTGAATAAATACCAACCCAGAAAAAACTCAAGCAAAACACATCTGCTTGTCTGTAAATTACCGGCCTGGAAATTATTACTGTCACAGTATATTAAGGTCACTGTAAGTAAATTCAGTATATAATGAGAATTTTTGGTAAAACACAAAATTATCAGAACAGAACCAGAAAGCCCAAAACATAAATGTGAATGTGCTAATTTCAAAGGTGTAAAATAGTGTGTGAAGGATTTCAGAAAGACTCTGAATATTTTCTTTTTAACTGGATAAACTTTAATTTAAATTGATAAACATTATAGAATCATAGAATCGCCAAGGTTGGAAAAGACCTAAAAGATCATCCAGTCCAACCATTCACCTATTCCCAATAGCTCCCACTAAACCATGCCCCTCAACACAACATCCAGCATCCATTATGAGCCAGTAGGAACTTTCTGTTGAGCTCCTGCCATTTAATTTGCCTAGTTTAGTGTACACACGCTAATTACAGGAGCAAGTACTGCAAAGCACAAAATTTCATAGGGAAATCTCTTTTTAATTTGTTTAAGTAAAAATTCCTGTTATTTCTCCAGAAAGAGCCATCCCTTGTCATGCCCATCATGTTCAAGACAGCTTTGCTCTGAAAGTGATGTCACAGAAAAGCATGCTGATCCGTACATTTGTCACAGCAATTCCACTGAAAATGTGCATAGCTTACAAGTATCTGAGTAAAGGAGCTGTCACTCTCAGGAAGCTAAATTTGAGCTTGTTCTTTACTTGTTCATACTTTCCTACATGGACTAAATTTTCTGCAGTCAAACTGTGCCTTGATTTGCCTCTATGAGAAATCCACCTCTTCATAACATTGCCTTGAGTAGTCCAGATACAAACCTAGTACTTTCCATAGGGTTTCACATGCATAATTGGGGGCAGAAACTGGCCCTACAACCCCAGCACAAATGAATCCCAGCATGAATGCAAACATCACATGCAACAAGATGCAAACACAGTGCCCTCCACAGACATTTGTCAGTCTAACAGGAGAGGAGCACTCAGAGTTCATCCAGAAAGTAAAAATTGAATGCTTTTCAACTGAAAGAAGAATGACTTTTCTTTAAGTAAACACTAGACTTTAGTGATGTAGGAAATGAATGCCCTGCAATGGTTCTTTCCATTGTGATCACATTTGTCTTGCTTTTACAGTACAACATCCTCCTTTTTCACTCACTTTTTCTTAGTGGCAGAAGGGCAAATATCAAATGTCAGTGGTCAGCAGACAAGCAGCATGCCTGGACGAGGAGGGAAAAGAATTCATTGCTTGGAAATGGAACGAGCCTTTGTGCATCCCTGCCTACTTGCTATTTCTAGAAATGCTAAATTTGAGATGAAGAAGTAATGAAAAATCACATACTTGGGGACACTCACCTTTCTGCTACTTTGGACATCTTTAAACAATGCCTGTCTATCTGCAGGTTCAGAAAAGTTATCTGAGGAGAGAGATGACAAGGGCATTAACAATCCAGGAGCTCCACAGCATGCATTGATCACATCCCAACACACTATTGATTTCTCATTCCAAACAGCTTGAAAGTAACTCAGAAAGAAATGGGACCCTCCCCCAGGTAATAGAAGCAGCTTACTAGCTGCTTCCATCAGGAGTCTCCATTTCATGTAGCAAAGTCCCAGGGGGAGCTTCAGAAGAAATAATTAAAAGTAGGAAAGACATATTTGGAGCTGAGGTTCCTAGACAACTCAGAGTGCAATGTGATCCTTATTTTATAACACACACTTTCATTTCTCTAACCAAGAAAATAAAGGTTTCAAAGTACATTTGTACTGTGCTATAAAGTAGTTCTTCACATACTCTGCAGTCCATATTGCCTATGATGGAAAAAGCTCAAGAGATGTAGTGTTCAGACTTAGTTCAGAAGATCAGTCTAAAACTGGCTGCCTAAAAAACATGTTTAATGCTGTCTTTACTAAAAAGCTGACCCAGCAGTTCCTGCCCATACTTCAGCGAGAGCTGTTTCTTGCAGGAGAGCAATTTTGAGCCAGAGCTCCCCATGGAGGGGCAAGAACCCATGATTCAGACCTTTCCTCAGGTCAATTCCTCAGAGCCATTCCTCAGAGCAATTCTACAAATAACTTTTTCCCAGTTCCCCAAAAGCACCATGCCTGTGTTCTGGCTGTGCCAGCTTCTCTAGCCTTTGTCAGTGCCCACTTTTCAGGCATATTCAGTGGCTGGAAATTAATCTGCCTACTGGCCCACAAAGTAAGTAATCAGAAGGTTAGTGTTGCCCATAACTGCACTGCTCAGTTAATACACATCTTTAAATACTTACTGCTTGACATAAAGGAAGTGAGGATCAAGCACAGTTAAACCAGTGGTGGTTTTTGCTAATATCTCTACAATGTTAAATGTTCTTTTTTTTATTTAAGCAGAAAACAACTGCCTGACTGTTCCAGATGCACCCAGCTCTCAGGACAACTGAACTGCTGCACAGACATCTACTTACTTGTTTCCGGAAATCCTCTTTTGTAGTTTTACGTATGGGTTGGGAGGGCACATGAACAGGGCTTTGGGGCTGAGATTCCTCTGTAACCCCATACACTGACTGCAAGGAACCAGTAAACAAACAGAATAGATGAGAGCTTTTTCTCTATTATGCAAAGAGAAGTGCAGTATGCAAAACAGTAAGGTAATAAGCCAACAATTTCCTACATTTTTTTTCCCCACACAGGTAAACAATCATTCAGCCGGGAGCAAAACTGACAGATCTGACTGTGCTGCAGATGCCTGCATTTGGGATGTCTGTAGGCACGCCAGCGGTGTGCTCAGAGCTTCCTGCACAGCTTGCTTTCCAGCAAAACACTCTCACCTGAGACCTTCCCCTGTTGCATATGAGGTGTCCACTCTGTGCTGCTGCAGTCTATAGGGGTGCTTCACAGGACTTACTGAAAAAGGAGCTTATCTTAAATACTAAAATACAGCTGATCATTTTTAGGAGTTCTGAGGGCTGTGTCTCTTGTATTTGCAAGAGGAATGCTGTGAATGATTGTTGTGGCGAAGTAAGTGCAGAAAAAATGTACTAGAATCCAACCCTTTTCTTTCATTTTCTTCCACTCACTTGAATTTCTTGTCATAAAACTACATATCAAAGAAAGAGCTTTAACCAGGTGTCAATCGCTCAAGTTCACACGAACCAGAAGATTGACTTGTAGCCATTTGTTTTCAGGACAGAGACTTACACTGAAAGTAATATCAACTGTCCTGTCAATAAGTATCTTTGCTTTTCACTTTATGTTCAAAAGAGACGGGTGAATATCTCTGCTGAAATTTAACTACCAATGGAATTTAGCAGTCTAATTTCACCTCTAAAACTAATAAAAACACATAAGAGTAAGAACCTGCTGGAAGTCAAGAGAATCCAAGCTGCAAATGATCAAGCCTTTGAGATTATTAAGGCATATAAAGCACTCTGAAAAACCTGTGTCCAAATAACTTCTGAAAAGTGTGACCCAAGTGTTTTTGCCAACTGATTTTATTTTTATGGGAATGTAGAGACAGTAGACATCTGTTGCTAAAACTGCAATAGTAAATTCACCAATTAAATCAAAACAGAACTGACATTTGCCAAACCCGTCTTTTGATTTCTATTGGGAAAGTCTGATATACTCTAGGTGTCAAGAATGACTGATGTTAAAAAAAATGAAAGAAAACCAGAAACTCATGCTGACCTTTTTCACCTTCTGTGGGTTTTTCATACGACGACACTTTCTAATGTCCATTTCTGTGGTGTTCACACAGCCCGGCTGAAAAGAGACAGTTAAAGGAGATGGGTATCACATTAGTGTCTTCTGCTTACAGTCTGCATGCTTCCTTACCTACCTAAAATAGAGTTTAGATCTTGTCCAAAATTCTTTCCTTATGTTTGCACTCATAGATTATGCTTTCTAAACAAGAGAGTGCACGTACCCAAAGTTGGCATCTCAGCATCAAATCCGTTTACTTCTAACTTCAGCACCAAGCAGAAATGCCTCAGCTAAGAGGAGAGCTTTTTCTAGGAAGTCTGTGACAAACTGCTTTTCTTCCGCACAAAAAAAGATCTTCAATACTTGATGTTTATAATATATTTCTGAGTCAACAGTTCCAAGCATGCACAAACCAATAATGTCTGAGATACTTTTGTAGAAGCCTGTTCTAAATTGTGAGGAAAATCCATACAGTGACCTTAAAGACAATATCACTGTGCAATTCATGGCACAGTGTTAAATGAATTAAAACCGATCATTTAAGAAAGGCTTTACCACAGGCCTGTGCACATCCCAGAATGCTCTCTCCTGGCTGTCCAAAATTTTCCTTTCTGTTTTGTCCTTTTTCCTGTCAATTCTGAAAAAAAAAACAAAACAAAAAAACCAAACTTGTGTGCATAAACACACAAGTTACCACACAACTATTTTTTCCTTGTTACATTTTCTAGCTAGAGTTTTAACTCAGAGACAAAAATGTTCAGAAATCTCTCTCTCTCTCTATTTTTTTTTTTGGTATAGAAACGTTACACTCTGACTTCCAAGTCCATACATCATGAGCAAAACATCATGGATTTTTACTGCAATGTGTGTCAAGAGGACTTTTCCTATTAAGATGGAAAATTTATCTTAACATATGTTTGTTTGTTTGTTTTCCACCTGGTGAGAAAAGCTTCCTTTCCTGATGCTCTCTTCCCAGACCATTTAGCTTTGGCTCCGTCAGCATCATCTGGCCTGTATCTCTGGGCATCTCTCTCCTGCAGGCTGAAGGGCCACCTCAGAAGGTCCTGCTGCACCCAGAGACCTCACTGCTATGATCACAGACTCCTATGAGGCAGCTGCCCAAGGCCCCTGAGCAGTGACAGCATAGGCAACACTTGTGGTCACTGTGCCTGGAGATTCCAACAGAGCGGCTCCATCTGCCCTGGTGCTGGCAGTGTGGGGTGACAGCGTGAGTGACAGGGCCCAGCTCACTGACAGCGTTGTGCAAGCCAGCACTCATCTGGAGATATGTGATGGGGTTGGCATGGGTGTAAGTCACTAATTTCAGCCATCATGTAGCCAGTAAATTGATTCACTCAAAGCACACACATCACAGGCCACTGGAGGTTGTTCAAAGCAGCTGTACCTGTACCTCTCAGCAGCATCTAGCAATTCATGTCTGATGCTCAGCTCTACACGTGAGCACAGCACAGTCACCATCAGCTTGTAGGACCTGCCTGCATAAAGACAAATGACACCCAAAGAGAAGGAACCCTGCGTAAACCCAGATGACACCCTTGCCTCCAGACCAGGCTTGAGAGGCTGACAGCATCCCCGTGCTGACTTCTTGCACTGCTGCCACCTAGGATAATGACAGCAGTGAGAGAAAGCACAAGCAAGCTACAGCTTCTGACAATCATGTTCTCACCTCTCTTGTCTTTCTTTAGGAGAGGCAGTGATTCTCAGCTGAGTGTGTGCTAGAAGTGTACCAAGGAAATTGGGGACTGAGGCTGACGCATCTGAACACCCCTTCCCTCCCCACAAAAATCCTAGAGTCCAGCGCATTTTGGAGCTGGCTGAGATAAAAGAAACCAGCTCAGCATGAACAGCCACCAGACACCACTTCACTGTACTGAGCTGAGGAGCAAACACAGAACGCAAAACCAGGAGAAATGCTTTTTAGATGTTTTGCTTTGTTCTCTGTTTTAGTTAATACGCTGCCAAGCACTGCCTTGTGAATTCTAGTCCATTTTTTTCTCTATGAAAAGATGAGTATGCAGTGCTGACCCTGTAAAAAATCTGAAATTAAAATTTCTTTCTTAGGAAATAATTTATGCTGTAAATGGAATGCAGAATTTTGTTTTGACTGAGATTTTTTCCCTTTTGGCAACAAACCTTTAAGTAAATGAAAGTACAACTGCTAGTGTAACTTCCAATTTTTTCTTCTAAGCAGAACACTGGTATTCTCTTCAGAAAAAAAATCCCTTAATTGCCTTGTTATTTTGAGGATAATTACCACATACTTAAATAGTGCATAATTACAATTAATCAAAATTCCAACGAGTTAATCAAAGATAGAGACCAATGCCTCAGCCACCCCCTCAAGTAAAAGTGTCCCTTAACTTTTTAGCATCTGATGCTAAAAGTGCACATTCTTTCCATTAATACAGCCCGTTAGTACCCTGTATTCTTATACACCACCTTCATCAGCCTTCCAGTTTTACAGGAGATGATTACGTGCACAAAATGGGCACGCGGGCTGTTAGGTACACTAATCTACAAACCCTGGACAACGCTCATTTTGCAGCAATAATGACAACATGCTAAAAACATCAAACTGTTTTTGGAAAGATGTGAACAAGGATGAGCATTTCAACTGTGAGTAGAAGACGGAAAAAGAAAAACCAAAACAGTATTTAGTTGGAGTAAGTTTCATATAAGTGGTACCCAATCCTCCACACTGTTAATCCAGCATAAACGGGAGTGCAGAAAATAGAGGTACAGCTGAGTTGACTGGGGATTGCTATAAATGAGAAAAACACAGTCTGTTGTAAATAGCACCTTTATAAGCACTTCTAAATAACAGTATTTTAAAAATACTTTACAAGCATCAAGTTATAGAGACCGATATCAAAATTTTGTTCTTTCCATTTACGGGAAATAAAAATACTATCCAACAGTAGAAACAGAATGTGCAAGTGAATCGCCCAATCTTGCATGGAAAATTCAGGCTCAGGAACTCCTGATGGGCATTTCTACACAGAGACATTTAAACACGTCTTTCAGATTCTGGCACAAACCTTAGCAACTGGCTCTCTATTGTTTCTAGTCTGCTGATGATTTACCAGTTCCATCTGAGCTTAGCTGCAGTGAAGACTTTAAGAGAGAAACTCTCGGAGTCCCCCTCCCTGTGCAGCCCTAGATACTGGGGCAATTCACTGCTCCAGAATTACTCACTTCACTTGGGCCTCAGCTTGCATGAAGATGAATTCCCATTTCCTTGCAAATGCTCTCTGAAGTCTTGCTAAGTTTTCCTGACAAAAGATGAAAATAGTTAAGAACAATTAATTCTAGTAATTACAACAATTGCTTGAGAGCATTTAGTACGTTGGGAGTTAAGTTTATTTCCCCCCCCTTTTTTTTTTTAAGCTGGAGAACTCAAGACATGGAAGTCAGTGCTGGTTTCAGGTGATTTATACCACAGGCAAAGCAAGGTCATGACACATCTTTTCAGGCTGCAGCCAAGAGGACTCTGTCAGGAGAAGTAATAGAGTGTGATGAAGACAGCCCGAGATCTCTTAGTAAAATGGTGATGGTCTTGTTCCCAAAAGATAATACTGAGAAGCTCTGCAAAGCTGACAATTTCCATTTCTGATAGCAGATGGCTGCCACCTGCATGATTCCCTCTCTTTGCTACTTCCTTTTCCTCCCCACACTGGTTCCTTTTGCTAAGGTGTAAAGCCTGAGCATCCCCTGCTCTGTTCAGCCCTGAGAGCACTGCACAGCTGCACCGCACTCAAGTCTGGGAATTGCCAGAATGATTCACAAAAGGAAATAGCTTGTTTGTCTGAACAATGAAAATAGCTCACTGAGAGACCAGATCCAGATGCAGCCTTTTTCCTGCATCTGAAGAATTCTAGTTCAGGTCTATTGCAGAGAGCATCATGATCTGAACATTTGGAGATGGGTGTAAGTCCCTCACAGACCGAGGTCAAGCTCACTGACACGGCCAGAATCTGAGGCTCAAAAAGCACCTTGTATGATTCTATGAAGTCACATCCACAACCACTTGAAGACTAGTGGTCTATGAGACCACTATCCTGACCCATTACAGCTGGTTCAACTGTTACAAATTTTCTTTGAAAATGAACAATATTAGTTCTACTGTTGTTCTTTTTACATTGATTCCATTTAAGAAAATGCTTAAGTGCATGCATTTCAGTGCTAGAAGTCTCCCTACTTTTTACTTCAAGCTCTTGTATAACACAAGACAAAGCTTGGCTCAGTTACCACCAAGTCTACTTAAGAATTTCAGTATTCTACATGGAGGAAAACAGTTAGGCAAATGATTTACAGCTGTGCCAAGCTGTGATGATTTCCTTTACTGTGAACCACTTGTAATATCTGCAAAAAGAATTTTTTTGTGGCTTTGATTTATTTTTTATTTTAAATTATGTTCATATGTGCCCTCTGGAGTAAATATGATGAAGCCAATTAAATATCACCAATTGAAACATTCTTTGAATCATGCTTATGTTTGTTCAGTTATAAATTAAAGTTAAATCCAATCATGCAAGCTCAATCATACAATGAAGAGCTCTGCTTTACCAGCAGAAATTGGGAGTTGCTTGTGAATGATGCAAGCAGAACCTCAAATGAAATGTCCCCTGTGATGCTTTATAGAGATTCTCTTTGGAAACTCCAAGGCGGAGCTGGTGCCTGCAGAGAAATGTCCTCATGCTACATCTACAAAAGTTGGTACTGAATGTACAGGACTCCTTCCCACTCCCCTAAACCTGTTTCTCTCACGTGTGCTCAATTTACATCTCCAGTGCTGGGTCTGCTTCAGCTCTCATAATGACTAGGAAAAGTCAGTGCCATTCTTACCTGATTGTCTTTAATTAAGGGAGCAAAGTATGAATGAAGAAGCGACCTCTAATCGTGCAACGCAATATTCACAAGAATGAGAACTGCCAAGATCTAATTATTTGCCATCATTGGCGCGTTGCTACTCTCAGCAGACAACTATGTGCAAAATTACTTAGCCATAACCTCATGGCATGTGTGGGAGTGTGTGCTGCAGAACCGTCTTTTGTTGTTTTATCATAGATATTTAGAGTACTTACAGTTAATTGGTAGGCTGTGACCAATTTTAATGGTTTTAATAATGAAACAAAAAGTATGCAGAAGTGAAAATTCAGTAAAATGTCGTATAAATGCATATGGATTATTATATTCCTTCCTTTATGTCTGTACTTCACAATTAGAACTCGTGGGACAAGGGTGGATTAGACAAGTGGCAATTTTTGTATGCCCTCTGCTGAAAGAACCAAATGGTGTATATGCATATCTATGTGTACAAAAGACACATAGATATATAGTAGAAGGAAATATAGTAGAAGGAGAAAATGTGTTCTAGGAAAAAAAGAATAGAAAACCCTATAATATACACAATATAGATGTGTTCAATAATAAACATGAACACACAAGTCCACTAGAGCCATTTTTGTGAAAAACACTTCACTGAAAAAATCCACATTGGACATTCAACAGTTATGCTGCTGAACCAGTAAACGAGAAGAAAGATAGAAAGCAAAGTTCAGCTCGTCAGACTGATATACACTGCTAGCATTCAAAGAAACTCATTTCAACACTGACATTCCTGCCTCCATCCTCCCCTCCCTACTGACCCAAACTCTGCACTCTCAGAAGCTGAGTTTGGTGATATTTTTTATTAATAATAATTTCATAAGAGAAAACATTCCCTGAATAAGTGTGATAGCATACTGAATACACAGTCCAAGCTTCATAACTGAAAACTTTCCTTTACAGTATGTAACTATATTGTAAGTATAGTATGTAACTACATGCCATGGGTCATCATCCATGATTTCTGCAGGTTCATATCTGCTATATAAACCAGGAAGTGTTAACTGGAAAGAGGAAACCAATGTAAACTTTTATGTGATTTGCCTCTTGGTGCTGATGCTTTGACTGGAGAGGCTGCAGAGCTGGGGACATTCCTCATTCGTGAGCCTGATGTTTTTTCCAGATCAACCTTCAACAAATTCTGACAGCTGAAAAAAGACACACAGTAAAGGCTGACCCCAAGGCATTAAATGGCAGCATTCAGCTGGCAAACAAAGCCTTCCCCTATGCCCCCACACACTAAACTTTAGCAGGAGTGTACCTACGGCTTCATAATCGGCCAGCTCCAGCCTAGCTTTGTTCTGCATGGTCCGTTTGCAAAGATAGATGGCTAAAGGGAGAAACAGAACAGAAAACAATTACAGACAGATTATTAGTACAAGATCTTGAAAAAAACACAAACCTCCACAATCTTCTCATCTGAAGGCAACATAAGCCAAGGAATGAAAGGGCTGAATACCCAGCTGACATTATGTGCTAGCAATCAGAGAGGCCTTAAACATCTGGGACATCTCATTTAAAAGTGCTGAGAGTTGATGCCTGGTCCTAACAAGATGTCTGAGAAAGACACAATTACTTCTGGTGCTGGTAAAAGATTTAGCATTAGCAACCTGTTCCCCTCAGCACTTTGGAAAAATTCCTTCAAAAGCGAGCAGCCTTGTATATCTCTGCATCTCCTTTTCTCTTAAAGAATAATTAGGAAAAAATAAATCAAGATATTGAAATGATAAAATATTTTAGAAGTACAGGCTGGATCATAGAAGTATAACTTGAGCAAGTTTTCGTTTGCTCCATCCACTTATTTTGTACATTTCAAACAACTGAGAAAAACTCTCACCGATTTCACCATACACAAACACTGCAGAAATTGGTGCGAGCTGGGATTCAGAGGGTACCTAACCAGTTCCAGGCTACCTTCTGGGATTGGCTCAGCTGGACTGTCAGCACAGCCCATTTCCACTGAAGGCTGAAACAAAATATGCACACCCGGGGTATACAGTCAGACATGAACCACATAAAAAAGACCCAATTCTCTCATTTAGTGATGAAATCTGGGAGTGAATTGCATAGATTTCCCTGCCTTTTGACTTATTTTTGTACTGCAGGGCCACGTAAAGATTAGCCAACAGTGCACCAAACTGGCATGGGGCAGAAGGCAAAGCATCCTCTATAGAAATAACATTTTTCAGAAATGTTTGGGTTTTCTTTGAAAACCATGGGATTTTGATTTGCACATAAATATGATTTTCCGGCACTTCCATGAATGTTTTTCATTGGGAACCTCATCATCTATGTAAAATAAGACAAAAAACAGTGATATTTGTGTTATTTTCCTCAATGCCATTCCTGTAATTTTAACATCCTTATAACAAGCCAACATTATGCATGATAAGCAGAGCTGATTGGGTCAAATATATTTACTTCTATACTTCTCAAAAGCAGCTTCACCTGGAAGATGAATAATAATACCAAATAAACTGAGAGTCTTGCAGTACTTCTCCACACAAGGCAGTGACCTGCCATTAGCAAGTTCATTACTGTCCTGTGAGCAGTTCTGTGCAAATAACAAAAGTATGAAGAGCTGCTGGGATTTCAGTTTTATTTGGGTCTACTGCTAATTTGGGATTAACTCCTGGGAAGACTCCATCTGCACAGACCCCTGATATGCAGAGGCTGATTATAAGCATATGTTAGAGATTTCTGGGATAGATGAAAATCTGTCACTACAGGGTTCAGAGCTAATGCAGTCGCAGCTCATCCAGCTGTGGGTCGGCTCATGTGGGGCTTGATTTGAGGTGTACTGTTCCACCCAATGCCCTTGCTGCAAAATAGCCAGACAGTGGAACCCAGTTATTGAACAAACACCATAGGCAGAAATACAACCTCCCTCTTCAGGCTGTTACTCTGATATTTACAAAAAATATATTTGGTATGGTTCAGACACATATATGGTGACTGTTTGTAAAATCCGGAAGCCATTTTGCAAACAATGAACAGCATTTTGTCCTAAGCAGTCCCCTCACTGGGATAAACACATAAGTCTGCATTAGCTTCCCTGCAGTGGAGGACTGCAAATGAACTATCACACGACAGATAGCATCGCAAGTTACTTTTCCACCCTGGCAAACGACTCTCAGAATCCGGAATGATGAATAATTATTACTTGGGAAAGAAAAAAATGATTATTCAGGGAGGAGTTATAAACTGATCTTAGATTACGAGGTATTTCAAAAGAGGCATTTCCAGAAGCTCCTGCTTTATGGGCACACACATGGATTCACTTCCTGTTTGAGTGCCACACCAGGATGCATCAATTGATTTTATCATTCAGCTGTGAAAGAAGTGTAGTTCTGGAAGAGACAGCAATATTGCACGGAGACAGCTAAAGATAACAATACTGACATATTTTCTTTATGTATTATCACTGTCTGCAGGCATTCACACATCTAATACCCCATGTTACAGTTTATTAGCTCATAAAGCACACTCAGTTTTCTCTTTATACCAGCTAGAAGCTGGTAATCTTAAATTAAAAAAAAAAAAAAGTGTGATGTCATGCACCACAGAAGCTTAGCTACGGGATGCCATCAGTTATATACTGATGTATTGATCAGCCAGACAAGTGCCCAAATGAGGTAACTTTTTATTGATCGACATATCAAATTCAGCTACAGACCAAAGCATGCTCTCCTACAAAAGCCATACTGATATTATTTAAGATTCCCACAGTGCAATACTCTGCTTGCCATAAATCCTGCTGAAACGAACAGAGCTACCGGAGAATGAAGGCAACAGTATGTGAAATCCTGGCCCTGCTGAACTTGTCAGCTGAAGGACAATTTCTTCCATCACAAACTTTCTGTACTAGCTTTCTGCAATGAAATAATTATGCTCTCACCATAATCTGTGTTTTCTGGCTCCCAGCAGTTTGAAGGCCAAAAGTATGGTGCCTAAGAAACAACATAAGCATTTTCATAATTTAAGAGATGAAAAGCAAATCAGATGCAGAAAAATTGTTAAATACAAAAAGAATTACACATCTACAGCCCAGTCTCTATTCACAGGGAAAGGAAACAATGCTACAGTTCTCAGTAAAATTGACAATGCTTTTCCAGACAGGTATCCTCTCTAACATTCCTCACTGCAGGCAGAAACATTGCAGTTCTGATTGAAGACATCTACCCTGATGGCATTTTAGACACTCCTTCCTTCTCATCTGAATACAGACTCCTTACTCTCTATCACCAGAACTTCCTCTTTCCCCAGGAATTCCCAGGCACCCAGATTTATTTACTTACTTATTTACATAGGACAATGAGAAAATCTTTGAGGCCTTTTATATACGCCACAGGCCAACTTGCTATTTTTGGAGTGGCTTCCAGTTTGATAGCCAACAAAACAATTCACTTTAAAATAAATCAGACGTAAGAGCTCAAAACTCAGCTGATTAAGGTCATTCTGAAAGCAGAAGTCCTGCTAAGCTTTCTGGTTTGGTTTTCTATCCAAGTCTGCATATTGCAGTTGCTATAATTAATTACAAGATATTACTACATCTGGTTGTATCTCAGTTTTGACATGAATGAAAAATAATGTCCTTGTGACCACACAAATTACAGAACGCTGTTTTGCATTAGTGATGCAATTCCACAAAAATGCATAGGACATTTACACACATATGAAAACTATTCCCTGCACCAATGTACAGTGAGAAAACTCAGAGGGATCAAACAGCACTTGGTTCAATACACCGCACTGATATATATCTCCTGAACTTCACAAGATGATGAGCTACTCTTAAAGAGGGGACTGATGTCAAGGTAGAAAGTGTCAAGTAATGGAAAGTGGAGTAATGGAAAAGAAAAACGATCCTATCAGCTTATTTTTGCAGAAAAGGTCTGAGGAGAATTGTTGCAGGAAATGACAACAGGCAAACAGTAAACACAATTGCAGGAAAAGATAAGGGGAGAGAAAAAAAAGTCAATAAGCAGTCAAAACAATTTGATGATGTAGTTTACACAGGCTTAAAATAAGAAATTAAATGATACTCTGCTTTTGAAACCTGGCACTGGATTATTTGAGAATTAAACTTCCTATGGTATCACAAAAACACAACTAAACAGGCAATCAGCATTGCCCCTGCTTCTGCCAAGCCTTGTACAATGAGAATAGTAGGACTCAGTAAAAAGCAAGAGAACTGTCATGAAAAATAGCCTGAGTGAGCCAGGTAATCAGAAGGTGGGCAGAGATACGCTTAGGTCTGTGATCTCCCTGTTCATTTTTTGTTGTTGTTGCTGTTGTTGTTTTCTTTCCCTGTTCCCTGTGCCATTGGTCTCGTGTGATAACAATAGCACATTAGGAGTGGGACTGTGAGCATGAGCAGCAGCAGCAGATGCAAAGATGAGAACATGCTTTTCAAATAAAAACTAAAAAAGAAAGAACAAATGGAAAGGAAAAAATGGTACGGTGAATAGAAGAGAGGTCACAGGAAAGATAAGGAAGCTGACAGAGATCAAATTAACAGAAAAATACAAATTTAACCAGCAAGATTAAACAACAGGACACTAGTTTTGAACTTACTGCTTCTTTTAAAGTTACACGATCTGTCTAAAAGGAGTTATTGCAGCACTCACACCAGTTATCTAGGAGTTTGATAGCAGCAAGTTTTGAAAAGGACACTGAACTCAAGCACCGGATGCTTTAAAAACTGAACATATCTGGAGGCACAGAGACAACAAGGGATAGAAGTGTCCCAGCTTAAATAGCTGCCAAGGTTAGGCATTCTTTGTAACAGAGCCAAAGGCTGAAGCATGCCCCCTCCTACACCAACCTGCAACCAGAAGCAGATTAGAAGTATGAACTTTCCACTGCACCGGAGCTCAAATGTCTGATTCCAAAGTTTGCTCTGGTCCACTTTGGACAGGAGAGTGGATACTCAATTTTGTGTTACCAGAGAACAGCAGAAAGGGACACACAAGCAAGGCAGAGGGCTCACCAACCTGAAAGCGATAGAACGTCCCATCATCTTTCAGGGTAAGGACATGGTCTGAGATTGGAAACACATAACCCTGTGCAGCAATAAGACTTCCCAAGTGTATTGCTTCCCCTGTTAAAGAGTAGAAAAAGAGAGAAAAAAGAGATGTGTCAGGATGATGCGCCCTGCACAACCCTCTGCTTTCAGCAGCAGGGCCATGGATGAGTCACAGCATGACCTCACATGCATAAGCCATGTTTCAATCACACTTCATCCATACACCTTTCAATGAAATCATGCAAAGCAGAAAGCAGCCTTAAAATATAGATGAAAGTCCCTAGATGCAGCCTTCACCACTACAGCAGCTAGGGAAGGACATTTTATCAGGGCATGTAGCAACAGGACTAGGGGAAATGGCTTTAAACTGGAAAAGGATAGATTTTGACTAGATATCAGGAAGAAATTCTTTACTGTGAGGGTAGTGAACAGATTGCCCAGTGAAAATGTGCATGCCTCTTCTCTGGAGGCTTTCAAGGCCAGGCTGGATGGGGCTTTGTGCAACCTGATCTAGATGGAGGTGTCCCTGTTTCTAGCAGGGGGGTTGGAACACATGATCTTAAAGATCCCTTCCAATCCAAACCATTCTATGAGTTTATGATTTGCACATAATTTCAATGGATCTCAGCTGTCAAAAGTTGCATCTACTATCTCAGACTTGCAAAATACACATTAGATTATCACATGTGCCCAGGCAGATAATAAATCCATTGTCTGCAGCTGAAATTCAGGTTTGGACTTGACTGGACTCACAAGAAGAAATGTGTGCAGAAAATTGCCCTGGGTGAGTCGATGTGGCCTCTACTCCTGTTTTTACATAGTGACAGAAGAAGCAGACTGCAAAATGAAATGTTGATTTTTTTTTTTTGTCTTTACAGGAAAGCAAAAGAAACTTCTGGGCCAGAACAAGGTGTCTGTATCATCCTTGGCCACCATGTCCTGTCAGTTGTGGCTACCCTTCTCCACACCAGGGAGTCCTGTCACTACGTTCACCCATTTAATCACATATCTACCAAATTCCTTTCTGAGTCTGGGAACAGCCTTAGAATACATCAGGCTTTCTTAGGTAGCAACGATTTCACAGACACGCTAGGACTCCTACAAAGTGCTTTCTGTGCACTGTAGTTGTAAGATATTAGATTTAATTATGCTGCTGATTCTTATCTGCTTTCCTTCTTCCCACCAAATACTTAAATCAACCTTGTTGTTCTACTCTTTACACTCTGCAGTGAAGTAGTACATACTCTTTTATGGCACACAAACAGTACAGCTGAAATGTCTGTTAATTCCCAGCCATGGTTCACTTTACCTTGATCCTCAATGCTGAGGTTCTTCATAAGCCACTGCACAATATCAGCACCTGCAAAATAAAATCAATAAATAAATGGGAAAAAAGAAGGCATTGAATACTGAGACCAAGAAGTTTTTGAGAGTCCTAGAGAAAGATAACATTGAGATGAGGTAAAAAAGAACTTATATGCATTTATTATCCATTTTCCTTTTTATCTCTCCCGAGGTTTCAAATTGTTTTTGCTTTCTGTGCTGCACTATAATTATATACTCATTGGTAGGTACTAACCCCAAGTGCCAGAGGAGACTTCCTACACTCTAAGTCAACTGCTACTCTAATGGTTTCATGTAACTTCTTCTCTCCTGGTTGCGTTTCTCTCACTTCAGCATATAGAAAATACCCTTGATGTGGTCCCCACCACATCCTTATCTCCAAATTGGAGGGGTGTGAATTTGAAGGGAGGATGGCCCCTTAGATAAGAAATTGGTTGAAAGGGTGCAGACAGAGGGTGGTCATCAATGGCTCTATGTCCAGGTGGAGGCTGGTAAAGAGCGGCATCCCCCATGGGTCTGTCTTGGGACTGGTGCTCTTTAACATCTTTATCAATTACATTGACGAAGCAATTGAGTGCACCCTCAGCAAGTTTGCTGATGACACCAAGCTGAATGGTGCGGTTGACACGGTGGAAGGAAGGGATGCCATTCAGAGGGACCTCAACAGACTTGAAAGGTGGGCCCAGGTGAACCTAATGAGGTTCAACATGGCAAAGTGCAAGGTTTTGCACTTTGGCCAGAGGAATCCCAGGCATTTATACAGACTGTCCTTGAGAGGGCAGTCTTTGAGAGTAGCCCTGCAGAGAAGAACCTGGGGGTCCTGATGGGTGAAAAACTTAATATGAGCCAGCAGTGTGCCCTTGTGGCTCAGAAAGTGAATGGTACCCTGGGTTCCATCAGAAGAAGGGTGGGCAGCAGGGACAGGGAGGAGATTGTCTCTCTCTACTCTGCCCTTGTGAGGCCCCATCTGGAGTACTGTGTCCAGGTCTGGAGCCTACAGTACAAGAAAAACAGAGAGCTGTTGGAGAGGGTCCAGAGAAGAGCCACAGAGATGAGAGGGCTAGAGCACCTTCACTACAAAGACAGGCTGAGGGAGCTGGGCTTGTTCAGCCTGGAGAAAAGAAGGCTGCAGGGTGACCTCATTGCAGCCTTTCAGTACCTAAAGGGAGCCTACAAACAGGAGGGGAATCAACTCTTTGAAGGGGTAGATAACTGCAGGACAAGGGGAAATGGTTTTAAGTTCAGGGAGGGAAGATCTAGATTGAATGTCGGGGGGAAGTTCTTTACTATGAGAGTGGTGAGGTACTGGAACAGGCTGCCCACTGGATGAGGCTGTGGATGCCCCATCCCTGGAGATTTTCAAGGCCAGGTTGGATGGGGCCCTGGGCAACTTGGCCTAGTATTAAAAGTAGAGGTTGGTGGCCCTGTATGTGGCAGGGAAATTCATGATCCTTGAAGTTTCCTTCCAATCCAGGCCATTCTGTGATTCTGTGATATAACGAGTTTTGTTTCTGAAAGTACTATCCAGCAAGGAGATGAAGGATCATTTATTGGCACCTGGTATCTTTAATGTCAGGACAATCATACAGAAACGTGGAACTGAGTTATCAGCTAAACAAAGAGAGCTAAAAGTTTAGTTTGTGTCAAAGACAAGCAGCAGCTTGTCTTTGTGCCTAGTGATCCCTTCTTCGACCCCTGGCACTCACGAACTCAGTTGATCCACAGACAGTCACTCAACAGAACCCCAGTAAAACACATTTTGACTAATTTACAGCCTTACAAATTTCAGAGTCCTAGCTGAATACTGCTTTAGCTCATTTCTGCACACCCTGCATAAACTAAGTGTGCATATACAATAAATAGGAAAGAAACTGGCAATCTTTTCACTAAAATTACTGTACATGATTGAACATTAGAATGCATTGACTCTCACCCATAAAATGTGACACTTTATTCTCTAGTGCAATAAGTCACATTTTTAGTGAGCTCTGATTTGCCCACGGACAACATACTGTGCATTCAATACGCAGAAGGTTTGCTTGGGATTTTACTGGCAGACACAGTGCTAGCTGAAAAATACATAGGAAAATGTTTGGAGTTCATAACTGTTGTTTTGACATACTTGTTAATAAAACTTTCAACTTTATAAACATGGATGCTGCCTTCTGCAAAACAAAAATAGCCTAAAGGTACAACAAACACTTGGGGTTAGAAAATCATTTCAAGAAGACTGAAATCGAAGCCTTCTGTATCGTTGGAAACAAAACATCACAATTTGCTGTCTTGGCTCAATGTAAACCAGAATCATTCTTGGTTTGTGTTGTGGTGTTTTCTTTTTTTGTTTTGTTTTTTATTTTTATTTATTTATTTATTTTTATTCATATCCCAAACTAAAAAGTCCACTGGTTTCCCCGATTTTGGTCTCAGACTACAGGTCTGCAGTACTCTCTTAGTCATTTCATTCCCAAATGATGCGACAGCTCATATCTGAACATCTTTTAGAGTAGTTAATTCATTGTCTTGCTGAAGGGAGGTGAATTCCAATCAATCCCTTTCCAAATATACAGGATACTTAACATAAGATTAACTCTCCATAGAATGATCATATTCTACTTGAATTTATTCAATTTTAATCAAACTGCAATCAAACATTCAAGCAACGCTGAAAGCTGCTGCAATCTTTCTTGTCGCTGTTAAGATTAACAAATAAAGGTTTGACTCAGTCAGAACTACTGTGATCAGTCACTCCAGAATATAAGCAACATTAGAGATCAAGGATTTTAATTTGTCTCTTAAAAACATGAAGTCATTCCTGAATGTTGCCAAGAGCCTGGAAGATTTTATAGCTGTTCTCCAGTTGTCCTGAGGCAGACAGATTATCTTTCTGCTGAGTTTGCTGAACCATTATTTATCACCTGCCAAGACTGATTACTCACCCTCGGGACAATGACAAGTCTTTCCTTCCTCTGTTAATTACTGTCATCATTAATAGCCATGTCACTAATTAATATTCAATCATAATGAAAACTTCACTGCCATCTCCTACAACACCTTCAACTTTTAGGGTTAATCTCACATTGGCTTTGCTTTTCCTTGTGTCTGGTTCTATCCCTGCAACGTAGTTTTGCCTATCTATAAACTCTTTATGTCCTTTCTCAAATAAGAAGTTAAATCTATACTTTCAAGGTGGTGGAGATACGACTGAATCCCTTGCAAGATCCTCCACTTTCAGATCAAAACACAGATGCTTTATCTGTAAATTTTCATGAAAATTTCTTCTTAACCTTCCTGTAGATTAGGCCTGACTGAGTCTCCACATAATTCACCTTCCCAAAAAGATCTTCTTTGGCTAATTTTCACATTCCACATTTCATGCGTGCTTCCAGAGGACCTAAGAGAAACCCTCAACCATGACACATTTCCACTAAACACTAACAGCACATTTAAGATCTTCTGAAAACAGATGGTTTTCACAATATAAAGTATTGCTGGATCTAGGTAGAGGAATGGTTTGCACATCCTCTATGCTGTTTGCAAGGTATTCCATATTTTCTCCAAACCTGTATGCTTAATTCAAGGGTAATCAACAGTCTGAGAACATCTATTTCCTACCCACCTGTTAGGAAATTTATTCCCATTGCTTTAGGCTTTTCTTTGAAGCTGAGGTAGATGAAGTTGCTTAACACCAAAAGAATAGTTATCACCTTATGCTCAAACAGATTCACAATGACCATTTTTTCCACCTACCTGGTTTTGAGACAGAGTAGCAGTTTTATATTTCCTGCTATTTTCTCCTTTTCTGTTCAGCCTCAGTGATCCCATAATAGTAGCTAGTGTTCTCAGAAGGCCATCGCCTGTCAACATGACAAACGACTGGCCAGCCATAGAAAAATAAATTAAAAAAAACTTCACATGGTGTGAGGCCATTGGCAAGATGCAGTTAATGAGGTGAGTCACCACCGCTGTAATCGATACCTTTCCTACTCAACCTAAATTGTTCTAGCTTTTCCAGAAAATCCAGGGCTTACACAGAAAATGTAGACCCACTCATAATCAGATTTGCCCATCTTCTACTATGTGAAATAGCAGAAGAACCCAGAATGATGAACCCTCCTCCAGCAGCTTTTAAAGATTTTTTTGCTTGGAGTGGAGGCTGCTCCTCTGGGTAAAGAACTGTTATGGAATAATTTGTCATATATACACACCTACAGTAACAGACATTTGATTTCTTGGTTATTTCCTCACTACTTTTTCCAAAGCTAGTGGAACCCTAATGCTCTCTGAATATATTTTGATGGTTGTTTTTTTTTTTAATTATTTTTTTTTTTAAAGAACATGAAAAAATGTGAAACGTGCAGATTCTCCCTATATAATATCTACACTCTCTATGACACACTAAATGAGCAAACAAACTGCATGCCTCTGGTTTGTCATCTACAAACTCAAGGTTTGGACAGTATTTCCATGCAAGGCTAAAAAAGTGTTCTTTCTGTCACTTCCTTTTTGAAAATAGATGAGCCCATTGTAACACCAATTTTTCCAAATGATTTGCTCCTGAACACAGATCAATCCTAAAATATTCCTAGCAAAAAAGTAAGACTGAAAAAGTTCACAAGCAGTCAAGTAGGCATAGAAGAATACCTGCCCAAGTACAAGAGCAGTCCCTCAAGTCCCTGCTTTCTATTCTACCAGTTGTGGCAATCACACCAACAAATAGTGTGCTAATTTTTTAAGTTTTTTCTCCCTCCATCAGCACAAAGTCCTTGTAAGTCTACAAACAAAAAGCTAATTAATTATCCACACTTTCATCAATGAGTTTGCAAAAATAAACGAAGGAGCATCACCCACGGTAAAGGACAAAACAGTTTCATATGAAATTTCTCAAGGTCTTTAGCACTCCTTGCTGCTAGTTTTATCACGCAGAGCCCGCGATCACTGCCACAGTATCTTTATCTTTTACAATATTGGAATTTTAAAAAAATAATAATAAAAAAAAGAAATATCTGGTTCTTTTTGTAATGTTGTGTTAAAAATACTGGGGAAACACTTTATAGAAGCTGCCCATGATACACACACAACTATGTACTGATGTAAAAAAGCAACACTCAGCAGCTGACTCAGAAAATGTGGTAATAGCAGCTCTCCTCCATCAGCATGTGGTAATTGCACCACTCAGTGTCAGCAAGGAGCATCATCAAAGCTACAACAGCTTTGAGCTCCTACCAATAGCAATTTCCCTTTACACCATACTCACTTTAAATCTTGTTCGTGAATTATTAACAGCCGTTAGCAGCAGGACTGTTACCTGCTTTTGACCGGAGCAGTTAAATTTTTTAAGGGCCCTTTATTTTTGTTCATCTCAGCTTTTGTGTGCCAGAACTTACAATTAATTTTTCTTGTAATAAAAAACTGAAAAATGTAATACTTGTGTGAAGCAAGAGCGCTGCTTGCTGCACAATGGCAAAGCAGCACACAAAAATAAGTTGCACAGGCTGATTAAACAGCAACAAGGACAGAAGATGCGTAAATTTAAAGGGTTCAGAATCTGCAGATCCTCTGAGTTTTCCTGACAAGTGTGGATCACTTATCATAGTGGTCAGGCTGATATGCTATTCCAACCAGCTCCTCATCTCTTCTCTGCCCCTTTACTGTTCTCTACAGAAAGCTTTGCTCCATGCTTGTCTACTTACAACAATTATCAGTATTTCAGAAAGGAATCCCAGAATAGCATTCCAACCAACATAGGTTTTTGTATGTTGTTTTTGAACTTTAGAAGCATGCCATACCTCTATTGCATGAGTGGCCATGGATGAACAAACAAAATGCTGTAAATCTGACCACAGACTTACCAAAATTGTATGATAATGATCAGCTCTGATGCTTGACTCTTGCTTGTCCCTGTCACAAGGTCCTGAAGCAAAAATTAACAGCGAGCCTACTAATACCTTCTTTCACAAAAGGGAGCAGCAATTCAGGCTCTCGGCCGCAACACATGGGCTTGGCACTTAAGGACAAGAGGCAGAGAAAACCTTCCAGGGGAAAGCAATGCCACAAGCTCACCCTGCTGGACTGTGAGTTGGAAGGACTCTTCCTTCCCCCCGTGAGTCAGATTAGCAAAGTACACATACTGTTGTCACTCGGACTTGCATGGGCTAACCCACCTGAGAATGCGGGCCAGTCAGGTCTCAGGGGTATCAGGGCCAGGCTGCTCCTGTCACAGCACTGCCCACCTGCAAAATGGGCCAGCTTTACCAGATATGAATGTGAACAGCACAAGTTATACCAGGCTTTGAGCTTTTGAGCTTTCAGCATCCTTCCACCAACAGAGGGACACAGCCAGCTGAGAGCAGCGGATTCAAAACAAGCACGCTCTAGCTGCATTAATAAGGCCCTGCTTCTGAGCCTCGTAATGGACACACACATTAATCCTGGTGGAAGATGTCTGCCAGCATGGCTTAACCCACGTCTTCAAATGGAAAAAGTGCAGCACCAGCAAAATGACTCCTTCCAGATGACCTGCACTGACATGAAGCGCTCGGCCACATGCCAACACCAGCCTCATTTTTACCCTGTGTTGGAGCTGCAGCGCTGCAGCAGGGTGGGTCCAGGCCTCACACCTGGCAGCTCCAGCTCCTCACACTCGCTGGCACCCCGTTACCCCACGCAGTGCTTGAACCTCAGGAATGACTCTTTGCTGTGCCCAGCACTCCTGACCCTGACTCGCTCACTGAGACGTGCACCCAGTCCTCCTGTAATAGCCACAGAGATGGGTATGATGCCTTGAGAGCCATTATAAAGGCACACGAGAGGCAGAAAAACAGCATTCCTGGTCTCCCAGCAGAAATAGCAACGCACGTAATAGTACCAGAAGATACCTCATTTTACAAATCGCTAAGAACTGTAGCTGCAACTTTACACCTGCACTTCATCACACGTTTACAGCTGCTTTTCAGGCTGCTCTGCCTTTACATTCCTGGAGCTACTGAAGGTGCCTGGCTTTGTGCCACACAGCAGTGCTCAGACACTGCTTCTCGCGCTGTCAAAACAACTCAGCAACAGAACAGCCAGGGAAGCAACTCCAAGTGGTGCTGGAACCAGGGCTTTTGAAGGTTCCCGTGTCAGATCTTGTTGGGGCTGCAATGTTTTTACTGTGACACAATTCACGTGCACAGTCTTTAAATCAAAGGCAATCCCTCCATCATTTCAATCATACGTTAGCATTTTTAATAGCAAATTTTCCCCTGATGGAAAGGGGAAGATCAGTAAAGCGTAGAGCTGGCTGGTGTATTTGAGCATGGAATTATCAGGTTTCTCCACACTGTATCTTCACTCCCGAAGTTTCAAACATTGTCAGATGAGGATCCTCCTTGCCCACACCAGTGCTGTAACAGTTTCCCTACAGAGGTGCAAATGCCACTGACTCACGCAAGGCAGTACAGTGCACATCAAGCTACAGCATGTTAACAGTTCTGTTACTATGTTTACCTGCTAGGAAATCTGACCTTGTTGCCCTTACATGAGATGCTCCCATGAATTTTGGCAGGGATCCTGTTGGCAGAACTCAATGTTTCAGGCCATGACAAATATGTATTTCACAAAATCACACTCTTCTGTGTTAACTATGGCAACGTTACTGTCTCTCTTACAGGCAAGGCCAATTAGCAGCATCAAATTTTCTAAGAAACCAGCTTTGTTCTGACACATTGCTACTCCTTTCCATGCCATTCTCCAGGACAAGCTGTGACAACATGCGGTGCTGTAGTAACAGCTTCATTCCCCGAAATTACCCAACATCAGTGGCTCTTTTTCCCTTCAGGAGTTCAGTGTCCTGACACCGAACCAACGAGCTCTGTGCACCCACCCTTTGCCTGCCAGGCCTTTCAGTCACACAAAGCAGAGTGTGCCAGACAGCAGCTGTCCTCACAGCCCCTCTGCACTGGTGCTGCAGTTAGCTGGGACAGTTCTCCAGCAGGATTAAGGCTGCACGTAGCTTTTGGACAATGGTAACTCCATATAAATTACGACCAATAGCAACTGCTGGCTGTTTCTTTAGGGCCATGCTAAATGAAGAGGTTGTAATTTAGCATGGCTCCTGAAGCCTTGTGCTAAAGGTGTTTGCATTGGCACAGAACACCCGGCAGCTGGGACTGGCACCAGCTCCTTCCTGCATCTCAGATACAGGCATTTATCAGGGTAAATTTTAAATTTGTTTAAAACATATCAGCAAGCACCTGTCAGAACTCATACATAATTAACTTCCAAGTTCAAAATATGTAAACCATTTGTTCTTTCCTGTGCTTGATGGATTTCATAGGAGTGCACATAGCAACAGAAGCAGTAAAATCAACATCCAGATTCTCTTAAACGCCTTCATACCACAACTGCCTTATCTGTTTGGTAAGTCCTCCAAGCTTACTCGATCAAATAACTGAAAATAAGCAGCATTTTTAAAAGCTGAAAGCTGTGTTAAACTACTATCATTTTGTTTAAACAACTGAAGCCAGTATCAAAGCTTTGTGTAGCTCAGAACAATATCTGTCCATATGATTTTCAAAAGGCATTTTCATTTCCATTCTAAGAATGAATCTACCTTGTAAGATATTTAACTATATTTCCTTTTTCTTTCCCTCTAAGAAGCTAAAGATCAGCATTTTATTTAACTTCTTTGCAGGTAAGTATGGCTTTGGACGTGGTATAGCTGCTTGGTTGCTTTGAGGCTCATGTCTTTCTGGAAGCTCTTAGCTGCATGGCACAAAACATCCATACGACACTGTAAGCCATCTTTTAGCAGCTTTAATCTCCAAATAGGTAAAACGTGAACTCGTTTCTATGTAAAGCAAAAAATAGAAAAGTACATACAAAATAAAACCAGCAATGCCGTGTTCTGTGATAAGTTGGGAAGTACTTTACTCATCAGAAGTTTTGAGAGAAGCTTCAAAGATCCTCAGATAAGATTTTCACGAGAGATTGGAGAAACTAGAACTATGTAGATACTTTAACAACCAAGAAATACTGTAAATACGAGCTCAAAAAAAAAAAAAAAAAAAAAATCAAACACGCTTCACCTGTGCTCACTGCTGTTCCTGCTGCCAGGAGGACGGAGCCCCGTGTTCAGGCTTCAATGCCGCCAGTGTGCCACCAGGGGGCGCTGTGCGCATACAGACGGAGCGGCTCCTCTGCCTGAACGTCGCTTCCAGGGTAAGGGGTTGGCAGCGAGGCCGTAGTGACAGCTGCCTTTCAGCGGGCCGTGCCGGGAAGGAAGCGCTGGGTTTGCAGACGTGAACACATCTGCTGGAAACCTATTCTAAAAGGTGATGGAACTGATGGAACACGGGTAGTATGGCAAGCCGAGTCAAACGAAAATAAGCTCCTCGCGGACGCGGAACGGAGCAACGTGCGCTGCCGGCAGGGGGCGGCGCTGCCCGCGGAGCCGCGGCTCATGGCCACAGTTTGGGACCGCACAGCGGTCGCCGCGCTCCGAGGGGTTCTCGGATCTCCGCCCAGGGCTGGAGCCGCTGACCCGAACGTCATCCCACAGCGGCCTGCCGGGCGCCGCGGGCAGGAGGAGAAACGTGTAACAGATCAGATGGCACCTGCACCGAAAGCACTGCGCTTGCTTCTAGGATGGAATTGATTTTGAAGATAATGAAAGCCAACAGGGAGAGGGGCAGAAAGAGCAGGCACCATCCTCTCCCTGTCTGGGTCAGACAGGGGCAAAAGGGGACAAGGTCTCTGCTGAAGTCACTTGCAGGGTCACAGAGAAGCAAGAGGAAAGGTCCCAATGAGTCACCCGTCAGAACTGCAACCTGACAGCAAAATACAACAGGTTGCAGGTGAAAATAAGCATGGAAAGGCAGAGCGAGGAAAGGCTTTGCTTGTCTTGTGTTTACTTTTCACTGTCACCCCAAGAGCACCCATTTGTGAGGAAAGCAGTCCGCTGCACGATGCTCCTGCTGCTGCGGGATGAGTCACCGCCATCGCACCAACAGCCCAGGCAAGGCGGCAGCAGAGCAGGCAGTGCTGCCATCACTGTGTTTATTCACTTCTGCTGCACCAGGAACAGCTACAGCATGGTGCTTGTCACCTCCCCACTGCTGCCAGGCCATGGGCCTGTCCCTGGAGTGAGGGTAGGTACGTGCAGAAATATCTGTTAGTCTCAAGGGCCTTTTCCAAATGTACTTACTCACTTCTATTTTATCGGGGAATAAAGGAAAATCTGCATTTTCGAGATCCACAGAAGCAAAATCAGATAGATACCTATATGCAAGAGAAGGAATTGGGACTGAAGTTACAGAAATCTGTGGCTTTGTCTTGTTATTCCCACACAGTCTCTCCTCAGGGGCACAGATCAGAGAGTACCTGGCTAGAGCAAGCATGGAGGTGATGCATGGAAGGTGTGGGACCAGAAATCGTGCTGTGCAAAAGCACAGTAACTCAGTAACAGTTAATCGTGAGATCTGATTAAGCACAGTAATACAGAATGCATGCCTTAAAGTTGTAAATACTATATATATCTCAATATCAAATGTGTTTCTGAAGGTCACATAAAAATTATGTCTGATCAACTTTGATAGAGTGAAGGCCTCTCAAGCAGCCTTATATTTTCTATGAAAAAGTACTTTCCCCTTGCTGTAGTCAGCATTTGGGACTTTGTACCAAATGCACTGCAAGCAACACTGTCATGAGCTGCAGAAGCCAGTCCTGGCTGGTCAGCATTTATAGCTGCCATATCTCACAAGTCTAGCAGATTGTGTGCAACATAATGATTTATTCTGAAATAAACTTTTTATTCTGTTTGTGCTCGGATTAGCAGTAGCTTACGCTGCACATGCACGGGTGAGTGCAGATAACAGTGGAAAGCACAGAGCTGAAGTCCCTTACTTAGGAAACGTATAATTCCCAGTCACACCCCTCCACCGTTGACATTTCTTCCTCCCTTGCAGTCAGAAGAGTAAAAAAGTGAAAGGAGTGAGAGGACATGCATGGAAAAACCAGTCATGAGGAATAACAGCTTAGGTGTTGAAAAAGTAAGTATACAAAAACTGAGTTACTTTTGCCAAACCCAAATGGTCCCAATACTACTGTGAATGTGAACATACCTTCCAGTGAAGCCTAGCAGAATCCTGTGCATGTATCAGAATGGAGAGAGTGGCCTCAGTTTTAAGAACACATGAACTTAATTTTCTCTGCCTTCAGGATCAGCAACTTATGCAAAACTACCTTGAGGGATTCTGTGCCAACGTGTGAACCACTCATTATTCATCTGTCATTAGGGACAGTAATTCAACAAACCTGCTTGCTGAATGACAGTGCTGCATCTTCTGAATCACGCATCACATGGTTTTCTTGTGTAACAATTACTTTTCCACAATAAGCTCCAAAGCTGGCAATACCTTCATTCCATTCTCAGCCACTACACTGAATGAGATTCCACAAGAGTTCTTTTCCTCTGTTTTACACAGGAACTTCATTAAAGTGGTGCCCCAAGCAGAAAGGATAAGCTAGCACCCTATTCCCCCAAACTACTTAAGGTATGTCTTCAAAGTTTTCTCAAAGCAAAGCCCTGAAAATGTAAGTCAGAAATATAAAAGATGTCAAAGTCCTTCTCTGCTACTCATTGTATCTGGACATTTTTCACCTAGTGCACTGGAGCTTGGCATCAGGCACATTTAAGCTTAAGTTTTGGAACGCAGCCATGCTTGACTTTGGAAAGACCATATGTGATAGTTGTGTGGGTCAGTTATGCTGAAAAAAATGATGGAAGAAGTGATCGAAACAGGAGTTGATTGTTGCTTCTGAATGCCGTAAGAGTTGCCTACCCATTCAAATTTGAAAACACAGAGAGGCACGTCACATACGTAGATAAGACAAACAGAAATTAGGATAAACTGCAATACAGCACAACAAGCTATTGACCCAAACATCTCACACACCAGTAACACTTCCCTTCAACATACTTTTCCATTATCAAATATGGCAAAGCCACAACCAGCATCTCAAGCTTTCCTCTCCTGTATCCCATAAAAACCTTTCTTCAAATTACACCTACAAAACTACAGGATGTGCACCCAGCCAAATGACTGTGTTTCTACCAGAGATGCTTTTGATACTGTTATTTTAATTCTCTTTATTATCTTACTACACAGAAGTAGAAATAGGTCAAAGCGTAAGAAGGAAAGGTCATACCTTCATAATAGAGTTACTCTTTTTTTTTTTTTTCCTTTTCTTTTTTGGAGTCTTTAACGTAGCAAAACTTGGCATCAGAAGCCTATTACACAGAGGAAGTCCACTTTCTGAAGATACACGGGAGTGGAAATGTAATGAACTTATTCCCTTGGCTCTTGTACAGGTGGAAGCCGCAGTAGGTTCCCACTTCCATTTGCTAATGCTATATCTCACACTTCTGGGGCTTACAAAATGGGGTTAGGAAGTTGGCAGTCTCCAGTCTGTTGGCATGATCCTGTTACCTACTCCGTAGCACCAGAGTTGCCTAGTTAGCCCAGTGAATGCTTTGACCCATCACCACATCAGGCTATCCAGGTATTACAGAAAAAACCCAAACCAATTATCTGTAAACAGAGACCAGTCTGACCACTAATGAATTTCTCCCTGAGAAGAACAAGAACTCCATATAAAATCACAGCACATTCTAGCAAAAGCAGTAATTAATGGGGCTTAATTACTTCATTAATAATAAAATGATGCTAAAAAGTTGATTTACAGTGACAATAAATAGATGTATTTTTAATTACCTTATTTTCATCCTTTCTGCAAAAAGGATTATCAGTGGCTATCAGGAATGAATATAAATTTATTATATTCATTTACATAAACATCCAAGCCCAACATGCTTATAATGTGTAATCCAAACTCAGCTGGCTTACTTTTCTTTTTTCCCCCATTGAGATCTCTTCAATTTTATCATCGGTTTATTAAATGCACATTTTTGCCTTAAATCTACTTTGGAGTAATTGTATGCATTATGCTAGTTTAGATTGCTCTCTTTTATGAAATTAAATCATTGGGTGACTGTATGCTGGCTGTAATTGCCATTCTAAAGTAATAATTCTGAAATCAAAACAACACACCTCCTTGCTTACTTCTCCTTTTCTTCTCCAAAGCTGTTTGCATCCCTTTGCCTCCACAAACACAAAAGACAGGGGCACATCCCTCTGATTACTGCTGGGCCATATATAATAACCACTCATGCCTTTGAGAATTTCCCCCAAATAGATTTGTGGTGTAAATAACATCAACACAACAAAATGGTGTCCTATATGCAATCTTTACGTACTTCTGAAAGATGACACTTGAGACATTTTTCAGTAATGTCGAAGTTACTTAGTTTCTTAGACATACAGGCTCCTAGGAATTTATATCCTACTGACTTTCAAAAATACAAGTAGTACAATAGTAGTTAAAGCCATTTTGTAACATCAGATTTACTTTTTTAATGATACCTCGGGTATCACCTAGCCTAGCCACATAGATACTGGAGGAGCTTGCCCTTGGTAACAAGCACTCACCTTTTGCTTCAGTTGGCATACAGTCCAGGCTAAGTTACATAATTTATCAGGTTATCTCTTTTCCCATTACATTTTAGGGGTCAGCATTTTGTTAAGCAGATGAACACCCCTGGGAAAACCTGGCTCACTTTTCTCCAATTATACTTTCACAGGTTACTGAACATTTAAAAAAAAAAAAAAACACACTCAAACACATTTTAGTACATTACAGTAAAATAAACAGCAATAACTCACATCAGCCTTATAGCAAAGCAAAGCTTTGTTCTAAAATAAATAATGATATATCAAAATTCTTATTTAAGGGTAAGTGGATAATCTCTTGCAAAATCTAATGCAAAATTAAATGAACAAAGCACTCAGTAAGTCACACATTTTAGATCCTAGTGGACATTTTTTCTGTAAACTGCAGGCATATCTATAACTCCGAATTTAAGTCTAAAAAACAGCTCACAAGTGTTGCACCAAATTGCACATTCAGCACAATCCCAATCAAGCATAGAAGTGTAAAACATTTTGTGACTTAAGCACATCCCAGAGATGAAGAGAGAAAATTGGGATGACGAAGAGTGGCAAACAAGGTAAGTACAGCAGAATGGGTCAAGCGTGTCTAGGTAAGATTGGGATGAGGTAGGGAAAAGCCTAATTAGGGGAAAAGATGAAGTCTTCATGTATATCACACTAGGGGTGAGGTATTCTTACAGCTGGACATAATCGGCACAGGTTCCCCCTAAGAGGAGATGCTGGTTCTCCATAGTACTAGAAGTACTCCAGATAAGACAATAGGTTCTCAGCCAGCCTCTCCACCTTCAGTGAAGTAGCTGAGATGGCTACTTGTCCATCACTTACTATAACAGTAAGGTTAGAAGCAAAGGACTACTTAAATACTTGCATGTTGACCTGGATGTTCTTTTAGTTGAGCTAAGAGACTTACCACAGAACATCTTTTGTATGCATACTTCTCATTAGGCGAGACAATTCCCCTCAGAACCTGCACGTTACAAGGAAAAAGGCAGAAGCAGGAGGGATTGGACACAGCTGAGAAGGATGTAACCTTATCTTCTGTCCCTCCTAGCATCTGCAGAGAGCTTGCAAAGGTATCTTCACCACAATGATTTCAAGGGTGGCCACATGTATGGCTGTGTACAGCAGCCTGCCTTCATCTGAAGCAAAGCTTTTAAAAAACTACTACTTTTAGAAAACTAGTCTCCCAATACCAGCAGAGGTCCTGCAATTCCTCTGTCTTGTAACTGACCTACAGAAACTCAGAACAGAGTGCTTATTCCCTAAACAAACACAGTGCAGCTCCTGGAGAGACTCCAAAGCCACTTCAGCAAGCTCTCCCAAAATACAGTATCATATATCATCATCACTACTGCAGTCCTACGTGGCAGTTATAGTTATTTGTAGGCAGTAGGTTGTGTATTATTCTGTGCCTCCATAACATGACATCATATCGCTGTCTTCAACTTCAAAAGTTTAATAATAACACAGGTAAGTTTTTTTGACAAGATAAAATGTATCTGCCACTCATTTAATATGCAACTCTGTATAAGTTTTCATTAGAGCTAGGACAGTGGAATTGAATAGCATCTCAAGAAGTAAGACTTGCTATACAATATGAAAAAAACACAATGAATGATACACTGTGCTTGTGCTCCCTCCTTCGGCAGAGAGGCAGAGTTAGGCTTGGAGCCTCAGTCATGCTGATCAGCCACTATCAGCCAGTGAAGCGACACAGCTGAAGAGCAGATGCTGCTGCTTTACTTTAATTTGATAAAACCAGCAAGGTGGCTCAACAGTCCAACGTAGACATGATGCAAAATGACTGCAGGTTTTACCTTTCACTGCAGGAAACATATTGATGTCTCTCTGTCAGCATCCCCTGCTAAGAAGTGTCCTACCCCCCCCTCCCTCCCCCAACCCCCCTCTACAATGCAAACTTCCAGGTCCATATTAATGACCACTGCTACTCTGAGGCAGCCTGAAGTGAAAATATGTGATGACTGGTGACCATAACAATCAAGATGTGATGGCTTTT
Organism: Lagopus muta; assembly: GCF_023343835.1. NCBI lineage: Eukaryota > Metazoa > Chordata > Aves > Galliformes > Phasianidae > Lagopus > Lagopus muta. The sequence continues at coordinate 26,596,919 of NC_064438.1, forward strand.
CAATCTCTCCTTATACCCCCCACGGTCCTGTTCTTACGTACTCTCTTGCCACGTGCATCTGCTCTGATCCCTGGGAAATGTAGACTATTTTCATACTCCTACATTCTTCCATATCACTAGGACTGCTTAGGACTGAATTTGGTACAAGTGTCCTCTAAGAAGCCCAGAGGTCACAGGTTCTGATTAACAGGTACTGCTTCCCACAGCCTCGTCTTTACACAGATGGCAGCAACAACCTTTTCTAAGCACAAGATTAATCCTAATCACAGATCTACTTTGGTGAACTGGTATTAAAGGCAATGCACAAACTGGAGAAGGCAGCTCCAAGCCACTCTGCACATTTGCTGCCTTTTATCTAAGATCCATTCTTCCCTGTTCCATCTAGCTCCTGTAGATGTGGTAACAGAGACAGTGACTACCTACTTTTGGATGGCTTTAAGGAGTACACTCTTGCATCCACACAGAGTAAAAAAGCAGTCTCGTATTTAGGTCTCCAGGTTCACCTACAGTACAGCCTCCAACACCAAGCCACTTACTCCATTCTTCACCTCTTGTGTGAATGGGTATAACAAAAGCTCAGAAGCGTGCTGATAACCTGCCAAGTTTAGCAACATCCAGAAACAAAAGGTCCCAGTATAAGACTACAGATAACCAGAAAGCTATCTTTAGAGAATCTCTTTTGGCAAGCATGGGCCATAACAGAGCAAGTTCTACTTCTGTGACAATAGTCACAAACATACAAAACCTTCAGCCTGACACAGCACAATGAAAATTTCTTCCTTAGCCTAGTGCTTTGCAACCTGACAGGACTATTCCGGAGCTCATGCTATTTGCTATTATAGTGTTGGTAATATTCTGATTCATGTAACATAATTCTCTATTTCAGAAAATGCTCCATGGCCAGAGACCATTTTGAAGAAAACTCAAGCAATTCATCCTTGAATCTATCCAAACTGGTAACCAATCCTTTGCAGAAGAGAAGTAATGAGGGGGAATTTAATCTTGACATTTCGGGATTAAACAGTTGAAATGCAAAGACTAGAGGAATCGATGGCACAAGAGACAGCTGTTTTCAGAGCTGCAGTAAATTGACAGAGTCTAGACGTTATGAATGAGAGCTTGTCACAGCAGAGGTGGGAATCCAAATTTTAATGATTCAATTACGGAATGCCGTGACTGGTGGAAAACATTGAGCTATTTCTGTCTCCCTATCCCTGCAACTGCCCTCGTACCGCTGTGGGCGTAATTACATAAGACAAGCAATCCTTTAATGGAAGGTGGAATTATTTAAGGAAAACAGCTGGCAAATTTAGAACCAAGTAGGAGCAGAGAAACGTCAGTGCTGAACTGAGAGTGTGTCAAACATGACCCAGATACCTAATTAGAAGTTATACTCAAATCTAACTTGTACAGGGCTCAAGAAACAGGCTGACTGAAGACAGTACGGAGTGCAAGAGGTGCATTCTTGTGCTTTACTGCCCTGCTTATACCAGGTACCATCCTGACCACTCCACTTTTCCACAGCTTTAACTTCACTGTGCTAGCAGATTTGTCAGGAAAGTGGCAGGAGAGAAGGACCATGCAAAATGCCTCACCTGCGAGTTCTCAGGGAGAGATTGAGCAGTTAGAGGGCAGCTGGAGGAAATGGGGGCTGCAGCTCTATGCCTGTCCCCCAGCCTTCCCTGAGCACCTGATCACTGAGACTGAGTGGCCAGAGGCAAGCTGAACCCTTGCTGTCGGCCACAGGAGCACTTCTGTCTTAAGCACTCCTGCCTGATGGGACAACACCTTTCCAGAGTTCACCTCAAGGAAGAAAAAGGGAATGTGGAAGAATCTGCAAAGTTCAAATGCAACTCCCTCTTGAGTTTATTACGTTCACATGGAACAAGCTGCTGTAGCTGAGTCCCAACCCACCAAAGGGATTAACAGTATGTAACATTAATTAAGAGTAGCTCCATGATACCTATCTATAATAAGGCAAAATATTATGTTCTATTAAGAACAGCTGTTCTTAAAACTCAGCACTTTGCAAAAAGAAAGCTTGGGCTTTACTTCTTTTATTTTTCCCATTATGTTATTCTTCACAAGGGCAGGGAAATTTGTTATTTTGTGTTTTTTAATAGAAGTGCTCCAGTGCAGAGGGATACATTCAGGAGCATGCCTGCTCAGCTGATCCTGTACAAAATCATGTGAACCTACAAAGATCCTCATGAAAGAATGAGATGGGACAGCTTATACATGTTAATGGGAAAGAACAGTCTTCCAAGAAGGACAGCGATGTAGTGATGTGCTCCTGAAGGACCACCACAAGCTGTCAGCCTACATGCTGCTGAACGATGGAGGGATGAAGGTCTCCCCACCTTCTCTGCTGCTCACCATCAGGCCTGCTTCTCCCAGGAACATGTCCTGCACTTACTGGTCAAAACTTGCAACGACACGACAAACCTTGCACTTACAACAACAAAACTTGCGAGTGCCTTTAAGTCTGCATTATGTATTTCTGGGCACAACTGCCATGTCTAAACTGATCACTGTCAGCTGCCAGTAGGCACAGAGTGCCTGGACACACCACCAAGCTGTTGTAGCAAAGCAAGTTTTTACAAACAGTAAGCTGGCAAGTTCACTTTGAAATTATTGTTCTTATTTTCATTTTCATGTTGTATTGTTTTTTCATCTCACAGGCATATCACTTTCAAGTACATCTTAGAGCATACCAAGAAAGCAAGATACTGGCTTGTATCAAGTCCCTGATGCCCTTTGGATGTCTAAAACCAACACTTCTTACCTAAAGGAAAAAAATCCATAATATAATATCCATATAGCAATGATGCAAATGATGAATAAATGATATTCCAAAGCAAAACTAGAAATAACACATTTAGTTTTGACTATTTTTTCTGCTTCTCATTAATATGCTGCTTTCTAATTTGTTGTTTCCAGCAACCAGTCTTGAATAGCCTAGCAATTGAAATTACATTAGAATACAATAAGCCTTTTTTCCTCTATGATCTCTATTGCAGTTCCCTCACCTGCCACAGTGTCTCAGGTAGGAGAGCATTACATAAATCATTAGACATACAGCAAATACCTTATTTATGAAATAGTGGTTCTCAGTCAATATAACCTATTTGGGAAAGAGTCATGATATTTACTGAATACTTAGGGGAAAAGTAAATCATTTAAAAAAAAAATAAATCAGAAATGATTCAAGTGGATTCACAAATAATTTTGGCATTACCCAGCAAAAAAAAAATCAATATTCTTAGTTAAATAAATTAGCAAATAAATGGTGAACAGGGGATACAATTTTATCTACAATAAAAATAGGACCACAAACAACATTCCTATGCAATGCAACACGCACACAAAACAAATGACCAAGAAAAAGTGATGATAGAACAAAATCTCCCATTGTCTCCAGACATTATTTTTTTAAGAGTCCATGTTACAGTATGTTTTAAGTGTCATAATTAGCATTTCATGTGAACAAACTTCTCAAAGTTTCTTGACTGTTTTATATTTGTTTCTGGGCAAGATTTAACATAGTACCTTTCTGGTCATATAACTGATGTATCTTCATGGAAATAATTCTTATTGTACAAATGACATTGTAATGGAGGAGAACCTTAAGATTCTCTTCTTGCAAAGCAAGCAGCCATCAAACAGGAATTAACTGAATGAGGACTTAATTGCTTAGTTCTATTTCTCTGCAGGACCAAAATATAATTTTCTTCTCTGCATGTGGTAGTGAATCATACATCAAAAATATCCAAGCTCATCAATTCACACCACACTCAAAACAAATCCATTGGAAGCCAGCATGCAATCTGAGAGATTTATTCACACAAGGGAAAAAAAATTGTTAAAGTAACTGCATAAAGGTGTGTGAGGGAAAAAAATAAGGTTGGTTATTTATAATGACAAACATATGTGAAAAAACTGAAAGCTTTAATTTTTTTTTTTTTTTTTTTAATTTACCATTTCTGTTGGAAATTTTAAAAGCCAGATAGCAAAATCATTAAGGTTGGAAAAGACCTCAAAGTTCATGTGGTTCAACCATCCATCTACCATCAATATTGGCCACTAAACGATGTCCCTAAGTATCATATCTACAAGATTCTTGAACACCTCAAGGGACAGTGACTCAATCACCTCCCTAGGCAGTCTGTTCCAGTGCCCAAGCACTCTTTCTGAACAGAAATTCTTCTGAATATCCAACCTGAACCTCCCCTGGCACAACCTGAGGCTGCTACTTCTCATCGTCTTCCTCTTATCTAGAAAAAAGGCCAAACTGCCAAACCCCACCTCACTACAGCCTCCTTTCAGGTATTTGTAGACAGCAGTAAGGTCTCCCCTGAGCCCCCTCTTCTCCAAACTGAACAATCCCAGTTCCCTCAGCAGCTCCCAATAAGGCTTGTGCTCCAGACCCTTCACAGCTTCAACATCCTTCTCTGGACATGCTCCAGGGCCTCAGTGTCTTGTAATGAGGGACCCCAAACTGAACACAGATCTGCAGCATTCCCAGGTGCAATGCAATGCAAATAAGAAACAGACCAAAGAATTCTAGAAACAAAAAACAAAACAAAACAAGTTACTCATCAACTATTCAGGGTCTCCACAGAAACCTGGTAACAGTTTCTCCACACTAGCACTCCTGAATCCTTCAGCTGTGATGTCCAGACACAAGTGGTCTGGGACTTTATGCAGCTCCTCAGTCCCAGTGGGAGCAAAGATGCTCTGCTGAGCATCTGATACTCAACAGCCCACAGGAGGGTTAGAGGCAATGCAGAAACAAGGAGGGAGGTGTGAAAAAAGATAACAAAAGTGTGTTGGTGGATCACACAATTCCCAAGTTGCCATGAGTTGAAGACAGGAGAGGTGAAGCACTGCAGATGGAGTGCAGTCTGTCCAACACTTGCATACAAAAATCAAAGACACATGGTACTTGTAATTAACCTGATCTTTTGCTGCGTCATTCACATCTGAAAACAAACTTTTTGTAACAACACTATGCTTTTGAAGATAGCAAAATTAATGTAAAAATGCATTAATCATTCATTCCTATGAATTTCTACGGGCATTATTGTTGACTTTTCTTTTTAATGCTTTATTCATTAGCCACGATATTCCATCAGTTAAATGCCATGTTTCTGAATAAAACTGCAGTCCGGAACAAGAACACTCTTAATATGTAATATTTTTCTTATTGTGGCTGAATTACCAGTACATCTAAATACTGGATTTCAGCAGGTAACTTAACATCACATCTGTCTCAATCTACTCTAGCTTTTAGTCTCTTTTGAAAGGCCTCACTGAAGACAATTCCCCCCAGAAATGTTAACCATTTTTAATAGATCTGCTTTGTTTCAGGCTCATAGCTTCTACATGATGTCTTCAAGCCCACTGATTTTTATGCTCCTATTCTTCAGCAAGATAAATTCTACTTTTGTTCTGTTCTAACTTCGGCCCAAGTGGCTGGAACATTTTCTTGTTTTTATTTTCTCTTTTGACATCATCTCTAGCAGCTAGGAAGAGCAGACAAGCCACCACAGAAGGTAGAATCTGGACCATATGGTGATTTTTCATTGTATTTTTATTTGCTACAGGAATATCCACAGCATGATTATTTAGTCTTCTGTTCTATCATACTTTAACTTGATGAAAGCAAATTTCCAATTCCAGCAAGGGCAAATTGAACCAGGAAGCTTCACATGCACAAAAGAGCTTCCTGTGGAGACAACCCTGACAAGAAGGGGGAACTGACTGAGACACACACGAGTGGCATCAGGAGCCTGCTCTGAAAACAGTCCACTCCTTCCTCTCAAAGATCAGAGCGGTTGTGAAGTCACACATCCTGCAGTATTTGAGCTGGGCTTGTGCTGCACAGGCAGGCAGGACCACAACCACAGGACTCAAAATGTTCCATCCCAGCTACATTCGAGCCGGGAAAGCACTACACACAGAGTGGTTTGTGATAACGGGGTGAGGCTGCAGGAACTGAACTGAAGCTTGGCTGCAGCAGAGGGCAGTGATACACAAATGCTGGCATTCATCATTCTGCACAGCACAAATAACACAGAAGCTTATCCTTAGTTATTTCTAGCATGCAGCTCATGCACTCTTAGGTTTATTTTTTATGTAAAATCATCTGCTTGTTGTATGTGAGCACATACATGCACACTGTGTGGTCTCATGCAGATGCTGACATCCTTAATGCTCACTTTTAAAAATGTTAATTCTGGTTGCTTTCTCTCATTTCTTTGACAATCGTATCTTATTCAATTAGTTTGTTCTCCTTATCTCCTCAACGTTAAATCCTTTAAAATTTTGCTTCTCAAGGCACTGACTTACATCTTAACAACAGGCAAAGAATTACGACACTTTAGAGAACAGATTTCAATCTTTTCCTCCCCAGTTCCTCTCCTCCTTTAAAAGGCAGAGAACTGGATGCTCTTGAAGAGGAAAATGGAAGGAGGGAGCTGCAGATGAAAACAGCATAACTCTTCAGCTCCTTAACTGGGTTAATTTGTTCTCCTGGCATGGGAATACAGAGCTTAAGAGAAAGCTACAGAGAAAATTGCAGCACACATGCTTCTCATGTAGTAGCTGATGTATCTAAGCCATGCAGTTCACAGCAGCTTTGAAATACTAGATTAAAAGATATAACAACATTCTTATTGAGGGAAGGACGGATAACATTTCCTTTGGGTGCAATTTGAAGAATAGATGTGTAAGAGAAGGAAATGTAAGTTGTGACAAAGAAGCTCAGCCTTCACCTGAATTAGTTTAAATGCAACCTGCTCAGAGCAATTACTTTCTAGTGGGAAACAAATGGAGTTATATACTCAACCATTATTTCCATCCTGCCCCATTAGGCATCCTCATAGTTACACAGCACCATATCATTCCTGTGCACGTGTACATAAATATATGTTAGTTTTCACTCAAGTGTTTGTTCTTTGTATTATTAACAAGCTGGTAAACAATCCTAAATTACTTCAGATAGTAAGTTTTAGTAAAGGTTTTTTCTTATCTTGTGTTTTCTTTAAGTGAGCTCATTCCTGTTCAGCAAAAGATTGCACTTGGTTTAGATTTGGGACCATCTACATCTACTAACTTTGTTTGAAACAGAGCCAGTACTGCATTTTAAGTCCTCTGTTTCTCAGAGAGCAAAACTGCACGAAGAAAGTCAAAATTAAAAAAAAAAAAAACAACAAAACTGATTGACTTGGACTCAAATCTCTGAATCGCACAGTCATTTTGATGTTTCAGATACTCAAGTGGCTGTCAGATGCTGTGGCTATCCCAAATCCAGGGATGTGTATTTTAGATCTAGAATGCCATTGCCAAAATGCTCAGCCCGACCTGCAATCAGGGCCAATCCTACAGCTAAAATCCTATGGTCAGGCAGTGTAAGTTTCTCAAAATACAGCCCTGGGGAAACCAATTTGCAGTCAGCTTTGGAGCCTTTTGATCACAGTGAAAGCAGTTTCTGTGAAAAACCAAGGCAGGCTCTAACTCTAAAATAAAAGCATTAAGAAAATAAACATTGCAGCAAAGCTTAGCATCCAGCTCACTGGGCCTTGCTAGGTGATGGGTGCTGCTGCTTGTTGGCATTGCCAGTGCTGGTCCTGCTCCCCTCACCACCAACTTCTTGCTTTGTATAGTTCCTCTGAACCAGGAGCTTTCAAATCCTGAAGAGGAGGAACCTGCTCTTTACCTTTGCACACCTCTGGCTACAAGATGCATTTGAGCACCCCCAAAGGGAAAATGCTACAAATACCATCAGATTGGCTCCTGAGGAGCTCACCTCACAAGATGCGTATGAAATCTACTATACCATAGCTGCCCTGAACTGTACCATTGGGGAACTCTATCAGTAATAAGCCCTCTCTCTTTTCCAAGATGATGAGATTTACTTGCTCCAGCCAAACGCATTTTCTCTGAGCAGATGACATTCTGAAATGCTCTGGGACAACTCTATGTGCATTTGCCAAGATGCATGCTGGCTTCTTCAGACAGAGACACATAGCAGTTTAAACTTTGTATATATCATGAGCTTTGAAAAACAACAGGCCATCTGGCTGTATTCAATAATAATGGCACTTACTGCTCAGAGAGGTCTGGAACTTGGTATAAAAGACATGACAGGTCAAGAATGAAATGCATTGGCACAACTGTGTGCATGAAACTTGCAAGTCAATTACCCCAAGCCAGTACAGACATCACCCATCAATGTGTTCCAAGCCACACAGGTAGATATGAGAACACAGCAAGGACACAAGCAAGCACTGGGGGTAAGGGTTAGGAACAGTGCACAAGTGGGGTGACAACAAGGGGACTGCTACTGGAAGGAGTTCTCTCTCCTGTGAGGACAGGACTGCTTGAAGTAGATAAGTAATGGGACAGGATGAATTATCAAAGCTTCTTGTAATGGGGGGTAGAAAACTGGTGGACAGCACATCTCTGAAGGGTTCTAACAGCAAAGACACTGGTACACAGGATCAGATGGGGAAACATGGAATGAGATTGGGAATGAAGGGAAGATCGGGAAGTATGAAGGAGGCTTTTTACACTGGAAAGGTCAAATGTTGCAGGTTAGCATTGGCTTTTCTAATTTTTATCATCAACGTTGTAAGGGGCTAAGTCTGAATCAGTGTGAGAAGAAAGTACAGGTGTTACGTGCACTGACCTAAGAGAAGACTAGTTTTCTAGTTTTAAGATGTGAAAGTGTGGATATCAAAAAGAGTAGAAAGCCAGCTTTGTAGTTGGATATCATAATGAGATATTCTTATATCAGTCTAGGACAACAGAGAATTGCTAATCCATTTGCAGAAACAAATCATCATTGAGGAAATGGTTTCCTCATTAAAAGAGAAATGTAAACATCTATTTATTGCAGTAACTGTCATGATGGACATTGGCTGATGTATGACAGCTCTTCTCAATACTTGTCTTTAGTCAGTTTTTGCTTCCATTTGTCCATTGTGCCAGCATCATATTCTAAACTTACCAGAGAATCTGTTGAATACATGCACAGATGCTACACTGTCTGGTTACATCTTTCTTTCATTCTCCTTCTGCAGTTTGCCCATAAAAGTGAAGATTAAGCTACGATAACAGTCCTCCTTTGACTGACCTACTTTGAGTCAAAAGCCAAGGAAGAGGATACACAAATCTATTTCTAATGTAGATTAAAACTTGCCTTTGGCACAGCATCCACATGCAGACTCATCACACATTCAAAAAAAGTTTTTTCTTCCTTTTCCCAGTCTCCTGTTGTCTAGCGAGAACCATTAATGATAACTCCCCAATGTTTTCTCCTTATGTTATAGAATTCTTCATTCATAACTTAAGCATCCAGACATGAAAGCGAAACAGAGATGAGTGGTTCCTTCCTTGGGATTCGAACTTTAAATCAAACACCCACTTTTCTGTACTATAAACAGAGCTGCATGTTTAGAGCACAAGGCAGTGCTGTAAAATCTTAAAGAAAAAGAAAAATTTCTTCTGTGAGAAGATTTTACAATAGAAGTGTCAAGCAAAAATAAAGCACTGTTATTAACAGTAACTGTGAACCTGCCAAGTCAGTCATATTTTAACATCACTGTTCCTCTTTTCAGGAAGAAGAATAGTGTGCAAAAATGCCAGTCTGAAAATTAAGTTCTTCCTAAGAGGACAGCTGTAAAGATACACCCAAAGCTTTTTGAAGTTATCTTGTGTTCATGAAATTGAAGAAATTAGAAAAACACTAACTTTGAGTAACTTAAGATCATAAGAATAATTCAGGTCGCAAGGATTCACAAGAGATCACCTAGTCCAGCCTCCACTTAACACAAGTGAAATGCCAAGTTGGGTCAGACTGCTCATTTCAGCTGTGCCCAGGGATTCCTGAATAGTTCCAAAACACTCTGGTTCCACAGTCTCTCTCCTGGCTACTACTTGGCTGCTCTAACCACAAAAAGCTTTCTCCCTATATTTAGTTGGAATTTCTATTCATGCAACTTGTGTACGCTGTCTTTTGTGTTTCCACTACATGTCTCTGACATTATCTTCTCAATAAGCTCACATTCCTTTTAGCTCTGCCTCCTTCAGACTGAACAAAAACCAACTTCTGCTCAGATATGCGCTCTTGCCTCCTTTCACACATCAAGTGCCCCAGCACTTGACGCTATTTGACTATCTATTAAGAACACAAAAAAATCATATACGAGTAGGTGTACACAATTAAAGAGAGAAATATGAAATGGAGAGAAGATTTTGGGCTCTTAGCTGATCCATTATTCAACCACACTTTTCAAACTTGGAGGCCTCAAGCAGTCCACAGTGCATCATAATGCACCTGTCTTCAAATCACCTGAAGGGAGTGTTACTGAGCTTGTTCCACTTCAAATTTGAGAGTTTGTTGTGAGCTTTAGAGAAAGACTTTGTTCTTATTTTCACCCTTCTATTATTCCCCATCTATTGAGAACAGCCATTTCAGGGTGATGCAGCTGCTGTTTTAGAGGAACAGAGTGCAAGTAGGTACCTTCCATCATGCCAGGGAACTGCCAACCTCAGTGCTACTTAAGGATAATCAGTTTAAAGACGACAACTTGATGACTAGATCAACTGCTTAATCAATGTTATGAATACTATCAGGAATACCAGAAATCTATTTCAGTTGAGCAAATCTCAGGACATCCAGCTTGTGTATTGTAGACTACCACCTTATCACAGTTTTCACATCTCATTATAGACTTATGTTTATTTCACACAATAATCCAAAGTCACTTTAACTGCCAGTGACTTTGAATTCAATATTCTGGAATCAATTTTCAGACAGAAGAGCTTGTTGCTCAGTAAGAAGGGATTAACTGGACCAAACCTTATTTAAATAAAAACTTCAGTTTCCACATTCCCTGCCTACGTGCCAGAGCTCTGCAGATTTATATCCCATTCCTGTAGCTTAAGTCAGACATTATTTTCCTGATACAAGGATATTAAACCACACTCTTAAATGAATCATCACAACCTCAAATTCTGCTCAATCCAACATTTTTCACAGTAAGGATATTTCTGAAGTGCTTTAGCTTAGTTATATTCCACTGCAGGGAACCATCTTTGCAGCAACTTGACACTAGTTGCATTACCAGTATTCCTGTTGACTAGAAATACTATCTTATTATTTTACAATAGTCTAAAGTCTCCAAGACCAAGAAGTGTCCATGTGAGCTGCCAGTTTTTGTCCCCAGTTATCAGTGCACTGCACGTATGCAATAATACACTTTTGCATATTTAGTAATTATTTCAACTTTACTGGAGTGAAGATGTCACTGCAGGCACAAAGATTGAAGTTCTCCACATTTTCAGAAAACAGAGTTGAAACTTCACTAAACTGACCAATCAGTGTGTGTATCTGATTTGGGTCAGAAAAAAAACTCCACAGGACTAAGAAAGTTGCGTTTACTTTACAACATAACGAGATCATAAGTTAAGGTGTAGTTGGGATCAGATACTGGGCAACAGTCTAGTGTTGGAGAGGGGAAATGGCGTTTCTGCCTCACTATAATGAGTACTTCCATAGTGTTATCAAAAGCACGTACCAGAATCACAAGCACAATCCCTCCAAGCAGTTTACATCACATCACCCTGAATAAATGTATAAAATAAGAGTAAAGTTCATTGTTGCAACAGCAACTGTTCTGTCTAGAAATATGGGTAGGAACATTTTTGTAGTGACAGTCAGTTCCTGCACTATTCACACCTCACACCTTTGCACGTATTTAATAAGAAAGTAAAGGCGCATAAGACACCTCTTTTTTCTACACATAATAGAATTCTGACAAAAGTATTTGGGTATAAGCAAAGCTTCAACATTCTTTCCTGAATTCTTCCTTAAAACCTTCCTGCTCCCATCATATTGAAAGATTGTGTGACAGGCACCGAAGCGTGTAACATGCTTTTAAATATAACTCACTATCAGGAAATAGAAATACTTACTTAAATAGTTCATCAATTTTGGTTCAGTACTTCACCTCTAACAGCAAAGTGCAAACATTAAGCAGCGCTGGGCAATTTTTTTCTAGCATTCCTTCTTTTTGCATCTTTGTTGGCCTACAGCCAGCTAGCACCAGCTCACCCTCTCTTCTGCTCTAAGCAGGGTCCTTACCGGTAACGACACTAGGGATTTTAGACAGAAAGCTCTTGACAGTTCGGATGGGGACTCCACCAGTTTTGTCATCCTGCATTCTTGTAATGATGTCTTCAATCTGTCAAAAGGAAGAAAAGACTCAGTGGCTTATGCAAAACAGCGAATGTTATGCCTGTGTAATTTGACTGCTTTGAAGCCCTACTGATAGGACGTGGATCAAATATGTCACACGTTATTATACAAATACAGACCGAGAGAAAGGGTCAACAACTCTCAAATTTAAAATCTGAGATAAAGACCAGCTTGAAAGATGGTAATATGAATGCACTGATAATCCTATTGCAGTCATTCTTTTTTGCTGATCAGTGGTGATAGAGACAGAATGCTGTGAATTTAGTTAAATAATATATGTAGGAATATACACAATCACTTCACAGGAACATACACAATCCATCATACACAGGAAGGTGTACAACCATCTCCATAAGTCAATTAAGGCAATTAAGGAATCTAAGAGGGCTGCTCTGGAAGTAATGCCTGTTATTTTATTATGTTGGCCCAGGATAGAGCAGATGGTGGTGGTATGGCAGTAGAATTTGAACCTTCCCACCAATATCCATTATATTTTGTCGCTGTGTTGAAAAACAGCATTCCGTAGCTGAGAATATGCTCTTTCAAATAGTATTACTGTGCACTTTGCAACTGTTGTTATTTCCATGGAAATAAATGGAAGGCACTACTTTCAGAGCAATCTATGTAATTACTGGAGAAAGGAGCTTAATACAACCTTCCATTTTCCTAATACTGGAAGGGATATTAACTGAGGATACCCCCTGTACCAACTTGAAGGCAAGAGCATAGAGAACAAAAAGCTGAAAGCAAGAACAACACAGATATATGGTATTTCTAAGAATTCCTGTATTTCAAGTAGAGATCTGAGAAACACAGGAAAAATAAAAGCAGCAGCTTTCCTGTTAGCTCAAGCAGTTCAGTGTAGAGTACACTGTGATAGTCACAGGACCTTCAGCTGTTCAGGTCAGAAGCTAGCAGTGGTCACACTGAGAGCAAAGCCCTTCCAAGGCATCACACTTCTGACAGCTTTCCTGAAGATTTTCTCTTTAGAAATGATGCGAAATAAAACCTCAACAAAGGGCCCTTATCCAGGAGGACAAGCTCTTTCCAACTCGGCCAAGCGTCCTTCATTTAGATGTGAAAGTAAATTTGTTTCACAGAATCAACACTCACATTTCAAAATAAGTATAACTTCAAGTCTTCTCAAGATGGTAAGAAAATCTTCCTGCCAACATCATGGTGCTGCATTTGATCATCATGTTTTTAATCACTGACTATCACATAACTGAACTGTTCACACCTTGTTTACATATTTTTAACACAAGCCAAAATGAATTCTCAGCAGGAATGAAGTCAGAAAGATGAAAATAACTTGAGAAAGTTACTAGATTGCTGAAGGGTCAGTTATCTGGTTGGCCCTGCTCAAGCAGAGGCTGCACCAGCTGACCTCCACAGGTCCCTGCCAACATCAACCCCTCCATGATGCTCTAATTTACAGCGTATTTGTGGTAGAATAATGCTTATTTTGCCCCAATCCAAGCACTACAAAAATTAATATTACCCTTTCCCAGAGCACACCAAGCAAGACTCTCAGACCTTTTTGTCCCAAACTACAACCTGCAAGTTTACTGCCTTGCTCCAGATGCACTTTTAACTGGAACCAGAATTCAGATACCAGAAATAAAATATTCTAAAATGAGTCTGATGTCACAAGGAACACTTGCAGACTTCAAAAACACAAGCAGAGTTTTTTCTTAAATTGTTGCTATTGTTGCTTCCTATTTTTTATTCCAACAAAAAGTTTAGAATTGAAGAGCTAAAAAAAAAAAAAAAAAAAAAAAAATAGCCTTACTGAAGGAAAATAAACAACTTGCTTTGCTCACTGGAAACCAAGTAAACCACCTAACACGATTTAAGTCATTACAAGTTATGATGATCATGTCATGATAAAAAAGCTAAATTTCAAGCAAAATAAATATTTAATAAAGGCAAAATATATTTTCTTTTCAAACCAGCTCCATTCAAAGTAATAAAGCTGGCTCTGATACCTTAAACGTGACTGTTAATTTGGATTTCAGTTGCAATCGCCCTAGAGATGATTCCTTCGTAAAAGGCTCCAAAAGCAGCTTCTTCCTTTTGTCCTCATGCCTGACTACCAGCAGTTTCTGCTCTGAGTGTTGGATGCTATTTTTCTCCTCCTCAGATGCCATATCTATCTTTCCTGTAACACTCCAGCATTTGCAATCCACTACCTAAGAGGTTACAGCCTCCTCTTGCAAGCAGTCTTTCCATTCCCAACACAGTTCCTGGTGGTCTCCAGCAGATTCTCTGGCTCCTCAAAGGAGCACATGATGGTCAGCTTAATCTTTACTTGTGAACAAGTTTGAAATGAAATATGAGCTGCTCATGCTGGCTGGTTCCCTCCACAAAGCCCCACATGTGCATCCAGGACCAGGTCCCTCTGACAAGCTCTCTGAAATCTGGTTGTTTCACCTGTCCCAGGTAATTTTCACCCTGCCCAAATGCAGGGAAAAGAAGATTAAAAAAAAAATAAAAAAACATCAGCAGCTCTGAAGGAAGAACCACCTCTGAGACAGCGCTGGGAACAAGCGGAGCAGCACGGCTAGAGAATTGCTTTGTGACCTCCAGCAAACAAATCCATCTGTCTCTGTCCAAGGCTCCCCTCCTGCCTCATGGAGATAATAGCACACCAGAGGCGACAAAGCGCAATTCAAAGATACCAGTGAAGGACACACAGCTCGTGAGACAGCTACAGAAGATCCACTCAGCATCTGAGGGCATCTCACACACCCAGCACCTGGAGCCAGGCCTGTGAAAGGCAGCACATGGGAATCTCTCAACTGGCAGTGCTGGTTGGCTGCTTCCACACCGCTAATTCCCAGTGACTGCTAAAAGCAGGGGCTGGAATTGATGCTGCTTTCATCTCCACTTTTTCCTAAATTTCAGAGCTAATTTTTGCATAAAGGCAGAGTGCTGCAGGGTCTCCTCACACGTAAGTGTGTGAAGCCAGAAAAGAACAACTACATTCTTCAGTTGTTACTAGAGGGTGAAACAGAGCTAATAATGTCATCTTAAAACTGCTGACATGCTTTAGCATTTATAAACATCTAATTGAACAGCTTGAGAGGGTGGCAATGAGAGAGCATATACAGAGACGCCCGCTGCAACTATATGTGCCCTGCTGCCAGTATCACCATGGCTCCACAAACAAGTGTCTGCTTGTCAAGCCTTCATAGCGAGGGGCAGGACTCACCCCATCAGTAGGATCATCTGAAATGGTGGCCAGGAATAGTTACCCTTCTTATCCAGCTGCTGAAGAGAAGAACCAGGTCCTGGGGAGCACCATGCAGTGCTTGAACCTCTAGCCAACATTAGAAGCAAAGACAGCCACGGAAAGCAGGAGCTACAGCTATCCCCCTCAGGCAGTATGTACACCATTAGAAAAAACAGTTTAACGTTCAGCAAAAGAAAACAAACCCAAAACACAGCAAATTAATCCTGCAAATAGAAATTCTCCAAATAAGTTGAACTAATGCAGTTTTCTCCCCCTGCCAAAACCCAAGCTTTTTAGGCCATCAGCGTCAACAGTTAAAAGCAAAAAACATCAATGCATCAATGGTTACGGAAACTCAATTTTTCATTAAAAACATTTTGACAGACAATTCCTGATGAGCTCAATTTCTACATGAGCTATAACCACATGAAAGAAAAGACTGTTTTTTGCATGTCAGAGCTGTGTGAAGATACTCAGAGTGAACTCATGTTTACTGACCGTGCAACTTTAATTATGAAAGCAAAGCTACGAACTCATCAGCAGCTAAGTTCTTACATCATTCAGAATAGAGCCACTTTCATCAGAAACCTGAGGTCAGCTTCAAATTAGATCAAATATTGACTTTGCTGTGCTTTGCAAGCAGAAGTGTTAATCTTCTTATGACCCAGTGAAGACGATGTGCGTTTTAAAACACTTCATTGGAATCCAAATAGCTGAACAATTATTACTAAGGCATGATACAAGTCACATTTTAGGAGAAAAACTTATATAATTAGTGCTACTCAATATAGACTGAATATAGGTGGTTTTTGTGCAGCTTACGAACTAGGCATGCATATGTGCAAAAAACCCACCATGCACAGACAAAAGCACAACGTTCTAGCCAGGAAAACTGATGTGCAGCACTGTTCTCTTCATGCCAGTATCAGGAGGGGCTTGGGGCAAGCATGTGCTTCCTTCTGGCAACATTTGCTGAAGCCACTGTCTTCAGTGATGGGCAGCCTCCTGCCTCCCAGCCAGGGGCAGATGCACAAGTTGCCTTGGAAATGCTAGAGATTTGCTTTCCCATTGCATCATTACACCTCATACAAGTGGTATGCAGCTCTCTTGATCACTCATGCAGTGTTGAATGAGTACAGAGCACACATACCTACCACAGCCTGCATGGAGGACTAATTTAGAAGAAGCAAATTCCATTCAAGACAAGAAGGAGCAGAGCTGCATGCCCGCCCTGCTTCCTCTCTCTCTGGGCACAGCATGAAGCCCCTCACTGGCAGAATGAAGGCCCTGAACCCAGCCTCAGGGACACTTAGAGGCAAAGCTTCAACCCAGCTGTTCTCTGGAACAACATTACACAAGTTGGCTCAGTTGGCAGGCACCAAAAGTAAGGGCGATTTCAGTTCAACAGCTTTGATTCTTTGAGTAGTTTCCCTGTTGGCTGCACTCTGAATTTCACTTTGAGTTCTGGCTGTGCGCTAACCATCCTAATGCAGAATGAAATTATGCCAAAACCTGGTTTAGCACTGCAGTGACCAAGAAAGCTCTAGGAATCTTAAACCCTCCAACAACACCAGATTGAGGCTCTAATCTGTAATGTGATTTAAGGCCAGTTTTTCAAGTCTGATGAAAGGCAGTACATAAAAGGAGTTTTAGTATTGCACTCAGTGACATAAAATAACAAATGGACAAGCTGATCATAGCAGCCAATGGCTACAGGGAGGTGCTGGCTCCCAGACTCATTGCACCCAGGATACGGCTCACTTCCCACTGCACTCCAGCAAAGGGGCTGCAGAAGCCAATTCAGGAGACTGGGACAAAGTTGACATGAACACAAACAGGCCAAGCTTACACACTACGCAGAGAGCACTCCTGTCCTGGGCAGCCCCAAACTGTGGGCAACACTGCACCAAGCAATACACTGCACTGCATCCTCATGTTAAAGCAGATCTAGCTGTCATTTCTGCCACCCAAGTGCATACACTCATCTTCTAAAGCCTCGCCTGCAGCAACCCAAGACGAGCTCTCTCTCCTGTGATGTTAACTAGGTTGATAAATGTAGTACTTGCAGAGAATCTGGCAGCAGTAAAAGGGTTTTAAGTAGTAATGGAGTTTGCAGATGCCTGAACAGGTTTTTGGCATTGTTATTGGTGTCTTTAAAAATCCAGGCTGTGATGAAAAAGGAACAAAACTGCATCACCTCAAATGCTCATTGAAGATTGAGTGGGTCATTCTCCAGTTCTCACTTTCAACAACAAAAAAAAAAAAAAAAAAAGAATTTTTAAATTAAACTTCAGGCTCCAGCCCTGAGGAAAGTTTATATGTCCATGCCCTCCTAGAAAGGCAGAAAAGTATTTGTAGGGAAAACAAGGATACTGTGAATCATAGGACAGGACTTACACATTGCAGGCTTTTGTTTCAAGCTGAGCTTCAAAGCACTATCAGCTGCAAGCAAAATCAGATGGAACCGTACAGTATAAGCTGAAACCTATCACAATGAACTACGAAATACAGCGTATGAGAATTTTCTACTCCTTTTTTGAGGTTCATATACAAGCCTAACCTTTGCCACAGTAACAAGGTTACTTGAAGCCATTTAGAAAATATTTCAACCACCACTTCCAATTTGAAACATAGAAACGACTCTTGTTTTTTCTAGAAAGGAGCCCTGTCACAGGCATCCGGTTTCTACTGATCTCCTCCTAATAAATGGAGGAGGGAAACAACCCTGCACATCCTTCCTTTCTTTATTCAGCAGCTGATGAGCTCCTGTGGCTGAGCTAAAGCAAATTATGCAGAAATACACACATACACACCACATGTTAACTCTTCAAAGCAAGAAAGCAGCCAGGCCTAGGGAATTGTTTTTTTCTGACAGAAAAGGAAAGAAGCACTGTTCTGTATGCACCACTGTGGCACATAATGCAGTGTGACAGGTCATTTCATGCATCATTTAACTCTTTGCACTGCAAAGTGCCATACCACAATGAAGACGAGATTCTCCCCCACCCTAAATGCTATGAAGTAGGGGCAAAGCAGAGCAGCTTGTAAATTATAGGAAAAAGAGGCAACTCTATTCATCAAACTCGAGAGGTAGTATTTTCAGCTTGTCCCTTTCCACATGAAGTGTCACCTTATTTTTACGTATTTACTCAAAACAAATTAATAGAAGTATAGGAGCAGAGAGACACAGATGAAAAAAATTGCCAGCCAGAATTTAAAGATTACCACTGGAAAAGAAAACGTTTTTTGTTTGAATTTCAGAACAAAGAGAAGAAGGCTTTTTAAAGAATTGTTTCCTGGATAGTAAAAAGAATGTAGATTTGAAGCGTTTTGCATTTTCTTCCACTAACCATATCGTATCTCTGCATAGCATACATACATATTTCAATGTATTTTAAAACAACCAATTAATTTGTGATCACAAAAATAAGCAGCACTGGATAATGAAGACCTTGGCTACCCATGCAGGGACAAAGCTGGAGCATTCAGCACTGCGTGCCCATCTGCTGCAGCACTCTGAAGGCCCTCCCAACACTGCAGGGCAGCCTGCTGAAATCCAGGTGCTCGACTTCGTTTCACAGCGCTCTACTGAGCACTGCTAAACTGAATAGCTGGAACTGTGGAGGTATTAGAGAGAATCTAAGACAAAATTGAGCACTACGCTGTCTGACCAGAACTATCTTAACTCAGGAATTTATTCGAATATGGTAAATTATGCTAATAGGTCACTTACCAGATTCAGAGCCTCTTGAACTAAGCGACTCAATAGATCTGACCCTGGACTTTTGATAGCAGCTATTGCTAAAATGCTAAAGCAAACAAACAGTAAAATAAACCAACAAACCCACAACCAAAACACATAAAAGTCACCAAAACACCAAATAAAGAAATCACACACACCCTTCAAATAGCCCCCCAAAAACAGCAACAAAAAACAGCCCCAAGTTCTATAGATCGTTGACTTGAAGACACAACATAAAAATATTTATATGATCCTTGTGACATTGCCATCATCGCTGGATTCATTAAAAAAATTAATGCAGCACAATTACAATTTATTATCGTAAAAGTGATTAATTTCTTCCCTTCAACAAAAAAAAAAGTTCCAAATCAAACAACAGTTACAGGATCTGCCAGGACACAATTTCAGTCCATGGATGATGTTACTTAATTCCAAACTCATTTTTATGACACAATCAGTGGTTTCACTACTATTAGATCACTATTAGATCCTTTGGTAGCAATATTGTCAACTAACTAAAAGGAACGCGAACTGTTTATAGTAACACTTCAGAAAATTGATAATTTTCACTGTTCCTATTAAAAGAAACGCCCCTCTTTCTTGGTTAAAGGAAGTTTGGACCAAGCACTCATACACTACCATGTATTTTACCTAAACAGCTTCGCACAGAAGAAAAGCACATTATTGACTTGGAGAGAAAAAGCTAGCAACGTTACTGCACACTTGAAACATCATTTGTAATACTGGCATTTAACACACCTATGGCCCAATGGCCAGGCTCTGCTGCTCTTCTTAATCCTGTATTCCATAGCATGTCATAATCCGCAGCTTCCATGAGCCCTGCCAGAGACACCAATTTTAATTACTTCTAATTTGTCGATACATTTCTTAATTCAAGGAAAATAGAACCTTGTACAATGAAAGTTAGAAGTCATACAGAGAAAGGTACCGTATCCTTTCATGAACTTTTATCTGTCTTCTCTATGGAAGTCAGTGTAAGATACAGCTGAACTCTGCATAGCAGAATTACTCAGTGAGAACATGAGGTGCCCTTGTCCACCTCTCCTACCAGCAGGCAACATAAAAGACTATCTCTGGATGCTCTACTGCTCACTTGTTGTTTTATTCACAGAGAAAGACTAGAGAAGAACAAAACAAACAAAACTACATTCAGTGGCTACAGCCCAGTGGCTGCTTCAATGCATGAACCCAGCAAGTCAAAGTAAGCTGCCTCCAGAGCATAATGCAGTGTTATCCTGCCTTTATATCACTGCCACCTGACTCCAGAATCTACATATAGTAGCCATTTCTCTTTTAAATGCAGAAAGTATTAGCTCCAGAAAATGAATGGTACGTGACCTGTGCGCAAATAGTTTTTCCTATGGATTTCTTGTTTTACTGGTAGGGAAGAAAAGCGACAGTACCGTGCACATGGTAAATCTCATTATACAAACAATTTTACTCAGCACAACAATGGTTTCTGTTTGTAGAATACTGTTTGATGAAGGAAAAAAAAGATTTAAATGGTTACATGTTTCAGTTCCCCAGACGGTTCTCTGGGACGTCTTTTTGACTGCATTTAAAACTGCATTATGCTGAAAGGTAGAATTGCTAAACATCCAATTATGTTGTAAAAGTGTGGTGTCTTTTAAATTGTCAAACATCATACCTGGGACAGGGTACTTGGTTGCAAAACATGTCTAATGCACAGGAGCCTAGTAACATATGACAAAGTGCACATAAGTTTTACGCACAACTTACAATAATATAAATCACATACCATGTGAAAAATAAGTCTCTTTATAGCTTCCTCACCTAAAAATAACAGCTTTTTACCCATACATTCTGCCTTAAAAAAAAAAAACAAGTGAAGTAGTAGTACTGCAGTGGTGGGATTTGTACTCACGCAAAACAGAAAAGCTTGCAGCAGAGCACCTTCACCTTCAACCCCCTGCTTGGCAGCCCTCTGCCCCATACCCCTAAGTCCTGCCCTCATGACTCCTTAGTCCCACCTGCGCAGGTTAGCCAGGAGCTCCAGCACAGGTAGGCACAGGTGTTTGAGCACAAGGGCTAAGTGCTATATGCACTAAAGCAGAGTGCTACACACAAGGTGTGCCATCTCTATCTTTCTGCACATCAGAATCAGTCGAATGGCTCAGCAATTAGAGAAGCAAACACAAGAAGTTCATGACTGCTTCCTCCTAGACTGCTAACATTCAGGTTGAGAGTGGTGTTATCACAGTAAGTGGCAGATAAAGTAAATGGCTGAAGGTGCAGGCATCTCATCAGTTACATGGCAAGCCCTGGGCTGCCTGTGCCCAAGATATTTAACAGAGAGATAAATGGCCAGGCTCTAAGTGTAGCCATGCAAGCTCAAAACATTTATTACGTTTGGAAAGTTTACAACGGCATTGGTCTTTGTCTATTAGCAGAGTGGATTAGTACAGATAAACAACCCAATTGCCAAAAACTACTCTCAGCATTTGTTCCTTACATTAGTTGGCCTGATAACAGAGGGCAGTAAACACGTTTAAAAACCACAAAGCTTTGATGAATATTTTTCGGGTTTCTTCCCCCACCCCCAGTAAACTTCCAAGCCTATCAATTTATTCATACTTTTCAGATAATTCAATAAGCAGCTTTGCAATATGCTTCAGTACCTATTCAGAATTGTACATTGACTCTTTCCTTCCACCACTTGCTTTCTACAATCTAACAGAGGTTATCTTTACAGCACTTTTGTCGCTGAGGCATCCTTTTTTTTTTTTTTCCCCTATAGAATATAGTGGCATATTAAAAGGGCAGAAAAATTTGGCAGAAAATAAGCTTCCCTGCATTCCAGCTTGTCCTCAGATATCAGAGGGGCCGGGGTGGCTGGGTTTCAATGCTGGCTGATGTCCAGCTCAGCAATGTAAGTCCAGTTGCATCCAATGTATGAAATATTATGATTACATATTCTCTAGCAATGCATTGCTCATTCATCTTGATGTGTTTAAGTGGACTCTCATGACAGCCCTTAAGGAATTTGGCTCTGCCTAATGAGAACTCATGATTAGTAAACAGTATCATTTATTAAAGAAACAGGAATACAGATTCTTTTGGATTGCAGGTGACAAACAATATTTGTAAAAGCACGTGAGGTTAATCAAGGACATGAATAATACAGGCAGCTACAACAGTGTTAAGTGATGGAACAGCTCTGGAGATTTTTAAGTTTCCCAAGGAAGCACTCAGAGTAATTGAGTGTGCAAATCTCACCCAATAAACACCCCTGTGGGACGAGAGAAAGAGGTGCTCAACCTGTCGGCTTGTCCCAGAAGTCAAGTGTCCTCCTGACTGATCTGCGATGATCTCTTCCCTTACATTCCTTCTGTTAGGCCATTTTAATACTGTTTTCTTACTTTCAGAAGGAACTTGAATAACATTAGTCAAACATACCTTTGTTTTGTAAAGCTTACTCAGAGACCGTGGTTCTGACAGAAGGTGAAGAACTGGCTCAGAGCAACAAGTGCAGTTCTTCAGTTCCATAGTACCCCCAGTCTCTCAACTGTGATGTGACCTCACAGCCTAGTCATGTGCATGTTTACTCCTCTCCACCCTCCATGCTGTATCTCAGAGTCAGCATGCCAAGCTCCCCTGGTACTGTTAACAATCTAAGGTTTGGCAGTTTTACATGGCTTAGGAATCTGTCACAGATCGTATTATCCACCTCATTCTACTGGAGGTTCACCTTCTGGCAAGAGGGGAGCATCTCATTAAGCTACCTCCAACAAATATTCCATGTAATCCCCCGAGTCTACAGTCACTCAAGCATCACAACATTTAAAAGGAACTGGGGAGGTTACATGTAGTCTTGTCATGAGGATTAGAGCTCAATGGACTCTTGATCTATATTGGCACTATTTATGGGGTAGGATGATTGGGTCACAAACATAGTCTTGCTAAATACCATGATATCAGTCTTGAGTAAGGCACTGGGCATAACAGCCAAGCCAAAGGAGGAGGCTGGGGGAGGAAGGAGCACCCTGTCATAGTCTGTCAGTACTGCTTATCTGACTTACTGTAAAGAAAGTGAAACAGGGAGCAGGATTTGGTACTTAATGCTGATCATAGAATTCTTAGAGTTGGAAAGCACATTTATTAATGGTCATCTAATCCAACTCATTTTCAACCAACAGGAACACCTACAGACAGATCAGGTTACCCAGGGCCTGATCCAGCCTTGCCTTGTAAGTTTCCAGGGAAAGGGCATCAGCCACATCAGTAGGCAACCTGTTCCAGTGCCTCCCCACCAGCACTGTAAAATACTTCTTCCTTATATCCAACGTAAATCTACCCTCTTTAAGGCTGAAGCCATTTTCCCCTGTTTTATTACCACCAACCCTATTAAAGAGTCTGCTCCCTTCTTTTCTGTAGCTCCTCCTTAAATACTGAAAGGCCACTCCCGGGTTTCCCTGGAGCCTTCTCTCCAGGCTGAACAGCCCCAGATCTCTCAGCCTGTCTTCATAGGAGAGGTGTTCCATCTTCCAGATCATTTTTGTGCCCCTCCTCTGGACATGCTTCAACAGGTCTCATAACTTCAGTAGAAGTCATTAATGAAAACTAACAGGAATTGGACACTTAACCCCCTCCTAACACGCAACACCAATTGACAGAAGTGCGAGGGCAGGAAACACAGGTCTGCATAAATCTTAAACAGGATGGCAGGAGGTAGTGGCAGAATACCATCAGCTTGGCACTATCCTGTTCTTCATTTCTTATCTAGACAATCACTGAGATATTACAAAGGAAAAGAACAGCTACTGAGTAAGTGGACAAAGAAGGAAAAAGAAAATCCACAAGTCCTCTTTGGTTTCTTTGCTACTATCAAGTGGCCCCCATTAGTGCTAGGAAGTAGGCATGAAAAGAAACAAGACCTGATCAGCAGCTTGGGCTGCACGCTGGTCCGTGCACCTGCTTCAGCTCAGCAGTGCATAAGGGCACAGCAGGAGCAGGGTGAGAGGGGATGGAGGAAAGGCATCAATAATACATGTCTTAACAGTCAGAGGGGAGGAAAGGGAATGTATGCAGTCCACCACTTCAAAGCATTCCTGGCCATTTCTGTGAGTGCGGCAAACTCTTTCTCTACTGGTTTATTCCTAGACTACAACCCCAAGCAGCTCTCCAACACACAGAGAGAAGGGGTAGCAGTTTGAGTCAGAAATTCAGCACAAGTTCTTCCCCATAGGGAGGTCTGATTGTGTTCCCACAGTTACCAAAATCTGATTACCAAAACATAGGCTACTATCAGGTTTGCAGAACAGGCAGGACCTTTCCAAAAACTAAACAGTTGTTCACTCAGATGAAAGGTTCTCCACAAGCTTCCACTCAGCATTTGTTCAGACATTTTTGCATCTACTCACGATGCCCCGCATCCTCCTGACTTAGCACTCCCTGGGCTCAGCAGTAGTCATTTCTTCAATTTTCCTGGGATTAAGAGCTAGCACACACTTGAGCATGGAGTTTGGTTGCACAAGATTACAGTATTGGCAATCTCCACTGTCCAATTTATCACGAAGGTTTAATGCTCATTTTCTTGGTATTTTTACTTACTGTTGGTCAGCCTTCCTAGACTGCTGACCTGCCTACCAACGAGTGAGCCGTTTATCACAGCATCCTTCAAAAATTTTCTTCCTAATTCTGTGTGTCTTCTCATGTTAATGGGAGTTTCAATGAGAATTTGGCCATGACATTTTAATAAAATCTCACAAAATATTCTAGGAAATTATTCCTTTTGTTATCAAAAAACTGAAAAAGTGGCTCGGTGATTACAGCCTCAGATTTACCATTGCTTGCACTCATAGCTTAAAAGTTATTTTTATTAATGAGCTTATCCACAAGCATTTTAATTAAAACATGGCAATTCATAGCACTGAAATTGTGTACTTTGCTTGCTCTTTCTAGCTCTGTCTCAACATGGTTTTATCTTACACTGTAGCAAATTCCATATTAATTTCTTCATAGAACAGTGACAAAAAATTAGACATTTAGAGTTCATTGAATATTGTCCAGCTGAATACAACAGCCTAAAGGATCTGCTACAAGCAGGAAGTAGGGATATAGCCATGCAAAAACACTGAACTAAACTGGTTACCACTGCTAGCTAGATTTGTCTGGTGAAAATCTTTGTAAAAACACTGCTATATTCTCTGCATGTGGAAATACACAAGTGGAATCACCCATAATTCTCATGACTCTGAATTGCTTTTTGGCTTTTTGTTACTACAGCTTTCTCTAGATTTCATGTGTTACTTAGAACTATTTTAATGACTTCACTCTGAAAAGAGCACAACATATAATCTGGTGCCTCATCTGAATGATGCTATTGGGCAAATCTAGGTATGCCCTAGTTGCTGAGCTCAAAACAAATGAGTCTTTTAGTGTATATACATGGGGGCTCATTACTGTACAGCTCTGTACAAAGAGCAAGTGGAAATATTAGAAAAAAACAGAATAAAATCTCGGTCTTTTCAGAGCCCTCTGTTCCTCCAATGGGAAAAGAAAACTAAACTAGCATAAAATATTTTCTCCCCTCATTTGAGGTCACAGCAAGACACCTGCACAGTAACACAGATGAGCGCGCTGCCTCAGGGGGACACTAAAAAATGCTGCTTCAGAGAAATCTGGGACAAGTTTATTTAAAAGCCTGTACTTAGCCTCCAATATCTGCATTCTGAGCCTTGTCGTTGCTTTGCATGCTAGTTCTTCATCAGAATTCTTTTCTTCAGAGTGCAAAATGAAAATCCCCTATCCCTGCAGTTTATTCAGCCAACCAGCTGTGGTGGCTGCAGGCAAGTGGGGATGGAGGCACAGCTCCAGTGCCTTCTTCACTCTCTGAAGCTGGGCAGACAGCTGCTCAGGCAACATCTGGATTGTGATATTGTCTCCCTCAGCATGCTGTGGAGGACTCAATCTTCTGTTCCATCTTTCTGCATAGAGAAGGGACACAATCTAGTCCCTTAAACCAGTAGCAGCTCTCCCGGAAGACCTCAATAAATTGTAAAAATGTGTCTTAGAAAAAGCTATAGACTCAGAGCACCGTGTCTTCATAAATTTCTATTTATTTAGAAAAAAAGAAAAACTTCAATCTACACAATTGTTAAAGTAGCTTGTGATTACAAAATCATGCTACAGGACATGTTTTATACAAACATCTGCTGCTGCTTATATTGCATCAAATTCAATTTATGAAATGAGTTTATGAGCATGAGGCATAAGTAAACTACAAATACAAAAACAACTCTTACCACTAATATCCCTGGGAGACCAAAAAACTTAGTTTTGTGATATTTTTATTTGCATTTCCCATGAAGTCTGGATTTTTGTTGTAATTAACAAGGCGGCAAAGCACAAAACTGTGGTGCTTTGGAAAAAGAGAATTACCTCACAGACTTGTTGCCATCTAAGTAAGAAATAGTCAATGACTTTTTCCACAGCTGGGTGAAGGGTTAAGCAGAAATAAACCTCATTCTCACTGCAGGCAAGCTGGGGGATCACAGATTGGCTGTGCCACCTCCTTGGAGCTGCTCAAGTTAGCTACATGGATTCACATGAAGGACATGAGTTACACTCACAGATGCACATGGAATGGCTACTAGGAACATGTAGCTTCCCACACAGATATAGCAAGCAAAATGCTGCCTATCCAATCAAGCAAAATATCTTTAATTAGAAGCACACCTTGCATTAGGTTCTGTAGAAGGAAAATTCAATTTGTACTTAACGTGAAGGCTTTTTCCACATTGCTTAATTAGTAGCTACAATCCTAGCTATTGAAACCTAAATATCTTCTTCCCATGCTTCTACATGGGAGGTCATGAAGCTCAGCTGCCAAGCGCACACAACCAGGCTTCCACATGAGCTCTCTAGAGATGAACACTATGAAGAAACCCGGAGCTTGGCCCAAGCCAGCCTCAGCACTGTAGCAATGAACCACCTAAACCCCTAGTTCTCATCTTCCCATGCCATGAGAGGGTATGGCTGTTAGTATTTCTCTTTTCATACGCGACAATCTAGAAACACCAGCCCATAAGCAGTGACTCATTAGCAGCCAGTTAACTCCAGCTGCTAAGCAGCACAAACCCCGCAATGTAGTAACCCGAAAGACTCAGAAGGCTGGGTAGACTAAGAGCAAACATGCCTGCAGTGCAGAACACTTCATCTCTTCTTCAAAAGAATGCTTGCCAGTAGAAGTAGGCTCACAATAAAGGCTACAGAAGCTGTCCCAGCACCTCTGGTTCTTCCTCTCCACAGCAAAACCATAGGATGCAATTAAATTTGCATATGTTTTGAATAAAACAGAAGCTTTCAAAGTAATACAATACATATAATGGACCTTCCTCACCATACAGTTTTCAGATGCTGCTTCTGTTTGTTTAAATGACACTTCAAACTCCTTAGATGTACAACAAAAAGGCTACTATGAAACTACAGCTCATTTGACCATGGTACGTTTTTAAACTACTCAAACGCCCGATGGAAAACTGTAGAGTTAAAAAAAAGCAGCTTTTCTTTCAAGTGCAATACACATTTCCATAAAAACTATCAACTGAAGAAGTTCCCTGTCCTGTGGTAGCAATGACCTAAGCAAGCGTGGATCCCTGGGTTGCTTACTGCTGGCAATATTCACCACAGGTGAGCAGAGCAAAGGAAATTAAGCTCTCAACCTCTGCTGGAATTTCACTCAGTGTATTTCAGAGGCTTGGGAAGCACAAGGCAAGACCATGCCAATGCTGCCTGGTAAAAGTCATCTTGGCCTACCAGGATTCCTCTTGCTCTGCAGTTACGGCAACTGAACCACAAAGACTTAACAACAATTTCTCATGATTTCAGAGCACAAGACAAAGATCACATCAAGTTTACTCCGTGATACACAACAGCACCTTCTTTTGCCCTGGCACTGCTTTCCTTGTGAGTGGTCAATACATTACTCACCCATTTTCAGTGCAGCAGCCACCGATCACAAATAACAAAGCAAACATGAGTGCACAATTTGAGGAGTGCTATGCTGCTTCATTTTGTCACCAGCATAAATTTCAGCATCAGATTTTTCCTGGACACCTCCACTATCGCAAGTACAGTGCCCTGTCATTCCCAATATGTATAATTCTGCAATACAATATGTGCGTGTTTATGCTAACTGGCTAAAAAGAGTGGTTTGAATTTATATCACTTCCCCTCCTCCTCCCAGATTAATCTGCATTGTGTCCTCTGCCACTCTGCACTGCAGAACTGGATGCCAGCAGAGATTTATGGCCAGCGATAAGCTCTGCTGAAGATCAGAGCTGAGTTATGCTGGCAGATTGTTTTGGCAGTCTGAGCTGGAATAAGACCATGACACAATAACTGAGGCACAGCCATGCATGCACATATGTATGTTTGGGTGCCTGGTGATGGACATGGTGGGCAGGAGGCCTGAGACCAAAATAGCACGAGGAGCAGCTAAAAATCAGGATTAAGCTGCACTGGCAGAACTGCAAAGGAAAGTTTGCACTTAGACTGCCTACACAGCATCTGACTCAGAGCTCTTGGTCACATCTGTATGAATAACAATTCACCACAAGTGCAACTGCTAGAGGGACAATGTTGGTGTGACTGTGTCTATTCAAACAGCTTAAGCAACTCTCCCCTCTACAAATTATTTTGGTATGAACGTGCTGTTTGCAAAACCTGCAATGCACTTCACTTCCAGCTATTGAAAGTGGTATATTGAGAAGTATTTAAGGACCATAATAATGTATTTTTTAACTGCTGCACCTAAATAAAAATGAAACAGCAAAGTACAGCAAAGGCCCAAGCTGTTCTGCACTGCATGCTTCCCTGATCTATTATTCTCCAAGATAATTCCAAATACCTTTTTCTATCAATCAGTAAAATTTACATTTACTAACGAGCTCTAGACACACATTAGCAACAAACAGAAGAAAAGATCCTGCTGGAAAGCAACAAAATTAAAAGGGTTTGGTGAGAGCAGGGCAGGCAGTGGTGGGAGACGAGGGCTGCCCAGCCAGGAGCCAGGCTGTCCCTCAGGTAAGGGACAGGTGTTGGAGCACAGGTACTGGACCATTAGTCTCAATAACCATTCAGACTTGCTAAGGAACATGTGGTGGGACTTCTCATGTTCTCCCTGAGGTTTTGGAGAAAAGTCCTCTGTAAGTGCAAAGCACTGTTAAATTGTTTTTGACTGGGGATCAGAGATTTCAGGCATATCCTGCTCAGTGCCAGTGGTTCAGCTTGTGTAACCTCAGCTCCCCAGATCTCTCTAGCAAAGCACACCTCCATTTCTCTGAAAGGAATCCTAAGGCAGGGTGCTCTCCCACACCTTTAAAACTGATCACTTGTCAAGTCATTCAGTCTCACAGTTGCTGTATTTCTGAAACTAAAGAGATAGCTTTTACTCTGCCCCTCTTAAGAAAGTGAAAAACTGACAGGATTTTCATTGTTTTCAGCCATGGAACAGGATTCAGCTACACAAGATTTTAGGAAATAGGAAGACAGACAATTCCTGAAAAGCTTATATCCACAGTCTTTTTAATATGACAGCACTCATCTATGCAGTTTCATTAAGCAATAACTAGATATTTAGCAGCAGCTACTGTAGAAGATGATTCCAGGGGATATGGCTACTACGGAGTAATCAAGCCCACGGGATTAGAAGCAGTCTGCTGAGCCTAATGCTTTAACATCATAGAATAATTTATCTTCTCATGATAACCATATTTTCTCTAATGTATTATTACTTCTATGTTAATGGGACCCTTATAGCATGAAAAGCCTGTCACACCCAGCACTATGCTGCTGTTATTTCCTGTGTATATACCACTCACTGTCATCAATGCTTGTTCTTGAGCCTTTTTAGCTGTTGACCCAATTTAATGCCTTGCTGGAGATTGTCTTCCCAGCCATAATTAAAGTAAAAAGGGATCTCACAATAAATGCATATCTCCAGTGCCCATGGCATCTGTTAATTCTACTCTCAGCGTACGTGCTCGCTTGCTACAAGTATTCCAAGAAGATACATATTTGGTAGCATAAATTCTGTCTTCCGAGGCAAATTTATATCAGAATAAACATTTAGATCCCAGCCAAGAAAACCTCAGCTAACCCTTCAGATAGCATTTTGCAGCATTATGTGTGTTCAGGAAGGATCACGGGCCGCACAGTAATTTGTAGCATTACTCACAGCACTGCAATCAGACTTTACCTCAGCAAGGCAATTAATTTAACCCAATTTGGTTGCCCTCAGAGGCTGACACGTTGAGGCAGAAACAAACCCTGTCTACAACGTGGTAATTAGCAATACACATCAGAATAAAAGAGCTCATGCAGTACACCCATTAGCAGATAAGTTTAGCTACATAATCTTCAAGTACAGCCTTTCTAACTCTACCAAAAAAGATATGTTTGGGGTGTGAGTCTTCATGTGCTTTCCCACAGTTTTTTGAATTTCTGCAACTCAGATCCACACCAGAAATATACAGTGCTGACAACCTTCTGGCTGACTCTGGTAAGTGGTAATTCATAGCATCAGATCAGGTACCCCCAAGCACTCAAAACCTTATAAACAGGCCGTTATTACTTCACTACTGCCCAACACCTCCTAAAAAAGAAATAAGAATTGAGAGGAAAAGGAAACCACATTAACAATGCAAAAGTGGATCTCCTTTCCTTGTGCACTGTGTGTACAGGGGGATATCATCCACTTTTTGCCACTGTTTAACTATTTCCATGCCCATACCAACTGACTGGAACTCTGAAAACCCATTATTTGCCATCACAGCCACCCTTAGGATTTTGTAGATAGCACACCAGGCATCCACTCATGCTGGCCACATGCAAGGGAAGGCACAAATGTCATTCTAAGGCAACTGAGGGAGTGCTGCTTAGAGTATTTTGATTTCAGATCTGGACGCAGCTTTTGACATACCAGTAACTACAGTGGCAGAATGAGCAGACACAGATTGCTCACTACGAAGAAGAAAACCAGTAGGAGGAACTTCATTTCCTCAGACTTGACAGAGAATGCAGAAGCCTTATCATGCCCTTCTCCCTTCCTCATGTGAGGATAAGGGACTGCTTGGGGAAATTAAAGTACAAGACGTAAAAATCATAAGTTGTTATTAAATTACAACTGCATTTCTCTCCAACTTCCTCTCATCCTACTGATCTTGCTTTTAAATGCAACAGTGGGGTTCACATTCTTGAAGTATATTCCACCTGGAGGTGTAATAATTAATGTGACGGTGATGAGCAATCAGAGTAGGGTCTCTTGAAGCCCACACATTTGGCAGTTCATTCTTGCTTTAAGTGCTAGACACAGTACAAGGGATTGATTGAAAACACCTTAGAAAAGAGCTACAAAGATGTTTCTTACTCCTCGAGAAAAACAAACAAAAAACAGTACAAAGTGAAAGGGAAGAAGGAAAGGGAGAATGTTCCATACCCCTTCCAAAAAAAGGGGTAGAAACGAGAGATGCCATCCATTGCAGTGGCTTGAAGAAAGAAGGAGCAGAGGCTGTCACACAGTACTGCAGATGAATCACAGCAGCATCCTTCATAAGCCAGGAGCTATTGTGCATCATCAAAATACCATGGCCATGTGTTATGACAATTCAGTGTCACTAGGATTCAGCAGTTCTCCAGTCACTAGCAAGAGGCATTACACTGCTTTCAAGCAGTACAGAAAACAAGTACCACTGTTCAATAAAATTTGCAGCTATGTAGTGTTATACAAAGGGATGGCTTAATCAAATCTCATGCCTCAGGGCATAATACAAATGCCTACAGGAAGAAGAAAGCATTTATCTTCCCACGCCCACTCCCCCAGTATTTCATAACAAGTTGCTCTTGCCTTTCTCTAAACCAGGAAAAGAAATGTTATAAATAAGGGCATATAATGCGAACAATGATAGATGATGCATAGGACTACTTTCCAGATAAGAATTACCAGAAACTTTTCATCATTTCTACTTGCATCGTCCTTAGTAAAAGGTATAAAGTATTTGGAAGAGAATGAAGTTCCATAAATGATTAATGGAAAATAGGTAGAAAAGTGTCCTCATCTCTGCCTTCTCTATTTTTAATATACACTTAACCTGAGTTCATTCACCACCTGTTCATTAAAAGTATTCACATTCAGGTTTGTTTCACCTCACATTAAGAAAAAAAATACTTGTAGCTATGACACAGGTAAAAAAAACGCTGTCAAAAAAGTCACTGAGCAAACTGGTTTTTAGTAGGTTTTCAAGTGTGGATAAAATCCAAAATAACTGCCTAAGTTAGCAGCCAACCTCTAACGTGCTTACTTTAGTTTTGCAGAAAGACAGACACAAAGACATACTTTATAAAGCTGTTCCATACATTTTGTATGATGCCATAGTAGCAAACAATCAAATGGCATGCATTGGATAAATCAAAGCTATGACCAGTGAAGACATTCCTAGAAAAAACAAGAACAACTCAAATGACCTGAGAGGGATTTTATGGTAGAATGCTAAGGCTCCAATCCTCCTCCAGGCTTAGAGAGGGGCTTTCCTGAAGTCGGTGTCAATCTGATCTGTGAATACTACAATGAGAAAGTCTGGGAATAGTTCCTACTATCTGACTTTTTCCTTATTTCCTGACTAAACTTGGTACAAAGAAATCATATTTAGATGACATTTCTTTACTGTAAAAATCTTGAGACTCAGTGCTGCAAGGCTCTCATGTAATGAATGATAAATTGCACAGTAACACTGCAGTTGCAAAGAAGGTGAGAGAACACTTGAAAGCAATTCACAGCACCCCAAAGCCTTGTACCAGGACAAGAGGTATATAGGACCTCTGTTCATATGGAAATCCTGCCCTATGGCTGCTATTTGATAAATGCAAAAAATTTTGTAACTATAAAACAAGTTACATTTAGTGTGGACTCAAGAATTGTGGTTGAGCCGCCAGGACTCGACACGGGGCGCTGCTACCACAGAATCACAGAATGGGTGCAGTTGGCATGGTACTAAGAGTCCATCTGGTCCAACCTCTGCTCAAGCAGGGCTAGCCAGGTGGCTTCTGAAGATCTCCAAAGAAGTGTCTTCACGGCTTTTCTGGGCAGCCTGTGCCAGCACTGTCACCCACACAGCACACAAGCACCTCCTGATAGTTACGCGGAACCTCTTGTGCCCATGACCTCATTCTGGCACTGGGCATGATGGAAAGGACCAGGCTCCATCTTCCTTGTGCCCTCTCTTCAGGTTTTTATAGACACTGATGAGACTCCCCCCTGAGCCTTTGCTTCTCCAGGTTGAACAGCCCCAACTCTCTCAATCTCTCCTTACAGGAGAGGTGTTCCAGGCCCTTTGCCACGTTGGTGGCTCTCTCCAGAATGCAGATATCTCTGTTGAACTGAGAAGGCTCAGAACCAGGCCTCCCATTCCAGTTGTGGCTTCACCAGCATTGAGTGGAAGGGAAGGATCACCTTCCTTCACCTGCTGGCTGTACTTTAACGCACAATTAGCCTTAGCAGCAAGGCGTGTTGCTGCCTCATGTTCAGCATGGTATCTACCAGATCTCCCAGGTTCATTTCAGCAGAGTCTTTACTGCAGAGGAAGTAGCCTGCTCAAAGAAAACTTTGAGCATTATCATAAACTGATCTGAATCCAGGTTTACATCTGGTTCCAAACACTCATCTCTGACTCCTTCACTTTCTGTTTTGCTGGGATTGCTGAAAACATGCATTTTTAACTGTTTAAAGAACCTAAAAGGCAGCTGGAAAATTAAGTTCTTTTCTCGTCCCTTCCATAAACAAAAAGCAATCCTGGAGAATGACAGAAGAACTATTGCCATTGACCTATTTCTAACCTAAAAGGAAAACACCACACTTTAACACACTGGTATCTTTTTAGCCACGTAAGAACCCCTTAAAACAGATTTTTATTTTAAGCACCAGAAGTAAAAACCCAATGACATCTAAAATTCAGGGACACAAGTGCAATGATTGATGCAAATCTCTTAATTCCTCCTCATTTTTCTAATCATAGCAATAAACACAATTATTTTTTTTTCCAGGTGCATCAACAGTTGCATCCCTCATACACATTTACAGGGAAGTTCAGAGTTCCTTCCTCTATGGTTGCATAGGAAGCTTTTTTTGTTGTTGTTGTTCCATTTCTATCCAAAATTTTGTAAAAAGGCATTTCTCTAAATAAATTTAAAAAAACCAACAAAGCAGAAGCAGCCACCCTACTAAGAGAGAACACTTCCAAAACCCTGCTAATCTACTACATCTGTTACGAAAATTGTTCACATTCTTAACCTTATGGAAAGTGCTCATTTTAAAGCTTTATTTACCTAATGAAACCCTCAGATGAGATCTTCTGGGACATGGCATTTAAAGGCACTTTCTTACTTGAGTTTCTGAAACGAGGTTATTCTTTTTACTATTGTCACCTTTTACCAGAATACAGTTTATTTTAATGGAACGTCATATCTTTTCATGGCTTGCTTTAGTGAAAGCTTTCCATCAACTTTACCCCAGTTTGGATTTTTCAAGAAAAACTCCACGAGTGCTGGTTTGTTTGTTTCAAATAGAGTTTCAATATTAAAAACATCCATTATCTTCCGAGTTAGCGTGCCTTGAATCAATATATTTATCTCCTCAGGAATTCAACACTGAATAGGTACCTAGTGGAGTGAGCTCCTCACACTGTGCTATTGTCATTTGACCTAGCTGGTGCCACATTTAGAAAGTGTCTAAAGTGGTAGGAATGATTCCAGCCCCCTTCATGCCACATTCAGTGTCACTGATACGTCACTGATTCCAACCTTGTGTCTACATAATGCATAAGCAACTTAGGACACATGTACAGAGTGCAAACATGGGTACCAGCGCTTATTCTGCACTGAGATCTCTAGGATTTTTGTTCAGTCACCCGTGTGTGAAGTTGTCACTGGCACACCAAACAGATAACAAGCCCTGCACCAGCTGCTGCTGTCTAAGTTCCCTCTGGACTGACCCAGGACCTTGTTCCACTTCATATCGCTCATCATGTATGGACACAGTGCTGTGCAGCCTGGGCTGTGCTTTGTTGGAAGAGCGATAATACTACAGTTGGTATCTCCGTGCCACTTCAGAACTAAGGTATGCCTTCCAGCACCCACTCCACATCATAAAGCTGCTTTGACAAGTGGAAAAGCTTGGCTGAGGAGAATGAGCCACGTGCACATGGCTATGGAAGTCAACAAGAAAGCTAAAAGCAAGTCCTGGCTTCAGAAGTCTGATTGGGTTTTATGACCACAGCCCAGCCTCACTTACACTTAACAGATGAATGTGAAAGTCTTCAAAAGAAAGCTACAAAAACTAAAGGCTGTTATTTCTGTCTCATTATGCCTAAAAGTGTGATGTGCATGGCCATGTAGCCATGACATCACAGGTGGTGACAAGAGCCAGGGTAATAGTACATGAGGTGTTGGAAGTACAGCCTGCATCGCTGTCCCTTGCCAAAGCCATCATTAAGATCCTCACACGGGAAATCACAGGAACATGTGCCTAAGCCATTTCCACCAGGTTTAGCATTTAGGTATGCATTAACTTGTAGCGTCTGCTTATACTCAGAATCACTTATTTCAGAGAGTTAGGTGTACATTTACTCCTGCCCCTCAACCCAAAGATGTGATAGCTACAAAAAGTCCCAGAACAAAGTCACCAGAGAAATCTTTCAGGAGGGACATTCTCCCATCACACAGGCTGTGGCCAGGGCTGAGCCAGCAGAGGGAACCCAAATGCCACACACTCTGCCTCCAACCCAGCAGCAGATCCTAGCTCTCCAACTGCAGCACCCTGCAGCCTTCTGTCTGTGTATATTGGGGATGGTGTTTTGGTTTTGCAGGTTTCCACCCCCCCTTCCCCCCACCCCCCCTCCCCCTTTTGGCCAGTGAGACAAGCCTTTCTGGCACCAAAAAAAGACATACATGTGGGAGCTTGTCCTTCATTGCCTGAGAATTTCTTCTACTTAAATGTTTGGGGAAAGCTACAGTGTCCTTCCCATGAGTTTTCTGGCACCCTACTTAAATCCCTCTTCAGCATCTTGAAGTAAATTTGCATGTGAAAACAGAGACTACCCTAAGACAATTACAATGCCAACTGAAACTGATTGAGAAGCTCCTGCACTGCAGAGAGCTGGGGAATTTAATTAAAAGGGACAATGAGAACTCTGTGGGCAAATGAACACTCTGGAAGGACTTTGGTAAGCCGGAAAATCACTATTTTTTTTCCCCTTCCTTGTGTTATAGCATTTGTGGGAGAGAGCTATCGGCTTCTGCTCAGATTAAATTCACTGTTTCCTTCCTGCCGGACTGCCTACAGCCACTTTTCACACACACTTTCAACAAAAGCACATCTGCATCAGCTCCTCTACAGATGCAAGCACTTGGTAGAAGCTCCAGAATGATGAATACAGCAGACACACATGGAAAAAGCACAAGTCAGAGGAGTCCTTCATTGAATCAGGCCACTGCAGATCGGAATACTGACTCTGCATTCACTTGTCCTATCCACCTTAGTGATTAAAACATGATGAATTCTCATTCAGCCTTCTCTTCTTTGTGTGAGTGGCAAAAATAACTGCTGGCTTCTCTGACATGGTCTCTGTCAGGAATCTGTAATTCCCTTTTGTCCTGGTTCTGCTGCTGAAGTAGATAACATGCTGCTGACAGGTGTCACCAGAGGGTAGGGATAATGGGTGATGAAAATACTCCCAAGGACAAACTATGCTGCTGGATTTCAGAAACTTCAGAGAGGTCACATTCTTCCCTTCCAAAATAAAGGAAAAGAAATATCCTGCATGGATTCAAACCCAGCATATCTGTCAGACATTATCCACATGACTGCACGATTTGCCCAGCAGCGAGGATGAATGGAAAGGACTGAGAACCAGAAAATGGGAAGTTCATTCTACTAATGTTTACATGGGGAAAGTACAACCTCTTATTTTTAGAGCAGAAACATGAGGCCATAATTCATGACGTCAAACACTGATATAGGTTAGGCTTGGAAAGAAAAAAAGTCAGTTCTAGGCTTAATTTGGAAGCGTATCTGACAAATTGAAAAGCAGGTCTGTGCTTCTGTGACTTATAATAGCTGGACAGAAATTTATATGGCCTGTATTTAATTTAGATTCAAAATGAGCAGCAGTGTCACTTATAATGAGCCTTAGCTGTGAGGTATGTCCCCCATTCTCTTGCTTGTCAGGCATTTCAATTATCTCTTGTACTTTGTTATACATAAAGCTGCAAGGAGATATTCTAATCCAGGCTGTCTGCAAAAACCAAAGGCCCAAAGGAGCCAAGACTCATCTGTATAACAACCCAACACTACTGAAATCAGTAATGATATTCACATGCAGAAGAAATCAAAGTGAAGAAATCAAACCGCAGAAGTTCAGCTGTGTTAGCACAACCAGCAATACTCAACTCTCACCATCACTTCTGGATTTGAGTGACAGGAACTCTAGCATGAGTGCAATGGATACTGTTGAAATGGATACTGCTGGCTTTACAGCTGAGGAAATTTTGCCCTTACTCTCAAAACCATGTAATTTCAGAAACTGACAGCTATGCTACTTTACAAGTCATTAGACAATCGTACTAACATTGACTAACTTGGTCAATCCTTTTTACATCCTTGCATCCTTCTTTTCTTCTCATCTCCAAGATTGATTGTCCTGCACTTAATCACATCTGAAATGCCCCTCATGCTAGTGGAATATTATATGATTTTTTTTTTTTAAAACAGCATTCATAACAAGAAAATGCTTTACACTTGATATAATGTACATAGAATCACAGAATCACAAGGTTGGAAACGACCTGCAAGATCATCCAGTCCAACCACCCTCCCATTCCTATCAGTGCCACAAGCTACTAAACCATCTCTCGTAGCTCCTCATCCAGGCGCCTCTTGAACACTGCCAGGGACGGCGACTCCACCATCCTCCCTGGATCAACACTTATACATAAGCAACCAAGTTAAATGGATGCTTCTTGGTAAACATTTCCTGGCAAGTTAAGAGCTTGTTAAAGAGAAAACTTAAATACTGAATTCAAAGTAAGCGAAAGGAAATTTTCCAGTCCTTCCTCACATACTCACTTAAGGCAGTCTTTTCTCAGACACCTGCTCTTTTTCTTAAAGCTTTATTAACTTCAAAACATTAACTTCAATTAAAAAAAGTGTTTGTCATCAACTGTCAAACAAGATGACTGCCCTAATCTTCCACCTCAGTTTTTGTCCAGACCACTCAGGTCCCTGGAAAAGCAGTGTGGTCACAAACCGTATTTAAATAATAATAATAATAATAATAATAATGAGCAGAGAGGAGTAACTATTTTGCCTCAACCACAGCCAGGAACAGATCAGCTTCATTTAGCTGCATTGATTTCACTCGAGCAGATGCTTTCTATCAGCTTTCCTAGAGACAATATCTGTAAATAACGAACCAAGAACCATAAATGTGGATAATTTTAAGCTGAGCAGACAGCCATTTCTATCTAAAATGAAATAGTGAAAGGTACAGCTGAAGACACCTACTGACCTCATTTCTTAAAATTCCAAGTCCTCATTAACATTTTGTTTTCCCATAACTGGAAGACAGGTTACATTTAACCTAACTCCTCCACTACAGAAAGTGACGCAGCATTTAAAAGCAACAATACCAGCACTTTCTTTTTTTTTTTTTTTTTTTTTTTTTTTTAATACACCTAGTCCCTCATGCTTCTAGATTTAAATTTTGTTGATGGTTTAAGGAAGCCAATACTGTTTCATTGCTAGTTTGTTTCAAATTTAAGTTACCAGTTAAATTCCCAAGGTAGCCATCACCTTAACTACGTACCTTTCTTACAAGGAGAATGTATTTGGATTTACTGCGTAATTTCCATCTGACATTGCTATATTCACAAAATTTAATTATCCTACCATGACAAGGTGAGAATGGCTATTTTAATAGCCTCTGGTGTTCTTGGACTAATCTCTTTGTGATCACTGCAATGGTAGGGCCAGCCACTAGCTAAGTGCTGGAGGAGGTTACATTCACAAAACTGAAGTGTGTCCTGATGAAGCAAGTAGCCAAACCAAGGCCAGGATCCACCAGAGGGACTTATTTGAAAACTGCCTCATTAGAACCATAGTTTAGAAGTTGGTAGATACCTCTAAAAACAGAAGCAATCCATTTTATAGTTGTAAAAATGTTTTTCAAGAGTTGTATTGTTCTCAGAAATTACATTTTGCCTTAATGCTGAAAAACTGGTTGTTACTGGTACTCAACATTACTACCATGAAAATGATCCAAAAAGAACTTTTTGCAAGGAGGGAAGGAAGTAAAAACTTTGTAGTTACTTTATTTTAATTGCTTATCAGCTACCAATAAATACATTGCAAGTGGACATAAATACAGATTCATTTTGAAAAGATTGGCATGATTACTTTCCTTAAGTGATGAAAATGACTATATAAACCTGAGTCATAAACTATAGAATATAATTAACTCTCAAACCATCACCCAGACATTAAAAATGTCCGAATTGGTAGTAAAATACTCAGATTAAACATTTCTTCCTTCATCTGATGTTTAAACCTAGAAAGTCTTGGTACCAATTGTTACCACTGGAAGTATTTATCAACATAATAGTGAATACAACAAATAAAACTGCTAATGATTATGCTATAAATTTAATTAAAAGCAATGAAAAAGACAATTCAAGTCTTGCACACACACGTAGGCAAAGTAATCCCCACCACAGCAAGTCATCTTCCAGTAAAAGTTACTCTAAGTTGGGTTTTCATGGGATTAACATTAATCTCTGCTTTAACAGAAAAACATTAAGTAGGAAAATAAGGAACTAATGTTTTTTGCAAAGCACATAAACACTAAGAACACTGTCTATAGTAACCACAAAATGAGCAGCAATAATGTAAATAGCTGTCAGCAAATTAAAGATTGACTAGGTACTAGGACAACTTACATACAGAAAATACTTCTCAAAATTACAGAAAGGACAGAAGTAACCTGGAGGATACGATAATCTCCCCCAGAGAGACTCAACCGGAAAGAGATGCAATGGGCACTGCAAGAGCAGAGAGCTGCGTGGTAGAAATTAATGCAACCTTAGCAGCATTAATGTTATTTGAAAAGTTCATAAAGCTAGTGCAGAAAAAGAAGTGGCAGTGAGCCAAGGTTCTCTTATCTTTAAGGTAGGGAGAAGTCAAGAGGACAAAGCAGTCCTGGAGCAGAAAACAGAGCTACACTCAATCCCCCACCAGCTTCCTTCTCCTGATTTAGATTTCCTTTTGGTAATGCTGACTGTAGGTCTGTATTCAAGAATAGCAACCACTTCACTAGATTAAATCTGTTTATCTTGGAGCTTGTTCGATGATCTCAGGTAACTTGCAATATTTTGGGAGTACAGCATCTGCAGAATAAAGA
Source organism: Lagopus muta (assembly GCF_023343835.1). Taxonomy (NCBI): domain Eukaryota; kingdom Metazoa; phylum Chordata; class Aves; order Galliformes; family Phasianidae; genus Lagopus; species Lagopus muta. The sequence goes on from NC_064438.1 coordinate 26,637,649, forward strand.
GCTAGGAGTTCAGCATAATGTCTAACTCTGTTTTTATATAGTAAAGGAAATTGGACTTGAAACCAGCATAGCACACCACTCATGCTCATGGCTCTCACGATTCAAAGCGTTGCCTGCAGCACCAGTGGTCCCTCACCCCCTAAGGCGCCTGCTGCACTCCAGTGCACCCAGAGACATTGAATGGTAACTAGGACAGAAATGAATCCTTCCACTTCCCTCTCCTGCTTCCACTGCCTCGACTGCACTCATGCAGACGTTACTAATCCTTACAGCGCTCTGGCTACTCTAGGGACAGAGATGTTACAAAAACCATCTAATGCCCATAATCTGTTAGACAGAGCCAAGCAAGCTGCTATGAATGCTGAACAAGGACTTGACAATTTTACAGTTCCAGCATTAGAAAAATTCTGATCTCTCGATACAAAGATTGGGTGTCCAAAGAAGAATAATTGACATCACAGCAGTTTAAGTTTTTATGCAATTAGCTGCTACAATATTACACCTTATGACACAACGTGTCATTTCCACATATTGGATGGAAATGTGCATTTTTTCCCTGGACGTGTGTGCTCTGCAGAGAGATAAGTGGATTAGGAGATCAGCGTCTGTACTCCTAGTAATGAAACTGTGGACCCTGGAGAGAAAATCCTGATAAGACAAAGAAATCTGAAAGTGAAAATGACAGAAGGATTGGTAGGCAAGTATAACAGAAAATAGTGCTATTTAACATAATGGACTTGGATATATTTTTGTTCTTCCCTGCTACTTGAAAGAAACTATCTTTGTTGGATCCAGCAGCGGAGATGAGCAGAATTAACTGATCATTTCTGTGCTTTGTGTTTTAGAATAGTTAATATCCTAATTTTACATGAACCAAAATACTCATGTAGCTGGACAAAACAAAAAAGATACCAAATAGTTGATTAAAACAATTTTTTTAAACTCTGATTTCCAGAACAGATTCAGGAAAATTTAAAAAGGAGAAAGAAAATTACAATTAAATGCAAACACCAGGCAATGCAACACGGTAGATCTTCAGTTTTCCTTTTGAAGGTAAATAATTCTTTTTTCCTACCAAGCATAAGTAAATGATGCTTCAAAATGAGCAACTCAATGTTTGCATCAAAACTTGCAAAACTTTTTGTATGTGAACCCATTTAATAATAATAAAAAACCTCACAAATGAAAATAATTAGATGTTGTTTCCCAACCATTTGTTAAGTAAATGTTTCCCAAATGTGAGAGGAAACACGTAAGAAATAATCACAGCAACCCACTTCTTACCATAATCAGGCCTGACTACATTCAGCATGTCAAAAGAATGATGTATCTGGAAAATACAGAAGCTTGTGCTCTTCCTACAGTCAGTTTAAAGACATATATGGGCAGTGATCTTAGCAATTCTGCCACACAGATTGATGGACAGATACAAGGAAGTAGTTGACAAGCCACCTTCACGGTATGAGAGCTGCTTGTCCCTTGGGCTCTGCTGTAGGCAGGTTGATTTAGCCAGGTGAAATTGCTTGTGAGACTGACTTTTTCTCCCAGGCAGCACTGGCCCTCCTCAGGAAAACTGGGTGGGCAGCATCTCAGGGATGTTCTTACGAACAGAGCAAACTCAAATGGCCACTGGAACACAGACACACACACCATCCAAATCCCTGAGCAAGAAAAGGCTACTAGATATCTGCCTGCCATTGGCTGTGGAATGAGACAGGCTGTTTAAAAATAGCTCTACCTTTGGCACAAGGAGGAGAAATGCAAAAGAACCTCTATTTACAAAGTGAACAACACCTCCTGAGTAACAGAAGCTGACTGGCAATAACATGAATCACCTCATTCCCAAATGGAGATCTGACACCCCAAAAGATGAAATCAGACCATGTTCCAAACAACAGAAACTCCCATGCTACCTTGAAAACAAGACACCCCGTTGACATAGACAGCATAGTCCTAATGCAGTAGTTAACATTTTCTAGCAAAGAGCAAACCTTCTGGTCTAGTCATATGCCAATGCTTTCCACAAAACAAGAAGCAAAACTCTCAACATCCACTTCCCATTCACAGTGAAGAAAAATACATAATTTAAAAAGGTACAAGGAAACATACAGCAGAGAAGTCACTATACTGCTCTGGTCCTCCTCCATTAAATGTATGTAGGGGTCAGGTGTGTCTTCCAAACACAGAAGCTTCCAGGGAAAAGGGAACATGAAGTTACAAACTTCAAATCAGTAGACAAGAGCGTAAATCACAGAACATGCTCAGTGGAATCTGCTTTTCATAAATACCACCTATTACTTATGGCAATAATTCAACTTACACACCACAATATTAGTCTCTAAAGATTACTTCATAGTTCCAGTTATGATCTCAATTGAAAGCTCACAGCCCTTCCTGGAAAGTAACTAGAGGCAAGGGGACCAGTAAAACCACATTACTGATGTAAACTGTCAAAATGTGAGGCACAAGAGATCTTGCTTCTATTCATATTTCTTAGGTCTCTTGCTTTTCTATAGCTCTAGAATCAGTCATCGCGTAGGCATAACGATATAGAAGAGATTTTTCTAAGTTGATCCTTATAAAACAAGTTTAGCAAGGTGGTATTATTTTAAATGTTATTCATTAAATATGGCTTTCAGAAGTCATCTGCTCTCCAAAACATTTTGCAGATAACAAGATATAGGAATTTCCTCCGATTCAGTTTCTTGTTCAATATATGAAAATTTTGAACCAAAACTACAGTGTAAAGATAAAGCTGCAACTTTATAAGGCATAGGAGAAATTTAAATAAACTCATTACACATTACACGAATTAATCATTACACGAATCATCGTATTAGGCTTACATAGGCCAATCTTCTTTTTAAAGGACAGGAGATTTATATTTAGCCAATAGTGAAGACAGGGAAGTGATAGAGATTTGCCTGCTACAGCCAACACACAGTAATTAGACAAATCACAGTTGGGCAAAAAGCTGCGATTAAAGCCCTCAGTGTTCATCTGCAGGGAAGTGGGAATCCAGTGCTGTAGCTCTGGATCTGCAGCCTGACACAGCAGCACCAGCTTCGTCCCTTCCTGCCTCCTTTGTATATCAGCCCCACAAACAGTAGGTCCCACAGCCACTCTAGCATCTGCAAGCCACTCAAACCCATAGCAGACTTGAATTAGCATGTATCCTGCCTGCGTGAGAGCAACATTTGATCTGTATGCCCCTAACCCTCAGGTTGGTATTTGTTTCTTTAATAAAGTTGCCTAAAATGTTTCACTAAGCCTGAAACAAAAGAAGTGAAGCAGAAGGCAAAACCACCATTGCAGGGTTCCTCAGTGCTTTTTCTGCTGTTGATATTAGAAGAGCACAGAAAGGTCTCTGGATGCTACCAATGCAATCAGCCTAGGCACAGTGAGTTCCCAGCGACCAGTTGCAGCCTCCACAATAGTCACCTGCATTTCAGGCCACACTCTTCAAAAGCAAGTCATTGATTCCCTCTCAATATAACAGAATATATTAGGCTATCTTCTGTTTGAGAAAGGCAGTGGTGGCTTTATACACAGACTATTCTCTCAGTTAAAACCAACACTGAAGCAAGATGGGATTTGTTACTATGAACAGCAGGACTTTGGTATCCTATAGCAAGTTACATCCTATGATGTAACTTGCTAAGAAATGGTGCTCATCCAAATGTTTCAACTTCATACTGTTAGCAGAAATTGGCCTACAACTTCCATTTCATGCCTCTGTAGCACCCCACCTTCTGTACAGGCACATTCGTGAGTAAAGGCACATGGAAGTGGCAGAAGACTCTGTCTGGCACTGCGTGACCTGCTGTTTTTTTGAGAAACCTTTTCTCTTGAAGAGAAGAGAACAGAACAGAGGAGTTACCCAAGGGGGAGGACAAACCTCACTCCTCTCATGACTAGTTTGTTTCAAGGGTATCCTCTCCCTGATAAAGTGTTGCCTACTCCTTTGGAGTGCTAAAGACACAACCTGAAGCCACAAACCCTTTTAACAGATTGAGAAAGGGGGGAAAATTTTTATTTAGCATCTATTTCACACTGTCACAAGAGCATCCCATTGTCCAGGTGGTTCTGCAGTGGCTACTGCCATGGACCCAAAACACAGCATAGAACTAAGGGCACAGTTAACAACCCGTGGAAGTATGCTGCTTGGAATCTCTTGCTATTTGCTGTAGTACTGGTCATACCTTACTCTTTTCCTGTTCTACCCCTAAGGCAATACCTTTTCTCTCATGGAATAAAAAAACTTCCACAACCATGCATCTGGAAATTGAATATTTAATGAAATATAACAAAAACTTCCTGCTTTAAATAGCATTTCCAGACCCAACAGACTACTTCACCCATCATTTTCGGCCCATACAGATGTCTGAGTAATCAGTCAAAAGCCTAACAAGTGCCATTAAAATGATGATATCAAATGAGTGACAGTTGCTTTCCATTTGCAATATGCACTATAAATTATGTGCTTTCTCTAAGTTATCTGCAGAAGAAATGGCCTGATACTTCACTAGTAAATCAGGTTGTTTTTGTAAATTCAGTATTAGGAATAAAATCCCAGTACAAATACACTTTCCCAACAAAGAGTCCTTCCTTTTCCTGTTTCCAGATAGATATCAAGCTATGGTAAAAGACTTGAATGCTTCAAAGGCATTTACCATCTTTGATTCCAACTATGCACCCCTATTTTAAAAGGAAGAAAGACTTCAAATTCACAGATATTGGTTCTTTCTCCTTAAGTTTATACTTAGATTCACCAAAAAAGAAATACTACAATTGCTTTAAAATTGATGATTTGAGAACTGCCTAGTAAAAGCAGTTAGGATTTCCATGCCCCCTTCCTTTGCCTGTTTCTAATTTATTCAGGAATCAGAAAAATCTCCATATCACCACACTAATCTGTAGTTTCTTAAATTTAAAAAAAAAAAAAGCAAAAAAAAACAAAAAGGCTAGATAATCAGCATTGAAGTGTTGTGGAATTGGAGCATTCCTAGAGACAGCCAACACTTTCACTGTTTTTAACACGTCTTAAGGTAAATCTCTTTTTGAAGGAAATGAGGAAAAAAGTCTCATAAAATAACAGCTAGTATTACTAGTCATAATTGCTAGTATTTTCTTTATCTTCTGCTTGGACTATCTGAAAATTATATCTCAGGAAAAGTGATTTTCAGAAGTTCTAAAATAAATGTAAAGGCAGCAAGATTTAACACAGTTACACAAAATGATTTCTACAACAATGGAACTAATCCTGAGAAACCATGACGTAAGACTACTTGCATTTTCACAGAATTTTTCACTCACATTCAGTTCAGCAGCAAGAGTAATTTTATCTGCCAGTACTGTAATTTAGTACCGCGCTAACATGAGATCTGCCTGCCTTCATTAATGCTAACGTGCCTTCTTCCCAGACATTACAAAAGGCCTTCTATGAACTTGTCTTCTCTGGTGGAAGGACAGAGACCAGGCTGGTAGGACAAAGTTATAAATGCTACCTTGGATTGGCGTGTTAATCACAAAAGCACCTCTTCATGCCTGCTCTAGGGCTTCCCCAAGATGCACAACAGCAAAGATTGAGAAATCAAAGTCAATAAAAAGCTCAGGAAACAAAAACCTTTTCTTTCCCTTCCCTCCCGAGGTGAGAGGGATAAAGGAAACTCCCGTGAGAGTGCCCCTTCCTCAAGCCAACAACTGCTTCCTTCAAGAGACTGATTCAAGACAAAATATTAAAGCCTAGTTATACAACATAAATTTTATGCTGACATGCACTGCTTTCCAGTCTTCTTCTTTCACAAAATGCAGTAGAACAACACTGCAGCAATTGAACAGATCAATACAACAGGAAACACATTACAACAGAGGTGCAATGACAGAAGGTCCAGCACAATAGAAAGGCATTATAAAGGAAGAGAAAAAGATTGCTCACCCATATCAGAAGATTTGGAAACAGTAGAAAGCTCCACCAAGAAGTGACCTCTGACCAGAGATCCTTCCCTATTGCACTCAGCCCTTAAATGGGGTCTAAGAGAGGCGCAGCCAGGCTCCACCCCTTCTGGTCACACAGCTGAATTGCCTTCACCTGTGCTCCCAGGGCTGACGGGTCCTTTCCCCAGGTGCTCAATCAGTGGTTCAGGCCATGACCATGTACGGAGTTTCCATACAAACAGCAACAATGACAGAATTAAGTATTTATGAAATAGAAAAGCTTAAATTAGTGTTTCTTTGAGAAGCAAAATGTGAGAATTCCTGTCCTAAATTAGGATTCTGTTGGCTCACTGACAATATCGAACTTAATTTCACTTAAAGATGTTTACACCAAATTTAATAGATAACTTAAATAGAAATACTATTGATCTATACCACTGGGGCAGTAGAACCAGCTGGGAGAGATACAGGTGAATGCTGAAGCCAGCCACTGGCACTGTAACTGAGGAAATTCAAGTGCTTTATTGGTTTCCTGTCCCTCCTAATTTTAAGAGGAGAGAGGAAAGGAATTTATGTTACTGTAACAGGCAGGTTATCAAGAAGGTCACTGCACATTCTGTGTGCACACTTGTTTCTCCTGTCCCACTACCTCAGTAGTGGAGTCACAGCAAATGACTCAGCTTATGATGCATCAGTGTGAAATGTAAAAGACTAGCAATCACTTTTTAGATATCTGTGAGGCAATTGAGCCACAACCACATGCAGAGATGCTGTTCATTGCATCCACGTAACACCCGCATTTTACTATTAAGTAGTGCACAAAGGGGGTGAGAGGTTTACCCACACACATCATGGGAATCAGTGTCATAGGTAAGAGCAAAGAATAAAGGAATGCTGGCCTGCACCTATAAACACTAGGAGTATTCCCATTTCTTCATTCTCTGAATCTCCAAAATGTCTTAATCTTCAGAATTCTTTCCATTTCATCACTACCAGCTACCCTCATACAGTGACACCACTTAAATCAATAGCAGATGATTCAAAAATATTCTCTCTGAGTCATTTCCCTTAATGAGACAATCGGTCTTATCTGGAGCAGTACGCCAGAGTTAAACAAACACAGTTATTGATTGCAACTAAATAACAGCACACATTGTAAACAGATTTATTTTCCTCTGGATTCTTCTTATAAATAAGCAAGCGGTTGTTGCTTTTCTTGATAAGATACAGATGCCTCTGTCACTGTGTTATGCTGCAGGTTGTGCGAGGAGATGCTGCTTTCATTGCCCTCAATAGGATACTCATGGGTAAACCTAGCTGGTAACTCTGTCAGTTCTTACAGGGTCTGCAGAGCATAAAAGTCTGATATGAGCAGGCTTTTTGACCTTCTGAAAAGGGTTCTTAGTTTACGCAACTCAATAAAGGGGAAACTGCATTTATGCAGAACAAGAGTGTAACAGTCTCAAGAAGCAATATCATGACAGCAAAAGGCAGCCCTCAGAGAAACTGATTAAGCATCTCAGATTAATAACAAGCAAACAAAAAAGATTACAACTCACGATGGCAAGTTTTCTTGAGGGTGACATACTTTGGTGCGAAAGAGAAGAGCTGGGAGGTCACACATGGCCATTTATTGGTTTGCTAAAGTGAGGAATGTGCATTATTGGGCAACTCACTGTTTGCAATCAGATTAATGCTAATTTAACCCAGGATGTTATTAGCTTTGTTTACAGAAGGGCAGGAGGGTTCCATGGCACCATGCACACTCCAGGAGGTGTGCCAGGGAATGGGAATTATGCCACATCGCTATGGTATTCACTACATTCATTATCCTTGAAAAAGAGCAAGCACACAGTGCTTTCACACTGCCCAGGTGTGACATTAAACAGATTGATAACACAAGAGAAAGAACATCTCACAAAAGGCAAGATATGTGCTTGGCAGCCCCAGCAAAGTTTCTCACTTCTTGATCGTCTCACAGCATAGATACCAGTGAGCATTCTTGAAGGCAATATGGAAAAGGTCTAAGCTTTGTCCTTGGAGCCTATGATACACACAGGACTCACCTTATGATGATACACAGGAGTGAGAATGACCATCGCTACCCATTGACCTTTGGTGCCAGGGGCAGCTGGATTGCAATAATGTACAGTGCTTATGGCTCTGTGGTTATTTACTCCCACATGCTAGAGACAGGTTCTTTTGGCAGGAAGCATTTGTTGAGCATCAGGCTGACTGACTTGTTCTGCAATCAGCAGCACAGAAGAGGAAATCCCCGACTAACTGATTAGCAGTTTTCCTTTCCTGCACTCCACGGGCTTACTTACCTCATTACGGTGGAGATTCTGAATCTCAGAGACAGGCAGGCAAAGCTGCATGAGCTGTTCTGCTTTCAGTGAGCCAAATACATTGAATTACCTAATCTCAGAAGTGTTAGCAATACGGTAGTACTTTGCTTCCAGAGCACTTTACAGCTGCAGAAATCAAAACACTTCACAGAGACGCACGTTACAAAACCCTTGGTTCTTTGGGAGCCTGGGGATAAATTAGCATCTTTCTGAGCAAATGCTCTTGTATTTTTAGGCTGACTTCCACAGACCCGTGCAATTTAAAAAGGCATAGCTCACAAGCCACAACTTCTGTGAAGCTACCTTATTTTTGCTTTTCTGACCTCTAAGTAAAAGGAATCTCTGCTTCTTTGCTTTATAGCTTATTTTATTCAACTAAAGGAAATGCAGTATATGCAAGTAGTGGAGCGTGCTTTATCTAATAATCCCCATTTAAGGAGTGGTAATGAACATGGGCATCTCCTATGGCCCTGGTATACTGTTTATGAGCAACATTTAGAGTTACTCACAAACTGGCAGCATAGGAAAGACCTGCTGGCTCATAGAAAGGAGCATTAGAGTGGCAAAACCAACTCTGAGTGTATGGATGAGGTGTTCTGGAAGATTGTAAAGAGCAAGTTAGACAGTATCTGCCAACATTTGTTGAGCTGATTTGATTTTGTCTTGGTGGCCTCACCCTTCCTTGTGCTCCACAGTTCCAGAAAAAGGAAGGGAAACAAAGCAGTGGAGCCTCAACAAGAAAGCACAAGCAGGGAGATCTTCATGCAGCTGGTGGAGAATAGCATCAATACCAAATTTGCCTGCATTGCTTCTTGAGTAATGGAATATCTTTTGTTGCATGTTTTGTTGCATGTTTGTGCTGCACTTAGTACAGCAGGCTCCTAGTCCATTCCTGCTTTCTCAACCATACACAAATCCAAATTAGAAACAAATGACACACTGTCCCAATTTTCCCTTCTTTTCTATTCCCAGAATGCCTGCCTCCATCTCTTACCTGCCTGTACAACAGAGATGTGCTGCTCCCTTACCACATGTATTTTCTTGGGTGTTTTAGACAAATCCTCTATTTGAGGATTTATATCCATGTATGTATCTTTCAAACACAGAGACTCCAGCTCACGGATTTGTGCAAACTTCTCAATACAGTCAAGCCACAGTGTTAAGTAGGATCTTTAAAAGTTGTCATAATATAATTTTTACTGCTGTTATTACTACTAATAAACTAATAAACGAACGAGCAGCCTCCCAAGGGCCCTGCAGAAGTGTGCTGTGTGACGCAGTTGGGATGAGACCTCAGACAATGTAGGGAAGAAAGGCTGGAGGACAAAACACCAGGTTTGAAGGGGGTTGGCGAGATGGCTTAGCAGATTTTTAATTTCTGGGATTCAGAGCACTTGCATGACTGTACAGAGAAGCCTGGCTTTTCTTTTTATGTCCTGCAGCACTATGTCTGGTAAAAAAATAACAGCATGTCTGATTAGAGTGGCTTACGGCATACATTAGTAAGTGCTCCCAAGGCAGACCAGTCTTTCTTTTCACATCAGCCTATCACCATAGAAGTGACTGGGGCAGACCTAGAATGGTCTGAAGTACTGCTGAGCCAAACAGGGAATGTGAGAACAAAAGCAATATAATTTTAAAGAGAGGATGAGAGAGAGCCCAGCATACACAGATAAATGGCCTCTCTGTTGGCAGAGTGCAGTAATGAACAGTTAAGTACCAGAATTTGTAATTTCCCTTTCAATTAGGAAAAGGAGTAAATGTCATAAGCAGCTCTCTACTCCCTCCCAAATTGCTGGTGCCCTGAGTTGTACGTTTCTCCGAACAACCAACATTTCTGAACAGATAAGGTATCTGAATGCTCAGTCGAAGGATGATCTTACTAGTCTTTTCCAACCTTTATTTAAAACAAAATCCTGCCTCCCTCATCAGGGCTGCATCTGCAGCCAGAAGGCTTGTGCACCAATGGCTATTACAGTGCTCTTTCCACGGACCCAATTCACTTTTGAATGTGTGTTGATTATCGGTGATATTTCCATCTGTTCAGGTGCTCAGTCATTTACAAAACTACTTATGCTTATGTAGATATTTCTGCTTCACTCTCCACCAAGCTTAAATCCATGTTTTTCTAGAAGGTGGAATACACATAAACTCTCAGCCTTCCACCCTGTCTATAAACACTAAAAATGACTCAAAAATATCAATGGAACTGAGGTTTAAATTATAACAGGAAAAAAAAAACCAACCACAAACCTAAACCTCCCCCCACTAAGATTATAAAGAAAGAGCCAATCAGTAAGTTACTCCACTCATTTCATCTTCATTTCACTCATTTTTGGACATTCAGAGTTTGAAAAGACAAACAGAACCAGTAGCCTGGCTGCTTTTGCCCAGTGCATACTGGGGAAACAAAGAACGAGGACTACCAGTTAGAACAGATGCTGAATGGTTCCCTGAACTTTTTTACCTCCCTTTCTCCTCCACTGTATTTCCGAAGCAGCAGGTATCACTTCAGTGATACACTTTATCCTTTTATCACCCTACAGAACCTCAGGGGTTCAGGTTCTGGCTCACAGTACACAGCGCTGATCAGATACCTGCAGCTGGGCCAAAAGAAAAGCCTGCTTCCAAACCCCGAACACACATTCCCATAGAGCTTAACAATTCTGCCGAAGAACTGAATAAACTCTACCTTTATTCCAGACATGAGAAGAAACACATGGTATTTGAAATAAACGAGAGCTTTCAGACCTGTAACAGCAGTAATACTGATGACCAACAGCCATGAATATCTGTGACCAGCATCTTTAGTAACAAAGGCACAAAGTATGATGGAATCAATTTCATTACTAGCAAAAATATAAGCGTAATATATACTAAAAGAAAGCAATACAGTTTCATTTCCAGATCCCAGCCTGAATATGAGAATCTGAGAGGCATTAAGGATAGGCACACTGATAAGAAAATATTAAGAATGAAAAAGATAAAATCACACTGTGTCGTTTTTTAATGTTTAATTCAACATATGGAAGGGGTAGAGCTGAATGAACTTCTGCAAGATTGCCTCCCTGGACCTTCTGTTTTCTTTTTTAATACTGAATTTGCTGGCTACCAGCTAAATTAGGTTTGAATCTTCACTTTAGCAAAATCATACACACAACCTTATTTTCTTTGTCTGCTCACCACTGTCCTGCAGCACTTGAAATTGCCAGTTGGGTTGCTTCATACATCGTAGAGCTCCTGCTAAGAAGTGACCACTTGAGACAAATGGTTTTTCTTTGAATGAGACTCGAAGAGCAAAGCTATCGCAAGGTTTCCTTGAGGCAAAGTTAAGGCATATACCTGGGGAGCTGGAGAGCAGGGAGCAAATGCTGGAAAGCTGCAAAGAATAACACCAGACCTCACCATCACACCCTTTCCATGGGCCCCAAGTACAACATGTAAAAGGGACACAGAGAGAGACACAGACAGTTACCCAGTGAGAGCAGTGATGAGGGACTGCATTACTAGATGATAACATCTTGCAAGTATTTCAGCACTAGAATGTGACAAAGTGATGTGTGAAAATGTAACCAATTTAACAGATAAGTGTTTAATGAAGCCGGAAGGAATCCATGATCTTACTTCTGAAGCCTTCCAACCCCTGTCTAGCTGCTGAGGTTTCTCTGATGTTCTTTTTAAATACACTCAGCATGGGATTTACCTGTTGTGAAGAGAACCTGAATCTGAGCCAAAAACGACAAAGGATGGATGGATGGAACAATAACAACAGTTCACCTCTAACCTCACATTGCTGGAAGGGAGCTCATTCTTTCCCCTTCTTGCAGAGGAAAAAAATCATCAAACTGATCTGAAAATATATCACCTCCCTCTTTATTTCCACCTCAGAATCAAAATCTAGTACATGAATAAACAACAGCCACATCTTACTGGATTAGAGAGAAGTAGATATAAGGCAAAATTTGGCAATGTAATTCTTGGAAAAAGGAGTTAATCGGCTCTTCCAATAACTGTTGGTACCACCAAGAGGAAAAGTTTCCCTGCTTGCCAACTGCCAGGTAGCTGTGTAGGCTAAATAAACTTTGACACAACTTACAGAATTCACTGAATAACAGTGGCAAATGAACGAATTCACATCTGCATTGAAACCTAGGTGCAAACTGAAACATTGCTATCAGAAGAAAATAGACCAAATGTGATGCTAATGCCCTACTCTTGGCAAACTGAAAGAGTGGCAGAGAGATTTTTCTATTTACTTGGCAAGTGGACATTATACTTTTTGACACTGGCTGTAAATCAAGTGAAAAAAATAATAATTGGATAAGTAGCAAATTTAAGTAAGACTGCTGTGTTAAAGAACACATGCTGAGCGAGAGATGGATTTCATTGCTAAAAAGATTGAAGGCTCTTAATGGAATTGTTAAAGTGCTTCTAAGGAAATGGCTTCTAGGTCCATCCTCTAGAGAGATGTAAGGGCACTACAGCTTACTCACCAATCTGACCCTCAAGGGTGCGAGCACACATGCACACAGTACTTAGGATAGAAATTGTTGTAATGAACATTAGAGTGCACGCCCTTTGAAAAGATAAGCCTGCCTACTGAGTACCTCACATGAAATGAGTTAGTAGTCTCAGACATACACGTATGTATCTATACAGATATTACTTCAAGTAAATGAGTTTGATTTCAGTCTTAGAATGGGATCAAACACCAAAAGATGGTGTCTACTGATATCCTGACTTGCATGATGCCATGCGGCTTTCTAATGCTAGCAATCCACTTTCTTTTCCATCTTCCATTCCTGAAGTAAAGTACAGACAAACCTTGCTGACAGACCCAGCTGATGATCTTTAAAAACAGAAAAGACTATACGGATGTATAAAATTTATAGATAAGAAGACTCTAGGGAAAAAAATGCACATTTGATACCTGCATAATTGAGAGAAGCTCCTGCTTTGAGTGCCAGGTACCTGGTTTTGTCTGCTAGCCCATATTCCAAAAAGGGCTAGGTTGCAAGTTCCCGGCATCAGACATCTGATGCAAGACATCAGACTTTCTTGTGGATGCAAGTTATTTTTAGGAACACTTCAAAGCTCAAGAACAGGGGTATATTTCTGAATCTATCTCCACGTTTGGTACTACAACTGTTGGCCTCTGTAGGGTGGTCAAATATGGAGTGTTCCAAATATGCTCAGATCTCCTCTGCCACCCTTTGAAGTGGTCATAGTCAAGAAACAAAGGAAGGGCGGCTTGGAGAAAGCTATAATCACTTCAGTGCTACTGTCAGCAGAACCGGGAATTTATTTCCCCACTAGATTTCTCTGACCACGTATTAAAGTCCAAGTTTGTTGGCCTTTTTTCCCCAACACTAAGCTTTGTTCTAACTTCAGTTTTTTCATGACTGGTCAATGTTAGGACGTCCCCATTCAGAAAGGAAATCTCTTCACTGGCTGGGCTTCCAGGAGAGGGTAACACATTTTTTTCATATCTTATCAAATTATTTCTTATTCATCCTCTTTAAAGAATGAAGATAACTTCAAACAAAATTGTAAAATCTATCCATGTATCGAAGAATGTTGATAAGAATATCGTACATTAATCAGCCCAACTCATGAATAACTGTTGCTCTACTTCCTTTTTCCCAACCATAGTACGTTGATGTTTTCCTGCTACCCACACAGTATTCCCTTCATTATCAGTCTTAACAGCTCCATCCCATCATTGACACCGAAATTATATAAATCTGTACAAGAATAAGTTTACATTCTATGTTTAGGAGGAGACATTAGAAAGCCAATGTCTTTGAAAACTATTTCAGCAACAGGAACTTGCAATGTTAGTGGCAATGTAAGTAAACTTTGCTGTTTGCTTTTTTTTCTTCCCCGTCCTAGAAGGTAAAAAAGCCACAAAGCTTAGTGTCATCTGCCAAAACTAGTTCTAACTTTCCAAGACCACCTTACAGCTGCTAGCTTGTCACTGAAGAGTGCGTTAATTTGCAACAACAACCAGTACCAGGAGCTCCGCATCCAGCAGAACATGTTACCCAGGCAAAGACCAGCCATGGTAGCTGTCTGCGGACAAAGATTACAGGAAGCAGGGATTGTTCTGCCTGCTTGGCAGCTTCATGTGACACCTTCTGACAGTAGCCTTATTCCCCCTGCCAAGCACTGCAAAACAGTATAGTGGGAGTTTGCAGTGCAAGGTTACAGAATAAAAGAGCAAAACAAAAACAGCGGTCTTCAGTTGCTGCTTGGGTTTCTTTGTGGTTTCATCCTCCCACAACACTGCTTCAGCAAGTATTCCACTCCAACAAACATATGTGTCAAAATAAATACTTAAATACAACCATCTTCATTAGTATGGCAATTGTAGTTATGCTTAAAAGATCACAGACTCAAAATTCACAGGACTACAGGCACTGAACTTCTTGTAATAGGCTATTATCATTCATTGGGAATGCTAAGTTGCTGTGTAGGAGCAAAACTGAAGTTTACAAGATAGTGTAAAACTGAATGCTAATGATTTATTAGCATTCAGTACCCAGAGGAACTGCGATTTTTCTGAACTGCAACTCAAAGCTACAAATGTTTACCAGCATCTCGCATGTTTTTGTGCTTCTGATATTTCTTTAAAAACGTATCACTCAAAGGTTCTTCAATTTTCATTTGATACTTAGAAAATTCTGTTCCTTCAGAAAGAGTTAACGTTAAACCACTTGGATAAATTTTCCTGTGCAAGGACAAGTTTACCTGTTCTGTAAAATGATGTCAAATTTTAGGCTCCTAAATTTTGTTTTAAGCCAATGAGGTTGCCTACTTCTCAAAGGTGTTAGCAATATGTGCGGTTCTTTCAGACATCAATAGGATTTGCATCAGTTAGCATTTCTTGAAAGCAGACTACTGTGTCTAAACACAGCTTTGACAAAATTCTCCATACACTGCATGTGTGTCAATACAAAGAACGAAACTCTCTCATTTTAGAAATGTCTTTCAAAACAGAAGACTATTTGTTTGAACCCTCAGGTAGCACACATCAGTTTGGAGAAAACACAATCTGCACCCAAATCTCCTCTCACTGTTCTCACCCGTGTTCTGATATTGTACACTTACATTTCACCAAGCTCTCTGAGCACTTCCAGTGGAGAAAAATTATGGACTTTTAGTTCATTTCTTACTAATCACAGAACAGTCTGGATTGAAAGGGACTTCAAAACCCATGCAGTCCAATCTCCTGCCACTGACAGGGCTACCCCCCATCAGATCAAGTTGCCCAAAGCCCCATCAAACCCAGCCTCGAGAAACTCCAGGGCTGGAGTACCCACAGCTTGGCTGGGCCAGTACCTCACCAACCTCTGAGTAAAGAATTTCTGCACCATGTCTAATTTAAACCTACCCTCTTTTACTTTAAAGCCAGTATCCTTGTCCTATCACTCCACTCCTTGATCAACAGTAGTACTTCACCTTTCCTGTAGGCTTCTTTTAAGTTTGGAATGGGAATGTTTGATTCATTTCATACTAATGAACATTATTATACTTTTCACTGGCTGAATATGCAACATTTTAAGTTCAGAACAAAAAGGGACATGAAAGTCAAAGATATTAAAAACAAATCTAATTTTAATGTTTTAACATGGATCAAACACTTTAATCTGCTTTGGATTTAATGAATTTATCTTGTGTTAGTGACCTGCACAGTCATGTTGTGTTGCAAGCCATGAATATTGCAAGTCTCCCTTGCTGAAAATCATAGGAGAGCCAATCTGAAAATCTCCATAGACAAAACTTGCATAAGCTCTCTGGGCACCAGCGCTTCACTCACACATTGGTCCATATATTTCCAGCAGTGCATAAGAAAACTAAACAACTCATTCTGAAACCCATTTACAGAAGTACAGGCAATAAAATATTTGTGAATACCTGATGGATAGTTTGGGGCTACACAGATGAACAACAACAATAATAATGTCACCAAAGATTAAAGATGCCAGAGGAGCACAAATCATTCACTCTAAATAATTTTTTGAAGCCATTCTATTTGTGTTTTCCTGAAGTGGTGATACTGTAGCCACTCCTCAACAAAAGGACACTGCAAAAATGGCCTCATCTCTGTTTCCCCATACATTTAGGACTACCTCTCTTTTCTTGTTTCAGAAAAATGGCCATAGGAATTAGCATGGGTTCGACTCATGTCCTCTAGTTCACCAGAAATATCCTATGATGTTGCAGAAAGCAACCAATATCCAGATGCCTGGAGGCAGCACAGTTTGCTCAGTCTGGTCTTCCTCACACGCAAGTGCAGCTGCTTAAAAAGTGTAGAAACAGAGCAAGAAAAGAAACTGAGAATACTCAAGCAACTATCTAGTAAGCTTAAGAAAGGCAGAAAACCAGGCTGAAAAGGTACTGGGCTGACCTCATGCATAAAAGTGGGATGCTTTTTGGGGCCTTCTGGTAGTGAGCAAAGATTATACAGGTGATGAATGGGCAGAATTGTCGGCGTACAGAACAGTGAAACATGAGAAAACAAAAACCACACAATTCCCATTAAGGCTCTAGCATAACAACTAATACATAGTACTACCTCTAATTTTTTTTTTGCTTTGATGGGTTTTAGTCTACCACTATTACTGTAGTATCATTTTGTGGGTTTAACTGTAGCAAAATATTTTGTATGTTTCAATGCACTGTCGGCATATCTAATTTTGGTTCTGTATTATACAATATTGCTTTTTTCCTTTTCTCCAAACAAATACGTGACTCATTTTATACTCCAAAGACAGGCAAATGAATATTGCATTCTGCCATAACAGCCAGTAGATTTTTGTAAAAGAAATAATAGGGAGTGTTTTCAAACAACTACAGCCACAGAATTTATCCTTCCCATTCCAGGCATGCTGACACCAGGGTTCCCTGGCAGTGCCCAGTGTTCTTTTGCTGGTATCTCAAAGCAAGCTCGTCTTTCATCTTCTGATGGATCTTTTGGTTTACTAATTGCTTTCAAAAGCCTAGTTTGTGCCTGAACAAAATTGTGAATGGGAAGACAAATCATTCATCACGATCATCCTGTTATTTTATTGGTACAACAAATATAAAATATAAGCCTTTTACGAACCTGTATAATTGTTATCATCAAGCAACTTTGATATTGTGATAAAAAATAATATTAATAATAAAAAAAAGCATCAACCTGTTTCCATCACCCACGACCCATGCCTTTTGTGGACTTCTAAGCTGCCTTGTTAGCTTTATCATTTGCTTATAATAAAGGAAGATGCTCTATGTAGAGCTTTGAGTTAATTTTGACATAATTCTGAAATTGAGTAAAAATGACTTAAAGGCACCATAAGGTTCAGATGGCAAGAACAGATTAAAAAGTAACAGCAAAAGTTTGACACATATCACTGAAAACATAACACTGAAAACAACAGATCATTCCCTAGAATGAAGGCAAATAGTTTTTAAATGCTTAATTGAAAGCTAGAACAATTCACAAATCTTCCTAACGGTATGGCCTGTTAGCTCCAAAATCTGTTCCAAATGGCTGCTTGATAATTTTGTAGGTGACAGAAGATTTTTTTCCCCTTTGCATAAAGCACAGTAGTCAGCAACTTCCCTCCTCTCCAAGTGTTTTCCTGAAAGTACTCACAGACAGATTAACTCCAACTACTGTTGAAATGCCTTTAATGACAGCTTGTTTGACTTTTAGTAGACATCACAGATCAAATCACCATGTCCTGCCAACTGAAGAGTACAAACCAGAGAAATTCTGAATGTGCATGCTACTTCTGGTGTTAAAAAACAGCACTCAGCTCTTCTGTTACGTAGAGCACTGTTCTGCTACTCAGACCAAAGTACTGATTTGCACCGGGTTGATACAGAGAGAATTGCTGTTCATGTAACTGGAGACCACTTTCTGCAAGTATCCATGTGTATATAAAGGGAAAATTTTGAAAATATTAGAACTGAAATCAAAGGATTTGAAAATCACTTTATGTCTGCTTTGCCAAGCTGATGTAGAATGCACAGTTCTAGTGAAGCTGCATCATACAGGATATTACATGAGTTATAGAGAAACTCTGCTGTTGATGAACATGAAATACATACATTTGAACAGACACTGTTACATTGTTTTAATTTACTTCAGAGAATTTCACATAATTACAAGGAAAATTTGGGAAGATCTCCAGCACAACCTTCTGCTCAGGCCAGGCCCACCTGCAAGGTCAGAGCAGGTTACTTGGGGCTTTGCTCCTTGCGGTCTTGCAGACCTCCAAGGAACAAGGCACAGCCTCTCTGATCAACCTGTTTATTGCCTGTCTGTCCTCACAGGGAAAAGGTTTTTAGCAAACCTTGGAGAGATGCCACGTCCTATATGAAACCTGCATCAGAAGCCATTTGTGTAGATTTATTTCATGAGAGCTGGGTTTTTCTTCATTTATTTACCAGTTGCTCTCCACAGTGTAGTTTCAGTACTAAGCAGCTCTGCCAGGTTAAAATGAGGTCAGGCTCTGCTGATGAACAAGTGGCTGAAATAGTCCTGCACTCCAGTCCAAAATAGGTCATTTACGAACACTTCACCATTTTTAGCTCAAGCTAAAGTGAAACAGAAGGTTTTCAGCATTTCAAAGGCTGAAATTCACTTAGCACATTGTAAAAATCATAGTATAAGCTGGCAAGCAGGGCAGGAAAGAGGCAATTAACAAGAAATTTGAACCAAGGTTTTCTGAGTGAAAGGTGGGTCTATGCTGGCTCTGAAATTTCTGTGCTCTCTGGAAAAAGAGAGATGGGCACCTTACAGATAACCTGTACATTCTGACACTCAACACATGCTTACCTCAACACAGCAATTTTAAGCTATCACGCTATAATGACCATAGTTTGCCACTGCTTTTCTTCCCTCCTCCCACCCCCCCAAATATTACAGCATAGGCGATGTGCAAAGAGGAATGCATCATTCAACAGAGCTACTGGAAAGCTGAGCAACTGTACTGAGGACAATAAATTTAGCCATTTCCATGACAGTCGGTTTAACATCTCTATTCTGGTCCCCTTCCCAGAAGAAAACCTTCCCCCAGACATTAGATTAGTTACAGTTGCCAGCTGCATACTCCGCAGTTTATGACAAAGTTATTGTACTTGTTAAGCCAGAATGATTTCACAAGGTATTGTCAGCTTAACGTAATTTCATAGAAACATATCTAAAATCTATTTGGAGCTAAGCTGGGATGCATCACTGAACATATCAGTCTTCAAAAGATGCAACAGTTCAGAGCAAGTCTTTTTTCTGCAGTGAACATTGTCTTACTACAGCGAGCAGAAGTATATACTCTCAAACATCAGACTGGCACATCAGCTGAAATATTATTTCCATGTTAGGCATCACTATTGCTCAACCATAAGGCACAGGGCATTAGTTGGTTTGTGGCCTTCCCACACATATTTGTTCTGGAGCAAGATATGTCCAGAATGGCGTCAGTCACTTGTAGCCTCTTTCTGGATACAATCAGAAAAAAAGTGGCTGAGCCCCTGGACCGGTCCCGCTAAAAGCGTTTCTATCACAGTACTGAGAAATTTATTGGAGACAAAGTTCTGGGTCAACACAGCAACTTTCTCTTCCCCAGAGAGAGCACTTGCCAACATCTACAGCACTGACAACTTCAGGAGGTTGTGGCGTGGGTAACAAGGTTTTTCTGTTAGAGAAAGGCATTAATTTGGTGTGGGAGTTGCTCTCTACACAAGCGGCGCTAGGAATTTAGCGTGCTAATAACTGAAGAGGGAGCTGGAGAGCAAAAACAGATTCCTCACTGCACAGTTTGAAAAGAAAAGAGAAAAAAGAAAAAAGAAAAAAAAAAAGAAAAAAGAAAAAAGAAAAAAGAAAAAAGAAAAAAGGAAAAAGGAAAAAGAAAAAAGAAAAAGGAAAAAGGAAAAAGAAAAAGGAAAAAGGAAAAGAGAAAAGAGAAAAATAAAAAAGAGAAAGAGAAAGAGAAAGAGAAAGAGAAAGAGAAAGAGAAAGAGAAAGAGAAAGAGAAAGAGAAAGAGAAAGAGAAAGAGAAAGAGAAAGAGAAAGAGAAAGAAAAAGAAAAAGAAAAAGAAAAAGAAAAAGAAAAAGAAAAAGAAAAAGAAAAAGAAAAAGAAAGAAAAAGAAAAAGAAAAAAAGAAAAAGAAAAAGAAAAAGGAAAAAGGAAAAAGGAGTAATGTTTCATTAATAACTTCTTATATTAAATGCATTCATTATCTTGGTTCTTATTGTTGACTCTAGATACTCATTCAGCAAACTCATTATAAAGCCTACAAATTCTAAGAGATGTAACCTACCATGAACAATGACTTTCCAGACTCCCTTTTAGTAGACACGTCATTAACTTGGTAAGAATTCAAAATATTTTCTTCATAAATTTAGCAATATTTTGGCAAAATAAATGAATGTGATAGGCTCTTCTGTTCTGCACATCAGAAAAGGATATATGAAATCCTTTTGTATTAGCTTATAGTCAGCTCTTATCAGTCATTTTTCTGCAAGGAGGGAGAGGGTCTGGAAGGTCAGGAGGGTTAAAAATCAACCTGGATTCTTCACAGCACCAGTAGTGAAATTGCTGCCATCTCTCTGAACACTTAATTTTCTTCACTGCATCTTTTAGAAATCTTTAGACATTTTGCAAAGGGAAAGAGCTGAAATAAACAGACTGTCTGCCTATCCAGAGTGAGGCCGAGGAAGAAAGAAGAATCCATGCATCCAATGCAAAACCACAAGTTTCAGACTATTGTTGTTATGCTCTGAGGTCATTTTAAATTGTTTTACTCTTTTGTCAGATGTCCTTTAAACTACCTTTTTCCCTACAACACTATACTACTTGCATATCAATGATGAATTGTATATTGCGCCTTTGGCATGAAATGAACTTTGACTTTTTTCTGCAGTGAGTGATAAAACTCTGCTGTTACTGAATAACATAAAAATGAATTTTATTACCAGCCTTACTGCTTGCCATTAATTCTGTTATTGCTATAATGGCAACTGATAGAGCTGCACTCCCAGTTATCAGCTAGATCACTGGCCTACTTAATAAGCCAAATACACAAGAAAGCACATAGTTAAGGCTAAACACTTTGATTTAAGCTAGACATGAACACCCATTTCTGGCAGTTCTTGTTGTAACTAGATGATCTTAAAGGTCCCTTCCAACCCAAACCATTCTGTGATTTTACAATATGTAAGGTTAAATATTCCTGAAAGCAAAAGCAAATCAGATAGATCCAGACATCAAAATAAATGCACAGAAGGAAACTTCAAAGGTAGTGCAAATACTGTTGAAACAAAAAAATTTCACCTGACCATTTCATATTGGATGGTATTAACATAAAGACTTTCCATTTCAAATGCTCAACCCTTTCTCATATGCAACTTTGCTCTTCCTTACATACATGAAAAAGTGCAGGAGAGTGGATTTTGGGACTAACTCAACTGCACTCCCCTGACCTGATCTAGCACAACTACAGAAAGTGCTGCTGTTGCCTTGGCTATTAGATTCCCATTCAAACATTTTTAGAGATTTAATGCTAAATGATAAAATTCCCAAAAGTTCTGACAACACAAAAGACCACCATTTTTTCTTCTCTTCTATGTTTGCAACCCTTCATGCATCAGCATCTCCTCAGGCTTTGGAGTTCACCTTTACCACAACCTTTTTCACCTCTTCCTATTACCAGTCCAATGGTACAGCTACAAAAATAGCTACAACTTCCAGACTTCCTTTTGTGCAGAAGCATAACTGTGTTGCATAGTTCTGACTGGCCGGTCACATACCGATTTTAAGCTGCAGCTCATGGTAACTTGCGTATTCAGTGCCTCTGTTCTCTCTGTGTTCACTGTTTTGCTTTAACATTTGTTTCTCGTTGGGCCATTCAATTAATCTTGTTGCTGTTAAACATAGCAGCCTTTCTATTTGCAAATCCCACCATCTGGAACTGTCTTCTACTTATGCTTCAATAAATCACATGCTTTTAGATATCTAGAAGCCTATCTCATCTCTACTGGCTAAAAAATAAACATCTCTCTTTATTAGCTACCACTGCACCTAGGGCAAGTCCATCATGCCCAAACTATCTCCTAAACTGCTGCCATAATGAACCCATCCCTTTTCAACTTCAGAGAAGCAAAGTCTTTCAGATCGGGTTCGTCTTTTTTTTTCTTCTTTTTTTTTTTGTTTGTTAAAACAGCCCATGTGACAAAATCATGAGGCATCTGGGGATACAGCCTGCATGAAAACTTTCACACAAAATAAAGCTATCTTATTCTCTTCACTGACCAGTATTGCCTGTTCCTGGAATTACTTGTGATAAAATAAACAGCCTCCAAATAAACAGCAAAAGTCAGTTTTTTGTGTTGTCTACTCTGAAAACATTTGCTTGAAATAGAGCAATTAGGAATTTGTCAAAAAAATGATGACAGCTGATAACTGCTGCTGATATACAGCCTGGCATTACTCTCATATTTTAGAATCAAAAAATAGACAGTAGTGTACATATATTTCAACACTTTGAACATTACTAACTGTCTCTTTCAAGACTCAATATGCTATCAGAATTTAAACTGAATAGTCCTTGCTTTCTAACATCACTCTGTAAACATGGCATTATAATAATTTTTGAACATAACACCAACTTCTGAACAGATAACAGCATAAACTTAGAAAGGCAACAAAAGATGCAACAGAGGATCTACAGTCAAAATTCTTAAGTGGTGAATTATGACTACATCAGGTCAAAGATTTTTACTCTGAGTAACAGGCTGAATTTTAATTTCAAGGTGTATCAACTGCCCCAAAGAGTCATGAAATGTGCTTGATACAGGTATGACTAGTGGTCAAAGAGAAACTACAGCAGTTTTTAAGAAAGTAATGGAAAAGTAAACAGGACTAAGCTTCTCTGTTAGTTCACAGAGAAAACAAATGCATTTTATGCTATTCTATTCTATGTTGTTCTCCAGTTGAGCAGACCATCAACTGTGGGACAACTTTAAACCACTGCCATGGAGAGAGACTTATGTGTGAGTAAATGTGTGAGTGTATAGTTCCAGCAGGATAAAAACTAAAAATTATAATAAGAGAAAGGATGTTCTATCATCTCCTGCCAGACGCTGGGTGCAGGTCAAGCTGCTCCATCCTGGTTGGCCTCACTAAGGCACCTCCATAGTCAGAGCTCCTTGTGCAAACATGTGGGGTGCTCTGGTTGAGATGTGATCCAGAAACTTCCCACCTTCTTGCATGGGTTCTTCCAGGCGAGCTGAACTTAACTGTATCTTCTGCAGTCTTAAAAGCTACAGTCATTTTATGAAGTTAAAGTAATAACTTGATTTCCCCTCCTGCTATGACATCATAACGATGGCTAAGAAACCACATTAAAAGATGTATTTTCTACTTCAGTTGTGCATATTTTTTATCTTGTCTCTGTAAATCATGGAATGTTTGAGTATTACTCCAGTCTCAAGCCCAGAAACAAGGAATAGGAAAATAAATGTGAAAACCTCTAAGTTTCTTTTCTGCTAAAGGAAAGACACAACTTAGGAGAGCACAAACAGAATAAATCTGCTACTTTTACCCTTCAGGGTACATAAGCAATCATTAAAATATGCAATTAGAGAAAGAACCTGAAAGCAGTATAGGTTTTAAGATGGAAAATTCCTCATGGGATAAACAGGAAGAAAAAAATAACAAAGCATCAATTTAAAGCGAATCACAGCCTGAGCTAAAAGAAAGAGCAGTACGTAGGAGGACAAGTAGCTGCCGAGTCATGGTAAATTACAGGACAAGACAGGCAGCTTTATTAACCCCTGACCTAAAGCACTGCCTACTGGATACGTGAACATCTGTACTGCAGTAGACGCTTTCTACCTAGGCACTTAAATCTCAGTGCAACTGCCTTCAGAATTCTCAGTCTGCAGCAGGCTACAGAATGCAAGTGTTAAGCCTTCTTTATGAATCATTGTACAATGCATGTGCAAACAGTCTTACACATTTTACATTGATTCTAAATTTCCCTGACATCACAAGATGATCTGTTCCTGTAAGGCTCTGGAGGTTATAACTATATATTTGGTATGTTTGTGTATGCTTTTTTAAATTAGCCTGAAAAATAGATTTCATGTCCTTTTCCCCTTTCAAACTGCCATTTGTAGATAAAATGTTGCCACTGGCTGAGACGCAAAAATATAACCCTGACTTTCCCTTGCTTGCAAGTACTGTCCTGACCCATGACGCAGCTATTCTTCATAAGGAAGAAAATCTCATCTCAATCTCCATCTCTGCGTAGGAAGAAATAGTCCATAATTAGATGTGAAATGGGCAAAGAAATGAATTAATGTCACTAGAACTGCACAGAAGAAGAGATATGAATTAACATCATGAGTATTTGCTGCACTCGGGGCAGCAAATTGCAGACTGGCTAAATGCATATAAGGAGACAATGTATCACAAAAGATGGCTGATTGGCTATTCTTGACTGCCAAAAAGCTTTCAGGATGCACTGAAAGAAAATTCATGCAGCCAGAATACATGATTTCTGTAGCTGATAAGAACAAAGGAAAGGAATTACTGCCTCTGTCTCAATTCTTGATTATCACACAAGGTTCTGGTGTTAAAAACAAAGAAGAAATCACAGTGAATCTGATTAAAAGACAGATGAAATTAAGCAGTTGCGTCCACTTAAAGGAAAATATGTCCTCTGTTGATTTAGCTATTACTTTAAAATGTGTATTTTAAAACACTTTGCTTGGGCTTCATAGCCTTGGTTCTTATGGATTTTCCCCATACTCAGATAAACACAGCTTATGATCGGTCTTTGTCCACTTGCTGCATGTAAAAAGGTTATTTCAATAATCTCACTGAAAAGACATTGTAACCTGTTAGGAACACACGTAAGGAAAGCAATTATTACTACCATGTTGTTACTCTTTTAGCCAAAGATTGTGTTTTAAGTTGTTCTTCCCCACAAAGAAAGATCACAAATTTTACTCGAGTCTTCTATGAGCTATTTGCTTCCACCCACAGCGTAGTATGAAAAGCTCCCTGACAGTGGCTCCACATCCAACTTTGGAAATCCTACATGAGAAGAAGGAGAAAAGAAAATAATAGAATGAATACTGCATTTCCAGAAGTCAATAGAAACTCTGGATTTAAATTTTATATTCCCTCCTCCCAGAGCCTGAAGAAAACCATAATATTTGTTTTAAGCCTTAAGTTTTTGCACCTCATGAGCATGCTGCTGGTGGGTTCCAGCAATGGCATGTAAGGTACTTGAGCTGGGCCAGCCAGCAGGACCCCAAGTGCATGGGCTAAGTACAAGGAGATGGGGTCCGGACCTGGTGACACTCTAGGCAGAGCAGCATCTCCACCTTGCAGCCACCTGATCACAACAAATGATTTCTTTAAAGCATGTAAATAAATACTGCTATAAGCAACACATGAACTTCAACACGTCTTTCCTCCAGGAGTCACAAAGCGCGTAACCCAGAAGTTACCTAACCCAGGGCTGGAGCCCACATCATACTAGATACTAATACTAGATTGTAATAGATCCTAATACCATCAGGAAACATCCTGATGTTTATTGTTAAGGAATAAGAGTTACCTCTCAGTAACAGCTGGGAGTGCGTTAATAATTTGGATTTCACTCTGTTCTTGTAGTGGTAAAATTCAACTGAAGCTACAGGGCTATATAAGCAAGTAAAATAATTGGTCTGTGTTGCTAAACATTTATTCCCTTAGGCCACCTAAGCTGTAAAGCTAAAGGGACATTTGTTTTATGATTCCCAGAAATCATAGTTCATTTCAGCAAAGTGATTAAGGCTCCAGAACTATGTGGACACCAGTTTCCTGCCCATTTTTATATGCAGGAGATGCTATTTGTTCTCAATTATTTTTCCTCAAGCCCAGAGAGAATCTGACCTAAACAAAATGATTGTTTTCCAGCATCTTATTGACCAGTGCACTTTCTAGCCAGCCAACCACTGGCACAAAAAAGAACATTTTCTTGATGGCTAACATTTGATGACCTTGAAATAAACCTGCAGCAACCAGCGGGAAGTCTGGGGAGATCAAACAACCAATCTGGGCTTGTATTCTCTCGAGTGCTGTCCTATGTCTGGCACTGTGTGGGCTGATGCCAAAAGAACTGCATATTACTATAACATTCAGTAACAGACCTGCAGAGTTCAGTAAACAACAAGAATTGTTCTGCACTGAGTACTGTATCTATGGCATTAAACTGCCAGATATCTCCAGGGAACAAAAGCTGTACTTTGCACATCTAGGTAAGCTCCTTTCTGCAATCTCCAATGATCTAGAGCATACTAGGGAATGGTGAGGGCTGTGCAGATACCATGTCACTATCAAGAGGAATAAATTCTTGCCAGCATGAAGCTCCATGGAGCTGCTATGCAGCAGTTAAGTTAGTGTAAGGTTTGAAGAACACGCTAACTCATTCAAAATGCCAGGAGATATTAGGAAAGTAGTGCAAAGCTGAAGTCAGGCCCACATGTAGATTTAAAACATTCTTATTTATGAAGCTTTGCTAATGATAGCTGGTATCAAAGACCTCAAATTTATGTTTCAGGCAGGAGTTCTGCATTCTGCAAGAAAACTCTTTTAAAAATACCTTGCTGGGAAACTGCTTAGCCAGAACAGCAAAGATAAGTGTAAATCAGCAAATGAACTGTTTACAGTGCCCTGTTTTCCCTTTCAGTTGCATTTGTTTACTTTACTAGTAATCTGTGACATGCCAGAAACATCACTGTAAAATGATTTTTAATTGCTGAAATGTGTTGGAAATCATAGTGGGCTGTGCCATATGCTGTGAAGAGCAGGGAGCACACCTTGTGTACTGGAAAAGCAACAGGTCTTGAAAAACTGCTGGCAGTACCAGTAAGAAGCAAGACCTGGGCGATCAGCATAATCTCATTACCTGACATGAAAGAAAGTAAAGCACTGCTCTGCTGACATGGGATAAGCAGGCACAGCAGGGGCTGCTGTGGCCCAGCGATACCTCATCTGCAGTCCTGTGCTTGGTTCTGGTCATCTGGAACATCCAAGATCAATAAATACACAGTGGAGAAGAGCTATAAGAAAGAACAGAAGGTCCATGCTGTGGAAAGCAGACTGAAACTTGGCTTGTTCAACCTATTGAAAAAACCAATGGGAAATAACACTGCTCTTCCTGAATACATAATAAGAACAAACACAAGAAGGCAACAAGCTACCTAAAACTTAAGAAAGGACAACGGTTGGAACCTGAACAATGGTCAGGAGAAAAGCTCAATAACAAATTCAAAGGCAAGCTCTGCCAATTAGCAGGGAAGTTTCCAAACAGCCTTTTCATCAGGGCTGGAAGCAAATCCCTCTGCTCTGCTGGGATGCCATGTTTCCAACAGGTCAAAGGAACCAGGACAGAATGGGCTGCAGGAGTAACGGATTCCCAGACTGTACATCTTATTCTTTAACTTAAACCCTAGAGAACTGGGGCTAGTCCCAGAAGTAGAAAAAAGTATTAAAGGACTCATTTCCTTCCCCTCAGCTGGCAAAGCTGTTGAGAGAAGAGACACATGCAGCTTTTCTTAGACTCCAGAATTGTTTCTGTGCTGTGTATAATTTTCTACCTTTCTGGAACGAAAGTTTAATCACTCAATTAAAACAAGAGATGAGTCAACAGTGATGCTATAACAACTGAAATGCAGCCAAGAGACTGAAATGATCATCCTTACTGTCACACTGAAGGGACATCTGTGCCATTTCTCATGTTCAAGACACAGAAGGATGCATTCACAGCGACTCAGGTTCATTTGCCAGCTCCCTCCCTTGTCAATGGAGAAAGGCTGCTTCAAGGGGAATCTCAGAACAATGCAGGTTAATCTCTAACTTGCCCTTTCTAAGTTCATCTTGATGATGGGCAGAGGGGTAACAGCCACCCAATCCTCAAAGTTCCCCTTGTAAATACTTCTTGAAGAAGATTAAAGAATGTGATCTTCTGTGTAACACCCACAGGAACTTTTTTGCTCTATTTCAGAGCTCTCAAAGTATTAAAAGTCTGTTTTAACAGACTATTAATTGTGTTTTGAAAGTTAATCATGCTGAAATTTCCATAGTTATCTGCAGAGCCCCCTTGGATATTTTTTTTTTAGTACGAACATCCAAAAGATTATAAGTTCTAATCAAAAATCAGAGGGTTTGAAAAAAAATCTTAGGGAGTGCACAAGGCAGGATAAGAAATTTGGAGTCAAACACTCTTGGCAAATGTAAGCATAATCTCATATTTATTGCATGTGAAACAGTTGTTGAGATAGTGACTTCCTGGGATCACCAGGAGCCTCTGACCTCCAAATCAGAATAAATCCAGCAATTTAATAATCACCAGTGAGAAGCAATTTGGTACATCCTATCCATCAAACAGTAGCTTATACGTGCAGAACCTCCAGGCAAGCCTATGCTGAGGTACTTAAAGCATGCCCACATATGGCTACGTCAGCAGATCTGTCCTCCTTAGCCTCCTTGTTTTCAGCACCATGTCAATTTTAACTGATTCTGGCTCAGTGAAATGGCAGGTTGCTGAAAACACTGTCAGCAATCGGCAGGCTGACTCCATTAAGTACCCAGTATGGCTAACATTGGTTTCACAGGCCTTAAAATCTCTCCCTTGTGAAACTTGCAGTTCTTCCTCACACTGCCACAGCATGAGAAGGTCACAGAATGCAATCCATGTGAGCTGCAGTGCTCCATGGAGCAAAAGTCCTTTGTGTTTTAAAGAAAGGTCTTTGGTGAGCTTAGGCAGCGCTAAAATTTACTGCACAAACAGTAGATTTAATGCTCAGAATTCTGCTGTCATTTCTGTGGATGGATGAAGGAGATGATGCTACACTGGAGTCCATAGTCGAGTGCATTTCTTCACTGAGTTGCATCTGTTTTCAGAGTACAAAAATGCTTTCCTTATGAATGTTAAAAATCATTAAAAAACTGTGTGTTGTGGAAAGAGTAATTTTCAATTAGCAGCTGTAATTATTTAAGAATGCCTTGTCCCGTCTTCATAGACAAAAAAGCAACATCATACTTAGCATTTCATGAGTGTATGGAAGCACTGAATTACTCCTACCTCACTCTCCATTTCATAATGCTTTAAATAAAACCCCACATTCTCTTCTTGGTTCCACTAAGTGAAGCTTTATGGCACACAGCATGCACTAAGCTGAAAGAAAAAAATTTAATGGCCCATTTTTAAAACCCAATTATTTGAGCTTGAATACTGCATGACGCAAACACCTTCCATCATCTCACAGGGCAGGAGAGAAACTTTGAGATCGTGAAACCGCTCAGAGGCAGCATCCTCCTTGCTTGTGCCAGCTGCAGGAACATAATGCCAAATTTATCTTTGTACCATCCAATCAATAATGCTAGCAAACTACTGCAAGCAAGCCTGGCTGTAGCTTGCTAATAGCTCAAGCTTACACCATCTTTCTTTCCAAAATGTTTTACATTCTGCTGGTGTTTAGGCTAGACTAAAATACTTAGATATTCAGTGGGATTGCTCCATTTCTGCATGATAAGAGCCCCTTGAAGAAGGAAAGCAATTAACCTCCATGGAATTCATGGAACATATAAATCTTCCACATCCTCTGTATGAGTTTATATACAAGCTGAAAGTGACCAAGTCACAATAAGAGCTTTATGAAGAAGGTGACTTTTTTTTCTCCATATTAACCCATTTGACATTTATGTGAATGTTTGAACAGGGTCGTATCAGGCAGTAAGGAAAACAAATATGGTATATATTGTGTAGTATCAAAACATTCTACAGATAAAGAACACAATCAATGCACAAAATGAGGATCTCACAGTGGGATATCAACACATAGTGCTTCATCTGAGAACTGCCAGCTTTGGAAGGTTGCAACCTTCTCCCCCCCTTAAGATTTTGTTGACAACAATCACTTAGAAAATAATTTAATTTTTCTATACACATTCTACCCTAACTTTTTGCTGAAGAATGGATTCAACTGTGCAAGAAATAATCCCATTTTTCTAGGAATCGATGTTCAGAGCAAATATTCAAGAAGAGTTACTGAACACTTCCCAAAAATGCAACCCCCAAAAGTTTGTTTTTTAACTTTTGGGGTAAAAGTACTTTGTCATTTTCCCTTGATCTGTAGATTTGTTTTGCCCTTCTCTGCAGATTCACACTGACGTTACCTGACATACAGAATATAGCTAAATTAAGCCAAAGCTATCAGAAATACTGATAAATACTGATAAAAATACGCTGTACAGCAGAAATGCATCAATGCACAGAACTGAAATGACAATAGTTTGGCTGTCAGTGTCATCATCATCTAAGAGAAAAGAACACTGCAACAAAACCTGTGAGGGATAAACAAGCTCCATCCTTCTTTACTATCAAGTAGAATAACTTCCAAAGCAACAGTGAGATGCTAAGTCATTGCAGATGCCTCCAGCATGTCTGCCCTCATTCTCCAACTCTCCTCTTTTCACTGCAAAGAACCCTGCAGGAAGCATCCCATATGGCTCTTCACGCACAGCACCAGCTCAACATGCAGCTGGTCAATTTGTCTCAGAAACAAGAAACCTCTAAGCAGAGTTGTAAAATGACAAATAATTTCATTCTGGAACAAACAAACAAAAGAAAGTCCCATTGCACATTTCTGAAGCAGACTTAGAGCTTCCCAATCTTTACGACCTTTAAAACAAATCCCGAGTATGATTTGTTTATTTAGAAGCTGTTCTGAATTCCCTAAACAGTTACAATGAATATGAGATTGGAAATTTCTATATGAATTTTCTAAATGAATTTTTGTTTTACTAACTTAGTTTGTACTAGCTTTTGGTAGCTTACTACTTAACACTCAGAAGCTAGCTGCTCACTACCTGTTAGCAGCCCTCTGTACGCTGCCCCAGCAGCACCCCAGCTCCTTCTATCTCTGGCCTCAGCCAGCTGGTCCCTGCAGCCAGACGAGCCAATTGCCACCCTAACCTCCTCTGCAGCAGTTTTTGGGGCGGCTCAAGCTGATCGAGCCAGGCTGCAGCTAGGAAGGCCCATCAAAGTGGAACTGAGGATTCAAGCACAGCCAGGCAGAGTACACCAATGCCTTAATTTGCCATCAGCAGTAAGTCTCGCTAGTTCAGCATCTTCAATTAGCTTTGTTATTTTTTCTTTCTTTCTCTTCAGTTCTAATGAACTCTTTTCTTAATGTAATTGGCAAAGAATTGAAATGATTATTAGAAGAGAAGGAGGAACATCTGGAAAGTGGTGTGCATCATTCTAAACAAGCTGCACAACAGATTCCTGCATTACTCATGTTGATTTATGTGAATATATTTGATCAGAAGAGTATATTTTATTCTGTATCTAGGTCAAAGCTTTAACATGATGTACTGCGTTAGCTAGCTAGCTAGATGCTCATCAGACTTGAAAAACAAAACTGATTAAATCATGCCAAATGAAACTGACTCAGACAGAGTTGGAACAAAACCTGCATGGTGGTTCAGCGCAGTTCACGTTCTCCTGAGTCATGCCTCACAAAAGGTATTTAAAATATAATGAGACTTGGAAGATGGAAGGCAGTAAGTTTTATAAAACTATGCCAGCTTTGTAATAGAGATGCAATGAAAATTGACTGCATTTCCTGACCAGGAAACTTTCTGTCTCTGTAATTAAAGCATCTTGTATTACTGTAAAATAAATACGATTGAGCTTCAGAAGCAGCTGGCCAAGGTTAGAGGATAGAGCAGAGCAGATCTGCAGAAACCCGCCCCCAAGAGCAATACACCCAGAAACCTAAAGCACTTGTATAGAAACGTATGTAGACTCTCTAGTGACAACAGCACCTGCAGATGGAGTTAATACAGACTCCCATGAAGAAAGGGGATGATTCAGCATGTTACAAGAAGCAGCTACTTCTCTTCTGTCGCAGCAGCTCTGGAACTTTGAAAGTGATGTGCTCGACAGGGACACCCAAACACTCAGCTTCCTGGGCTCCCACCTCCTGCATCCCTGTTGGTCCTACTGTTGCTGCCTCTCCTCTGAAGGTTCCTGCCATACAAGGACTACCACTGGGTTCAACAATGCCCCTGGTACCGTGTCCTCACTGCCAGCCTGCACAGACAGCCCAGCCTTCCCTAGGGGCAGCACCAAGAACAGAAGCAGATTTTTAGCTAAAATCGTGTATTCTTCCAGCCTCTAGATCTACCAGAGAGCTGTAGCTCAAAACAGTAAATCATACAGAGGTGTAAAACAATACTTCTCTCTTCAACAGCTACAAACTTTGATGAGAAATATCGCAGTGCCCACTTCTTCAACCTTCTGGATCCATGAATTTGTGCACTTGATTGCACTTAAATGTCAACAAGCTATTCCTTCTTACTGTATTTCTACAGGAGAAATTGGAAAACCAGTTTCAGAACAAAGCACAAATATCTTGGTACTTGACAGCATTGTTAGTTAGCTGTACCAGCAGAGGTTTTGTTTTGTTTTTAAATCAATAACAACAAAACCACTACCAAATGGCAACTCTCATCCTCTGGCCTGAGAGGTGCCACAGTTAGAACAGCCTGAAATAAAACTCTCAAAGGGCCTGCAGTGTTTGAACTACCCTGAGTCTAACTGGGTTATGTAGCAGTGGAGGTTGGGATGCAGACCTTTGTTAGCTACAGTCAGTGTTGCTGTATGTCAGAAACACATTTTTCATACAGAAAAAGATAGAAGTCAAATTTCAGATCAGGCACATTTTGCTGTTGACCATTACTGCTTTCCCGGAGGAGTGGAGCAAACACCCAGTAATGCTCTTGTCAGAAGACACAGGTTTGACAACTGAAAGCCTCAGTGAAAAGAAATTTTCTTGACAGTGAATAAGTGTTGTCATTTCCTTAACACTGCCCTGCTCTGCTGTAATTACAGCTCACATGTGCAAGGGACCCGAGTGAATTCTGCAGAACAGACAAAAAACATGAACAATCAAGCATTGCTTACTGACATTTACTCAGAGCCAACAGTAACTTCTTACTGGTATTCACTTTGCAGCAAGCACGATTTGTGTAGATGCCACTTCAGAACTAAATTTGTGAAAATGCTCTTCCTTTCAACCCAGGCCATTCTACGATTCCATGATTCCAACACAAGTAGATGTGACCAACAGGAGTCTGACTGGGTGATGCACAGCCAGATGTTGGCAGCTGCTTTGACTCAGCCACACTACCACTTCCCCCAACTGCTCAGCAGCACCCTGCCTGCCTGACAGTGACAAAGAGATCCTGGGGTGCAGAGGGAATGCACTTCTACTGGTGCTGTAGCATTAGATCTGCTACGTGAGTGGCTAACCAAACAGCTCAGTCCCATATTCACTTATATGAAAAAAGAGATCTTACACTGCAAGTGGCATGTTTCCAGTTAGTATTCTTTCATTTTTAATGATGTTTTAAGATGTAAATCTGTGTTGATGTTTTAAGACAGAGTTTTCAGCCATGAGTCCAATCAAAGCAGTAGATCTACCCATAATTTTAAACTAAGCCCATGCTTTTCTCTTCTGCAATAGCTTCCAAAAGCTTTTCTGCCATTACATCAGTACTTAGTACCTGGACCCAAAGGCTGTGCTCTTGCTCTACTCATGTGAGCAACAAGACAAGCTGGTAACCCACAGCCAACCATGCCAAGCTCCACAGCAGGCACCTAGTGCCACAGGGCATACGGCGGGCACCTCTGTTGAGCTGGCCAAGCTGGCGCTGCCAAATGCAAATGGTGCAACTCTGGAGAAAAAAGGAGCTGCACCAATGAGACACTTTAGTCCTGACGCCAAAGCTCCTAACCTAGATAGAAAAACAAAACAAGGGAAAATAAGGGGCCCAGCTGGCTCCTTTAGTTTAATGTTTTCTTTTGACTGGTTTCTAATTCTTATGCTTTGTCTGGGGCTGTAGGTCTTTTTCTGCAAGTTGCCAGTCTAATACAGTCGTGAAACAAAAAGTGATTAACAGTAAGAATCACAAATTTTATGTGAACAAAAACATACAATTTGAAACAGGGTGAGATGATAAATATAATTCCTACTTTTCAAGGGGGAAACAGAAGCAGAGCAGTTATTTATTCCCAGAAACCAGGACAGGAAGATGGCCCTGCACTGTTGAAGCCCATCTCCATTTCTAAGCAGCAGAATGTGTCACCAGGGCAGCTTCGCCTCTCCAAATAACAAGTTTCTAAGGGCATTCCAAGCCAATATTAGAAACTAATATTTGCCTCTCCTTACTTCTGCCCTGTATGTATTTAAATAGAATTTATAGACCAGCAGTGAAATGAATCTGTGGAGGAAACTAGTTTGATAACTATTCCCAAACAAACCAGAGCCCATCTTCTGCAAGAGAAAGCCTGATATTTCAGAAACCTCCAGCAACATTTGATGGAGCATCCAGAACAACACTATTTATTTACTATGGCAAGGGAAGCATAAACAAACACTGTCTGTAAATCATTTTCAGCAAAATTACACATTTTGTGCTAAAGTATGGAGCTTGATTCCCTGTGGCCTTGTATCTTCTGCAGTTGTTTACATCAGCAAGAAGCACATCAATGGTATAAAGAACTATTATTTAACATAGTAAAATTTCACCAACATGACACATTCATCTGCACCACTGTAAATGTCTCAAAAGAGGCAAATCTCATTTATTTGCGGAGAAGCAACACAGCCTGCTGGACAATACACAGATATACACATAAGCAAACCAATTAAACCCATCAACACTAACAATCTCTGTATGCTAAGAAGAAAGTTAAGATGGAAAAAAGACAGCTGGAGTAGACACAGTTTATTAGCATTACTTTATGATGTTCACAAATACATCTTACATGTGGAAACGCTCTTAGAAGACCATGCAAGTTTAAAGCTTGTATTTTAAAGAATTACAGTTGCTTCAGCAGCATTATTGCAGATATGAAGCATAGTCTTGTATACAAACTTAAACTGCTTAAAGGCATTTTTTCTACAGAGCTCTTCCCTCAGTCAGTGCTCAAAAACTTCAGTTTCTAAAGCTGCTAGACAACTGTGTGTCTCATGCTTCACAGCAGGACTTGTGCACTGAACACCACTCGCACTCTGTTCAGCAGCCTGAAGGATGGATTTCCTGTCTGTGTTACTACCACCACTAAATCCAAGCACTTCACAAACATTAAGCACTTTTTTTCTCTTATCATCCACATTCCATATATTAGTAATGGGTGTACATAGAGATGAACACCAAAATAAAATATACATACTGGATTTCAGGAACCCCAACCGAGAAGCATACGATGCGATCACCTGACACGATCCCTAAGGCAGCTCTCACCTGCTTTAACTGCATCATTTCTTCCACATTTCTTGTTTCAATCTCTGCACTTCTCAGCTGCCAAAGCAAATAAAGCACATGCAACAGCTTCCACGCACAGCCCTGATTTGTCTCCAGGCAGGGCTATTCCATGTAATCGACAAGACTGAAGTGTTGTACCAAACTCAGACTGTGGCTAGCCAGTTAGAAAGACAGTATCACAATTCAGAAACATCAAGGGAAAAGCAGAATCATAGAGACACTTCTCATTGTGCCATTTCATAGTCTTGTGAGCACTACTCTTTACAGCCTTAATAGTATTCTTCAGAGCAATCTTGTTACCTACAAAACAATCCAGGAAGATCTGTGGTCTTCTAATACAGCAATTTTTTAAAAAGCCCAAAGATTCCATCATGTGACACAAAATCAATACCCAATTCTATTTGAAATCTTGTGGTACCTGCAATGGAGACAGATACTGTCAGGAACCCAAATAGCTTAGGAATGAAGCAGGCTTCATCCTCAGTGCTTGCTTTAGAGCTGGGCTCAGCATAGGAGCCAGGGCTGCAGATGAAATCTGTGTTGTTAAATGCAAAGAGCTTATAGAACAAAGCATAGATTTCTACCTAGATGGCAGAGACACAAAGACCAAAACCTTAAATGAAACAATGCTCTTGTTCAAAAGTTTGTGATTGCCAGGGCTCTTAACGGAAAGGTCATGAAAATATTTGTATAGGGGAGTGTCCCCCATTCTTTAATACTGTTGGAGAAATGAGGTGTCTGTTCAGACACACAGTTAGCCTAAACAGCTAAAAAAATCTAAACAGTTAGCCTAAACAGTTAAAAAAATTATAAGCACCAGAAAATTGGGTCTTAGTAATTGGATAACACAAGCAAGTACTATGTGAATGTTGTCAGGTTCATAACATGTTTGTATGCTGGTGTTTCTTGAATCTTGTCCCATAACTAATCTAGCTATGAAGCTGCTTTGCATGGGGAGAGAGGTCAGTTGGCTTCTGGAGGTTCCTTTTATCCTGACTCTGCAAGGAGAGCTTTCAATACAAAGATATCTCAAGGAGAGACCAATCCTGTTGGTTTTTTCATGAGACCGTGTGACATCAGCACAAAGTCGCATATTATAAGCAACAACTTTAAATTCTCATTGTGATAAACCAGCAAAAAATATAGACAGGCTTGAGTTCATTGATGGCATCAATTTCTTCAAACCTGTATTTTCACGATTGGTAATTCTTAGACAGGAAATTTTGTTTTTCCTTCTTCTGGACTACCTTGCTTATCAGAATCTATGAATAAAAGTAACTCAAGTAAGCTTTTAGCATTATTCTGTGCCTTGCATTACTGAGAAAAACAAATCTGCCTGGGATCTCAGTCAATTTGTCTAAAAGAAAGAACAATCCAGTGTGCACCAGATTTACTATTTCAGTGCTGTTTCCTTTAAACCTCTTAAGTTGCCATGAGATTTGCCAGATTGTCATTTGGCTCCCCGTGCATTTGGGGGCAAAGTGCACTTATTCTGTATGTAACTGCATTCTTAAGTGTGATTGAAATGTGCTTCTCATCTGACATCTTGCAGAGAATTCAAACTTAGCTGCTTTCATTTATACAAGCATCTATGCAGCTAGAATTTCAGATCAGGCACTTGAAGCATTGGGAATCATTATTCCCTCCTCAGGCTTGCTATAAGTAAGCAGATCAGGAGGAGAAGTAACATGGAAAGGAGAAGGATGGAGAAGGATGGAAGGAGTTCATTTAAACATGCCTTCCCTGTATGAAAATGCCTGTCTGAGCTTTCATGTGTGTTGCCAGATCTAGAGTTTATTAGAGCAATGCAACTGGGAGGATGGGAGAGAAAAGAGAATACCCTACAGGAAAAACTTGCAGATGATGATTGTAGATGAATGTGGCACAGTGAAGAAGTGTAAATAAAAAGAAGGGCTGCAAGTTTCTTGAATAAGATGATCTTAGGAGGACAAGCTCATAGGAAGAAAAGCAGATCTGAAATGAAGGACTGACAAGCATGGTGAGAAATGAAAGCACCAGTGTCTGTCTTATGAGAGATGTGCAGGGTCCTGAGTACTACTGCTCACTGCGTGCAACTGTCAGAGAAGGAAAACAGTCATTAAATAGCAAAGGAGATGGGTGCAAGGATGCCTTGGAAAAAAAAACAATACCTACTGCAAAGACAGGCAAAAGATGGTGATATGCTAGACAACAGCTCTTGTTAATCTAGCAAGGTCTTCCAGACTAGGGGAAGAAGATGGAAAGTAAATATCTTGAAATCGCATCTATTTCAAAATAAAACTGCAGAGAAGCCAGGTAGAGACGGGAGAGGGGAAAAATCCAAACCTTCCCTCTTTGCTGGGAAGCCGAGACTCTTGCCTGAGGAATAATACTCCAGCCCTTATAATGAATTTCTCAGTTTAGCCGCAGAAAAAAGCTTGTCTTTCTCTGATTCTTTGCTACTGCTGCATGACTAATGCTTTCAAGCATTGTTGCACTGAGTTACAGGACAGGGAGCTTGTGATCCTTTCCACTGTTCCTTGATAGTCATCAGGCAACGTGAACAGTTCTCACTGGGAAGCTGGGTTTCTGCAAGGTGTCTGAACTCACACTAAGTGTTCCATGTGCAGCACAGCAGCTCTCAGTGTTCCCACACTGCGTTTCTTCACTCACACAGCAGAAATGCCAGCTACTGCACTCTTCTGCCACTCCTCCTCCTTGATTCCACATATGCTTCATCCCAGACTGCGGTGCTTTGGGGTGCTGCCAGGGTACTCCAGGCCCCTCCAGCTTCTGACTGTTACAGGAGTGCAGGAGGTCCTGGCTGCAGGACCAAGCATCCCTGTCTGCTCTCAGTCAGCATACAGCTAGCTCAGAAAAACAGAGGAAAGTGGGACTGCAGCCAAGGGTCCCTTGCTCTCCAGTGAGGGTGCCTAATCATAGATTCACAGCAGAAATTAGCAAATCATCAAGAAATAAGAAAATAGTGAGAGGCACTCTTCTGGAGTGCAGCTCTAAGAGAGAAGATAACAGGATAGGGTCTTCCTTTAGAGGAACTCAGTGCAGCAGAGGAGGGACCAACTCTGGTCTGGGAAGGGGTGGATGGAGCACGGATGGGTGTGAGGGATGGGCTGCATGTCAATGTCTGGAGGTGAGGAAATGGGAAGGGAAGAGGCAGAGCTGGGAAGGAAAGGCACCAGCAGGAGTTGGAGATGACCAATATTCCCTGCCCTCCATGAGGACACTGTCTTCCAGTTCAGACAGCTACAAGGCAAAGCAAGAGACCAGCATCATGGTGGACCAGAGGTGTCAATCCTTCTGTGTGAAGTGTGGCAAATGTTTGTATTTCTCACTTTGAGGTCAGTGACAACTGTGCTTCACTTCAGATGTCTCCAACAAATAGACTGGATGAAACTGAGCATCTATTAAAAAAATCATACAAGTTTCATCTTTCACAGGGAATGCCTTACTGCAGAAGGAAGATGAGAGCTCTGTATCTGCGCAGCACCTCAAAAGGGGAAGGGTCCTCTGGGTACAGAGATTCCCCAACTCTTGAGGAATGTACTCTTGCAATGGCACCGAGAGGGAAAAAGTCAGAAAAGGCTTAATTCAGAAATGGCTCAAGCTTTTGGGCCCTTTGCCCAGCAGGTTGCCAACTCTGACTCTGTTTCACTCCTCAGGATTCACATGGCTGATGACTTGAAAGCAATTAATCAGTGTCCTAAATTCCACCTGCCAATGAGCCCCTTAGTGCAGTTTTCTTAAGAGAAAAAAAATTAAACTTTTTAATTAAGTTTTTTCATCAGAAATCCTGTCCTGCTGATAATGGCCAGGAATGTATGCAAAAGTAATTACTCACACAATCTGTTTTTCACACGCTTGCCACTCTCTTGTGAGGCATCCACTCTTCCTCTTCCAATTCATTATCACCCCTGCCCTGCCTGCAGAGCCACAGGAACAGCATGCCACTGGTTTCCTTCCCTTACATTAGATGCTTCAGTACCTTCACAGGTCAAACATTTGGATGCCTTTCCCTCTGACACAATTGCATAAATCCGTATACATTTGTTGCCTACTTGCAGGAGCCAGGGACCAAGGGAAGTAACCAAGCCATGCGCTTCCCCAGTGAGCTTAATTAGCATGTCAGACAAAACCACAGGGGAAGGAAATTTATTAAGAAGCTATTTCCAAAATCACAGCCACCTGCTAGACAGTGAAGTTCTTTGGCCTCTCCTCATACAAGGAGGAACTGCTGGGTTTTCCTGCAAGGATGCAGCACCAGTCAGCTAGCACTGGCTCAAGTTTGAAATTTTATGACTTCACGAAACAAAAAAAAAAAAAAGAAAAGAAAAAAGAACACTAGAACAGCGTGACTACCTTCACTGAAGTTAAATGTCTCCTGCACCCACCAGGGAAGACAGAAAAGATCAATAACTCTCAAATTTACGATGACCATTTAACTCGCAATATTTCCTACAGCAGATGACAGGCATCTTCATTTATTATTTTTGTCAGAAAACACTACCCTCTATGGTTTACTGCATAACCTGTGTTGTTCACCACTGTCAGAATGAAAGCAGTTAAATCACTAGGGCACTTGCTCTATTTCCACCTTGGCTGGTTTGCTTCTGTGCTCGCAATGAAACCACTTCCCCGGCAGAGAAGAGTCAGGCATGGCGCTCAGCAGCTCCCACCACCGCTCAGTACAGGAATCTGCACAGCAAGAAGTAATGCTGCTTCAAGTCATTTGTGAAACAAAAACTGCATTCTCTTCTTCAGGGAGGAGGAGATGCTTTGGCCAACCCTTGCTCTCTTTCACTTGGAAAAGGTTGTGACAAGAACTAGGAAGCTGTGCAGCAAGGTATGAGTCCTCACAAATAAATCAAAGGTGTGCTGACAGATTGGTCATCAATATTGCATGGAAATAATCCCTCATCAACAGAGAGTTATTGGCTGATGGACTCACCTTTCAGATTGAATTTGCTAAACCTTACCTGTTGGCAAGCAACATGATCAGCCCTCTATTCCCGCAAGGTTGCTCTTGCTCTTATCTACCACGTAACTAAGAACAGCAGACCCTGATGATGAGATTGTGGCTGGAAGATCTCCAGCCACATTGCTACTCTGCTCACACCAGGCAGTCAGATAGCTAGAGCAGTACTGCCATAGGAAAAAAAAAATTCCCATTTCTTTGATATTACAGAATAGTTTGGCTTAGAAGGGAACTTATAGCCTACTCAGTTCCAACTCGTGCTGTGGGCAGGGCTACCCCCAACCAGATGAGGCTGCCCAGGGCCCTATCCAGTCTGGCTTCCAGCACCTTTAGGGATGGGACACCCAAAGCTCTCTGGGCAGCCTGTGGCAATGTCTCACTGCCCTGACTATTTTAAAAGAGAGTTCGCAAAGTGGCAAAGTGGGGAGAGAAAATATAAAAATTTAAAGAAGAGGGCTGGAAGCCAATGGTATTCACAAATCCTTCATGTCCTTTCCTGAGCAACCGAAACCTCCAGCTTCACCAGATCTATACCATTCTCAGGCTCTGGAGGCCAGATTCCTAGCCAGTTTCTGGAAAACTATGCAGTTGTCCCATTTTAGTGGGAGAACAAATGGCATCTGTTTAGCAACAGTTCAAAGCCTATAGAAGCAACAAGGCTCCAAGCTTCACCTGTTTGTCAGGCTGTTCTCTCAGTTGTCTGGCTCTAGGCATTTGCACTTGGAATTCTGGTCTTTGCTTTCATGAAATACAATCTTTATAGCCAAGATCACAAAATGTGAGGAAGTAGCTAGAGTCAGGGCAGCCATCCACCAGTTTCACCCCCTTTACATAAGAAATTCTGAAAAGAGGAGTTAAGACAATTTTGAGGTGTGCTATTACCTGGGTGTTTTACTTAAGCATTCTAATTTCCCAGCGTTAGAAGAGAACCTGCAAATATGAAGTCCGCAGTGTGGCTGTTAATACATTATTAATGCTGAGTTCATGACTCAGCATTCACCTGGTGCATGAATCTAACCACAACGAGCGAGATTAAATGAAGACTGCACAAGCATTACAGTTTCCTACATAAAATATTCTGTAGATTGTGAGTCTGTACACACTGCTAGAGCCTAAGCACGATTAATCCCTTCAGGGTAGAAGTAAAGTAAGAATGAAAATCTCCTGACCTACTTTTTCCTTCAGAAACTGAAAGCAGTATTTTTACAGTACTCATACCTTACTCTTCTTCCCAAAATCCTCAGCAAATATTGTATTCTTGACAATGTCAGTTGATGTTTAAAATTACAAATGACTTCGCATCTCTGACATAGAGTTACTTTCAGGAAAGCCTGGTTTATTGCCTATGATTATTTTTATTTTATAGACTCCTAAATTGTTCCCTGACCCATAAATCCCTTTGTGACTCTCCAGAGTTTTATTCCACAAACATAAAAATCCATCTGCAGGCAGACGGTGTCAGGGCCATCATTTGTTTAATTTCTGCCATGAGATTTTTGCACTTTGTCTAATTTGAACCATTTCCTAAGTGTTTCTGCTTTACTTCCACTTCACTTCAGCTCTGTTTGCTGTTACTTTTAGTATGTCAATGAAGGTGAGTTCTTTTTCTTTTTTTTACCTTGCCAATTCAAACCTGCTATCCAAGATTCTATTAAGTTTTCAAATTCCCAATTTAAACTATTAAGAATACCTAAGTGCTCAGCAGTCTCCTAAGCACAATTCCGCCACAAGTTGTTGCTGCTTAATGAACTGCTGATTAGAGAGCGTTCTTTCCCTCTGCCTCTCTCTTTAATAGTCCCTGGACAGCCTTTACACACAATTTCCCCTCCAGCAATTCAAAGCAGTTGGTCAGGCACCACTACACAGCAAGTGCATGCGTGAGCACACACATGTACTTATGTGGAGAGAGACGAAAGATGAATATAAACAAAAATTAATGTAAATCACAGATAAGCAAGACTATCCCATGTGGGCCTCCGATGAAACAGCAACCAAGCAAGAAGGAACAAGATGTTTGTTTACATTTATTGACAAAGAAATTAACATTGGACATAAGAGAGAATTGGGCTGCATCAGCTGCACATATAGCAAAGGACCTATTATAATCTCCACTGCTTTGGTTTCCTGGAGACATATTTTCCGTCTCCACAATTCAACACAAAAGCATCATTTTGGAGTTACAAAGGGAGAACACATGCAGAAAGCCACCAGTCCCCATCACTGCTTCATCCCTCCCATCATATATAGATGCTTCTGACCCCACAGCATCGCTCTGGACCCAGTGAGTGCTGCTGAGAGCCCCATTTCCAGCAGTGAGGGAAGGGCTCAGGCCTCGGCCACTGCTCTGCCTTCTTACAGGGAGCAAAACAAGGCCAGGCAAAGCATCCCGAAACTACACCTATCACTTGCCACTGGATTAACAGGAATGCAAGATGAACACAATGTAACTATTAAATAAAGTTGCCAATATTCAAATACCTTCCAGGTAGATACAAAATAGGAATTTGGAGTAGCAGTGTGATGAAATGGATCACCCTGCATGTCCAGAGCAATTATTTTTACATAAGGGAAATCTGACAAGCCGGATGAGCTGCTACACTGCAGAACGGCTTGTTTAGGGCACAAACCTTTCCTGCTGCATGCTGCATAGTGGGTTAAAATTATGTTAAAGTCATTTGCCCTCAGCCTTTCCCTAAGAATGGATAATGCATGACATCTCAGCTAAAGGATGTGCAATTGTAGACATACTGCACCACTACCAGTGAGCAGCTCTCAAGGTAACCAACTGTTCCCAATCGCCTGAATCATTTTATGACCAGGTCAGATGTATGTAATTTGCTCTTGTTGTGGCCTTATTCAGGGGATTTAATTTATTAGTAAACATTCTGTGTCTGTACATAGTGGAAGCCAGAGTGACCACTGTGTGTGGCTGTGCAGACACTGTGTCCATCCATTGCTGCTGCCAAATTCAGCCTCTTTCCTTAGGCAAAGATATCTCTCATTGAGTGGTAAATCAAACACCAGCTGTACTGAGAATCCTGAAATGGGAGCACTGACAAAGCTAAAAGGCAGCAACTTTGGTAACAGGTAAGAATGCAGCACTTGTAAGGAGAGCAGGCAGTTAACCAGGGGAACTCACTACTGCCCGAGGAAACAGTTCAGGCAAACAAACTCTAGAGATTAAAATGGCGTGCCTATTTGTACGAAGATGAATAGTATTTGCTTCTGAGTGGCAAAGGATTCCATTCAAAAGAATCAACTTTTAAATCAATTAAACTTTAACTGGTGCCCATGGTGGCTGTACAGAATAGCGCAGCATGCAGCCATAGGGAACAGACTGCTCCCCGGACAGGGGTGTCATCAGTACCCAGTGTGCTGCTTCACCTCCCAGGGCAGCCATGGAGCAGCAAATATGTGACTGTCAGTAGGTATGGCCTCATCTGCACTGCAAAACACAGAGTATTTCTGTTCCAGAATTTTGCTTGCTTTTATTTGATGATTTGAATAAGTGCTGAGATGTGTATGCTTGCTGTACAGTCAGCATCATAGAATAAGAACATGAAAAATAGGAATTCAGAATAGAAGTTGATCTTTTGACCTGCCTATCTGTATAGTAGGGACAGCAATACTTACACCATAACACAGTATACGGATTTATCGTTATTTATAAATCAGAGAGAAATCAACTGCAAAATAGAGGGTGGTGAGGAAGCATTCAGCTCTTCATAAACTGTCAATGGGCAACTCTAAAATCTGGAAAAAAATCACTCTCACAGAGAAACGCC
Source organism: Lagopus muta (assembly GCF_023343835.1). Classification (NCBI taxonomy): domain Eukaryota; kingdom Metazoa; phylum Chordata; class Aves; order Galliformes; family Phasianidae; genus Lagopus; species Lagopus muta. Next base: position 26,682,077 of record NC_064438.1, read on the forward strand.
AATAGCAGCAATACTGGGCACCACAATTACTCTTCAAGAGAAACCAGAGCTACAGGCAGGTTTCTGTACTGATTGGACCCTACCTGTGACACACCTGGACATGCCTGGAGAAGCTGAGCAAGGACAGCATACTCACACTGCAGAGCACTGAGTGCAATATGCTTCAGCAAGAAACACAAGCTGATGTTTAGGTATTTACTGGACATTAATCATGGACTTTAGAGACTTTTATGGAAACAAAGAGGAATTTCACTAAACATGTTTCCTTGCACTTAGATCTGCTCCTGGAACCACTGTGGATATCACATTGAAAGTCAACATTCTCCACTTTTTAAAGCACAGACTAGCATCACTCTGCCCTTGTTTTACAATAACCATACATAATAATACAATAGAGCAAAAAAGACCTACAGGTCAAACTGCTGTTTGAGATCTGCTCACCTGTGTGGCAGTTACACCTCCAGAAATGTTCCCTCCCAGTGCTGAGTGCTGTGAAACCATTAAGCTCATTATGAATGGGAAAGAACCAGCACCACATCCACATAGCTTCACACTGCTACCTCTTTCACTCTGTAGCTTAGCAATCTCAGCATAGCTCCTCTGCTCCCTTAGAATCTTCACCATGCCAGCTTTCCTTGTACTCACACTTTGAGGGAGACTGGGGAGTGAGGCTCTTTCTGAATGGTTCACTTCCAATTATTATTTCAGTGTGCAACTTCTGTATGTTTGAGTACACAGAAGAGGAACAGAACAAATATTTGAATAAGCTTGCCTTCCATGAATGCTTTTCTTTGATTTGTATTTTCTTAATGAAAGCAATAATAAAACAACAAACAAACAAAACAAACACATTTACCTTGACTGATTCCTTCTGTAGGCTTAAATGAGTGAGAAACTCGCATAGGGAATACAACAGGGAAGAACAGACTGGCATGGTGAACTGGAAAGGGACTTAGTGCACAGAAGCCCTGCACTTCCCAGAATGCTCTTCCCTGATAGAAGGACTGCAGCATCCCAGCTCTGCTTGTCCTTCAGAGCTTACATCCCATGGCAGCATGATCACACAGATGCTGTACATCCTCCACAGAATGGGTCTGAAGTCCTAGCTATGCCTTCTGGTGCAAGAGATAAAGTTAGACACACAAGTAATACGTGCTGCCTCTTTGGCATTGAGCACCGCAAAATCATTCAACAAGGGAAAAAGCCAGGGCTAACACACCATAATACTTAGGCCAAAGCCCTTCCCCTTTCTCAAGCATTTTGTCTTGCTTTATGTTTGAGTAGGGTGGATGTGAAATGAAATCACAATTCATAGAAATTTTTCAGTAATTCAAGAAAGCCAAAACAAACAAACAACAAAAACAAAGAATCAAGATCTAATAGATAGCACAGTTTACAGAATACCTAGAGTAAAACTTCCACACAAGAGATCAGCACATGCGCTTTTTGGTTACATACAGGACCTATACATAGAACAGAGTGGGAGCACTGAGACACGGAGATATTGCAGATAAAGAACACCCTCCTTCAACCCCAAATAACACAGTGGAGTTAGTGTCGGTTATAGTTGTGCCTGAACATTGTGCTTTCACTAACATAATAATTGAGCTCTCCAGAGAAGGATCTGGATGTCCTGGTGGACAATAGGTTGGCCATGAGCCAGCAGTATGCCCTTGTGTTCAATGGGCTGCACTAAGAAGAGCGTAGCCAACAGGTCAATGGAGGTGATCCTCCTCTCTACTCTGACAGTCCTTGTTACAGAGGAAAGAGAAAACAAAACAAATCTATTACGTGCTTGGATTTACATCGCTGTAATAGATTACCAGGTCAAGGTTACCCATCAAACCTGTGTGTGTTCTATTTGGATAGAATAAGGTACCAAGTACCAATTTTCTAAAGCTGGAGATAAAATTTTTATCTAAACTACTTATATATGTACCCATACACTTGCAATGCATGAAAACAGTACTGCTTAATTTTAATTACTTAAATATTTCCATTTATAATGACACTGTGCTTTTCTACCACCCACTTAAGCCAGGATATAATACAAGAATACAGTTACCAGAATAGACACTAAACATTACTCTTTGCAAAGCAGTATTTTAAAAATCAAGTAAAAAAAAAAACACCAAAACTAACATGCAATTTAGTGTCAGATCCCAGAAGTGTATAATTAATCCAGAAAGACACAGACATTATTGTAAAATCAACTGCACGACTACTTCTGATACCAAGAAGATGCATCCCACCAGACCGGCTGCTCCGCTTTATCAGACTCAGCACACAATTCCCACCACCCAATCATCTCCAGGACACACTCCTTTTCAACTTACAACTAATTCCTCCAACTTTATTGAAATAAACTTATTTCAGCTTTCAGCTATTTCTAGGTTTTAGCTGGATATCTTGGCAAAAGTGTCTATGCCAAACAATACCATAAACATCCTCCTTCCTCCACTATGACTTCATGTTCCTCCTGGTGCAACAGAAACCCAATGTGCTACTGGAGTGCTTCTGCTTGTTTGGTTGGCTTGGGGCAATGCAGACAAGAAAACAAGAACAGAAACTCTAATGTTCTTGTTCCTAGATACATACTCTAAAATACACATGAGCTAAGAACCACAAGGGCCAAGATTGGAATGCTGAGACTACTGATCAGCATGAGTCCATACAAAATTTCAGTAGATATGGAATGCAATACAACATATTGGAAAAATAATGAGAAAACTCCTAGAAATCAGAGCTCGAAATTAAAAACCATTTTCAAAAAGTGCTGGATTTGAAACAGACAAAAAAGATTGCCTGGTAAAGCTGGAGATCTGGGGATGAATATTTGTAAACCATAAAATATTAGCTACCCTTGAAGAATTACTCCTACATAAGGAACTTTTAAACATCATCATCATTTTCAAGGCTGAAAATGTGCTCAGTCATTTTAAAATTTCTTTTAGTTTAAAGCATTCTGTGACATCAAATATATAGTTAAAATACAGGGGGGAGGGAGAAGAACAGTAAAAGCTGTTACTTGGTTCACTGTCTTGAGTGTTTCTATAGTGAAGTATCTCAGGAGAGTAAAGATAATCCCTGGGATTATTTTTCAACAGATATGAACAGTGATCTTGTCTGTATTTCTTAGAATTAGGAAACATGAAGTGACAAATCCAAGCAGCGAGACACCTGTGTGATGATCTCGCTTAAGTTCAATTCTGGTATTACTGAGACACTGTGGTAAAAACCTATGTGAGAAAAAAATGTGCCTTCTTTCTCTTGGTAGTTTCATGTAAAGCTTGTACGTATGAAAACACCTTCATGATTGTAAACATCATCTTATATTCTTAATTTATTTCTACTCTACAGTAACGTAGCCTATACCCATGCACAATTAATGGAATGAGAGCAAAGTGAAGATGATCGTGGATTAAAAAAAAAAAAAGCATTTCATGACTTTTAACAGAATATTATGACATTCTGATTCTTCTGTTTGTGCATGAAATATATTTTCCTGTTATATAAATTGTAGCAGAGACAGAAATCTGCTTTGTTATTTTATTTGATTTACCAAAAGTGAACATTAATTATTCAGTCCATATAATTAACTCCCAGCAGAGACAATATTCAAGATGCAGGAAGACTGCCTTGGGCAACTGAACTGAGTTAAGCAGTTCCACTTGAGAGACTCTCAAAATAATTTAAACTAAGGGTGGGCATAAGAAGCACACTAGTTACCAAGGACTTCTTTCATTACAGCAGCTTTAGCTCTGTATTTTCAGAGTATGCCACAATTTTACATACTTGTTTTTCCACTTGTCCTCCTTTTGTTCCCATTTACTCCACAGGCACATCCTCCTTCCTTACCTCCCTCATGCATGCTCCCATGCAGTCCCAGTATCTGGCCCTCTCTGTTCCATTCCCTTCCACCCTGTCCCTCCATCAAATCTGAGATGTGGCAAAGCAAGCGAACTGAGGCAGCAGCCCAAGGAGATCTTGGGTTCTCCTCCCACAAGGCCTATGTATAGCAGTAGGGCAGTTCCCACACACAGCATTCCTATGCCAACATCACAGCATGAACAATTACTCTCATTAGTTTCCTCCCTTTGCTTACAGGCAAGTAAGCATGGGGGCTACTCACACTATTTCTCTGGGGTGTGCCTAGGGCACTACAATTCTGTACATGCTAAAAGTAAATAGCAACAAACACTGATAAAATGCATAATTTCAGAGGGATGCCTTACATAGCATTCCATTTTGGGGACAGGATGAAAGCTATGCAGGTTGCTGCACTTCCATATCCCCATCACTGCCACAGCTACAGCACATTCAACAGGAAACCTTGACTATTCCCCACTGCCTCTTGTGACATTCACTTTTAAGAAAAATAAACAAGCCAACAAAAAACCTGATCACAAAAGCTCCCAGCAACAGCAGGTGTTCCGTGGGGAAGACTGCAGGCATCAGGGCCCTCTTCCTTTCAGACAGCCTGGTCTGAAAACAGGAGGGAAGACTCTGCTCAGACATCACCCCCATGGATCATGACAGATACAAAGAAGACAGCAGCAATTCTAATACCGTACACTAAAAAAAACTGGAATGCATTGATTGGGATATATACATTTGTGGAGATGACTGAACACAACTACATTAGGAATGATGTAGTTATTGTTGATCTTGCTTTGAAGGCTAGAAGAACCCTAATTTTCCTCCCAGATATATATTTGAATTTATTATCTATGATAGGCTTATATGTTTAGGTTCAGGTAGGTAAGCAATCTATTACAGCAGTATACACATGCAGGCATGTGCCATGTGTGTGGATGGACAAAGAATACAACGTTTCAGAATATTTATTTTTCCAAATGTTAGCTTAATTAATGACTGAAAAAACAGCGTATTTTGAAATATGACAAATTTCAAACAAGCAATGCACTCTGAAGGCTAATTGAGTTTAGCAGGTTCCAGAAGGCCATGAATGATGCTTAGACAGACTCAGAAAACCTACTATCCACAATAAACAGTGAAATAGTGAAATTGGCTGTCTCTTCTCTTCCCTTCACTGATGTTATTTAGAACTTCTCTAATGATAAGTATCAGTAAATCCCTTCCAGTCTAGGTATGCTTTATTTTTCATGACTTCAGCAGACAATCTTTCTTTCAAGAACCCGAGTTTAGAGCAGTAGAAGCTCACTTTACAGTGAAAGGTGACACCAAACGTGGAAGTTTACAGAACAGTTTTAGCTAGGCTTTTTCAAAGGTCCTGTAAAAAGCTGCTGAGAGTCAGCAGGTATTTGAGAAATATTATCCCTTAATCTGGAGATAAGCAATCTGAAGTACAGAGCAAAAACATAACTTTTCCACAGTTATCTTCAAGGGATGAAGGCTGGTTGGAAATGCTTTTGGTTGCCATGACATTTACTTTTTAAACTCATCCTGGGACCATACTTCACATCTGTGCCATTAATGACACAAAGTGCATCATAAATGTTGCCAAAAGCTGAAACACAGGATAGAGGATTTTGAATGAAGATGACTGAAGAGAAGGGAATGCGTGGAGGAGTGATATAACTCCCCATGTGGATCAGATTCAAATTCAGCTATCGATCACAACTGAAAAGAAACACGAATAAGTATCATAAGCTCAGTCTGTATATCACTAAGATGAGAAAATCATCTCTTAGTGGAGTAAAATAGTGGCTTACAGTTCTTCAAGGAGAGAAGTATGGATTGTAATAGTGGAGAGTTTACATGCACCAGGCAATTAAAAATACGTTCACAATAGAAGGAGGCTAAGTCTACTCACAAGGTCTCAAAACGCGTTAAGTCAGAAAAACAAAGAAAACCCATTAAATAAAATCTTCAAAATACATCTAAGAGAGCACAGCAGCAAAAGTAAAATGTTTTATTGCAAAGTTTATTTGCACATTATGGAATAAAGTGGAATTCCTCTATTCTTTTCTTTTCAGCCCTACTGAAGATTTGCTATTTAATATAATTCATCACTTCTGTTAGGGGACTGATGTAAAAGAGACTTTTCCTATATTCTCATTATTTGCATCTCTTTCAGAAAATGTCTTATAGGAACCCCTAGCTCCAACTTCAGAATGAAGCCATAGAAGAAACCAGAGTTTTCTGTTCTCTTTTGGTTCTCTCTCATCTATTTTATTCTGTTCAACCAGGGATATTACCTCTCAGAGAGCTACTCAAGTCCCACTGAAAGGCTTATTTAGCATAAATTTTAAAATGAGATTACTATAACACTACTAGTTCAGCCTTCATTAAACACATTCATTGCTTTTGTTCAAAGAGCTGAGTGAAAATATTGACCACATTTGCTCTCTTCATGAGTTTTGTTAGTAACTTTTCACCTGGCAAGTATTTTCTTCCAAAATAGTCCAATGTTCTCCTTTCCAGTGTCCAACTTCTTATCCATCTTTTAATTCCCAATATTAAACTGAATCTTTTCCCTTCCATTTCCAATCCTTTATGAAGCCCACACAAATATGCACACCTACGCTTCTCTTCCACAGGAAATCATTTATCGCTCTCCAAGAAATCAATGAAGAGTTTGAAAGAATCTTTCAAATGCCACTTGTCAACAGGACTTACAACTTTATTTAATCCTTCCTTCAAAAGTAAATCAGAATTTTCACCTGTGCTGGGGAAGCACACAGAACTACACAGGGAAGCCAGAACAACAGGTCTGCAGAAGGCGTGCTAACGAGGCTGTCTTCAGGCCTGGTGCCACACACAGCAAGCCAAGGTAGTCGTACAGTTGATGTGGCACAGAACGCTAAGGAGCTTTCAGCACATAGCAAAGAGAAATATGAAATAGCAGCAAGTTATGAAACAGATACTATGAATAATATTATCTTTGCAGTTTAGGAAAAACAGGGAACACCTCCTAATTGATCCTGTGATTCTAATTTCCTGCTGTTTTATCTCATTTCTCCTCCATGGTTTATCTTCTGTAAAAATCAAAAAGCAGTTGTCAAACTGCTGGCGTGGTTCCCTTGCTCATGTCAGCACCACATTCAATAAGCTCTGAGAAGAACGATTTCAGTATCAATAGTGAGTAAGCATGACACTCCTCCGTACTCAGCCAGAGTAACAGGAGCGTGGAGAAGCTCTTTCTTTAGCACCTGGATAAGCAGCAAAACCTTCTTTGATGTTTCTCTTTGAAGTCAGGGCAGAATTAGCTTTTCAGTAGTATTAGGAGTGACTCATCACTTTGAGCACTAACTAGGATACTCTGACATTTTTATATATATATATATTTTTTTTTTTTCTGTGAGCTGTCAGGAGAGAGACAGCTCCAGTAGGAGTAGCGGTCATTACCTGAAGGACTCCACGTTTATCCCAATCTTGTTGCTCCTCCCTTACAAAAGTTAAAAGCAGCCCTGTGTACAGGAACACTGAAGTTCCTTCTGCTAAGTCCAAGCACAGTGGTCAGGCTGAGGCCAACAGCTCCACCTGACAGCGTGAGAGGAGGTGATCTGCTGAGAAGCTCCACGCTGGGAGAGTCTGCCTCTTAAACCCAGACAGTAAGAGAAGGAGGCATGTAAAGGGAAATAATGGCAGAAGTCCTGTATTTCAGAGAACACGCTTTATCTGCATATGCAACTCTTTAAGACTCCACAATTGCAGTTAGATTAATGGCCCCATCTGTCCTCCCAGCACATAGAAACAGGAGACCCTGTTTGGTGAGTGAGTTCAAAGATCCCCTGACATTTCTTCAGGGCTGAGCATCCCTACAACCTGCACATTCAGCCAACATTTGCATATACCAAACTAAAACACCACCAATCATCAACTCCAGCACTTTTGCAAGAAAACTGAGAGCTGTAAAAAATTTCTTCTGATGCACACAGAAACTTGCTCACATAACTAAGCAGATACATTTTCCAATACAAATAGGGACATTAATGATGTTGGTGCAGGCTTAATTAGCAAGTCATGGGAAACGTCTGTTCTTTGCTGTGATTGCAAGGACTCCTGTTCATCTCCAAACCAGGTCCAAGTAGTTACATAATTGCTGTGTTCCATTTTCTCTGATAGATTCTTTTAAAGACTGTCATCTCTTGAGCTGCAGACAAACCGAAACCCTCTGCTGCTCTTTTCCTCCCACAGAACCTAATCATGAACTGAATAGAGAAAGGCAGTATTCCCAGGAAGCATAGGTTTTCTCAGCCATGAAGGACAAGCACTGTCTTCTTTCATAAAATACTTAGGAGCAACTACAGTTAAGTCTTCTTAGAAAATGAACAAATTTTTCTCTCTACAGTAATCTGTTATTCTTCATGGCTGAGATAATTTTCCTGAACCACAAAATTAATTTCACTATATTAGAAAACAAAATATGGTGGAAAAAAATCTATGGATTATTCTAATTCATAAAAAAAATGTAAAAAGAGAAAAGAAAAAAAAGGAGAACATTTGGAACAACTTCTTTGCTCTTGATTTTTTTCTTGAGAAGGGGTGAGGAGTAGAATTTTTGCTTCTTTTTTTACTTGAAAAGATCCAATAATACAGTCTGCAAGAATTAAGCAAGGACAAATCTTCCACAGGACTACTCTATAGATGCAGCTTGCACTACTGAGCCTGTCCTAATGGAATGATGTTAAGTGTGCCCCAAGTTCCACTTTTTTTTTGCCAGGTCAGTGAATGAGGTGGGTTCCTATCCTGGCTTGTCCATATACCCTATGATGTCAGAAGAGTCCCGCATTGTGCTAACATCATACCATGCTGGTGCATACCAACCAGGCAGGTGAAGATGAGACTGGACACATCTTACATGCAATCAGGACAAACATTTGGAGCTTAGAACTTCACCTGTAAGACTTTTTTCATCATCTTTGCTACATTTACTGCAGCTGCTTTTTGGTCAGAGACTGTTCAAGGAGTATAAATCCCTGTAAGGTCTGACTACACTGAAAGCTTTCTGACATGGCAACATTGCACTGCAACAGAGCATAGAATCATAGAACAGTTTGGGTTGGAAGGGACCTTCAAGATCATGTGGTTCCAACCCCCTGCTGTAGGCAGGGACATGTCCCTCTAGATCAGGTTTCACAAAGCTCCATCCAGCCTGGCCTTGAATGCTTCCAGGGAAGGGGGGGCCAGCCTCACTGGGCAACCTGTTCCAGTGTCTCATCATCCTCACAGTAAAGAACTTCCTCCTGATATCTAGTCTAACTCTACCTTCTTCCAGTTTAAAACCACTTCCCCTCATCCTGTTACTACATGCCCTTACACAAAGCCTCTCCCCAGCTTTACTGTAGGCCCCCTTCAGATACTAGAAGGCTGCTATAAGGTCTCCTTGGAGCCTTCTCTGCTCCAGGCTGAAGAGCCCAAGCTCTCTCAGTCTGTCCTTGTAGGGGAGGTGCTCTAGCCCCAAAAAGATGTCTCTGTGAAGGTGGATGTATCTTTCACATCAGTATGTACCTTGACATCCCGCCATGAAGAGGCTGCCTCACCACCATTTTAGAACAAGGAGCTGGGAAATATGCTGATGCACAACTTGCAGGAGGTCCACTAAGTACTGCCATCATTTGTTTTCAGACAGCAAAAGAGTTTCTGGTAACTACAAATTCATTGGCTTTTTTTTTTTTTTTTTTTTTTTTTTTAAAGTCCATAAGCCAAAAAAGGCAATACAAATCACAATTAGTAAGAAAGGCATATTTGTTAATGCCTGGAAAAAAGTGTACGAGTTATCACAACAGGACAGTATGAATGCAAACCGTATGGTTTAAACCAACAAACAGCAACACACTTGATTCTAAACATACGTACTGACATATGTTCAGCACAGGTCTACTCAGAGAAAACACATCACAATGGTGGGAATGCTGTCAAAGCCAAGACTGAAATCTAACAGACTGAGAACAGAAAAATTAAGGCATTTGCTTAATAAAGGACAGGAGAAAGTCAGTTATTTGATTGTAATAGGTTGTTGCTATAGTCAAACTGACAGAGAATCAGAAGACAAACAAAATGAAATAATCAAACAACTACATAATTAATTTAAAGAAAAAAGCATCATAATAAATATAACTTCAAATTCTGAAGTTTGTGAACAACAGGGCAAAAATTCCAAGTCCATCATGTTTTTTAATAAGGCCTGAGGATGTGTCTAATTAGAGGTGTCACTCATAGAAGAAATACAGCTTCAGATAATAAGAAAAGCAGAAGCAGATCTGCACAGGATTCACATGTAAAATGAATGCAAAGAGTCATGGAGTTGCTAAGGAGCTCCACTGGGTAAAAACATGAGAAAATAAACAGTATTGGCAGGCTTCTCCACAGCACCTAAAAATAACACAACACAGAGAGAGCACATTGGAACTAGCATCCCTTCTGTGCAGAACAGTTTCACAGGATGCAGGAAATCATTGTCTCAGTTCTGTGCAAGATTTGGATCTTGCAGAACTCCTATCCTTCACTATACGAAACAGAATCAAAATTTGTCACTAGAACATCTGCTTGAGCTGATAAAACATTCTCTGGTCACAATAGAATAGGATCTTTCTAAGCAATGCTGTAACACTAGTAGAGAGGGATAACTAAGAGTTTGACTTCCTAAACGTCCAAAGTTCTGTAACTTCGTCTCAGTGATTTGCCACAGCACTGCTCCATTTCTACATATTTTATCTGCATCATAGAATGATGTGGACATACAGTAATCTCTGGTACAATTAGCTTAAGCCTGCCAGCAAGACAATGTTTTCTCTCATCTACTGCTAAATGTAGTTTTATTTTAATTACTGATCCCAAGTTCCACAGGAGTACCAAAGTCAAAAATATTTGTTCCCTGACAAAAGCCTTCATGGCCAGTTTCCCTTAAGTTATACATATATGTAAGAAGAAGTTGCAGCTTTATGCCTCAGATTTCTTTCTTCTTTGTATGTTCTCTGAGTTCCTTCCCACTGAAGTATGGCAGGAATTAAATTACCTTAATTTTTTCACTGAAGGATGTCAATCTAATAAAATACAAATTGTTGTGTGAAGAATAGGGAGAGGCTATGATTAATAGAACATAAAATTAGTCCCTAACATGTAACCCTTTAAAAGCTAAGGACAGGATCCCAATCAATGACAGAGACTGTCCAACAACTACAGTGTATTTTTTAGGGACAGAAAATCAGAAGAAACCTCATGAGTCTACACACTCAGTCTTGCACTACTGCAGACTACCTTTTGCATGGGAAATGACAAATTCCACGTTCCTCCTACTGGAAATTTTTTAACAATCTCATGCTTTAGAAACCTCTTCAAAAATATCTGAAGCGTTAGGGTTAAGGCCTGATCATAGAACTACATTTAGGGATAGCAATCTTTTTTAACATCGTCAGACCTTAACAAGAGCTGTATAAGCCTGCTTCCATCTGTTTTATTGTGCCACATTGATTGCTCACGTACCTTTTCATGATCAGCACTGAATCCTTTTTAAAGAATGCAATTACTACAGATGAAAGAAAAGAAACAAACCATGCTTTTGATTCAAAATGAATAGGCTGTTTAGTCCAAACTTTGGACTAGTTAGTCCATACTACTTTTTAAATTGTCCTAATCCTCAAATTTACTTTGTTCTTCCCAAACCATCCATCAGTCCTCTTTCAATTACCTACAACTGTTAGCATGGTACTATTAGCAAACATGAGCATTTTGTATCCAACTCAGCAGGAAAAGCACTAAACAAACGTGCTCTTTAGAAATTACCCCTATTGCCTCATTTTGTAAGTTCTTTTCTTTTCCTTTTTTTTTTCCCCGTATTCATCCATTTGCAAATACTGTTTTCTTTGGGTAGTACTGTACCTAAAAGAGAAAGAGTACGGGCCCATAGTCACACCAGAGCAGAGCAGGAAAACCAGAACAACATCTGGGGAATTCTTCCCAAAAAGCAGACAATGTAGGACACAAAATTCTGGCTAACAGGAGCAGAAAGCCTGGTGGGAGTGCATAGATTTCATCTTTAATTGGAAGAAAAAAAAAAAAGAAAAAAAAAAAAAAGCTGAAAGACAAATTTTCACTGATCAATATTTATTACTGCTGTAACTGCCTTGAAACAAGAACTGTAGGGATTTAGACAAACAAACTGGAACATTATCTAATTTCTCCATGATTTCTGGAAATGCACTCAGTGAACTCTCCTGAGAATGCTGTTTTGAAACTTCCTTTTGTAATTCCAACATATTTGTCTACTTCTGTAACCTGTATCAGATTTTCGTCTGCTTCGAGTATTAAAATGAAACCTAAAATCTGTGAAATTTATGTTCACTGTAAGTATCTCAAAGTTTTCCATTGTTCAAATGCAAAATATGCACAGCCTGGCAACCAAAATGAGACAGCAAAGCAAACTAAGATAACTATTTTATTTAATCAGGCAACAGAAGGAATGGAAATTAGAGTGGTGTCTGATAGTAACAGGTATGTTGCAGCCATTAAGTGAGCTTCTGCAACAGAAAGCACAGTTTTGGCAAAGTAGATTTATTAGTAATTTGTCAGAACAAGGCCATACCCATCCACTGGAAAAGTTCCAAGGCAAAGTTTGGTCACACAGCACCATTCATGCGTTTGTCACTGTCAATAAAATCCTCCTCTAGTCCAGACTCGGTTATTTACTTTCATAAAGATGATATAATTTGTGTTGTGGGATTTTTATTTATTTCTTTCTTTATTTTTGAGCTGCCTCCGGGCAGTGGGAGTAGGGGAAGTAGAAAGATTCTAGAGGATTCCCTGGGTATGCTGCTAGGGGCCAGGGGTGAGGATTCAGTACTCGTAGCCATACTACAAAGAGCATCTTATACCTACAGGAATATTTTAAATAACTAATACTACTCAAACTAACTGCAGACCTGCTGGTTTTTCTGATAGAGTATTTCATCACACAAGTTGAGAGCAACATGTAAACAGCACACTATCAATATTAACTAATAAAGAACTTAAAAAAAATAAAGGTCAAATCAGCACTAGGAATGAGATTTGGCAAGCAGTTGTTATACTGATATAAGTCAAACAGGAAAACTGGAATAGGAAGAAAGAAAAAAAGAGGAGAAAAAAAACAAAGCCACATTGTTTCTCTTTTATATACCTTGTTTGTACTGAGGAATCACAAACAGAGCTAAATGAACCTTGCAGAATTCCAGCCATAAGAAGTTTGCAGATTGCACTCCAAAGATTTAGCCTGCAAGTTTGGAGGTGAAAGCTTCCTTGGAAGCTTCACTTAGCACTCCTGTGCCTTCCACAGCCACACCTTGGATTTGACAGAGCTTTTGGATAGAACAGCTCACATCTTCTCTAGCCTGAGCACAGAAAGTAGAACTCAAAATCATTACAATCTAAGTTTTGTATTATTAAACTCTAAACGTTATTTTAAAACCAACACTACTAGGGAATATGGAAAAGAAATGAAAAGGCTTGCGCAAAATTTCCCCAAGCCACAGCACCCTTGAAGACAGTTTTTGTTTCTGTGCTCAGCTGCAGTTACCTCAATGGCACGTTCTGTAAATATTCTGCAGTCAAAGTGTTTTTCTTCCTAGAAATAAACAAAAGAAATTGTGCCCTTCTTTATTCACTGTTACTTATTCTTTGCAATACTTTACTCATCCTGCTCTTATACATCCTTGAGAAAATACAAGCATACTGTGATTTGGAAGTATGAAAGAGATGTTGGGCTTCTCATTCTCACAGATCTACCTACTTCCTACTACAGAAGATTATGGTTTCTGTATATCTCTACCTTGTTCCTTGAAATACATACACTCCTGTCAGCTTTGATAACTCAGGGAAGTACAGTGTGGGATCACCATGTTTGTATACATCTACAACCTGCTCCATAGCTACAAAACAAACAAACAAACATAAAAACAAAACCAATTATGATAGAAAAATAAAATCTGTCTGGCACTAGGTTATAGGAGAATATTTCTCAACTGGAAACAAGCAAATAAAGCTAGCACAAGACTGCCAGCAAAACTGATGGTTGAGAGTACAAAGCAGAGCTCATTCAGCCAGCAAATTCACTAAAAGGTGGAAAACACTTCAGAGTTAGAAAGTCCTAAGAAGATTAAATAATAGGCTCTACCGTAGTTCCTTAGGAAGAGAAATACAACTCACTCTCAAAAAAAGTAAGCACCTCTGCATAAGGTCTCAGTAAAAATCATAAAGAGAAGCTAGGAAATAATGGCAATACCAGTTCCAAGCTCACAGACTGATGTGATGAAGAATAGATATTACACACGGACTGCTAGCTCAAGTCTGACCATCACTGCTGCAGGATAACTGCAGTAGCTGCTGGGAGCTCATTACCTTTCCATAATAGTTCGTGCCCACAGTGGAAGAAAACAATTTTTAAACTGAAAAATGAAATGTTCCCAAGCAGACATATCATTGCACAGCAGATGATTTCCTGCCTGAACTCACAAGCCTGTGTCCATTTTCTAGTGCAGTTTGGGAAAAGTGTTTGTACAGACAGATGGGCAGGCAGAGCTCTCCAGGAACACATGCTGCAGATCCTAGAGTCTATCTCTGTAGGGTAGTAAGTGAATAATTCTATTTACCCTATTGTCTGCGATAGCCTTGACTTTCTAGAGGTATCAAAGTTGGAAGGCTGTATTTTTCAAATTTTGAAGCACCTGAAAATGTAAGAAGATATCCTCCATTGAATTTTTAGGGTTCTAGGGAGTACAGACACTGAAGTATGAACATCTTAAAGTCTCATGTGTTTTAGAAGTACCTCCACACACTCAGGAAGTTGCTGAGGCCACTCTGATTGTATCAAAGCACTGTGACATCTGCTTGCCAGAGCTCCTCCAAAAAAAACCTCTTTGGGCTGGCTTTGCTCTTTTCTATGGAAGAATTTTATGCACAACTTAGAAGTGTGACAGTTTTAACTTTCTTAATAAGCCTTTTCAAGATTTCATAAATAAACTAATTAACAGGTGGGAAGAAATGATTACCTGAGAAATGTTATCTTCCAAAACACTATTTGAAGAGGCTCTTTTATTAACAAGCTCTATGCCATATAACTTCTCTTGTACTTCTGTGTTTATCTCCTGAGGATGGAATGATTTAGCCTAATTTGGAGATTAATATAAGAAAACAATTTAGTTTCCTGTCAAACTGAATAGGTCAAACCAGCTGACCCTTCAGCCCCTTCTGGACTTAAAAAGTATAAGAAATTATCTGGTTACCAAAATTGTCATAAAAATATAGCCAAATCCAGAAATGAGTCAATAAATAATTTGGATTGTTGGTGTACTTAAAATTGTAGTAGGTGGTAAAAACAGAAAATATCAAATCAAAAGTATGCTCTGCTCAGTAAAATCTACTCTTTTGAGGACTTCTCTGCTTTGCTTTGAAATATTCAGAAATAATGCATGCAACCCATTTAAGGATATACAAATTCAGTATGCTGTTTTAACTGTTTAATGTAACAAGGCTATATCTTTAGGAATAACTTCAAATTTATTAGAGGCAGTCAGTCTCCCTTTGGATTAGGCAGAAGGTACAAGTACATATTTACCCGTACAGGAAAAAGCTTGTCACTTCCTAGACAGCTCTACACTGCTGATAATTTGCTTATGTCTTGATACAATATTACAGAACTCTAATTGAGATTATGGTGTAGAGAAGGATGACAACTTCTTAATTTACGGGGAAAAAAAAGGATGAGATTTCAAGAAGGCCTAGTAAATTCTCATTCCATTAAGCCACATAAAAAGACAAAAAGCATGAGCAACTAAGAAACCCAGCAGAGCATGGGGGGAGTTTGGAGAGGGGTATATTCCAGAAGGGAAAGGAAAGCCTCTGCAACTGAACAAATGTTCCTTGCCTGGTGCTATGATTGATGCAAAGAACTGAAGGAGCTGCAAAAACTGCTCAACTGAAAGCGCTTCAGGACTTCACAGTAGGCACCACTTTGTGAAACTGCTGAAAATCTGGTAAAAGATCTAGCAGGGAGAATGAAGCGCACAGGGAAGGCAGGGAATGAAACCAGTGACTCTAAGTTCTCAATAGATGAAAACTTTAAAACTTTGGAATTTGGAAGTTGACCCAAAAGAAAATAAAAATAAATAATCCTTCCCCTAATCCCCATTTGTCCCCTTCTTTTTTCCCTTTTGAGATAGGAAAATAACATGAGAAACAGATATCGATTACCAGTCCATTTTACGGGTACTACCTCCTTTCTTTAAAAAGAAGATTTATCTGTTTCCACACACCTTTGATAAACTGGATTCCACCAGCGGAATCCCTTAATGTTCCTAACTTTACGATGGATTTCTGCATTCTGACAGCAGAGCTTTGCACGGTACTTGAAGAACACATGCACACACACACACACACACACACACACACACACACACACAAAAAAAAAAAGCAATGCATGAAGATCAAAGACACGTTGTGCTATTGACACCACTGCCCCAGGTAAAAATAATCTCCAAAATAAGTATTGCTTTAATATTCTGTCATCACTGTTGCAGTGATTTAAAAAAATGGGTTAGCTAGACAGTGTGCAATTCTGACTTCTTCTGTTTCACTTGGTGTTCGTGAATGGTGCCTGTAATCACATCCACCTATGATTAGCTGTCTGCACCTGGTCAAGGTGGGACAAAAGACTTCCAGACCTGTTCAAAATGAAGAATAGCTTGTAGTAGGTCAAAAATTATTACAGGTCATCCTTAAAAGTATCTAGCTATCCTCTTCTCTATTTGCACTGGACCATCGCGCAGCTACAAGAGACAAATTCAAATGCTCTGGAAGTCAGAGCTTGCTTGAAGTTAGGAATGGTACTGAGAAATAACAGCATTTCTGTTGGCTTGTTTTTATTTCAGCAGCCAGAGGAGACTAGGAACTAGCAGAAGCTCAATGAAACACCATGTTGATACGAACTGCAGTTTATCTACTTAGGGAATTAGATTTTTCTTAGTCCTCATAAAAAGTGGAGGATGAAGGGCAGAATTCTCAAATAGATGCAGATCTGAAGAGTTCAGGCTTCTCATCCCTGCACCAGTCCTTCTCAAATCCCTCTCTAGTGTTCAAAACAGCTACTGAATGTTTACTTCATTTGTCAAAAAAAAAAAGACAATAAGTAGGAAGGCACTTGACCAGGTGGCAGAAAAAGAATTGGCGTTACCAAAAGAGGTCACATTTAAACAGATTAGTTGAAGTGTAGCTTTAATTGTAAAAATAGAAGGTAGCATTTCTTACAGCATAATGTATTGCTGTTTCTACAAGCAAGAAATATGCTGAAGTAGTCACAATTTTTACAAGAGTATTAAGGCTATTCTGCTAACCTAGTATTAGTTGTGTACCACTAGTAACTTTCTCCTTTTTTAGTGTTGTACTCTACCAAACCATGTGGTTACATACTGTATCTGGAATAATACTGTACATTTGTTCCATTTTGCCAGCTATCTCTGATATGCTCTCCAGATTTTAGTATTGTAAGTACGGATGTCTATGATATAAATCATTGCTAAAAATTTAAAGCCAGGGAGTTTGACATTTTCCCAGTAAAACC
The DNA here is from genome assembly GCF_023343835.1 of Lagopus muta. Classification (NCBI taxonomy): domain Eukaryota; kingdom Metazoa; phylum Chordata; class Aves; order Galliformes; family Phasianidae; genus Lagopus; species Lagopus muta. The sequence goes on from NC_064438.1 coordinate 26,699,595, forward strand.
ACAAATTTAATGTTAAGTACCTGTATTATTGAGAATGATCACTAAGAAGAAGAATCATTTCATATTCAAGCAAGTACTAAACTAAAGTTAAAAGATTTGGCCTGTAAAAAAAGTTTTAAAGGCATATTTCATTAATAACTACACTTATAGTGTCCTTACAATGGCACCTGAGACTAATGCAGAGAATCAGCAGCATAAACATTTGAAAAAATGAGAAAAAAGAAAAAAAAAAAAGAAGAAGAAAAAAAGGCTTCTTCCCCCTCTCCATATTATCTGAGTGGAATACCACCACAACCAACAGATTTTATAATTATCAAGTGTCTGAGCTTCACTGTACCATTTAATCACTTGCAAACACTATTCACTGCTTCACGTACTCCTCCACTGTGAACATTATCCTATAATTAAACAAGATGACAATGTCATAAGAACATGAATCTCACTTTGTGAAGCACAGTCTTTAAAAAAAAAAAAAAAAAGACAAAAAAAAATTCAATACACATCACCCAAACATACAAAGGTAGCAACATGACCAGGTGAGGTATTTAGAGAAAAAAATTGAGCATTTTCTGTCTTCCTCTGGCTCTTTTTGTCAGGGAGGTTAAAAAGGAAAAACAATGTTTGAAGTATGAAACACCCAAGACTGGCAAACTTGCAGCATTCAACCTGCCAGCTTAACAGGCTTTTTAAAAAATAAACAACTGATCTATTATATATGTTTAGTGTAGGCACAGCTCTGGATCTCTCTGAGGTTGACCAATGCAATATCTTCTCTCTCTAATTACTTAGGTTAAAGATACAGAAATGCAAGTGCTTCATCTTTGTTCACTTTGAATTCTGAGTATGCCATTACTTATTAATCCTCCTATATTTCTTTTATGCAGTGCTTTTGTTAATGATTCTATGCTATATTAGGAATGATAGCGCATGTGGAAAATGAAGACAGATATAAAAGAGTACTCTCAAAAATAGCTCAGAATTTCACAGAATTATTTATTTACTTGTTTACTGTGGTAAGCGACCTTCATAAAAGTACTCAAAGGCAATTTTTTAAACCTATAAATATACCCAACAATTCTCAGTATATAATAGAAATATATATTTTTAATTGGAGTTTTTATTACCCAAAACAGAACGCCTTGGACTGCGTCGCATCAGAACTCTATGCATTTAATAATTGTCAATATTTGGCTGACAGTTGCTGACATATCTGTTAAAAACAGAACATCTGATATAGAGAATAAACAACTAGGCAGCAAGCTGATCAGAAAGATGACCCCTAGATGGCATGTCAATTGCCTGTATTTTGGGAGGCATAGGACTTAACAGGCAATGCTATGAATACCAGTTCTGAAGACTGAGCAGTCATTTCTGCATCTTCAGCCTAAGCAGTAGCACAGAATTCAGCCAACCTGATATAATCTTCTGGTACACTGAATAAGCGTTACTCTACAAGATTTCAGTGAGGTCCCATCTGAAATACTGTTAATCAGTCACTCCTGTTCCAAGAAGACACATCCAGACTGGAAAAGGTGCAAATAAGGGATTTGATGATAATCAGAGCAGAAGTAGAGAACACACTTTTTCTACAGATTACAAGTTTCACTTGTTTAGCCCTGCAGACTGAAAGCCAAGAGAAGCCAGGACAGCTCTTACAGAAGCGGTTACACTGGAGAGGGAAGAAGCATGAGTATATCAAAGGATAATGACGGCAGAGGAGAACATGGGCGTAAACTTGCCTATTAAGAAGCTTAGCCTGGAAATGTGACAAGGTTTTGTAGGCCTAATCTTGAGATTGATTACTTTATGAGAAGAATTATACATGAGATGCAAAAGCAGAGCCTGGAGTCAGATGTCCCTATATTCTCACACTTTGCTGATTTTAAGTAGTTCCGATAAGGGCTTCCTTTTCTTCCCTCAAGCATGCAAGAAAGGGGTAGGCACTAATATTCAGGGCTCCTGCCTCCTCCAGCAGCCTCAGCTCACCCCACAGTCCTCACTACCACCTGAATTCCAGCTCCTCGGGAGCCAGAAGGGAGGTACAGCCTCAGAATGGAAGGGAGGGAGAGAGAAAGAAGTCATGAGAGAAGAAAAAAAAAAAAAAAAAAAACAACTAACAAACAAAAAGCAAAATACCACACAGTGGTGTCCAGGCTCTCTAGAAACAGACTGAGTTCCTCAATACCTCAGTTTGTTCAGATTAGAGCTCTGCTTTCTGGTGATAGTAACAGGATCTAAGAGAATGGCATGGAGTGTTAGGTGGGTGTTAGGAAAAGGTTCTTTGCCAGAGGGTGGTGGGTATGAAACAGACTCCCCAGGGCAGTGGGCATAGCCCCAAGCTGACAGAGTTCAATGAGTCTTTGGGCAACACTCTCAGACACAGTGTTTGGATTCAGGGTGGTGCTTTGTGGAGCCCAGAGTTGGACTCAATGACCCTTGAGAGTCCCTTCCAACTTGGGATATTCTGTCATTCTGTGAATATCTCGGAAAAACGTTCAGTATCTGTAAGCACACTACAAAGTCTGACCCACCACTGGGGAAGCTTACATCTTCACACTGAGCATTCAGTCTTCTTTCAGACTGAGTGCTGCAATCCGTTTTCCAAACTGTGCACATTTTCAAGTTGTTGGCTTTTGTTCCCAATCCCCCCCATACCTAAGAGTATAAAGAGCAATTAAGAAAAAAAGATCTGAAAATTTAGAGCAGAGTTCTGCAGCACAGGATGAACTCTGCATCACAGAGCTTGACTGAGAACACAGGTGACCTGGATCCTGCTTTCTTTTTCAAGTTAAACGTCATGGCTTGGACAATACAGTTTCATTAGCAGGGTAGCTATACAAAAAAATCAGGCAATTCACATCATTCCTCTGCATCCAAGACCAGTAAGCAAGGAGCACCAGGTGCTGCAATCAGAACATCATTTCACAGTGGTTATTTTTAACCTTCCAGTAGGGAACAAAAGCTGATCTCATTAAAAGACAAACAGGACTAGATGACTACTTGAACTAAAGGAAGAAGAAATTAAAGAAAAGAGAGAGTCTTAAGTGTTCCTGGTGAAGTATCTTCATTCTTCCTAGTCAGTGTCTGTGCATGGACACTGTTCAAACAAGCTAGATTTAATGGATTCCGCCCTAATGTCTTCACTTTTTTGCTCAGACCCAGGGGAGCTGGGACTGCTGAGTAATGGAGCTAAATCGCTCCTGCTGCTTATTAGCAAGCAGCTTAATAGACCCCAAAAGGAAAAGCACTTTCCAGCCATGATGAGGATCTTCACAGGTGGTACGCAAGAGTTAGCCATGCCAGTAGCAGTGCAGGGAAGAGTTGCTCTCTGCAGTTAAGCTGCCACAGGTAAAATATAAAAGCACAGACTATCAAATCCAGCAAAGACAGGGACAGATGCACAGGGGGGTATAAAGAGCAGTCCTTCAGACACCTTGAGGCCAGATAAATACAAGTTTGGGGATGTATTCCACCCAGGAGCTGAAGTTTTCTCTATATAGATTTACATATCTGTATATTTCCTCAAAACCACGTATCATTGGGATATCATTACTAAAGCTCAATTTGGGGATTTTGCACCTTAAGTATATGCTACAGTCAAGTTTCTGAATAGAAAAGCTTACCAAATACAGATTCATAACCAAAATCTTCCTCGGCCCTTTACATAAGCCCCAAACCAATGAGCCACGTTGATCCGTTCTTCAGGAACCTATTCACCGCCTCCAGTTCCCAGAGAGGTGCTCAGGAAGATGCACCCAGCAAGTGATCCAATAGGATGGAGAGCTGTGCTCGGGAAGCTCTGTAGCGAAGGCAGTTTGTCACCATGTGTCAGTGAGAGAGCAGCTGTGACTCATTTCACAGTCTACTAAACATGAAATGAGTTTGTTTCCATCTGCGACAAACCCTGCTACCACTTGTGATGCATGTTAGGAGGTGTGGCTATCATGCCTTCTAATATCATGGAAAATTCAAAATTAAGCAGAAGATTAAGTGACTTCTTAGGTTCCTCCTGCATAAGGCAGTGCCAGAGTCTCAAATCCCACTAAACTGAAGTTAAGGCTCAGTTCGCCCTGTGCAGAGGTCCAGGTTCTGGTCCTCATTCATCAAGAGTTCCATTCATCGCCTTTCTGCCTCATAGAGCCATTGCAGCACCAAACTCCATGACAGTGAAAGCTGCCTGAACCTGTATCAGCATTCCATGGCCGGTGAGACATCCACACAAGTCCAACCAGCAAGCCCCCACAAGTCCAACCTGCCATTTCAGAGTGAAAACGGAATGATATGCAGAAGTAATGAACACACATTGCATTTCAGCATGAAATGGTATCACAAAATGAAATATTTTGACAGTCAAACATCTGGCTTCATTAACACTGGCACCTTTCTTGTGTCATATGCAATTATTATGTCATTTCATGTTGTAACAGTCAAAACAGGCTTATGTTAGGACACAAACAGGTAAGAGGCTGAATAAAACACCGTAGTACCACTATTTCAAGAGAACCAAACAATTCAGCTTCACAGAATTGAACAGGAAAAAAAAACACCCTACAATTTCCAGAACAGTGCAAATTTCCAGTACAGTGCAAATTTCAGTTTCTAGCTAATTCAAACTATCAAATCTTGGCAAATCAGTACATTTCCTATTTTCTCAAGAGTACTCTGTCAATAGCAAATACAGATACCTTTAATAAAGATATGAAGTCTCAACAGAAATTCTCAGCAAGGATTCAGAGTTGGGTGCATTTGTGCTATCAGCATCACTAGCATCATACTTAGTTTATTCACATTGCAATACAAAAGTACTGAGATTAAAGAAAGTAGTTGGAAAACTTCTCCTCCATACCAGTACATTTAATGAGCATCAGTGACAAATACACACTCTATTTTTCCCTCCGCTTTCTGATCAAATGCCAAAGGTGTGACAGATGCAAGACAGCTGTAGGAGCTCCCAAACTGAGACGGAGTTCTACCACAATCTACCTCAAAGTGGTATCCAAACACTGCCTCAGCAGCCTAACATCTTATTCCCCAGCATAAGCATAGCAAAGGCACAGAGCCAGAAGCTGCTGTTGCAGACAACAATAACATCTTTGCAAATTTAATTCAGAAAAAGCAATTTTCCAGTGTGGGACTGGAAGTCACAGGCTCCTGAAGTTTAATTGCAAGCTAAAAACGGTGCTCTGATCATCCTCAGGTATATCGCTCTCTTACATCTCTATCTTCATATTTCTCACAATTTCATCCTAGCATATAGTTTAAAAGTAGCCACAAAGTGAAATGTCATACAAAATCCAAATATTTTTGCCATAATGAGCATTATTGTTTTGTGGGTTTTTTTGTAGTTTTTTTTTTTTTTTTTTTTTTTTTTTTTTTTTTGTACAGCACTTGTTTCTAAGGATTCAGAAGAGCTGCATGCTATGGAGCGTTACAAAAAGAAATTTTTAAAGTGAACAAAATACAGGAGTCAAACATTGGGAAAGTTTTTACATATTTAAGAAAATTAGGCAGTGTTTACAGTGAGGAGAAACAAAAGCCCATGAAACCCATCTACTTTTTTCCCCACTTAAGCAGGCCAGAGTCTGCTTAAGTGACAGTGATGAAGAACACCTTTAAATTTTTGGCATTTTACTGGGAACATTTTAACTCTGAAACTTGTGAGATACAGAGGCAAATTAAAACACCGTTGAAGTTTGAATAATTGGAAGCAGAGGTGGAGATGCTGCGTTTGGGAACAAGGGTCTTTCCGCAGGGAAATTCTGCTATAACTTGGTCTGTTTCAGAGGCCAAACATTTTTCTCTGGAGAAATTATTTTTATAAGCCACCAATGATTCATCCTTGGCAGAGTGATTCAACTTTAGCTGGCAAAGCTGAACTCTAGCAAGAGGAGGAAAATCACCCTAGTCCTTCTGTTGTTTTGATGACAGAACCAAGTAACTTCTTGTTAGTGAGTCCCCTCTAGAGTATCACTGGATTCAAGGTAGGCTATGAATACAATTTACCAAGGACAGACACAATAACACTGGCAATAAGAAGCTGATTAAGGGGAGTAGCTATTGTCATTAGACAGGTATTCCTACCGCTAGGATTTTCTGCAGCACAAAGCTCCTACTCGCACTCCACAGGGGTAATTAGCTTCTGGAAACAAAGCATGCTTGAATGGGAGACTTCTTGGAAAGATGCAGTTTTTACAAGTCAGTTAAAAGCTGAAGGTATTATGTGTGCAAAAAGGCTTAGAAAGACTGTGTCATTTTGCCAGCGGGATGCCTAGTAGCAAACATTTGCTGTAAAAGTCATTACCTGAGTCAGTCTTTCATTAGCTGTGTCGCCACTCCAGAGATATGAGATGAGCCAGTACAGTTGCAGCAGACATTTAGCAAACGCACAATACAGAAATTAACACATACCTCAGTCACACAACTAGGTGTGTTCTGATTTTGCAAAAAATTGTTAAAAGAGATGTGAGGGCATGGTAATCGCCTCATTTTTCTTCAACCACATTTATTAAATACAGGAAAGATCCTTTGCAGAGGACTAGAAGCACTAAAGGCAGCACATCAAAGATAACTCTCACTGTTTACCCCTGTGTATCACACTGCATATTTACCATTTGGTACAGTAAGATCCGTGTTTCTCTAAGTAAGAATTCATCAACACTAATATAAATTGGCAGAAAGAAGCCAGAAAACGTGAGTCTTATAAATAAGCTCTATAAGCAATGTCAAAATTACAGTCTCTTTTTTTCTTTCATCCAGCTTCCATTCCAAAACACATTCATCACAATTCAGCAATACAGTAATGCTCGCGACCCACACAGGTGAAATTTAAAAGCTGCTATCTTCAACCAGAAGATGCATGCACTGATATCACCACAGCCTTCCTAAGCTCAGAGCCACACCTGCCATTCCCTAAGGGCTGGGGACAGAGCTGTGCGATTAGCCTGACGAGCCCTTTTCATGGCGAGTTTGACACTGCCCAAATTCATCAGGATATCCACATGCCCACTGTGCAGCACCTAACACAAATACCTCATCTGCATATTGTCCAGCTCCATCTGGTGGATAATGCCCAAGGGTTCCAGACAAACATCTAGAATCCAAGCTTCTGCTCTAAGAAAGATCTTTTGGAGGAATTTAGACATCCATCGCCTTTTCTACCTCTGCAGGACAAAGACTGAGTTAAGGATTACAGTCTTTTCCTTTTCTCAGGAAGAAATGCCTATTCATCTCTACCATACCATGAAGCAATGAATGGAAGCTCATCCAAATGATCACCTCAGTGCAGACACTGATTAATTCCTGAACAGCTCTGCCAAATGAAAGTACCAAAGGGATCTGGCCTCAAAGACTGTTACATATTTTTATCTTTTCTCTTGAACCTCTACTTTTTCTTACCACTTTCATTTCCATTTTTAAGGGCAACAACAACAAAACAAACAAACAAAAACAGAAAAACACATTTAAATATGAACTTGAAATTTCATTTCATTGTGTTTTACTTTTTGCTGGAAATGAAATTACTTCTTTCACTAACGCTGACTGAATAATTATCAGCATAGATTCATTCCAACATACTGTCAATTATTTTTTTTAAAGCAACACATCATTGATTTAAACAAAAAATAAAGAAGGAAAAAAAAATCTTCTACCCTTGCTGCATTTAGCACAGCAATCAAAACCACTTTAAAGCCTCTGTGAAAGCATCCTTTAGGACAGCAAAGATCAAGTCATTATGAAGCCTAAATATAGCTTTCTATATATAAAAAATTAAACAACTATTATATACAATTATCAGTAGCACATATTTTCTTACAAATCAATACTTACTTTGAACTCTCAAAATTTCTGTTGAATTGTATAGTTAATGGGAAAGTTTCTGTTAAGTGGATAATTTAATCCGTGTCAGGACAGCTGGAAGGAGCATCTTTTGGATGGTTAGAAAATTCAGACTATTGAAACAGAGCCAAATGTGTGCCACACGTAGCAAACATTGCTGAGAAGAATAAGCACTTGCCATTTATTAGCCCACACACCCCATTTACTCTCAGCTCAATTGAAACCACACACTTATTATGCAATAGCTGTTCTTTAGCACCTACATTTCAGCTAGTTTCAAATGTATTTATAGAGGTTCAGTCTTAGGCAAATATTATACTACAAGCTGTTAGTTGATGTGTGTTTCTTTATAATTTCTTCCTGCATGTAAAGGACAGCTCAAACAAGAGAATGCGCAGGATGCACCCACAGGCTGATTCAGGCTGAACAGTGAGGTGGCTTTTGGTCTTCCTAGAGAAAGAGAATGGTTTGTGAGCACAACAGGCCCCCAGTCAACTGATGGGGGTATTTATTCCTGTCTATTTCATGTCTTACATAGCACTACATATGCCTCAGTTTCACAAAATGAATAGAGGGGTTTCAGGGTGCATAATGGGAGAACTGAGTGCTTTCATGCTAGTTTGACAAATGATGCTCACACAAAGTTGCAGTTCAGTGATAGCAACCTGCCTGTTGCTTGCCAGGTGTACGAATGATGGGAAAGCAAAGACAGAAAACATCCCCATGCCGACAGAGATCTGGATGGGATTACCGTGCATCATGCTTGCAGAGCAGAAACAAGAACAGCCCTGGGCTACTGGAGTTCCAATGAATATCCATCTTTTCTAATCAAAAAGCTGCGCAGCCATTCACTGCCTCTAAGTGCTAAATGTCTACATTCTCTCTCCCTCATGAAGGGCGGCAGAAAAGCCAGAATTCCCAGCCTACCTCCAGACGGCCTCCATGGTAGAGAAAGCAACCACACACAGCTGGAGACCACCCCCAACACTTTAATCTGGCCAGGGTCAAAGTCCATGCTGAATTGGAGCTAGATTAGCATACACCAAACTGAGAAGGTTTAGAACTTTTCCAACCCCTTGCCTGGTAATTGATTTCTCAGCCTACAAGGGGCTGAACTGTGTGAGAAGATGCTCAAAGCCCTGCACTCTTGGCTCCATCTCAGCAGAGATCTAGCTGTTGATGAACAACAGGTTTCCACAGTCCCATCATGGGACTCCAGGATGGCAGCCTGAACACAAATGAAAGACAACAAAAACAGACTCCTAAGCGAGTTTGCATCATAACTCTTCAAGAAGCTTCTTTCACTAAGGGTTTAAAAATCAATAGAGCAGAGCTCTTGCTGTAATTATCATTGATAGGTCATGACAGAAGTACAGGCTGCAATGGGGAGAGAGGCAAGAGGCCAAATTTATTTTTGACATAAGCAAAGAGGTCACACAGAGGACAGTAACAACCATAGCCTCTTCTTACCTGTCTGAATCCTACTCGTAAAGACCAAAGGTCATCACTGCTAACCCCTCAGAGGGGGCCATGGTGAGATTTAGGAAGCTAAGTTCTTTTATAAAGATGAAGAAAATGTAAAAGGCACCATTTACTCACCTGGAGACATAACTACTCTGTGAAATAATAGTCGCACCCTAAATGAGATGTTTTCAAATAATCCCAAAGTTTTCTGATGTTCTTGCCTATGCTCCACTTTCTGATACAACTAAATTACATTGAGGATGGTCTCCACTTATGCAACCACCCCTCTCCTTTGTCAGAGGGGCAAGCAATCTCTGTAGCCACCACCCCAGCTGTCAGTCAGACAGTGCCAGACATCTTCATTTCCTTTTACTTCAGTAGACATCTTCAAGCAGCATTGCCTCGCAGTCCATAAGCTGTATTAGTGCTGCTACTGTAGCACAACACCTCTCTACATAGGCTGGCATAAAATTAACTGCCTGTATAGCAGTTTACAAACCTTACAGCACATCCCTTTGTAACACAGCAAGCAAGAACAGCAGAATATTGCAGCATCAGTCTTCAATGTCACACAGCTTCTCCATCACCACAGGGACATAAAATTAAATGACTATCTGAAAGACGAAATAAAACACTAATTTGTCTGACAGTTTCGTGAAGCTACTAGAGAAATAACTGCTGCAGTCAGCCTTCTAAAATCAGGACAGTACAACTTGCCAAGGGTTAACCTGCTCACACACTGCAGCCTGAGCCTTTCTCTTGCTTAAGGACTGTTTAATTATGTATACCAATGCAATAACTCCAGCAGGAAAGATTAAAACAGACTCTCACAGCCTAACATGAGGGTATTTGACCAGGAGCCTGCAAGGCTGTGAACCAACATCTTCCATTTTCATGTGGGTATCTTAAGACCTGGGGTGGGAATTTCATCACTTCCTGAGAAAAATCAGAAAACTCTAAAGTCTCAGTTAAACTTTGAAAACAGATTTAATATGAAACATATCTGTTCCTAATTGTCTCATAAAGTGTTTTGAAAGTGCTCCGGTGCTTCTGAAGTAGCAAAGAGAGCATGCAAAGTGTACACAGAGTGATATTTTTCACTTGCTCAGAAACAATGAAGACCCCTAGCTTAAAACTGATTTTCATTGGGGAATAAAAGTCCTCAGAGCCCTTAGTCTAGGGTGCTTCATGGCACCCCTCATCAGCGGCAGTTTGTCCTCAGCACAGTCACTGCCTAAACAATCATGCCTTTGAATGTGAGGTTCTCTGCTGCAGACACTAAAATGATTATTAGACTGCTTCCTTTAAGCAGACAAAATTAGTTAAAGCAAAATATTAAGGTTTCTAAGAATTAACAGAAACAAAAAAGAAGTGATGTCACGGTGCAATGTGATAATGAGGAAAAATCAACGCTATAGTGAAAGAAAAACAGGTGCATTAAAAAGTTGATTTTCCTATATCCCTTTTACCACCTACCAGCAAAAATGTCACAAGATGAAGTCACCCTTTTTTCCATCCTTCCTCCCCATCACATTAAATTGCACAGAGGAAGCAGCTACTATTTTATTTCATGAGCCCTCTGGAAAAGTGTGATAGATTTCTCAAGCAACAGGAACTCTTCAAGTCTCTTTCATATCTTTTATCTCCCAAACGTATGCCTTAAGGGAGCCCCCTCTCCCCCTTTTTAAGCCCAAGTACTTTTTTAAAAATCATGAAGATAGGGCTGCCAAACAGCAGATCCCAGAAGCCCAGGGTTTAACAACATGAAGCTCTTCGGCAAAGCGTAAGAACTTCCCTATTCCTATTTTCTGTGACTTCAGGTAACACTGGTAGAGGCAGAAGACACACACCATGAAGCTTGGAGTGACCTTCACTGGGCTGCACTGACCTGTAACAAGAGCTGCATTTTCCAAATTCTGCTCACTGCAGGGATTCTATTAAAAATTAAAGCAAAAATATAAAATGCTGCACAAGAACAAGTGTAAAGATTATGGGAATGGAGCGCACGTGGACATTTACTGTAACTTTTTAATAATCATTATTTAAACTCTGAAAAACAAGCTACCAGCAGAGCAACAAAATGCTTTCATGGGTTCTCCATACTGCACTACAGCTGCACCCCACTCTGCTTTCAGAGCCACACTTAGGGCATCCAGCAGCAGCACAGAGCTGCTATCTCCCAAACACACTCATTTCCACTGCAGTTTTCTTCCAAACACCCAAGAAGTGTAGGTTGCCAACACCTACGCTTAATGTCAGAGGATGGTAACACTCTGGAACAGATTGCCCAAGGAGGTTGTGGATGCCCCATCCCTGGGGGCATTCAATGCCAGGCTGGATGTGGTTCTGGGCAGCCTGGTCTGCTGGTTGGTGACCCTGCACATAGCAAGGGGTTGAAACTAGGTGATCTTTGAGGTCCTTTTCAACCCAGGCCATTCTATGATTCATTATATGATTATAGAACAAACAAACAAAAAATGAAGTAATCAGAGCAATACACATAAAAAACTATCGGAATTACAGCTGGGCTCCATTAGAGGCTCACCATAAACTAGAAACAACACCAGATCACACCTCACCTGCAGGTACTCAGTCTCACCTTAGCTGAAAGCTGCTGCTGCCCATGGGAAGTTCAAGTGGCAGAGCACAGCCACGCTCACACAGACTTACAAACAGGTTCTCATGGCCCGTGATAACCACACCTAATCCCCATCTAGAGAACAGTCAGAGAGTTCTGGGAAACAAATTTCCTGCCAAGTTACCCCTGCCCTGAGAAATCAGACAGTGCAGAGAAAGCCCTGCCAAGCCTGGCCAGTGCCACAGTTGGCCAAATGCCACACATCAGGGATTTAGAAGTGCTATCTGCTACAGTCCAAAAAATAAGCATGCCCATTATTCTGAGTACAACACACTTCTGGATGCATTATTAAATGCCAGTAAGTCCATTTTTCTCTGATATAGAAGTCAAAAATGCACTTTAGTGTTGCTACCTAAGAACATAACTGTTTCCTGCAATACAAATCCACTTCTACACTTGTTTCATCTCTTTTTGTATTCAGATTTGTATCTGAGAATTCAAAAGGTCAGCTCTGGAAGGTACTGATAAGTCACTGCTCACTCTTACTCCTGCTCACGTCATAGCATGCCTGAGCATTCCTTTCTAAGGGCCTGGCTCTCACAGTGATGAGTGCTGTGGTGACTCAGTAAAAGAGCAAACAGTGAGATGAATGAACACATTAAAAAACCCAATAGCAAATATAATATCTCACTGCATTTTACATTTACTCCAAGGGTTAGGGAGACAAAAAGAGAACAGGTGAAATCACCTCCTGAAGATGTCTCAGCTGTCAGCAGCATAGCCACGAATAATAACAAGTTAAGCCTACTGACTCCTTCCAGCTCTCATTTCCAGCAACCATGCCTGAGCATAATAAGCACTGCTGTGAGCTCTCCTCTTCGTCCCTCTATTTGGAGCTGTCAGTAAACCCAACCAACCTGAAGAGTTCAAGCTAAAGGATGACTATGCCGAGAGTAAAGTGCACAAATGCAGCAGGCTCATCCTTTCATAGAAGAGCACTTAAGTGGCTCAGCTCACAAAGGATGGCTCCAGAAATAATGCATTTCACAACTTTTGGAAAACGATGTGAACATAAACAAGGAAGAAAATAAATGGGAAACTGAAATGTTTTGGCTAACATCTTGTGTTTTTTTGAAACAAATCTCCTCTTATAAAAAGTCTTTCAGAGTGAGAAAGCCCTAACAATCTCAAGTCTTTTCACTGCATAGGCTTACAGGACAAAAGATCAAAACCGTGAAAGGCATATTTCTGTAAGCTTAGGCTGGTGTCAGTTGCATCTGTCAGTGCATCCACTTGTAGCCACGCCACTTCTGAAGTCCTTCACACCAAACCCTAGAGAGTACGAAGCCAAAAGAACCCCAGCCCCTCGCAGTATGGCCACTTCCTACAAAAGTGTATGTCCTGTCACACCTCTGGTGATGAGCAACAGTCAAAAGAATCTTAAAAGCAGGTAGAACTGAATCAATCTCCACAGAAGGTCACCACAGCTAGACAAGGACAAAGCAGAGAAAAGACGAATTCAGTGTGGGTTATCTGGTCCTGCAGTATCACAGATGTTTTGTTCCACCTGAAAGAATGGTGGAATGAACGCTTCATCACCATGTACCGCTATTAGCCAGTATTGAACACAGACAAGTACGAAAATGCCTTGAGGTCTGATAATATTGCACCCTTATCAGAAGTGCTCCTAACACCTCACTTCTTGTGAGTAGCCAAAGCTCTGCGATATTTTTAAAGTTGGTGTAATTGTTATCATTGCAAGAGCACTCCAGCTCCTGGGCAAGCACAAGAAGAAGCAGCAAGTTTTTATCTAAAGTTTGGAACTCAAATATTAGATTGCAGACAGTGAGCATGGCAAAATGCTTACATGCATTGCTCTCAAACATTTGTGGTACTTGCAAGATGCTTTGTTTACTCATTTGCAATATATGATAAGATGGCAAATTGAGAAACTCCAGTTTTATTTTAGTCCATCTTCTCAATTCTTCCATCAATATAGGTAGGTCTAAACCACATTATATGTTCAGATCTCCACCAAGAACCACTCATCATTGCTCTCATTCTCTCTCACACAGCACCATAAATACAATCACCTTAGCATAGAATTTTCCCCAGCACTGAAGGAAGTACTTTGCCATAGGCACCATTCTGCTTCTTCTAACATAACTTGAATTTGCACCCAGTAAAAGTAAAGCAAGTAAAAGCAACAAATGGAATTTAAGCACGTCGACACTGTGAAGTCTTAGCCCACTTGGTTGCCATTCTCCTTGGGTTTCTGGAAGAGCTTCCACATAGATGTACCATGTTGACTGAAGATTAGATCTATCATATCTATTCTTTCATTGTTATTATTAGTTTTAATATTGTGAAGTCAGAGTTAGACACTGTCTGGAAGGGACAGGGGCATAAATTCAGCACTGCTCATATACAGTGACTTGTAACAAGATTGAGTTATATATATAAAATTAAAACATTTTAAAATATTTTTTTTCCCCATCTTCATGGCTAAGATGACAATCTACAGAAAACACAAACCACACTAGGAACACTGCATTAGAATGAACGTGCAGCAACAATCCCACGCCAGTGATAACCATCAATGACACAATTCATCCTGACAAAGCACTGAAACCTACATAGACTTTATGTGCTTCCAGCCCTTCACCACTGCTTTGGTGAGCATAACACAGACAGCCCAATGACCAGTTGGCTCTGAAATGTGTCCCCAGGCCAGAAGCAGCACTGCCCTTGAGCATCCACCAGAGAAATCCAGCTTTCTTTTGCAAACACAATAAAATTGCAGCTGAATAGGAAAGAAAAGCATGCAAAGAGCATGGTACATGGTGTTGCAATTGGCAGCACAGTGGGTTTGTTCCGACTAACCAACTTGATACTAATTTCATTACAGATTTCCAATATGCCTGTAACAGAATTTCCCCATCTGCTGCACCTGAGTGCTACTGCTCCCTGCTCCAGACTGATGCAAAATAAAAACGGCACTGTTCGCAGCAAGGAAGGATCAAACTACTGCATTTTAGATACGCATTCCTTACTTCTAACAAAACCCTATTCAAACACTTCAGCAGAGATCAAATTCTAAATAAAATACACCAGATTTTTCATTTCTAAACACTACCTTATGATAGAAATTTCTTTTTAATTCCTGCATTTCTGCTGTATCAATAATAGTGCCGGTTATAATTGCAATTTAAAAAACCATAAAATAACATTAATCCTAATAAAAATATAAAACAACCAATGCTAAAATGTGAAATGAAATATTCTGGTGTTGTTAAAAGAGGTATCTTGACACTTTAAAACAAAATTTTCTGGAGAATCAGCATGAAAGGAAACAAATTCTCAAGCCTCTTCTCTATGAGAAATATAATTGCAATCTCTCTGGCCTTCATGGGACAGCCAGCAACCTTCAGGTGTCCCCACAGAGAAACACATCAGTACATCTGCCACCAAGGAAGGCAGAAAACAAAACTGATCTTCCATTTTTAAATACGTTCAATAAATGAACATCAGATTAATATGAAATGCTTTAAGTCTATAAACAATAAGATGTTCTACTACTCAAAATAACAAAAATTAGTGGAAGTGTCACACCAATAAGAGGTAAGGAGAGCTTTCAAGCAAAACATTCCTGGCTGCCTTGAAGTCAATATGTTTTTATCCAGAGTAAATTAACCAGAGTGTCAGAACTGAGAAGAACAAAGAACGTGTTGGATTGAAAGGCTCAAGGGTGGTTGATTCAATTTGTAGCTGCTGAATTCTTCTTTTAAATAAAGTTGCCCAGGTTTAAGGAACTGTACTCAGTGGCAAATTGGGATTCATAAAAGTGTTTGAGCACCAGGTTAACATCAACAATGTCATTAACAACATTTGAATAGTATGATTTCTGTAAACAGAACACTTCATTAAAACATTTCCAACAAAAAGCGCTTCACATTTTTATAGGCATGTCTGAAAAAAATGTTTCTTGAGCTCAGTCTTATTCATGAAATGAGACAAAAAAATGGCTTTGATGGTTCAGCTGAAATATTTTTTTTTTTTTTTTTTTAAATAAATGACTGAGCAGGACAAAGGAAAAGAGAAAATGCCTTCAAACACCAAACTGTTCTCCTTAGAGATCAAATGGAGGGATGGAAAGACAGCATTCAAAGAGAACTGATGGTCTGAATTATGAGCCCAGTGCTTCAGATGCTTGTGGACAGAGGAGTCCAAAGCACTAACATCAAATAGCAGGCACAGCACACTGCAGTAAGCAGACATAATGAGGTATGAATAATATCTACTCTGTAGGTAATACAACACCTCAAATATTTGAGAGTCTGTACAATACAGAGGAGGAAGCAAACAGGAGCAATACTTTATCCCTTTTGAAGTAGGAGGAAAAATAGCTCCTCACAGTGACCTTAGCACATATTCAACATTAATTGCAAGCAACAGTACATCATTCATGAAGTGACTACAAGAAACTGCAAAGCAACATCCAGTTCCTCTGAAGTGTATTGTCACAAAGAGGAAAACTGTGTGGTTCTAAATGAATGCTAAATAAAAAAAAAGCCCTGAAAAAATGACAAATTCTGTCTAAGATAAAAATCTGCACATTTCAGGTGTGCAGGAAGTTATGGCTCTTACACTGCTCTTCTGTACAGTGCAAGGAATGAAAGAATTACTTTCCATCCCAACCCACAGTTTGGCATCCTGTCGAAGGCAAATAGTGGATAAAAATATCTTTTCAGGAAATTACAGGCATCCCATACAGCAACACAAATAAGCCAAGAAACATGCTGTATTGCATGTATATGTAATATATATATATGAATACATATAGCCTAGTTGTACTTCGAGATAATATACACATCAGAGATCTTCATAGAATCATAGAATTGTTTGAGTTGGAAGGGACTCTTAAAGGCCATCTGGTCCAACTGCCCTGCAATGAGCAGGCATACCCACAGCTGAGTGCTCAGAGCCCATACAGCCTGACCTTGAGTGACTCCAAGGATGGAGCATCCACCAAATCTCTGATCAAAGATGGAACTGTTGTCATACTTGCCAAGCTCACTCATACACAGGTGAAGTGCAGACAGGAAAATATCTGGGCAGATGGCAGCTCTGCAAAACGTTCTTCAGAAATCCACTAACATGTAAAATGACTTCTGAATAAAACAAACAGTGTTAATCAAAAACATCCAAGACCAAATCTTGCTTACACAGATTTCACAGGAAAGTTAGTCTACATTTGGAGCATAAGTAAATTATTCAGCTTATTAAGCATGACTACCCCAACATCCTGAGGTTACCCAGAGGCCACTGGACACCAGCAGTACAACTTTGGAGTTATGAAGAAACCACCAGTTTCCTCTCTCTGAATTAGAGACAGCTTTGCATCAGATGCAGCCACTCAAGGATGATCCACAAGGACTGCCCAGCAGCCAGCTTCCCTCAACCCAGAATCCAGCCAAGGGCCTGGAGGGCCTAACAGAGAGCATCACACTTCTGCAGCAGATCTGCTCCTGTGCCTGGGAGCAGCCTGTCCTCACTCTGATCTCCAGAAAAAAACCTGTTTTTCAGGTAAGTATGGTGCTCCCCATAAATAGAAGTCACACACACAACAACAACAACAACAACAACAACAACAACAAAACAACAACAACAACAACAAAAACACTAATAAAAATTTGCTAATAACAGCATATATGTAAGACATTTCTTGCCAAAATTATCTGAAATACAACATTTTTCTTTTGGTAATTAAGATGCCTCTTCAGAAGAGGGGTGTAGCAACAGATGAGTAAAGCCACTGCCAATGAATGACACCCTGGTGCTGATTGCTGAGATTAGTGTACTGCAAACAAAAAACAAACAAAAAAAAAACCAAAAAATATTTAGATTGTCAAACAATTTTACATGTGGAAAACTTCTACTTCAAGATCATTTTCTTCCTATGTTATGTACTAGAAAGAAGTTCAAGAACAGTTTAAGAATTCTTCTACCAAGGAAAAAGTCCAGAAAACCAATTCTCAAATGTCCACGCATTAGCATGCAACAAGATTGCCAACATAACTTCTCTGCCTAAAATAGGTTAATCTAGTTTGCAAGTGGATTATGTGAAGCTATAGAAAGGGAACTTGTTCTCCAGGTTGAGCAAAATCATAGAAGAGCTTCTGCACTTAAAATTTTCAGCACTCAGATTTCTTACTATCTCCGCTACACCTTCACTATGAAGCCCTCTGTTTTTTTGTTTTTTATTTGTTTGGTTTTTTATCAACCTTAATTTTGTAAAGAATTAAAAGGTTTTCCTTGGAACTATTCTCTCAGAATTGAGAGAAAGCTAATGGAAACATTTCTGGTGTAAACAGTGGGCTGTACAGCATTCTACACACACCTCTGCTTGCCACTATTTTACATTTCAAACTGAGATCAGGGCTCACAGAATCATAGGGTTGAAAGGCATCTCTGGAGATCATCTAGTCCAACTCCCTGCTAAACCAGGCTCCCTACAGTAGTAGGTGACCCAAAAAAGCAGATTCCAACTCTGCTTTGCAAAAGTTGAGGCCAGAATTTAGTTTTTCTGATCTGTATGCGTGCACTGGAGTCTTACCATCCTAAGAAACATGAGCGCAACTCCCTTCTCTCTGCTGTTTAAACTGGCAAGCAGATTCCTTATCAAATGTATCTGCACAGACAGCCCCATGCTATTGCAACCCAAGGCACTGACCAAACAGTGCGGATCCTGAGAAACACTCATTTATGTGCCACTCTCCATGGGCCAAACACTAAGAGAATACACACACAACAACAGCAAAGAGGACCTTTTCAAATGTGCAAGTAGCACGAAGATTAGACACTGCACCAAGCCACAGCTCTGGAACTTCTTCAGACTCCTCGTGTTTATGCCTTATTTCCACAACAAGAATTTTAATTATGGGAAGTTAATCACATCCTGAAGGCATTACAAGGCAGCCAGCAGTGGTGAATGCCTCCAATCCCTCTGGAGTATAATTATTCCACAACCACTATACTTTAGGGTTACCTGATTGCCATTACTGAAAATTTTATTCTCTCCCTTTCTCAACCCAGATCTTTTAAAATTAAATACATCTCTGACCTATTTTATACAATCCCCATTCTTTCCCTGTAAGTCCAGTGTAAGACTTTGCTCTTTTCAAACTTCATAGCACACCCAGCACAGTGCAGACTACTAGAGGCACTAATTCCAAAGGCAGCACACTTGTTTTGAACAGAGCTTTATTCGTTACTCGATTCAGGAAGGATTATGATAATCAGCTTCACAATGAATAGTTTCCAGAAGACTTGATGGTGGCAGTGAAAACATCTGGTTTCTTACGGCATACTACCTTTCTGTTGGGATGGCATTTTTGATGTTATGACTTGTTCCCCTCAAGCTGCTATGGTATAGTAAGATTAAGCTAGACAGATCAACATGGGGTTTTGTTTGTTTTAATTATGAAGTCCTCTGTGCTCTGTTCATCTCCAACCTCAAAATCCTGAGGGAAGAATCACAAATAAACCTGTAAGCAAAAGAACTCTCACAGAGAATAGCCCTTATTTTCAGAGACTTGCAGCTTCAAATGAAAATGATCAGATAGATTGGGAGCACAATTTTCAAAAATACAAGAGAAAGAAACCCTCCTTTCCTCAGCCAGTCCTCAGGCAAAATGGTTTCCCACATCACACACAAAAGCCTTTTTATGGGAACAACCATGCCAAACTTGGGACTTTCAGAGCAGGGCACTGCTGACACCTTTTCTAAATCTTTTCATTACTTGTCTATAGATTTTTGCCAGAGCTGCATAAAGCAAAAAACTGCAACTGCACAGTTCCCATGTCCACAGAGTAGGGAAACAACCAGACTTACGCTTAGCAGGCTTGACATCAGAGAGCACTTAGACTCCAGAAAGGGAGAATGAAGCACATGACAGAAATTTTGGAATATGCTAAAAATATCATTCTTCCTCTTAAAGTTTAAATATTTCAGAAATTGATAATATTTCAGTCTTTTTCCTCCCTGATGTACAGGCCTGAAGTTCTTACGTATTTCTTCTTCACAGAATTTCAACAGGAGACAAAGGCAAAGAATTTGTAATGAAAGTAAAGTAGTAAGCTAAAAGGGGAAATAGTGCACTTCTGAGTCTACTTGCTCAGCAAGAACCTGGACAAAACACAGCTGAACTTTGACTGAAGCAATCAAAATAATCAATATAATTGTAAAAAACCATTAAATGTTAAGCACCTTAGCCAAATCTTATGGTAGCCAGCATACCCATCACTTGATATTGCATTCCAATGTTTCTGTTTAAAGCACAGTTTTGGAGTGAGACTCTAAACGAAAGCTTTCCCTTACATGATTCAGCAACTGACATTTTAAACTCTACTGTCCAAACAGCTGACAACAGACTCCAGCTAGCACTGCCATGCCAAGTAGCTACAGCACACTGATTTATCCAGTGCATTTTATGTGATATACCAAATGAATGGTTGCAAATTCTTTTTTTATTTGAATTTATCAATTTGAACACAGTTAATTGAAGGCTAAGGAGCTCTAAGTATTTAGAACCTTAAGAGTTCTGATTTACGAAACTGACACTCAACAGTTTCCCTCCTAACCAAATTGAGGCATCAAATCATTTGGAATCTGTAGAGGATAACTAAGCAAAATCTTAGGGTTCCAGACTTTTAGAGTGGTGTTTTAAAATTCTGGCTATTGGACAAAGCTTCCAGAACATCTCCACTCTACTGCTGGTTTGAGTTGCCATCCAAAGTGTTCAGAGTAAGCACTGAAGCTCAGACGCCAAGATCCCTAAAAAGAACTGAAGCAGGATGAGAAGGAAACTTGCAGGAAAGGTTATTTGCCTGCACTGATTCTCCTGAGATAAACTCAGAATCATTAGATAGAAGCAAATAATAATTAAAAAAAAAAAAAAACACATTCTGTGCATAATTCTTTTTTTTCTTTAAGGTATCAGATAGTAAATCTCTTATAGATATCCTAGAAGAGGATTTCAGATAAACTAGGACAATAGAAGCAAAGACGACATTGTTTCAAAACTAATGAACAGATCTATGCAACGTGTACTATGAAGCAGAAATTATTAGTGAGCTACGTTAAAGTCTGGAAAGGAATCTATTCATCCCTTTTAAATTGTCCTTCCATTCTCTGTTCTCCCTCCCACTCTCTAGAAGCAATTCCACAAGCATTAAAATGAAATAGTGATCGTCCTGGTAACAGAAACATTTCCTTGTAAGATTAATTACAGAAACACAGGGAAGTGCTCAAGTTCACTGACTCACGTCCATAACAAAGTAAGGTTAATGCTGTATCATGTATTGACTAAAACACAATGAGAAGGGTGCAGTTTTAGCCAATTAAACATCAGCTCGATATTCCAGGAGAACAGCAGCACTGATAGTCTTCCAAATCACGAAAAACAAAGGCCTTCTCTTTCAAATTGCTGCAGCTCCTACAGGGTTCTGAGAAGTCTGAAAATAGCACTTCATCAGTCTTTTTCTTGTCTGATTTAGTTATTTGACACTGTTTCTTTCTCACTCAAATGGAGCAGGAACGAGGACAGCCAATCTGGACAGAAACAGCTCAACACATTGGTAAAAATAAATGGTCTGATGCATCTATAAATACAACCTTCAACCTCCATGTAATTGCTTTGAATCTGGTACTGATTAGGTAAATTAAGAAGTACTACTGAAATTATTTATGTTCATCAAGCAAGTGCTGATCTGAATAGCTTGATTTGGGGAGGGGAAATGTCCACCTGCAAGTGGGAGACACTTGTAATAACATACCTGCCATCAGAACTGGTCTTACTAGCAGTTGTGTGGAGAGCAAAGGACAGGAAAGAAATAGGATTTTAGCCCACATATTGTAAACCACAAACAAATCTGGAGAGATAGCAAGAGAACTTGCATAAGCTCACCCAGAAGACTTTGAAATTTCAACCAATACTTCAATCATAGTAGAAAATTCAACAAGTATTTCTCTACTTTGAGGGGGAAACAAAGATTTAAAAAAAAAAAAAAAAAAAAAAAAAAGAACTATGAAAGGAAGGAAAATGAAGGAGAGTGCCCAGAGATGAGAAACTGTAGGAGGAGAAATCTTTAGGTACATACAGCAGGAGCTGACTGCTTCAGCTAATCAATTTCCTCTATCATAGGTTAAAAGCTTGACCACCTACATACAAGAAGATACAAACACAGGGAGTGACACCTTCAGTTTACGCATGCAGATAGACAGTGGTGATTACAGAACAAGAACTTCCTGCTCCCCCCAGGTGCTGCTTATAGGGCAGAAGAGATTGCTTGTGTCAGGATGAGGCACTCACCTGTAATTTATCTGATACTCAACACTAGCAAAAATGCCATGACCTTAAGTTTGTAGGATTACATTATTTAGGTGCAATAATGCAATAAAATCATGATTTTATTTTAATTCCAGGATAGTGACTCTGTAGAAGCATCTTCATCTTATTTTTTGCTACTTTTACAGTGTCTTGGTTTTATTTGGCATCAGAACTGAAGGAAGTGTCAAAGGCTTCTAAAAAACAACACGTGAGTGGTTTTCTGACGAACTGTACTAGCAAGGAAGAGCCACTGACAGTGGAAGGGAACTATACAGGAAAAGAAGTCCTTTGACATTTTCTACTGAGTAGGCTACAGCAGACTAAAGTTTAATAAACAGAAGAATGAAACAAAAATAAAAAGAAAGTTCCCACAGAACTGGGATTTTCTGTCTCCATCACAGGGTGTATTTCCTTCTCTTCAAATGATTAACCCTACCCCTACATGCATGGTCATATACTGTATATATGTGCATACACCATAATGTTATACTTCCATAAAATACGAATTCACTAATAGAGGGCATTTTTGGTATTGCCTATAGCTAACAGTCCCCAGTTAGTCTTTTCAAATGTTTTCCACCAGCTTAGTTTCCTAGTAAACCAATGTTCAGAAATTGAGGGTTTAAGCTCAAAGCAACTTAAAAATAAATAAATAAATAAATAAATCTGGCCTAGTTTTCTGCTGTAAAGTCATGGAAAAAAATTTATACTACTGCTGAACAACTACTACATCCAGAATGACTCAATAACCAAACAAGATACTCTTCTTGCATAAATCCCATTAGGACAATGGAATAATAGCAGCAGCCATGAGCCGCTTCCCATGAGCTCACGCATAACACATAGAAGGTAATGTTACACACGCCCAGAAGGGGCTGCAGCCTTTAATTTCATGGGTCCTTCTGAATGCTTTCAGACGCACTGCTAGCAAAGCAGGGATGTACTGAGAGGAATATGGAGGGAATTTTCAGACACAGCCTCCCTCAGAAGAAGCTGCCTGTCCCTCCAAGTAGCCCAGCCAATGCATTGCTGCCCTCCTAGCAAAGATTTCTCCTCATAACATCTAACCAGACTTTCCAAGCTGTAACTCATGGCCAGAGCCCTTTGTTTTATCATCTGGCATTACTGGGAAGTACTTGGATACATCAGCTTTGTCACTGCTCTCTAATCCTCTGGCAGACTGCTGTTAGATCTCCAACAGCTTCCCCTCTGCTCAACTGTCCAAGCCCAGTTTCCCCTTGCCCACCGCCTACAGGATCTCCTGGTTCCCAAGCACCTGGATGTGAAGCCCCACATCACCTGCCCAAGGACTGGCAGATCTTGGGTTCTAACAGCCATACTGCCTGACTTTGAAACACACAGCTATGCTCTGGTTTCTGCCAAACCTGAGCCATCTCCTTAGAACACATGGATTTCAGGTTTTTCACTTATCTGAACTTCTTTTAATTCACAGATGATTTCCATGGATAAACAAAGGTAGCAAACACATGCCTTTTTTTTTTTTTTTTTTTTTTTTTTTTACTTACAAGGAAATTTTTTAGGACAAAATCCTGACCAAAAGCTTACTAAAGGCAAGGGAAGCATATGCAATGACTAATTCGTTTTGTATGAAGTCATTAGAGATCTTGAGGACAGCCAAGCTTGAATTTGCATTTTCATAAGTAAAAGTCCAATTGGCAGCTGGGAGAACTACAAAGCAGAAGTGGTGTGTGGGCTCCAGGGGGTCATGCTGGCAATACACTTGAGTGAGATCAAATGCATTGCTAAGCATGGCACTAAGGCAGCTTTCAGAATTCAACATCAGCTACTGACTAAACGCTTTCTTTTTGCTAATGACAGTAAAGGTCAGTCTCAGAATATGAACAAAATTCCAGCTTGTGTTGTTATGTTTTGATGCATCCAAGTCTTTCTATAGCATCTTCATATGCAGTATGCACCCTCAGCTCTCATGTTGTTATTAAGCAGCTTTCAGTTTGAAAGCTGTACTTCCTCAAAGCAGCTGTATTTCAGAAGTCTGTGAAATTACATGTAGTAACATTTCTAGAAACATTATAGGCATTTATTTCATTTTAATTTGAGCCCATAAATTAGAAAAAGGCCCTACTGAGGCACATCCAATTCAGCAACTTTAGGTTTGATTTTTTAACATTATTATCCGTAAATTACTTTGCTCCAGAATTATAGTAGGCTGAAGCAAGACATTAATTATCTGAGTCTAAACTTCACACTGAAAGCTACTGTCCACTTTAATTAGTTCAGTACTCCCAAGAAGTCATTAAAATAACAATAAAATAAAGTAGAGAAAAGTAAAAATAAGGTGCAAGCCAATTGTTTTTTTTTTCCTCTGTAGGTTGATAATGCAAGTTTTATGTCAAAAGCACCAGTGCAATCAGCAAGAACAAGGCATGCAAACACGGTGCTTTTGCATGAAGAGACCATCTGAGAACATAAATAAATACACAGTGCCTTAAAGCCAGGTGACGGGAGAAATACAGCAGTGTAACTTCTCCCAGTGCCTTTGTGCTGACATGCACTGAGCATTGCTACTTCATTGAGCTTCAGCGCATCTGGACCCGCAGAGGGGGGAAAGCTCCGCTTTCATATACCCTACTGCTACCTCACTGCAGCTGTCCTGTCATACGCTGCCTGTCTGCTGGCCAGAGTAAATGAAGAATGATCTGTAGATTTTTCCTCATTTAAAATTGGCTTGGAAGGACTTGTGCCATTATCCTGTCTCCTTGCTTCTCCACAGAACAAGATGTAATTCTCATGTTTCCACAAATTATCATGATGACGTATTTCATGAGGTTTCATTTTACCTCTGTTCATACTCTACTTCCAAAAGCCTCATTTTCTCTATCATTTCCTAAATACCAGCACTGCTGCCTATAGTGTTGTGGTTTTGATACATCCATCCTGCTCAGAGCTTGGTACACGCAATCTGACAAACACATCAACTTTCTAAGATGAAAATATCTTTTTTATATTCCTCTGTCTTTCCTTCTACCACTGAAGCCTGCACTGCTCTCAGAGAAAAAAAAAAAAGACTGTACTACACGATGCTCAGATGCTGGAAACTCACAACAGCTTCTCGTTTGAGGAGGCACTAAGGCAGCTGACTCAGAGAACTGCTAACCAGAAAAGACAAGCATGAGTGACAGACACAAAACAGCTTACTGGTAACATCTGGATTGCAAAAACACAAATATCGAAGAACAGTTTCAAAACATAGCTGATCCAAGCAGCTCCACAGAGGCACAGCTGAGTTGCATCAATCCTCTGCTCCACTCCAATGGGCTGAGTGAAGAGAACCGTCCTGACAATCTATGTTGTAGGGCTTGCTCTTTACCTGCTGGATTTAATGCTGACAACTGTTTCCCCTGTTAAGAACCAGTACCTCTAGGACACCGTTAATCAGACTGCCATCTATGCTATGCATTCCCAAATAAGGAGAAAAAAAAAGCAAATTTTTCTTTAGTCTCTTTGTGTGTTATTCTTCAGTGTAATAGGAAAAAAATGAAAATCTCTACAGAAAGTCATTAAAGTAAAAGAGACAATTGATTTTGTTATCCAGCTCCTTATACATACTGCATATCTTGGGCAATCCTATAGGAGCAGTAACCATTTGAGATTTTCATTATCTTTAAACATCTTACATTTAAGAATTTTGAGAGTGCTTTAAGCAACCATATCATCCCACTCCCCCTAAAAAAGATGCATAAATTGAGGTCACTGTATCCCAAATGATTAAACCAGAGTAATCTAATATTCATACTTTCCCTGGAGTACATCTCTTGGTTTTCAAGTGCCATCTTGAGACTCTCTGGCAGCGAGGAAGACTACAAAATATAGCTGAGCAGTTCTCTCGCCTGAACTGCTCTCAAGACAGCATTTTAAAACAGGAAGAGACAGGACTCAGGAGAACGTATGAATATCTTATAAGGTGCTGGAACACGTAGTAATTAATTTTTCAGCAAGGAGAAGCAGTTTTTATTTCAACAATGTGTAAAAAAAAATTTTAATTTCATATGCACTTTTTGGCTACTCATGCTCTGACCAAAAATAAGAGCAGCAATGGAAGAATCATAATTAAGGAACCCGCCTAAAACAGGCCAAGAGCCGCTGTTTTACTTAACCTGATTTCTACCACAAAAGATGAAGTTTTGTTTCCATTACAGAACAGTACAGGAAATTTAGTTTTCTTTCTGTAAGAAACTAAGAGATTCAGAGGACTCTTTAATTAGGACAAGAGGCGAGCAAAATGTCCCAAGAGCTTTATCTGCTTCAGTGCAAAAGTGCTTCTGTCATTCTGGAGTCTGGGGCATGTGCAACAGAGCATAAAAGCACTATAAACAGGAATGGCCAACTTTTATGAGCACCATTATCTTAAAAGTTACAGTGAGCCAGATTCAGCACACAGTCTGACAGAGGAAAGAATGGTCCTCAGCTTCACTTCATCCTGGGCACGGTTCTGTCAGAAGTTCTCCCTACATCATTTTAACCCATCTCTTTTCAACATATGGTTTTTCCACCAGGTTAGATCACTTGTCCTGCTTCAAGCTCTTCCTCTCAAGTAAGCAACTAGTGATATCCTTTATTAGCTCCATTGTCAGCTGACCTGCAACACCTACCAAGACACGGAGGATAGCCTCAAAAAGGCACATAAAGTGTCTACTGCACATATCCATTTTCAGTCAGAAAGCTGCAGAAAAGGGAATGTGTTTCTTGTGATGTTTCTGGAAAATCTCCCCAAATCAAGAAGCCAACAGATCTGAATATAACTCCACAATAACCCTAACCCTTGATCTAAATATAGATAAGAAAAATTTTCTAAACCATTGCCTCAGTCCACCACTGATGGAATGGACCCATAATAAGAATGGTAAACAAAATCATTTTTGTAAAATAAATTGAAAAGTTTGACATGCAGTTTTGTTCTATAAAAATCAGAAGGGATTTGGAAAAAAAAGATCATGGAAGGAAGGAGAAAAGCCAATGAAAGTCAGTTTCAAGTCACAGCTACACTTAAAATATCACAGGCTTGGGTTCAAATAACTGTTCCCAATGAGGTAGCAAAAGAATTTAAATCAAAGCAATATGAAGGGTGGGTGCATTGCAATACTTGAGCTATTATAGGTCTCCATCTCCAGATTTGATAAAAACACTAAAAAAAAAAAAAAAAAAAACACACCAAACAACCCCCAAAAAATCCTTACTGATAACTCAAACACAAGGTTTCTTTAAATAATACAATTCTCATCCTGAATGAGAAATGCCAAAGACATGTATCTCACAGCATATAGTTCCACTATGAATTATAGAGCTGTTTTGTAATGACTAGAGTATTTGTTCAGCTGCTTGCAAACTTACTAACCCAACAATGAACAACTCATTAAATATTTAAGACATTTCTTTCAGAAGTCTCATCCTTAGGAACCCAGGAAGGCAAAAGAAGTTTCCATTTGGCACAAGTTTTGTCAGCAATACTTCAAGTTTTGTACACTAAGCATTCCATGGAGGCAAAAACATTTTTTGGATCAGACCCCAGCATTAGTAATGAACGCCCAAAACACAAGGCAGAGATTTCTGAGATGAAAAAGCTCCTTAGTACAGACTCTAAGGTCACTGGGTTACCAAAGGCAGAAGGCGGTAGAACATTCAGTGCTCTGAAACACCCACTGTCACCTCACTGCTCTGTGCAGTTAAGAGCTGTTTGCT
Source organism: Lagopus muta (assembly GCF_023343835.1). Taxonomy (NCBI): domain Eukaryota; kingdom Metazoa; phylum Chordata; class Aves; order Galliformes; family Phasianidae; genus Lagopus; species Lagopus muta. The sequence continues at coordinate 26,727,582 of NC_064438.1, forward strand.
ATGGGCAATGGAAAAGCCCTTTTCCAGTCATCAGCCACCCCTTGATGAATCATCTGTTACCATACCCACCAGCTATTTCATTTTGTTCAGCCCACTTCAGCTGTGTGCTGGTCAAGGCCCAGAAAAAGGTATTCAGCACACTGTCAAGAGAGATAGTTCTTTCTCATGAAATGGGAAATGAATATAATTAAATAATCAACAAATTGCAAATACATTTTAGAGATTTGCCAAGGATGATTCAGGTCCACTCCTGAGATGCCTGAGGAATACCACAATGTCATCAGACCATTGTAATACCACAGCAACTCTACATAATCTCAGTTTTTAAGCAGTTCTGCAGAAACAGGAAGATTGATCAGTAAACTTTAATTAATGAACTAAAACTGTCGTTGGCCTTCATTTTGAAACTAGGGCAAAAGCCTTCCTTTCAATATGATTTACTTGCATACAAGAGCCTGTGCAAGAGATGTCCCTTCCAAACCTGTAACGGGGCTATTGGTATTCTTTTCCATTGTCTTTGGTTCAAGCAGCAGCAGCACCCTCAATACTTTGTGAAGTTCTGACTTTGTAGATGGTAACAACAGAAACAACCTGGGGTTTTCTGAGCACTTTACAAGCACCCCTCAGTCTCAAACTAGAGCTGAGTTTTGACCTTTCCCAGGACTTTCCTTAAGTTTAGCTCAAGTCGAATTGGAAGGTCACTCAAGATTGAGTGTGATTTTTTTTTATCTAAACTGCTGAGCACCAGAGAGAGACAACTTCTAACAGGCTCCTCCAGCACAGAGCCTGGCTCCCAAAATGGTGGGTGCCTAGACAAGACAAGGGTTTGCTCTGTACTCAGACTGCTGCCACCTCCTATAATCTGGTCATTTCCCATAAGATGAAACTGTCAGGTTCCACATATATGAACAGCATGACCGCCAGAGCCCAGACTGATATTTTCTGGACATCTCAATTCATGCTCTCACAGTGTTTCAGCTCTCTTATTTCAAAGGCACCACACAAAAGAAAGTACTCAAAACTGCTAAATACTTTACTGCTGAAACTAGCTAGAAAAAAAAAATTACTTGAAATTCAAACTTTCAAAGGAACATCTGTTTTGGTTTGGTTTAATTCTGTCTTTTCTGGAAAGTTCTTTACAAGCCAAGGACACTGCTGGCTTTCAGGATTCCCCTCTTAATTCAGCTGATAGGGGGCACAGTTCTGCCAGGGGTTTATGTGCTACAAAATGAACCATAATGAAATGACTTCCAACAGGCCCATGAGCAGGTGACAAGTTGTCATTGTTTCCTTGTGCTTTGGAGACAAGTCTGTGTGTGAGATGTAAGCCTAGAAGCTAAAACAGCCTCCTATCTTACAGTCTCTCTCCACTCCCTGTTAGTCAGATTCTCAGCCTAAGGGTTTTACTTCTCCTATCCATGGCTACATCAGAGAAAGGTGGTGAGCAGCTGCAACGAGTGCAAAGGACCAGAGAAGAAATTAAGACACCAGGGAGAAATGAAATAGAATAATAGAGCAAGCTTATCCCATCCTGCGCATTTCTGTAATTCATTTAGAAAGAATTTAATCTCAGCTGCTTGTCCTTGAATGTCTCTGGGGACCTCTCTGCAACCTGACACATTCAAACGGTCTCCCGGGTCACCAAGTCTTTCCTCACTAGTTTAAACAAATGCATCACAGTCAGTGAAGTGGCCTCCCCACAAACTACACATCACTGGCAGCTAGCCTCAGGGTCACTGAGAGGATCAGGGCCTAAGGGATGCCCACCCTCCACATCTGCCATTTAAGCTAGCTACACTACAAGAACAGTAAGACTGACAAAGAAAGGCCTTTGGGAAAAAGTTCATCAAGAAATTGCAAAGTGGATTAGATCCACACAGCCTGTGTGCCTTCACCTCACCTCAGAGGTTTACTCTGTGCCCTGTTCTGTGGTTACATGCTCTCAAATAAATCAGTGTTATGCAGTGATGGGCAACAGGCTACAACTGGAGCTTGCATGCAACTCATTTAGTGGAGTCAGCTATGTAAGATTCCTTTAAGCATTTCAAAATCTTTCTTGCAATCAGCAGGTGCCATTTTTTCTTTTTAAGGCCAATCTCGAGTCTTACTTATCTTATCCTTCCAGTTTGCTAGCCAACTGTCCTGCCTGCTTTCAGTGCGTTCTCCTCCAATCCCCTATGCTTCCCTCAAATAGCCAGGAAAGTCAGACATGCACACCTGAAATAAACAATGTAGCATAGACTGCTGTGACAAAACTTTGAAACTGTCTTACTATCACCCAAGTTTGAGTCAAGGTCTTTCCTACATTCCCTAAAACTCCTAAACATCTCTCAAGTGGGAGGAAGTGAGCGTTATTGATCCTAAAGGCTGGATCAACAACATAAACATTGTTTTTACTGTTGTTAAAGAAATCAGAGATTTCTTGTTCACATGAAGAAAAGTTGCTGTAATTCCACACATTTTAAAATGCTTTCCAGTCAAAAATACTTTCAGGAAGGTCACTACTGAAGTAAGTATCTTTCCTGGCAGCAGGACAGAGGGAAATCACAAAAACTCCATACTCCCAAAGAACAGATGCTTTCACTTATACATGTATTTATAATGTAGGTTTAGCCACTATTTTTGCACAGGCAGCTTTCTATTTACAAGCCAATGGCTAAACTACTTCCGCACACAAACAGCCAGAAGTAGCACCATTATTATAGCTGTGTTTTTCCAGGCATGGAAAAAATATAATTAACAGAACTCCAGTTAATTTTACTATCAAGAACCCAGCAGGGAGCAGTGCAAGTGACAAGAACCCACTGCTGCCAAGATTTATGTGACAGTCTGTGCAAGTCATTGAATGAGCTAATTTGTACACAGCTACAAACCCATGTTTAACAAAATTGTGTGGATTTACTGATGGGTAAAGGCATCTAATTACAGCATCAGTGAACAAAATATTCTCTTTGTCTGGGGCACCATCTCCTGCATTATGGTCATGACAACAAGCAGAGGAGAACTGTGCTAGTGAGCAGAGAGGCTGTTAAGCCTTCACAGTCCTCCAGTTCCAGGTTTCCTGGCTGAAATCCACAACAAAAGCAAGAGGTGAGGAGAAAAAAAAAAAAAAACATGCTAAATGGTAGCAGAGTCAGAGATTAAAATTCTTAATATGCAATAGACTACAAACATATTTGCATCAAACAGTGAAAAAATACAACAGAAAATTACTGGTAGAGAATAAGAAAAAAGCGACTCCTCAAGCATAGATATGCTAGGAAAAGAAGACTTCTGTATCTAGACTTAAAAACATAACTGTAGAACCATTTCTAGTTAGCTACAATCTGTCAGAATTGTGACTTTACAATAAATGTTGATATAGCTAAGATAAAACCAAGCACTCTCTCGCTTTCTCTCTCAGTCGGGAGAGACCTAAACAATTCATTAGCATGTTCTTGATTAAATTCTTCCTACCTTCTTCATTCTACTTTCAGTTAAAGCATTAGAAAAGACTGTGCGTTTTGTCACTTCCTGTGTATGTCACAAACACACATCAATTCATCTTCAGAATTACTGGTCCCAAATATAATGTCCAAACATTAAGGGCGAGGCAGCATTAATGAGATGTTTTAAAGCAAGAAAATAGAAAACAACAGACTGTAGAGAAAAATAATTAAAAACAAATACATTTGCTCAGCTTCCCCACCTCCCGCAGAAACACATGTAGCCTTTGAGTTAATACACTCAGTGTATTCATATGAGAGTACAACTCCCTGACTCATGCACTTCACTGTCCAGCAGTTAGTGGTTAATTTCAATTTTCTTTTGCTTTGGGAAGGGAGAGGCAAGGAAAAAGGAGATACAGTGCTAAAGGAAAAAAGAATAGAACTGCTTCCCCCTGAACACGGTTTGACAGCTTCTCAAGAAGAAAAAAAAAAAAAAAAAAAAAAAAAAAAAAAGGAGTCCTTCAAAATGTCTTAGGATGTAAGACTTGAGTTTTTAAATGGAACTACATTTGCATACTTTCGTGGTCCTGCACACATACTTCTATTTATTGAAATGAATCCTCCCACTCAAACTTCATCTCAGAGCCTTGTGAAAGAAATCTGTAATCCTCTGAAATGATATTTTAGTAATCAGGATAGAGGAAAGGTTTAACTGAAGTTATATCACACACACAGGAAAGTAGTTTTGTGTGGATTTCGTTCACTTCCATTGAAATCTTCTTCTCCTCTGTCTTAATATTGTGTCTCAATACTACTTTTGAAACAGGCAGAAGTTGTCTCCTGAAATCAGCCAGTCTGGGAGCCCTCCTTCACAGGAAAATCTGCTTTAGAAGGGACACCAAAGTGACAATATCACCAGTTGGGGTGAGGACACAGTGTGCAAAACCTGGGATTTCTGCAGTGCTAAGCGCTACAAGAATCTCAGCAGAACCACAGTAGCCAGAGATATAACAACTGAACACATCTTATGAGAGGCAGAGCCCCCAGGGTGAGACACAGGGACTCCTAACTCTGAGTATCCTGCCACTGGGAGGGGACCCCCATCACATTGGACAGGTTGCTGGGAGCAACATAGGGACCCCCACAGCATGAAGGGTACCTGGGGCAGAGCCATGCCCTGTGGGTGTTGCATCACCCACTCATTTCGGGATGTTGGGGACACGTGGTTTTGTGTGCAAGCACTACTTCAGGGACCCAGCTATAAATGCGTGTTGATGGAACTGTGTTTGAATGTCAGCACTGTGTCTGGTACTGTAGTTTATCCACTGTACTGCTGACATTGATCTTCCTGATACAGTTCACTGATTGCTGGCTAACTATGTCTCTAATAAACAAACCACTTCAGTCCCGATTTGATTTAAATTGCCTTAAATGAGTAGTTTTTCCCTGATGAGAACAAAAAGGTTTCAGAACGACACAGAAGAAGGGGAAATGGAAATAAAAACCGAGGGTGTAATAATAAGCAATAATAAGAGGCCCAAGGAAATTGAGGAAAAAAATAAACAAGGAATACATGTGCCTCCTTGGCACGGCTACAACTATCAAGATGTGGATTGCTCACATTGTAGCATTTCATTAGCACCACTGCAACCTTTGCCTGATGGTGAATAAGAATTTGCATCCAGCTCAGTGAAAACACGAACAGCACACAGCCATGCTACACAGAGATAGCGAGTGCACTCAAAGATACTACCTTATGTAACAACCTGGAACCGAAGACTGGCTATGTTAGGTACAGAAGTACACATACACAGCTCCATCACACCAAATCTACACAGAAACTTTGGATTTTGATTTTCTTCTAGTAAGAGCCACTCAGTTTGTGTCCTGATCAGAAACAGGATGACAATCTACCGTCCTGAAGATGTATTTTCATTTCTGGAGGTTTCTGTTGTAAAACAGATTATAGCAAAAAACTTAGACATTGACTTTCAAACTCTGCAGTCTTTCCAGCACTACTTTCTCTTTTTGTTTTGTTCTTAATAAACAGTTTCCTGGTTAAAATACTGCCATTGGCAGAAAAATCTTATTTAGCATCCTTTCCAAAACAAAGTACAAAAAATAAATCAAACAAAATGAAAATATTCCAAGACTATAACTTAAAAAGCTAACAACAAGAAAAAGACACTGGAAAGAGGGAGAAGGGAACTTTTTCCAGAAATGCAAGGCACTGAATACACACTACAGCTAGAACAGCATAATCTTACCCTCTAGCTGAACCTTCCCTTTTTATCTGTGTTCTAAAATTGCTCTGGTTGCTTTGCTAAAAATACATTTTGAAGTTGTCATAGCTTTTGGTCCTGGCTCGTCTTTTTTCTGCCTCTGAGAACAGCTAAAGTAATAGATCACAGTAATTAGACTCTGACGGATGCAAGAGAGTCTGTTTCAGTTACAAAGAGGAACAGAGAACGAAAGCTAAATAAACAAATTTAAACAAAACAACAAACATAAAATATGGAGAAAAACACAAGGAATTTTAAAATGGCTACAGACTTATCACCAAAATCTGTAATTATAAGGCAGGCACAATACACTTGAGCTAAGGCTACCTTTTCTAAGAACAGAAAGACAGAGTCATGCGGGTAAAATGCCAAAAGAAATTATTTTGTCCAAGCATGAATAGAATGGAGAGATTTCAAAAGCATATGGGATGTATCGTATGACTGTTTGAGTTGGAAGGGACCCTTAAAGGCCACCTAGCCCAACTCCCCTGCAGTGAACAGGGATACCCACAGCTAGGTCAGGGTGCTCAGGGTCCCTGCGGTCTGACCTTGAGTGTCTCCAGGGATGGGGCATCCACCACCTCTCTGGGCAACCTGCACCAGTACCTCACCATCCTTACTGTAAAATTCTTCTTCCTTACACCCAATCTACATCTCCCCTCTTTTAGTTTGAAACCATTTCCCCTTGTCCTATCACAAGAGATTCTGCTAAAGAGTCTGACCCCTTCTTTCCTATAGCTCTCCTTTAGATACTTAAAGGTCTCCCCGGAACATTTTCTTGTCCAGGCTGAACAACCCCAGCTCTCTTGGAGGAAGTGTTTCATCCCCTATTCCTCTTGGATCATTTTTGTGGCCCTCCACTGGATGCATTCTAACATGTCCACATCTCTCCTTTCTGAGGATTCCACTCTGAATGCAGTATTCCAATTGAGACCTCACAAGTGCAAAGTAGAGGGGCAGGATCACTTCCCTTGACCTGCTAGCCACACTTCTTTTGATGCATCCCACAATACAGTTGGCTTTCTGGAATGTGAGGGCTCATTGCTGGCTTAGTCCAACTCATCATCCACCAGTGTGCTTGAATCCTTTTCAGGAGGGCTGTGCTCTATCCTTACATCCTCTAGCTTGTACTGAAGGAGGGGGCAGGGGAGGTTGCCACAACTCAGGCACAAGACCTTGTAACTGGCTTTGATAAACCTCAGAAAGTTCTCCCAGGCCTAGTGCTCAAGCTTGTCCAGGTCTCTCTGGATGGCACCCAGTCCCTCAGGTATGTCAACTGCACCACACAGCTTGGCTTGCTGAGGGTGCACTTGATCCCACTGTCAATATCACTGATACAGATATTAAAGAGCACTAGTCCTGGTACAGACCACAGATCACTTGCCACTGATCTCCATCCAGACATTGAGCCATTGACCACGACTCTATGAGTACATTCTAGAAACCAGTTCCTTCATCAAGAGTGGCTTGGCAACTACGTCAGCCAATTCCCTCAGGACTCTGAGATGCATCTCATCGGGAACCACAGACTTATGGGTGTTATATATCCTCTAACAGGCTAACAAATATAGTCAGGTTATAAAGGTTACCTGCTCATCCTCATTATTTCAAAGGCATGCAAGTATATATATGTAGGCATGAGTTTATGTGAAAAGAGAAACAAGCAAATAATTAGAGGGCCTACCTACCACACATACATTTTCATATTTCAAACTTTGCAGACTACCTGCTCCATTGGATAGTCAACGTCAGCTAAGTCTCAAACAAACCACAAAGTACCCACAAGCTCTCCCTGTAGGAGAGTCACCTCCACCTGACTACAAGCACATTTCTGCATTTAGATGACCATTTGAGTGTAGATAAAGATGAACATTTGCTTCTGAAGTCCTTCAGACTCCAACTTCGCATGACTTTGCACTGATGCTTTAGATAACTCATCATTTGTACATGCTCAACAGATGCAAAAATCAGACTCCCCAACCCCCAGCTCTACCCACCCCAAGATACCCCTGACAGCCACAGTCAAGGTCAGTGGCGCTAGCACTGTTCAAGGCCACCTACGTGTCACACTTCAGCAGTGCAGATGTACTATTGCATGAATAAAATATTTGCAGGTATCTTAGTTCTCATTCAAGATAAACTAAGGAAGGTACAACCAAAGTCAGAATGACTTCCCAGCTCACTGCATGCCATTCACTACTTTTGCAAGGAAAAGCCATGTAGTCAATCCAAAAACATACTGATATCTATCCTAAAAACAAATAGTTCCTTGACCACATTACTCCAGATGGTGGCTGCTGCAGAGCTCTGCGTTACTAAGAATTAGGAACCACTTTCTAATTCCCTGGTTGATTTTATTCATCACAAATTTATTAAAAACTGCACGTGTGCCTGTACTGTCCTCAACTTAGTTAAGACTTCTCCCTGCTTGACATCCCTCCCACGGAGCACTCTTGCAGAGTAATTACGTCTCCTGTCTCACTCAGTTTTCCTTAGCTAATGACACTGCTTCTTCCCAGCCCATTCTCTATTACCATGTCACATTCTCTGAAGATATAAAAGATGATGGGTTTCTATTCTCAAAGTACTGATACACACTCATATTCAATCCCAATTTAGTTATTCTTTTAATATGGAAACGGGGTAGAGATTAGGAAATATAAGCAAAATTGATTAAAATGTCATAAACTAATATCTAACATCAGCACAGAGAAATTGTTGTGTAAAATTCGAAGAGTGTATGTCTGCGGTACTATCAAGCATTTTTATCACAATTTTATTATTTTTGTGTTAAAGAACCAGTTAAAAAACAGAATTAATTGAGAATCTCAGATTTCACATATAAAAAAAAAAATCAAGCTGAAAGTCCTGAAAATATAACTCAAGAGACAAATGAAAAGAATGCCAGAAGTATTCAGCAATTTAAATGCCTTTTAGTCTTTTATATTTTAGGCTATTTTCTAGGAGAGAGATGGTTTCTCCAATATCTGTTGTAAACAGAAGTTCTGCTCTAAAAAAAGCATATAAATATTTACAAATAATGAATCCAATGGCATTTCATGATGCAAGTCTCTCACCAGAACACCATGAAATCTTGAAAGACTCAGGAAACTCAAAAAAGAAAATCCAAAAAAAAGATAGAGTGCTTTCATTTAGTAATGCATTAAAGTTACGTGCATGGATATCATCTCATATCATCAGCCTTTTCCTCCTTTGCTGCTAAGTTATCACTTGCACTAACCTCTTACCGCTTGCTCTGCTCCCGATTGTTCGGACAGTATTCTGTTAAGATAGACTTCACATAATATTAAGTGGAATTCAAAAAATTTTAAATTTAAATTTACAAGTCTCAGTCTAACTAGATCCCAATTCTATTTTATAATGTAAAATACAGATTTTAACAAAAGCTTCTTCCTCTCATCTTTCTGATTTTTGGTCCACACATTCCTTGCATGCGTATCTCTTTGCCTTGACTTCTGCCTTCACAAGTGCCCCTGCCTCCTTTTCCCTCCCCATCAATGCCTTGGCCCCACATTCTAACAGCAGCACTCCAGATATTCACTACATCTGAAACATGGGGAGCTTCCTAGGGAAAAGCTGCTATTGAAAGGTTGCTTTCTTTTTTACATGGTTTTTAGTCAGATCTTACATGAGCTTTTTTAAAGAGGATAAGGCTGGCAAATACTAACGGTAGCACACAACCCAGATTTTCTTCTGAAAGCATCTTGTGGTAGTTGCAAGTTTATATTACATTTACTTAGAACAGTAATTGCCTTTGGAAATTAGATTTTTCTGCTTGTTTAAAAGATTGATGATGAGAAACAATAAAATTTGGAGGTTAACTCAGTAACTGCTGACCAGATGGGCATAGCAAAATTTAGCAGCAGAGATGGAAATGTACTATCAAATAATCTAGGTCATTTCTTTGATTACAGACTTTGAAATCTCGCACAGCATACGTGATCAGAGTGCCTCTAAATGACTCCAACAACAACATTTATGAACTCTTCCCCACTTCATTTTTGTATTTTCATCCTTCTTGCCCACAAGCACTTCTAAATAAATCCTCCTTACTGGTATTTTCAGTTCCTATTTAGTCAGGCCCCAGGTATTTTGACTTTCTTTCCCTGATTTCAGCAGCACAACAGTGTTTCCATCATCTTTTCTCCAAGACCTATCTACCAAGGTTTCTTTTTGGCCACAGCCCACTGTTAGAGTAACCTAAGCAGATCTAATGCCAAAAAGTGTCCATGAGCAGTTTTCTTTTTTGATACAGTCAGCACATGAACTTTCAGGTCCTGAAGTATTGGAACAATGAGCAAAAGAGCCCCGGGACAGAATGAACCTTGCTTGCAGGCAAGAACAGGAATCAAAGGAAGGAGGGCCAAATTTCAAAGGATAGTGACAAGTGTTTAAAACAAATTACTATCTTCTGTTACTGCTTGCTTGGAGTGCATCTTTCTCCTCTTCCTAGTTTCTCACTGCATCTTTTTCTTCTGTACTGCAGCACCCATATGATGCTTACAGACTGTGCTGAGGACAGGGATGTCACTCATTTCTGCAGTAGCCCTTGTGCATGAAGGCTACCAGCTCCTTTGGAAAGAGTATTAATGCACTTCAAAGCCTTTTTAAGTTTTGCCTACCAGCCCTCCAGTAACTCCAAACAAGACCTGCACTACTTCCAGATGTGATCAGACCGAAGAAAATGCGGCTCTGACTTTTTAACTCACAGAGCAGTACTTAACTGGTAACGCACGCTTACTTTCACTGGATATCCATGTGCCACATGAGAAGATAAAAGACAGCAGGCCCCAACAGTACAATAGTGCTACCCTTAACACCCCATAAGCAGCCCGGGGCTCAGGAATATGTGTTGAGGCATACAGAAAGATGAGAGATAGCCCAAATCATAAGACCAGGACACATCTTAATTATAAATGTCTACACATGACATAACCACCCATCAGCTAGGCGTCAGGTATCCATTACAATCAGTGGGGGTCTACTCAATACTGCTTGCATAATTTAGGGTACAATTCACCTTAACAAGCAGAGGGTGAGGCAAATCATACCCCAAACACCTACTTGCAGTAATGATTGCACCTGCATTATGTAATTTACGCACAGATGTCTTCCAGAACAGCATGGCAACATGGAACATTTTGGATTCAAAAATAACATGCCACACAATTTCATAAATATCAGCCCCCAAAAGGTTAACCCTGAAGGTAGAGGAAAATAAGACATGTCTCATTGAGACCATCTGCTTTAGCAATCAAAGTAGTTAGAGTCAGTTTGCTTGCAGAAGTCCATAGAGAATATCACAAACAAATTGGATTCAAAACAAATTAGTTTATTTTGTTCTGCATGGCCAAAATTCATCTCACTTAGCTTTAAGTATGTAAGTAAAGAGAACAGTCAGTTCTAGGCTTTTCTCCATAAACAAAACAGATTTTGCTCCAAAGGGACCCTCACTATTACATAAGGTCTGATTTGTCCTTTAGATACACATACCTCTCACCAGTGATTATAAACAAAGGCAGGATACTGTGAACACTCTGGTGGCTTTTGAGTTTCAAATAGACCTAACTGAAACTCAGTAAAGAAAGCATGATCTATCTGAGTTTGTACACAAAGGGCTTCTCTCTCCACCATTCTGTCTACCTTTCACCCCCTAAAGAACTGCAAGAATTACAGCTATGACAAACAATGAAACAATTGACAGCAGAAATTACTGTGGCCTTGTTATTGAAGACCCTTATTTCTTCCTCATGGGTATCAAAAATAAATTGCACCTCAGGTTTCTTAATACAAGCAAGAAAACTTTTTTCCTTTTTTGTATGACTCAACTAACACCAACACTGAACTGCATGATATGCAGACAGACTGTGTTTTGCATTTCAGGGAGTCCAGTGTAGTGTTTTTCTCACTCATTACTGGCAATCAAGTCATCTGAAAGGAAATTAGAGATGAAGAGCTAAACATTCATTTGCAGAGAGGAGAGAGAGAAACAAAAGGAGAAAGTCTTGGCCCAGATTTTGCATATGGTTTCTCAACATAAGAAACATATAATTGATGCATAATACATCACTAACAACCAACAATAAATTAAGCTTAGAAAGCCAACAACCAATAGAAATTAACTTTGTCCGAAACCAATAAAAAACAAACAAACCTTACAGATGTACATTTGCCTGATGTAGAATACCACACTATTGAACAATGTGTGAGGCATGGTATCCTAGAAGATAGCAGTGTATTTTGACATAACTTTATTATGAAGGGCTGATAATAGTATCACCTGAGGAACACCAGCATGCAGAGATGAATCAGATGGAATGAGCACGCTCCCCTCCATTGGTACAACAGAACTCACAAGACTTATACTACAGTGACAATAATGAAACAGTAGTAGGCAAACGAATGAAAAAAACCTTAAGCAGGAATGCTGTGAGATGGAAAGAAAGTGAGACATATTTAAATAAAAATAAATTCCATTTCCAAGAATATATAAGCATACTCTCTGCAGAAGGACAGCTTTAATGCCCTAATTGTAGATCACACAACCAGAAAGTTCCTTCCTATCCCAGATCTGCCTCCATCTATTGGTGTTGGACCTCTTAGTAAACAGGTTCCAGAAGACAATCTGACTAACCAGCTACTGCTGCTTCCGAATTAGCAGTCAAAGTGTGTTCATAACACATTCAAAACAAACAAGCCTACACGTTACCAAGAAAATTTTCCCATGTTAACAATTCCAGATTCCAAACCAAATACGCAGCAGCCAAACCAAAATCGCGGTTATCAAAAAGTAACACTTCAAACAACTTATGCTCAGTATGAAAAAAACTATTTCCTCATAGTATGAAAGTCATCAAGATTGCAGTCAAGCAGAAGTCAGTATAATGTACACCCAACACATTTTAATTATCTACACCTATTTTCCAAGACATAGAAATGAGTGAAAAAAATATTTTCTACCCAGGATTGTATTACATAAACTAACACTGTAGCTCCCAAGTTGCCAGAATGGTAACTTATTTGAGCCACACAAGAGACATTTTATTTTTGTCAGAACTACACAGCACTTTCTTTCACATGATTCATACGACATATTTTGCTGGCTAAATAAAAAATATTTACAAGATTTCATCAAATTACACAGCACAAATATCATAGACAATACATAAGCCTACCCTAGAGGCAAACAATATCTTAACAAATAGGTTGTTCTCCTTCAGCTTTAATACTACCTCCAAAGTAACTCAGAATAAGACATTCCATCATAGTGAAAAAAGTGTTTTTGACATCATTCACTGGTGTTATTTTATTTTTACCTGAGTCACTAGCATTTCTCTTTTAATTTAAGCAATACAATAGGAAGTAACAACACCTACCTGCAGAGAATCAAACTATAAATTATGTAACAAAAAACCCACAAAATGAAAAAAAAAAAAAAAAAAAATCTGTGAGAAGATTGTTGCATGGCAGACATTTCATATGTACTATAGTAAAGCTGGGAAGGTACACAGAATCACTTCAGCTACATTCAGTAAGCTTGGACAACACCTGAATAAAATTGCATCACAACTTTTCACAAGGAATTATACCTTCCAATTTACAAAATTATAAATCCTCTACCAAGTATTTCAAACTAACCAGTATAAATGTTTCCACTGAACAGAACAATACTACCAAGCCTTCAAATGCTACAGTTTGAAACTATAAAAATCCTGAAAAATTATCATGGATGTGTACCCAAGCAGACAGGAATCTATTTCTGACTTCAGAAAGGGCAGGGATCCCCCCACAAGCCAAAGGCCAGCTAGGAGCAGGCTTCTGTAAGCAGCTCCACTCTTACCTTCCTGTAGACGATCATGTTTGGGGAGCTCTCCTCAGGATCTGCAGCTTCCACACTGCTGGGGTCAGCGGGCGGTTGGGCCATGTTTGCCTCTCGTCACTGGGCCTGTGGAGAGAGCAGAAGTCAGTGGGCTGCTGCGGCTGAAATGCTGAGTTACAGTCTGAACCAGAGATTGAGTATCTGGAGGGAAGGCAGCGCCAACCCAGGGGAGCTCAGCTGCATGCAATGCATCTGAGTGACTGGAAGGAGTGGAGCCTTCCTATCCTAGACCTCATTTAAGGGTTAGAGTAGAGGCAACAGTATCTTGCTGGTGATCCCTGCCTACTGAAGGCCTTCCAGAAGCAAGCAGTTTTTCTTCATTTCTGCATCCATGGCTGCTGCACTTGGGCTTGTTCTCATTTGCTGTAAGCTAGGATTGTGCCACCCCGCTACTATCGCTATACTTTCCATCATGTTATAGTATTACAGCTGCAGGAAACATGGAGAGGACAGGTGACAGCCTCCTTAACAGATAGAGGAGGACAATACAGGGAGAAAAGTTCTGAACAATAGGCTGGGGCAAGGTGGGGCTGTGAGGGCTGAGCCCCTGGAGGAAGATTGGTAGAACAGCAACAATACCATCTGTCAGGCCTCCACATGCCAGGGTAAGGGCAGAAGGGAGATTGCTCTTCTCTCCTCATCATACAGTGAGCAAATAGCAACAAGAAGCAGGTTAGCCATCAGTTGTAACGCACCCTAGCCTCACTCAACTGTCCTCTAAACACATGAGGAAAGTTATGCCTCATCTCCTTCAGATCATGCCAAACTCCAGTCAAAAACATTAGGTTTTTTTAAAAAGATCATGGTGCAAGGAAGACTCTGAATTCTACATCAAAAGCTATTTCTTAAAATTTTCTCCTACTAGCAGGTTTGACAGGTTACACCTTAGAGGAGATGCATGATGGTCCTCACTGGCCCAAAAGGTAGCACTGCCTCTGGCAGTCACCAGCACTACAGCTGCTCCACAAGCACAACTGCTTTAACGCTAAAAGAACTGCTGCCAATATTTCATTAAAATTTGAGACCAAAATATGCTGAAATGATGTAAACAGATACACAATCTACAGATTCAGTACTATGAGAGCAGTTCACCACCAAAACACATCCATCATGTGAGACTTACCTTCTCACAGTCCCACAGACAACAAAATGCCCCAGCACCTCATACACATATATAGCATACTACTATACCTATGATACAACCCCAAACCATTCCACTTGTCAGTTATCAGCTCCCACATGCAAGTCAATTGCCACAAGTGGACAAGTTCAGACCAATTCCCAGCTCTGCCTCATTTCAGCGGTGAGAAGGCTAATGTGGTAGCACTACATCCTGCACTAGAAAGGGAAGCACTCTCTCCATGAAGATGATATAACAGATATCAAGTACAAATAACCTATGTCAATTCAGATACCTTTATTTCTTTCATTAAGTATGTACATACACAAATGAAATGGGCAGAAATGCATATATATATGCACATACCAATTTAAATTCAATAATCAATAATTCAATCAAACTATATATAATCACATTTCAAACCCACTCAGGCCACTTTAGAGGTTATTTTAAAGTCAATTGATATCCTTTAAATATTACATTAAAGTTTTTCTAAATCATACTCAACTCCCATTCTACTCTTTCTAGAAGCACAAGCATTTCACTGTTGTGCCAGACCATGAGGTAAAAAGGAAATGGAATAAACCTCTAAGCATAATGACTAGATTAAAAAAAAATAATAAGGGTACTTTACTGAAGGGTAAAGCATTTTAAAATTATAGCACTTTGAATGATTTACACTATTGCGCTTTTTCACAATGCTTCTTAGTTTTGATTTCAAGGCGTGAAACTAGTGGGATCCATGTATCATCAGTCAATTTAACGAAGCAGAAGCACAGCGGAGATTTTATGCAACTTCCCAAAGGCAATGACAAGCTGAAGTAGAATTGAGAGCATACATCACATCACCCAAGTTTCAGCTTCCTCTGCAGTAAATGAAGATCATCTTCACTCCTTACATTATGTCTGAGATAGTATACACATACTTAAAAAAGAAACAACGGGAATCAACTTTTAATTGAGTAATACTCTTTAAAGAATAATTTTACGGTTTCTAGTCAAAAAGCCCACTGCAGCGATATTTAGTTGTGCTTCATTCTTTGCACCATTCACTCTGAATGCCCACAGTTACAAACCACGGTTCTGTAGTTAGATTGTCAGCTGACTTCATCTTTTTCGGTACTTCAGTATTGCCCAATACAGCACATCTACTCCAATGCCACAGTGCAACAAAAAAAATAATCTCACAGAACACACAGCAGTGGCTGTTGCACTGTTCACAGTGACATCAAGGGAACACTAACTACCTCTGAATACCTACAAAAAGTATTCAATACAAATGAACCTGTTGTCAGAAGACAGAAATTTGGGAATGATCCTCCCACCACACCAACCATCTCTCGTTGACCTTTACTCAGCTCAGTTCTTATTCTAACCTGAGATTAAGTTGGGTGAAAGCATCTCAAAAATGACAAGGTGTCCTTCCTTGGTTGCCAAGTCCAACTCAGTAATAACTATGTTATTGCAGAAGATCTCCACTCACTTTATGCAGATAGAGAGGCAGATTTCATGTGAGCTTTACATGCAGGAAAACACCAACTGATTATTTCTGATTTATAATGAATAATCCAAATAAGCCTGCAGAACATTTAGACATGCACATTTCTTAAGGATTGTTACCTTACTATGAAAATTAATACTACCTAGGAAATTAGTTTATGACCAGTCTTACTTACGTGTACTTGTCAGAAGTAAAACCCATCACTCATACTGTTTTGGTGGTTGTACTATTTTTCCTGTCTGCATGTTCCTATCTATATGTTTTTAAAAAGCAATACTAAAGATAGGATGACTACGAGAACTGCAAAGAGCTTTGAGCTATTCTCCTCTAGGCTGCCCATCCACATCCAGCCAACACAGGTGATGACTCCACTGAGAATTCTCCAGCCACCTGATAGCCTCACAGCAGCCTGCCAGTGCTTTCATTACAGCCCCAGGAGGGCACACACCATCATCCAAACAACATCAAGTCTGGCAACACTAGACAGTTTGCTCAAGGGAGTACCCATGGACTCCAGAAGTCAGAAGGAACAAAATACTCACTCAGTCTTAATGATGATCCCAGTGAGAGCGGATGTTTCTCCCCTGCCCCCTCTTCCTTCCAGGCAGAATTTTGAAATATTTTTTGGCCCACAGCAGTGCAAAACTGTAAAATGCTTTGCTGATAAGGGCTACCACACAGTAACAAAACGTTAAAAAACAAAAACCCTAATTAAAGCATGAAAGAGTTACGTTACTAATTTTTAAAGGGATACTATTGTAATCTACTTTTCACACCACATTTTCCTCACTGCCAGTCTAACATACTCCAGATAGAGAAATAGGTTTAAAAAAAAAAAAAGAAGTCTCTTCCTTCTGAGCCTAAGTAAATGTTTGCAGTGCATCAAAAAGAAGAGAATCCAGCTCCTTCACACACAGACATTTCTGTTATGCAGGGCAGAAAAGGGTGAAAACAGACATTTATTAAAAAAAGAAAAAAGAAAACCACACTTGCACAATCCCCACATCCTTGCCAATTATTACCTGAAGAGCACTGTCAGCATCTCACTCCTACAGACAGTTTACCACACTATCAGCAGCTAATACACATCAGTGCACATCCACACAAAGCAGCAAATTAAAGCCAAATCCATGTCTTCAAAGAAGAGAATAGATATAGATAGATAGATATGAACCTAACAATCCATGAAGTCCAACTCTTACATTAAAAAGACACTATTCTCCCATGTCTATTTTCCTGACAATAGCCACGCTTGAAGTAATCCAGACTCTGCAGCAGCAAAAGCAATAACACTTGAAAACCAACTGTGCTAACAGATCTCTGTAACACACAAGGAGCAAAGTAGTAGCCTGTAAATGCGTGGGTAAGATGGCCTATAAACCTTAAACTAAAACTTCCTAAATAAATAAATGCTGAGGCACAAATGGTAAAAAGAGGATATTTAGCTCTTGTTGATATTTTTTCTTTTATTTTCTACTATGACTTTTTCCTGAGAAGCGTAATCATACTGAACTGGAACTGAACCACAGTGAGTTTCATCTCCCTTCTGTCTGATCTGGCTTCTCCAACTGCCCACAAAGCATCTTGACTAATGCAAACAAAGTGTCTGTAAGAAAACTTATTGGCACAAGAGCCCACGTGCATCACAGAAATTAACCCATCAAGGAGTCTTTACTGACTCTGGATTTTTGATATTAAGACAGAAAGAGAAGAATTACAAAGTTGAAGAATTTACACAAGAACACCTATTTCTTGAGTTTATCATACGCATTTAACAAACCAATTCAGGGTCACATTTAGACTGACCTTGTGTTTTGATAAATTATTTGTGAACTTGATAGGCAAAATTGGAAGTTGCTTAACAACATGCTCATATTTAGTCTTGTAAAACAAAATCTACTGCATGAATCCCCATGTAAACATCCTCCAGTACTGCTCAGCTGAAATGTAAATTGAGGCAACAGTAAGTAGAAATGACCTTCATGCTGTGCAATTAAAACATTTCAAGGACAGCTTATAATTGTCACGTAGTATTTATGTCACATCAAAAGAGCTTTGGAGCTTTAGCATAAAACTATAGAATAAAAATAATTTTGTATCATTAGCATCCAGCTAATTTCATTCTAACAAGTGAAACACATCTAAACTATATGGCCTTTCACGTGCCTGAGAAATTATTTAACTATACTCCATGCTGAACTGACAATTACCCAACAGAAAAAAAAAAAACCCTATGTAGTTTGATCTATTTGATTTAAATATTGAAACATGTTACTGGTGTGACAGGAGGGAGGAGACAGGAAAAATAGTGCATTAACCTGCACTCAGTTAACTCTCATTAATATTAAGTTGATATTTACTTACTACTAAAAACCCTCTAGAATTGCACCAGAAAGAAAGAAACCTGTAGGTTTCCATTTTTCTCCTGGTTGCCTATCATTTCATTAAGCTAGAGATCAAGCACACCAAGCAAGATATGCATACTAGGGGACAGCACAGAGTACATGGTAGAAGTCATCCTGCTCATCAAAATGAATCCATCTCTCTGAGGATTCCCCAGACCCAACTGGTGTTTATAGTCTGCCTGCAACTCATGTTGCTTAGAGCACTGAAGGAAGAACAGAGATGAGAGTTGTAAAGGTAAACCTGTACGATTAGTGAAACAACTTTCCAAAAAGGAACCAATACAACTAACAGAACAGACACTGCCACAGGTTGCCAGAAGATAGTAGAAGCCCCTTCCCAGGAGACACTCAAGGTCAGGCTAGACTAGGACCTGAGCATCCTGACCTAGCTGTAGGTGTCCTTGTTCACTGCAGAGGAATTGTGCTGGATGATGATTAAGCGTCAATTCCAACTCAGAAGATTCTATTATGAAGTTGAACCAAAAGGAGTCAGGAAGACAGAAGGTGAGGTCAGGACTCTGCCATCCTCACCAGCACTTTTACTGGCATGGAGTGTGAATTGTTGCTGCTGCTGCACACTGCCCTGCAGATCATCTCACCCAGCAGAGCAAAGCTCTGTGAGTGTGTTCCCCTCCCAAAACAGGTGTTCAGGAGGACCTAATTGAAACATGGACTGGGGATTCCTATGCAAGGAGCCACACCACAGAATCACAGTACATGCCAAGCCAAAAGGGACACACAGGGATCAATTCCAACTTGCACCACCCAACATTCAAATCCTATGTCTGAGAGCACGGTCCAAATGCTCCTTAGACTCCTGCAAGCCCAGAGCATGACCACTGCCCCAGGAGCCTGGGTCTGACTAGAGCCAGTGGCGACAGACTGAAGGGCCTTGTGCCCCTCTGGGTGCCAGAGCTCTGCTACCCTGACTGGAAGGGCAGCCAAGGGATCTGCCCCTGATCCATGAAGTCCAGTTCTCAAAGAACACAAAAATCCCTTCAGTGACTGTTTTGGGCATCCATCTGTAGGTGAACAAGGTTACACTGAAAATAGTTTCCCAGTGGAAGATCATCCACAGACTTTCTGCCCCTCTTTGCAAGTGCCAAGCGCTGCAGTACCATCAACAATAGTCATTCGGTTGCTTTTTTTAAGGAACAAAGTATAAACACTTCCAGCAACTGCACTTAATGTTTGATTTTGGGTCCAATTTCCTCTTTGTTTATTAGTAAGCAATTTGTTCGATACCAGGAACATTCATAGATTCCAAAAGACCTCATTCCCCCCTGCATGATGCAGAGCTCAGGGAGCTCTGAGCTGAGGCACAGGGTTTCAGCATTTCTCCAGCCCTATGACAGGCAGAAAGAAAGCTTGTGCACACTTGACAGAGCAGGAAGGAAGGGGACTGATCCAGACTGCTCCCTTTAGCTTCCCTTTTTCAGAAATGGGATCCTGACGGAGACCAGGATTGCCAATTTCTAATGCTTTGGCATCTCCTAAAGGTGCAGTCTCCTTGCACATATGTGACTACTTGTTTCCTGTAAAAAGCTTGCCACAAAACATCTTATGGGTATATTTATATTTCCATACAGTATTTTCTGTATATACTCCTCTCCAATCACTTGCTGTTCTCAGTTATGTATGTCCTTCAATAGAGGGACTACATGTTCAAGGTGTCAGATTAGCCACAGTTGGCTTGTCTTGTTTACCTGTCAGAAAATCACCCTGCTTATTGATAAACCACAGGAGAAGATTATTTTCCTCACTTCTCCCCAGACAGCCATGCCCCATTTGGATTCCACATATTTCTAAAGCTGCAGATTTTTCTAGGTATTTAGAATGCTGAAAATATTGTCTAAAACTGGATATAAAATCCAGGGACAGAAGTCAATATAAATTAACTTTCTCAGCATCTGCCACTGGCTAGGTCACACATTACCTGACACCTAGTTAGATCCATACATGCTAAATACACACTACCTGTTTTCAGATCTGTCCACCCAAACTGCACTAGAAGTATTGCTGACTTAAAAGAAAGACACTTTCCATTTTCAGAGCTTTATTTTATTTGATAAACAGATACACAAGAAGAGCCAGACAACCATAGGGAAAAGTACAACGCGGATGGGTGGTACTGAATACTGACACACGAATTGTTTGTTAACAAGGCAAACTCTTCCCTTTACAAAATCAATTGTTAAAATTGGCACCTATGTTCCAAGTTTTTGACTTAATGGATCAGGAAGAAATTGGCTACGGTATATCCATCTTCCTTCCAAAGTATTCAGAACAAAATGCAGTACCCACCTATCATCACTTTACCTTCCAATAAAACACTGCTGTGAGCACAAGGGCTCTTGGAAAGGGTCTGAGCCAACTTGCTGTTACCAAGGATAGCTGCAGAGAATGTAACAGCAAATATATGCTGAATACTTAACTGAAATAAGTGTCAACAGTATATGGAATTTAGAAATGCAAAGAGATAGATGTAGTCCAACTTTGAACTTCATCTGAATCGGTGATCCCAAACAACTGCAATGTTTATACAGTCTATGAGGAGCAACTGCAAAGGAAAAAGCTGAAGCTGCATTTTATTATTTTGCAACAATGCCAACATTTTTGCTAAAATCATCCCCTGGGGAAAACGAGGTGACTAACTATACCAGTAATACACCCTTCTCCGACTGGAATCCCTTTTTGAAAAAAACAATTTCCTTAGATCATTTTAGGCACGCAAAGAAGCTGGCCCATCAACTATACTGTCTCAAAGTGCCTTCTACTTCACACATCACAGAAAAAAAATATTGCAAATGCAGTAAGCTACTTCTTGGAAGAGAGATGAATGGACTGCATTTTCTAGTTTACACTGTATCTTATAAGTTGAAAACAGCAGAATAAATTTATTTAAAAAGAAAACAATGAGAAGTGCAAGCTAATGACATGAAAACCAAACACTAAAAACAAAAACAAAAACTTTGGCTCCAGAACTTGTTGGATACGCAGTTCAGATTCCCTCCACATAAATGCTCTGTGCCAAATGGAGTTAGCTAAAATTAAACTCCCTTCAAGTAGTCTAATGCAAGTTGATGTAACAACCAATTCATCCCAGCATTGATCAGTGACTGTACAATCTCATTTCAAACACCCCAAAGTGTTGAGAGTTCTTGCTGGTTGTTCATTCTCAAGAGGATGGAAAATTGCAGTTCCCTGCAATCACATAAAATGGGAAATCTGCTACCCAAAATTACAGGTGCTCTTGAAGATGTGGCACCATGCAACAGCTCTGCTTGCATTCCATGTACTTGAAGGACATTATGCAATGTACTATGATTTCACTGCCCAGCTGTTTATCTCAGCAACTTACAGCCTTTACAAATGCAAATTAAGTCCAAATCATTTCAGTAATTGCAATGTAAAAGGCATCTGAGGCACTCCTGAATTAGCCAGCTCCAGTTCACACACCCACACAGTTCAGCATAGCCTACAAATCCCATTGCAGCACTTTGCCTACCCTGAACTCCACAGTGCCATAACCGGACTACTGTAAATAGCAACATATGCTATGTGCATTATAAATATTAATATGCTTTACTGTACTGCTGTTACACTACAATGCTCCTGTGAAGACAGCTCCTTTAATTGAGCCAATAAGCATCTATACTGGACTGCAGTTACACTAGTGAAGTGATGATCTATAACCAGTTGCTCATCTGTGGCAGAAACAAATACTATTTTCATTTACAAAATGATAAACTAAATCACAGTGAAATTAAGTGACTTCCCCACATTCATATAGCAGCAGACAGAGCTATAAATTGAACATAGAAACCCTGGCTTTCCAGCCATTAGTTTTCATTTGCTCAGCACACAACCCCCACAGAACAGTAGGTCTGTATTAATCAATCCAAGGATCTTTTAACTACCCTGCGAATCTCTCACCACCAATGCCAATTGCTGTAAGCACAGTGGATGACAGAATACTCCATTCCACTGGGATGGCATTTGCAACTCTGTTTAAGATTCCTGGCAGAAAAAAAAAAAAAAAGTACTAATTTCCCTTCACTGCCAAGCTGCTTCATGGTCCCAGCATGAAGCCCCATATACGACAACACATTCACTATACAGAAAGAGATTAAGGATAAGTGCAGAAACCTGCAGACTTAGTGTCAGATTTAGGAACATAGTACCTTAGTTCAGAATATAAATGCAAATGTTTAACTCTTTGTAAGTGCTCAAAGATGCAAAGAGGAAATTCCGTAGCCTGAGGAAGTCAGATGTGTGACTCAACAGGAACAGAGCACCTGACTTGTCCAGGTGCTTCTGCAACCCCCAGAATGGGTCCACCAGCAGCAGCAGACACCTCAACACTTCTGAAACACACCCAGCCAGCACAGCTCTTCCCCCAGTCAGCCTTTTCCTAATATGCAGACAGCAGCAAGCATGCAGGGTTCAAAGTACTGCTGCATCTTCAGCAGCAGCACAGAGACCCAATACCTAGCTCACATCTTACTTGACAACAGCTCAAAGACTAACACAAAGAAATACCTTTTCAAATAAGCATAATAATCCCACGGTACCCAAGCTTTCCTTATACTTACAACAGCGTGGTATGAATTCTCATACTAAGGCAACGATGAACAGCCAGAGAAAAATCCCATGAGGAACCAGGAGCGTGTCTGTTCCGAGAGCTAGATGGATTGTTTGTCCTCTGAAGCACCCCGGAGCTGCTCGGTGACGTGGACCTGTCTGCACACACAATCTGCCCTCTACAGCGCCGAGGTGTGTTTGCAGAAATGCTTCTTCAGCGTCAGGCAGCGAGCACACAGAGCGCTGTAACTGCTCATAAGGGCAGAAGTGCTCTCCCGTAGCGCTGGGCATAGGAGGGGCAGCTCGCCCTCCTCCTGCCACCGCTTCACAACTGCAGGGGTTGATTGAGAAA
Source organism: Lagopus muta (assembly GCF_023343835.1). Classification (NCBI taxonomy): domain Eukaryota; kingdom Metazoa; phylum Chordata; class Aves; order Galliformes; family Phasianidae; genus Lagopus; species Lagopus muta. The sequence continues at coordinate 26,751,154 of NC_064438.1, forward strand.
TCAAGTATTTCAAGCTAGAGCCTTTGAATTCACCATCCCTCATTCTTGAAAAGCCGGAGGCTCACAGTGCTACAGGAGAGCAAAGCCGCCCAGCAACAGCCCTGCATTCCGTTAGGAAGCACAAGCCACGGCATATTCAGGAGTTTCCCCACAGACTAACAAGCAGCATTAAGGCGCTGCAGTTATTTGCTCACCCTACTACTCCGTGCACAGCTTCTTTTCTTCCTCTGCCGTCCGCTGGTCTGCTGCAGTCTGCTGGGACAGGGCTCCCTTCTCCTTGCTTTCAGCTGCTCACAGGGACAGACCCTGGCACTCCTGGCTTCATTAATGTTAACCAACGCAGTTATCCCAGGAACAAGCAGTGCTCTGCTCACCAGCATTATACACAGGGGCTCCACCAGAACAATGCACCGGGTACCAGAACACCTTAAAACCACTTAGCAAGGAGGCAATCACTGCCTGAAAAGGACACACCTCTTGCTCTCGTCCTCAAGTGTTGCTTTGGCTAAAACAGGTGTACCTGCATCACCAGCACCACCAGAAAGAAATGAAGGCAGGCAGCACCAACCACCGCATGCAGATTCTTACTGTGCCTCTCCTTGCAAGGGCTGGGCAGCAGGAGGAAGCCAGCAAACTTGGTCAAAGAGATTGAACAGCAGTCTCTAAACATCTATTGCTGATAAACCTCAGTGTGAGACGTGCAGCCAGTAAATGTTCCTCCTTCACTTGTTTCTAATCTCCAATTGAGTTTAAAACGTGAAAAGTAAATAATGGCTATTCAGAAGCCACACTTGCAGGAAAAGAACAGGAACATTTGCCATTAAGCATTCTATCAGTCAGGCTGCTGGAAAAAGGAGCAACTTATCTAAAAATAAGTCAATATTGGCCGCATCTAAGCAGTTTCTTCAGTTTCTTACACACATCTGTGAACAGCAAGTGCCTTTATACTGTGCTCGTAGCCCACGCCCCCAGGTCCACAACCACAAGTCAACGTCTGACCTCTATTTAAGCAGATTTACAAGGCAGCAGAGTGAAAGTACTCGCAATCAGCTGCGAGTAAGCACCACCAATGGCGCGCCTCCGTATGCTCCAATACCAGGGAAGTACCACGCGGACATGGGACGCTTGCCTAGAACTGAAGCTTGTGGACATGCCCCGCTGCTGCGGGAAACCTGCATTTCCCTGAATAGAATCTGCAGTTCCCTCAGGGAACACCCGAAGCTTACTGCTGGCCCTGCAGCCTATGCCTCGCACTGCGCGGCTGAGCGGCGATGCCCGTAGCGCCGCGGGGACGAAGGCTCCGGGCGCTCCGCCACGCGACCCTCTGCAGCCAGCGGGAACGAAGCTCTGCTGCCCGAGAGCCGCGCTTCCCAAGTTCCCCACGGGGCACGGACACCCCTCCCGAGCCCTGCCCTACTCGCCGCACGGCCCCGTCCTTCCCAGCGGGACGCCCGGCAGCACGGCAGAACCGCTGCACAACAGCCCGCCCGGAGACGTCCTCACCCCACCTGCCCTGGCCCACCCTCACCTCATTACCTTGGCAACCGCGCCGCCCTTCCGCCCCTCGCGCCTCCTCAGGGGCGGCGGCGAGACGGGGCCATGGCGCAGCCTCCTCGGTGGGCTCTTTCTCCGCGCCTCTTCTCGGATGCCCCTTCTCCTCCGGCCGGCAGAGCAGAGAACGGCGGGCACACCGTGCCTGCCGCTCGCTCCCGCCGGGCGGGGCGGCAGGGGCGGATCCGACCCCGTGGCTGTTGCAGCGCCCGCTGCGGGCGGGCCCGCCCGCTCCTCCCCGCCCCGCCCTGCCCTGCCCTGCCCTGCCTCGCGAAGCGCAGAGCCGGGCCTGGGTCTCCCTCCCCGGAGTGAGAGGAAAGTTCGGCCCCGGCGCCCTGAGGGGGCAGGCAGAGCCCGAGGGGAGTCCCGTTCCGCTTTTCCACTAAAGGCAGATCAATATCGAGTTGTCCCGATGCCGCGGCCTGGTTAAGGACACCTCAAGGACCGTAAGAGGAAAAATCTGCACCTGGTCCAGTTGTGGCTGAGCCGTTGTTCTTAGATGCCCACCTCCAGATGCCCAAAGCCTCAGTGAAGTTTGTCCGCTGGTGGGATGGAGAAAGTAGTGCTGCCTTGTACACGTTTAGCATGGTCTTGATACTTCACTGTCAGCATCACTTATGTTTGGTTGTGTTTTCTTGCTGTTTCCATTGGGCACACTTCATGACCACACAGGGTCTAATTTTACATTTTAGCCATCTTGCACTCTCACTCCTGTTGTGCTGTGTGGTACAATTGGGTACAGCTCTCCTGGGTTCCTTCAACACTCACAATGCCCAGCAGCAACCAGGGCTGCTGGCATCAGGGCCCTGCACACCTCCCACAGCCACAACAGCTTCAACAAAACTGCTCTGAAGCACACAGCTCTTGTAAGCAAATCTGTTGCATGGGCAGAAGCCATCACTGTTGGCTGCAATGAGTTTCTGTGCATTAATTAGATGTGCAAAGGTGCTTGCATGCTTCCTACGGACATGCTCCACCAGTTCCTCCTTTGGATAGGAATCTTGTTCCCTTTCTTTTCCTCCCGAAAGAGAGCTAAGACACCTTTGCTCAGAAGCAACAGCAGTGCCTGCGGTAACCCCACAGACAGATGCTAGAGACACTTCCCCTGCAGGTCCTTCCCCTCCGTGTGCTGTCAGAAAGGCACTGCAGGGCATGGTTCACTAGCTTACTGGCTCTTACAGCACATCACAGTGTGCTGCTTTGGAATTATTAAAATGGGTTAACTCTTATACGACATTGTGGGGTGCTGTTATTCACACTAAAAGCAGCTCAGCTAGTTATTCACTTACACTAATATTTATTCTGAAAAATGTCATCATTTTTACCTTATCACAGAGACTGATTTAAATAACCAAAGCACACCTTTTATAAAGCTCTTGTACCTCCTGCTCAAACCTGTAGCTGGGCACATGCTTTCCTTCACAGGTCTGTTGGTCCAGTAACTAAGCCTTACCCTGTGGCACTTCCTCCAAAAGATAGTCATTAAGTGTTAATTATAAGAAAAAATGGAGTTGCTGGCTCAGGCCACAGAACTGGGGCTATTTCCCATGGGCACAGAAGAGGAGTCAGTGCCACTCTCTGGCTGAGCATGTGAGGAAAGCAAAGAGGTTTTCAGAGTTGCTTCAAGTAGGTTCTATTTTTCATGAAATGTTTAACAGTGACCCAGTTTTACTATGGCTTTCACTGTCTTGGTTTTTCTTATCTCCTGTGTCTTAGCCTACATCATTAGAACAACAGAGCCATAGGCTTTACAGACACTGCTGCAGCAGTCTAAGACCTTAGCTGGTGTGTTAATTCCTCTCTCCTATTTTGTTTCAGGCAGCTCCTATGACACAGTTTCTTTGTAGTTTTAAGGAGGCTTTAGCCTATCTTTTTTGTCACACACTGTGGATGTTTTTTAAAGTGTTGGTTCAAAGCCCTTCGCTTGTTTCATGATACAGTTTCAAGTACCAGACTGTAGCAGTAGTTTTGAATTCCTCAGCATTTTTAGAGAAAGATCTTTTGCTCTGTAAATATTCAATTAACTTTATCAAATTTATGGTAACATTGACTAGGTTTGAAGGTTTATGAGCAGCACAGCCTCATGCTAGCATTCAGCAGGAGCAAGGTATAGGGTACTGCTAGTTTTGCCCACCTTGCTTCCTCTATCTGGAGTTTCAGGAAGAAAAAAGATTTCTGTATCTTTTCATTGTAACCACTATCCTGTGGAGCAAGCAATGCTTTCACTTTTTCACTTTCTTTCACTGTGCATTATGTAAGGTGGGTATTCTCAGTCGCCATTTCACAGTACCTTTCTGCAATTCTTAGCTGGTCTTTCCAGAAGACTTTTACGACTTCTGATCCTCTATGGCATATGCTAAGTTCTGCATGGATTAAGCAGAAAAATGCAGCAATTACAAAAATAGGTTATTTCAGCCATTCAGCTTCAAACAAATAAAGTCTGCAGAAAACTGGCACTTCCTTCCACCTCCATCTGGAAATCCATCTCCATTCCATCTCCATTCCACCTCTCTGGAAATTCCATCGGTGGAGAGGCAAGTATGAGGAGACTTGCTCCACTGTCCTTTTGCATACCCTTCCCCAGAGGGAAAGCTTGTGCAGGAGGTGCTGCCATGTCTGCCAGATGTCCACGAGTACAAATGCTTTCTCTCCAGGGAGAGCTTTCCCTCAGGATCTCTGCCCACAAGAGGTTGCTTTAATCCATGTTAATGTGCTTTGCAGAAATAGAACTTGTCAGGCTGAAGAAGGCAGGTAGTGTGCACTGGCAGTTTTCAAGCCGTGAGTTAAACAGAGTAAGCCAAATGTGTACATTTAGATCTATAAGGATCTAGAAGAACAAAAACAGAGCCTGTTCCTACCTTTGTGCAACAGGATTGCAGATGTCTTTGCAAACATGAAATTTGTGTCAGCTCTGATGCTTCTTAATTTTTGGGTGATCTTTGACAAACTTCTCGGTAACTTCTTATCATTAGGAAAATTAAATGGTGCATTTCATGTGTGGGAGAACTTGTTCCTTAATTGTAGAGCAATGACAAAACCAAACATACTGAGAAGAAATTTATTATATAAAGTTAAAAACATCAGAATGCCATGAGTAGTGGCCCCCCTTGCTCATTTTTATCCATAAAGAATACTGTGGAAAAGAAATAGAGTGTATGCAAGTGCACTTGGGACAGCCTGGAAGACCTTGTTTGTTGGTTGTTTCAAATACGGTTGTGTAAGAAGCTTTGTCTCATACTATCTGGGGCTGGTCTGGGGACTACAGTCCCAAAACGGACCAAGAGCAATGCAGCTAATCAGAAGGGAAACAATTCAGTTTCCTCAATGCCCTAAATCTTGCTCAAGCAAAACCGAGGCTTCCTTTTCACTCCTGCCTTGGAAATCACACATCTGAACAAATCAGAGCCCTGGCCAATTGAGGAGATTAGCAGTCATCCTTCCTGCACTAATCGTACATGTTGAGAGGGGATTTTAAGTTTTTCCATCTTCAATGGCTAGGACTCTGCTAAGATCTCTCCACCACTTCTTCCTAATCCCCAGGAGATCAGTTCCTTGACAGCTGGCACTCTTTCTGAAAGGGATCACCTCAGACTCAGAACTTGCCAAGATTTCTCAGGCCAGAGCCTCCACTTCTGCCACCTTAAGTGTCAATGAAGTGTTATGAAAGCTCGCTGCACTTAATGGCAGAAATGAGTGAATTCCCATAGAATTTAGGCTTTCTCCAGATAGCCTGCTCCTACTGGACTGGAAAGGGTGCGTAAGGAATACTTGTTTTGAGTAAATCACAGAATCCTTTGCTATTCTGTATACTGCAGGAGTTTCCTGTGGATTCTTTCTGTTTGAAATAGGTTTTATCATGATTAATTACATAAGCTGCGATGGGAGCTGGTGTGCAGTGGGAACGAGGAGCCTGAAGTGTGGAGGAAGGCATGAAATGTGTTTATAAAAATGCTTGCAAGTACCAAGATGCAGTATGTGCTTGTCATAGCTCTGATCATGCTGCTTATTTGCCATGTCCCTCTCACCACTATTTATCTGCATCTTATTAAACTGCACATTTGCCAAAGCAGAAACTGTATCATCTCCTGCATTTGAAAAGCATTTAACATATGGAAGAAATTGAAAATATCACCATAAGACAAATTTCTTTCCTGTACTTGTATGATTTATAGTACCCACCAACACGTCTCAAGTACTGAAATGTATGTCTGTGTACTTACATATGCTCACTTTGTGTACACTCACACATTTTTGCATATAGAATCCATTCTCTAATAGTAATAAACATTTTACAGGGTGTTGATGGTTTATTTAAACCATGTGGCACCACTTCTCCCTCTTTGGCTCAGTTATGCAGCTGAACACAATGTGTTTTCTTTTGTGAACAGGGCACTTTAACGCTGGACACTAACTTTTGGTGAATATTCAGTTAAATATTTTTCTTCTGTTTGTTTTTCTGTTAAAAGCAGTGAAGTCTGAGGGGTCAAACATATCTACAGTTTGAACGAGTAGTCCCTAACACTCACTTTCAAACTCAAGTAAATATTGATTCATGACTTTCAGATACTGTTCCATCTTGTCTGCTGCTGAGAAGGTGCCACACTTGGGAGAAATGTGAAAGACCAACCCTAACAGGCAGGATGTGACAAGAAGGTATGGCTGAGAGGGGTCAGGTGTGCAGCACTCATGAAAACAAGTACTAACTGAGGAAGCTCACTTCTTCTAGGCTTTTGATAGAGACAGTGGGTAAGGAAAGCTGAGTTCCAGAACTGGGGTGCAACCTCTGATGCTCAGCACCGCACCAGAAAGAATTCTTTTTTTCTCTGCTGAGCACAAAAAGAGGTGAAGGAGGTTTGCCTCACTGGGCTGCAGTTACTCTTCTTTAGTTTTGTGAACCCCCCCTTACCTGAGTAGCCAGACATGCACGTGTCTCAAGACGTTTTGCACATCTCAGAAGTGTGAAACATGCAGTGGATCCAGGACTCAGCTTCAGTCTAATCTTCCACCTCTCTGGCCAGAAGAGCTGCACCAGAAACTCTCTGAAACACACTCCCTACTTCAATAAGCCTGCTAACCTTTAGGAACAAAGAGATTGATAGAGCCATTTCAGTTAGAACCATTTTGAACTGTTCTGCTATGTTAAATAAGAACACGAGAACAAGACTTGCACAAAGCTTAAATCAAAATAATATGTAAGATTTATTTTTAAAAACATGTGTTTTATTTTTCTCATTATCCAAGAAACTGGTCCAAATCTGCACCTTACTGGGAACACCACCACAGATCTTTAAATACGCTTCATGCCAGGATCTCAGAGGACATTATAAATAATGGAGAAACAGTAAGACCTGAAATCCTCCTACAGGTAAATAACCGTGGTTGGCATGGTTAAAGTTCTGCCATTTGCTGAAGTTGTGTGTGCTTTTTATGTTCTGCACTGTGTGTTCAGATTGCTGATATTCTAATCAAACTATGGCTGCTTGAGCTGGAGCGTTTCATTTTACAGATCAGCACAAGGCTGGCTTTTAGTTTTTCATCTTTTATTTTTTTAATGTTCCAGGAAAAAAAAGCCTGCTTAACTCTCTCCAATGGGATCTGGAGGGGAAAAAAAAGTCTTTTTCCCATGTTAAATAAATTCTTTTAACTGAATATTCCAATGTTTTGAGGCTACCATTAAAAATGTATCAGGATGGGCCTGGGTAATGAGGATGTGCTGTTCTGTGAAAATCTGCCCAAATTTTGACAAGTTACGAATTCTGAAATTTTCAATTTGCTCCTGCTTACATTCTTAGCAACTGAAGGCTAAATTCCCCAGAAGCTGACTGCAGTGATGCATATTCAGATTAAGATAGTTAATTTTAACTAAACATGTAAATTACTCAGTGGGTTAGGTGTTTTTTTTTCTGCTTGTTATCAAACTGTAGCATAGAAGGGGACTGAAATCACTTAGTCTGTCTCACTGCCTCGGGTAGGATCAGCTGTGCCCAGTGTTACTCCTCAGAGGACCTTAAAGATGTAATGGATGTGCCGTAGACACTACAGGAAACTTATTCCTGTATTTAGGGAAACACTATCTGTCTTTCTCCTGATATTGAAGATGAATCTCTCTTGTTAAAATTGAAACCTATTATTTCTTGCCCTTTGTCATGGATATAGACAGCAGATCATCCTTGTTCTCTTTGCAGTGGACTTTCACCTTCTTTAAGACTCCTGCCCATTTTTCAGCATCAGATCAGATAGCAGCAGTTCTTTTTTCTTCCAGTCTGTGTTTTTTCCACATCTCTCCTTTCCAATTAGTCCATCCTGGAGTCAGTTATCCATCCTGTGGAATCTGTGCCCATGCAGGCAGTGCAGGATCATGTTCTTTTTTTTCCACTAGCCCAGCATTATTGACCGCAGTTCTATTTGCGGTATATGATGCCTGCTATATCTTTTACCACAGAACTGCTTTGAAGACCGCTTTTCTGTCCTGCATTTCTGCAGTTCCATGTTCCTATCTAAACGTAGTTCTTCATCTTGAATGCTACCCACATTTTCCAGATCATATCTGCAATTTATCAAGATCACTGAATTTTGATCCTGGCTTCTCACATACTTGCAGTCTCTTGCTGCTTGAAATTATCTGCAAATTTAATAACAACTGTCTTTGTGTCATCATTCAGCTCATTAATGAATTTAATGAATACTGCCACACTTAGATCAATCCTCTGTGGAACTTATGCAACTCATCCTTACATTCTGACAATAAAATATCTGTTAGAGTAAGGTCTGTTAATGCAACTCCATGCAAGGTTTTTGGTGTGAACATTTACAAGTTCACAATTTATCTTCTGTAAGCTAGTTGTTTATAACACTTTCTGCTATTTTTTTTCTTTGAGCAGGGTAGGAAGCAGCAGGAAATTCTTTTACTAATATACTTTGATGGGACTCAGATTTCAAAGAGGGTTGAGCAGAGCTGAAGCAAATTCTATATTTCATTAAAATACTTAATTGTGGGAAATATCTTGAGATGCACACTTATTAGCATTCCCAAGAGGTAGTCACGCTTAGGATATTGCCAATCTTTCTTTTTTCCTTCCTTCTAAAAAGGTTTCTCAGATTTCAGCTCAACAGCTAATGGCAATAGAGGAAAGCATAAAAATTGAAATATGAAGAAAGTCCTCAATACTCCACAGGTCAACCTCAGTCTGAGTAAACTTCTTGCGTTGACAGTGGCTTAGAGAACTTCTGCAAGTGTTTTTTCCTCCTTTGAACTCTATATTGTGCAAAGGAATAGTACCTCCATGACAGTTAAAACATATTTAGAAAAGGCCCACAGATCAGCTCATGTGGCTGTGAGCTATGATCTACCCACACACGCTAAAAAAACAGAGCTCTTTTTGATCTGTTATAATCAGGTGGTCCTTCTCATCCTTTCAGAACAAGAAGGAAATTTTCTTTGCGATGCTCAACTACTCACTTATTTGAATAATCCAAAAACACAAACCTAATTCTGGTATTTCTCCTTCTCTAACAGGTTAAGTATTCTGCACAGAAGAAGAAGCAGCAGCCTATTTCTGAGCAAATAACTTTGGGGAGCTAGCCTAGATGGGAACTCAGAAGTCATCTTGAAATGACAGCCATGTTTCTGTTCTTTATTAGACCTCATGCTTTTTTTTTTTGCTTCACAGCTCTGATGCTCTCTGTGAAGATGGAAATGAACTGTCCACATCCTGTCCACATCTGCAGGGAGCTGCAGGCTCACCGTGTGCCATCCCCATGGACGTAGCGTGCAGGATGCCCTGACTGGCCCTCCAGTCCCCTAGGGCTGCAGCAGAATTTTGGGATACAATGAACTAACAGATACCTGCTACCAAAATGCACTCCCCTCAGCCAGCTCCTGGCCACACCCTTCCCACACTTCCACCAGCTGGATCTAGTGGCCACGTGGCCATAGGAGAGGGTTGATTAGGCTGGGAAATCTAACGGAAAACAAAGCCAACAAATGGAGACTACTTTGCATCTTGAACAGGGATGTGAGACTGCCTTTTTCAAAGGCTCAGTTTAGATGCAAAGCATTACTTCTACATATTTCTTTTTTACCTTCCATCCTCCACATATAAGCCTCTGCCCACACGTTTCTAGTCATCTATTTTTAGTTCATTTAAATAGTTTTCTGTTTTAACTTACAGCTTTTAATCCTGTGCTCCATGACAAAATTCATCCTGGACTCTTTCCTGGCAGTCATCTTCACACAAGCTGTTGCACTTGTTTGGTCTTTGCAAGACCAGTTTGCACATTAATCTTCCAGTCAATTTCACAGTAATTTAGATTATCAGAAATTAATTCCCAACAAAGCTAAAAATACTCTGTTCATTCTCCTTGAAGGACAGTGTTGCCCAATGGGGATGATGCACAGAAAGAGGTAATATGAATCCTTCCCTACACTAAGTGACCTTATGAACTCTGCCAGGCCAGAAGTTAGGTCCTCCTTTTGGACAACATCCTAGACTTCCTTTGCAGCCATGGCAGGGCAATTAGTTTCACTTGTTTTGAATACAGATTTGATGATGGGATATGTTATCAAATGGGGATGATTCTATCTGCTCCTTCTCTTGAGGAGAGCCAAGACAACCAGTTCAGACAGCTGCTAAGGATGGAAACAAGGGGAGAAGAGACTCAGACAAGGGACTCTATTCAGAGGGATTTGCTCCCACACAAACCGTTAACCTCCAGGATTGTTTTCTAAACCTGAGAAGGAACCAAGAGAGAAGGACTAGGATGGACCGTGGCACATGTGATTTGTGGAGCTCACTGCTTCTTGTATTTAATGAACAACACTTTTTGCATATTTTTAGAGGAAAGCTATGAAAATGACAAAGGCAAACACAAAAGAAAAATGCAAAAATAACCACCTATTGGAACATCTTTATACATGTAACTTATGACATCTCAGAGGCTACAAGAGCTGGATATGCACCAGCATGCTATGAAATTTTTTTATGCAGATATTTTAGTTTAAGAAGAAAACTTCAGCAACAGTTTAACAGACTGCCTTCTCAGGGGGTTTCAAGTAGCTGGAAATTATCTTTTTTTTTTTTTATATATAGCAGCTGGACACATCTCTACACTGTAAGCATTTTGTCCAAGACTGAATGAGATTTTCAGGGAAAAACACTATCTGGTGTTATAGCAGATGTGGGAATGTCTTGTCACCTTAAGCTGCCCATTCTCAATTCTACAACTTCATTTACACAGAGAACACAGCAGCTGCTGAAAAATTTCCAGAGCAAGCAAAATAAAAAGGAGAGTAAAATCATCTTTTCAGAAGTGTCTTGCCATCTGGTTCTTACCATGCATGTAAATACTGTCCTTCTACAAAAAATCCCCAGTGCATATCAGGTTTTACTCAGTCTCTTCACATGCTCTTCCTTCAGTGCTTCTGCCTTAAATTTGAACAAGTGCTGCAGATCCAGAAAATCCATATATGCTGCCTATCAGCTCCTTGCCTTTTGCCCAGTCTTTCTATTAGGAAGAAAATTGCAACATCCCTACTGTAAGAAATGTACCTCTCTATGTAAACTTCTGCTTTCACAAGCCTGAAGCACTGCATGTAGGCTGCTGGTTGCTGCAATTAACAGTCTCATGAAACTAAACACCATGACTAATGCTGTGTTCCAGCAGAACTTCAGTTTTTCATTCTCCCTTTATTTCAGAAGCAAACACAATGCTATTTGCAACAGCTATTTTTCCCACCTTTTATTTTTGAAAAACATGTCATTCTGCGCTTGACTAATCTGCATATCTCAATCTCAAGGGCACCACTCCTTCCTTTCTTCATTCTCCTTTGGCACGATCTGCCTGCTTTCCTCAGGTGTTTCCCACTACTCCTCACCACCAAGGGTCAGCTCTGACCCTCGGTGTCCTTATAAAACATGCCCCCCCATGGCTTGGTGGTGATGGGTTGACGATTGGACTAGATGATGTTAGAGGTATTTTCCAGCCTTAACAATTCTATGATTTCTCCTTGCCTACCCAGCACGTCAGGACTTCAGCCACTCCTCACAAGAGTAACCAGCCCAGCTCTTCACTTTAGAACATCACAGACCTCAGTGAATGTGGGAAAGCTCAGACAAAAGAGGATCCCTGAATTTGTGATGTTTTCTATCTGCAAGCAGAGCTCAGTTTTCCAGCCTACACTTATATTCTCATAATTTCTGTGACTGAGGCACAAATATCCTCTAAGTTAGTTCTTCCACAATGTCAACATGGAATTGTGCACTTCTCTGGAAAAAATAATGAGAAGGCTGGCACCTTGCTTACAAGAAAGCTGCTAACTCTGCTTATGTTAGAGGAACGGAGCAGCGCATGTCTCGAGTCTGACACCAGATGCTCTTACACTCTCTTTTTCTCTACTGCCCAGAACTTCAAATAGTGTTCCCAAACACAGATTTGGATCTAGTTTTACAGAATTGGTATTCTCAATTCATAATGTATAGTTCATGTAGGAACTACAACTCATAAGTACGGAATACATAAATAAAGTTTGTAAACACAGAAGTCATATTCCTCCCACACACATTTCTACCTTTTGTCTGTGATGTTCAGCTGTACACAACAGTCCTCATTACTCTTCCTTCAGTCGGTGCCATCATTAGCTCTGGGCTCAGTGAACAAGAAATACTACTAAAATGTATAAAGAAAATAAAAATGGAGAGTGGGAAGCTCTCGTTAAGCATTTATGTTATCAGAAATAGACTGACAAGAGTAGGCACTGGTATGACAAGCATTTGCTAAAAAGGTGAATAGCTCTCACCCTGCATCACTTAACAGGCTGTGCCTGGGGGGGGATCTTACTCACAAGTCTGGCATACCTGGCACAATGACCTGGTCTGCCCCAAGCAGTGCAGGTGAATTCCCTGAGACTCTAAACAGCAATATGGACAAATTTGATCACTCAGTCCCTGAAGTCTCTGGTGGTCTGACTGCACAGCTGCAAACAGAGAGGTGACACAGCACGAACATTTCCAAAATATGCACAGACAAATATAAAACTCTTGTCTTCTCAGAATATAACCTAAACCCTCACAGTTCGTACCCCTTTTCAGGATATAAGCAAGTCCATACATCATGTCCTCCTACCAACACTTTCTTTCCCTTTGCTTTGGACAGAAAAATATCTAGATTATAATTGGAGATGACATGCTGTTACAAAGGAGAGCCATAAGGGAGCCCAACCAAAGAAAATCTCAAAAACTACTTTCCTGCAATAAGAACAGAAAAAAGAATAGCAAAGTCCTCACATGATCCTTTTCTCATCTTCTCCTCTCCCACATACCAGAGATGTGCTTTTATCTATGGTAAGCCAGAAAATGGGATGGGGAGATGACTCCAAGCCCTATGATGAAGGAAGGCTTTTTCTGAAGCATGGTGAATGTTATCCTACATACCACAAAGCACAACCCAGTAAAAGATACCCGAAATTCTGTAGAATGCAAACACCATCTCTGGGAACTTCCATTTTGGCTCAACTCAGAGATATTTATTTGAGATGGAGGTGGGGGTCCTGGTACAAGCTCATCTGTCACAGCACTGTTTGCTGCTATTAACTATCCTAAGGAAAATAACTGGGACTGCCTAAAGTGATCTCTGGCCTGAAATTCCACAGACCTCCTGAAGAATCTCTCATGGAAAGAATTTCCATAGTTATGAAATGCAAAAAATACTGCTTTTTATATTCTCTGTTTTCTTTCAGCACACCCATGTTCCTTCACGCAGAATGCTTGCACAGGCCCAAAATATACTTTACTACTCAGCATTGTGTAAACCACATGATGCACTGCAACTTGTCTTCTCTGTAAAATATGCCGGCTTCACCTTCTCCATCTGTTGTGAAATGGAAATCTTGTCATTCTCCCAATGATGTTATTACTTGTGTTGAGGCCATGCTGTGTTTGCATGGACTCTTTCTGATAGGCAGCCAGAACAGAAGGCTGTACCTGGAAGATGATGTGTGTTTTCAGTTGCACCTGTATTTGACCTCCCAGGAGCAGTGACTGTATATTTTCTGCTATCTGTTTTCCAAAACCTTTTCAGAATATCATTTTCACTTTGATCCCTAACTCCAGGTTTCTTAGCACCAGCAGGACTTTTCCCTGCCAAGTGTGAAGAGGAGGCCAAGAGCAACTAAGATGGGGGCACAAGAAAAGGGGACTTCAGAGACAGGATTGTCAGTGCCATGTCAGTGCCGCGCTGTGCTGCAGCTCCTCCAGTGATGTCACAGCCCTGGACACAGGCCAGAACAGCACTTACCTTGCAGAGACTTGCAAATCCCACACATTTCCTGACCTAATGGGCAACATCAGCAGCTGTGACTCCCAAAAAGCAACATGGATGTTTGTGTGTCGTGCTACAAGCTTGTACCTGATACAGAAACTGAACCTGTGCATCCCAACTACTGCAAAGCAGCATGGGGGTCTTCCCATCTAAAGGGAAGGAGTTTGAAAGGAAATATACTAGTAGTCTCTCCATTAGGTGTTTTGGGGACGAGGGAATGTAATCATTCCCAGAAAAGCTGTAACTAGCTATTCTTGAGACTAATTCCTTGCTTTGTATCTCAGTAGGAAAGAAATCTTCAATACTTGGTATGATTATGTGAGCATTCCAGTTTGTAATATCATAGAAAGATGTAACATACTATGAAACCCTAATGTTCCATATCACGTCAGACTTGTGGGTAAAGAAATTTTTAGAGGAACTCTTCCCTTTTTGCTGCCACGATGGATGGGAATATTTCTGCAACACCTCTGTGGGAAAAGAAAACACTATCTGTCTTTTTCACTCAAGGCTCTCCCAGTCACCCTGCCAAAATGGGTGAATAAAAAACCATGTGAAATATAGATCTGTTTTCTAACATTCTGTATTGCTTAGAGGGACAGACCCAGTTATCTTTCATTTGGATTTATTCAAAGTTTAATTAAACATAACCTCTCTTAGACTTTATAATGAGTTATGCCTCTGAGTGTTTCTTGTCACTGTGAGAAGAGCTAAAAAGCTGGAAAAAAAAAACCACATGTACTACTGTCCTACTCATCCTATAATGATGAACGTAGGATCTCGAAGAGAGCAACAGGACTTTTAAGGCTAGACGATCTTTTTCCAAGGTTCAGGTTTCCTGCAGGAGCTTACAGAAGCTGCCTTATCCTGCTCCCATGACCTGCAGACATGCTACGTATCTGCCTCTGATCTCCTTGCTCCGGACTCAGCACAACTTCAACACTTTGCAGAGCTTTGAGCTGTGTTCTCATCTTCAGCCACAGCAGAGATGGTCCCCACGGCCAGAAGAGGCACAGGATCAGCTGAGAGACTGCTGTGACACTTGGCTGGAGTAGTGCATGATAGCTGGGTGAGGACACAAACACTGCTGCCTGTCCTGATTGCACTGCCTTTCCCCAGCGTAGGGCTCATTAACCCCAATGGCAAATAACCACTGTTTTGTTCTTGGGTTTTTTTTAAACTTGCTCGATACAAACATATCAGAGAAGAACTCAAAGGGATTGGTTTGTTTGATTTTCACTTCACTGTCAAGGAAGGCACAAATGCTGACAATTGTCACGGTTGGTAGTTACTAAATTTGATTTGTCCAAACACATAAAAACCTGCACTCTGGAAAGTGTCTTTGCCATCAGCTGTCAACTGTGGTCAGTACTGCAGCAGGGAAGCCTCAGTTCACACCTCCAGAAAACAGCCCTGGATAGAACACCATGAAACACAAGTGGTCCCCTGCTAGCTTAACCTTTCTTCTAAATACAGAGCCCGTCCTCAGTAAACAGGCCAACACCAGGCCAGACATAACTTGAAAAGAAAACAGGAATTAGGATATGAAGGTCAGGGCAATTTTCAGCCCACGCTTGTGGGAAGGCGAGGAAGAAAGCCCTACATATTCCTCCTAATATGGTTTTAATAGCCAAAGCCTTTCAAATATAATTAGTGTTTATATATCCACTCATGAGAGTAAATTAGTCCCTTCCTCAGGAACACCATTAACTTGATTTTTTTTTTTTTTTTTTTTGGCTCTCTGTGAGTTGTAACCAATTAAGAACCCAAGATCTGCAGCTGTTAGATTTCACCTAGAAACTTGGAAGTTACCAACAGGTGAACAGTAATTTAGTAAGGAAACACACATGAAAAAAGGACAAAATAATCAAAAGAGGACAAGAAATGATCTGATTCTTTGCTGAAGTATTTAAAATAACCCAAATAGAAGAAAAGTTGATTGAGTCAACCTCTTTTTTAAGATGCTTTCCCCCCATTCAGACTTGGCACATCTGCTTTATTAAGTGGAAGAACCCCCGTGGATCCCAAGGGTAGGTGGACTGTACTTCTAACTGTCCACCACACACTTCAGACTCTAGATGCCTAAAGCACAGCAACTCTGCCTCTGTGTTTGAATCTGCTGCTACCTCCAGGAATCCAAATTATTGACAGTAAAAATTCAAACACCAGATTACAGAAAACAGGAAAAAAAAAAAAAAAAAAAAAAAAATCACTAAATCCTGGAGCATCAGTCCTGAATAAGGGATGGAAACGTGTAAAGAAGAGTATACATGGGGCTGGTTTGTTTTGGTTTTTAAAACTGGAGTCAGAAAGACACATGAGAAATGCCTTACCTCTGCTTACCAAAGAGAGGTGTCGTCTTTGCTTTTTTCTATAAGATGTTTGACAGTTCAGCATTGCTGTCTGCAGTTGTTTCAGTTGTGGTGAACACAAGGAGTTCTGGATGTTTTCAAGTTCTCTGTTCTTGGTAACAACAGAGGTTCATCCACGCGCTGCAGGACAGAGATGCATAGCGATCAGTTCGTACAGTTCCAACTGATTTTTAGGTAAGTTTGTGCCATGAACATTACTCTGTTTCATTACGCATCTCACTGCACATTTCCTTCTGGATGAGTGACCTGCACAGGTCACTCATAACAGCTACTGGAACGCAAATCATGAATAGAGGAGGTGATTGATTAGAGAGGAAGTACATCCATTGCAAAAATCCAGCTGCCTCTCTGTCCTGGACATCCAAAAGACAACAGGACTAGTGGCAGTACCAAACAAGACCAGTATACACGTTAATGCAATGGGCCACTTCTAAAAGGTCACTCTAAAAGTAAAATATGGTGCTCCAAATGCAGTACTGCCAGTGATGGCAAGTCCCATTTCAGTGATAGCAGATTTCAGTCTCTGCAATATGCCAGCTGCCTGCACCCAAAATGTTTTCTTTCTCTCTCAACCCTGTGAGAGAGAGCAGATGAGCACATCAGCCACCTGCCCTAGGAACAGAAAGTGTCCCCGGAGTGTCCATGTACTGGTCCCTGCGCTTTACACTAAGATGGCGCTGCTCTGTCCACAAGTAGGGACTGCCCAGCGGTGACACCTTTGGAATCTGTCCTCAAACAAAACTGCATAAGTCTTCACACTGCCATAAAACTCTAAACTCTTCTCCCTACAGAAATCAGGCCAGAGAGTGGGAGGTGGGGGCTCAGAGAGAGAAAGCGAGTGGGCGAGAGATTAAACAGCCTCTGGTATTCAAAGCCTGTGGATGACAGATTCAAAAATATTTCTAGGGATACACTTGGCAGGCACTTGTCTACAATTTCCTTCTAGATACATATAAACAGCAAAGGCACATAAACGGCCTCTTACTCAAAGAGTTACAATTATCCTAATTATTGTACCCACACAAAGACGGATTAGCAGCTGGCTGGGGCACCTCTCCCAGCGCTGCTCCTTCCTCTGTCCCTTGCAAGCACTGCTCCTGCACTCATCCTCACTGAGCCAAGGGCCAGACTGCACCCCAGATCTCTGGCACATAGTGGTTTGTGATTCCTGCTCCTGTAGCCCTGAGGGTGAACACAGGGTACTGAGTCCCAACAGATGTAGGGACTGAATTCCCAATGGATTTTAAAATGCTGTGAGTGCCTGCCTACTCCAAGGTCCTCTGAGAACCCTAAAGTCCCGGACGCACGAAGAAATATAAACTGAGCGGCAATTTCTTCTTTGCAGAGACTTTATACTTAAAACTAAAAAAATTAATTCAAACTGATGTCAGCATTAGGAATGTGAAGCTATAACATCTGAATGGAAGCTGTGCTGAATCCAGCAGAGGGGATACCTACAGCCATGTGGAAGGGGATGCAAGGAGACCAGCTGTGTCCTCCATGACTTCTCTCCCGATCCCAAAGACCTGCCATGCTTTATAAGTCTTGTCAGCCAGCTGTAATGTGGGCAGTTCTGGTTCACCTCTATGGCTGTGTATACAGAACAAAGAAATGAGCAAAAACAAGAGCCAACCCCAGAACACTCCTTAAAATCCTTCATGCTTCAGCAGGGTAGGGATATCCTGTAGGAATCATGGGTGTGAGTTATTAATGCGAGTACTGATTTACCTTTTTGAATTGACCTAACATACTACTGCTGTGCAAACAAATATCATATGTTCGGAAACAGACTGAACTCAATCACAAACGTAGTGTGATGCAAATGACAGTTACACAGTAAGCCCTTAGATATATGTGCAAAAAGTGCCATCACAATTAAAATGTGAGATACTAACTCAGAAAGTAGTCTGATAATAAGTAGTTTATTCACCAAATTAACAAACCTCCTAGCTACGGGTGGATGGTAATTACAGGTATCATGAAATGGAGTCACACTGTGTAACTGCACTCTAATTATATTTGCTGTATTAAAGTGTGACCCTGCTATTACACTGAGAAATGAGATAAAAAGCAGGAGAAAAATCCCAGCTCAGGATCCAAGTGGGAGGAACAAACCCGTAGCAGTGCATATTCACAACTGCTTTTCCAGCTTCACAGCTTGCTGCCAAAAATACGTGGCACACGTCTCTGGAGTAAGAGTGTGAGTGCATGTGTTTGTACTGGCATTACACATGCACTGCTCGGCTTAGTATCCTCCCTGGAACCATTGCACTGTTCCACTACCAGCAACAGGCAAACTCCATAACAGGAATGAACTGTCAGCTGTACAAATTCCATACTTTCCCTACAGTATATTGGATCCTGGCAGGCTTATTACTGAATACGAGTACACTGTGCTGGTGCCAATGTGTTCTCTTCCTCCTGGTCCTCTGTGCCTAAAGCTAAAAAAAAACTGGGAGGAAGAGAAGAGACTGATCTCACTAGTTTTACGGTTGTTGGGTATTGCTTTTGTGGCAAAGCTTGTTGATTAGCTCTGCAACCTTTCCACTGCCCAGTGAGCTCAGAACAAGCATGGGAAACACTGCAGTACTCACTGAGAAAAGGGGTTGGGAGGGAAGAAAGCATGGGAACGTCACCAGGGGGAAAAAAGAAGGGAAGAAAAAAGAAAAAAAAAGAGGGGGTGGAAGAAGTCCGTGTGGAAGAGCAATAAATACATCACAACAGTACTTACAGATGTCCCTCTGAAAAATACACGCTTCCTATCACATGTGCGACGTGTTTTGTCTTTATTCTCAAACCTGAAAGAAAAGAAACCTGTTTGAACTTGTGTAACACTGCCATCCAGTGCTGCAAGTGTGTCCCAGGCAGCAGCCCTGCCTCTGTGCCCAGTCCCATCTCACCACAAGACAAAGCTACAGGCCTAGCAAGCCCCAGTTATCAGCATCCCTAGTGCAGTGCCCATGCTGTGGACCCCACCCACAAGAGGCCTGGCAGGCTTCAGCTTATGGCTCTGGAGTACCTGGACATCCTCAGTCACCAGGACACCTGGAGCACTGTAGATCACATCATCAAACCCTCCTGCGAGGCCACTGAGTCAACTGCCCTCACCTCTTACAATTCAGTGCCTTCCTTTAGAACGAAGATAATGGGAACAGCTATATTAGATCAGGTTGAAAGGCTCAAGATCTTGAATTCACTGCATGTTTTGGCTGGAGAAAGGCAGGTTGTCATTGTAACCTTCTTTATCACAAAAGCACCCAAAGGAATAAGAAAGCAAACCTCTAAAAAGGTGAACCCATTCACATATTTTCTCTCTTGTTCTCCAGTTCTTTAACGCCCAAGAAGGAAGGCTTCTTATATACTAAGTACCCTGACAAGTGGTAGTGTGCCCTGGGCTTGAGACCACTATGGAGGCAGCTGCTCAGCAAGCAGGGGAGGGAGTCACAGAGCAGTCAGGAGGATGCTGGCTGGGTTCTCCTTTCATGGTCACAACTAAACACGATGAGAGACAAATTTTTCTAAAACACAGGGAGCAGCCGGAAGGGATATTCTGAGATTTCTTTACTGTTCCTTTAAGGTGGGTATAAACATCCGCATAGGATTCTGAGACCCTTTTCATTTCAAGACCTCTGATAATAAAAGCTATGTTGACCAATGCAACCCCAAATAACTTAGAAGCAAAAGCCTCAACATCTGCAAAAGGCAATCTTTGTCTCACTTCATAGTAGAGACCTTCCTTTTTTGCAGTGCTACTTCAGAGTTTTATGCAGGCCTTTCCAAACCATTCATTTTTTTACAGAGAAACAATTTTCTTCTGGTTCCATTTACCAACCTTCATCATAGAAATGACTGGAACTTTTTCACCACTAAACAACTGGATAGCTTTGCTACTGAATAATTACAAAAATTATACTTCCTTCAGTGGAACAGCAGCAAAATGGACTGCAATGAATCACAAAAATAGATCTGTTGGTTTTTGAACATGCTTTGGTAGGAAAAGAGCAGCTGAATTTGATAAAATACAGCCACTTTCTCAGCTGACTTGCATAGTCAGGAGAAACTCTACCTTTTAGATCAGGTGAATTTGAAAGGAAATCTTTGCTGTAATGCAGAATAATGTCTTCATAGATGAGGGAATACAAACAAACACATTTCTTCTTTATTTTTCCACACTATATTTAGTTAATATTGAATGGATGGTTTGAAAACTCATAGTAAGAATTGATAGTGGGGTCTGGGGTTTATTCTTGTTTTGAAGAAATACATCATTATTAATTAAAGCAGATACTGGAGCTCCTGAAGCTGAGTGGATAGCACAAAGTATTTTTCATGCCTTTATTCATAAGGTTTTTGAATTAAATTTCTAACACATGTACAGTAGTAACACTGGTTCTGCAAAAAATAAAAATAAAAAAAACCCTACTATTGATTGACATAGGTGGAAAGATACAATCATTCATTTTCCCTAAGAAACCAAATCCCAAATGTTTGGGATTGATCACATATTGATTCTAGGCATTAGTTTTGGCCTATTCCATGGAAAAGCATTGAGCTCCAAAATTCAATCAAAATCCATTAGGAAGGGATCTATGTTCAGTTTTCAGTCTTCCCTCAGCCTCCTGTTCTTTTCTTGACCTAATCTCTATTGCTCCCTCTTGCTCAGATAATACTCAGCCATCATTTCTCATTTCCAATAACTAGAGGCCCCTCTTTTGGTGTTCAGCAACAAGGTGCACACATCTCTGGTTGCCTTTTGGTGCCAACCTAATCCTGAACACATGGACTAACCTCTTCGTGCTTCACTGATGCCTTAAGATGAGGATAAATGCCAGAACAATAAGTTATAAGAGTTATGTACATTCCACAGGAAAACAACCTACATTTTTCAAGCAGCATTGACTGCCAACAGTATGCAAGACAGTAACTGCCCTAGAGTTCTTAGATTCCATGTTGCAGGAGCATCTGCAGAGCAGCACAACATCAAGGAACAACCACCTGAGCACAGTGAACTTTGATGCTTAGCAACTGCAAATCAAAACATCAAGGAACAACTGTAGATCTTTAATACAAAAATGTATGGTGACGTGTAACAATGACAGAGGTAATGATGAGGTGAAGATACTCATTCACAGAGAACTCACCTTTTAAGGATTAAAATGGAGACTATGTTCATCCGTATGAAAGAGGGTCGCTCATCCCTGTCAGTATCAGCCTATTATGGTGCTGCTGTCAGTGTGGGCAGCGAGACCAGCTGGCTCAGTTTCCATCATTCCTGGCATCCTTACCCCTGCTGGGAAAGGTGCAGGAGAAAAATCTTATTTTAAGCATGAAGGTGGGCCCTCCTGTTTTTAGGTTCCCAATACTAGCAATTAGATAGGACTACATTAACAGAAGAAGTTCCTCTTAAAAGTCCAGTTAGTGAAACAGATCAGCTGGACACTAAAGAGTCAGAGAACTCAAAGACTGTATCATAAAAATGAATCTTCCGCATAAGAGTTCTGGTTAGTTTGTTTTTTTAACCACCCTGCAAAGCTTATTAGTTGCTTAGTTATTATATTCCACAGTCATCATCTGCAGGAGTCCAGATTTTCATACTCAGCTTTCTATTAACCTCTAAAGTCTTTCAATGCCAGGAATACTCCCAGTTCAGTAACACAGTTGCACTGAAGGAGACTGGAGCTAAAGAAAACAGTTAAGTTCCTGTGCAGAGGAATCAATTTGCAGCAGATTTGTGTATGTCAGTGTGTAGTGCACGTCTTGTATCCAAACCCAGAGAGACAGAAGGTCATGATGTTAAGTCCCATTCATTGCCATCAGCCAGGTCTCTGAGTTCCAGGGGAGGAATGCAATACACAGCACATCTCGGAAGCCTTTGGCATATGCATTTCGAAATTAAACAGTCTTCCACTCTTGAACAAGAACTCTTACAGACTGAAGAAGAGTGCTGTGGGGAATTTTATGCTTCACTTTACTCACATAATTAATATCATATAATGCTGGCTCACCATTGTCTCCCATCCTGCACAGCTACACAGACTAAATCTACAGAGAGATTCTTCCTTCATTCAGAATGCAAATCCTCAGAGCCCCCTTCTCAGCTACTACCTAACTTTGGAGCTGGCTAAATTCCCACAGCGCCCAAGATCCCATCAGTAAAGCTCTCTGGTTGCCTATGCTTCTGCCTCTGGGCCTGCCCAAACAGTGCTGAATAACTCAATATTTCAGTCCTACAGGGATTTGCAAATAAGGCATTTCTCTTTCAGCAGATATATCTGCTAACTACAATCCATTAGGAATTTCTATGACCCAGAGGTAGCACAGACCAAAGCTGCAGGCAAGGGATGGTGGGATGGTAAGTCAGGGATAAAGGCAGTTAAACTACCCAGAAGAGCTGGTTGTGGTATCTTTGTGCCGCTTCTGGATCTTCCGGCACTTCAAATCCTTCATCTAAATCATTCAGGAGCAGGATTTCACTGACCAAGTTCTTTAATCAATGAGTACACAGATGTATGATTGACAAATACACAGTTTTATATCTTTAGACAAATATACTGGTCTTTAGAGAACATATAGTTGGAAGGATTATCACACTGGAAAGGGATAATTGGAAATGAATGGAAAAGCTTACCCACGTACTGGGCACGCAGGAAAACCTCCAAGAGGAGCTATCTCCAGAGAGATCCTTCCTCAGTGGCAGTCAGCCCTTAAATGGGGTCTCAGAGAGTGCAGCCAGGCTCCACGCCTTCTGGTCTCACAACTGAATTGCCTTCACTTGTGCTGCCACAGCTGACTCATTGCTTGCCTCAGGCAATCAGAGGTTCAGGCCATAATTCAATAGCTCCCATACACAAGTGAATATTACCGATACAGGCAGGACCTGACAAGTACACAATGCCTTAGATATAAGCAGCCTGAATTACAGGAGGCATCTTATCATTCAAAATCCAGCATGTGCCTCCTGTTCCTCTCCTCGCATTTGCTCCTGACCACCTTAGGGAGACTATTTCTGCACAACGGCTTTTGTTGCATTCAGTGGTCACTTCAACCTCCATCTACCCAAGCTGTTCATTTCCCTGGGCAGCAGAGCACCTAAGAACTGAACCACCGAAGTTCAGTACTCTGCACAATTTAGCAGATGAGTTTTGCTTGGGAATCCTATTTTCCTCCCCTTAATAAGAAGGTAAGCAGCCTGCAAAACAGCAAATTAGCTCTCTGAATTTAATATACATATATATGTTAGTAATAGGAGTAATTGCACTATCTCTGTCATATCAGGCAGCTTACTCATGTGAAATAGCCATGGCAAGGGGTCAGTAGCAGCAGGTCTTTCGAGGAAGACAGACCAGCAAAGAGAGCACTAGGTGCAGTGAGACTGCCATGATCTCACCTCATCTCCTCTGGTGATTAGGAGATGGTTTTTTGGAGAGCTTCTGGAAGAAGCACCAGCCTTCTGGCAGAGATGGTTTCTTTGGTGGCTGAACCAGGAGCTAAAGGCTAAAAGCATGCAGGGAAGTCACAACAATCCTGAAGGCAGTAAGCAAATCAAACACTCCAGCTGCATGGTATGTTGCACTGAAGACTGTAATAAAATGACCCAATGGGAAATGCTTAATAGAAGAAGATTTACTACCCGCTTCTCCATAATTTTTCATGTTTTGATATTTGTCTTTGCAAATAGAGTTCAGAACAAGTGCATGATATGACCTCCATCCAGCAAGTAGAAAGTTCAGTGTAGGTATTTGCTTAAACCCTGTTTTCCATAGTTTGAGCAAATGCACAAATTACATGACAAAGAAGATTCAAAGCATCTGTGTGTAGAGTTCAAGCAATAACACAACCCAGGAACAAAAAAAGATCAAAGTGCCACTCAGCACATACACGTTAACCATGGAAAAAAACCACGTCACGTCTATATGCAATAAGTCACCTAGTGCTGTGTACTTCAGGTAAAGTGGCATGTCACTGGAAATGCATGCACCTGCCACTTTTTCCTTCTACTTATCCAGTAAAGGCAGCTCAGCCATGGGTTGGGGTGTCTGCACCATTAAGTTAAACATCTTTGATCAAGATGCTGAAATTAACAGAAGAGATTCTTGAAGAGTGCAAAATCTGTTCCTCATTCACCTAAAATATATCTCTACACCCATAACCATGGAATGAGATAACACCATTTGATTAAATAAACATACAATCAGAACACTTGCAGGAAGACACTGGAATTCCATTCATTAAAAAATGTGTTCAGAAACTAGATGCTGTACCAGGCCTCAGGGAAAAAATGAATATGCTTTTCAGTCCAGTAACCTAAAACTCTTCTTTTCAGCCCTACATAACCAAGAACTTTAAAACCTACAGTTTAGTATACTTTAGATGAAGAAAAGCTATCAGCTGTATAGGATTACATCTAATCTACCATGCTACCAAACTGTATCAAACCTGAACACTTCTCTAGGGAATGAAAAGGAGAAAAAGAATTCAGAGTTAAGAAATTACACTTACAGATAATTAGGATACCTTCATCAAAAAGAGGAGCAAACAGCACCCCAGGATCTGTTCAGATAGGCAGAACACCCAAATATCCCTCTAAGAGCTAGATGAGAAGACACGATGTAAAGAAGTGTTAAAGATGAGTGGTTTTACAGGTCAGCACATAGGTCCTTCCTATCTAAAAAACAGACAGGTTTGTGGTTTTGTGCATACATAACTGTATACACGCAGCACTGAATTATTATTATTTTTTTTTCCACAAGTAAAAAAACCAAGTTATTCCCAGCATTGCGCAAAAACTTGCATATATTGCCTCCAATACTCAAAATGGACCTAAAAGCAAATAAACATCAGGCATCAGTGCACCTTTCTCTGCGCATTCCCTAAAAGCAGACCCTGGTCCTCCATCGATGGAGCAGCTGCACGTAGCTCTTCCTTGGTCTGGAGAGACCTGCATGGCACCCCAGGGCATGCTCCAGATCTCTGAGCAGAAAGCACTGAGGTCTGCTTCAGCCATAGCAACTTAATAAAAAGTTTTCAAAAAAGTCTTTTTGGGAAAAGGCTGTAGTTATGCTTCACTCAAGAAAAGATTCTCCTGCCTCTGGCAGCTCACATTTCTTGCAGAGGTAATTTCTGTACAACATAGCCTTTTATTGTAGCTCCTTGTTAACTATTTTTAGAGTTTATGCAGAACTCACCCAATATACAATTGCTGTAACTGAATTTCACCCCAGACACAAGCTTGTCTGCAGGCAGAACATATCCATCAACTGTAAAAAAGGCACTGGCAAGATGAGAAGCTGCACAGCTCTGCAGCACAGGCACCAATGGAAGGTGGTGGCTCACAGGACAAAGTTGCTGCCTCTTAGAATTGCAGACAGCACAGGATCACGGTGACTGATCTCACTCTGGCATTTCCCTCTGGGCATTAAGTGGAGACTAAAAATCCCTACACAACTCAAGATGTAAATCACAAAATCACATAGGTGTGAAAAGACCTCCAAGGTCACTGTACTGTTGAACTAGTGCTGCCACATCTCTCACTAAGCCATGTCCTTAAGTACCACATCCACTTAACTTTTATATACCTCTAAGTATGGTGACTCAACTGCTTCCTTGGGTAGGCTGTTCCAATGTTTCACAACTCTCTCAGTGAAGACATTTTTCCTAATTATGGAAGGAACATTCAGCGTTAATTGAAGTACTGAAGTCACTATTTGCCAGTGTTTGACAATTGCAAGAAAAAAAATATTGTTCTTCTTTAAAAGATCCCATGTTGTAGAGAATAAAGACATGCATGCTTTCCTCCAGCTTCCTTCTCCTTTCATCCATCCCTTGCTGCAAAGACTTGCTTTTCTTCTGATAAAAACAGCATGTATTTCATCAATAACTCACACATCACGTCAACCAGAACACATTAATTCTGACCAGTGAAAACTAGGATTTTTTAATTTTTTTTTTTAAACCCTCATTCAAATATCAGTATGATACAAACAGCTTTGTTAGCCAACAACGCTTGTGGCTTTTTTCCATCAGCACAAGGAACAAACATGGCCAAGACATACTGACTCACGAGAAGTTCAAGCTGAAAGAGTGGGGAACTTCTGCTACTGCTATTGACAACATCCCATGGGGAGGGCAAATATACATATATACTTCTGTATATAGAGACACATCTATGTATGTATATGCATACAAAGAGTAAAAGAAAATGAGTGAGTTGGGTTTATAAGATGACTCTCTCCTTCACAGAAATATCTGAAGAGTAAAACCATGATAGGTGGGATTAACATAACAGCTGTCTGTGTACCACAAGAAACCACAGTAGTTTCTGTCCTAGAAAGAATCTTTACTTTCTGTCTCTGAGGAAAAGACAACAGGGGCTATTGTCACCAGGACAGAAAGGAATTGTTTCGGTTTTCTCTCACCTATAATTTTAAATGTAGAATAATGACGGATATTCAAGTTATTTTCCCACACCCAGGTCAGCATTAATCCATGCATCTCCAGTGCATTATCTCTATGTAAGCTAACACACACAAAAAAATATATGAACCCAAGACAGAGAAGAACTAGCAAGCCTGTGAATGGTCAATTGAAAAAAAAAAAAAAAAAAAAAAAAGTCTGTGGACTCTGACTCATGAAACTGATGACTGCAATTGTGATGACATTGGATGCCTCAGCAGATTTGGAAGGTGGGAACATCAGAAGATGAGAGAATTGCTAATGATTGACTCTATGAGGAGTCTTTTTTTTTTAATCCTTCATGGCACAGAAAACAAGAATGGCTGTCACTAGCATGGAGACTAGCAGGGAGAGTTAGAGAAATAAAAAGGAAGACTAGAGCAAGACAAGAAGCAATACTGCTTTCACAATCATTTTTAAGTAATTCTTGCAAATAGATTAAAATAGTTTTCATCACTTGTAAAATGCACACAAAGCAATCTCTGGAGTCAGCATTTCTCCTAATGCCCACTTGCAGATAGAAAACATGGATGGTGTCTCATTCTAACTGGAACACAAGTCATTTTTCAGCTGGTAAGTCATTAAGTGCATCTTTTTATTTTGTTTCCTGCTCAGGTTCTAGACCACGGTGACCTTTGATCTCAAACACAGAGCAGGTTGCTAAGAAACTCATCACCTCATTTCAAGGGTTTGGAGATTAGTTTTGAGTTTTGTCCTTCACCATACTGGTAGCAGAAAACAATTTCATCAGAAAGTCTGCTTGAGAACTTGTTTCCTGGAACCTTCCATTAACAAAAGCCATAACGCTTGTTAGAGGATTGTAAATTCACCGAACATTTAGGAAGGACCCAGGTAAGTAATGTAATACATCTTCCTGGCCCATACAAGATCAATTATATTCAAGATCTCTCAACAATTTTAATTCATGTTCTTGAAGTGTTTCGGCATGCCACAAGGTCCCACAACAATGTGCAAGGCACAAAACTAGGGCAGATGATACCTGCTACCACTATTTTGCCATAGAAGAAAAAAAACTATGGGTCTTATGTTATTTTCTCTCTATTTCTTAGATATTTTTCACTTTCTTGCCTTGGGCTTGATGCTTTACAAGCAGTTTGGTTATTTGAAGAGTTTACAGTATTGTTAGGAAACAAACTTTGCTACTGCAGGAGGAGAAATCAGGTCTGGATGTATAGCAGTGGAAGAGGCAGAAAGTGTTGTCAAGTGTCCCAAGGAACATGTATACACTATGGAATTATCTGTGAATGAAGAAGGAAAAGGAACAATTATAGAAAGGGAAAGAAGTACTGAATAAAAAGATTTTGGTGATATGATACAGTAGTTGTCCAGATGCACGTGGCAAAAGCAAATGAGAGATGCAAGAATTTTCCCAACCTGTATGAGACATTCAGTGCTCTGTGCATGGCAGGAATGCCCATTTTCAGTTTTTAAATCCCACATTGTGAACCCTCAGGAGTCAGCTGCATGACAAGCGTCAGTAGCAATGGCAGCAGAAGTCTTTGTGCTCCCAGGAAAGGAGTCTTCCTTCACACTGAGTCTTCTGTGAGTGACAAAGGACAACGTAACAGCTGATGTCTTTACAAAATGGCTAAGAAAAACTATGATATCTGGCACAAAAGAATGAAAATGAAGGTTCTAGAAATACGCGAAGGACAAAACCTGCAACAGATTTCTGTAACTAAGAAGTAATCATATAGGAATTAATATTTACTTTCATTTCTTACTGAGACTGATACATTGCCCTGTGCTGCTGGAAGTGTACTGGGAAATTGTTGTTTAGCCTCGTTTATAGGTTTTGTTTGTTTGTTTTAAATTTTTATTTTTTATTTATTTAAAAAAAAAAAAAAAAACAAAAACAACCTTTCTTCCATAACTCCCAACTTAAATCACTCAGCAGGTCCCCATTGGAAGCTTATGGCAAGCTGGGCCTAACCTGCCTGGAGGGAGCTGCAATTGAAGGAAAAGTCACTTAAAAGAGAATATGCTGCTACAGACCACGTAGTCAAACAAACAGACCTGAGGAAACAGATTGTTACTGGCAGAAGGACCTGAGCATCTCCATTTATTACCCCCTGTAGGAGCAGTGGAAGGCTCCACAGCAGGTACACCCATACTCCTCAGCTGCTAGGAAAGCAGACAGATGTTTTTAAGAAAAGTCCCATACTGCAGAAAATGAAAACTCTAAGTTTCACTCACCATAAATGTGATGTGGTGTCAACATTTATAAATTTCAGTGTTACCCATGGTCATGCAGGTGTTCCTTCTAATTTGTTGCTGAAATTTGTAGATTAAAGCAGATCTTCTTGAATGCAAAGTTCTCCCTCTATGTAATCCAATTAAAGCAAGTGAAACCAGTCCTAGGAAGCTGGGCATCAAAACAAATTAATACCTTTTAAGGTATTAATTAAGGTAAGACAGTAAAGGTATTGACAAGCTTGTCTGTCCACCCAGATTGCAACCTCTTGTTTTGCTGGGCAATGTTTACTGATTATTCACCACCACTACCTTTGACACACAGGCAACCACATTGCTCCCGAAAGCGTTGGTCAGAAATTGCTGGGGTCCTCTCTGAAGTGAACTGCAGATATAAGAAGTCACTGTCTGAGAGTGAGGCAATACAAGATGAACTAGCAGCAAGACCCATATCAGAGTTCCCTGGGTACTGTAGCACCAGATGGTGACAGGTATCCTACCCTATGGAGCAGAGATGATACCAAGAGAAAGACCTCGGTTTTGACGCTGAAATTCCACAGCCTGCCCAAAGAGGTAGGTACAACACCAGTCCTGTACTGCAGCCACATCCCGAGCAGTGTGAGGAGACCTCTCCAGCAATGAGCCTCAGAGCAGCCCCCTGGCACTGGTGTTCCTCACACCTGCCAAATCTGCTGCTGGTGGTCGGGAACTGCCACCACTACTGCCAGTGCAGGGAAGAGAGTGAGGCTTACTCTCAGTTTGCTAGTAGAAGACAGTCTGACACTGGGACCACAGGGTTAAGCAGCATACAGATGAAAGCAAGTTCCAACCATTCTTTTCTCATTCCAGGAATACCTGGGAACTCTCCTAGTCGCTCACCTAGAGATCACTTATTCTGCATTGCTCTTTTATTAAGCATTAGTGCCCTAATTAAATTGATTCACAGTCTTCTTTCTGTTCTGTTTCTGCATTATCCCAGCTGGTGGTGGCAAATGGGATAGAGAATGAATTTTAATGCCCCTTCAAAGGTCTGGCAGGAGACAGTCTTTCTGTTCTAACCTATCCCTAAGGAGCTTTCCATTTTCCAGTTGCATTGCCACCACTGGCATATCAAACCCCGGTGATTTTTAGGGCCAGGTTCCCTTTACAGGACTGCCTGTGTCATCGTCTCACCAGCTGACAGTCACGGAGACAGGTGAGGACAATTAAAGAAAGGAAAATGGCCTTTTCCCCTCAACCCTTCCAGCACCCAGAGCATTCTGCAGCTTTTATCAACACAAGGGACAAATACTGATCTGTAATTGTTTGATGTAGGTTCCCTGGTACTCTCCCCTCCACCACCCCCTTCAAAAACATTCTTGCAATATTGCTGTGCAGTTTTGAAAGGAAATCCTGGATGATTTTAAATTTAAAATGTAGCAAATATACTATGCTGAAGTACTAACTGAAGACCAAAGCCTAAGGCCACTTAGAATCACAGCAAAATCAGTAACACTCATTCCAACTACAGCAAAAAGGAAGGGAACGATTAAACAAAGCAGAATAGAATAAAGCAGAGACTGCAAAGAGGACTTCTACTGCAAAGTTTAAGACCTCTGCAGAGCACAGTTTGTGTTGGGTCCTAGGCTCTGGGGAGTTCACATGCTGTTTTGCTCTGTCTACAAGTAGCAGCTCCTGACTCCCTGCAGTCAACAGTTCTGTCTATTTCAGGGCTTGGTGCTAACAGACTTTGTGAAGGAGCAACGAGAAAGGGAGCAAGAACAAAGGCTATCGCCTCCTAAATCTACTGTGATCCACACATACGTTGTAGTGGGAGTTACTGCAGTAACAACACAAATGCTGTAAATTCTAACAAGTGTCCTCTAACCCAGCTCTCCACTCCACCTCCTCCTTACCCAGGCAGTATTTAGCAATGATGTGATAATAGCAAATCACAGAGGATCTACACAAAGATTTTTCCATCAGCAATGAAAGTTTCTATACCTACTGATAATTCAGCTTCATAGGAGACCATCTTTCTCTTCCTACAGGGCGCTTCACTAAAGCAGTAAAAACCAGAGGATGAGGGTGTGGACAATCAAGCTGACATTTAATAAAACCAGGAGTGCCAACATTGCTCAGGAGAGCTCAGTGCCAACAGGATACATACTGGCAGCAAGATTCACTGTGCTCATGGAGTGCAGTGAACAGCAGGCAGGTCCAACTGTTGTCTGGTCCCTGGACTAATAAGTTAGGCTGCATGATTATATGCAAGAAAAAGCTTTAAGATTCTGGTCACAAGCAGGAACAACATCAGCTGTAGAAAAAGCAGCAACAAATAGCATAGATCAGGATAACGCCTTGTCTATCACAGCCATAGTAGAGTACTTGCTACCAAAGGAACATGAAATAACAATTTAATTCTACCACAGCATAGTCCTAGGGCAATGACTTTGCGTGCTACTACAATCAATTTCAATTAAAACAAAGAACATAAATTATGAGAGATAGTCTATGCTGCATTCTCTCTGTTTTCAGGAGCCATCCTTTCCCACCCAATTACTTGACCTCGCAGGAAAAGACCTTTCATATTGCTCACTATAACACCTGGACAGACCAATACAACTAGCAAGGCACTACAACAGAGGTGTGATGATAGAAGGACTAGGGCAATAGAAAGGTGCCATAAAGGAAGAAGACTGCTCACCCACACCAGAAGATCCTAGATTCACAGGCAAAAGGCAAAAGCTTCATCAAGGAGAGATCTCCAGAAAGGGATCCTTCCCCAGTCACAGTCAGCCCTTAAACAGGGTCTAAGAGAAGTGCAGCCAGGCTCTGCCCCTTTGGGTCACACATCTGAACTGCTTTCACCTGTGCTCCCAGGGCTGACCAGGTCTTTTCCCCAGGTGCTCAATCAATGGTTCAGGCCGTGACTCAGCAGTTACCATGCACTCATTAAATAAGAGGCTATCTGCCTTTTCTGCTAAGTACCAAGAAGGACAGTAAATAACAAGTGCTTACCTCTGAGCTAGTTTATATTCAGATCAGATCACCTCTGTATAATCAATGAATATAAAGATATTATAATTATGAAATAAACCAGAGAGTTTGACTAAGCAAGTTGCAATAACAAAAAGAGAATAGATGGAGTGCTTACCTGTGTCCTGGGCTCACTACAAAACTCCAGAGAAGAGATCTCCAGAAGAGATCCTTCCCCACTGGTAGCCAGCTCTTAAATAGGTCTAGGAGAGATGCAGCCAGGCTCCACCCCTTCCGGCAGCACAGGTGAATTGCCTTCACCTCTGCTCCTGAGGCTGACTCATGGCTCATCTTGGGTGATCAATCAGAGGTTCAGGTCATGATTCAGCAGTTCCCATATACTTTCTCTCCCAGCAAGGGAATGTGGTTACAAGATCATAATGCCTGAGCATTAATCTAGCCCTCCCCTTTCCTGGGGACATGCAAAGGTGGAACAGTTCCACCCTTTAGCCAGCAGTAAGCAAAATGCTCTGAAGCTACTTGTCCTGGGTCAGCCCTGCCTTAGCCACAGGCTCTGGAAAGTGCTGTAGTTCTCTCCTCTGTTTCAGGGATGAGATCTCTGCCAGGATTTTTTTTGGAAGTCTGTGTGGTTTCTACAGTTGTTGGATCTTGACATAAATAGGTCTGCATTTATTGTCAGCCTTGTGATGCTTTCAGCCCTCTCCTTGAATGCAAGGCTTTCATTGCCTTTCCAAAGAGCAAGGAAATTGCTGTGAAGGCTTCCATAATGGCTTCTATTCCCTGGAAAATCAGTCTTGTAAGGGAAATGTAACAGAAGCTTTCTAGCAGCTTAGTTGCAGTAACTGCACGCAGCTGAAGGCACTGTAACTGTGTGGTACCTCACACTCAGCCCATGGCAGCCCTGCAGCTCAGGATGGATTTGGTGAGGGCTGGCTGACAGGGCAGCATCAAACCCAGACCACAGCACAGGTGGTAACAGCAGAGACCGAGGCAGGGAAGAAATTCCATGCCTATAAAGTGCTAATGAACCACAGCTTGCTTTTGCAAAGAAAGTCTGGGATGTTGGCAAGTTACATGAACCCTCATAAGATTCATTTAATGTGTATGCTACATCAGAGGAACTTACTACGAAGTAATTTGCTAAGTTTTTCTTTTGTTGTTGTGATTTCCTTTTCTAACAGTTTTTCTTCATTGGAATACTTTGATATTAATGTTAGTTATTACAAGACATCCTTCTCATGCAGAAAACTGTTAATATAACTAGATATGCAAGGTGAGAAGGTTACAGTGCTGCTAAGTGAAGCAGTTTAAAACAGTGAATGAAGCCAGTGCCACCACAGTGCCTGTGCTCACTTGGCAGCTGGGCAGTGTTAGCTGGGCAGGGAGCTGTCATGGGCTCTGCTCTGCACATGGAGGCAATCCCCTCCCAACCTGCCTAAGAGTGAGACCCAAATATAGAATACTGGAAAAAAAAAAACAAAACAACCCAACAACCATGAAACACTAAATGGGATTGTGTCATCTGAATGAGCCTAATTAGCTAATAAAGGTCAGTCTCATTAGAAGCTCTTCAGGGAAGAAGCTGCTGAAAGAAATTCAACAGCAAAAGACCATTAGCAAGCTGTCCTCCCTCACCTGTGCCAGGAGCACTCTGCAAGAAGCCAAATGTCTTGAACAAGCACTGAAGGAAGGTGTTGACACACAGGTGTTCTGCAACAATGAGAATATGCTTATCGATCAGAAGATCATTCAGTGACGTGTGGGAGCTCTGCTTTCTCTCTGCACAGGCAATGATGGATGCCATGGGTCTATAAAGCGAGCCTGCCTCTGAACTAAATCCCCTCTGCTCAGCAGCTCCCAGAACAACACCTTCCTCCTCGCAGTTGGCAGCCAGGCCTTCTTCTGCCTCTTACTCCATCTCCTTCCATACCAGCACACTGCCTGAGGGACTCAGCTAAGAGTTACTAAAGGCTGTTGTTTACACATGCATCTGCATCCTACCACTAGGTAACTCTGTTTGCATGTTCATTCACTCCTGCATAGACTGCTCGTGATTTATACCTTTTCTTTACTTCCCAGTTCAGGAAAACTAACTACAGAACTCATAATACAGTACAGAAGTGCCCATCTAAAGGTGTGGGTTCCAGGGTCTTTCACTTGCACTGAGGACAGAGGTAAAATGGAAAAGCTTACCCCCACAAAGCTATTATCCCTCCTGCAACCTGATCTGCTTCAGCAGAAAGGTGTGGGAGAAGAGAGGACTGCTCCAAGAGGTCTAGACATAACAGATGCGCATCTCTACCCAAAGAAAGGGAAGTATCATTTCTTTAACTTCCTAACTGCTGATCCTGCAGAGCTCAGTGAGCCCCAGGGATGCCGAGATGTGCTGATTCTCTGCAGGATGCTTTCCCTGTGGGCTGGTGGCGGCTGCAGCATCATTCCCTCCTCCTAGGCTCTTCTGCAGGGAAGAAAAGAGACTGGGAAACCTGCGAGCATCCTTCAGATACTGTTGCCTGTGACAGGAGGCACGTGGGGGGTGTCTTCCTTCCCCTGCTGTGGAAGGAAGAAGTACATTTTAAAGCTGTTTGACTGGCTGCAGAGCCACAGTGCCACAGCACAGGTGAACTGCTGCCTGGGGGCTTACAAAGGTCACTCTCAGGAAAACTCGGAGGCTTTTGTTTGCTTACTTGATTTCAGAAACAGAGCGGAAGGGGCTCCAAGGCCCTGAAAGAGCCGCTTCGCTTTCAGGTGCCCATGGTGGCCGTTGCTCCACCTCGATTTTACTCAGAGACGTTTGCCGGAGCAGCAATGAGCGGGCAGCGGCTCCCCCCAGCGGGCACCAGCAGCAGAAAGGCACAAAACCCGGAGGAGAACTGGTGGGCTGAGAGATCCACAGCGGGCAGCCACAGGGCAAAGCAGCTCTCAGCTGAGCGTGGTGCTTTAGACAGGTGTCTGCAGCACTGCCCTGGTTCCTGTGATACAGCAGAGTGCCGTTACTGCTATTATTTGATAGCGTTACTCTACAACAGCTGTGAGAGCATGGGGGAAGCTCACTTGGGGTTGCGCAGGCTGCTGCATAAACTTAGAATTGCTGTCTCCCCTCTCCAAAGCATGCATCCGGAGCTTTAGGATAGCACCTAGCAGAGCACAACTGTGCCTCATGGCTTCCCAGAGATGGAGGTGGGAGCCCTCCATGACTACTTCTTCTCAGTCCTTAGTGCACAGGGGCCTTGGCAAGCACTGCTGCTCCTACTGTCACTGCAGCCATCTCCTCCATCTCCCTTGTGCTGAGGAGATGCTGGAAGTGTAAAGCTTGCTAATTGCAATCAAGCAGACACTTGCTCTCTATATCATAACCTTGCCCAGTACTGGCTTTATGAATTACATGTGGGGCTAACAGCCCTTGTAGCCTAGCTTCAGATGCTGAGAGATCTGAGGGGAAGAGGAGTGGGAGGCACTGGCTCAGCAGTCTGCCTGCTGGCCGGTGCTCACCCACCTTCATTCTAAAGGTAGGAATGGAGTCTGCTTTTGTTGGTATCATAGAATCATTTGAGTTGGAAGGGACTCACAAAGGCCATCTAGCCCAACTCCCCTATAATGAACAGGGACACCTACAGTGAGATTAGGGTGCTGATCAGGGTGCTCAGAGCCGCTCCAGCCTGACCTTGAATGTCTCCAATGATAGGGCACCCACTGCCTCTCTGGGCAAATCTCTAAAATATGCCAGTCTCTGTTTGGTTCTAATAGAAATGAGAGAGCTGCACATAAAACAGAGAAGGGTAAGGCCCAGCAGCAGTAGATGCAGTGTTGTCCCTGACGCTGCTTGTTGCTAGGATGACTAGAGTGTGCTACACACAGCCCTGTGACCAAATCCTGCATCTTGGCTTTACTCTACTTGCCCTGGAGGGTTTGTGGTGATGAACTCTCAACCAAAGCTGCAAGAGCAACTTTTTCCCTGCATATCAGGCAGCTCGTTCTTTTTCAGGTTCCCCAGCTGGGCACAGCTGAGTACTTCAGCCCTGAAGTCTGCTATAGGAAAAGAGCAGAAAGGAGTTGCTAACAATAGAGAAGGACATCCAGGAGGAAGACCAGGCTACTTCTCAAAACGTGGGTTGGAGAGCAGGCCTCTAGAGGATGCAGCTCCTCTCAGTGCCCTGTTTCATTACCCAGTGTGTCCCATGGGACTGCCAACTCTGCTCCCACCGTCAGAGCTCCACACTGCTCTGTGCTGCTCCCTCCTTGCTTCTGCTGAGCTGCCCGCTGACTGAGGAGAGAGTGTCCTGATGGCAGCAAGAGCTTTGTTTTCTAAGTCCTACAAGCAAACCAATCCTCATGCACCAACAGTACGCATTTCACTCCGAGAAGGTTCCCGTGCTGTTTTCATGCCTGCATAGCTACACTGAAAGCATCAAAAATCAGTAAGCAGATTTCTTTTAGCCGATGAACAAATGGTGTTTAAAGGTTAAACTGAACCCACTGCCATCTTCCACCCATCCAAACAACTAAAAGCTCCATCCCAGGAAACCATAGGGCACACTGGGGCCTGTTCTGCATCAGCTGCTGCTTTAAGTTTAGCAGCCACATCCATTAGCCCACAACAGTGGATGTAACAAGCAGGAGCTGTGCAGCTCTTATCACTTGACAACCCATGCCACCTGCTGAGAGGGAGCTCCACTGTCTGCAGCCTTGATTCAGCACAGCAGGAGCAAAATGAACTTTGACAAGCAAACTATGCAGCTAAAACACTTTACAACTGTAAAAAGATGGGAGGGGAAGCAGAAGGAATGAGCAGAGCTGCCACTTAGGAGAGTTGCTCCAAAAGTAATGCCTCCTATTTTAGGATGTTGGCCCATGACATCAGAGGTGGATATTGGTGGTGTGGCAGAATAGGTTGAACCATTTCACCAATTTTCTTTACAAGTTGTTGCTATGAGACAGACAGCAGCAGAGGGGCAGTCTGACAGAAAGGCATCTGACATGAAAATGCAGATGAAACCAAATGTGTCATTGAATTCCTCCACGGGGAAAAATAGCACCCAGTGACATCTTCTGCTGCCCTGTGTGTGAAAGGTGTGAAGGCAGGGGAAGAGCACGGCACACACACCGTTACTGGCAGACTCCTGCCGGGCTACCAGCACATCCTGCACTTCCCATAGCAGCTGTATCCCGCTGATGGCACTTATAGCTGAGAAACACTCAGCTGCCCCTGAGAGCCGCAGTTCCAAAACCAGAGAAGCCAGCCCCAATTCCCTAAAGAAACATCTCACAACTTTTATGCATGACATACCACGGGGGAGTGCGGACTTGAAAAAGTGAATGTATACAGAGCAGCTCTCAAAACAGTTCACAGGAAAAGCGGAGCCGATTCTCCTCACCGGGAACCCGAGGCGGAGGCGTGAATCGGATTGCGCAAAATCAGTCTGAAATAATTGGAAACAACGGGAAAAAAAATCCCTTCTGTCCGTCTGCAGAGAGCGGCGGGGCCGCCAGAGGGAGCCCGGACCGCGCCGCCTGCTACCGTGTGATTTCGGTCCGTTTGGAGCAGAGAAGGTGCCTGCAGCCCTTGCCGATGTGCAGCAGTGCCACCTGGAGGTGAGACCTGGCTGCGGTATGGCCGCCCCTGCGGTTGGAAGAGGCCTCCAAGATGAGTCGCGCCCACCCTGTGCCGTGGGCAGCCCTGACGCCGCTAGCTCAGCTGCCCGGGGCCCCATCCCGACTGCCCTTGAACACCTTCAGGGACGGGGCACCCCCAGCTCTCTGGGCAGCTGTGCCACTGCCTCACCACCATCTGAGTGAGGAACTTCTTCCTAACATCTAACCTGCATCTCCCCTCTGCTGGTTTAATGCCATTCTCAGCCTTCCTGGTTGTAAGGAGGCACCTATGGGTAAACTGCTTCGTATTTCCTGTAATTCTGCACTATCTAGAAACTCAGGTGTTTCGTATGCAGGATGAACAGAACAAGGTCAAGATCAGTACATTAGTTACTGGCTCTAGAATTTGGGGCCATCCACCTACAAACAGCTTTTTTGATGCAGCCACTTCTGAGCGATGCTCATATGGCTACAAGCAGAGCAGGAAGCCCTGCAGAAATTCATCTATCCGTGCCATCTTTGGAGCTGAGAGCAGGAGTAGCCTGTGTTACAGCACAATTCCTATTTAAAACTGTCTCACAACTGTGAGACAGTCACCTTATTTTTGTCCAACTATGGGACTTATAGAGAAACCTGGTCTGATTTCTGGTGGTCCAGTGGAGCTGGGCTAGAAGAAGCCCTAACTGAGCTGCCACAGGAACAGAGAGCACATGGCACCCTGTGTGCTGGTCTGGAGTGCCTGCTGCCACCTTTCCAACCAAGGACAAGCACTTAGAGGAGAGCATCATCTAGCAACATCTTTAGCACCTCCTAAACCTTACAATTCACAGAAATGGCTGGGAAAATGTCAAGCATTTCTCTCTTCATCCTCCCAGTGCAGACAAACGTGCTGAAGATGACGTTGGGATTGTCACAGTTCCTATCCGCCTCCCCCTCCATCTCTATGGAAGCTGTGTTTTCAGCCACGCCTGAGCCTCCCACCGCCCCTGCATGAGGCTACCTCCTGGCTGCTGCAATCTGCTCTGCTTCTCCCAGCTCCTGTCTGCCACTGAATGCACATAGCGTCGTCATCTGACAGCCATGTGAGCTGCCAAAAATCCTATCCAGCGTGAGCCAGCACATCTTCAGTCCAGAGCAAATCTTTCTGTTAGCTTCAGGATCAGAAACCTCCCTACTGCTGAAAGTCCTCTCCAGCTCAAGAGGCTTTCATCCTGCTGGAGCAGCTCCCAGCCATGAGCAGACCCTCCCCACAACCAGAGCAGTGAATGAAGGAGTTCTGCAGAGAGAGCCTTGTGGTGTCTTCCAAAGCTGCTCAGATCGGGCAGCTTCCAAAGGCTCTGAGTACCTCCAAAGAAGTTGCAGCACTGACAGGAGAAGTGACGAGGCCCAACTTATTATCTGAGGCTGAAAGGAGCAAGAGAAACCCAAAGCCAAGCTCCCGACTGTCTCAGCAATATCTTACTGCTGCTTCTGCCGTATTCAAAACACAGAGAAAAGCTGCTACGCACATTTTTATCATTGTCTTTTGGTAGCGAAGTACCTGACACTGCAAGAAGAAATCTCTCTAAGGAGACCAGACAGTCCTGAAGAACATTTTGGAAATAGCTGTCAGGCCTCATAAATACAAAGTGAGTTACAAAGTACATTAGAGTATCCCTGTGTCAGCTAATACCATACCTAAGGATTTCTGTCTTTATCACAGACATCAGATACAGAAAAGATCTTATTGGGCTTGGTCTGCCCTTGGGAAACATAGAAGGATTAGCCTATCTAATTAGCCTATGTGTGCAAGTGCTTTGTTTCACCCAGAGAGACTTGCAATTAATTCCATCTGCAAGAGCACAGAGGAGCAAGCAGTGTGCCACCCACCCCATTGCACCCCAGCTGGGAGGAAATCCCACAAATGGGGGAGAATCACCACAGCCTGGCAGCTGCCTGCACCCCACAGCAGCATCTCTGGCTGGTAGAAAGAGTCTGTGCTCTCTCCTTTTACACCACTGCTGCAAGAGTCTGTGCCCTTCTTTCCTGCAGCTCGCCTTTAGGTACTGAAAGGCTGAATTCTGTGAATGCTGTTACCTGAGGGCTCCCAGCCTTCATCATCCAGGAACTACTTGTAGGTCTTTTCCCCTTGACAGCTGTGCATGCCCCAATCCTGCCTTTGCCTCACCCTCTTTACCTTCAGTGGGATTTCTGATTTCTCCTTCAAGACCAGTGCTGGATTTAGCAATCCTCCCTTGGAGGCTCTCCTTCAGGCTTCCCTGCTGGACATGTGGTGTGCAGGGTCGTGGGTCTGTGTCTTTCCCCATCATAGGAGCTCAGGTGTAGGGGAACCAAAGTGAAGGAACCAAATAGTCACCAAAACAGGAATGGATAAAAGTAACCTGAAGGGCTGTTGCTAGGATAGATTTCTGAGTCAATACATGAAGAGCTCTAACAAGAAAAGCTGGAATAAAACAGATCCAGCTGGTAACCTGGTGTGCTTTCCCAGGAGATGCAATTCCAAATCCCCTTGGACAAAGGAGGTGATTCAGCAGCCTTGCAGCACCCTGCACAAACTCTGTACACCAGGCTGGATTGCAAAAGGGAGGTAGTAGCAGCATTTTCTCCTGTATGCACCTTTTTTCACCTCCCAGGCTGTCTTCTAGCTGGGAGCCCACTCAGAGGACTGTGAAGCAGCCATCAAGTGTGCAGACAAGACGGAGTCACTGCCTCCAAGCATCTGCTGATCCTACAGAAGGGCCCTGAGGCAAGCTTCTGCCCCAAAAGTCTTTCAGAAAAATAAGCTCTAATGTGATAAAGGAAGGAATGAATGATTAAAGGATAGGAAATAAAAGGTGGAAACAAGCTGCAAAATTTCACAATGGAGGAAGGTCACCATGGCAGCCTGGGAAGGATGAGTGCCGGAGGCTTTGATGCTCAGTGAGTGGACTTGGTAAGTTACCTGGAAAATGAGTGGGTAGTGGAAGTGAGAAACCTTATGGTGCCACGAGGATATACTGAGTAAAACCACAAGGGATATCTGTGGAGAGCTGAGGAACAGCCATATGCTACCCAGTGACAAGGTGAGAAAAGAGTAGATAACCTGCAACCCAGAAACTCAAAATAATGGACATGGGAAAAGCAGCACTGACCTCATTACGTCAAGATGGGCTCTTGAGCTGGCTCTTGGGAATAAGGTCAGCTCAGCTTATGTTTGGTAGCAGAAAATGAAGTGTCAGGAACACTTTGGGAAGGAATAGGGAACAGAATGGAGAACGTCAGGATAAGCTCTACAGCACTCTCTTGGCAATAGGTGCCCCTTGAATGGGTACAAAAAATATTTCCTTTATTTTGGCTTTCCAATTAGTGTAATGCAGTTATTAGCTCTATGTAAAGCTGGGAGACCGATGGGAAACCGAAGAGGAAAGGCTGTCCCCCTCTTCTTCTATTCCACATGAAAATAAATACAATATTTAGCAATCCCAGAAGCTAAGGGATCTTGGATCCTGGAACCATTGCTTTGATTAACCACAAAAGTGGTTAACCACAAAAGGGGTAATACTTCCTCGTTTTAAGCAGAAATTAAGTTCTTAAAAAATATTGGTTACTTAATGTCACTTCATGTTATTCTTTTTAACTGAAAAAATCACAAGGTGCTCTCGTACTGTTTTGGTGCAAATTGACATCAGGAATGCAAATCAATCCAGTTAAAAAAAAAAAAGGAAGAAGAAGAAGAAGAAGAAAAGAAGCATCCAGCATTTTCTGACGTAAGAATGAAAACATTCATTGTTCAACTATGTACAGTTATATGTATTTCAGTAATATATTGTAATTGCAATACAAAGAGACATGTTTGGTTGCAAGCATCACTCTTTGGTGCTATTAGATATCTGAGAATGAATACATCTTTACGCTCATCAATACAGCAAGTTATCTAAGAAGCGTATATGCAGAACCCAAGAAAAACCCTTCCAACAGTGGGTCTCTGTGCCTCCAACAACATTCGACTCCTTAAATAAGCTGCAGTTAAATCAAGCACGAGTATTGAGTGGGGGACATCAGCTGAGAGAACTAGCTGGAAAGTCAGGGCAGGACTCTGGAACCAAGGCTGGTTTCAGCGCTGCTTTCAGGCCAAGATGGCTGTGAGGGAATCGCAGCCCTCAGGCTGCCAGCAGTGCTGCAAGGAGTGTGGCGGCACAGCGGCCTACCGATGTGAGGCACTTGCTGGGGAGAGCAGCACTCATCAGATGTCTGCTGCTCATCTTGAAAAATGCAACCTCTTCAACTGAAGGTTTCAGGCACTCTGCAAACAATGTTAAAGACGGCTTCACCTGCATTTATGTTCTCTCACTGTTACGATCAGGTGCGGTGGGTCAGGGAGGAAATGAACTGAAGCGTCCCCAGGCCTCAGTCTGTGCAGAGCGGTGCAGTGCGGAAGTGTGGGACGCTGTGCTGAGCTCTGCAGGCACAGCCACAACCCACAAGTGATGAAGCATCAGGCGAGCACCTGCTTCTGCTGCACGTTATCTCTGGCACACGGCTCTCTGGGCACGGCACAGCCTGTTCCTCCCATGCAGGTGAGTTATCAGCTGAGCTCCCAGCTCCTGCTAAGCAAACTCAGCCTGGGACATAAGATGCAAAGAAGATGCAGATTGGCCTTGACAGTCTTTAGCCTTGCTTCTAGCCAAAGCTGAAACCCCTGCAAGGGAAAGTGGCTGTTGCTGAAGAGCTCTGAAGTAAATATTTCTATATCTACCTCTTTTCCTCACCAGCTTCACCTCATCAACAGCACAGCAAGGATCTTCTCACCATAGCTTAGAGCTGAGGGACTTCACAACCTCCTCATCTTGCTTCAGCCCATTAGGAACCACCTCAGCAAAGCCTGAGCCTGACATAAGGGTAGCAGTGGGGGAGGGACAGCATCCCCTCTCACCCAGGGAACCCAAATTTAGGTGCCATGCGGGCTGTAAACAGCCTCCGCCCCTGTTCCCTGTTGTCTTGCAGCAGAGCGAGTTGCTCACATGTCACCATACTGGGGTGTCTGCTAGGAGACAGCGGAACGCCTCAGAGGAGGATTTGTTAACCACTGGGAGATGAGAGAAAAATTATATAAAGGTCTTTATAAAACAAATCAGCCCCCACACCGTGCCTGGTTTCATGGGGAAAATTTGCTGTGCCCTTTCCCACAAAGGGAAAAGCTGGGGAAAAAAAGGCTGTCTCACAATGCCTATTCAGCAGGTCTGGAACACATCTCAGCTTTCTGTAGAAAGCACAGTGCAATACAGTGCAACATCACACTTCTGGAGGAGTAAAGCCTCAATGCAACGCATTTCATCGCACAGCGCACCTCCCCTACGCCCAGAGCTGACCACCCCGTGTCCTTCCACCATCCTCTCCTCTCAGTCCCACGTCCTGCATGCCCCAGCTCACCTCACAGCAGCTCTACACCCTCTGACCCCACACCCACACCTGCTTCACTGCTCTTCTGGCAGAACCCATCACCCAGGGTGCAGAAAAGGAGGGCAGCCGCTGCTCCATGCTGCTCCCACATCCCCCTGCCCAGGCAGTAGCTGCCCCAGGCTGCAGATGTCTGCAAGTCAGGGTGTGCCGGTGCTCAGCCCGACCTACCCTGCAAGGTGAAGCGTGGGAACCACCAGTGTACATTACTTATGGCTATGGGCAGGGCAGCTCTTCCACCTGCAGGAATCCAGCTCCGCTTTTTTTTAGTTGTTGTGCAGAACGCTCATTCACTGGGCTGAGAAACGTCACTTAAAAACACATTCAAGATAATTCCCTGGGTCAAAGAATAAGATCTGGAAAACAAAACAAAGGAAATACCTGGCTTCCCTACACCTGATGTTCAGTGCTTACAGATTTGGCTCCGGGATGCTGAAAGCTGAGTGATCCCCCAACCAGGTGTGCAGGGCTGGCTTCACCTAAACTGGCTCCCATTTCCATAAATACTAGAATCTCAAGAAGTAATGAATCATTAAAAACAAAAAACAAAAAACCCTGCCCATCCTTTATTCGCCTGGTGAAGACCAAGGATCTGTTACAGGCTACAAAACTCAGCTATACAGACAAAGGCAAATGGGGGAAGAATTTGTGCAGTAACGTGAGCAAAACCAGTAGACAAAGTGTGCATGTACATAACCAAATAAAGGCCTGTCAGGGGATAAAAAGGAAAAACTAGAGAACAAAACCCTTCCATTCCCAAGCACTCAGTTAAGAGGTACAAGAAGGAAGCAGGAAGAAATGAGTACTCCGGAAAGTTCTGAACAACAAACCCAACAAAATCAAAAGAAAATGGTTTAGAAGAGCCTTTAAAATGAGTTTTATTGTCAGAATTTTACAAGTAGCCTTCAGTGGCATCATACAAGAAGAACTCTGTTGCAAAACTCTAATAAATAGTCTGCCCCAAGTCCCAAAATATTTTTTGAAATAAAATAAAACCCAAACTTAAAAATAAAAGAGAATAAAAGCAAGACTTCAGGATGCTCAGAGATGTTAGCAATATTTCCCATTTACAAATTATATCAGGCATTATATAAATCTCCTTCATACAAGTCATTAAAAAACCCAAGACATTCTAAACCTTTACAAAAGCACTCCAGAAATAGTTCCAAAGAGAT
The DNA here is from genome assembly GCF_023343835.1 of Lagopus muta. NCBI lineage: Eukaryota > Metazoa > Chordata > Aves > Galliformes > Phasianidae > Lagopus > Lagopus muta. The sequence continues at coordinate 26,795,240 of NC_064438.1, forward strand.
CCATTTCCATGACAAAACATTAGAGAAGAACTCCATGGGGATTAGCATCAGAAATGAAGTTTGAGGTTGGAGTGTAGTGTGCACTTGTGTGGAGCAAAATTAAAGAGTATGAAAAGGGGATTTGAAAAGAGCGTGGAAGTTTCTGTGACAAGCCTATGCCCAATGATTTTATCCTGTCTAACAATGTGGTAAAGGGCAGGGAGGTCTGTTCTTGCAGTTCACTCCAAATTTGCTGCACCTTGTGCAAGGCAAATTTCTTAAGGTAGTGACTGTGTACTCAGAATGGAACAGAAAAGGTTTCTCAGCACACTGCACAGCTCAACGATTGTGCAAACTGCAGCGCCTACACCTAAAAGGTATTTTCTGGAGAGGTAATATGTTGTGGCAAGTCGGCTCTTCCTTCAAAGAACGTGAAATTAACTTTCCTGACATGAGGCAGTTTGGGAAATCTCACGCTAGACAGCTTCACTGGGAACTGGGGATTTCAGAGCTCCAATCCTATCCCAGCACTTAGGAAAAATGTACTTCTCTAATTTCACCTTTACGTATTCCTCCACTCGTGGCCACAAAGGATTTAAAGACCTCCCGTGTCATTGAACAAAAGCTTAGCAAACATTTCTCAGATCTGCAGTGATTTGAGAAGAGTGGAGAAACGAAACGGGAGGGCTGGTGCACCGAGATGGCTTACGTGGATTTTCATGGAAATGTTTTGGGGTGTGTAGAGGAAATCTCAATCTCTTTACAACTTCAGCCTAAGTCTTCTGCACATACAACAGTAACAGACTCCCCTGGAAGGGCTGGGGACGATCCTTAAGCAGTACAGCAGCAGTGCTTGGTATCTCAGCCTGCCCGACACGGTACCAATCGCAGCATGCCTCGTTTTGCTGTTTGTAAAGTCACTTGCAGCCATCGCTTCCACAGGAAACAAAGGCTGCCAGAAATGCTAATGCAACAGATGTGTGATAATGTGCCTCACCCACGGCTCAGGTCTCTCATCTCTCTCCAGGTGTTGTGATGCTGGTTGTACTGTACCTACACTACAGACACGCTCTCTGTAACGTATGGGAAGGTAGCACTAGCAATCAAGCACAAACTGCTAAGGAGACACCTAAAACATTGCATTACATCCCCTTGTCTGTGGCATACTTCAGAAAACAATGTAAGAAAAGCAGTAAAATAAACATTTCTTTCTAATTTTCTAGATGTCATAATATTTGCCAAAGCTGCAAGGAAAAGCAGATTACCTGAAACAGAGAGAAAGGAGATAATGGAACCAGAGGCAGATGGAGCAGCAAGCCCCACCCTGCCTCCAAATCGCTTTGTACGTAACAGATAAAGAAACAATGTGCAAAAAATAGACATTCACATTTTAGCAGTTAAACTTTTATTTTACCTCTTTAAAATTATTTACTTTGTTTTTCTACAAAAGGCAGACATTGATTGTTGATCTGCAATTGTTCGGAGTGCGCGCAGAGATGCAAAAAAGGGTTACTGGAGGATGGAGGACGGGGAAGTGCTCTGACTATACTTTCACATGTCATGATTAAGGTGGCATTAAAGCTTAAGTCCCAGGATTAATACAGATAGTTTCCCCGTACGCTGCTCTCAGTTCATATCAATTGTGTTGAAAACCCACTCGGTGAATTTCTTCAGCTTCTCAGTCGCATTCTGGGATTCCTCCTGTAACCGCAAGTTGTCTTCCCGCAGATGTTGCACTTCAGCCTGAAGATTGGCTTTGTCCTCTTTTTCCTTGGGCATGAAGAAAAACACAGATCTTAGTGATAATTCCAAAGCATGCTTCCTATCTACATGAAGTGGCAGGAATTTCAGCGAGCACGAGTCTCACACTGTGCAAAGATTTTATGTGCAGTAATAGACAGTCTTATATTTAAGGTGGATTTGTTATGTTTCATTCCTCACTTTTTGCTTGAACTGTCAAGGTTTGTCTATTAGCAAATTCAAATAGCAGAGGGCTGCAGCTGCCTCTCCAAGTGGTGAAATGAAATCAGTCATGCCCTGCTCTGTATGAACAAAATATGGAACTGCAGATGGCTAATTAAATAAAGGATAGGACACATTTCGGCAAATATTTCCCTAGCTAAAAGACTTTTCACCCAACCATGGCAGATCTTTCTTGGACCAAGCAGGTAGTAACATAACGCTAAAAGTCTTCACAGTAGAAATTACATGGTTCAGTAACAGTCTCGCTCTTCAGCACTGGCAGGATATATTTACACAGCAGTATGTATTTACATGGACTAACAGTCACCTGAATTAGGAGTGTAGGTACTCAGAATCACTCTCCTAATTTAAGCAGAGGAGTCAGATGCCTACAGTTTAGGCACTGCACCCTCATCTTGCATAACTGGAAGCACAGCCAGACAAAAGTAGTAAAAAAAATGTCATTTTCTCACAAAAAGACTGTCACAGGCTCAGGCACGGCAAAGCAGAATTACGCGGTAATTAGTTATCACCTATCAGAACCAAATATATGCCTTACAGGTTTTCTGCAGCTCAAAAATGTACCTTCCTTAAATCCTCTTGCAGCATCTTCAGCAAACCTTCAAGTTGGTCCACTTTAGAGGCGAGAGTTGGAGGAGATTCTTTACTATTGGAAGTAGGAAACAAGAATAAGTGCTCACAGATTTTACCATCTTCACATAGGGCATCTAGCAGCCTTCTCTGTACCAAGCAGCTCTGTGTAAGTGTACTCCCAGGTATGTCATGAATTCACACAACCAAGAAAAAATACCTAACACAGCACATGGAACATGTGCAGCATATTATCGAGGAGAACAAACTCAACCCATGATTAAGTGCTGCCATCCCATCACACAGTTTATCTCAACTCCCGCTTATTACACCCGCCTTGAGTTACCACAGCTTTGGACAGCCTCATATACACACCTCAGACAAGAAGGAACCTGCAAAAAGGTTCAGCTGTACTTACAGTTCTTCTGTTTTCACTTCCCAACATCATGAGAACTTGTAAAGAGTTCTACAAAGGCTAGAAACAGCTTCCAGACAAAGGTATTTGTACTCCTTCCCTCAGTTTGTAACTGAGGATGCGTGTTCATGTGGTATACTTGCTTACCCTGTATAAGGCTTTATCTGTGCAGTAAGCTGGTCCTCAGCCTGATCACCACTGGAGGCAGCGCTCACAGGCCTGTGGTTTTCATCCGTAACAGCAAAGAATGAAGCTCGCTGAACTGAAAAGGCACACACAGAGATCAGCAATGACACCACAGTAATGAAGATTTGTTCAAGCACCGTGCAATAGCTACACTACAAGATCTCAGGGCAATCCAAGAAGTCTGTCTCAAGACTACAGACACGCTCTCTGTAATGTATGGGAAGGTAGCAATAGCAATCAAGCACAAATTGCTAAGGAGACACCTAAAACATTGCATTACATCCCCTTGTCTGTGGCATACTTCAGAAAACAATGTAAGAAAAGTAAAGCTCACTCTGCATAACTTATATGTGAAAAATAAACAGACCACTGTCATTTTTCAGAAGCAAGGTTTTTTTCCTTATGCCTTATTATAAAATCTTTTCAGATTGAAATGTGAAATCCTTTTCCTGCCTTACATCCGTATATTTTTTTGTCCTATAACTGCTCCCTCGCTGTGTTTTAACACATCTCTAAATCACTACCATGTGGTGTGACTGCAGTCAGCAACTGCCCTTGCCCCTGGATTTCCTAGCACAAACAGAAATGTGAACGCTTTTTTGCTTAATAAATTAACACCTCTCTCCCTCCCCAGCTGTTGATCTCACGCTGGAAACAGAAATTTATTTTTTTTTGTGCTTGGCAAATTTTTATTGTGTGCTTTTACCAAGGCTAATGTTAACAGGCACTGGTATGATTGAGTGATTCCTGTTCCTTTCTTTTTCCCTTTGACATAAGGGTTGCAGGAATCCAAGTAGATTTTGTTCCAGCTGGTTGCAGGTATCGCTAGTTACAACTCTAAGGGCTTGTACGAAAGACATCAACCATGCAGAAGAGAGTGCACAGGACTGATTAGTGCTTGTCAGCCCCTGGTGGCACCTAGCAGAGACTATGGACTAAGATTATATAGACTACAGACAGCTGCTCCCTCTCCACGTCAAATCTTGAATATGTTTTTATACCAGTGAGATAAGGTTGCCAGCAAACACATTACCCCAGCTCTTCTTGTTCTGAGTATCAGCCTGTTACCTTCACCACAATGACTTTGTTCACACTTCTAAAGAAAAATGCAAATGAGCCTGGGGTCTACAGAAATGAGGAATTTAGGTTGATGAGGGCAGTGAAATCTAAGGAGAAATTAAGAAAGGAGATCATTTGAACAGAAACTGACACAGTGCGGTGTATTAAAACTTGAGTTTCATCCCTATGTTGTTGTGAACATGGCAACAGAGTAGAGCACAAATGATGTCTTGAATGCTAACTTATGCATACACTACCTTAATGGTGTGTCTGACTACTAGCAGAGAACAGACAAGAAAACAAGTTATCCCACAGCATTCTCCAGCCATGCAGAGTAATGTTCTAATGATTCAAGATCAGTGAAAACACTCTCATGAAGGTGGGTCAGCATTTGTGCAAAGATTAGCAAAAGGTACTTCTGTTTAATGCACCTAGAAGAACATTCCACCAGATTATAACAACTCCCTTTGGACAGAAGAGTGTTTCATTTTAAATTCAAATACATCTAGGCATCTTACAGTTCTTAGTTTTACTAAGGGTCAAGGAGGTGGAAAGTGCTACAGGATGAAATGACACCTATGTGCAGTCTATGTATTTGGAGTATGTGGAGGCATACAGAAGGGCAAAAACTATATACCAACAAGACACATTTCCCAAATTACCTTGAGAACTGCACTTCAGCTGCACTACAGAAACTTCTTGCTCATGCAGTAAGCAAACAATCATTAATATGCTCATATGCTTTTTTATTCTGCTCTTTGACTCAACCTTGCACTTGCAACAAATGTTTTTCTGAGCTGTAATGTCTGGAATTGCTTTACATGACATGAAAAACAGCCAGTTTCAAAGATATTTGGCCAAACTGCAGCACAACGAAAGGGAGTGAGCATGAAGAAATTACACTTTATACGTGCAAACAAAGTTCTAGGCTGCTAAGCCTTGAGTCGCTGTATTAAAAGAGCTAAAGGCTCACACCAACAAAGCCAACAAAATTAAGGGTCAAACACCTCCCCCCTTCCAAAAGAAAAACAGTCCTTTATGAAGCACGCAGAAAGATCAGCTTTCTAAGTATTATGTTCTGAAAATTTACCTTCAAAGGCTTTGGCAGCATCTACCAGATTTGACCAGTCCAGATCAGAGGCAGAATCAGGCAATGGCATAAGACCAGGGTCTGGCATGGGCTGCCGTCTTTGCTCCTGGATATCTGTGAGGGAGCTGTCAGAGGCAGAAAACTCTCCTAGAGTAGAGTAATGTAGAATAAAAGGTAAGCTCCATAAAAAACAAAATAACCAAAAAAACCCAAACCAAAACAGAGTTCCTTTCCTAATACTAAAGTATCTCCTTTTCATTTTGGCGGAAGGCATCATTTCTAGATCTAAACAACTCAACAGAACATTTGATCAACCATAGTTAACCGGTCAGAGCATGTTATATTTTCAGAGATTGTGCCTCTCACCAGAACATTAAATTCCTTCTGAATCTGCTCAAATCTTCACAGTTTACCACTTAAACAGTCAACTTCCATCTCCTCTCAGTACTGAGGTGGGGGCAGTGCTCTTCTACCCAATGATTCCCGCCTTTGCACAAGTTGAAGGAACTTTGGAGGGTGCTGCAGCTTGCTGGGACTTCTCCACTCCCTGGTACCTATCTGCTGCTCTAAAAAGTACAAGATTGTGGTTTTCCTTCTTCATCTTCTATTTACAATATTGTAAGCCAGTGAGAGCAGACTTAGGCAAACCAAAACATCTCAGAACAAGGTAACTGAAAAATATCCAAGCTCATCCATGAGTTGGTATATGGCCTGCTATAGAGAAACAACAACAACAACAACAAACGTATGGGCAAGCTTGAAAAAAGATAAAGAAATAAAGTTCCTGTAATTTTTGTGTAATCTTTTGCCTAAAAAGTGGAATATTTAAATTATTGCCACTAGTGAGAGAAAGAGCAAACCCTGAACACGCAATTAATTACCTGTTATATTTCTATTTGCTGGCCAGTGAATCAATAAGTACAGAATGCCCGGTCAGTTAGCACACATGCAAGCTCAGAAGCAGCAACAGCCCGCTTCCTCATGCCCTGGGCTTGGTGAAGCATAAAGGAAGTTGCAACAAATGTCTTTGTTATTGAGATCTTTGAATTAAAATAACTCTGAATAACTTGAAGCCAACAAATACTAGAGGCATTAAATACCCAGTACTACTTAATCCTTCCTCTGAGCAAAGGCAAGTGGGGAGGGGGAAGGGAAAACAATTCATGTGTCACTCAACCAGCCAGGCTTTTATCATGCAGGCCTACATCTCACAGAAAATGTCTTATTTTGTTGGCAAAAGTACAAAGATTATGTGCTAGAAGGAGTAATCATTTCACTGTGGACAAGAATATGACAGTGAGAGAAGGTTTTTCAATTTAGAAAATACAGACATCTGAATGAAGAGAGTCCACATGCTGCCCTCCTCTTCTACTCAGATGGCATCATTAATCTTCTGACCCCAAACTCTCAGAAGCTAAGTCTATCAGTCAGTTATGCATATGACCAAGTCCACAAAGTCATTTTAGCACATATAAAAACTGAAAAGAGTTTGGCTTCCTAACATGCTGTATGGAAACAACAGTACAGACAGTGCTTAATGCCTACTGTAATGAGTTGAATTTATTTGACAGTCTTGCACTGAAACATGAAAATGTGAATAAATCTGAAAAGTCCTTTAAAAAAATACTGCAGAATCGCTTAGTGCACATTTAGTTATAAGATAAAACAGGAATCTGTGAATTTCCCATTCTCACCAGCTGAGAAAATTCAAATACAGTAACACAGCTTATCCCAAAATCTTGTTGGGACTTTTCAGTAGACTAACTGGGGAAATTGAGTGCTTTCTTGACAACAGTTTAACAAGTAACTCCCTTGAAGAACTGCTAATGTGACCAAAGTTAAGTCAAATCCTGTAAGATGAATAGCCAAGTGAGAGGAACTGAAAAATAGTTGGCATAATAAAAGCTGTTTCTAGTGTAGTCATACATTCAGAAGTCCACCAGCATTTATACGCTTTCATACCATTATTTCCCTAAAAGCATTTTCTTCCCACAATCCCACTCTAAAGTAAATGCCATCTGAAGTTGTCATTGGTAGATAATCAAGCATACATTATTTACCCATTGGTTCAATTCATTCTGATGACAAGAAAATGGTGAAAGTTTACAGCCAGTGAGGCAATTATTGTGCTCCTTCCACAAGATCCCTACATGACTAGCTAGTCATGCAACCTCATACCCACTGAAGCGAGGAAAAAAATTCTGTATCTGTTTTGTATTTCCAGGCAGGTGTGACTTGACTCTTCATTTCAGCAAAATCAAGACAGAAGTACTAATGGCTGTAACAAACCACTTTCCTTGACATAATTACAATGGATTTCTTTGAAAACAGGAAAATCAGAAACACTTACCATGTAATGATTTCATTCCCAAAGTATACGACGGTCTCCGTAGTGGCAGCGATTTTGGGAGAGAAGGGTATGTGCTGGTGAACAGGACATCATTTGGCATGGCTTGGTCCAAGAGCGAGGCCCGCGAGGCGAAGAAGTGGTCTCTTTGACCACTGTAAATACTCTCATCTGACAAAGTCCTTTGCAAGGCACGCCTTGTGGTAGGAGTGCTGGGAAAGGGAGACTGACAGGACAGAGTGTGTGACTATACATTCATGAAAAAAAAAGAAAAAGAAATAAAAATAAAAAAATCAATACAGAAACTTCTGAAATGTATGAAGTGATTTTTTAAGACTTTTCATTTTAATGAGAAAGCAAATGTTAGCATCATTTTGTTTTGATTTCTTTTTTTCCTCAACGTGGAAGGAGAAAATAAAGGAATCTGCTTTGAGGGAGATTATAACTAGATAACAATTTAGGTCTTTTTCAATCTGTTTTACAATTCTGATTTTAAGTATTCTTCCAGATTTCACTAAGGAGTAAAACTCAGCCTCCCTCATGAATTCTAGAGCTCTCATGTAGCAAAGATTATGTTTGCAGAAACAAACCAAATGCTGCATAAATGAGCCCTCATTGTACCTGGGGAGGCTGCTTTCCTGCACACAGAGCACCAACAAACACCGACTAATTAAAAGTCTCATCTTATTGAACAACCAGGAACAACACCACCACTTCAGTTCTTTAGAATTACTTGAAAGAAAATTAAATGAGTCACCTCATGAGAGAACTTGAATCTCACCCCCTTCATAATCCCAGCTTCCTCCAAGCTTGGCACACAAGGAAGCAATGCTGCGGTTAGTCTGAAGCTACATGCTCACTGGCCAGTGCTAGTAAGCTGCTTTCAAACAATGCATACCATTCCCACCAGTCCAGACACCGATCTTCAACTCTACCAGCCACAAATGTTCATGAAACCTGTGGCAATATAACCACCTCTGAGACACGACATTTTTTATGGTTTGCTTGAAATTCGGTCCAAAGGCTTTCATGGAGAGATGGCAACCCGAGAAAAAGACCTTGCCACCCTCATCTGCTCTGTAAACATGTTTGAACAGGACAGGAAAGAATTCAATTTCTGGAAAGTGTGATTAAACATTATAAAGCATTACTCATCTGCATAGAAAAACAGTTCTCTCCTCAGAAAAAGGGAAAAAAAATGTTAAACAGACGGTACTCTATTCCTGTGATCAAAACCCACACTACAAGTGGGAGAAGAACATGGAGAAAGGACTATTGGTACTGTACCGTGAAAAATGATCTGCCAGATTTTTTTTGTCAAAGCATTCCAAATTTTAATGTTGGAAGTCTGCTGTAGGTTTTGCTTTTCGTGGATTAAGGATTAGAACAGCTAAGATTACTTTCAAAAACTTGCTATTGTGAAAGACAAGAAAGGAAAGAAGTCACGTCCCATGCCAGCTTTGTTAGGTAAACCTCTCCCTTCTGCACTGCCTCCTGTAGGACAGAACTCATGGCCAAACCAGTAGGAACCTTGCATATGCAATTAATGCTACAAAAATGACAACTTCTGGCACACAGCTGTCACTGCATTATGCTGGGGATCAAGCTGGGTTTTTTTTGTCTGAAATTGAAAAGCTCAATCAGCAGGTGCACATTACGATCTGTTAAAAACTCCCAGCGTTTGCTCTTTAGATGCAAACGAATAGAAAAGAGCTGTTACGTCATATACTTGAGGGTCCTATAGTTAACAGAGTGCTAAGGAATTCAAACTCCACCAGGGAATTAGGAGCTGGAACCAACAATTAATACCAGACCTTAAGATTAAAAGTTTGCACAGGTATAAACAACTGAAGGAGTCAGAAAATAGAGGTAATAGGGTTAGGAGAGAGGAAAAAGAAGGGTGACTTATCTGAGAAGACACAATGCATTAGGAGTAGGTAAGAAGATGAGAAAGACTGGGTAGGACAGCAAAACAACCCAAAGTCATAGCCTAGAACAAATTCTACTAGTATACAAAGCAATCAGCAGAAATGAGGGAGGTTTTCAGCCTTTGTGCAGTGAACACATGAGAAGCATTATCATACTTTTCCTTGTTGTTTTTTTTTTTTGTTTTGTTTTGTTTTTTTCCCCTCCAACTGTCAACATTTTCTCAGAGCAACAATTTTTTTGTAAGATGAAATATAAATCCTGCAGTGGGCAGAATTGACAGTTTAAAACACAGAACATTTTATTTATTGGTGTGATAGTCTTGGTAATCTGCTGAAATTTATCAAAAGCACAACCTCAGTTAACATATTTGTTACTGTTATGAAGAAATTAGAATTAAGGTAAGAATGGATTCACTCAACACAAAGCAAAAAGTAATAAAATTTGGAATGTTCATACTTTTTATAGTGCCTCTATAGGCCTCTTTTATAGGTCACCTCTTTGAACAGAAGGGAATTTCTTGGAATGACAATAATCAGCTTGCTCAAAAACAACTAACGGGATGAGCCTGTGGCTCACTCAACACGTAGAACTATCACAAATCTAAGAGAAAGTTATTTTACTTTGACTTCATCTAACCTGCCCTAAATGTAACATCTGAAATAGTATGTCTATAGAATCTAGAACTTTTAAGTTTTACTAAGCCATTTTGGGCTTTTGCTAGCAGAGAAAGAAGGTGCAAGCTCTCTCTTCTGCATAGTTGCTGTGGAAACCATCTAGGCAAGTGAGCTGTGATGCACTGACTCAACATATATGGAAACTGTAGAAATCAAGAGATTCTCTTCAAAATGATGGATTCTTAAAATAAATTCTTAAAAATATACACTTTATGATTATTATACACAAATACCAAACACCTCAGGAAATGTTTGCACAACTATTCTATATAAATATTTAAGTTAGAGGAGCATTCTTGGCCCTTCTTAAGGAACAGGATTAGAGAAGTGGGAAAGCACACATATTGCAAGGAGTTTCAGTACTGTCAACAAGTTGCAGTTTAGTGCAGCAATTAGAGAAGAGCAATTCAAACGCACAACATCACAAGATTGCTCATACACCAACAGTCTTAAATGTTCTTTGCAATTAAGTACACAGTTGAATATTGCAGTGACTGGAAGAATGCAGCTATTCCCTAAATGTTTTCCTCTCGCAAGAACAGTCTGTGACAAATAGATTGCTTTCCGTCGATGATAATTCAGACGTCTCGTGTTTCATTTTCTTATTATGGGTGAGAATGGGAGAGATCCTATTTGAGAAACTCAGAAGCCATTAATGCAAAGTACTGAGCAGAGAACACTTCAGTTTCTGCTGCCTTGAAAGCACTCAGCATTTTGTACACAGATATCTTAGAGCTTCACAGCCTTCGTCCATTTCCAAACTGTGACACCTTTTCCTGTATCAGTGATGTGTCCAGGCAGTGATGAATTTCCTCATCAAATTCCCCTGAAGTACAGCTTTACAAATTTGTGTTTTGCGTCAACAGAATTATGACTTGAATCAAAATAGGATGTGTGCATTGCTCTTAAGCTATTCTCAGATTTCACTCAGCTGTGACAACAAATATCCAGACTTGTCAACATACCTTGAAATTCTTTTGGGATTCAGGTGTTGGACTATCAAGATCTATCAGTTTCTTCAAGTCTTCTTCAACAGTGGACTTTGATGCTCGTTTTGGTGATGCTCGCAGATCTCTAGCTGATGCACGCAGCCGGGGGTGGGCCATTTCATTGCCATCACTCTGGTGACGTCTTAAATGAAATGGAACAGACACATTCAGGTCTCAAAGCCCTGGGGCAGGAGGCATGGATGAAACAAGAATTATAGCATCCTCAAAAAGAAAGAGCATAGGTAGAGGGCATGAAAGGAGAAAGGAGTTTCCCTAATACAGCAGAGCCTCATCTTAATGAATACCTGTTGACATATGTTGAAGTTATTGTGACACATTTTCTCAACAAGGGACCAAATCTGCTAAAATAATCCATATTTTGCACAAAACTAAAAAGAATATATTTCTTAAGTCAGTGGCAACATATCAGCAAGTTCCTTTAAACTTTTCTCTCTCCCTTTTTACTGCAACTTTCACAAAATTCCATCTCATTTTGATAATCAGTTACTGGCATCATCTTGGAATTCTGCATTGACTCAGTAGAAGTCAAGAAAGGATAAACAAAGGATAGATTTTGAAGTGGGCTTTCCAAATCACTTGCTTTCAAACTCAAGTTAGACTTAAAGAAACAGTATTTTCACTAGAAAGTTGCTTCTCTGTTTCTGTTCTGAAAGAGTTGGCTGAATATTGTAACACTGCTTTAAGCCAGCTAGACAGCATGCTGGGAGCAACGTGGAGAGCCACAGAGCTAATACATACCGTGCACAGTACTACTACATGAGTGAGAGGCTTAGGAAAGAACTCAGCCTCTACCTTAAGAAGATTTTTAATATTTGCTGAAATAACATTTTGAGTCTCCTTCAAGAAGTCCCAAGGAAAGATAAGCTTTAATAGAAGTGAAACCCATACTGTGCAGCAAAAATAATAATTTTTAAAAGCATCTTATCAGGGAATAAGATTAGCTAACTATCAAATATTTAAGCCCAGTTGCAGAACTCATTAGGAGACTAAGTTCTACTGTAGAATAAGCATTCTATTAGATAGCCTTGAGCTTTTTCAGACAGAGAAATGTCACAGATTTTAATGCTTCCATACAATTAAACCCAATAACCAAAGAAGAGAATTAAAAATCATTCTTACTTTCTTGTATCCATAAATCCCACTGAGTTTATCGTCCCTTCAGGCTTTTTCCATCCGATCAGATACTTGCTGGTAGCACCCTGGCGAGGGTAGAAAGTCCTAGGACCAGATGAGGAGGAAGAGGAGGAGGAGAAAGAAGGTGCAAGCTGGGGAGAAGTAGCAGAATGAAGCTCTTCTTTAGGTGAGCTTCTGGCACTGGTGAAAACAACCGGACTGGCAGAGTGTCGTGAGCTCATGGTACTGGGAGAGAAACATAAAGACAAAATTTGCCTCTAATGTGCATATATGCATTTGCAAAGAAAAATTCGGAGCACATGATGTTGCACTTATCAATAGTAAGTAAAGAAGCAAAACTGATTCAGCCTCCTAAAGGCTCTACTATCAACGTTTTATTGAAAGTACCTCATACAGTCACAAAAAGTTTTGTTACCTCTAAGGAAACAACATATCAAGCTGCCCCACTCCCTCCTTTACAAATAAGGAACCTAAGGTTCGTTGTGATTAGCAGCTTTAAAGTAACACATGACATTGTAACTGAATTTGAAACAAGAACCCAAGTCCAACTTCTTGCTAGAATTCCTGGCTGTGGAACAAAACATATTGCTAAGGAAGTTAAGCAACAGGGAATGTCCCCCTTTGAGACTCCACAACAACAAGCCTAGAAGATACCCATATATCTTTCAAAAGAGAGGTTCCTGGATATTGCCTAAAAAGCAGTTACTGTTAAAAAAAAAAAAAAAAAAAAAAAAAGGAGAGAGAGAGAGACAGTAAAATTGCTCAGTTTGCATATGCCACAATTTGTCTAGGTGACTAACTGCAACTTATCACTGGAAGAAGGTGATAGTGGGGGGTTTTAAATAGGAGCTATTCTTCAGATAGGATGATATTAAAACCTTATGCAATTTGCACAATATCAGGAGCACTAGTGCTTAAAACAATATTTACTATAACAACGTTAAAAGGTCAGGCACTTCTAGTGATAAAGCAAAGCTTTGTATACATCCACAGTACTGAAATAGCATTAAATATGTATAAACCAGTTTTCCACCAGTTCTCCTCACAACTTAGTCACATTTTTGTCCATGTATCCAACACTGCAAAGACAAATTTTAAACAGACGGCCAGCCCTGTGGTAAAGAATAGTTTCTGACTGAGAAATAAAACGTTAGCTGGGAGGCTGAATAAAGTCACTGAATAATTTCCCATTCTTAGCTTAATAGAAGATTCTTCAGTGCTGTTTTTGTGTCATGATAAAATAATCCATTCTTATGTCTGTCTGCTAATGAAAAAGAGAAAATATTTAAGTTACATTAATATTGCTCCCTGAAAAATAATCTCACTTGCATTCAACCTTACAGAAATAGGTTAGATAACCTATGCCAATTGTCTGGCTCCTGTTGTAGCCAATGGAGAGGGAAATACCCTTGCAGGTAATTCTCCTCACCTTCAACCAGTTGTCTCAGCTAGGGAGAATTATGCTTTCCAGTTTTTCCTCTCTACTGACAACAGATGGCATCTGAAGTCACCTTCAACTATATCTTTCTCCTTCAGATGGAAGAAGTGAGGACCCAACAGCTAAGGAATGTGGATTTAGCAAGCACTGATGGCAGGCCTCCTGCCTCAAACAGCACTGCCTGCTGTTGCCCACACTCTCACCTAGTGTACATGAGGATGGCAGTGCATATTAGAGGGGAGATGCACCTCCTTGAATGTACACAAATCAGATGATAATAATACAGATTTTATTTTCATTTTTTCTCCCTCATCTGTACCTCTGGAAGACACAAAAGATGGCAGACTAGGAAAGCAAAGAAAGAGATATTTCTGTCCATCAATCCCATACATTTGGTTGCTGCACACCATGGCCTTTATTTACAGCACAAGTAAACAATTTATAGCAAGAATAACAGGGAAAAATGGGAGCTAGAGGAAGAGGCAGTAAATTTCTCCTCATTCCTCCTTCTGTTTTCAATACTGAAAAGAGAACTCCTACATATGCTGAGCAAAACAGCCCATCTGTGAGGCATCACCACTGCAAAATTAAAACAGCAAGATTTGTGGAAGATGTACCTCTTTGAAGAAAAAAGGTTGGTTGTTTTTTTTTTTATTTTTTTTTATTTTTGTATTTTTAATTTTAATGCTTATCCCCTTCTAAAGGCATCCAAGAATTGGCGAAGTTGCCTCAGCATAGAGGAAAAAAAAAGTTAACACTTAAATACTTTAATCTTACTGGGTGAATCTCAAGGAAGTGTTATTTGTGAGAAAAAAATATTGATAAAAAGTATTAATAAGTTGGTAGTGCTGATCTGAATATTTCTATGTAGAGAACAAAAAAAAATGACATTCAATATGTTTCACATGAAATGCATAGAGATATAATATAAATATATAAGTGTATATATATATATGAAATGTGCACATATTTAATAATCATATTGTATATCATCCTGCATATAAATGCTGTATATTATAGCACTATTGGTTAAATATTATAATGCATGTCATGCACAACACATGACAACAGCAGTCTGGTGGATGAGCAAGAAAATTAGCATATAGTTTTTAATATACTTTTCTTTAAAGTGAGTAGAATATTCTGAGCTGTGGTTTTACAACATAATATTTTGGGATGATACACAGCTTCAGGAACTATATGCAGAACTGTGAAAATGCCTGCAGTTTTCTTCATACAAACAAAGGCAAGTCAACAGCATACTGACAGAGATACACTTGTTAACTGGGAGCATTTTTGGAGAGCAAAAGGCTTTGGATAAACCCTAGGATAAATTGGAGCTGAAGCTTTATGGTAGTGATGATGAGTTATATAGTGTTCGACAGCAGGAAGCATGGATACTGTTAACAGACAGCTGGACCAGCTTGCTTAGGTCTGGAAGGAATTCAGCCTCAGTCCCAGGACAGAGAGACGAGAGCCTTTTGACACTGGTGGTCTCTCACCTCCCAGCTGAAGTACAGGGACAAGAAGGATTGGATCAGGGAATATTTCAGAGACCGCATGACAATCTGCAAGAATTTCAGTTGAGTCTTTCATAAAAGTAAAATACTATTTAATCGTTTTGGACTAAATATATTAAAAATATTATAATCAAAATATATTGGATTAGAAATATCCATAATTTTAGTTTTGCTAAAAGGGACGTAAGAAACCACCCATTTTAGGTGGAAATGAAAGTTTGATTTATTTATTTTTTCCTAGGGAATTAATGCCATCAGCACATATGGCTTCATTTAATGACATTCAGCTGTAATGATTCTGTATAATTACTGGCCTACATAATGCAGTTCTCCTGGGATGCTATGAGAAATACGCACAATCATCAGGAAGGAGTTTGAGAAAGGGGGTGGAGAAGTAAGAACCTAGCCAAAAGCTCTGCTGTAAAAGTTAATCACTATAATTTACATTTTGCTGCCAGTTCTCAGGTACAAGTTCTTTTACGTACCACCAAATGATCATAACACTAATTGTTGTTCCTGTCTTCTATAGACACAAACACTCTAATTTGTGGCTATTTTCTTTTCTTTTGTCACTGAATTCTTTTCAGGGCCAAAATTCCTTCTCTTCTTGTCAGAAACCCAACTCTAAAGATGTCACAGGTGTTCAGGTATGAACGAGGCAAAAAGTAAAGTGTGAGAAGCAGCAAAGGATAACAATTTAGAAGCTGACAGAGAGACAACAATTAAGCTTCTCATTTTTCACCAAAAGCAGCCTTCTCAGGATTATCCTTCATTCTCCTTCTCCTTGAAGCAGGCAGCAGTGGCTACACTTGGAAGTGCCGGGTTAGCAAGCCCCTGCCTGCTCTTTGCCATGCCCTTGCTGCCCATCTACCCAGGTCAGCCAGCTGACAGTTGCACCCAGGGTCTCCTCAGATCAGCACTGCTGTTTAGTGTGTAACCACCAACTGAGGACACCACGAGAAACGAAACAGAAGCTAGTCAGCCCAGACTGTGCCTTTGTTTTATTGTAAGGCATCAAACATATTTTCTCATCTTCACGTTAGTCTGTCCTTGTCTCCACCAGAATAAACAGTATGGATGCAGTGCTTGCAGCATAGGTATCATGTCCCACGTACTCTACAAATTGCTACAACCTCTCTTCTTTGTGAAGAGCTGATCTTTAAATGAACAAGAAATTTCATTTTATTTAGCTTGAAAAAAACATGTAGAAGACTACTTCTGTGTCACTGCACAAACACCAATTAGATTAGACTAAATCAACCAAAGAAAACATCATGTTTTTAGAAGACAAAAGGTAAGAGCTGGAAGAGTGAAGACATGCATGTTGCTGCTGCTAGTTACATTCAGACAAGTACTGTGGGGCACTCGATATATTCTAATGAACATCAAAAAGAAATACATATAAACATGCATGTCTTAAAATAAAACTTATAACACTTTAGATAACCACCACAGGATTTTTCTTCCAAGAAAGGGGAAAGTGGTAAGATTGCCTAAACTCAATGCAAATTGCCTTCCATAGTATTTTCTAAAGATTTGCTCAAATCCTTCATGCACACGTAGCTGTCGGAAACACCTGTCTCAAAGACTTGGATAGAATAACATGAGCTTTACTGCCAAAAACAGTCAACCGAAAAGAGACAGAAAACCAGAGTGGGACCACCACTAATAGATAATTACTAATGATCACCATGACAAAGTACATGGAGACAGTTCATTACACTGCAATCTCAATAACAAACTCCATTTGCAGCTACTATACGAGGAACTGTTAAACTGCCTGATAAACACCTATCCTTGCCTAAATGTAGCTTTGCTCAAAATGAACAGCAAATAATGCTTGAAGATTTCATCCTTAAGAATAAAAATGCAATAGTCAGTCTCTGTAAAAGCAACAGATATTTATGATCATACACTTTCCTAAAATAGCCATTTCTTCCTTTTCATACAACATCAAGTATTTTTGAAAATGTATCCTGAATATTTTTTGGAAATGGCTTAGAAAAATGGTCTAAAATATTGTCTGTCTCCAGCAACTCGAACGAACTCATAAAGAGGGTATCTTCCATCTAAGATGTTTGGGTGCTTTATACCCATACTTGGTGTATCCAATTTTAAAAATTGCAAAACTAATGGAAAGAGGGGATATGACAGTAACATGTCACACCCGCAGCTTGCTTCAGAATGAGATTAAAATCTACATGCTAGCACTCTCAAGCAACTTGCTCTCAGTACTGATCATAATGACTATAAGCAGAATCCTAAACAAAAAGATTTTTTTTAAAAAAAGCAGAAGACATCTGAAACACAGACTTGCAAGACTGAAAAAAAAGAAATTCAGAATAAATTGTGCATTACTAAAAGGTACTGATCTAATTTGTATACCAACTGCAGATCTCGCAAAATATTTCTTACAAACACATCAGGCACTCATCTGTCTTGTTTAATAGCAGTAGTATGGAATATGTTGTCAAAGAAATTAGTGTTAGATATAGCAGCAGACACAAAGACTAAAAATGGTCTTAATTTATAAGGACTCTGCACAGTAAGATCTCTCAAAACACTGGTCAATAGACTGGTCAAGTAGAAGCCTCAACTTAAACAACTGCTGCTCGCTTTTATCAGGCTAGAGAATGAGAATATGAAAACGAATGTGGAAGTGTCAATCACATAAGCAGTGAAAATTACCTTGTATGTGAGACAGCATCACTAAGACTATAAGCACTGTTCTCCCTTGTTAGAGGACTGGAAGCTGGTTGACTCTTGCTGTGAATATCCAGACTCAGTGAAGACTCAGCTTTTCGGTCAATGTGGCTCTCTTTTTCTAATGTCCTGTCTGCAATGGAGACCACTTCACTGGAGCTGTGCCACAGTGGTGTCACTTTTTCCTTTGTTAGCCCTGTTCGGGGAGATGTTGCTGCTCCCAGAGAAGCCGTGCTGCCATGGCTAGGTCCATAGGAAGTGGTATCTATGCCGCTATCAGCCGAAGTCCCCTGAAGATAGTTGTAGCTGTTCAGCTCTGACTCAGTGCGCTCTCCACTGTCATACCACTTCTCATCACTGTGAGCACTGGAGGCATTGCTGGAGAGAGTATTGCTGCTGGAATGGCTGGAGTAGTGGCTGTCAGACTACAGAAGAAACAACAGTAAAAAAAATCCCAAATATGTAGGTTTACTTCATAATTATGGCAATGGAAGAAGAGTAGTAAAGGGTTAAAGTTCCCACTGTACAGTAGAAATTTCTCTACCTTCAGGTACTGGATAGATACAATCAGGAGACTCTAGAGCTCTGGAAACTCATTCTAACCCAGTGAGTATTGCTCTGTTCTCAGAGCACATAAGATGCTTTCACAGGGATGTGGAAGCCATGTTTCAGCCATGCAGGGAAAACCGGAGTAGTTCATAATTTTGTCATAAAATACTTCACATTGGTTTTTTTTCCAAGTATAATTCTACTCAGGCCCAACCAATGAAACTGACAGAGCTGTGTACACTTTGACTTGTTTTGTAACTACTGTAATTAAAGATATTCTAATTTTTACAGTCTAATGTTTTAGAACATGATACATAATCCACATTATTTCAACAATACAATTGCATAACAAAAAACTAAGACAAGGAAAAACAACCATTGCTCTTCCAATCCCTTTGCAGTAGGTAGGTTTACTTCCTCCTCAGCAGGACCATCCTTTGCAAAGGACTACTGAAATGCCATTTAACTATTTGTAAGTTGTTTTCCAAAAGGCAGAACTTGCAAGAAAAGCAGCTTTGGTTCAATGCTTTGAAATTGCCCCATCTGGACATGGCAGTTTCTGGCTGGGTTGTGGGTTCTGCCCTTGGTTACAGCCAACTGTTATGAAAAAAGTGAATTCCAATGACGTCCACAGTTCCACAGTGGACATCAGCGGAATATCCCATTACAGAAGGAATTTCTTGCTATACTCATCTCTACTTAGTAGCTCACCTTTCAAGTATTTATATTCCTCTCTATTTCTTAGTTTTATATCCCATTCAAAAAACACATCTAAGTTCTGATCATCTAAACAACCAGACTGAAAAACTTGTTTTTCCATTATGAAATGGACTTATTTGGTGACGAGATGGCCCCGAAATAACAGAAGAGACAGAAAGGACATTTAGAACCACCTTTTCTATTTTGCCTACTTGCAGAATTTTACCAAAGAGAAATGGGCATATAGAATATCAAAGATTAGATACTGTTTCTACTCTCACTGGAAAAGAGGGAAAAAAGAGAATGGATTGATAACCAGAGGAGGAAATCTCAGTATCCACATTGCTTATTATATTACATCAAGAACTGACAGAAAAACAGGAAGAATATTAAGTTGATCTAGTTATCTCCGATTAATGTTACTGCTCTTCATTAGTAACTGTAGCACTCCCTTCATCCATCTGTCTACGTAATAAAGATTTACAATAACAAAGACTAAATGAGAAGAATGCAAGCATCAGTAAATCCAGTGTTATATTTTGCACACAAGCTAATGATGTAGCTATCACATTATTATATGGTCAAATGAATCACACAGAAATCAAGTCAATCTAAATACAAAAACTCCTAAGAATAGGAAGACAGGTGTTTTATTTGTTTTAAAATAATGAGGGCATGTTGTTCTGAATTAATAATCTAAAAGAAACACTGCAAGTTGCATTCAAAGATGAATGCTGGTAGGCAGAAGTAAATAATAAGAACTAACAAAAGATCTAAATAAATGCAATTCATAGTTTGAGTGTAATCAGTCAGCACAACTCTATATTTTAGCTGATCATAAAGACGATCATCTGGCACAACAAACAGCAGATTACAGAGTATTTTCTTTCTTTGGTTCTAGGGACTTAATTTTCAAGATATTCCTAATTCATGAATATTACTGCAGTTAATCTGTCTCTCTGTATATAAATCAGGAAGTGCCAGTCTCCAAAACAAAGCGCACACTTAACTATTGAAGCAGAAAGGTAGAATTTGCCATTTAGAAATTAAATATAAATAGGAGACTTCTCAGGCAAATTCTAGTGGGCCTTTCAAAAGAACTCTTCCAACAGTGTGCAAGATTGATTATGGAAAGGAATTAATAGTTACAGCAGATGAGGAAAGTGAAGGAAATTTAAAGAAAAGCAAGACTTGTCTGTTTCTAAGAAGCAGCTTTCTGAGTTTTGCAACACACAATGTATTTGTCAACTTCATGTCTCCCATGCGAAGCCTAGGAATAGCTTTGTAAACTCCCATAAATCCTCTCCTTATCACAAGATAACAGACAAAAAAGTGCTGTTCATCCGTCAACAAAACTTTATTAACTAATAAATATTTTAGTATGCCCTGGGTAGCTTCTGTGAGGTTCAGGAAGTAACATCTGCTTCATCGCTTCCTCCAAAGTTTAACAGAAAACAGGGCTTGAGGATTTCTTTTTCTTTTCCATCCGTCTTCAACTGACATTCTAAATATAGTTTTGAACAATATACTTGGTATGAAGAGCATTTGAAACGAGCAAAATATTAAATAATCCCTTTTTCAGAATAACTTACATGACCCTGTTTATTTGGAGATAAGTGAACCACAGGATCCTGCCTCATCAGTCTTCCACTGGGACTCTCTCTGAAGGATGGCAGTACTTTTGATACTGCTGGCAGATGACATGTTGGTTCTGCAATACAGCATACAACAATGTACTGAAAAGCCTATGCAGCACAAGAAATAAGAAAACATGCACTCTGATTTCACACTGCAATTTTTCCCACTGCTACCATTAGCTAAAGACTTTGAAAACCAAAGTGAAATTCATTCCACATAAAAACTATACATGAGACAAAGCACAGGCAAGAAACCGAGGGCCCATTTTTGCCTAGCATAAATCAGCAAGACTTCATGAAAAAATGCAAAAACTTGGCTATCTTTTAAAACAACTTGAGCAGTGCCACACACTCCTTGTCCAATAGCAACATTTCAGAATATTAAAACAGAAGATATTCATATTCACAGTGTATTGGCATTGTACATTATTATGCATATTGCCTGAGGATAGGAATAAAAGAAAATTCTGAAGATTGCATTTCCTTACATGGTATTACTCTATGCAAGGCAGGACAATAGCAAAAGTCTAAAGTGACTGCTGAAATTCATACGTTTTTCTCCAACAGAACTACTACAAATTTCCTGTGAACTAAGTAAATATTAAGGTGAACTAAGTAAATATTTTCTAGCTGCAGAAATAGCAAAATTTGTTGAAATCACAATATTCCTGTAAAAATTGATGGCTGTGAATGTGCAAACTGCACAGATGTTCAAAAGAATTGAATTCTTACTAACCTAGGAAAAAATGTACTGAAATCAAACTACTCAACTTACATAGACAGTTTCAGAAGTACCCTTTGCCAATTAGGCTTATTTTTTTTCTTAGGAGATAATTATGGGGGTCTAGAAGATGTTCAGATGACCCCTTAGGCCCTGTAACTGCTTTCTCAGAGCCCAAGAACAGCAATTCAAAATAATCTTATTTTTAGCTTTTTATATAGATATTCTAGTCCTGTGCTTATGCAATACTTTGCATTTCTAGAAATATCACATTTAAATAGAGTATATGTTTAACAACAGCCATTGTTACTAGCAGTTCTTTAAAGCTTTCTCAGTCCAGCTATGGTTTCTTCATCTTGATCTGCAATATAACTAGCTTTTAAAATTACTATTTTAAAAAAAGAACTTGATTTCGTCTGGCAAGTAGTAATGAGCAGTGTTGGTGCACAAAGAACACAGATTTTCTGTAGCTAAGAGTGGGCAGGAAGGAGTGAGTGTGAATTCACTGCACTTAATGCCCTATTTAACCTGATACAGATTATCCCAAGTGGAAATGTGCTTATTTGGCATTAAACCAAACTTTCACCTAGATTCAGAATGGCAATAAAGTCTGCAGTCGGAGATGTGGTTTCCAACTGGCACTCTATGAACGCAGGACAATCCACAAGAGATAAAATGCAGGGATTATACGTCAGCACACATTTCTCAGCCTCTGCCAAATGTCGGAGCCATTTCATCTACCACACAATTTTTCCTACTCTTTCTGGCCTTACTTATTTATTTTGCTAATATGGTGACTCCTGACATTTTAGAACAGATCTTGCTGGCAGCTCTTCTCAGTGCCAGCATCAACACACAACTGCTGGTCTGCAAAAGTAATGCTGAGAAAAGAATCGGTTTTACATGTGTCGTTACCATCACAACAGTATCAAAACATATGCGATTAAAAATTGTTCTGTCAAAATGAGAACTGCAGATCGGTATAATCACAGCTTTTTAGTGAGAAGTGTGGGGGGAGTTGTGAGGGAGGGACTGACAGATGGTTTCAATAACAAGGAATAGCTCACTGATGTTGTGAAGGTATGCGAACAAAGTGCATCTCCAGAACCTGAAGATCACATTTCCCTTACTAAAGTACTGTTAAATTTGCTGAACTTTATTCTGTTTTCATCACAACTTGACTTACATAAAACAAAGAAAGAGCTGTGATGCAGCACAATCATCTGTGTATACAAGGATGGAAAAAAGTATGGAATTGTTTAACTTATGGTAAAAATAAAGTTAGAAAAAAAAACCGTCTAGAAATTTTGACCACGTTCGTCATGTTGGATCAATGCTTTTTGAAGATAGTACAATTCCACTGGTGTCAACCTCATTGGTATCCATGCAAGCTAAGGCACTGCTGTAGGGAAAAGGTCTATGTGCAGAAACTCCAAATGAAGGCTTAACAATGCAAATCCTCAGTACCCAGCTGTTTCGTATAGTTAATATGTTCTCTCAACTGACAGTTTAATTGCCAAGTGCAATGAAAATGTATACACTGGTGGAAGGTGATTACCAAGCTATAGATTTACCCAACTATTTAGACTTTAATTGCATTTTTTTTTTCTCATTTTGTACGTGGTATTTTTACAGCTTCAATGATCAAACAATCAATTTGCATTTATATAGCACCATTTGAAAGGGAGTATCACAAACACTTTAGACAACCTAAGCAAAAATTAAACTAAGTTAAGTCACTCAGGAGAGCAGGTGAGGTCAACCAAGTCCTTAAGAGCAAGGCAAATTAATAAGTGCGCTTACCCAACCACTTCTAAAAGGACACAGTGTTTCAAGGTAAAAGCATTAAGGTAGGTCTAGTCCCACAGCCAAATACAGAACTGAAATGAGTTCTTCCTCAGGTGATATTCATAGGTCTCAAGGACACAGACTGCAGAAGCTAGTCTATGCTCAACATCTAATTATTCATCCTGATGAACAAGGTTAAACTTCCAAAGACACAGTGCTTAAGAGGGTTATCCCTCTGCACGAAGAGAAATACTGCCAAAGTCACCTTGTGGTTAGCACGACTTGCTCACTGTAAAGAATTAATTACCTACCCATCTGGTCAGCGATACTATCCTCACTTCTTTGCCAGCTGGGTGTGGATTTGCCGCTACCACCCGTATCTGATTGCGTGCTCTGCCTGTCAATGGAAGCAGGGGATCTACGGCTAATTCCAAACCTGTTGTAACATCCCAAAAACAAAGCAGATAGTGATTTTAAATATGCATAGATCTCACGTACAGGAAAAAAGAGCACTTATAAGAAGCCAGTGTGAAACTGTAGGCCACAGTAACGCATAGCACTATTTCTTCTCCATTTAATTGTTGTGCTCAGGACCTATTTAGTACCTTTAATAAGATACACAGTATACATTATTTTGTTGAGCATTTTTCATCAAGAACATTTGGTTACACAGTATATACAAGTCAAAACTAGATCCAAACCATCCAGGAATAACATTACAGGCTTTTGTTTACACAGGCAGGTGACAAGGCACTTACATTACTACAAAAATTGACCACAAGTAAAACATGCAAGCTTGCATAAAAGTCACATAGAGGAATTAAGTGAATTTACTGGGAGTGGAATTCAAGGATGGATCCCCTTAAATAAGAAATTGCTACCCCGAATCTAGTACCAATTAGTATCAGAAGTTCATTAGGGTAGTTCTGCCATTGTCTTTGGTTCTAAGCAAAAGAATATTACGACCGCACTTGAGTGACGCACACACAGATTCAAACACATATTTATTTGGGGCAACATCATACTGCTAAGTATTTTAAGTAAGATATTACAAAGCTGACAGTTGGTTAAGGACTCCCAAAACCTAGGAGATATGAGTTCTCATGTAAAGTTTTTGGATCATTAAGAAGCTTGAGTTCACTAGCAAAAACCAAATCTAGTAGGCAGAAAACAAGGACACATATCTATTGCTGTGAAAGAAAGCATGAAGAGCAAAATAAAAGTGAGTTTGATGAGACTTGAAAATCCTGTTAGTCAGATGGATTTTTGAACAAATATGCAACGCCTGTAAGAACTACAGCTATAATTTTGTATTGCATAGTTGGGTTCTGAATTAGCAGGTCAATCATTAAGAATTCTTCAAGAATAATGTTTTTCTCTTCTTTAAAAAACAAAACAAAAACATTTTACATACTCTGGAGGAAGAAAAAACAACCCAAACTACATGCAAAGCGTAACACCCAAAAGAATTCCAACCAATATAGTCCGTATATCAAGTATTATTTCTAGCTGTCAGTGCTTGACATAGTAACAGAAAATAAAACATCCCAAATTGATTTCTACTCACATCAATAGCTACAGACTGCCTGCATGACCTCTATTACAAAAATGACATCTGCCAAATCATGAGAAGTCAGTGTTGTGATCCCATTTGAAAGTTCTCCAACTCACGAACTCAAAAGAACCCAAAGACTATGTAATTCAGAAGAACATAATCACACTCCTACCTTTAAAGATAAGCTGCTGGAATATGTATGTACACCCAGCATAGCTCCAAAATGTCAAAATTTGAACTTGGGCCTTCCATTGTTTTTTTAGACAAACAGGACCCTTTTTTCATCTCCCCTGGCATAGCCAGTATATGATTTGTTGAAAAAAAAAGAAAGTCAAGAACATCTGGACACCTACCCTGTGAATACAAACACTTTAAACTGAAATTGCATTATGTAGGTCAAGCTTTTCCTTATCCATCCAAGTTCTACATATGCTACAGCTAGAAGTTCAGTCAATCAAATACTTAAATACGATGAATTATTGCCAATTCAATAAATGCATAAAAAGCCTTAAAGACAATACTTTAAAAGCTGGTATACTTTAAACACTGATCTCAGGTACTTTCCAAGCTTCTAAGACTTGCAAAGCATTCTGGGCAGTGTGTTTTCATTGTGAAGTAACCAGACATCGGTACATAAAAGAAAAAGCCCCAAATCCAGGAAATCTTAGTTTGACCAAGTTGCGCTGCATCCATATTTTACTTTCCATATGTGGTTCTCCTACCTAAAGCCTATACATTCATATTTATGAAGAGTTATTTTTTCATTTTGTATACTTTATCTCTAAAAATAGCTGGACATCGTAAAGAAAAATATCACATTGCCAGCTTTATTTCATTAAAACCACTGCTCTACTACTTGAAAAGCAAAATATGTTATTAAATGAATAAATAAAAATGCAATGACATGAAGTGAGCTGTTTAAAAGTGGGTATCAGAAGTGCAACTTTATGCCATATACTATCCTGATTAAATATATAACCCATCAGTATGTAGCGAGGAACCTGAATACTAAGCAGAAATCAAGATAGACTAAATGAACAGGGAAATGGCTTAAATACACATTTATAATACACAGTCTTTAGAAGAAACTCACTATTTCAGTATTTTCACTACACTTGCTATCATTTATGACATGTACATACCTTCAGGTAAGCTCAGGACGAATATATGAAAAAATATACATACATCAAGACCCATTTGGATACTCTTGAAGTCATCAAAGTTTAGGCTTATATCCCTATGCAAGTCAGGATACGGACCCATAATGTAGAAGAGGCAGCAATTACTACTCTTATGTCTGACAAAGGTTGGATTTACACCCACATTTTCAGTCATTTTAAGTTTCACAAACTGTTCAAAATCAATCATATCACGCATTGAGAAAGAAACATGCACACAGAGTCTGTGGATGAGATTTTCTGCACTGGGAAGTCACAGGGATTGGCATACCCAGAGCACACGGAGCTTCACATCAGGAAGAATACCTTCATGCCACGATGCCTCTTCAGCCAAGTATTTACTCTGACACCTCAACAATTGAATGACACTCTCTCTCCCCTAGTTAGCAATATATACGGGTTACTCTCTGACCAGCTCTATCTGGCATAGCAGACACCTCTGCAGGGCTGCCTGGAATTTAGTCTCATACACATTTCAGGAAAAGATGCACAAGGAACTGTAATGAATTTCTTAGCAAGGTGACTTTGCTTACTGAAGCATGGGAAAATTTCATTCTTAATGATATTTTTTGTGCTTTCTCTTTAGTCTGGTTGATAAGATTTGGGAAGTCTTGAGTAAATATAATTTGTGTGTACAAGGACAGTATGAGATGCAATATGCATTTCTTTAAGGACAGAATTGACAAGTCACATCATTGGAGTTTTATAAATGATTTTTTTTTTTTTTAAGTAACAAAGCTCATTTATTAAATACTTCTTCCATTATTCCATTAAACTGTTGTTCACTTGGACTAAATTAAAACTTGAAAAACAAATTGTGTATGCAAGGTTTCCAGGATGTATCACCTTGCAAAATGCTCAAAGATGCTGCACAAACATATGTGTACAGTTCCTGAAAGAAGGAAAAGGGCTGAGGAACAGTGCTGGTGTGCTATGAGGCCAATTTAAAATGAAAACACAGCGTGTGAAAATCCCTTCCTACTCAAGCAGTTATGGTCTATGGATGTATGGCAGCAACAATTCTTCTTAGACCAAATGACGTAGCTGGAAAAAGCAGACAACATACTGAGAGTACAAGCTGCTCTTCAGAATTAAAGACAACACAGTTGCTGCTGGCATGAATGAGACAGAAGGATGCAGCATAGAAAAAAAGTTGAAGTGCTCTTCTGAGCTACAGAGTTCTGTGCATTTGCTTAAAATAAAGATCAATGGGTTTTGAGCAAATCTCCTAATGTCAGCAGGCCGGAACAGTAATAGTCTCACAAATAAAGGCTGTCATGAACATGTCAACAGGGAAGAGATAGCTTCCTCTGAAAAACTAAAACCAGGCTAGAAGGAGAATATTTGGAGGACAAATCTTCAGTGCTCTGGAACAATGAGCAACACCTGTTCAAATACATGCCCTGAAAAGCATTCCCTGGGCTGATACTGAATATTGTTCCTTCCTAGATGCTTAAACAGGCAAAAGATTGTTGCTTGTGCTTAAAGAAATAAATAAAAAGAGCAGTAGCTTGTACTAAGCAGTTCCAAGAAACGATATTTAATCTTGGTAATTATGTGATTTTTTTTTTAAATAAAGATATTCTACTTTATAAAAGATGCAAAATAGAATTAATTACACACAATGACAAGCAGTGTACTCAGGATTTCACAGGAAAGCTTTACAGTGTGAACTATCAGCACTTCTGTCCTTTCTTTTCTCAACAGGAAATAATTTGGAATATGGTAGATCGCTCTCTTACTACCAATTATTTTTTTTCCTCTACTCAGAGAAGCTTGATTTATTGCTTCTTTCAGTGTTCTCTGAAAATGATAGAGACATAATTTCTTCCTCTGCAGATTGCTCCTTACATTGACACTGGATCACTTCAGAGTTTGGAGAAAAGTTGGATGAGAGTGCCGTAAAATAAGGCAGCTATGAATACATAGAAAAAAATCTAGCTATGTATTATTCAGCATCTTTGCACCTACACGTTTGGAGTCACCGCTATATTGCTTCAACTATTAGCATAGACTGCAAATCCCCAAACCTATTATTTACTTTCTTTCAGAATCTAAATCTGCGAAAGGAAGTAATTTGCAACATCAGACCTGTACCTTTAATTTAGATTTTTAGAGAGATATATATGTCCCTTTATGAGCTTTCAACCTGAGCTCTGTTGTGGATTGAGATGATAGATGTTAGGGCACGAAGGGAAAAGGCGGAAGCAAAGAATTTTAAAATGCGACTTCCAGCAGGCATGACAATTATATTTGAGTACAAACATGCTTTAATGCGTTTAAAGAACATTTTGGCAGGAGCCTGTGTAAGCACTCCCTCAGTTTAACATACATTACAACAAATGGAACGGAGACAAAAGGCTGCCTAAAAAAGAATATGAAAGAAGTCTAGTGCCTACCCCTCTGGCATAGATTTTTGTCTGTATGTGCTCCCAGCAGAGCCAGTCTCACTTGAGGTTGATAAGTTGCTTGGAGAATTGCGACACTGCTGCGACCGTGCTAATGCAATGGATGAAACTGTCACGTAGACATCAGAACCAGGAGACAACCTGTTCAGAGCAGAGGAATCGGTCACATCAGCAATTCAAACAGCAGTAGCGTAATGCAAAGCATGATGGACTGTCTAATGCAAACTGTCAGAGCAGCTAAGAACATGGCACCAGGGAGACAGCAGAGAGTCACTGTAAATCTATTCCTTGTGGAAACTGAGGAAAATCAGCTAACAGAAGGTGGATGTAGAGGAGCAAATGAAGAGAGGCAAGTGTGTGTGAAGGGAAGGAAATCCCAGCACACACTAGGAAAGCATCCCATTTTCTGAAGTCTTGAGTTACTTTTTGCAGATTGATTGTAAGGAATAATGAAGCATGACATTCCTCTCCCAAATACCAAATAGAGCGATCTATTTCTACTTTTCAGCACAAACTCTTGCCTGGAATTGAAAGTTGTCTATGCAAACTCAGAGTAGCAAGCTTACACACCTATGCCACCAAACTTGTCCACATTCAAGTTAAAGGTCTAAAAATGAAATATTATTTAAGAATATATTTAAACTCTCCCTAACTTAATGTTCTCATATAAAATATTAGAGGTCACTGAAAGTACAGACCTGAGCTCTATGAAGTCTGTTGGAAAAACAATGCAGCAAATAAATTGGCTAAAATGCATTTGGGCTGGAAGCTACACGCTTATAACGATTTGCTTGTATATCCTTTTCTGCAGTTGAAGTCTTTTCTAGATTATTTTCTGCTTTGTTTCCCAAGCCCCAACTGAATTCAGTGCTGCCATTAAGTCTTCTGTTCCACTCAGCGGCGACTGGAGTCATTTAGCACTTCTGCAGCAAGCTAAGATGACTGAATTATGCCATCCATGAGCAATAAAATTTACTGTGAATACAAAACTTTCCTCATTCTAATTTGGAAAAAAAACCCTGCAACCTACACATTAGAAACTGCTTAAGAACTGCTTATTAACTCTAAAGAAACACACAGCAGACTGTCTCAGTACACCAACTGGGCCCAGAGATTCACAAGATCTTAATCTACTCACTTAACCTGCATTTGAAAACAAGTGACAGACTCTCACTCACACTCACTGTAAGTACTTTCAAAATTCAAAAACTTTTCTGAAAATAAATTAAAAAGATACACCAGCAGCTTATTGTGTGTACATTCCAGTATATGTATACTGAAACAATTTAAAAACAAAAACAAACAGCAAACTAAATCTTAAAAAGGGAGAAAAAGCAATGGGACAGTCAAGAATCCAACTTCCTGACTGCAGTTTCCCCAAGTACAAACTAGTAACAGTAACTCTTTCCCAGACAAGAAATGAACGACTCAACCAAAAGGAATTTACTTTATTTCACATTTATCAAGCAACATTTCTGAAATTATTTGATTGTAAAGTAAACAGTTCAAAAGTTGAAAATTTGGGGAGCAGTGCGTTCATTTTCCCAGAGGCATTTTTATAAAGAAAAAAACAAAACAAAACAAAACCTAGTCTGGCCAACAAAAATATGTGCTTTCAATAGCATTCACAAGTCTATATCAAGCAAATACATTTAATTTAATATCAACGGCAAGGAAACCCTTCAATAATTTCTGTGAAATTATTTTTTCTATTGAAAAAATGATTATACTTTTAATTCAGAATCAGCTGTGCCTTTTCTTTACTCCCTGTGCCTTACCCAGAAGCAACAGCACTGTTCAGAAGGAATGTCAGGATTTCAGAATTGTGTCATGGAGTTATAATTCATTTACAAAGTTGAAAGACCTCAAGGGCAAACAAAACTGTTATAAATGTGATCTGAGCAGCACCAAGGAACAGCCAATTAGGAAGGACATCCTATTTATTTAAAATGGAAATACATTTTACTGGTAAATTCTAAGCACTGCTGAAAAACATCAATAGGGAAAGACTTTCCTTTTACATGAAACAAGCAAATAAGACAGAAGAACATGAAAGTAAATCTGCTCAAATTGACTTCTTAAGCTGATTTGAAATGTTGATGAAAATCACTTCCCAAGACAAAAAGGATATTGTTAGCAGTATGGCCCTGTAGTTATGACATTCTATGCTTGTTTTTTTATATATAATTATAGCAAACTAAAAGAGACCATTATCTATTTTAAAAGACAAATTTGAGAAGAAATTCCAAAATGGTTAAGTGCGTGAGTTCCATAACTGAACTTAAAAGTAGGCCAAGCGACCACTGCATTAGAAAGATACAAATAAATTACAGTCAATAGAACTGGGATTGGACCATACATGATTTAGCTCTAAGAGACCTACTTCATCCTGAAAGGACTAGTTGAATTTTGCTGTGTATGGGGAGAAAACATCTTTTATGCAAACAATGAGTGGGATGGGCATATACTTGTTTAGTATGACAAAGACATTGAAAGCATCCATCTTGCTCTTACTAATTTAATTTGCTGTAATTTTCTCAAGTCTTCAGCTTGCGTATGTACGTAATATAAACATTACAGGAAAAATGTGAGCCTAGCATGCTTTTGTCTATGGCCTAAGTCATTCTTTAATCATAAGATCATACCCTGGTCTCCTCTCAGTCATACGGTTTTATTTTGTCCTTGAATAACTTCTACAAGAACTGCACAGCCATGCAGGAAGTGCAGGCTGACAGAAGGGAAAGGCTGGCATTATATTAGAGGCACTTCCATGCTGACTTAACAAACTGAATTCTCATTTTACACTTGCTACAGCAGTCCTGTATGATCACTGGTGTATTCGTTAAAGACAATTTTTCATTCATTGTCACTAATTGCAAGTTTCCCAAAGGCCTTATTTGATTGTGAGGCCTGATTTACTTCTGTGCTGAGAACTTACCAAAGCAGCTGAAGCTTTAATTTGAAGCTGTAATTTGAATACATAAAATATTAACAATGCTGGGCACACTTCCAAATTTGAGATGCTCAAAATAGAACGTAAGAAATGATTAGAACATAATTTCTGTCTCTACCTTTGTTCTTAATCTGAAGAGGTCCAAAGAAATCTATTTTCAGACAGAAGTTTTGAAAATTCAGTTTAATTAATACGCATGAAGCATTCAGAAACTACAGTAATGGGCACCACTGTAATGCTTAGTGGGGAATTAATAATTGCATTTTTACAGTGGGATTTGAATAGCATCCAGTAAATAAAGGATGGAGTAATGAAGAGGAAAAATATTAAATAGCTGTTCTTTAATGAGCTTCACTTCAATTTCACTTCAACTGTGAGAAGTGAAAGAGGCAGATGTTCTCCGTTAAGAAAAAAATCTTGTAATTTAATCAGGGAAAGTATCAAAAAGTATGGTTACATAAAGAGCTTGAATAAAATCGCACAGCAAATCTTAATTCTGGCACAATTACTTTCCAAGAACTTGATTTTACAGTCCTAATCGTACTGAAGCACGCAACATTTCTCTAAAAACACTGACTGCCTGCTCTCAGGTTAAAAAGGGAAACAAACTGCTTAGAAAGGGGAAGAAAAAAAAAAAGATGAAAGTACATCAGCAGGTCTGGAAAGGGACAGATAAAACAAAATACAATTATGCCATCATATTGTACCTTCTCACACCACACTGCATATCTTCATGAATATTTTTCTACACTTTTTCTACACTTTGATTATCACATTTCAGAAAATATGTAGTACAAGGAAAGATACGAAGGGAGACAAGAAAGTGATTGGAGGTACAGAATAGGTTCTGTACAAAGACAAACTGAACAGGCTTCAGATGTTTTTTTTGTTTGTTTGTTTGTTTTGTTTCTTTTTTAATCATTTCTGCCTGTTGTCTGCCCAAATGTGAATTACGTTAGATTAAGCAAACAAAACATTATTCATCATTCCTCATGACAAAAGTATGGACAGGAGAACTGTAAACTGTAAAGGCACCCAGATACCACCCACAGCTGTTAAATTACAATATGGATGCACCCAACTCTGGAATTTCATAAACTACAGATAACCAGGAGACTGCTGGATCTGGTACAAAGTCATCTTTATTTACAGTTATGCCAATAGCACAAGAATATTTCTTTTGCTTTTCCCTGGTCCCTGCTAATGGCCACTGTCAAACAAGAGACCAGCTCTTGATCACAAACAATGTGGTACTTCTCAGAAATTTGTGGAATGTGAGTTTGGCTGAAGATATAATAATTGTAACAAACTTCTGTTTTTTCACTGCTATATCCAGTTCTAGGTCCTAGCGTCACTAGAAAACACATTTTAATTTGAATTTTAATTTGAGGGATGTTAAGAAAACTTCAAATCGCTATGGAAGGAAATGCATGTGCTAGAAAACGTTCATTCAATGGGCAGTGAGATGGGCACGGAGGCTTGCTTGTTTGTATTATGAAAAAAGCTACTGATGCAAGCTAATCAACAGTAAATTAGGCTTTTTTTATGACATAGGAATCATTTAAGCTAGAATCTGCCTGCAAGCATTAGCCTATAAACTGTTACACAGTTACTGCCACCAACTATTAACAAATACTGTTTGAAGAATGAAGAAGTCTCAGGGCCAAACTGCACTCCATAGTCCTCAGTTAGAATTAAACCACTCTTAATGAACATTGTTCCAATATTTCTGTATTGTGGATTTTTGTGGCCATTGCTTGACTGCAGTGATGCCATAATTCAGTTCATTATTTGGTTTGAAATATTGACCGTGGTCATGTATTTTCAAGTCAGAGTCTCAAGTTTCCATTCAGTGCAACACTTAATCACATTATGAGGTCCAGTCAAGTTCCCCAGGGTGCTTTGCTCACTTGTTTTCACATTTTTCAAATGTTTATTGAGTCAGGTTTTAGTTAAGACTAATTTCAGTTTATGATAAGTTAAGAAGAGATTACCACTGAGCACTATTTCATAACCTTTCCTCACATTTTTTTTCTTCATAATAAAGTCTGGAAGCCAACTGGATGAAATGTTCAAAATAGTGAGAGGGGGGGAAAAATAAGTAAATCCAAAATTACATCTTCTCCAATCTCTAGTATACTTAAAAATATATGTAAGTTGCTGATCTGCAAGTAATGTCACCTGTCTATTTTGATGGCAACTACAACAGATAGAAAAGAACACAAAGACACGACTTGATAGAGCAAGTTCTCAGCTACAAAACACATGTTTTCGACATGGTCATGATCATTAGCTGTGCATGTTCACCAGCAACGAACAAGAGCTTGGATGCTGCACTTGTAAAAATCTGTCAGCAGAGGTGACGCACTGTTGCTGTTCCCTCTGCTGAAATGCATCACCCGCTGCCTCACTGCACTCACACCCACTGGTTGGTCTCCATAAATGTTCAACAACTGAAAGTCCATGGGTGTCATTTTTTCCATGTGGAGAAACTGAACTCCACCCCTTTGCTTCAGACACATTTACACACCTGATGCCATTCTGTCAGACTGCCCCTCTGCTGCCATCACAGCACAGCAACAAAACATAATGCAATACTAGTGGAAAGGTTCAAACTCTACTGCCGTACCTGCCAACATCCACCTCTGACACTGAGGGCCAACATAATAAAGTGGGAGGCATTACTTATGGAGTAGTCTTCATATATGTGGTTTGTTGCTGCTTTCCTCCATGTCTTAATCTGATATTTATTCTGGGCTATAGAGCGCACAGTGTCCCATGTGGACTAATTAACGTGAAAGGAATTTACTGTATATATATTATGACATCTTTCAATCTTAATATTACAGTAAAATTAGATATTTATATTAAGATATATACAGTCTTTAATTATTTTTCCTGCTACTACAAACATGCACATCACTCATGACTACATTCAAGGATGCAGGACACTATGAGGAATAGTGACAATTTAAGTCTGTGCAAATGAGTTGCGTGCATGAAGACAATTCAGTGAGGGCAAAAAGAACTCTGCAGGTTAGACACTGACCTGCCATCCATCAGGGATTGTCAAGTAAGTTACTCTTCCACTTACAGTAGCAGGTCTTTCACGATGCCAACAGGTTTATGTGATACAAAACTGAAATCCTCCTGTTTGCAGGACTGATAATCTGCTTTTACTTAACATAGATAAATGAGCTGAAGCAAAAATAACAGGCAAAAATCTAAATTTGTTTCACTAAGTATCTGTATTTAGAAACTAGTTGTATGAAGCAATCATTAGTCAAATATTTCTAGCAGGTAATTCAAAGAGTTACACTTTCAACGTGTAAGGCCTGATAAATCAGAAATACTACAGCACTTCTATTTGACTGACCTGCAGTCAATAAACAACGTGCTGTCAATGGCAGGAACAATGCACCATATATGTCACCTTCAATTTAAAAAAAAAACAAGCATTAAAATTGGTCAGACATCAAGTCTTACATGGGGTTTGGCACTGAAGAAACAGAAATGATAGCTAGTGAAATCTAGAGCACAGCTGTACTTCATTTCTGAAACTGCTTAATGACTTTGGTCCTCACAGGTGAATTTCCAGCCCCATTGACAATTAAGCAGCACTTTCCTTTGGAAAGTGAAGCCCTAATGGTAGTAAGGAAAGAGAGGCAATCTGCACAGCTTTACTAATGAGGCATAATAAGGACTTATAACACTCCTCTGATTCTCTCCTGGGTTCTCGACAGATGGCTGACAAAAGTAAGTGAAAACCAATAGAATGATAAGGTGTTTTATAAAAATAAAATTACTTCCTGGTAGGCTGGTAACAACTTCAGCTTAGACTCTCACTAGTGAGGCAATAGTGGATTGCTGAAAAAACAAAACCAAAACCAGCCAGCCCTACCCTGAGCATTAATGGAGATCACTGCCAATGGGAACACAAAAAGGGCTACGCTGGAGTAAGAGGGCTATGAAAGTCTCATCTTGATTCATTTCAGACATTTTACACAATAACAATGGAAATATCTGAGCTTTCTAAAATGCAATGCTTTTGTTGTGCAGAAAATGAAAAATAGAGTAATCCTATTGAAGTAATCTTACTGTTTGGTTTGTTCCCTCCCTATTCCATATTCCTTTCAAATGATGTAACAGTATATTTATTCACTTTAACTGGCAACACATTAACCTCATGCAGCTGCTGTTATATTCAGACTTGATCCAGCCAAGATTAACATGTTTAGAGCAGACATAAAATGTATTTTTTTGGCATTCCAAAAAAAAATAATAAAAAAAAACCCAACCCTGCCAAACAGAATGCTACTTTGGTAATATATGCTTCAGGACGAAAAAATCCACTATAGCCCTTCCAAAGCAAAAACAAAACCAAAAAACAAAGAATGTCTGGAGAAAAAAGAAAAACAACAACAATAAAAAAAAAACAACAGCTAACATGCTTTGAAAATGAAAGAAATGGAAAGTTTCAGTTTTTGGAAACAAATACAAAATATACGGAAATGCAATCTTCCCTTTGCAAAACACTGGTCAGGCCAGAACTCCCTTCTAGAAGCATCCATTGAGTGGATAAATCTTGGATGCTTTAGGGGTGTTGTGTTGTCCACGAGGATTTTTATGTGCAAGAAAAGCACAGTTAATAATACCACACCTCTCAGCAGTCAGGGCCTCACCCTCCTCCACACAAAGAAAGAAAGCAACAACTCAAGATTCTGGACAAAACTCTCTGGTTAGTGCCATGAAGCATCAGATGCTTCTGGGAAAAAAACCAGCAGTTCAGTTGTACCTGATGTCCTGCCACTCCCTGAAACTTTGCCCAGGTATTACTATGCCTCCCGTAATTACAGAGTGAGGTTCTACAGCACTGGACAGGCAGGAAGAAAAGACAAACACCACACCCCACCAAAAACAAAACAAAACAGACCTACTCCCATTCCTTCAAATTCATCACCTATTTGTCTCCAACTTTAAGGGGAATATGGCACAAAGCCATGCAATTTTTATCTTGGTCCAAACATACCATAAGAGAGAGAACAAAGTCCAATGCCTCACTGGCTTTTGCAGTCTCCCTCACAAATAACTTTACCAGAAAAATTGAAAGAATACATACATATATGCACACACACACACAGTATCTAGGCATATAACATATATTACCAATAATTTCAAAGTTGCCAATTTTCTGATGATGCAAGTTCTAAGCACACATCAGTTGAGCTTGTAAGAAAGCTACAAGGGTAGGGAAGCATGAGACATACAAACTAATCAGTTTAAGTGCAGAAGTATGACAATATTCAATGAAAAATTAAGCAAGAAAATAACGTCTTTACCAACTATTACCACTTGTTAATATTTAGCCTACACGAGTTTCAAATGATTTCACGTTGGTAGTTCTCCGGTCTTGGCTTTACCATCTTTTGATTTATTTATTTATTTATTTTAAATTAACCTCAGTTCTTCTTGATTCAAAAAAATGCTTGACCTTCTTCCATTGCATCTCTAAATTTTCTCCTTTATACATGTTATTTCTACTTTATTTTTTCTTAGGGAATTCTCCAAAACATGAGCCATGAGCTTATTTCCCTCAGCAAGTCTCTTTGTAAATGCAGAAATGCAACAGATTTGTACAGATAAGCAAAACAATGACAGTTCATTTGAAAATGTGACAGGATATGTCTGATATCTTTCTAAATAATTGTTTTCTTTCTTAAAAAGCAAACAAAAAATTCCCTCTACAGAAATGCAAATTTAAAACAATCTATTCTTCAGCCTAAGAAGTCTGAAAGTGTCCCAGTCAATAAATTTGCCTTCTGCACAGGTTGTTCAGTAAGAAAATACCAATGTTAAATGCTATTTCTGCCTCAGGAGCTTTAGATTATTCCACCAAGCCTCTAAACAAGCTATGAATTTTAAATTCACTTCTTTAAAACGCAGAGGTTCTGGAAAATTTAGATCTAAAACTCTGACATCACTCTCTTAAACATTAAACAAAAATGTAGGAATTTTAGAATATCACTCAATGCAGTGAAACATATCCTATCAATCCAGTAGCACTTCTTTTTCTGGTTAGTCAAGCCAAGCAAACGTATTTCCTTTTGGCTGTTTCACTCATATTCATATTGCCTTTTGAGTAATTACAGACAAGAAAAGAAAACAGTCCTTAGATGCTTAGATAAACCTATTGTGCTTTCTTCAAGACAGAATTCTGAGCAGCAATAAAAAGCAATGTGTGAAGAAGATACGTACCTCCGGCTCTCCAATGGGCGCCCATCACTAGAGATACTTCGTGGGATGTTGGCTGCTCGTTCTGGGGGTGGCATTTTCCCTTCTCCTTTCCCTGAGCCAATCCTAGATGGCACTGGACTTTGAACTTGGGATGGTACCTGAGCCACATGAGGTCCCTGTCCCTTGTTTGCATTTCGCTGCCATTTGTTATTATTTCTGAAGGGAAATTTGAATTCATATGACATTCCTTCATTCACTTTGTATTCCATCACTGGCATACGGTAGTTTTCAGAACAACTTCTGGAAAAGAAAAAGGACAACAAAACAAAATGTTGTTATAAAAAACACTGTTCAGGAAAGCAAAACAAATATATTTTGTCTACAAGGATAAAATTTTGAAGACAGAAGTTGAGCCAACTACAAGAAAGAGAAGATGCAAGCCTTCTTTTAATAAACATGTATTTAACAAGCTTTGCTACTGCTCATCTGATTACTGTGCTACAAAAGCAAAAAAAAAAACCCTGCACAAAAGTTATCATAGTAGAAAATACAACACTTGCTAATAATTGTAGATGCCAAAACAGAAGACATCCCCTCCTTCCTAAGGATAAAACATGAACAGAGCAGCACAAAAACTGGACTAAGATAGGACACAAGCTAACACAGTTCATGTAAGATGCAGGGAGAGTGATTTGGAAAATAAACGTGACCTTGGCCAAGATGGCCAAGAAGGCCAATGGCATCCTAGCTTGTATCAGGAATGGTGTGGTGAGCAGGACTAGGAAGTCACCCTGCCCCTGTATTCAGCGCTGGCGAGGCCTCACCTTGAGTACTGTGTTCAGTTTTGGGCACCTCAGTACAGAAAGGACATTGAGATGACAAAGAAGGGCAGCAAAGCTTGTGAAGGGCTCGGAGAATATGCCCTAAGAGGAGAGACTGAAGGAACTGGGGCTGTTTAGTCTGGGGAAAAGGAGGCTGAAGGGTGACCTTATTCCAGCACCTGAAAGGTGATTACAGAGAGAGCGGGGCTGGTCTTTTCTCACTGGTGGCAGGTGACAGGATGAGGGGAAATGACCTCAAGTTGCACCAGGGAAGGTTTAGGCTGGATATCAGGAAACACTTATTTACAGAAAGGGTTGTTAAGCACTGGAATAGGCTCCCCAGGGAGGTGGTTGAGTCACCATCCCTGGATGTGTTTAAAAACAATTTAGATGTGGTGCTCAGGGAGGGTTTAGCAGAAGGTTGTTAGAAAGGATAGTCGGTTAGGTTGCGGTTGGACTTGATGATCTTTAAGGTCTTTTCCAACCTGTGCAACTCTATGATTCTATGATGTGGGTGGGGCTTTTTTTTTTTTTTTTTTTTAAATCTGCTACCAACCTTGCATACGTGACTGCTGGCAAGTCGTCTCACCTTAACTGCATTCCTGCTCTTCCTCCAAACTTATGTCAATCAATTTATTTGGATAGGAATTGCTTCTCATGTGAATGTACTATACCAATATTCATTTTAGTTAATGGTCTGTATAGGCTACTGTAGTAGAAATACTAAATGATCTCCAGAGGACACAGTGAAGGATACAAGTTTTGAAAAATTGATTGCCAAAGAGATACTGCTTTGTGCAAAGATCTAAGCCAAATCTTCAGTGATTCATGCAGGATAACCACCAATTCAATACACAGTTCCTAAATCTTAATGATTTTGGATAAAGCAAGCAGGATAAACAATAACTTTTAAAAATTTTATAATTAGGTAATAAACTACTATGAACAATCGGTCATGCAAGAAAACAAAACCCACGACTGCTGAGAACAGTGTTTCTAAAAGCGCTGTAATTTCTCTTCCCGCTGTGCATATGGGTACATGAATGCTAAGCCTGCTTTTGGCTGCACTTAATTTAGTTCAGAAATAATAGGATCTGGGCTTTCCACACAGATTTTTCTGCTCTAATCCTTTTGCTATGATTGCAGCTGAGCATTCCATTTGCCTGGGCTACTAAATACTGTACAAAAGCTTTCCAAATACCTCATGGGTGACCTTATGCCACTGTGCATTTTAATCCCTGACATATTCAATTTTCCATTGACAACTAGGGGACAAATAAAACTTCTTTCCTGTTTGCTACCAGTTACAACAGGGTTTAGAACGTCTCGCAGTGAAAACAAATATGAATTCTTCTAGTGTTTATGTAAATATGTCTTTGCTTAGAGATGTATTTTCATATTAATGTAATAAATGCACGTTTAAGTTTAGCTCTAATGTTCCTAATTATAAAAAGATTTAAGATCCATCCCTATAAAGGTATTACCTGATTAGAACACAACAGTGCAAAACCTACTGTCTGACTGCAAGACACATATTGATCTTGTGTAACTGTACACATTTTTCTTGGTAAACCTAACAAATCTAAAGCTAGCCACTGGGCAAACTTAGTCCATCAAAGACTATCCCATTTTAATCACATAGCATTTACAAGAAATTAACACAAGACACTGGGAATGTGGTTGAAACTACAGACAATTGAAGAGTTCAGGGGACCAGTAAAAAATTAAAAAAAAAAACAACTTTAGATAGTATGAGTTCTGGAAAAATGCAGATAATATACAATTCAGGAATAAAAGCATGCATTAATGTTTATTTCTGACTAAACTACATTTAAAACCTGTAAGAGCAAAAATACAAGCCTCAAGATTAACAAGAATTGGAAGTTAGAGACATGCAGCAAGATCTTCTATGGAGTGAAAAAAATTGCAATTTAGAGGAATTTCTCTGCTCAGATCCACATATTTGATAGACTCTAGGACCTAACTTATTCATTAAAGGAGAAAACTATATGTCTATTCATAGCTTTCCAGAACTACATCCACAGACACTGAAATGTACATTTTTGATGCATATAAATTCACAGTTCTCTATATGTTGTTTGATTTCCAGATCAATATAGCTTAAAGGATACGTAAGCTTATTTTGACATTTTATTAAGCAGCAGCATATAATAAATATTTTGCAGGGCCCAGAATATTAGAAATTTTCCTTAGCTTTTCTTTCACCTTAGAACTCCGGATGCTGTCTTATAACCATGCAGCGGTTTCTGAAGGTTAACGCTTATTCTCCAGCATTTCCCCCACCTCCACCATCCCCCAAATCAAAACATAATTTCTGACTGAAGGCAGTTATCACACAGTACCTGCGTGGCGTGCAGTCCTCATAGGGAGGGACAATGACAACCTTCACCGTTACTGATGTCCTCAGAAGATCAATCATTTGCTCATGGCTCAGAGTGGCTACAGCCACCTTACAAATTTCCACCAGCCTGCTACCCTGTCGCAGTCCTGCCTGCCACGCGTACCCGTAGGGCTCAACATCTGCCACAATGCCTTCATAGTTTACATGGAAGCCAAGCTGACCCAGACCATTCCTACGCAGAGTCATCTCCACTGTTTCACATCCCTTAGTCATGAGCTGTGGATTGAAACAGGAAATTTAATGATTAGGACACTAATAGGATACAATAAGGGAAAATATATATCTAAGTCCTGGGTACACGATCAAGTGAAATGATCTCATCACTCGAACTGGTATTTTCAGTAGAGTCTGGTAATCCATGTTTTGCCTTGAAGTTTTTATCAAAACCACAGGAATTTTAGGAAAAAAAAAAAACCAAAGCATATTGCAACAGATAAAACATGGATTTAGACAAATGTGTCTATTTTATCTTATACATTTTGGTAACTAATCAACCATGCTATACATGATAGGACAAGGGGGAATGGTCTTCAACTGAGACGGGGGGTGGAGGGGGGAGGTTATGTTAGATATTAGGAGGTAGTTTTTCCACACAAAGGTTGGTGGCACAATAGAACAGGTTGCCCAAGGTGGTTGTGGATGCTCCTTCCTTGGAGGCATTCAAGGCCAAGCTGGATGTGGCTCTGGGCAGCCTGGTCTAATTGCTGGCAACCGTGCTCATAGCTCGATGATCACTATGGACCTTTTCAACCCAGGCTATTCTATGATTCTATGATTTCCAGCTGTTTGAAATACAGTTAAGAATAATTTAACAGGACATGTTTTTCTCTTTTTCCTGGTCATTATACAGCTAAGCTGTAAAATTAAAGGAAAGATAGTGAAATATAGCACATTCTTTCATGACTTAATTGGATAAAAAATGAGCATACTCCACCAGCCTGCTACCCTGTCGCAGTCCTGTATACCATGATTC
The DNA here is from genome assembly GCF_023343835.1 of Lagopus muta. Lineage (NCBI taxonomy): Eukaryota > Metazoa > Chordata > Aves > Galliformes > Phasianidae > Lagopus > Lagopus muta. The sequence continues at coordinate 26,837,215 of NC_064438.1, forward strand.
ACTGTGTTTTTATGTTATCATATCATATTGAGAGAATATCTTAAGCTTGCAATATGAATTGGGACTGCACACTGCTAGCACATTAATAAGACAAAGATATTAGTTTCATTTGAAACAAGTTTCAACAAGTTTATAAGCTGGAGAAAATAAGGAAAAACCTACAAAAGAAAAATGATGACATCAGTATCTATTGTGCAGGATCAATTTATGCATGTGAAGGCCCTGTTTTTTGTTTTGTTTTATTTTGTTTTTAAAATACAGAGACAATTGACAGAGCCAGTTAATGTTCGCTGATAAAACAATATCAGATCAGTAAGGGATTTTTGAGAAATAAAAGCAGGAAAGCCTGTGTAGATTTAACAATTAGCAAATAGGACAGCTTCAGGCATCCCAAACACTGATGCAACTCTGAAGCCTTCGTGGTGGGGGGAGATGAGAAAGGAAAGAGGAAGCAAACAAGAGAACACATTCTAACCTCCAGCCTTTTGACGATCTCTTTGATGTCATCAATGTTGCTGATGAAGCTCTCCAACGAAACGCATTCACCTCTCTCATAGAATATTTTTATATTTGTGTCTGTTGAAGTCCAACCTATTACATCTCGACAGGAGCAATTAAACACCACACTTTTTGTGTCCTGTTCAATGAGGACTACAAACTCGTTAGAGACACCTAGGAGACAGTCTATTTCCATACCCTTGCTGTAGTCTTTTGCATGGACACTCCACACGATAGCACCAGAACTATAGATCTCTGCTCCTGGATAAGGCTTGGACTTTTCTTTCTTTTTTGAAGCAAGTGAGATGAAGGGGAATTTGCCAGAAGGGTCAATAGGTGTGTTGGTGACATTCTTCTCTGCCAAGTCTTTCAAGTATTCTTGACGGGTCCTGGTGGCCATTGCACGAAACTTTTCTGATTTATGAGCAGCATTCTCTGCATTAATGACTTTGGCTAGTAAGAAGTCCCTGAACACGTTTGATTTAGGAAACGTGACACCTTTTGGAATAGGTGGTCCAAAGGATGGTACATCTCTGGATCGTGTCACAGCAACACTAAAAGAAATACAAAAATAAGGAAGAAGCAGAGAGTTTGACTGTATGTGAATTCAGCACTTTTTGAATACATATATTTCCCTTTTTCCATAACCCTTGAAAGTTTTTTCTTAATTTCCCAGTAATATACCCTTATTTACATTTTAATCTTGCCAGTTTGCAGACCACATCTTCCTTAGCGTATAAACAGAAGGCCAAATATTTCTGCATCTAGGAATTTTTTGAGCCATCCTTAGTATCTCAGCTTAAAGAGAACTTAAAATGCAAAATCCTGCACTTCTTGAGGGGAAAGATAAAATAACCAGTCTGGTACTATAGTTCTGATTCTTGCTCCTTCTTATTATAACCAAAAACTTCTGACATGTTCTATTACTCCAGCATTTAATTTAGACAATTAAGTTGCTGAAAGGCTCGTTCACTCAGTAGTCTGTCCTAAGTAGAGGTCATCACTGCAACAGCTTTGTAACAACCACCACTCCATCAGTTCTAACCTGATCTAGCATATTCTGGTCAAAGCATGAAAAAGTATTAACTAGTTTTGGCCAAAACATCACAGTAATGGAGTTTTTATAAGGAAAATAAACACTTCGAAATACACTAGAATTGTAGTGTATTTCCCTTGGAAGGTTGGCTGTCACTAGTTTTACACTTTATTCTAACCTGTCTGACTCCTTAAACACAATTACTGAAATCCTGAAGTGATTTCAGGCTTCTGAAATGTTCTTTATCTTACATGGGAGGGAGAACCACTGGCAAAAACAGTGCTTGATTTTATTCCTTTTATGCAGTTCTTTACACAAATTCCAGTACAATTTTATGCTATATTGCTTCCTGTTTAGTCTAGGATTATGATCAATGTGACTGTTCCCAACAATCCACTGAAAAAGAGGTCAAAGTTACTTTGAAAACTTTCCTAGAAAAACTTTTCATAATGGAATTCTATGAATCTAAATCAAGTGTTTGTACCAAGACGAGAGGCTAAAGAAAAGAAGTTGAAAGGACTTTAAAGACAGTACAAAGAACATATAATGCGCTGGCAGAATCCATCTCATCTGTCAGTCTCATCTGTGCACAGGACTGAAGGCCAACATGATGAAGAAAACCACAAAATTGGCACTTAACACCTAGCCAATTCTAAAATCAATACTGACACATTTTTTTTCCCATCTCTCTCCTCCCCTTAAAATCCAGATCTGTGTCACTAAAGCTGAAGTTTTCAAATAATTATATTAATTGCTAGGAATCAGTAAGATTCTATCCTTTTCAGTTGCAAACATTTGAAAAAATAAAGAAAGAGACGTGAAAGCCTTTATGCTAGATGTAGAGTCCTGAGATATTTAAATTTATTGTAGTATAAAGAGTATAAATCTTTACCTTGCTCTATATAATGAAAAAACATGAAACCACAAGCCACAGTATTTAAAACAGCTAGCAAATGCAGACCTGTCTGTATTTGTACATATACAAATTCAGCTGGAAAATGTATTCATAGTCCTTGTGGATTTCCCAGGATTTCTTACTTTTTATTTCCCTCAAAATCAATCTGACAAAATTTAAGAACACGTGTACACATAAACCAAGTAGCAGCTTGTCTTCAGAAGTGCAACTCAAAATGAGAGATGTAAGCAAACTTAAAACCCAAGCAACCTCTCAAACATTCTAACTGAAATGGTTCACAATTTGTAGTCTTTCAGTATAAAGGGTCAGGAAACAATCTCAGGATAAAAGAAGTCAGTCCAGTTATACACAGTCAACAACCTGCCTTACAGCAAGTATCAATATAAACATGCCTACTTCAGTAAAGTGTAACACACATACAAAATTCAGCATTGCTTCGAGTACTGCTGCTTCAAGAAACATTGCCGCAAGCTTATAGGGAGGGAAAAACCTTCAAACCTTAACATAATTATGTGAAAAACATGAATATATCATCTCAAGGACACTGCACCCAACTGCCTTAGCTCTTCCTCTATAGACTGAAGTGACACATTTCTATTTCAGTAAAAACAATTTTAAGGCTCCCTCATTTCCAGATGATTATTCTAAATCCACTGCTCTGACATTTCCTATTTTAAAGTTAAAAAATAAGAATTTGCTGAAATTAATTGAGATTTTAAAAATACAGCAAGAGTTCAGGATGTAACAAAGGTAAGAAGTTTGACTGAACTTAAAGTCAAAAGCATTATTTCTACACTTAATACAGTTACAAAATTTACACTAAGTAGGAATCTCATTTTGCAGTTCCTTGTTATATGTCACTATCAATGAGCATTTTCTCTTTTAGTAAGGTTACACTATATTGTACATGCTGCATAATGCTCTGGAATAGTATTTTTGGAGAGAAACTAATAAAGAGCCAAAGGTATTTCAGACAAAATATTTCCAAGAATGTAGCTTCTTTCTGAAGGCTTATTCATATTTTCCTCACTGCATGCATTCCAAAAAGGGCATATATGCTTAGATGCCTGAATTATCGGAACAAAAAGTGCATTTGTAAAAATCAGAGGAAAAATTCTTCTCAAATACAGCTATGAAGAAAAATGAGAACTAAATTTTAAAATCATTTGTGAATGCTTGACTAGAGAGTGAGTAAAATGAGTACATTCATTTCCTCACTGAATGTGGCTCCTTCAGATACTTGTGTGTGCCTACATACTTTTTAAGAAACAATGTTTTAAATTCACATATCCCAAAACCTCCACAACCTCAATCTTTCATCACATTTTCCTACTGAGAAAAGAGGAATTACACCTCCCTCTGCATTCAGTTCCATGTTTTCAGTGAAACCAGTGATAGTTACCTGTAACAAACACTGTCAGTACAGGGACCGTGCACTCTCACAATGACAAAGACGTGCTGGAAGTGAGATCGAATGTTCTTTGGGCTGAATGGTTGTGCTCCAGGCTCCTGGAAAACTATTGTCACAATATCATTTCCAATATGTCGCTTTCTCAGAAGCTAAAAAAAGAAGAAAAAAGAAATCAAGGAAGCACACATTAAAACTTTTCTCACAGTTTTTAAAGTCTTCAGTGGTTTTTTTTCCTATTACTATTGTTCAGTTCTGTGTCTCAAGCTGAAAAAGAAAATGGTTGATTATATATATATAATCATATATATATATTGAATATATATATATATATATATATATATATATATATATATACACACATGAAAATTTTAAGCTAAATGGAAACGTGAAAAACAATAACAAACACCGACTAGTATGTAATCGGACTCACCAACCAGTAATACATGGAAGCTGGAAAACATTTCCCACTTCACACATCTTTACAAAGTTCAATTTCAAGTTAAAATTGTTATCATTGTTAAAACAGTCTATAACAATTCTCTTACGCAGTATTCATTCAGCAAATAAGAAAGGTAAATTATAGCATAGTATTTACTCTATAAAAGGAAGCTACAAAGAACACTGTGTCTTTTTTTTTATTATTAAAGGAAATGTCAATTTTATTTGCAGAAATGCAAACTGAGTCTTTAGAATAAAATGGATACACATCATAGTCAACAAGATGGTCTAGGACTCAACAAGAAAAATGCAATGAACTTCATTCAATTGTATCAGAAAGGGAATTCATGTGCACACAGGACACTTAGATTAACAGCTCAGTTCCTGAAAAAGGTATGATGGGATCCTCACTGGTCTTTGGCTTTTCTCTGAGATAAAGGAAAACGTCACTATTTCTCCAAAAATAGTACGATAGCCTCAAATTAAACTCTGCAGTAGTCCAAGGAAAGCATGGAAGAAACGGGGTTTTTTTTGTTTTTTTGGGGTTTTTTTGGCTGCTTTTATCAGTCACCTTAATTGATTAGCTTTTCTTTCCTTTTAAAGACCAGGAACTTCAAAATAACAAAACAGGACAGCCTACAAACTTCTTCAGTATATTAAAACATCCAAAAATATCTTTCAAGTGGCTGCACAGTGTTCTGGGTTCCCACTTGTCACCTCTGATTCTGCACACATTACTGTTTGTTGAATCAAAGTATGACTGACCTTGTTGAACAAGGCTGAAAACTGTCATGTATGCACATATGTAATACAAATGCACTACTGACATTATAACACACATATTTTCATTTAAAGTTTTACTAAATAATGGATAATAAGACAAAACAGTCTTACGGAGAAAAATCTAGCTAGACACCTGCAGTGTACCTACAATAACCTGCCTTGCTCATCTTTGTGATGCAGATGGCCAGTGTTTTCTTTGCTAGTAACAAATAACATCTGTCATAATTATTCATTACTTCACCTACTTTTGAGACAGGAAAAATTAATTGTAAGCAGTCTCAGTTCATCTTACCTGCTGTTTGTTGTTTGGAGTATATGGCAACATAGTAGAAACATGGAACATGATTTCATAGTCCTTGTACGTTGTATATAGAGAGTGAGTACCTGTTGAATCAGCTTCAGTTAAAGAAAGAGAAAATAAGAGCATTATTAAAAAACAAGTTCAAAATAAGGTTTCATTACTATCAAGCAAAATCACCAGACAAGACAAGAACTCCTATTCATCCTCAATCCTAGGTTACATGAAAGCAAAATAAAAACTTACCTAGAATTTGTTCACCTGTCAAAGCAAAATATATAGGCTGCACGTATAATTGGACGTACTTTTGTCAGTGATGAGTTTGCTAGGAACAGGGAATTTTTCCCAGAATATTGGGAAAAAAGTCTATTTAATGGAAGGTGGAGAAGAAACACGAGCCATATGTATGAATATGTGGGTATAAGCCTACAGAAATACATACACTATTAGCATACATATATCAGTACTAGGTACTAAGATAGAGTCATGCAATAGGGGAAGAAAAAAAAAAAGACATTCCTCACAGGGAACGCATTAGTTTACATAGAACAAAGTAAACAAAAACTTTCCTACTTAGTGTTAACCTAAGGGAGCATTCTGGCTTCATTTAGCGGGTCACCTGGATCTGCATGGTTAGAAAGTCACTTCCTCATTATTGGGCGCTGCTTTTGTACCCTTCTTTGGGGATTCACTTCTAAAACAATTGCATTGATTGGATTTTGTTTCTTTTTTTTTTGAGGCAATGCTTTTAAAAACTATATTTATTATTTTTAGAGGGGTGGAGAAAGAGGTTAGAACCCAACTCTGTCGCTATCTCATCCAGAAATGGAAAAGTACTTTTGCAGAACACTAAGCAACCAGAATAAACCAATAGCCAACTTTCAAAGTAGACAGAAAATAAAATGCATTTTGGTATGTTGAGGGATTCTTTCTTTGGAAGGGGAAAGCAAAAAGTTCATTTATATTCTGGAAATTAAAAACGAGTAACAAGATGTAATCATTTTCAGAAACCACCTATCATCTCAAACTAATCAGAATGAAACTGAATGGTACAGAATGTGGAAAGGACTTCAACAGGTGCTGTGATCTCATGCGTAATCAATGATGGACGTATAACACACAACATCAAAAAGAAGAGAATGGATTATTTTAAACATAAATGCCAGGAATCTGAATTTAATGAGTAAGATAAAGTCTTCACTAAAAATGATACTAAAAATGGAAAAGAGCAGTCAAAATAGAATTTTTGCATGTTTATAAGACAATGATAGAAAAAGCCCACAGCAATGCCATCCTGCTGGTATATTAATCAAAGGTACTTTCACTATTTTAAAATTTATAGAAGAAATTGAAGGAATTCAGAAACAGGCCACAAAAATAATTGTACGTGGATGGAGAGACCTTCATGTGGAGAGATAACTAGGATTACAAAGTTTAGAAAGAAAAAAAAAGAAGGGGATAACACTGAAGTTTATGAAGTGTTAAAGAAAAAAGAACAAAAACTTGAAAATATTAAATTAAGATGTAACACATTTAAAGCTGAAATAGTAAATATACTCCATTATATGCAACAGCTACCCACAGTGCAAAAAGCATATAGAAAAAAGCATCCTGCATATCTGAAGTTGTAACGTAAACATGGTATTACATTATACAATCTCAGCCACTTACAGCAACAAAAAAGTTGATAAGCCCTTATATACTGTACATTGGAATATTTCACATTAGCAGAACTCATGTTACTAAGGAAATGACTGTTGGTGAAGTATTTACAATGATGTGCACTGATTATAACCATAATCTATGTAAATAAACTTTGACTTAAACTTCTGATTTCCTGTCAAATTTGGAAAGATAAAGGTAGCACTGCTATCAGTTAAAAACTGCAGCATCATCTGTAAAATGAAATGCAAAAACGTCTACATCATAAACTGCATGGAGATTTTGCATTTGTAAATAATCTATTTACAAATGTATTAAACAGTATTTAATAAAAAGAGAAAAAGAAAGCAAATGTGTTCCAGGAATCTTATAAAAAAACCTCACTAAACGCTTCAGAGAGTTTGGGTTCTCTTCTTCAACACACAACATTGCCATAAAAAAAAAAACAACAACCATCAGCTAACAGCTAAATATTTCCTTTTTAATGCTAATTACAAAAGCTGAAGTAGAGTCATTTCATCTTGTGCTCAGTCTGCAGCAGTTTGCATCATCTGCTTGATCACGACAGTGCTTGCTGAAGGAGGCAGATGCACTTGAAAGTCACCCAAACACGAATGTTCCTCCTTACTCAGTCTTTTTTTTTCCCTTCCTAAGTATGCAATTTCGTACTTAATGTTTGCTAGAAGTGACAGAAATATTAGAGAGAATGCAGAGGAACGGGGGGCACTCTGACTCATTATTAAAAGTAATACTCTGGAACAACAAATATGTGTTTAAGCCCAACTTCCAACTTTCATGAGTGAAGTTCGTTGTGGGCAGAAAAAGGTTTTTTCTTTGCTGTCCTACCCACCTCAAAGTGCACAGAAATCTCACAGAAGTATTGATTCTGCAAATTCAGTAAAATACAATCCTAATAACTTAATTATTCCAATAATTTTGCCTGAACTCCACAGCTTAAATCCCTCCTATTCTAACTCAGTATAAACAGAAGTCCACATCCAATACAGACCTGTGTATCTTTTCCACCCTTCGCATTTCCTCTTTCTTGCAAGACCAGCGAAGCACAATAAAATAATTACTGATATTTGCTTGAAATGCCATTGCAGCAAAATCAAAGATTGGGCACTGGAATAGTATCCATCATTCCATGGTGGGAACTGTCAGCCAACACTGCAATTGCCTTTAATTCCCCTGTATTTGATACAGGCCTGAGGGTTCTACAGATTCATGAGTAACTGTCTTACACTGGGGACATGCTTTCTTGTCATCTCCTTACGGTATACCCATGGATGTTGTATTTTCAGCCCTGTCTAAGTACTGGGTGTGCTCACTTAGCTGCAGACTTTTCCTTCCACCATTATTCAACTTCAAAAATCCCTCCCATTGGTCTGCATTTCCAATGCTTTTTTAGTTACCTACACAAGGACTATCTTAACAGGATCCCCATTTAGATGATTTTTTCAATACAAACAGTGCCCAAAATCATTATTGACAAAAATCATTGATAAACTCAAGCAGAACCTTACTGAAGCTGTGTGACTTTGACAGCACACTCCTACAGCAGCTTTCCGAAACTGTACATTAAGAAAACCTCATAGAAGCAGTAAGAGTAGAAATCCCAACTGAGTATTTAGAAGGAAAACAAGCTGCAAAGAACAGTAGGTAAACAAAAAATAAATGATTCCAATTGGGCAGGAGAAAGAACAGTCATTACAACAAACTGCAGCAGCGCTCAGAAGACAGAAGCACAAGAACTACACGCTTCAGAGCTTCATATTGCTCCCATTTACATCTGCTGTCAAGATGTCCTGATTTGTTCCTATTTTCTCCTAGTTACTGGCCCAGCGTCAGCACCTATCAGACCTGTCTGCCTTTCTGTTACACACAAGGACAACACAGAGCATTCAAATTCCATTTCTTTAACAGTCATGCTGTTTTCAGATACCATTTCTGAGGACAGAACAGAATCCTTTATTTTGTAACATACAAACATTTACATGTAACACAAATGCAGACATTCAAATTTCTCCTTCTCCTTTCCCATTTTTAAAACAGTCCAGGACTGTTTGATTTTTTCTTCTTATTTATCACTATTATTTTTCACCCTTAGACTCCCACTGAATATCTCAGACCCAATATTCTTTCTTACAAATTGCTACAAAGAAGGGCACAGTAATCTGTTTATTTCATTAGAAACATTCCTGTTTGTTTGAAAAAGAGACATTCCTGTTTGTTTAAAAAACCTGATTTGAATGCCAGTTTGAAATTCATCCATTTCCTACACTTTTCACCTATTTAATATATTCTATGCTGCCTTAATATTCTTCCAAACTCTTAAACAAAAAATCGTGGAATATGAATATCTAATACAAAAACCTATCATTATCAGCTAAACTGATAATCTCATCAGGCAGATTTATTTCCTGAACCACAGGCACTGTGACACTGCTGAACAGCAGCTCAGGTTACCAGGCCCAGCATCATCCAGCTGCTTTAATTTACTATTTTAAAACACTGAGAAGTAAGACTGAGCAAGGGGCAGGGAAATAACTCATGTGGTACAATTGGAAAATTAAGCCAAACGACTGAAGTTACAATTTCAAAAGATTACTGTGGTGCTTGTTACTTTAAAGTGATGCCTATAAACTCCCTAGCAACTGTAGGAGAGGTGACATTTTCAAGCTCTATTTCCTATCCAAAGTCTTCAGGCTGCCAGAAGATAGATTGTTTCCCCTGCGGTAATGCTAGAAACACACAAACAAAACTTTAAAAGTAGCAGTTCTTCTCCACCGTTGCACTGGCAGAGATCCAAAGCTAAAACTCCTACAGGATCCAATATACTTAAATAGCCTTTCCATTAATAGGATGAATAAGATTCCTTCTTTTAAAAGCTGGCACTGTTACAGATACTTGCCAATTAGGCCCATAATTCTAGAATTTTCTAAGAATGACTGTTCTGAAATTGTGTTTTACTATAGCAACTTTACTTCTCCTCATTTGCATAAAATACAAAAGTTTTGTGAGTTTTTCTGGAGTAGACATAGAAATCAGCTTCCCTCCACACAGAGAAAGTCCTCCTTGCATCATGCATCTGCTTTTTCTAGGTCGCAAAGTATTGCAAAAGCATAGAAAGTGGCAAAGCAGCCCACATAGCTTTGACCTTGCTTGCAAGTTGATGAACAATCATCTGTTGTTAAGAGCACTTTTTTTTAAGAAAGCTACGCCAGGGGAGATTCAGGCTGGACATGAGGAAGTATTACTTTTCAGAAAGGGTGGTCAGGCACTGGAATGGACTGCCCAGGGAGGTGGTGGAATCACCGACCCTGGGGGTGTTCAAGGAAAGACTGGATGTTGTGTTGAGGGACATGGTTTAGTGGGAGCTATTGGGAATAGGTGAACGGTTGGACTGGGTGATCTTTTAGGTCTTTTCCAACCTTAGTGATTCTATGATTCTATGAGCATCATACAATCAGCTGTTTCGGCATGAAAGAAATTTTATTCAGGAAAATGTCCTGAACAACTAGAACTACACATGGTGGTAGCACAAGAAATATTTCATGAAGGTGGTCTCTAGCAACACAAGAGCACAGAAACAGAAGACAGAAGCTAGCTTCCTAGGCTGCAGGCCTCTATATACCACAGGAATTCCAACAAAATCCTATAAACCTAAGTCATGGCAAAACCACAACCTCTGCTCCACAAGCTTTGCATGTGAGGACAAGTGCAGAAAAGACAGGTTAGTTACTTAGGGCAACTATCAAATATGCACTGCCTGCATGCATTCAGAGAAACAAGAAGCAAGTTCAAGCAGCCTTCCACCTCTTCCTCAGCTGAGAATGCAGATCTTTGGAGACGACAGCAGCAGAAATCTGCAATGACGGGCTTTTCAACATGCAGCTGCTCTTGAGAGGGAGGAACTCAGCTCCTCAGCCACCTGCAAGTCCTCAGGACTGGCACACTGTGCCTGCTCGAGGCTCTGGCCACCTCATGATGAGCAAGACAGCATTCTTTCTCAGGGCTGCAGATAGCAAAGACCTGGCTATACTACTGTGAACCAGCAGGGGCTCCCAAAACAGCTACTTCTGTTACCACGAACTTCATTTCCTAACAAAATATCAAGGAATAAAACTCCCACTGAAACTCTTGGATAAACCTGCTTTTAATTCATATAGATGTCCTCAGGCTGTTCAGTATGTCTCACATGGCTTTCTGTCCTGTTCTCATGGAGACAGGTTTCGGATACTGTCATTTAACAAACACTACAAAGTTTTGGTTTTCTTCTTCTATTGCCGTGCAGCTACTCCCAGCACCGTGCTTCCTTCCTCCCTGTGCTGCTGCTTACTAGTGCTGTGTCAAGTTAAATAATCAGTCAATTATAGCAGCCCCAATATTTACTTTGGAGACTTTCTGTTAAGTTGATGTTTCTTTTTAACAATCTGTGTCTATACAGAATACACAGTAACGGTTCCCAAATGAAGCTATCCCAAAGAGCTTAGTGCTGTGTCCTCAAAAACATTTATTTTCTTCCATTTCCACGTCCACCCAACAGGTGGACATAAACAAACAAACTAACAAAATTTGACAAAATTCTTTCCCCAAGTCAGAAGGAACAAGAAAGTACTAAAACACTGCTGGAAAATTCTGCCGCTTAAGAGCTAACTTCAAATAAGCATGTAAGACAGTTGTAGCTTTTATAGTCCATCTGATCAGATGAATCAACTCCTCATCATATGGCATTTCTTGTGCTAGAAACCGATGTGCAGACTGTCACCAAAGAAGCTGGTAACAATCCAAAGGTTTTTTTCAGATGTCTTACAAAAACTAGACCAAAAGAAAGGGAAGACACTATTTTAGAGTACCTACCAAAAGGAAAAAGAGGTTACAATATAAAGCCAGAAGCTATGAAATCAGGAATAATATTTTTCATTTTCTGTACCCTTGATTTTGACTTGGCTTGTTTTTATGGCAAATTAACACTTCAGTGTTGCAAAAAAGGAATTTTAACCCTAGCATATAACATATGATGTACCTCCAGTAAAGGAAAGAAAATGTTAAAGAAACTGTCCTGGACCTCATTTGGAATAGTATATGTAGTTCTGGCCACTAAAATTAATGAGATTGTATTCAAACTCAGATAAGTACAAAAGGAAGTTACCAGGCAATACTGTGCATGGGGAAAGTAGAGAAATCCACATCTCCTAATCAATAAAAACAACTTGTCTATTAGGGTTAACATCAGTAAAGCACGGAGGAAGCAACTGCAATATCTAAATGCACTCAAAAGAATAAGTGCAGCAAGGGAAACTCAAGTATTGCAACTAAAAGACAAAGTCAGCTCAATGGTAAACATGAGGAACACATTAAATTTATTTTAAAAACATGGGCAGTTTTCTAACCCTCCAAGTAGTGATGCTTAGGCTGATCAAAAATAGCATGAGGGGATGGCAACAGGTTTTCTGCAAGCACCAAACACACAGGGTAAAAGCAGAGCAGTTTACTGCATTTGTGATAGGATAATCATGGCAAAAGCAGTTTTTGATGCACTGAAGTTGATGAATGCTTTTCTGCTATTAGAACTCATTTCCTTAAATGGGTTAACATCAGATGTTGTGCTGCAAGCAAATAAAATAGCAAAAAATTTCAATAGGAATTGGTTAGTTCCAATATTTGAAGGAAAGGAAGATGGACCAAATTTGTCTCGAGCATCTTTATATATATTTACTAATGGAATGAACTAGCAGTAGCTGATAACAGGTATTTCACAAACTCTACTAAGAAAAAATAATATTTCTTTTATAGTTTGTTACCTAAAATCACTGTTCAACAGCATTTGTATTTTATTTAATGTTTTATGGTTTAAGTTGATACTATAACTGTCAAAAATAGTCTAATTTCTATAAATCTACAGAAAAATCAGGCAAAAATACATTTGATAGCAGGAAAAAACAGCTTAGAGAAGAAATTCCTGCAACAGGCATAGCATAAAAGCAATAGATCAACTTGTCAAGGTGGAATTATTTGGGATCCCAAAACTTTGAGCCAGTCATTAGCACATCATTCAAGAAATTCCTGACATACCAACTGATTTGATAATTCATTACACAATACAGTAATGAGGGGCTTGCAATGGTGATAACAGTTCCACAGTCTACTGGTTTCTTGTTGCAGCTTTAGTGATAATTTCACACCAAATTAGTATAAAATTCCAAGAAGTCCAATAATTATCAAGACCATACGTGTCTGGGTCAATGCACATACTTGCTCAGCTTTCACTTTCAACAGTGAACAGCGTCCTTCCCATTGCAAAGAGCCTACATTTAATAACGCTGTGGAAAAAAAATTGATTAGTAACTGTATTATTTATTTTGTTCCCATAGGAGAAAAAAAAAGACTCCTTACTCTTCGTATCCAGCTGAGCGCGATACTTCTCAAATCCTTTGAGCCGAACTCGTTCTCCCAAGAGCTGAAGAAACTCTTCAAAGGCTGGACCTGCCGATTCGTTATTGTACATTTCCTCTTCTGTGCTTTGCCCAGCTTTGCAGTACATGATACCCACCTTAAGTTGGTAACTTAACTGCAAAGAGACAAAGACAAAATTTTGTACGTATGACAAGTGATATAATAGCACATTTACTGTATCCACTTCAGATTGTTTTTTATTAAACCCTTAATAAACAAAGAAAGAAATGCCAACAATCAGTCTAACTTCCAAAAGCTTCCGATTTTCTGGAAGGAAACTTATCTGAATATACTGTGATTTGCTCTGAAAGTTCCTGAAATAGGTCACCAGACAGCATCTTGGAACTTGCTGAGGTGACACGGACAAACTTAAATCAACTAAAATTCACTAACTTTAACTTATTATTTTTACAGTGAGACATTTTAGAAGTCCTCAGAAATGGTTCTGTTCGTTCTCTAAATGAAACATTTTAAAATTTAAAATTTTTAAAAAGCACAACACTATTACTATCTAAAATGAATGGTGACAAAGTATTAAAAATCAGAAAACAAGCAGGGGAAAGAAGAAATGTAAAGGCTTAGTTGCTCTGGCTGGAGAAATCGAGCACGTGTAATGAGTCACAGCTCTGGGCCACCTACAAAACATTCTTTCTTTTATCCTCTGACACAGTAACTACTAAAATTTTATCTTCTAAATATGCCTAATTTCTTTTGTGAAAATATGAGTACAGCATATCTACTACTTACAAAATATCTATTACTTGTAAGTAATATAAGTAATAATACTTATCAATCTATTACTTATGGAAGAAACACTCACAGGCCAACTTCCAAAATTACAAGTGCACTTCCCACATTATCAGCAGAGTCCCTGACAGAGACTGTCCAGGAATACTCATTGTTCAGATGTGTGCTCTCTGCCCTCTCCGAGGGAAATCCAATGCATGAAGGTGCTTCTTGGAACCACAATGCTTCAGCTGTTTTGCTAATGGCAAGCTTCTGAAATTTCACTCAAATTAGGACTAAGCGCACCTACACTATTTAATTCTCAATTTTAAATGAAGGAAAGATTTTCCAGGGCATAAAAGGGATCCTCAACTTCCAGAAGCAATGCAATAGCTGCCCTTTGCACCTTGGAAAATGTCAGCACAAAGAGTTAAGGACCATGCTGAAAAAGTACAATACCATATTAAATCTGATGAAATTAAAACAAAACCAAAACCAACAGAATTCCTAAGGACAATACAAGCTGCTATAGAAAAATAAAGCTCTGCTGGAAGAAAGACACTCAGCTCCCTTAATACAACTTCTCCTTCTAAATCTAGGTTTTTTAAGAAGTATAACTCAAAATAAGAAAGGAGGAGTTGAAGGAAGAACTTCAAGTTCTTGAACACTCAGAAGGAGTGTGGTAAAGCTTCTGGAGAAGCAGCTTCATTTTAATAATCTGGAAGCATTTCCATATATAAATATGGGGGAGAAATGCACTTTCAGTATCTATGTAACACTCTGAAAGACAGCAGAAAGCACATCTCAGATTTAACCAGTCAGCAATTTTATAATATAAATACAGATTTACATTAAAAGCCAAGTGACATAGTACAGTATTTCCATAAATTCTTATTGGAATAAATCAGCAACTATCCTGATATTCAAATTTTTAAATCATCTTAGAACGCAAACCTGAAGTTACCATGAACTATGCATTCAAGAAAAATAGTAGATCCTAATTAGTCAGGAAGGTACCACTGCCATACAGACTGATTAGATTGCTTCTTTATACAGAACCATTCAAAAGAACACGTTCTAATAACACCACTAAAAGAACAGCTAGGTGAGAGCAATGTGGGCTGTATATAAAGAACAGCAGATGCTACATTGACATTAACAATCTGAGGGAAGTAAGGGACACAGAACTTGACATAAAACACCAGTGCAAGAACTGGGCCAAGAAGAGCTACTAGCCTCTGCAGTATATCTCCATTCTGAAACTGGACATCATATTCAGTTCAGATATCTACTTTCTTATGATACTGAAAGATTAGCAGAGAGAGCTCAGCCATAAAGAAATATACAAAATTTAGAGAAAATATGTTGCAGGCAGAAACTTGAAAAGTGCAATCTGTTTAGTTTATCATAAACAAGACCAACAGATGATTTAATCACTGCATGTAAAAACCTTCACCAAAAAAATCTCACACCAAAATGACTCTTAAGATGCAGCAGAGAAAAATATCAGAAGAAAAGTCTAGAAACTGAAAGATCAACGTCAATATGTGAAAATTCATAAATACGAAAACTAACAATTGCTTTAAAATCTCATTCAAATATTTTTAAAAAAGATACCATAGCTTAATCAAAACTGGCAAATAAGTTTTATTAAAGCATACAAATTTGTCAGAAGTAAGGGGATATTGGGTGAAATTAACTAAGTCAGACAAGGGTCACCTTATAGCCCTAACTCTTAACAAAACCTCCTACTTGCTACATCAAACAGGCACCTGTTCGTGTAGTAATAAAACAGTGTGACACACACAGCAAGAAAAAGTGATAAACAGTCTGTGTACCTAATTAGTGGAGCAGCTGTTACCCAAATTTGTTTTAGCTTGAAATTGATAAAAAATGCAGCTTCTAATTAGTACAGAGTGTGCTTATCTTTTGCTGTTGGAAGTGTCAAACTGTTTCATTACCACAAAAACAGAAAGATACTTTGATGTAGAAAGTACATTTTTAACTATCATCTGCCCTTAATAATTTTCAAATGTTTATGCAGTAGGAAAAAAAACAAAACAACCCCATGCTACAACATACTGTAGGTTGCAATGACATACAGGACTCAGAGTAAGGATATTTTCATCTTCAACTTTTGTAACTTTCTGAAGTAATTTCGCAAAAGAGCTTTTCTAATTAGGAATCCAATAGAAATATTTTCACTACGTATTTAAATTAACTCATTTATTTATTTATTTTTCCCTTGAGAAGATTTCCAATCAATATTATTTAAATTTGAGGTACTTGGCTGGCATTTCCATAAGGACCTTATCTTAGAATCCAGCAGATCATCTCTGGAGCCATCTTGGATTAAATTCCACCATTGTTTCCCTGCTGAAAAAGAAAACTTTGGGAAGAGACAGAGATGTGCCTGGTTCAAATTGTCTGACAAACTTGATTCTGGATGAAAAGCAGATTCCATTTAGTCTCAAGGAATAACTCATTAATACTAAATATACTTTTGTAAACACTGCTCTAATACGCCGCAGAAAAGAAATGCCTGAAACCTATCAGTTTCTGACTGTGTGAAAGCAGAAAGTTATACTGAATATGGAATTCCTAAAAATTCTTTCTTTCTTTCAGCATGCTTTGCGTAAGCTCATCTCTCCTCATCTTAAGACACCTGTTGGTTCACCTCAGCGCCCACTCAAGGAGCCACTAATAAAGGATGCTCAGCAGCCACCTATTTCCTCAGCACATCATGGCATGCTCTTTCTGAAATAAACGAGCATACAAAACTAACTAGAGGGCAGAAAGCTTAGCTTAAGTTTTCCTTCCAGCAGGTATTTGAGGATTCTCTATCTTGTACAGAACAGCTGACCAAATAATAATGAATGGTAGTCACCAATATTTTTTATAAGAACCATACTGTCCCCTGTGTGATGCAGATAATTCAATCTTTGAAATATAGCCATTCTATAATTGAAAATGTCAGACTGACAGTAAGAAGAAATAGGAACAGATTTCAATTCTGTGCAGAAAAGGCTGATTGTAAGTAGCAAAAAAAGACCAGAAGACAGACAACAACTGTCTCAGTATTCAAAAATAGAGCTGTTAAACATCACTGTCAAGATTTTTAATAAAATTCATTTTACACACAGACTTTCATTTTGCTAAGCCTAAGCTATACAGCTAATAAATCTTGGTTCCATTTTAAAAGAGAACAGGGGACTACCCCTCAACTGAAAATGATCTACATAAAGAGGTTTAGAATATTTTGTCATGTAATGTGTTTCAAAAAGCCAAAAATGACCCATAGGCAGCATACCAATATAATGGTTGTGCCAAATACAATGTTACTATATTCTAATAAATCATTTGGTGACTTTGGAGATTACTGTTTTCATTATAAAGCAATAACTCCAGAGGAAAACAACTCCCTGCTCCATCTTTGAAAAACAATCACTTAATTTCTTTTAAAGTAAATTACTATGTACAACTGCCATAACATTAATATAAAAAGTTAGAATACTTCCTGCAGTGAGTGATTAGTTAGAGAGTGATTTCACTAAAACCAAATATACTGCAAAACTAGGGAGAAAAAACACACAACTCTCCCCATACACAAACTTGAGTTTTAATGGGACATTTTAATAAACTGATTTGAATCACTTAAAACTATAGGTAGTTTTGCCATTCTGTCAGTAATCTGAAAGTTTAAGACATTCTACAACTTTGTACTTACCCCTTGTTCATCCAGCTTCATAAGCTGTTCTGTGACTTTTGGAGTGTTGAAGGCCAGCCTTAGGCAATGAATATTCAGCTCAGGAACCACATACTCAAGCACTTCTTTTAGGGGAAGTCCTCTGGCTGTGCAGTGCTTTGCAGTTGAAGGAATAGCATCTTCCAGCACAGAGCCTCTTAATGTCATAAGCTAAACACAGAGAACAAAAATAGCTTGCATGTTGAATTACGCACAGAATCAAGGTTCATTAACAAGAGCGCTGGAGCAAAAATGTACTTTTCCATGATTCTCCATGGAGTATGAGGACATCAGGTACTTCATGTTGCATGAAACAGACACCAACATGCAAAATGTCACTCATCCTGATAGCTAACAGTAATCAGAATATTTCAAATTATTCACAATTCTCCACATTTTTATTTTAGGAAAAAAGCATTAATTGGAAAAGAATAGGAGTAACATTTCCAGTGGAACATTTTAAAGTATAAAAGTGTGCTCCTCAGGTCTAACCACCTGCCACACAGGAAACTGAAGGAAGTAATTTTCCTACACTTATCTTGTTTGTAGCTAGTATAGTTCTAGTAATTTCCTCAAACTTTAACCAAAATAACCTTCACGTTTTCCTTCTGGACATTTTGAAATTACTAATTCATGTCATACTTGTCCGTAGTATTTGTGATGTAAGTTGTAGTATTAGGAAATTCCTGCATTGTACATAATGAGGAGACTAATCTACCCACGCAGAAAAGCAAAAAACACCACACCCACACCCCACGTGATTTAGCCTGTTCTCTTCTAGTCTGATTTTAAATTGTTCCTGAACTGCTTACCTCACTGGTTCTGAAAATGATCCTGTAGTTGTACTGAGGTCCGTTTTCTTTGATTTCCTCTGGTTTTTCTCTTCTTATGCTCACAGCTACTGGACCAAGGTTCTCATCTGCCCCAAAATAGTTCCAGTGTTCTTGCATATTAAAAACAAGCAAAACAGATAGAGTCAGACTTAGTTTCCAATTGCATTTTCACGCTGAGTTGTCATATTGGAAACAAATTGCCTATTGCACTAGAGTCAGTTCTGGTACCAGGATTTTGTTCTTGTCATTCTGTTCTCTAAAGAGCTGCGTGTGTACAAAAAGGCTGAAATTCTGTGTTGCATTTTTACAGATAGAACTAAAATAGGATTTGTATTGGTTTTTAAAGTCAAATCCATGTTATACACACTGAGCTAAATTTTCCTCCCTAAAATATAAAAACAAGGGAACCAATCACAGCAAAGTGAGAAACTCACAACTCCACATTAAAAACATGAGCAGTAAACAGTTGTGTTCGAAAGATTTAAGTTACTTATTTCTGCATCAGAAGAAGAGAGTCTTATAAGTTACTAGAAAGGTGAAAAACTGAAGAAGAAGATGAAGTTGTCTTTAAACTTGAAAACACAGACACAAAAAGAAAAACATAACTATTTAACAGCTAAGTGTTAAGAATTGAGTCTAAAACTAGTATAGCTGGGGTGATGGCAGAGAGGAGAACACAAGGTTGGAGAAATTGTTCACTAGCTGAGTAGTGGGTTTTTGATGTATGTTTTTGTATTTATTTAATCATAAATTATAAAGCCAAACCCTCGAATCTTGTCTGATGGTGGAGTCACATTACTATGAATTCAGTAACTTATAAACAAAGCTGCGCATATTTGAAGTAACAACTGAACTTAAAAATACAATACTTGAAAATTTAAGAGAATGTAAAAAAACAGAAGTGAAGCATTTCACAAGAAAAAAGTCCTACATCATCCCATTCCATATGCTGCATGTCTGCATATATGAATGAATTTATACACGCACAAAAATGGAAATTCAGAGCTATCTGAAATTTCAACACTTGAAAGAAGAAATGTGAAATTCCCTGGAATGATAACAAGAAAGGAGATCTAACCGTACTGCCTGTCCACCATCATATACACATTATTAGTTACTCATAAAAGAACCAAAATGAATTATCACTTCTGTTCTGCAGGGATGAAGTAAAAATATTTGAATATCACCATCAAGAAATGTATCTACAGATATACTAAAAATAGATAGCAAAACACACTCCTTCCCAAGTGAATGGCAGTAATTTTTCCAAAGCATAAATCACTATCTTAAAAATACAAAAAAAATTTCTTTTAATTATCCATGCCGATTCTTGTTACACTTCCCTCCAACAGATTCCACACTTTTCAAGTAGGTTCTCTCTCTCTGTGAAGCCATGCATGTCCTAGAATTACACCTTTATTTTCACAAAGAAAGGCTGAGCTGTTCATCCCTCAGGTCTCTATACTATCATTCTGCCTTTTGTCAGTGTTTTCCATTCAAAGATTTCAGAGCATAAAAGACCCAAAAGAAAGCAAGTGTGCTTTCTACTGAATTCCTCTGTAAGTCCTCAAGAGCCAATACCCTGCACAGAGGTCATTAACATTCAAAATTCTTTTTCTATCCTGTAGGATAACCTGTAAATATTGTCATGGGTCTTGAGCGACTGAATTAGTAGTAAGTGAGGAAATCAGGAATAAGTTAAAGCATACACATAAGCCTAATGAAATCTTTCACTCAACTTATCACTTATCACTTGATAAAAGCCCTATAGATGCCACAGAGAATTTCTGTTGTTTAAAAATCCAAGACGTCCTATTAGCATCCTATATTTTTTCACCCCAGGATGTTTATAACTCTTCAAACAGTCTGCTGCAGAATGAGGCAAGAACAATCACTGAGAATATATATGTATATATATTCTATATATATAAGACCAACTTTCCACCTGAGACCAATTTTCCTTCAGCACAGTCTGCAGCTTCCAAAATCTGAGTAAGCTTTGCTACCTCCATCCTAACTTGGTGGATTAAAAACACTGCACAATATATACATACCTTTACTTACACAACAGAAAATGCCAGAGAAACAAAGGAAAGTTGTTGTTAATACCTACTAAAAGAGCCCAAAAATTACACTAGAGTCTCTTTTGCATCTATCATCCAATAACAACACCTGTAACGATAATCTATTCCTTCCACATAATTATAGATTCCAGCCAAGTCACCATGAGCATCTCACCAAATTACCTTGAAAGTAAAATGGACTGTGTCTATGAAACTACTTTCATTCAGTAACCTTTTTATTTTTTCAAAAACACAAAGATTAAAAGGGCCTGCTGCCTTGACTACCCAAGCGACCTTTCTTCACTGTCAGTGATATTCATAATAGAGATGCAACTTTCTCTTCACATAAAGATGTTTCTGCATCATCACTTGTTTCACATTAGAGACAACTGTCAATTTGAACCAATTTTACTTGATTTTTTGTTCCTCATGACCTACTTGAAGTTCTATCACAATCATGCCTCTGGGGGAAGGACAGTAGGAAAAAAAAAACAAACGTTTTTGGTATTTTTATAACTGTGGGGCTTTGGCATATCTAACAACATATCTGAAGGATGCCTTTTTACAGAAGCCAACACAACAAAATCACTGGCAAGAAAAATTTCCCTGGCTCATATTCTATAAACAAGCAGAAGCATAGTCATTTAAAAATTCAGGTAAAAGCCATTTTTTTAAAAATTTCTTTAAGCCATAAAACTAATAAAAAAAAGAAATCACAGCTCTTCCTCTCCACTCAGCCTCAACATTGACACTAATACCTGTTACCTCTCACAGCTAGCCTTAGGACTAGATTATGTTGAGTTTATCTAATTCATGTTAATAGCTACTAGAAATAAATGAAAATATAATGGTGGCTGCCAAGAGACTAGCATGAGGGTGTGCTTTCCCTTTAGAAATAGCTTCAGTGCTGTGACCCTGCTCATTCCTTCTTCCTGTCATACTATTTGCTTTCTCTGCTCAACTGGCACTGGCTTTTGGCATTTTTGATTGTGAGGAAACCTGATCTGACTCACCAGAATCGCAAAAAAAAAAAAAATAAAACCTAAACAATACATAGAGGAATTTATTATAATGGCAAGATTTCTGCTTGGTATGTAGATTGAACTGTCCCTGTCACATTTTGAGAAAACAAGAGGACTGGTATGAGAAAGGGGCAAGAATAAAGCCTTATTTTTAGCGCTGAAACACGACTCATCAGGTCAGTTACAACACAAAGCTGCACTGCTTGCTGCTGACTGCAAAACTCTGACCAGAGTAGTGAGGAATCAGTTTGTGTCAGAGGGAGCATATATGAAAGAGACTGCAGACAAAGCTCTCTAAGCACAGACTCTCCCTTCCAAACATACTTCATCCTGTTCCATGCATCTGGCTTACAAGTAATCAATAGTTTTCAGCACTCTTTTCTCTTCAGCCTGTCTCTCAGCCCTAAAAGACTGCAGAAGGAAGAGATGTGACAAGAACCACCCAGCCAAGGGACAATGCAGGAAAGAAGAGACAGAAGATGGACATACACCAAGAGGCAAGGGAAAAATGGGAGATGAGATCATTAGTTGTAATCCACAGTTAATGAGCTGAAGTTTCTCTGGAATGACCATCCACTTATTTTAACTAGACATTCCTGTTGCTTTAATCTGCAGGAAACAAGCTCTTTAGAACTGCCTTCATTAAGCAAATGAAACCCAATCCTGGACACCAGTATCCAAGGAATAAACATTTGTCAGGTCACTCATTAAGCCAACGCTGTCTTTCATGAGACACAATAGAAAGGCACAGTCCTGCAGACAGAACTGTTGTTTTTTTGTTTTTTTTTTTTAACTCAAGGGAATTCAGTCTGCAATTATTTTTGATTTTTTTTTTTTTTTTTTTCCAAGAACAGAACATTGTCCGATCTGCATCGCAGTGCCAGAATCATTTTGGTGAGGAGGTATCTGAATCATGTTTGGGCTTTGCTCATTCCTATGGAATGGAAGTTTTGTTCTGATTTATTGTCTCCTTCATACATCCAACGGAAATGATATTTCTTGGTTTCAACAGAATCACACAACAAAACAATCATACTCTGTATTTTCAGACATAAATTCCATTAGATAAAGCAAGTTCTGATCGAAGAAGCGAAGAGGTAAAATGTTTAAGTAGCGATTTTATATATATATATAATATATATAATTTTATATATATGTATACACACACACACATGTACAATTTATAATATATACATATATAAACTTCATGCAAGTGTTACTCTTATACGTCAGCCTAACTTTATATGTTGGTTAATATAACATTATCATTAACATCAGATTGAACATAACCATTAGCACCAGAATAAACAAAATCTACATACCTTTCTGATAGAAAAATTTTCGGTAATAATATGCACCAAGGTCTACATGTTCAACAATGTATCTTTTCACTCTGTCTAGATGTAAAATCAAATTCTCCTTGGGAACTTCTAGAACTGCCACTCCAGCATTTGTACAATGAGAACTCAGAGTTGACTCAAACGAGGCACTTTCACATCCACTGAAGGAACCTGAATTAGATTTGGAAAGGCTTATCTTCCTCTCCCCTTCCCCACCAATCTCATTACGAAAATAAGGACAGCTCATCACAAGTTCATTGCTTTTATCATCCCCCTGATCCATGTTGAGACTTCCTTTTGAATTCAGATCTTCAGTGCTGCCCATTGGAGAATTGAAACTTGCAGAATGGGATAAGGGCCCAGAGACAAGTGATGCTACAGCAGCAGCAGACGCTCCTGTTGTTGTGTTCCTTCTTTTAATAACATTATGCCTGTTGATCGCTGCTTCATTTAAATCAAACAAAATACTCTGTACATCATAATGAGCAAAACACTTAGGACAAGTCCAAGGCTTGACACTATCTTCTGACCTGTTATCTTCAAGATCTGAAGATTTCCCAAGCTCCCCTTCACCTTTGGCATTACGCAGCTTGCGAAAAATGGATGAATCTCCTGTTTCCGATTTTGAGCGTCTCTTGAGTGGCTTCTCTCTTTCCTTAAAGAGCCTCAGGTTCTCTCTTTGAGTAATAGGTCCATCAATCACATCTAGAGAGAAGCCTGAACCCTTGCTTCCACTGGCAATCAGAAGTTCACTGAGCTTAGTTGTGCCTGGGCTTCTCTGATCGGACTTTTCATCTTTATAGCCCTTTAGTAAGTCAAAAAAACTTTCCCCTGAAGTTCCCTGCTTATCTATTGAAGATGTGCTGCCATACTCTCTATGCAGAGATGGTCCAGATTTAAACGTGGGTGAAATACATTCATCAAAACTATCCACATCAAGCTCACTTATGGTAATGTCGCTGTTGCTGCGCTGTCTTATTCTACGAAGAGCTTT
The DNA here is from genome assembly GCF_023343835.1 of Lagopus muta. Lineage (NCBI taxonomy): Eukaryota > Metazoa > Chordata > Aves > Galliformes > Phasianidae > Lagopus > Lagopus muta. The sequence continues at coordinate 26,861,439 of NC_064438.1, forward strand.
CCTGGGGGAACTGGGATAGCCATCAGGTGTAAGAAACCTGGAGTCGAGATTCTCAGATTGTCTGGTCTTGCTTTTAAGTGTGTTCTGAATACTCTTTAACATGACAGAATCACTAGCATTCAGGTTAACAGAGCTTCCTTGACTCCCAGGACTGCTTTTAGAAGATATGCTGTCAAGACAACTGGCAGTTTCAATATCTTGACTAGACCTGCTTGTTTCCTTGATGTTCTCCTTCCTAGGCGGCCAATCAGCAATTCTTGCCCTGACCCCCATTTTGGGGACTCCAGGAGTAGAGGTAACATGATGGGAACTTTCATTGCGAGGAGGTCCAACTGGAGCCATGACTGCGGATCCTAAGCTGCCATTCTGTGACCTAAAGCGCCTCATGTAAAAGTCATCCGAGTGGACTTTTGTGGTGCCATCTGTTCCAACTGACACACCAGTGGCAACAGCCCTTTCGGTCTGGGACCGCTTCAAGCTGGTCATGATCTTTCAGTATGTTCAACCTCAGTAAGTTCCAAAAGGAAATACAGTCATTTCGGCTTTTTAAATGCACAGTTCTCTTCTGGAGAATAGACTCCAAAACATAAAATGGTTGCATGAGATCTTAACCGTGGACATTTAAGGATACAATTAAATGCAAAACCTCTAGAAAATGCAAATATTCAGTAGGTTTTGAGAAGTAGCAACTTCTTTTAACTTTTGCATCTTAAGAAGTAGCCATGTTCCAATACATTCAAGTTGTTTTAACATCACTTGTGCTCCAAAACATCAGAGCAGTAATCCAGTTGTTTATGCTTCCTTTAATCCTAGAACAGAGAAAAAAGGATATAAAAGCATTATTCATTTTATATGCAACTCATAACTGTAGCTATCAGAATAATTGTTAAACAAAATTAATATTTCTAACATACATGCTTTTAAATCTCAATGACCATCTCAAAAATGCATGCTTGTGTTATGCAGTAGTATAGAGATTTCTGGATACTGGTGTCTTCTTAAAAAGAAAAAGTTATACAGCGGACAGTTATACAAAGCACAAGTAGAAAACTTATTTCCACAGCTGAAGGACACGTGCAACATCCATTTCCTGTACAATCTATAAATGAGACAGATCAGGAATCCATATTTTTTAAAAAGCTTATAAACAAAATAATTACCATTTGCAAGTCAGACATCCTTGGTTGCAACGAGGTATTAACAACGCCTATTCAATTTTTCCATTAATATAAACAATCATCATACGCTAACAAAAAAGGAAGGAAGCTAATTAGCAAACAGATTAGAAAGCGACAAAAGGAAGAATAACATTTATTCTGTTTTAAGACAGCCTTATTTGCAAATTAACTGGATAGTCCTAAAGCATGTATTCCCCTGCCCAGATTTCACAATGTATATGAAAACTAAAGCTAAATAGAAACACATACTTTTAAACAACTTGATATGAAAAGCTTCCTTTATTTCCCCAGATAACAAAATACCATCTGCCACAGATCCTGTATAATCCAGCTTTACAAAGCTATGAAACTTAAATGTTTTCCCATACCTCATCAGTACCAAAGTGATTACAAAGCATTACACCATCCTTTGAGGAGCTAAAAAAGCCAACCACAAATATGCCCTTGCTGGTGGAAGACAAATGCATGAGATTGTCACGATAAAATCCTGCATTGCTGTGCACATCCTTTAATACAAAGAAGTTAATAATTGTCAAAGGCTGAACCAATTACACAAAATGTGGCCTTTTAAATATTTGCCAGTCACGTATGCAGAGATGCTGCTGAACCAGCAGCATGTTGACAGTACAGTATTGTCTACAAATCATGGCTTTCTGATGCTACCACAGAAACCAGTGCTTGCTGCAGTCTCTACTCAAAACTGTATAGGACTTTGCTCTACAGTAATGAAAATATCAAGCCAGGGCACTTTCTTCTTCTAAGACAGCACGTTTTAACTTCACTAGCCATAACTTACACTGTTTGGAAATAATAGCTGCTATTCATATAAAACTGCACATACAAGGAATACTCTAAATGTAAGCTAACTGCAGTGCACACGAACAGTTACTCTCCTTCTGGTTCTGCTGCAAGAACTATGGAATAATGGGGCTTTTTTTCCATCTAAATAATTAGAATACATTAGAAAGATTGTCTACGTATGTAGCTGTTGCAAAATTACTGAATTTGAAGCCATACAAATTTTAAGCATCTTATAATTTTCAAACACAGTCCACTTTGAGAAGCAACGAAGCTGGTGAAATTTCATCTATAGATTAGAGGAACAAAGCACCTGTACATAACTGAGGATTCTGCCTATGCTGTAGCAAAATATTTATGCAATAAATTCTACGCACTGTATAGCCCTTTGAAAAGGTCTATATAGACTCGTTTTATAGAATAATGAAAAAAAAATAAACAGAAAACTCAGAAGAGGAGGACGATGAGCTACAAGGAAGAGAGAAGGATTAAACTGATGGTAGCGTTCCAAACAATGAACAGCTGCCTACTTTCATAAACTCCTCTCCACAGCCTTTAACTAAATACAAACTTTCTGCCCTCACCATTCCTCTTCTATCATCAGTACCTATGAAGCAAAATATATGTTTGCTTCCCCCCCAACAAATGCTGATCTCAGAAACTGATAACCCACTTGTACAAGTTTCTCATTAACTCAAGGGCAGAAGTTCATGCATAGCTCTATAAATTCCCAAGCTTGGTGTTAACCATATAAACATTGAAAACGCTGCTAGTTTCTGTTCAAGTCCATTCCATCCACCCACCCAACCCCACAGGGACAACTATTCTAAATAATTAAGGACATGTGTATGATGTAATCTATGTACATAAATACATACTATATACATAAAAAATTAAGCATTCTGCAGAAGTTATTCTTGACTACATTCATTAGTTACACGACCAGACTGTACGTTTTCCAAACAAAGCACTTTCTCTGTTTCTGAGTCAGCACTGAAGATGCCTTACTCTGGAGACCCGCAGCTCCATTTTCCTCATTTTTTTTTGCAACGGTCCTACTTCGTATGCTGTAGCAGCTGGAATATACAGGTGGCATAAGAAATGATTAAGGACATAGTTAATGAAACACTCTGAAGAATTGTATGTCTTGTCTATGTCTCTGTTGATATTAATTACATTACCTAAACTAAATTTTTTTGAGACTGTAACTACCTTTCTGTTGTTGTTTCACTAGAGTTTCTTGCTCCTGGTGTCTTGTTTGAGACCTAACAGCATGACCTGACTTGCTCTAAGCAAAATAAAGCAAGACCATCATGCATGATAATATTAAAAACTCAGCAAGTTTAGATTCTAGTTACACAGTGTAATAGATTTAATGGAAAATAATAACTGCAATCTGTACTCCATTGTTTTCTTATATTAATTACTAGCAAAATAGGATAGCAACAAAGTGTGAAGTAAGCTTTACTTAAATAACCACAAGTTACCAACAACTGGATGGTATTATATGCTGGAAACTCTGCAGAAGTTAAATATTTAGTTGCAGAACTGCTGAACAGACACAGGTTTTAACAGACCTCAAAATACACTGTCTACTGCAATTAGTTACAGGAAAAGGAAGGCCTCTCCAATCTGTCTGAACTTACTGAGGGAGCCAACAAAATATGCAGATAAGCAGCTACATATTTAGAAGACAAATAGAAACCACATGAAAAAGCTCCAAAAAGAGGCACGCTGAAATTTAGTTCTGATAACTGCAATTTAAAAGTCATAAAGAGAACAACTTGGAAAACCAACAATCTGCTTATCAGATTGCAAATAACAAAGCAGGGCTGGGATCTGTTCAAAACAGGTCTCTCAAATCGTTAGGACAAAATACAGTACATTTTAGTCAGCTGGTTTAGTCAGTACATTTTAGGAGAAACAATATTTTGTATCTATTTTCAAGTCACAATGAGTTACAAAGAAAGCTGTTTTCATTCTTTCCCTTTCTGTTTCCACCTCTTTCATCAGTTTGATCCCTCCTCAAAAACTGGGGTTCTAGCTGTACAACAGCCTGTTCTAATCAAAACTAAAGAGTTTGGAGATAGATTCCAAGAGAGATTTTTCATCCTACATCATTTTTAAAAGGCAGATAAGAGATCTTGATTTGCTATTCCTCACACTTAGTTAGTCACCAGGAAAATGAGGATGACCTAACAGTAAGATTTCATTCAGAGGCCTTTGAATTAAAAGCAGCAGATATAAGCACTTGATTAAGAAATGCCTGGTTTAAATTAGCTCATAATAGTCAAAGCACAAACAAAATATGGTACTCTATTCAGTCTCTATAGTGGATTCAGGCAGCAGAATATGATAATCCAAAATGCACTTTTTAAGATGAACGGAAAAACAGAGATTAAGCCAGATGCATGAATTCAGAGACCTTCTACCATCATTCCCTAGATTTAGTTTAAGTGGGATCATGTTCTTTTCCCTTACAAAGGAAATAGCAACTTTGCCTGCAAGCAGGACTCACTGGAAGAGATTTCATGGTTACCATTACCTACTTGGATTTAGGATTGTCAAATCACAGGTGCTAATGATGCTAATCCTCTGATAGTGACACAGATTGATTTGCAGGCACTGAATTACTTATGACTCATAATTTTCCAGAGGAAAGACTTCATATTTCACTGTCAGCCTTCATTAAGAAGTGTCATTTTATAATTCAAAAGATTTGGTGATGAAGGCACCACTTTTCAAATTCTAGAAAAGTCTCACTTTTGCCAAAACTCCACAACCCTTCCCTCTCAACCTACTCTTTCCCCCATCCCCAAATATCAAAACAGTAAAATATGATGATGGTAAATGCAGCACTTTCAGAGATATTCTAAAATACTGAAAACTGTAGGATGAGGAACCCAGAATAACATCTTGCAGCAAGTAGCTTTTAAAAATGTAAATGAAATCATCTTCATTTCACAGACTATACTGAAATTTAGCCAGCCTGGGAAACTCTGTCTAACACAGACAAGTTACTGGTGGTAACTCTTGTTAACTTTCACTGGGAAAAGAACTGGCATAGCCATAAAAGCTTAAAACTAGCAGCTCCTCTGAAATCAGAAAAATAAATGAGATCAAAAAGTGTTTTATATGTGAAAGCCTTTTCTATTTGTGTCACCAGCTCTTGCTTGAATTATACCTCAGATCAAATTCTAGGAGGAAAATATTAATTTATCAGCTGATTAATAATAAACAAAATAACATCTAATTTCATAAAATGAATTTCTCAAGAGAAAAATTTAATTTAATCTTAAGTAATACTTGGCTTTATGTGGTTGCCTATAATTAACTCAATTCTGTTCTTCCATGAATACTTTCATCATTATAACTGAAGGAAAGCTAAAATGCTTGTGTTTCAGAAGATTTACGGTCGTAAAGTTACATGAAAAACAGTGTTTGGTATTTTATTAGCTTATCAGTTTTATTTTTGTTATACTGGAGGAGTTGCTGGTTTGGGATTAACTGAACTTTTGAAAATTGTACAGATTTGCACAGAATGAAAGACAGATCCCCCTAAATTTTCATTCCCCTCCAGATCAAGGTAACCCAGCTAGCCACACGTTTATGTTATCTAAAAGATTTGCCACTGATCTACACATAAGCAGATCTGCACTTCTGCCTGCTTTTGCTGTGTTTCATTGTTCCCTGACCTTAGGAAGAAAACCTCTAGTCTCAGGAGATCGAGTGCCATCTGTGGCTATATGCAGAAGGATCACCTGAATTGATCTGCTGAGCTCAACGCTGCGCTATCCTTGGCCCCACGCTCTGCTGAGTAGTTCAAACTAACATATATGAACTACAAAAGGTTACATTGATTTTAAGAGGTAACAGTAGTTCATTTGAAGTTACTAAATACGCCCCATTGTCTGTTTTTGCATACTTGCAGGATGCCTTCTGCTTGCTCTGCCACATTGTGAAACAGCTGGAGGCTGAGCTAAAAATGCTGTAGCACTCAGCAGCATTTGCTAGCTCAGGTTTCGGGCCACGTTCATAACCCAGTGGTCAGTCCAGAGCCAGCCTGGCTCTCTGCAAGAGATGACGAAGCCACTCACAGTAATCATGTTCACTCCCAGCCAGTGGTAAAGTGCTCGCCACTGAACAGGATGGTAAATGAGATGTACAAAAAGCTACCGCATTGAGACTTTCATGGAATGCAGGAGACTGCAATTCTGTACATTTCAGCACCTTTTGCTCAGTAACCACTAGAATACCTCAAGCCAGAATTACACCCTATTTTCACACTGATTTTGTGATGATTAATCAAGAAAATATCAAAATACTCACATGTACAAGTAACTGCTGCTGAAGAACACCCTTTAAACTGTTCTTTTAATAGAGAAAGAAAGGAGGATGGAGAGAAAACAGCACATGGTAGTTCTTTCTGCAACACACTTTCCATTTTGGTACCAGCACCACTCACATAGTAAAGTAAGTGCAGAATCCCTTTACTGGAAACTGATTTATGTGAGCCAAAAAAAGAAAAAAAACTGAGGAGTCTGATTGTACTCTACACTGTAGTCTGTTCCTGGAAAGAAATGGTTAACAGCAACAGTTTATTTTTGACACTACTACTCTTTAAGAAGCAATTCTAAACCAGGTCCAAAACATGACGGTAAAATATTCGAGCTCCCAGGTACCACCACCTCTTAAGAACATAAATTTTCAGCACTGACAAAGAAGAGTTCCAATAACACCTCTGTACCCATCAACACACACTTTCTTTTTTGAACAGATGTTTCTCACCTGTTTCTTCTTTTTGATACACTGCACCCCTTGGTAGTGGTTCCAAAGAAGCAAGCCCCAAAAGAAAAGGGGCTGCTACTTGATTGTGTGGGCCTTGCTGGAAGTCATCCCCACACAACAATCCTGAGATATCCCACCAACATCAGAGTTGAGAGAGACTTCAACTGGGAATAGTGGGAAAAGTAGCTGCTACCTACTACCTCAAACTCCTGTTTGCTTCCAGGCAGCCCTGAGGGCAACCATTACAGCTAAATTTTTCTGTGCCAGGTGCTAGACTTAGTCTATCACTACCTTAGTAATTGCTTATTTTAATACATATAACAATATATTATGTATACATATAAGCATACACACACACACATATATAATGGTATATGAACCATTATTGCTATATATATTATAGATACATAAAATAGGCATTATTCTTCTGCTGGTGTTCACAGTTTTTTTCCCTCAACATCTTTTTATTCTTTTAATCTATCACTGTCTCCTTAAACTCACAATCTGGCCAAAGAATTGCAAGGAGCAATTCTGCTCTCCTTGTGAGAAGTCCTTAAGCTCCGAAGCCTCCACAGACTGCTGCCTCTCTACAGGTTGATTATCAAATCACGTGCTTCAGGGAGAAAGAAAAGCAACTTTTCGAAAGTGAAAGTTAAGTTTCACCTAAAATTAAGAGGCTTCATTTCCAACAGCTGCCGTTACGTCTTGACAGAGTTTCCCATTACCACACGTTCTTGAAAAACATGCTCTCACAATTACTGCTCCTGAGTTCAAGGGGCTGCTGCAGCAGTGGATAGCAGAATTCAGGAGCAGAGGAATTATTCCTTAGATCCCCTTGCAAAGTGATGAGAAAGCTGTGCAACTCAACAGGAATGTAGCAGGCAAGAGAAGGTTATGGAATGGAAATAAAATTGGACATTTTATTTATTATCACTCTCTCATTCACTGGCTCATTCAAGTCTACATTCAACCCAGTGTTAACCCCACTGAAAGCTTTCACTTGTGGGTGCACAGGCTGAGGGAGAAGGGAGGGCTATCTTCCATACTCAGCTGAGGATCACAAGCTCATTTACATTGGGAGAGACCTCAAAAGGTTATCTGGTCTAACTGCCTGTATGAAGGTAGAGCCAAGCTCAGAATTTGTCACGGTTGCTCAGAGTTTTTTCCACTATAATGGAAGAAGAACTGAGAATCTCCAATGTTTTACTTCCTACTGGCAAGCCTGCCATGTGGTTTGACAACCTGTTGATCTTGCACTCTGCAGCTTCCTCAAGACAAATTCACCCCTGAAGCTGGCTGCTGGGTCCAAACCTATATTCACCAGTATGGGGCCATCAGCCTCACACCTCAAAATTCCACACCAGAAATAAATCTGCTTTCCTCTTTCCGCCCCCTGCCTCCACACTTCTTTAAAGGTTCTGTGATTTAATTGACCTACCTCAAAGCATTAGAAACTGCAACTGCAAGGATCAAAACCTGTCTTTATTTGGACTTCAACATCAGAGCCTGCAAACATGGGAATTTAATATTTCTCAAACCAAATGCATGTATAACTGTTCTCAAGAAAGGCAGGCTGACAACAGGGAAGTCACTGTCTTTGGCATTTTTGCTTGAGCCAGAGTTAAAGTTGAGCAATTCAGTTGCTATTTCTGACTGAACAGAGCCTTGTCATAATATTGCCAGAAAATAGGTAATTCCACTTTTGGAGTTGTTCATAAAAAGCAACTTTTGAATAATTCCCTAACTTTAATGAGCATTTACAGCTTTCATGAAGGGATTCTCCAAAGCCTTATACTCACATAGAATTCTTTTTAGCACAATAATGCTTCAACCCTGTTTTATAGACATTCATAATTTTGAGATCCTTCTTCATAAGCCACTGTTTTAGCAGTTTGTTGGATTTTTTCTTGTTTGTTTTTAAAGAGAAGGTTGGAAAATGACATCTCTGGTGACTATCACATTGTCTTACCTTAAAGAAGCTCCAATTTCTTAGCTAATTCTTTCAATATAAAACACTAATGATCTGACTTTTCCACTCTACAAAGGAAGGAAGCCACGAACAGCGGAGGGGCAAGAAATCTATTCAAAAGAAAAAAGGCTTATCCATCCCATATTTGTTGTAGCTAGGTGGGAAGAAGACAGGGATTTCATCTTTCCTCAAAATTACCTTGTTACCGTCTTTCTGCTGTCTTTCCTCCTTTCTGCTAACAGAAGTTCTTAGAATCATAGAATCCCCAAGGTTGGAAAAGACCTAAAAGATCACCCAGTCCAACCGTTCACCTATTCCCAATAGCTCCTACTAAGCCATGTCCCTCAACACAACATCCAGCCTTTCCTTGAACACCCCCAGGCTCGGTGATTCCACCACCTCCCTGGGCAGTCCATTCCAGTGCCTGACCACCCTTTCTGAAAAGCAATACTTCCTCATGTCCAGTCTGAATCTCCCCTGCCGTAGCTTTCTTAATTACTCTTTCCCAATGATCCTCCCATATCAGGATGTATGTGTGAACACAGTGCCTTATCCCATGTCTACACCTCCTATCACTCCTCATTCCTCCCCTCTGGTGTCACGGGTGATTCCTTTTCCCTGTTCAAATCATCTACCCAGATTTTGCTCTCCACTGGCACACCTAGAGAGTGCCACGTGAAACATCCCCAATTGCCACAGTTGCCAACACCTCTCACTGCCCCAATGCGGCCGTGTTTCCTCCAAACAGTCCCACTGGTCTCTGCAGCGTGCAGTCACAAACCATCTCATTCCTTCAAGGCCAGCTGCTGGCACTCCAGCCATTCCCATGGTCCTTCCTTCTGCACCTACAGTGCTTTTAATGTACTACTGCATGGTAAATTGTAAGTGCACATTTAAAGCAAATACCATTGAATTTTCACCATAAGTTTCCATAGGTAATATTGACTTACTAAGTTGGACCAGATTCTACAGCAGAAATGTGTTAGATATTATCATTATTCAAGTTTTGGACAAATAAAGGCAGCTTAAAAGTACAGATAACAAAAATGATAGACCAGGCTATAAGGTAATACAAGGATTACAGAGAACAGCAGACAGATCTTTTTAGCAATTCACATGTTAGAGCAGATATGGAAGCATGCAACCCTTGAACAATTCTGCACGCAGAACTTCAGTGTTCAAATGGTTGCTGCATACAGCCAAGCCTTCAACACAAAGAAAATTAGTAAATTAAAACTCTGAAGAGTTTACAAGCAGACTTGTAAGCAAAAAATTTAAGTGTTTCAGAAAGGTTTTTTTTTTCTTTAAATCATCGTGGACAACTGGAAAGCTCAAAATGCTGAAAACTTCCACAGCTGAAACTTCCATAGCCTTCCACATTAAATCCTTTTTTAAAAAATGAAACAAAAACCATAAAACTCATTAACATCATATTCAACTGTGTGCCATTTTATTTTTTTTCAATGATGAGATGTATATTACCATACTTACGAGCCCTCAAAAGAATACTGGTGTATCAGAGTAATTAATTTCTCTAAAAAGCGTAGAATAAAATAGAAAAATATCCTTAATAATAAAGTAGGTTTGAGAAAGATTATTCCTCATATCCTTATTTAGATACTAAATTAGATACTAATCAAAGATAAAAAAGGAAACAGATTTTATGTAAAAGCAAGTATAGTTTCCACCAGCTCCTTACTTTCTCATGTTTTCTGTTCTTCTCATACTTCTCTTAGAACTTAACTTCAACTTCACTTGCCTGCATTCACTTATTGAAACAATACACAGTCCTTTTTTACAAGCTGTCTTCTCATCTTTTCATAGGAACACAGGCTGCCAAATTAGCTTAATTTGAAAAAGGCTCTAAATCATAGTCACCACCACAAGACTCTACTGCTGCTGCTGGATTACTGTACCACTTTTTGGTAAAGATTTTTCTGATATACTCCACCCCAAAGAAGCAAAGTGAACAGGGTTTCTTTCTGAAATGATGTTCACGTTTGCTGAAGCCTGCACAGATACAAATGAAAACTACAAACTCAGGAAGTAACATTCTTCTGCGGAGGACTACACTGTTCACAAAGATGTCACAGTGAGCAATTCAGAAAGTCACTTCCTGGCGCCCATGTCACCCCCTCTAATTCCTCCAATACAAAGACAGCTTCTAAAGCAACAAGTCTGGAACCTTTGTTAGAGAAATACATTTATCTGCTATGTTTGGTTCCTTTCAGAGCTAACCAAGGGGATCATCTTACAGACCAAAAAGGAAAATCATCTTAGGCTAAAATTTGTCACACATGCTGTACACATCTGAACTTACGAGGAACCATAGATCCCGAAAAAGCATTAGGCTTCTAACTCTTACATAACATAAACAAGCATGACATTAGAGATCCCTGGGGATAATTCAGCATATGGATCTTGCCTCAGAAACAGTAAAGAGCTTTTTGTTCTTTGACAACCTCACGAATCACATATCTGTTTTGCAAAATAGCATTTTTGGCTACAGAGGAATAAACAGCACAACCTCCACACAGCACTATGCCAATTTTCTAGTTGATTTTCTTGTGGATGCTTCCAACATTCTTTAAAACCGCAATCAAAAACAAACATTATTTTAAGCAAACATACATAGAATTTGGGGGTATGCAAATCTATTAGAAAAAAAATGGATGATGATCTGTAAACAACCAAAATGAATTTCTGAACATGAGGGATCTGGTAATAAAACTTAAAAACTGAGAGGGCTGTATGAAACTTTCAATGCAAAATGCAAAAATGAAAGATGGATAAATCAGTCAGTACCTCCAAAAAACTACCTGGGAACAGAGTACAAGCATTGCACTGTGCTAACTGCACTCTCTTTTTGCATCTCTGAACATCCACGGGACACAATATAAGGTATATCAAATATTTATTCTACAAAAGGACAAAAAAAGCTTGTCCTAAGAAAGGGGAATTAAAGCTGAAAGAGGGAATAAAAACCCTTTCAAAAATATGCAGTTACTCAGCAGAAATCTCCATGATGCATGACTGAAACACTGATGGTTTAGAAAGTAATAAAGTTAGATAAAAAATTTTTGGTTGATTCATTTCTTGTGAGCACTGCACTAGGAGTTGACATTCAGGCTGGATTTCAGAAAACTTAAGTAGATTAAGAAGTCTTCCTACAAGGAAAATCCAGAAAGGGTCTTTCATTAATCAGAAGTACTCTCTTGCACAGATACATCTATAATGACCAACAGGCAGCCTTTAATTTGTTCCCACAAAAATACAAGACCCTTTCCTGTAGCTTGTATTATGTAGCATATTAGAACTATTGAAAACATCCAAATAGGCAGCACTTAATTTTCTGTAATACCTGTATGAATCACCTACAACAGGCACTCAATTATCTCTTGTAACTACAAATGGAAAACAATATCTAGGTGGACATAAGTATGAATTGCTGAAAACTGATTGTGAGAGTTTGTGCAAAAGCCTTTGTGAAAAGCTACCTAAATAAAACAAAGCATAATACCAGGGAGAAGCAGCATAAACAATTCTAGTCACGAATCCAGACAGCCATGCTGGCAAAGCAGGCTACAAACTGAAAAGAGCAAGCAAGGTGGCAGTGACACCTAAAAAACACACTCTGCAATTTAAATAAGAATCAGTCTATTACAAGTGCACATATGCCAGCAGTACTGGCACTTCACCCAGACATCTTTAAACAGAAAAGGCAGAATTTAGGTGGATGGTTGGCAGTTGCTATTTATCTTGAAGTGTAAGAAGTTCATTTCTGTCTGACCAGCCCACCTGTCCATGCAGATGCACCTCAGGTTTCACTACACTGTTTCTTCTACCAATCACCCTTCTAGCTCAAGTGAAATTTTTGTTTAGAAGCTTTTGTCTTTCCTGTAAATTGCTTATAATCTCTGGAAGAAAACTCCCTTTTTAACTTTCTAACTGAATCCCAAAAGCAGTCCAGCACATCAACTTGAGTATTTTTGCATTAAAAACTTAGCAAATACCATGCAAAAGACTTTTTGTGTTATGGACCTTTATTTTTACAGCTATGGTCAGTAAGAGGAAGTGTCTACATCTGCTCCTGGTTTACATACATACAAAACATTTTATAAAATGAAAACAGATATGAAATCATTCAGACTCCAACACTAAACCTTGAAAAGCAAATTACCTACAGAAAGTACATGTGTGGGTGTATTCCAGTTTCACTGCATAAACAGCCTTAATCAGCCTTGCATACTATTTCTGATTATGGTTTATTATATAAAATCATGCTGATGCTAGTTCAGTAGGAATGTTTCTTAAACCCTTCTGAAAAATGAAAACAGAAGTCTTGAACCCGATTCTGCCCCTGAGAAGAGCACATGAGGAGGGCATTTCCACCAGCATTGTGCGACTTCGTAAAAGGCTCCAATCCCTGCACTGGCTACAGCTGCACTGCAACCCACAGCTCTCCACAGAGCCTCCATGGAAAGATGATCCTGAAGGCTTAGTACATCTCTGCACCAGCTGGAGACAGCTCTGCTCCATCTGAAGGACTTGGAAGCAAAATATGTCCTTTTCAATTCAAAGGGCTCCATTTTCTTAAGTGCCCATGCCTATATCAGGTATTTATATTCTTGTATCACTATCGAACTGGAATCTTATCAGTGCCACATCACCTGTTATGCAAACCAGTATCCGAAAACTACCTGATAATTGTCAGCAGTTGTGTAGCATCACAAGTAATTTCTTAGCATGATTTATAAAGGATGGCTATTGTATGATAATTCACGCAAACAGAACTGTAGGAGCTGGAAGGGACCTCTGGAGATCCCCCAGTCCAATCCCCTGCTAAAGCGGGCCCCGTACAGGAGGTTGCACGGGAAAAAGCCCAGGAGGGTTCTGAACGACTCCAGTGGAGACTCCACAATCTCTTTGGACAGTCTGCTCCCATGCTCTGAACCCTCACAGTAAACATTTTTTTTTTCTTCTCATGCTCATATGGAATTCCCGGGTCTCCAGTTTGTGCCCACTGCCCCTTTTCCTGTCACTGTATACCACTGAAAAGAGCCCAGCCCCATCCTCTTGACCCCCACTCATTAAATACCAATAAGCATTGATAAGATCCCCTCTCAGCCTTTTCTTCTCAGCCCTCTCCAAGGAAAGGGAGATGTTCCAGGCCCCTCCCCACCTGCTATGATCTGCACATTACATTTCAAAGTCTATCAGGTCTTGATTTCACCCTATAAAGAGGAAATGGTTTTACAAATCCTTACATCAAGGAAGCTTTGCACCATGCTACCACTACTGTTGAAATGAGCTCATTTGCAGGGGAACAGAATTCTAAGGCAGTTCTTCCCTGGTGACAGCCTTTAGGAAAAATGCTTGTCTATCATAACCATTTTAGTAGCTGACTGGAGTAACTCAAGTAATGTTAGCACTGTTAAGAATTCACCAAATAGCAAAATTTTCCCTTGGTTAAGGCAACGGCAGCCTATTTTGACAAGCACCCTTTGGCAGAACATACCCCGTGTGAGGGGTTGGAATACAGCCAAATGTTGAATGCCACGCACAAATCAGTGCTTCAACTGATCTTGGAGATAAGATTACCAGCAGAGTTCTGCATTTCTGTTTTTGCATACATGTAAGAACTCTTTCCTGTTACTGCTGCTCCATTAGTAAAGTGACAGAGCATCAAGCTACAGCCTTTGAATCTAGTTTGAAACACGAAAACGCCTCCTGTGGCATGAGACCAAATTTACTCCTCCATTGCCATAGGTATGGTGAAAAGGAAGATTTCCAAAGCACAGAAACCAAGCAGACGGGGAAATCAGAGCTCTTGAACATGGTTTATTCTGTCAGTGAAGGAAATCCTTTTTTCAATACCTACAGAAATTTAAGCCTCCAGAATTCTACAGAAAAATGCCAGTATAACTAAGCTGACTTACAGGCACGTATGTACTGGCAGGAGGGAGGGGGAGGATTGGGAATCAGGTTCTGTCAGTTCACTTTGGGTTGCAGCCCTCACTAAACCTCCTTTAATCCTCAAGCCTACCATGAGTACAGCGATGTGATTAGAGCTGATGCATCTATTTGGAGAAGGTCACACGCAGAAAAAAGCTGTAATATCTATGAAAAAAATACACTGCTCTGCTCTGTTGTTTCTTTTTGGTTTTTTGTTTTGGTTTGTTTTTTAAATGCTTTGTCTTTCACCCTAACCATCCAGTCAACCTTTTCCAAATTCAACGAGGCAAAAAATTGATTTCTGAGTGGTGAGATGGCTCAAAATAAAAAGAGTTTTAAAACTGTCTAGCGAGCACAGATTTCTAGGATCATACAAGTATTTAGAGACAAAAAAGCTTACAATGAAAATATCTGTATTTTCTTCCAATTTTTCTCCTATTAAAGAAATACTTGCGTAAATAGTTCAGGAAGCTGTTGAAGTTCTTCGCTCAGACTTCTACAGACTAGGAAAATACACCACAAGTGGTATGTAAGATGCACATATATGTTGTTTTCATTTTTCCTATTCCACACAGAAAGACATCAGTTGGCTGATTCAGAACTGCTACTGTTACGCTCTTACCTAAGATTTATTAAACTGTGGAGTGTTATCACGAGAAAACAGCTGAAAGCAGTGGATGCTACTCATACTGCTGTTTCAGATAAAAAGCAGTAGGCAAAACCCTTAATACTGCTACGTTTGCAATGTCTCGAAGTCTGAATTACAAACTTGGCTATTGCTAACTGCCTTACAAACTAAACATGCTACCCCAATGAAGGGTCTTGGTAGGAAGAAAAAAAAGAAATAAAGAAGAAAACAATTGTATTAGGAAAAGATGCCAACAGCAGGCTTAAGGAAGTACAGACTACTGCAGCTTCTGGAAACTAATTTAATTTCAGAACTCATCTGATTTCAAAACACTCATTTAAGACCTATTGCTCAGATGTCAGCTACTGGCAAGGCTGTTTGTAAAATCACTAAAACAAGGATTTATTATTTATTTATTTTGCACTTTGCAGGTGTATGCAATCACGGTAAGAGAAATACATCTACTGCTATCTCTCCTTATCACAGTAACAGTCTAATAAAAAGCTTTTTCACTCGAAAGCTCATCTATCTTTCCCCATTTGAAAAATGAACACCTCTCATGGATAATCTCTGAATTCCCCACTAAAAGAGACTTGGAATCTCTCTTCATTTATTATACACGAAGTCCACAGAAACTATACTCAGTGAGGCAGCATCAGCTATTGTGAATAGCACTCTGCCTGCTACTCCCCAACAGAAGACCTTTTGGCAAAGCCCTGTAAGATAACAATAAGATGAAAGCCAAACACAAGAGTAGAAAGGTACAAGATTACTTCACCTAGGAGGATCTGAATAATAAGAACAAAAACAAAGAACAAAAAGGACATGCCAGAGGAAGACAAAGAGCACAACAGCTTTTTTACTTTATCCTCTCATTCACTCATCACAGCTGCAAGTGAGATTAATAGAAAGCTTCCTTTTAAAAACAGAAATGAAAGCTTTGATTTCTAGTTCAAAATTATTTTATATACCAAGTTAACAGTACCTATCTCAAAGAGATAATCTGCATAACCCAAATGTTACAAGTTGTGCATTGTTACTATATCACAGTCCTGTTCCAGTAACAATAAGAACACTTCGAGAGTAGACATACTATGAACAAACCATATGCACAGTGTGGAAAGAACATATTGATATTGCCATTTTTCAAACCACACTGTTGTACAACTGGCATCATAATACCTATTCTTACAGAGCCATTGCATCACCCTACATTTCTGTTTTACTTGACCTCAAGGAAAAACCTACATGTCACCAACATTTTCCAGTTCATGGACCAAATGTGACAGTTACTACTCCTATGAGAATTAGCCTTTTACTGAGCTTGGTTACATTTGAGCCCTTCAAAAACTATTCACACTCCTAGTACAGACACAAAGAAGAAGTTTTTTTTCATGAAGATAAGAGTGTTTCGTAAGAGGGACTGCAGCAATATATTCCATCTCTCAGCAGAGGACTATTAAAGCACGCACACAAACATTTACCATCCAGGCATACAAATGGGTATGATATTGTCTAAACACCTACTGTGCAAGACAGTAAACAAAAGCCTCTGAAAAGCAAGCTAACTACAGGTTTGGATCTTGCAATTAGCTTTGCTTTTCCCTACCGCATTTTAAAATCTTTTGATCAATTCAAACAGTGAAACAGTGTGAGTACATCCAGAAAGATTAATCTCCTATTTTCAAATCTGGCACACAAAAAAAAGTTCCTAAATAGAATAGGCTTCAATAGAAAATGATTTTCCTTTTTTTTTCCCCTCTCCTACTGATTGAAACAGTTGCGTATCAACTCAGTAGCTGAAAAAATGTTAAACACCATACAAACTCATCACTTTTATCATCATCCCTATATAGATGAGCCAAAAAAAATTACATCCACATATTTGAAAAACATAGAATTAGTGAGTGATGAATTACTAAAACAAAATTGTTTTTTGAGTTGTTTGTAATATATAAATGGTGTAACAATCCAGAGAGTAGTCTGAACAGATGCTGACTGATGAGAAGTGACAGCAGTTAGTGCTGTATTTTTAGGATATTGATCCTAACAAATATTATTTCAGTTCAACAGCCTAACTTCCAGCTGAGAGGCAGCATTAGCACATAATTCCTGCAGCTAATGATCAATAGTTAATCAGCAGAGGAGAAAATGAGCAGAGGATAGGCTTTGGGGCATACAGAGAAGTACCAGATATCTTGTAATGCTGGCGCATAGTGACTTATTGGCACAAAACAAGAGAGGAGGATAAAAAAAAAGAGGTAAGTAAAAAAGAAAAATATGTAACATTTTTTCTGCGTTAGAGATGTAAATAATTATCATTCATATCTCATATCGTTTAAACACATAAACAATATATTACTATGATATTCCACTGTTAAAGTCAATTCATATACAGTAGAAACTCTTGAAAAAACTCCCTTGAACTCTTGCAAATCAGACTCTAAATATTTCCACTTTCATATTTCAAGAGTGTAACTAGGGTGGAGATTATAGGCATTCTATTAAGTTTTTGCTGTTGTTGAGTTTTTTCTGTTTGGTTTTTTTTTTTTTTTTCTCCTTCCCCTCTCTTACCAAAATAAGTTCTAAGTCAAATAATTACCTAAAATAATCACTTCGTACACACCTAATCCAAACAGCGTATACTGCTCTGCCACAGAAGCAGGGCAATATCTATCGTCACATTCTTTAAGGAAACAAAAAAATATTTACAAATAAGGAGCTTATGTTCAGGACAGACCACGTTTTTGGCCATACCACTACTGTGGTATGCAGTATGCATTGCTTCCCTGATGAAATCATTAGGTAAAATAAAAATAGACTTCTTAGCAGCATGGATTTCTCTTTAAGATCTAAACCTGTCTTTAGAATCCTTTTTATTTATAAGTAGGAAGAAAATAAATCAACCACTGACAAAATCCAGTGTGAAATGATGCACGTGTTCATTATCCCCCTAACAAAACAAACATATCAGTTCACTCAACATACATTTCTTTTCAGTGGTCTTCTCACTATCTCAAAGCCAAAAACGTAACTCCTTTTTCTTTGAAATCAATAGCCAAAGCTGATCAATAAATCCATGAAATATTTGATGGAGCTAAGTGTAATCCTCAGTAGAAAAGAAAATAACTAAGCCCTAGAAATACAATTACCATATGGGAGTGTGCACACAGCATTAATAAATCAAGAATACCTTGGAGTATTTCTAGTGAAGCTGTGATGGAAACTCTAGCCAGTGGCTCTGATGATCTGCACAATAACCAGCATTCTTTCCATGCTATTTCTCAAGAATGCACATAGGAATATATCACAGCTTTTTGCTACATACTGCAGAACTATTCTGATTCATTTATCAAGCCAAAAATAAAAATAGAAATATGACAACCATGCATTTGATGCAAGATGGAGCAATTAATTCCAAATGTAACCTTGTCTATTACTTACAAATTGTTTTTTCTTTTTTTACCCCACTAAACACAGCAGCAGAACACTATAAAATGAATACAGAAAATACTGGTTTGTCCATACTAAATCATCTAAAGAACTTCACGAATGAAGTTCTTGTCTCATGTTGTGAAACCAAGTATTTAGATATACTGCAGTAAATGCACGTCTTTGCATAGTTACTTCTTAGTTGACTAACCTGATAAGATTCAAGAACAACCTGGAACTTGCTTCAACAAACAAACTACCTTAATGTGTTATTATAACTTAATAAAAATGATGCTGAAATCATATTATTATAAGGGCATTGCTATGACATATAACATACATCCTTATTCTTCGGTTCAGTTTCTAGTGCTTCTGTACCATGATTTCACCATTGCAGATCCACTATACATGACAGGAGACGAGAAAATTCTTAAGTTGTAAAGTAGTTTATATACTCACAGCTATGCGGAGGGAAAAACCAATGAAACAGAAGAATGCCATCATTAAAACACTTTTTTTCGCCTACTGTTTTAAGTATATTACTTGCCATGGCTGAGAAAGAATTTGCTACACATATTCAAGAAATTCAAGTAGAAGTTCTGTGCACCACTAAAACTGCATAAAACTCACGTGCAAAATTTAAGTAACAGACAAACGTTGGGGCCATCATCCAATACATACCTGAATTATCAACACACAGTTTTATCAACCACATTTGTACCCAACATCCATAGCTCTGACTGCCAGACAGAATATTCAACCTATACTTCCATGCTTCTCCAAACTGAATTGTTTATACAAGTCCTTACAAGCAAAGAACTTAGAATTCCATAATTTGCAAGGTCTCTCTTCTCTGAGAAGGCAGAAAAAAATAAACTGATGAAGTTACAGCAGTGTCTTGTCAAATATAACTGGTTGAGATTTACCAGCCAAAGCAGCAGCAGCAGCAGTTTGGATAAAGTACTGGACTAGGAATTAATTACAATTAATTACAACTAAGCAGCAAATTAATTACTCCAAATTGTGCTTTACATCATGTTTCCTCTCCTGTTTTTAATTTCTTAAGCTATTTTTTGTAGGATTTCTTTTTCCCTCCCCAAGTAGGCTTCTAACAACAATAGATCAAAGATAACTGAGGAGTTACAAAACCACAGGTTTAAGAGAGCCATAGAATTCAATTTCCACATTAAGTTGAAGGGATAAATTCCTGAAGCCAGCGGTGTTTGGGAAGAGTGAAGTAGACTGGAAAAAAAAAAGATGGACAAAGAAAGAACACATGTTGGTACGAAGGGTACTTGCAGGATGGAAAGAAGCCAAACTGTCATCTACTCTCCATAGACGCAATTCACATTACCAACAATTGCCAAGGCCAATAGGTCCACTGTGTTTGTGCCTCACGTTCCCCTCCCTCCAGCTCTAATATCCATACAGCCCTCCTCCAACATCAAACTCTACAGTTGTTACCAAGTCCGTAGATGCAACCTGCTTGGCCAAGCTTCAGGACAGGCCTAGCTTTTGCCCAAATGCTTCTCCATGAGATTTTGGACTTGCCTCCCCTTCCTTGCCAACAATTTTTACAAAAATTTGCTAAGTCCTGATGACTTTGTCCCTCTATCAAAACTGAGAAAAATTAAGGAGGAAAAATAAATGAAAAGGACTGAAGGATGGACAGCCTGATCACAAAAGCAGGAACCCCATGCTAAATGTAGATCCACACAAAATATCCTCTCAGAGGTAAAGTGCAAGACAGAAAGGATTTACATTGTACACATTTATGTACATTGACAAAGACCAACAATTAAGAAAGGAATACCTGTCAGAAGATAAGCTCATGTCACCAAAATGAAGCCTAGGAAATGTTCTCATGACAGGGTGGCTTTTCACATGCCTTTAAATGTGAGGCCACCAATTCCTATTTAATGGAAGTGAAGGAGATCTCACCCAATACCTGCTACAGCAATTCAGCTTAATAGCAGCCCGTTACCAGCTTTGACAATTACTCCCACACTCCCCCCCCCCCCATGAGAGACTAATGGTTTACTAAAAATACAGCAGATTAGCATCTACAGTGAGGTGCCTGAGAGATGCACCATTTGACAGAAAGCGTTATTAATCAATCTCGTGGCATGCTGATGTCCAGGCTTTACTTCAGAGCATTTAATCTAGAGATTTAGATGGCTCCTTAAAATGGTGGCCTGCAGGATTATTTTTTGTTCAATCTGACAGGATGATCTACAGCCTGTATCCTAGCAAGTAGTAATAATACTTATATTATTGTAGTGGGGAATAATTCAGCAGCAGGTACTGAAGTTTTGGAGGCTCAAAGAACAAGAAGAATTGTAATTCCCCCTGGATTATTTCAGTGCTTCATGACTCCACTGCATTACGCTGGTAACAGCACAGACCACGAAAAGTTTCCTCACAAGTAGCTCACGTCAAAATCATGCAAAAATTAAGGTCTTTCTAAAAACACCTCTTTAATGAAGTGAAAGTGTGCATTTCAGAGTTCATTATTATTCTGCTTTACTCACATCTCTGTGTGCATCCTCAGACAGCCTGTGGAAAGAAACATTAAAACAGCACAGAGGCCTACCTGCCTCTAAGCTCCAGAGGATGCTGTGCTGCAGTGGAGCAGAAGGTCACTACACACTGATGCACACTGCAAACTCACCTTCAGCTCTCTTCAGAGACCTGTTCTCCACTGCTGCAAGCAGAGACAGTGCCTGCTCCTCACCAGGATGGCAGAGCACTCCGTAGCACAGCCCATCCCACTCATCAGTAACTCTGGCACTCACTACCAGAGTCAGATGGAATCTGAAATGGGGCTCACAGGGCTGCAGGCCCCTGAGCCTCTGCCAGCTCAGGCTCAATTATGCTGATCATTCACCTCCTACAGCTGATGTGTAGGCTAAGTGAGAGATGCCACACCATTTCAGCCCCAAGATGAAATGTTCATCAAACAGACTGAAGGAATGTTCCTTGCGCTACAACATCCCTTCGTGATTTAATAATCATTGCCTGTTAAAAAGACATCTTTTTTCAAGCCACATTTTCTCTACCTCATAGCTGGCAAAGATTTTAGCTTTACTTCCAGTATTTTAGTAATATTTCCAATATAAATATTTATTCAATATAAAATTGTTCGAAAGTGATCAAAACCTAGACAGTTAACATTTAACATTAATGCATCATGGAAAGAGGTTCTTTCAATTGAGGAAAGCCTCACAACAAAGGTATCACACAGTAGGGATTATTTATTCTATGTATGTTTCAATCCCAGAGCAACAATTAAGCTATAAATAAATAACTCAGTATTTACACTTAGGCAATAGCAACCAAATAAACTGCATTTGTATGATGCTAATGTCTTTTGGCAGCAAGCTGTTTATTGATCTCTTCAGCCCTGATTAACATCACTGAGGCAGCTTCAGACCAAACTATGCCATAGACTACTCACACTTCTCATGTAAACTATGGGGAAATTTTAAAGCTAAATTCTACATGTGATTTTCCTCTTCAAATTCTTTCCATTAAAAGGGCAGAAGGAAAAAAAGAAACCAGAACAATAGAAAAACAACACAATTTAAGTGATCTGCAAGGCTAGCATTTATATCTCCGTAAAAAAGATACTCGATAGAATAAAATTGTAATCTCCATTGGAACAAACTACATTTCAGCAGAGAGGAAAAAGTAATTTAAGACCAAATTGGCAAATGTCAAGTCTCTTACCACAAATTTCTTTCCAGAATTGTGTGGAATAAAAATATTACCAGCTTGTTCGCAATGAATGTTTCCCACATGATTATTTAGCACCCACGAAAAATCATTCGTTGGTTCTAAGAGTTGTATTGATTTCAGATATTCTGCCTCTGCTTTTGCCTCATGAAAATACTGCTGTACGTGCAAAGAAATTCCCTTCACTGTATTTTATAACCATCCAAAAAGGTGCCCCCCCAATTCCTATTTTGCATAGGAAAGCAAATCATTGAACTAGAGGTAGAACAAAGCATTTTTGCTTAAAATCTGAATAAAAGTTGGAGAGCCAAAAGAAAAAAAAAAAAGCCTTCACATTACTGTTTAACCTCAAAGTTACTGTAACTGACCTACAAAGAGAAAACGTTCAACTTGGACTCTGATGAGCTGGCTTTAAACATTGATCAAACACAATACGAGGAAAAGTCTGAACATCATAAACAACTGGCATAGACAGTCACTTGGAGAAAAAGTGACATGATCGTTTAGATACAAAGTGTTGGCAAGTTGCTAGAAACACTTTTTGAGAGAAAGAGAGGAACAAAAGCCAAACAACAAACAAAAACAGAAAATCCAGCCCAAACTGCTGCAGTTGCACTGGCAAACACAGTGTAACTATATTTTCGGAGTGGGCTGGCAGCAAAGAAAAAACTTGACATACAGCAGATTAATTTTCATTTTTGAAGCGGAGGATTATATGACTCAGCCTGTATTCATCATCACTAAGACGACATCACTCTGCTGCTGAAATGTCAGATCTTCAGCCTCAGCAACCCCACAAATTGAAGTGCAATGTAACTTTCATACAGAAATAACTTCACATTTTGGCTTAAATTCTAAATAGTTATGTCCTTTCTGGAGTTTGAAGTTAAGCCAATACAGGGCTTTCTACCCACTACAAAGTCATACAAAGAAAAACAGATGCATTTCCTGTCATCGTATTCTACTCCGCTCAATCAAGTTGTGGATTGTTTAACTACTGTTAAGTTTGGTAAACATTTGTGCTTCCCTCACTTTCAGAAGTCAGTGCCAGAGACAGAGTTCAGTATATAAACACAAATGTTTGCTTTTCAGCAAACATGTATTGTTCGTTATTTACAATTTTTAGCCTAGCACACTAAAATACACAAGCAGATAACATGCACAGGAAGTTGCAGTAAATTTGGAATTCTATTTCTTCACTTTCCTTGGACAGGTACTTTAGATCCACAGTTCTCACTGCTGCAAAGCACATTCAGAGAACTTAGTAAGCAAACTGCAATATGCCGCAATGATCTGGCTACATAAAACCCAGAAGCATTTCAGATAGTTTACAACTGTACTTTTTATCAAGGACTGCCAGCAGACACATCTCATGTGCCCTCTTTTTTTGTTTGTTTGGGTTCAATAGAGATCTACACACCAATATGCATCATGGGTTAACTTCACTGTATTAAGAAACAAGGTGCTATTTCTAAATATGTGCTCATGTTTATCAATTCAATATTTTAGTCCCAGAATAAAAACCATTAACAGAAATATCATATTACTTCTGCGTGACTGAGGAGACTTCATTCTACATATAATACACTTTCAAACATGAGCAGCAAAGAAATAACTAAAAAAAAAAAAAAAAAAAAAAAGAACTGTCAGCTTGCATTGAACAATTACCTTGTGTTGTTATGGTAACTAAGTAACTCTGGGGGGAAAAAAAAAGATTAAAACCGTGCAAATCCTCCGATAAGTTCTGTATATATACACACACACACACACCTTCCTCTGCTGTACATGCAAATAAACATAGGAAAGTATTGCTCTAAGCATCACAAAGCGTTGGAGATGTAGGTAAATATTTCATAATGCTAGTGAAGACACCAAAGTAAAGTCAAAATAGAATTGGATTCCTCTGCAAGAAGAGAGGTTGCTCAAACCAACTGTACAACGAGACTCTTGAATATCCACATGCAGGTATCCTTTATGAGACTCCCAAGGAACATGCAGTTTCTCCAGAGCCCAAAACTGGAAAATGCAACGAGAGCTTAACACATCTGTAATGGGGCAAAATTACTCTCTTACGGGATACCACAGAGGGAAGAGTGACAAGGTAAGACCTCTCTTTCACCCTGTGAATTCCTGTTTCCAAAAGATTTGGGGAAATTTTTCTTCTAGTCCAAGCAGAAAAGCTAGTAAACAAAATACAAAGCAAAGCAAGAGTCTTTTTTGTAAGAATTGAGACTAAGAGTCAACGAGATTTATTTGAATCCATATTTATCACCAGCTGTGGAAGGGGACAAGAACTTATGGAATTAAATAACGCCACCACAAATATTTGTTTTACACGATCCAGAATCATTCTGAGTGTTTCATAGTTCTGAGAGAGTGTCTTTTTTCTTTTTTTTCTTTTCTTTTTTTGTTTTTTTTTTTTTTTTTATATTGGAAACATCAGGTTTTAAGTTTTGTATCTTTAAAGCAAGTTTCAGGAACATTTTTGTTACACAAATATTAGTAAACATATCTGCATAGCTATGGAAGAGGAAAGTTGCTCAATTTCCTGCAGAGGGGAGTCAGGTTCACAGAATGGTCAATCAAATAGTAGGATCTGGAGAGAGCTCCTGCATCTGCTGCTGTATTGTTTCACCTCTTGAAAGTCTCGCTGGGTAAATGCAGACAATTCTTGAAGGCTTTCAAAGACTACAGTATTTCGGGGCTGGGGGAGGAGGGGTGGAAAACACTTAAGATTAGTGGGAAAAAAGCCACAACCATTACAACTTCCTCCAATTACAGTCTAGGTTCAAAGAACAGTATATATTCTAAACACACATGCAAAAAGTTCATTCTTGGAAGTCACTGGATCATTTTTGCTAGAATTTTCCTGGCATATTTGAACTCAGGTGAAATACTTAAGGGACTGCAATTCAGCATTTACAGTAAAGACTCTCAAACAAAAACAACCAAAGTTAA
This sequence comes from Lagopus muta, assembly GCF_023343835.1. Classification (NCBI taxonomy): domain Eukaryota; kingdom Metazoa; phylum Chordata; class Aves; order Galliformes; family Phasianidae; genus Lagopus; species Lagopus muta. The sequence continues at coordinate 26,886,880 of NC_064438.1, forward strand.
CTAATCTTGCAAAAACCATGAAGTCAAATCATTAGTGTCATCTATAAAGTCCAGTGATAACTGCTCCATCTATACCAAGCCAGCAATAAAATTCTTCAGTAGGGGAAAAAAAAAAAAGCTATTTGTTTTACTATTTCCAGCACATTCAGTCAACCAATCTATCTGGGGTATTAGGCCAGTTTCAACATACTTGGAACTTGTGCTTTTCTTACTGTCATTCAATGATCTGACTACAGAGCCATCACTACGAATGCAGTCAGCTTCTTCCAAAATACTGTAATACTGTATGCTGTAGGTAAGCTGTGCCACAGAAAATATACTTAGGGCAAAAAATAGGTATCATATCTAATCACGGCCCTTAAGATATTTCAGTAATTGGAACTCAGACTGAAAAATGCTAATGGCAAGTACAACCTTGAAACACAAAAGTCAGAGAAAACTATTAATAGAAAGCTAATGTCTCACTTTACAGAATACACAAAACTGCAGTAAAGCCTATGTGCACTAACATCAACAATTTACTTCATGGCTTCGCCTAGGCTGATGATGAGACTCATTAAAAAACTCTTGGAACTTTAAAAACATTTTGTATCTAGAAGAGTTTATCCTTCAAGACCTTGGAAGAAGTTTTTAATTAATAATTTGACATTACCAGAGGGAAATTTCTCCTGACCATTCATGCAGCCACTACAGTTTGCCCTTTTCTCCTCTCTTCACAGCGACTACAGTGAAAATGTAAAATTTGCATCTTTATGACAGAACATTTGACTCAAATCTTAATCAGAATGTACAAATTCCAAAGAAGAGCCATTCTGCAGTACTCACTGAGATTATAAATATACTCCCACTCTGCATTCTTCATACCACAATTTATTTTGCAAGTGGGTAACTGAGGAAAACGACAACTCAGCAATGGGTAACAGCAGAGGCACTGAGAGCAATGTTTGTCAGTATTTTCAACTGGGAGGTCAAGCTTTCAGCAAAGATACTATGCTGCTGGACCCAAAACTGAAGAACAGAAAGCATCAGATACTCTCTATCACTGTGGTTCAGAAGATTACAATCACTGTATCAGCCATAAACTCAGATGTATTCTGTGACCACTGATATATGTTTACTTATTGTCAGCATTAGTGTCAAATCTTGTTAAAGCCCACAAACGAGGCAGAGTTCAAGAAAGCCTTTTAGACTTGCTAATTTCTTTTAGGGTTGTTTTTTTGTTCGTTTGTTTGTTTAATGCCAGCTGTATTTGAAAGGGTGCATCAAGAATAGGATGGAGTGCTCAACTTGTCACCCACTTGTTTGGTGGTCCAGACAATTACATACACATGAAATCACACTGAGTAGATGAAGCAATGTCCACTGACTATTAAAAATCTAAATCTATTAGATTATTATTTGGTAATTTCATTTTTCCCTGAAATTACTAACTGACCCAGGCTCCCTAAAGACACAATCTTACAATGCAATTATTTTCAAAGAACTAAGCTGATTCTCAAAGCTCTGAAGAGAAAACGTCAATATATAAAAACACGGTACCAATAAAATAGCTTCTGCCCATCACTGAGATTTTGAAAGATTTCATCCTGACTGTCCGCTCTCAGTCACTGCAGTTCCATGCTACAGATAAATGTTTCACTGTTTCCCCTTCAATTTGCAATATGATGTTTCATTTAATTCCCTTCTCAAACAGATTTATTTCATTTTTTTTCTTCAACAAAACAGTTCTGGTAAAGATAATCTTCAAAAAGATAAGTGATAAAACTGTTACGTAACTGCTACCTATTTCTTGATACAAACAACCATCAGCAAAAAAGAATAAAGCTACTTAAACTCTGAGCCACGTAATACAGTTTTCCACAAACCACAGGAGTTGGACTGCATCATAAAACCACAAATGGTTTATCAGATTAGGAGAGCCACTTGAGCTGAAACTCCCAAGCACCTCCTGAAATTTCTTCATTTGCTGAAATACCCTTATGCAGATTTGAAAAGCATTGTCTATTACATAATGCAAATCAAGCTCGGAAAAATTGAGCCATACTTGTTTGTTAAATATTAGCACTGAAAATTCACTAAGCAAGAATTTTTGTTCTTCTGTCAAAAACATAAAAGTTGAAGCAATTTAGTACTTATCTAAATAACCATAAAAACTTTGTTAGCGATGAAAAGAAAAATTCAAACCCAGGAGCAACCCAACTGATTTCTGTCTCTAGCAGAAGAGGTAAGGGTGGTCTTCTACAAATAAAGTGAAACCTTAAAGACTGAAATAATTGCTGAATTACATAACGAACCGACTTCCTCTGACAGACAAACTCACTGAGGCATACTATTAAATTTCTGCCCATTGGAAGCTTTATTATATATAATGATCAATTAAAGATACGTTTCCAAGAACATTAACGTGTCACGTGCTTTAAGATCAACAAATAGATTTTCTAGAGCCATGTTAATAAAACAGTAGTTGCATAACTGACTTGCCCACGTTGATGCAGAAATGTAGGACTCAATGAGGCTTAGAGAATATCAGAAAGATGAGAGAAAAGTCCTGAAGAGATCGAGAGGAGGTGAAATAGTCTCTTATTCACTCAAAGGAAAGGAAATTTCTTCAAATGACAAAAGAAGAGTCAATGAGCCTCTGCAAACCTGAAGTCATTCTTCTAAATTAAGAAGGGCCAGATTCATTAATCTAGCAGTCCTGAGGCAAAAGCTTCAGTCCAACCAGAAAGTAAACAGAATTAGATGGATGCTTTAAGCCAGCATTGTGGAATGATGCTGTCGTCCTGTGAGCTATCAGAAGCTATAACCACTTCTGCTCTGCAAAAATGAAGTCCTGAGGGGAGAAGGAGATGAAGCCAAGGGAGAGCTTTGCTGGCTCCAAAACAATCGCAGGAAGTTTCTCATTACTGGAATTCCAGATTTAAAAATAAACTACAACAAACTCTTGAAACAGAAGACCCTGAAACTTGAGACACAAAAATGGGCCAAATCGAGGCATATAAAAAATATTCATAATAGACAATCCACCTGAGACATCAGAAATATTTACTCATAAAGATAATCTGTACTATACTCTACATCCTTTTGCATGTCTCAAAGATCCAATACCCAGATCACATAAATTTCCTGCATCAAAAAGTTTGCTTTGGGAATATTTCAGCCTGATACAGTTTTCAAGAGGAATTAGCAGATTCCCTGACAATGGAAGAAAAAAGTAACAGATTCACTGCCAAGTGAATTATGAAGGCCCTTGAAGCACAAAGCGATGATGCTAAGACTAACTGCATGCTCTGAGAAGGAACCACAGGTAGCTGGTGTCTTCCTTCCTACCCTCTTCCCTGTCAATGCACTCGTACATGCCCTGGGCAGCTAAGCTCAACTGATTCGTGCCAGGCCACTGCTTCTGTGGTGGATCCAGGATTCCAGATAGGACCCCAAAAGGTCATTTTCCATCCCTACATATACAGCACAGTTCAAAGTACTGCACTCATCAACAACTGAAAAAAAAAAAACAAAACAACAAAAAACCAACCCAACTGCATCTTCTTCAGCAATCAATTATATACAGACAACTATAGAATCACACAATCCTTAACATTCAAAAAAACACAACCTGTATTTTTAGAACAATGCTCAAGTTCAGCACAGCAAGGCAGTAATAGAAACTGCTTTTAAAACAAACAGTACAAATATTCAACAGATGCCAAATTACCAACAGTTTCCATCAACAGAATTAACTTCATTTCAAACAAAACATCTGAACACAAACTGGAAACTATACAATCTTCACCTGAAATGTAACAGAGCATATCATACACTGGTTTATTAACTTGAAAAAAAAAAAATGCACAGACAAACATAGCACAGAACCATCCCTTTTGGATAACTCCTCCCACTCCAGCTCCAACAGCTGATAATCCAAGGCAGGCAGATGAATTCAAGTACGGAGTGAGCGCACACAGAGGTGAGTAGCTCTGCAGCCTACAAAAGGGCTGAGAAGCAGCAAGAGATGAAATGCAACAAGCAGAGTGCTTCACAGAGAAGGCAATGGTAAAGGAAACACAAGATGGGCACAACACAAGTTAGGGCAGAACAAGTAGCTGACTTAACCCTGGCACAGACTCTGTTCTAGCTGGCCTAGGTGCTGTACAGCAGAAAGCACAGCGAGCTGGGCAGCAATTTATTCAGCAAGTACAGCACTACTTGCATGCCAGTATGAAGTACTTCACTCTATCCACAGCTGCTTTCCGGGGGTATTCCATGCAATAAGAGTTACTCAGAAAGATTTCTTACATATTAGAACAGTAGCAAGAAGAATTTGGAATAGCAGTTTACTTGTGCAGCTCCACAGCAGCAGTGGAAAAAATGTGCTAGATCTTTTAAAATACAGTTACTTTCACTAGGTGAATCTGAAAACCATAACAGCCATTTAATGAAAAAAAGTTCATTCTCTGAAGTTACCAAAACTCTTAAGCTCATTGATACACTCTACTTTTTAAAGATAAAGAATTGTAGGTCTAAATTCCACAAGCATAAAATGCTGGCAGGCCCATCCAGCATTGTATCCTACTAAACATATTGATATTTTCATGAAGAATTCATCAGCCATTTAAGCATAATCCATCCTGATAAGCAATCTTAAGAATACATCTGCAATACTGAAAGTGGGACATCAATATCATCTATCACGAACACTATCAAATACTTGAATTATAAAGCCTCATCTCAGCTGTGAGCAACTTCCAATTCAAGCAAAAGCACTTGTAGATTTTGATTCCTTAAAGCTAGGGGCTAACAGTTAAAAATTCATTCCTATCAATTGCTCTCATCATTTCCCACCTTCCTGTACATCAGATTTCTGACATTTATTGCAACTCTTGGGAAAACTTTGAGCAGAAAAAAAACCAACTAATGATTGAAGATGACAATTCAAGACCTCTTTAAATTTTTTTAAAATATTACATTTAACCTTTAAATATATAACCAGAACATTATATTATATAATACAGCAGATATATCCATGTAGATACTATGGTGACACACAAAACTGAACTATCCACATGCAGTTAGATATCCCACTTGGCTCACTGAGAAAAAAAAAAATGTTAAACTAGAAGAAAATTTTGGCCAAGACAGACTGGGCTGCAGCAGTTCTCAACAATTTCAGTACAGTATGGTATTCACAAATCACTATGAAAAATAATAACATATTGCTTATGAGGAAGAAAAAAACAGCATCAGATTTCACCAAATACAAACTCATGCACACAATTTCAGAACCTTTCTCTCTAAATATCACAAAAAAATCAAATAATTTGTAAACACACATTTCATGCATGTATTTACAATGCTAGTTGGACAGTGAAAGGGAGAATCCCCAAAATCTGGTAAGAGCCTTTGAATGCAGCATTCTATGGAAGCGTGCCAAGTAGATGGGTATGAGAAAAATTCATGCATTGAACTAAAAATTAAAGTAGTTTCTTTCATTTTCCTCTTCATTTTGCCAGTATTTCAGAATGATTAATAACACTTATTTACAAAGAGCTCAATTAAAAGTTCTGGTGTGGATCATAATGTTCATTAAGCCATTTGCAGTGAAACAAGGAGCTGTCCCTTCTCATTTTCCAGCTGTGCTGTGAATTGCACTATGAGTAACGGCTGTTGGAACAGACCAAGTTAGAGCACCAGCACTACTGAACTAAATTCCCTTGTAAAAATGCTACTCATGAAAAACTATCATTAAAGCCATTACTAATCCATATATTTACCTATTTACTCCACAGCTCTTCATGACAACAAATGAGAATAGAATCATAGAAACAGCACATACAGTAGTGAGTTTGTTACAGACACCTTTGTACTAGACTAAGAGCTCAAAAAACTGAGGTCAAAGAAAGCACAAACGTACCACTTCATATGAAAACTTCATTAAAAGTAGGCAGCTTTGGAGTAGAATAATGTAAATATAAGTTTCGCAGAACAAAATGAAAAAAGAGGAGATGTGATACAGGACTTTTTTGAAAGCTAAGACCCTTACAGATATTGTGCACATACGCAGCCATTCAGACAATAAGCTCTTTTGTGATGTTTTAATGATACATGTTAAAAAAAAAAAAACAAAACACACACACCCCACAGCAAGATACACTAGAAGAAATTACACAAGAGATCAAAAGAAGTGGATGAGGTTTCCTACTGTAAGCATTGCTTTTCTTTTAATATTACAGTGCCATTTCAAAATGCACTCAGATTAAACTATTCTGAAGAGTCCAACAAGAAATATCTAGTTATTTTAGCCCAAGATGCTCCAAATGCACCTAACTCCACCTTCCTTCCTGCCATAAATACTTTTCGTGCAATTTGGGTGTGAAATGTAGGGAAAGCAGCAGCTGGAAGCTAGGAGACAGCTGAGCATCTAGTGAAACTGATCTCCTTAGCACTGTGACACTACACGTGCATTCATTAATAGACATTACCCACTTTATAGAAGGGCATTTTGTTTGTTTGAATCTATGGTTTCAAACGCTGAAAGCCTGTGGATGAAGCATGCTGTATCTTTGAAAGGGACCTGAAACGCGTCCTCAGCAATTCCTTTAACACACACTTAAAAGTTTGTGGGCCTGTCCTACAAACACACTTTCACCAGAGCAGCCCACAGGGATAACAGTGAGCAGTTCTTACAGCAGCATGACACAGAGCTAAAAGCAGAAGATGAAAACATCATTTCCCTAGAGTGGAGCAATAGTCTCAGTCACTTTTTCAAAGCTTCACTGAAGACACAGATCTTAATGCCTCTCTTCAAGTATAGGAAGAAATAGATGCACAGCCATGGAAATGCCTTCTGCACTGTCTATTCATATTAACAACTGAAACACACTGTATTGAATGGAAGACTGATAGCAAACAGCACATTGATGAAAGCTAAATATCCAAGGAAAAAAACTTGGAAAATAAAACTGCGTTTTGTTCTTTAATATTTTGTTGAAAGATTTGATTCAGAGAATTAGTTATCATTCAGTGAAATGCTTCCCTAATTCCTCCACAAATATAAGGGAAAAAAAAAATAAGAGTAATATGTGACATGCCTGTTGTATAGCATAAAGCAGCTAAAATTAGCTCATTCAAGTCAAGCAGCTGTAAGAAGCCATAAGCATCAGATTAACTTCTCAGGAAGCAGACAACTCAAACAAGCAGCAAAAGGCTCCCTGAGCCTTACCAGGTCCTAATCTGCATAAGTCACCTTCCAGATTTAGCGTCACTAACAAATTTCCTTTGGCCTCCTCAAACTGTCAAACACTGTGCCTTCTAGAGCACTTCTGTTTTATTCTCAACACCGCTCCATTAGGAAATTGTTTATTGTTCAAAAGCTTTCAGCCACAGCATTTTTATTTAAATACGTTGGTGACAGCATTACTAAGAAAATACATTTTATTAATGAGATCTCTTAACAACCCATTAAAGATTAGATGGATTTTGAAGCTGTACAAAATGTTTATAGAGATTCTTGTTAAAAGCACAGAATACACATTTCGTTTAGTCTTTTAAAGAAAGCAAATATTATTTATTATACATTAAGCAGTAGTGTGCCCTAAGGTTTCTGCTTAGAGCTCTGCCATGTAAATGTGAGTGATAAAACGGCTACAAGTTGTCAGCCCAGGCAGAAGCAGCAGCAGCTGGGGAAATGCTTCAGCCTCTCAGGGGCTCAGCACAGCACTGTGCTTCTGTTGTTCCTGCTTACGGAGGACAGCCCCCAGGAGGATGGCATTTAATTAGTTCCAAAGGCTTCTGTGAGGTTCTCATTTCACAAACTGAACGATAATTCCAACACTACAGGTAATGCTACGCATGGAGCACCATAAAGGAGACTCCCTAACAGCACAGTAATGAAACGCCTCAAGGAGGTTGGCAAGGAGAAAAGGCAGGTGTAGATGTCTCACTGCAGTCACTCCACCTTTAAGATCTCCAAGGGGAAAATGTCCCTTAATTAAGAAAGCAGTGCTGTTTCACCAGTACTTTTATACACATTAACTGCATATTCACGTTGTCCTATGGGCATCCCATTACTTCATATAGCATGTTTTTGTACAGGCAGGCACATTTCTTCTCATCACGCATTGGTATTTCCCTTTCAAAGCCGATGTCTAGTAAAGGCCAGCCTCACAGACCTTACTGTAAACAGAAAAGCTTATGAAGCACCCCAGCTAAGGATTTCTGCTTCCCAGTGAGTTGTGCATGAGAACAGGAATAATCCAACAACTGATTTCTTGTCCTTTCAAAGTGGACTTTTGCAAGAGATAAGGAGGATTTCAGTGATAAATGATAACTACCTGCAAAACTGCCCAAACACCACTCAATGGGAACAAAGAAAAAAATGGCTAGTTTCCCCTCAAATCCTTCTGGAGAAAAAAAAGGAAAAAAAAAGATATTTACTCCCCTTGGTATTCTTTAAAGTTGTATCTACAAAGGCTCTACAAAATAAGCAAAGCTTGACCAAGGCAGAACAGCTCTGAGTGTCACAGTGCCTAGCTGTGTGGCAGTGCCAGCAATCCGGCCTCGCTGAGCCAAACTCCTGCAGCGAAAGGCAGACAGACTGGTCTGAATTCGAAGAATGCATTTAATAGATTGCTTCATTAAGACAAACTGAAGCTGACTCCTGATCCAACTCCACGCTGGCACAGCTGACGAGGGAGAAGAGAAAATGAGCAGAAGTGTCCAATGCAGAACAAGGGCTGCAACATGGCTCTGGGGTGCTGCTGGAAGCAAGATCCAAAGAGAACAGTGCCACGCAAATTGCAGCACGCAATTAGCTGGAAGCTGTTTAGACAACTTTGATAGAAATCCTAAATTAATTCCTTAGATGGCCACTTCTTCCTGCAAAACCTCTGGTGAGTTCAGAATACTGATTTCTAAAGCAAAAAAGAAAAAAAGAATTTTTGCAGAATCATGATTACTATTTTCATTGCTAAATCTTATGCAGATAGTAATTCTTTTGACTTTACATCAAAGCACACACTGCAGTGAAGACCCTTCCTTGGACAAGATCCCTGTGCTTTGAGATACCCTATTCATTAGCCTTAAAGAATAAAATTACTAAAAAACTCCTGCATTTAAGAAGGGCCATTCCCACATGCTTTGATAAACGAAGTGTTTATAGCAGCAAAACCATATTTCTAAAGAAACTCAATGACAGTTTTATGTAGGAAACAACTGTAGAGACAAATCCTCAGCACCGTAAAAACTTCACAAATCCTTCAGAATAAAACTGATATAAAAAACAACTATTTACTTTCAAAAAAGTTTTGAACACAAAGTGCACATTAACCAACTGTGGCCTGCCTAAATCATTTTGATTTAAGCACGTTCTGTTATGCATGCAAGGAGATGGAAAAGTTCAGCATGGTCATATTCACGTAGCTGGCCACAAGCATTCTGCAGCTTTCTGTTCTGAACGGCAGCCAGCAAATCTATCCTGACAGATGAGTGTTTTATTTTCCTTTTGGAATTTCTCTCATCTTCGAGGTTTCACTGGAACCTTGCTTATTAACTTTGCTGTCTTCAGGCCTGAAAGGAGTCGACACAGCTGAAGTGCTGACTGAGGCATGCGAGTCACTGTGCCCTACGTAACCCAGGTGCCAACACCAACAGGAAAAAAAAACCTGTCCTTCTCCACTTCACCCCTGTATTATTTCCTCTACTTTCACCACTTATACATATTCAAAGTCAAGATCAACTCATTTATGAGCAGAAATAGGAAGTGCAGTTGTGAGAAACAACCAAGTTTTTTTTACAATTTGCTCATGACAGCATTTGCAGTTTCCACTTACCAATCCCACTGAATTTTCAGATGTTCAGACATTCTCCCAAATTGCCTGCTACATGTCCTACCAGCCCACTAGCCAACCTGAGATGCAGAAATAATACAAGAGTGATGAAGATGCTGATCAGCCTACCTTGTGACAACATGAGTAGAGAAGACATGATTCAAATTAACAGATGAAACAGAAATAAAGCCAGAAGAACCATAATACATCTACAGCAATGACAAATCTTAAGACTATACATAACATGCAGCACAAAGTATATACTTAGAGGTAACCTAGGCACAGGTGCTTCTCAGTCTCTGTATCAGAAAGTCTGCTGCAGAATCAAATCTTAGCAACACTGCACTAAAATATTCTAGAACGTGATGATGAGTGTCAAGGCAGCACAAAGAAGTCCATTTCTTGATCATTAATTTGCAAGTTCTCTCACAGAACACTGCACATGTATATAATTAGCAACATTAGTCCGCTCTCCTGGCTTCAAAGGACTTACTGTAGCTACCCAGAGCTCCAAAGCATATTTGAGTAGATTTTATCACATTGTGCCTTATCTCTTGCTTGCAAAAATGCTGGATGCTACACACATGCTATTGTCAAGTGAAAATTTCCAGTTTGCTCAAGAAGTTGACTTAAACACTTTGTATAATCTTAAGTAGCTTCTAGCATCTCAGACACAGTACATTCCTGACTGCTCTGTCTGTAGTACCTACCCGTTCAACACTCTCAAGCCAAACACTATTTCAAGAATTGTATCTCCAGCATTTTTCAACCATCTCAATTTTATTTTTTTTTTTTTTAGAAAGCTTTTAGGGTTTTTAATTTTGAATAAAGAACTTTTCCAGACGTTGGGATAAATAAAGTCTATTTATCTTTGGTGCTTAGTCTTCTCTCCAAGCAGTTAAAAATGAAAAGAATGCTGTTTATCAAACTAAAAGAGCTCTCAGTTAAACGCTAATCATTACCACTGGTGAAAAAGTATTTCAGCTACAGAGGAGCTAAGCTCTACCCTTAAAATACTTCATATTGCAAATCTTCCTGCCACTGCATTTTGTGGTTTGACATGCAACTTAAAATTCCTCTTTCCGTGATTTCTCAATTTCTCAAAAATATCTCACATCTCCTTGGAAACCTGAGCACAACATAACAGAGGCTTCCCACTCTCGCATTCCCTTGCTAGTCAGGATAAGGTGCAACACCTCATTTTTCAATGAATGTATCCAACATCAATCTGTCCCTCTTCCTCCTAATTTTCTTTTCTCCCTTCACATCCATTCACTCAAAACTTATTGATTCCTTCAGCTACTAACTTACAATCAGCTTGAAGTTTATTGAGTTTTCTAAGAATCTGTACAGAAAAATGTAAGTGATATAAAGAGGGTGGTACTTCACAAACAGTACTCCACAGAGAAAAAAGGCCCCATTAAAAAAAGAAAAAGGCAAAGACAGCTAAAGATCCATTTTTGCTCAGGCACTTAAAATTATAATCTTTATCTATATCAACTGGTTTCTACATCAATTGCTCTTAATTTTATTTCAGATCAGCACAGGATACAGAAAAAAAAAAAAAAGCCAAGCACACTAAGTTCTTTGAGGTCCCATGCCCACAACCCCTACCTTGGCAGCTGCTGTTAAGATGTTAACATCAATGCTACTTACCAGCAAACAGCATTTGCTCCCCAGTTCACAATTCTTTCAATATCACTCACACTGCAGTAGGAAAGTGCTGCATTGCGATCTGGATTTAGAACTGTCAAAGAAAACACAGGCACACCCCTAGCCCTGAAAAGGAACTCTCCCCACCTTTTAGTTTAGTGCCATGCTCTCTGAAAGCAGCTTTGAAAACATGCAGTGTAAGAACCCTTCTCTTTGCTGCAGCGTTATAGCAGATTTAGACATCTCCCTTGCAAGGCCATCTTCACTACTACAACACAACACATCTTCCTCAAATAAAACCTAAAATACTAACAGTATTTCCTATGAATTACACACCTCCAGCAGCATAAGAAGATAAATTTTCTCTTACAGGCAGGAACAGTGTTTTATCAACTGAAGCTTGGTGGGAAATTTGAATCATCCAGTTAAAGCAGCTCAGCTGAAGGCTTTTCAGAGACAGGAACCAAGAACAACCAGAAGCACAGAAGTTTCAACGTGCAGTGAGGAAGCAGCAAGAATTAAGTTATTTTCCCAAGAAAATGAACAGGAAAGATAGATCAAGTGTTACCTTCCCAGAATACTGTCAGAGAAAGAGAAGGTGTTCAACTAAATTGAAAGTTGGTGAGTTCACCATTAATCAAACAGATACTTCTTCATACGTTAACCCAGGGAACTCACTGCTGAGGGATACAGGATTGCAAAGCTGGAAGCCTGCTAACATTAAAGGAGAGAACAAAAGATAAAACACCATCACAATAGAAAATATTTAAAAATAAAGACCTGGAAAAGATACAAGAAGCTGAACTAACAGGACCCAGAGAGAGATTCCCTGGAGTATATTAATATCATAACAGCTATTGTAGGTTCTTGTGCATAGTCATCCGAAGCATCTGTTACAAGTCCTAATTAAAGAACAGATGGTCTGACCCAATACGGTGATTCCTATGACCCTGTATTTATCAGCAGGTGGGGAAAATAAGTTTTGAGGTCTCAAGCAAGCAAAGCAAGATTAACAAAAACAGATAGCTAAGTAGGTTTCAAAGCCATCTGGTATTCATTCATGACTTACTGGAAATAATATTCCTGAAGATTTTGCATGATGTATTTTCCCCAGTCTCTCTACTGAGAAAATAGCCCTCTATAAACTCCACCAAATGCAAAGATGACTTAGCTCCAGAAGCATAAACGTTATGGAGCTAGTAAATGCATCTCTGTTTTATGTAGAGTTAGCGGAGCACAGCTATTCCAGCTGTACAGTGAAATTTATAGAAGCAGAAGAAATCAGCATGTTTAGATAAATGTTAGAGGCAATTTTCAGCATGATCTGAAGAGATTATTGTACTGGTAAAACCAATGAAAGCAATGTAGAGGGGAAAAGGAAATAAAAAGCACAAGAAGATTCTCCAAAACAAGCCATCTGAGATTTGAATAAAGAATTCATCTCCTCCCATCCGCCTCCAGTTCTCCTAAGCAAGTCAGACTTCAGTAGTCATAGTTGTTACCCTTCCTCTCCAAATAAATTAAACCAATTATCCATACATCAGTTTTGACCAAGTTGGATAAGACTCTGAAGTCTCAGTGGTGCTGTATTCCTAAAATTTAATGACAAGTTGGCAGTTTGATAGCTAAAAGATCAAACTAGTGTCAACACCAAAGAAAAAGCTGCAGTGTAAGATCAATTTAACTTCATGTCTACTGCTTGGAAATGATTTCGTTATACCTTTTTTTTTTTTTTTTTTAAAGTGTATAATCAATGATAAAGTAAGCAACCTTCATTTAATGCCAGGTGAGAGAATACCTCCAAGAAGTTTTCAGAGAGCAGACAGAGCTGAAGCCCACATAGCTAAGGATGTCTCCATCTGTTTATTCCTGTTCGTGCCGTCACATGCCCATGCATCACACAGTGGGATGGGTTAGCTAAGCTGAACTGTTAGAAGTATGTAAGGATGGGGAAAAGAACTTTATAGCTGGATTGTTCCCTCAATCTGTGTCTCCGTGTGACTGTATGAACATTAATGACAGTGAAGGAAGCAGGAACAGGCAAGCAGGAAGTTCTTTCAGCGTCTGCCAGGGATTAAGAGCCCTTTGCTCTGAAGCAGACAGTTGATAAGAAACAGAAGGTCTATAAAATCATGGAAAACATGGAAAAGAGGCATAGGAAATCATCATTCGCTTTTTCTCCTAAGATACATTGGGCAGCAAATAGTAGATACAATTTTCAAAACAATGACAGTATCTGTACAAGCAACACAGAATAGAATATTACTAGACTCTAGAAACATTTCTCGCTACATGAATAAACAAAAGCATAATCTACTGTAGCATGTTATGTACATACGTTTCCACTGATTCAAAAGTCTGCTGAAAGAGTGAAGAAGGTAGTAAAGACCAATTGTTGCATGCTTCCCCTGCTCTCATGCTCTTCTCTAAGCATGTGACACTCAGTAAGCATGACAATCTAAAGAAGGCTGCTACAGTAAATGAATGCACAGCCTGACCCACTATGTTTGTTCTTAAGACGACCATAGGTCTTCTTAACCAACTATCTTACAGTAAGTTATCTGAACTAAAAAACAATCACTGGTATTTTGGAAATACTTGTATTCACAGCATTTTAGGGGAACTCCATAGAACTCAAGTCACATGAAAGAATACATCAACTATTTTATAAAAAATCTGATTGCATATTGGTAAATACTTGTCCTTAGTTAAAAAGTGTAAGAAAAGAATTGTTGCAACAATATTCTGTACTAGAAGAAAAAAAAAAAATCAAGGATATAAAAGCTTCACTAAATTAAAACCATTTATTGAACTGATTTTTTGCCATTAACAAATGTAAACCACGGACTTCACCTAAAATGAAGTGAAAAATCTGGAAGAAGCCTCCCACTCAAAACATCACTTTCCCTCCCTCCCTTCCCATACAGACATGGAAAAAATGGACTTGTGATGTGTTGACTCACTAGGCACCACTCAGATATCTTCCCTCAGTGACAGCACACTTTGTATCACATTTTATCCTCACATGTGAGGTAAGAGAATGTTCTGTTTAGGTGTAGCTTTTGCCTGTGTATTTTAAGCACAGGTCAAAAAAAGTGCAGGTATACTGTGAAAAACTGCATTCCCAAATCTGATTATAGATAGAGAAAACAGATTAAAATACATTAATCTGTCCAAGAAACAATCTTATTTTCTTTAGGAGAATTCCTTGTTCAGGTGCTTCCTTCAAGATTTCTTTTTCAAATTCTACTGGTAAGACAGCATTTCTGATAATATGGCACCTATACAGAAAGTTTTTAAATACTCTGTTGAGAAACAAACAAACAAAAATCAAACCACAAACTTCTAACATGCACACATTAAAAGAGCTACAGTAAGACCTTAAGAAACATCCGAATAACTCTAGCAGCCAGCACGTCTTCATAAAGAAAAGATTTTACAGTGATAAAGGAAAGATAAGAAAGATGTCCACTAAAAATTATTGAAAGATCAGCAGTATTTGGTGATAGCCAATTACACTTGAAGTTATGGTGAGCATGACGGTCACAATGCAATGCTGAAGCTGTAATCACTTTCTCCAACAACAAATGTTGCTGCTAAGAATCATTTGCACCCGGAGTACAAGTGTTCTTACTGAACCCTGCTTTGAGGAACTGGTAGCGCTACTGTTCTGAACTTCCCTAAATATTGTACACCACTGTAAGCATTGAAAATTCAGGGGCAGGTAAGGCACATCCACTCCACAATTTTGAACAGTTCCAAAATAGAACTGGAGGCAGATTGAGGGGAATATACATATACATATATATACACACACACACATAAACCAGCATAAACTCCTCAGCCCTCATTCTCACTGGCTCTTGTTTCAGAAGGGTATTCATGTATTACTGGTTACAGTAACTTGTAACCAACTGGCTACAGTAACTTGCAAATTCATACACCTAGGAGTGCATCCCCAATAGGACACATCTGTTTGCGTATTCTTAAACAGAGCAATTTTAAGTACCCTTAACATACATTTGATGTCTCAGCTAACAGTAACTGAGCAGCAGAATGACAATCATCTACAGATTGATATTGGTATTTAACACAAAAACCAATCCCGTATCTTCATACGCAAAGCAATTTCCATTCACAAATGCATTACCTTAGCAAAAAGAACTCTTCACTTGGCACTTACAGATTCACAAAGCCACATTCGCTCGGTTTATGAAAATCTCTCACTGGCTAACTTCAAGATGTAAAGCCTCTCTTTCCCAGGAAAATTCTGGGACAAAGCTGGTAATTAGAACCAGCTCATGGCACACTATACGCCTTCCTTCAAGGCAATTTTTCCATGAAGCTCTGATACAACACCTCTGGCCTCATTAAATCAGACATGAGCATCTAAAAGGGCAACGTTGTCAAATGCATCACAGAGACGTACGTGGCTGGGGAGGGAGGGAAAGCATGCACGACCTCAAACAACTCCAGCAGCCAAGACACCACTAGCGCACACAGAACGACTTCTGCACAGTGTGATGCAACAGCATAGTCAAGGAAGGATGTTTGTAACTGAAATCAGTTGGGGTAGCCTCACTTATGAAAAGCTAGAGAGGTAACTGCCATGCTGCCTAGCCTGGGGACCACCAGGAAAATGCTTCTACACTGACCTCCAAGTTTTCTGTTTGCTAATTGTTTTCTTCAGCATTTTATAAGACATTTAATTATTCCTCTTCCACTGCTCAATTGCATGGTTATTGAAAATACTTCAGTTCACAGATGATGGACAGGCTTTCCATTCCACTGGTGACTCCCAAGCCAGAAGCTGAGGACACACACACACACACACACACACACACACACACACACACACAGGTAAATCCTATGAAAGGAATAGATTTGAGTGATTTCCTTTAAAAAAAAAAAAAAAAAAAAAAAAAAAAACACACACACACACACAACTTAGGGGGCCATCCATCACACTGACAAGCTGTTGGCTATCCTTGCTTCTGTTCGAATTGTTATAGCTAGGTTCACTGCTAACTCATCAAATAATTTGCTTACTTTATTATATTTCCAGCTATCTTAAACTGAATGGGGACAGCACAGGCTCCTAGCCCCATTATTTCATATTTTGCACTGTGTATGGCTCTTTCTCCAGTAACTGGCCTACTCATGTGATATCGTCTCATTCCTAAGAGTCTGAACTTCTAAAAATAAATCTAATACTTTAAAAAAAAAGAAAAACCACAAACCTAACAGTGAATGATCAGATGAAATTGCTGGAAAGACTATTAAATTCATGAAAACAAAATACAGTTTTGGTACCAGTAAAGAACACTTATGTAAAGTAGGTATGAGAAAAAGCAAGCTCTCCAATTTTTTGCTTGATTCACTTACACCAGATTATAAAGGCTAAAGCATCTTATAGGTCAAGTTCCTTTTCACAAATTTCTTCTTACAGTTTTACACCTAAAACATCACTTAGATATTCTAATTTATGACATTATTTTAAGTATGAACAATCAGACCAATAAGCAAAGCTTTGACTTTTTTTTTTTTTTTTTTAACTAATGACAAATAGGAGATATTAGACGGGTGGATTGTTTTCTCTTTTTTTTCCTTCCTTCCTGGTGGGGAGACAAATGTTTGTGACATAGGATCCGGTAATCTCATTATTTGCTGTTTTTAGCAATAAAAGGCTCACAAAATAAGCTATCCATGCTTGCCATTAATTCTGCATACCAAAAAACCCTGATAATTTCAAAATTTGAGTTACGTAAAAAGTAAAAGCATTCACAACTGCTACTTGTTGGTACCACTACTGTGTCTACTCGATTCCTATACTTGCATTTATAACCGCAATACTGTTCCCTCTCAGCAGAAAGCATTCAGTACAGGCTGCCCATTAGTTTTCCTGGCTTGAGTATTCTGCAAACTGACTGATCACCGCAGCAGATTCTGAGCCTCCCTCCCTTGAAACTGTCTCCCTGACACTCCCCTCATGCATGGGATAGGGAACCGTGGGGCTGTTTCTGGCTTGTTCCAAGCAGCTGTCACCTGGGCCATGCAGTCCCCCCTCTGGCTGCATGAGCCAAGCAGTCTTCCACACCCCTCTGCCTTTTCCATCCCAATCCCTGCAACTCCCAGATTAGCTGCTGTTCATGTTATGCCTAAACCATAGGCTTCCAAGTGTTGGCCCTACTCATCTCCTCCTGCATATCCAGCAGACGCATTTCTCTGGCTTCCAGAAATGAGATTTAAGGGCTTAAGAGAAAGGAGATTCATTCTCCTTCCTGCCCTTGCTCCCTTCTTCAATTTTCCAGGCACACGCTTACTTCCTTGCATTACAAATACATAGTAGAAAACAATAGAAAACTAGCTCCTAACAAAAACAAAAACAGCCTCTTTTTGCTGATGTGTCACATCAGCTTAGGCTCAGGTAAGTGCCAGAACAAGGGAGAGAAAGAGCAGGAGCAAGACACCCATCTTTCACAGTACTGTTTAGCTGTAACATAAAGCTACCAGCTGTAAAACACATTCAGAGACTTCCAACAAAGTTCATTATTATCCTAAAGACTTGAGGGATGTGTGTACACTTTCCAAGTTTAAGAAAAATGCCAAATACAACACATGTATATTTAAAAAAAAAAAAACTCATGGCTCAAACTATATTAAAATCAAGAGTCCACAGCGTAAGAATCTGTATTACTGAAGAAACAAATGCACTATTCAAATAAAAACAAGTTCAAATTCAATTCAAAAAGAAACAAATGCAATTTCTGTAAGTCCTTACTTCCACAATTTGATAGTAATTAAGTAATTAAGTATAAATGCAAATCAAGATCTCATTGGGTGCCCCATCTTCAAGCGCCCAAATATGTGCACAGGTCTGATGGCTGCACTACCATGATTAAACTGCCAAACCAAGCTCAGTAAGCAGATCAAGACCATCCCCTCTTCCTCCTGTTTAAAATTACTAAACCAAAAAATATAAATCAACCCCTCAACAATCCCTACAATGTGATTCTTGCAATCTAGAGGGGAGCTTTTGGCTTTCATTCCAGTACTTATTCCCAAAACACTGCTGTAAAGTATAAAAATGAATTAATGATGTTTTGATATAAGACAGCTCACTCAGACACCACACAGGACAGATTTACAGTTCTCATCATTAAATAAAACATTCAAAAATCCCCAGAGACTTATTTTTCACCAATGTTGACAGAGAAATGTACTGCTTTTATTATCACTGTCTAAGCTAAGAATAGAAGTTTACTGTGCATTTCAAACGTCCAAAGCAAAAAAAATAACAGGAGTTTCCCCTGAGCATCTATCATTATTCTCAATTATGAGCCATGAAAAATCATACATAATTTGAGGTTAAGACAATCGGAATATAAGACAAATAATTTTACATACTAAACTGTTCAGACTTCTCTGCAAACACACATTACTATGAGTGTTTTCAATTAATTCAGATTATGAATGTACTATTCACAGAAGAGTTCTACTTACAGAAAGACAGTTCCTCTTGGTAGTATCACAGACATCTGAGGAAGGGCACAGGAAATCTCTCTTCAAAGATGTAGCAGCTGGTAAAATAGAGAGAAAACTATGCAAAATATACAGATAAAATATTCTTGTTCAGAGTTAACTAACTCAAGAGCTAGGCAGCCAAAGAGTCTGAGAACAAAATTCTTGACAAAGAAGCCTCCTACCAAGAGCAAATGCCACAAAATCCCAGGTTTTTGTATCAGCAGTGCTATCAAGCAGCAGTACTTTCACATATACATTTCAAAGCCAAACAACTGCATGCACTTCGCTGTTCCCAGAACCTCTGCTGCTCATGAATCCATTCCTCCCACTTTTCTGTTCTCTTCACTCAAACTCCTATTCCCTCCTCCTTTTTTTTTTTTTTTTTTTTTTTTTTTTTCTTTTCAACGGTTTCCTGCTCTTACATTCTTTTCTTTCTCTCCTCCTAGTGGCCTGTCCTTCTGTCTCCCAGCCAAGCATCTTTTTCTTTCTCTTCTTCAGCCCTCTGGTATGTGAATCACAAGCGCTTCCTCCCTCCACACCACACTGATGCCAGCAGAGAAAACACCACGTATACAGAACAGATTGTCTCTGCACGCTCAGTGCTGAGACCTGCAGCTAACAGAACCTACTTCTGAAAAAAGCAATACCCACAGACACTGCAGCGCCACGCCAGGGCAGGCTCAGGTGCTCTGCTACCATGTGCCAAGTGTAGCCATGTTTGCAAATCGTGAGGCAGTGAAGACAACTGTGCGTTATTCAGCAAACTTGACAGAGCAGTATACTAAATCATGTGTAAACATCTGCCCAAGTTAAAAGTCACTGAAATAAAAGGCTTAAACTGGGACAGGTCAAGAACCCCCTGAACAGCTTTTTGATGCACAGGACAGGTTTACCCACAAGCATGCAAAACCTCTGGTGCAACACAGCTCTCCTTCTATTTCTCTTCTATTTATATGAAATATATAGCTCATTAGCTAAACTCAGCAAGGTAGCCAAGACACACCATGCATTTCAATGCAGCATCAACGCATGCTTCACACTGGAGCTCAGGCCTCTTCCCTCCCACCCTGTGGTGTGAGGCCTCTCAACCAACCCCAGTCAGCACACGGCGGTGCCAGCACCACTGCTTTCAAAGCCAGCACCCGAGTAAACACGTTCAGTGAAATCCTGTGTATGCCATAATCCAGGACGTTGTATTTAACTTCATGGATTTTTCCAGCTGTTCATTAATCCCCACTGAATGGGGAGAAGAGCACAGATGGAAAAGAAAATCAACCTTCCCTCAGCAGTATATCTTCCTATAGTCAGTAATGTAATTCTACTGGGTTAGGCCTTGCAGTTTTTGATTTTAGAAAATGTCCTCAAATTTTCATTCAAGTTAGAAAAAGCAAGCTAATATTAAGCTCTGTTGTGCAACTACATTTTCAGCTATTTGGAATTATTTTCTACTTGTTTTGCACTTAGAGTGCGTTCCCAGATGTGACAGACTAAACAGAAGCCCGTTCTTCAAATAGAAGTTATCAGACAACTTACATGGAAAAAAATCTACTAAGCCATACTGAATCCACATCGGTTTATTTAGCTTTGTATTGCTCTTTAACATCTTGATCTCACTGCTTAAATTTAGTTCTATTCCATAGAATGGAATTAAGTAAGAAAGATGTTATCTTCTCAGAGTAGGGGTTTTTAGTCTGAGTCACATCACTGGCAGGACCACTAAAGGATGCTCAAATACTAGCTCAGTATTTCACAAAATAAACTTGTCAAACAGCAAATATTTATGAAAGGAGGCATTAGAGATGTCAGGACAGTTTCCAGTCACAGTGGTTTCAGCTTCCAGCACATGTATTCGAATTACATTTTTAATCTGTAGTGCTTTACCTGCTTATTTAATTACCAGTGCATTCGAAAACTCGAACAGTTTAATCCACCTACTTACTTACAATAACCTATCCTGAAGTATATAAATGACTAGTCTAAATCATTCCTATAGCATTACTGATTTGCTTTGAGAGATTCCAGAATATTATATGTGTCTTTCAACAACAGTTGTGTGGAGAAAGTGAATTTAAGGAGTGATAGGACAAATACAATAACTCAGATACTCAAGACAGATTTGGAAATATCCCTGGAGGAAAAAGAACAAGGGAGAAATCAATTTAAGTTAAAGAAATTACAGTAAAATTAAATATAATATTCACTTTTGACTGGGCAGATGTCTAAGGGGAGCAGCAGATGCGATTTATGTAAGTGATGCCTCTGACACCATCCAACATGATCTGCAGATCATGTATCTGAAATAATTGCTGTATGTGAGTGTAACTGCTAGATAATCTTCTTTCAGAGAACTGAAACTGCGGCTTAGTTTAAAATAAAAATAAAAATACAGGAGAAGCATTAAAGCACTTCAGGTTGAGTCTGCTAAAACTTGTCCTGTATCAAGTTTTGCTTCATATTTCCATTAATACTGCGGGTACCCAAGCGGGAGAATACTGAAAGAATCTGTAAGTGCCACCAAACCAGGGGACCAAGGAGCATATAGGAGATAGTTGCAATTAAAGGTGAGGCTGCTAAATCAGAGATTCCAAAGCCAACAACATACGGTCTATTCAGATGAAAGCAAAACAAAATAATATAGGTATGAAAGAGATAAACAAATTAAAAAAAAAAAAAAAAAAAAAAGAAAAAAGGAAATAGTCAACTAATGAGTAATAAAGCAGAAAAGAACTCAGCTGTACTGGATCACAGGCTGTGTAAGTCATAAACATGATGCTCCACTCAGGCAGATATCATTCTGGAAAGTACAGAGACGATGATGCACGAGAATTGAAAGGAAATATTGTAAGTCTACACAACAAATAGCCCTAGCTATGAAATACCACGCAGATAATTCTTCTGCATTCTGAGAAATATATATTAAAATCTATTTCTAAGGTTACTAAAAACAAAGAAAGCAGCCACAAACAGAAACTCATCTTCTTAATATATAGTTACGCATACCTGGTTTTCCAAGATGTGTTTAAAGTAAATAAAGTTCTTGCTTTTTTTTATGGCCTTTAAGTACAAACACATTTCTGTGAATTACTTTAAGTGACAATACATCTAAACTGATAACTCTTCTCTTTGCCTCCTCTCCTCAAATACCTTCCAACTGAAGTTCTTCTCCTTGTAAACCTAACTTGAAATACCTTAATTAGAATTAAACAACGCAGATATCAGAAAATCGCAACAGATTTAACGCTATCTGCACTTTTTTTTCCACATTTGGCAGTATTCCATGCAGTCACACTTTGAAATTTGGTTTCAATGGGAAGGTTTTCATTTTTTGCTTTTTCAAAGTGTCAAAACACATCATACTTTGTATATATACCTTCAATATGAAATAATTTGGATTTTACCTACCAGATGTCTGTGGACACACATGTATTTTAGCACCATACACAGATGTACTTTAGCTCCAATTTTATTTTTCAAGTTTCCTTTGAAACATCAAAAATATTCCAACTCAAACTTTGCCAAATCTGGCACAAATTTACATAAATATAGAGATAATCAAAGCATTTATCAGAGTGGAAGCGTTAACAGCTTCATACAAAAATGTGACACCATCTTTCAGCTTTTCACAGAACTCAGACTTTAATCAACTCTTATTGAGGTTTTGCCCCTAGTTCTTTCATCAACATTCCTAGCTGGGAAAAATTTAATAGTACATTTTTCACATATACAGACCAGTTTCTGTGATCTGGTAGATGGATGCACAGTGGCAAACAGGCACTGGCAATAGCAAAACAAAAAAACAAAAAAAAATAGAGATAGACACTACTCTTCTTTTTCTACAAAAGCATGCATATTTACTAGTTCAGAGATTGAAAAGATGGAATAACATGCAAAGCCATTTGGAAACCCAAGACTCTTTACACATCATGTGAAAATATTTGCTGAAGGATAGAAAAAGACTGTGATTACATCTCCAGAACTATGCTAAACTACCTGTGAAACTAAAACACGACTTCTTGATCCAACAGACCTGCTCCTGAAGGAATGAAAGAAGTAACCCAATTCCAGGAAAGGTACTTGCAGTACTGCCAGAGAAGTAAAGAAAGTAACCACTGACATTTGGACAGAAAGAAATATATATACCACACTGTTTTCTCTGACTCTGTGGACAGAATGCAGTGGTTTAGTTGCACACTAACTTGCCACTTACAGAAACTAAAAACACAGTAATTATTAATTTGGTACGTAGAATAAATGTGTTGTTTTTGTTTTTAACTAATCCTCCTAACATCTCTCTTTCTTTTGACATCTGCATTAACAGAAGAAAAAAAAAAAATAGAGAACTGGCTGACCAGCAGAGCTCAGAGGGTTGTGATCAGCTGTGCAGAGTCTAGCTGGAGGCCTAGCAGTGTTCCCCAGGGGTTGGTACTGGGTCTGGTCTTGCTCAACATCTTCATCAGTAACCTGGATGAAGGGATAGACTGCACCTCCAGCAAGTTTTTGATTATAGAAAGCTGGCAGGAGTGGCTGACACACCAGCAGGCTGTGCTCCGTTCAGTAAGACCTGGACAGACCGGAGGGTTGGGGAGAGTGTAACCTAATGAAGTTTAAAAAGAGCAAGTGTAGACTCCTGCACCTGGAGAAGAATAACCACAGGTATCAGTACAGGTTAGAGGCTGACCAGCTGAAGAGGAGCTCTGCAGAGAAGGATCTGGGTGCCCAGATGGACAACAGGCTGGCCATGAGCCAGCAGTGTGCACTCACAGCTAAGAAGGCCAATGGTATCCTGGAATGTATTAAGAATAGCGTGACCAGCAGGTCAAGGGAGGTCATCTTCCCTTCTACTCTGCTCTACTGAGGCCACATCTGGAATACTGTGTCCACTTCTGGGCTCATTTCAAAAAAGACAGGGATCTCCCAGAAAGAGTCCAGTAGAGGGTAATAAAGACCATTCAGAACCTGAAGCAAGTCCCATATGAGGAAAGGCTGAGAAACCTGGGACTCTTCAAAGTATGGAGTAGAGAAGGCTGAGAGACAACCTCATCACCCTTTATAAATATCGAAAGTGTGGGAATTAAGTCAATGGCGCTGACTCAATAGCATAAGGAGCATGCAGCAACAGAACAAGGGGTAACAGTCAGACACCAAAACATGGGAAGTTCCACACTAACATAAAACAATGAAGAACTCCACTGTTAGAGTGACAAAATGCTGGAAAAGACTGCCCAGTAAGGTTGTGCAATCTCCTTCTCCGGAGACTTTCAAGACCCATCTGGACACCTACCTGTGCAACTTGTGGTACAGAATCTACTTTAGCAGGGGAGTATGACTTTATCTCTAAAGGTTGCTTCAAACTCCTACAGTTCTTTAATTTTGTGGGGGGGAAAAAAACACCATCAGGAATCCAGCAAGTGGAGAAAAACAACAATGTAGTAAAAGAGAACAAGTTAGAAATATCCACATGAACAAGACAACACCACTACTCCCGAAGGGATACAAGCACTTGTTGGTATGCAAGTACAATAGAGAATAGGGACAACATTATCATCATCCTAGAGAAGATGAGCTCTCCTTGCATAGTGTTTTCCATCAGAAAACAATTCTCAAAGTATTTCCCTTCTACATTCTGAGATCTTGCAAGCTTGCACAACCAGCAGAGAGCTCTTAAGTACTGAACCACCAACCTTATTCACCAACAGGTCTTTGCCACCAAGAGCTGCCAAGCTACATGGTCATTGTGCAAAATCCATGAAGTGTCAATGCCTCTAAAAGGCAAGAAACTGCTTTATATGGAGAGACTGATGATTAAAAGAGAAATCTGTGGCAAAGTCTGCAATATAGTTCAAAACTTGTGACTCCTGGTCCAGCATTCCCATTTTTAGACAATGATTTGGTCTGCATACTGGGTAAATTTTAAAAAATCTGTGCTTTTATACTTGGAGTACTAAAATAAAATAAAACATTACACTAGAGAATAAACAGCTGTCTAAACATCTTTTGAAGTCCAGAAAAGAAATTCTGCATCACTGCGAGGGATTTCATTCTTGAATAGGTTAGGCAGAGGCACCTTGATATCATCAACAAAACTCCCTAGTATTTTGGGGATTTGCTTTTGTTCTGAAGGATAGAGAGGATGGATACGTATGCTTCTTTTTCATGTACTTGTTTACAATCTTTTGGTCAGAATGAAGATGCTTATACATTAGATCCTATTCTGACTCACAGAAGTTTATTACTGAATTTCTAAGTGAGAATCCATCAAAATACAGGAAAGCACCATCTGGTTTATACAAAACAAACACTGGTCCGAAAGGTGTTATGTTTTATACTGATCCTGTTGATATTGTAAAGAGGAAACTATGCTGAGGTAGCCTCTGTTCCTGCTTGTGACAGATCTATGATTACACTGTTTACTCTTACAAGTATAATGAATGCACTAGAACACATTATAAAGATTCTCAGACTAACAAAATGGACTTACTGAAATAGTTACTAATTCTAGCTGATAACACAAAACACTTTCTTACTAATAAGGTAAGGACAACATTATCTTACACTCTGGGTCATCTTCGATCCACGTAAACTCCCAACAGATCACGTTACAACAAAAGATGACAAGTGAAACAATTGCCTTTGTTTAAAAAGCATCAGGTATCAGGAGCACAGATCTGCACATGGCAAGATGATGAAGGAATACCAACTTTGAAGTACTCCCTTAATATCTCCATTACCTGACAATCCACGGTCTCTGTATCTTCATCAGAATTTCTAATTTCTACATACATTTCTCCTCAAATCAACATCCAAACTGTCTCATCTCCAAAATCCCTAAGGAAAAACTTTGTGTGTTATTCAAGAGTACCCTATACAACCAAATCTTTTACAAGATCATTCAGGTGCATATTTCCCATTAATAAAAATACTAATTTCACAGATATCCCTGAGTAAATCTGGATTACAAGCAGAGCCACATTGTTTGGTCAATGTAAAGTAAGAATAGTGTAATAAAAACCAAGTATAGCAAGACTAACGAAAGAAACCTAGTTGGGTTTGGTTTCTTACTGAATACTGTCCTATGTTTCAAAGGACCTTCCTCTCACCTCATTTACTCAGCTTAATATATTTGGGTCCATTGCCTGAGAAGTGCTCACACTGCACTCTCCAGCTGGGCAACACAACTCCGTTCAAGCCACTATCCTGCACAAGCCGTCTGGAACTTAGTATAATTGACACTTGCACCTATCCACCAAACATGATTGAAATCAGCAAGTTCAAAAGCTGCTAGGAAAGGCAAGTCATCATTAAAGCAGGTTTAAGAAACAGTATGTACATACAAAGTGAGCGTATTTCTGCCCATCACAAAAATATTTCAGCCGAGTATCTCTGAACTACTACAACACCAAAAAGATACGATCACCACTAAACATTACACCTTGCCACACTGTTTCCACACATGAAAACAAATCCCTGTAATTGTTTTGTTTTTATTTTTTTCAGTAAACACAGCTGCTCTTCTCTCCTTTCAGTAAGGCTGCACCGTGGAAAAGAATTCTTCATTATCTTCAATAGAAAACAAGAGTTGGTTCAGAACAAAAATGATTCAGCCTCAAAATATACAACGAGTAACTTCAACTAAACAAGCTTAAACTTACTTAACAGCACATTATCTCCAATAGTTTCACCATTATTTCAGAATGAAGGCGGATCCTCCTATTCCTTAGCACAGAGAAGGAAAAGAAAAATAAAAGGTGGGGGTGTTTATCAGCTGTTCAACCCAGGAACAAGAAAGACCACTTTCTGTAACACGAAGTATAGCATGGTACAACATAATCACTCCGTGCCCACTAAGCTTTAAAGTTTGGTACTATAAAGTAAGAAGAAACTCCATACCACATAAGCTGCTCTACTGCAAAGCACATCAATCTTGACATAGCTGTTTCTCATTTTTTATAATGCTCATTCCTAAAAACATTTCAAATATAGTTCCATAATTCCTTGCCAAAAGTATTCGCTGGACAAAAACTGTTTTCCAAACACTAAATCTGATATTATTGGTCTGATGTGCTTGCACTATAAATAAACTGATAGTATAAGCCACAAAGTCAAATTGCACAAAAGCCAACAAATTCTGATTAAATAAAATGAAAATTGTATTTCATATCCAGACAGATTAGCTAAGGAAAAAAAAAAGCACAAAAGAAAGATGTTGTAAATTCACACAGACCATGACTGGTGTGATCCTGAGATGTGCCGGCAATCCGATTGCCAAGAGGTACTATTCCAACATTAAACCACTCAATTTAGAACTGATCGTCACTGCATAGATACTAAAACAGAATTAAGTTCTTCTAAAGATACATGGTATTTGCAGTTGAGGCAACAATATGAGCATCAGTCTGTATAATGCTTCTAGCTGGATCACTCAGAACAAATTCTTACTTCAAGAATTGGTTCTATCAAAAAAAAAAAAAAAAAAAAAAAAAAAAAAAAGGGTGAAAGAACGATGTCTCCTGAAAGAGAAAGAAGGAAACATCCCTTGTTTTTGGGGAAAATAAATAAACAAATAAAAAATGGCAGCAACAACAAAACACACCTGTATTGTGCTCACACAGCACTGTGAATTATTCCGAAGAGAACACTGGTCCTCTGTCATGTCACTGCACAGAACTTCTACCCTGAGTACTGAATGCAACGCTGTTCTTTCCAAGTGAAAGAAAAATGAAAAAGAGAATGAGGAAGGCAATGAAGAGTAAAAAAAGCCCTGATTCGGTTCCTAAGCCAGAAGTCACCAAGTAAGCCTACAAATCATTCCCATATTCCTCCACGTACAACTGTTGCCAGGCTCTGTCAGAGGCAGCACCACTAGGCCAGCGGGACTTTTGATTTAACCAAAAGCAGATAAGCTAGCTATAATGTGATTTCTGGATGAAAGACAACTGCTAGGATTTTAATGTATGAGAAAACGAATCCAACTTGTCCAAATATTTAACCTGCTCTTTTAAGTTGGTCACGAGTATCAACATTCCTCTCTACATCCAAGCCATTTTAATAAAAGCAAAGCTGAAAAACCCGGATTAGCCTTTACCAATGAAGGAAGACACGATGACTTCTTTGCAGAACAATCCCAGAGGGAGTACTTGGCCCAAATTTTAATTTCACAGTAAAGATATTAAATAGCCACTGCCTTTAACTTTTCTCTGTTTTTTTCCTTTCCCTCTCCCTCAAATCTTACCATACCTATTCCTGCTTCCCTTTTATAGTCAAGGACAGAAGCAAAAGGCGGAGTTGCAAGGAATGTATGCCTGTCCCCACTTACTCCCTCCCAGCCTAGCATGTAAACGTTTAAAGAATGCTATAAACTTTTGATTCCAAATTAATCCCAGCTGGGAAGACATTCAGTCTCCAGTTATTTCACAGCTCATTCTCTATCCAAACAACCTCCTCCCAATAGCCAATTGTTTTCAAAAAAAAGAGGCTGTAGCAGTATATTCTCCACCTCTAAAGAAGGAATTATGTGCTGGTTCTCAACATCAACTTTTCCTCCATTCTGCAAAGACCTTTAGCACTGGTTCTAGAATAGAGTAGAAGAGGTACTAAAGGAAGGAGGAAGTTATTCTGAAGAAGAACACCTCGAAAGAAGAAAAAAAACAAATGTTGAACTTGAGTTTAAACAATAATTATTCAGTACTTCCTCAAACTATGAATAATCATATCTTTCCTGTATGCCCTACACACACACATCGCAATATGGGCTGTGATCTTCACAAACATTGCTGACCTCACAGAAGCCTGAATTAGTGAGAACAGCAGTGGCTCTTACCCCAACATTTGACTGCCATATTAAGAAGTGAAGATTTTTAAGGGCCACATTATAGGAATAATAAGACAAAACTTTAGAAAACTCAAAAAAAAATAAAAAAGAAAAGAGGGAAAAAGGTCATCTGCAGTATTTCTTGTACCACAGCTGCCTAACCAGAAGTTTGCAAACAAATTCAGATGTGCTGAGACCAAGAGAATAAGATGATCCAACAAACAGGTGAGGAAGCTGCTTTTTTTTGGCTTCAAACCAGAGGCCAGCCAGGCCAGCTCTGTTCTGGACAGCTGAAAGCCCCAGACAGATCCAAGGATTCAGCCTCACTGATGACAAGACAGTGATGGGATGGATGAGAGAGCCACCCTCATAAGACCTGGGAAGGCCTGCTCATGTACAAATACCAGTAAGAACAGTAAGTGCACCACATCACACCCCCAAACCACCTTTATATACACCTTTTATACTGTCCAATTTATTCCACAACATGAAGAGACTTTGCCACCCTGAGTTGGATAATTTGGAGAAAATTATTCTGTGACATTTTCCAATGTACCACACACAAAACCAAAGATGAGTTTCCAGAAACCTGAACCTAGAAAATGTTTGCAATTTCTGCTAATAAGCTTTCTTTGTTTTAAAATAAAAATGTGGTCATTCACATATGCTGGGGAAAAAAAAAGCAAATAAATATTAGTGCTAATAAAAAAAATTAGCACAAAAAATAGCAGAGCTTCAATGTTCTAAAGAACTGCACCTTAGTACTAAGCCTTCAAATATGGAAATAATTATATAAATTAATGACCATCCTCTAATAACATACATGAATATTAACACACAAAAAATTTAAACAATTTAAGACCAACAGGAAATGCTTTTTATTAATTGCACTGCTGCTTATGCTGAAGTTACATGGCATCATTCACATTATGATGTGTATGTATGCGTATGTTATGTTTTATACATAAAAAGACATAACTCACACTATGGGATCTGAAAAGCTAATATCATATTGTCTTAGACTGGTCTTTATCTTTCATCACATAGAACAGAGTTAAAGTTGTGGTTTTGCATTATGCATAAGCAGTGAATGCAATTAGACTGAAAAGCAAGCTGATCTTCTCTGATCTCAAGTGGAAAGAATGAACTCTGATCTTCACAGGTGACAGCTTTGTGTGTTACTGCAATTTATTAGTTAGCTTCCTTGAATCTATCATATCTGCAAAAGAAAACTCAAAACACAAAGTTGTGGCCAATCCACTAACGATTTAACAAACAAGAGTATCAAAAAAAGGGAGCAAAACAGTTACATTACTTTGGCATAAAGAAACTACAAGTAGTTCTTCCCTTCGCAATTCAAGAATGATTCTAAAAAAGTGGAAGAAAAAATAAAATGCCTGCGGGAAGAATGTCAGGAGTAAGAGGGGGAAGAAACTTGATCTTTCATCTAGCAGGCTACAATGAAGCTTCTCTTGCTTTTGGGGGGATAAGAATTCCTTTAAGGACTGCCCACTGCCGAATTCCCAGAAATATTTTCATTCAAATGGGATAATTCCCAAATAAGTCAACTAGAGATATTTGTTTTCAAGCATGAATTTAGTAAATTTTATGGTCAATGCAGTTGTGGTAGTAGCAGTTGCTTTTGTTCACAAAACACTTCACAAAGTAATCAAGCATATTTCTGTTGAAACGCACCACCCACCACCTCATTGTGTGCAAATCCACTGTTTGGTCTCCATAAACATTCAGCAAATACTGACGAATGTCAGTGAGCACCATTTTTCCCACATGGAGGAATTCAGTGACACACCTTTGCTTCGTACACACTTCCATGTCAGACGCCATTCTGTCAGACCACCCTCTGTTGCCATCTGTCATACAGCAACAAAATGTAATGCAACAGTTGGGAAAAGGTTCAACCTTTTCCCAACCTGCCATATCACCAGCATCTGCCTTTGATATCATCGGCCAATGTAATAAAATAGGAGGCATTACTTTCAGAGCAGCCCCTGTAACATGCAAGCTAAGTATTGCAGAGATAGCCAGGTTGCTAATGCTTCACCAGTCAGTCCCACAAAATGTCTATCACAGTAAACATCTCATTTGGTAATCACTGTAAATTTATGATTCTACACAGTATGAAGTAAATACTTGCTAGTTCTAAGGTATACTGCATTCCACCTGTTAAAGATAAGCCAGGGAAAGTCACACACAGCAAACAATACATGTACTACATTAAGTCACAGCTCTCTGCATCTATGCGAGCTACAGAATTCTCTAACATTAAAGCCTTACAAAAACCATTTATTTTCCAGGGCACAGGATTGCAGAGATTAAGCTCCAACACTGCTTGGCAGTCTCAAACAGGCTATGCTAAAATCCACGCTATTAAATCCACACAATCTTTTTTTAATCCAGGCTAGCTAGATCAAAGCTAATTCAGGTGTGTCTAACCATTTTGAAATTGGGAAGTTTGCAGAGACAGCATATGCATCCTCATTCCTAGCCCACCTAGCCAACAGGTGCCAACAGCAGTACAGAAAATGAATCATTGTTTTCAGTAACACTATCTTCAGTCATTGAGGTATCAGCTTGTTGCAACAAATAAGGGAGGGTGCAAAGAGAACAGAGCCAGGCTCTTACCCAGGTGCTGGGTAGCAGGACAAGAGGCAGCGGACACAAGTGGAGAATGAGAGGTTCCCTCTAAACACCAGGAACATATCTGTGCTGTGCAGGTGATGGAGCACTGGCACAGACTGCCCAGAGGCTGTAGAGTCTCCAACTTGGAGATGTTCAGAAGGCGCACAGCCATGGCCCCAGGCATCCTGCTTTGGGTATCCCTGCTGGATCAAAGGCTGGACAGTTGGACTCAGTTGGCCCTGCCAATCCCACCCACTCTGCAGTTCCTGACCAGCAGAGAACAGTGATCTAAACATAAAATCCTTACGGCTACTCAAAAATTTACTCTCATACACTTAATTGAAATAAGATACATTTCATTCAGCCTCAGACACAGTGAAATGAACGTGAGATTTCTCATGAACATATTTCCTATTATTAAGGGCACACTTAGCTATTAAGAACATTATCAAGTTTTGTTCAATTGAAGGGTCTAGTTGCAATTGTTTCCCAGTACAGTACAAATAATCTCTCGACAATATCAGTAACATTAATTCTGCAGCATTTTACAAAAGAGAATGGTAAGAATACCAGGCATTTCCCCAATTCCATTCCATTTACAGATAGAAGCTGTAGTTATCAAAAACGGCACAAAAATATTAAAGACAACGATAAGTTAAAGCTACTGAATGCCTTCCATCTAAATATAAACAGATATGTAAAGGTATTAAAAAGAAGGAAAATTCAGCTTTCTTGGAGCACATCTAAATTTCTGGAAAAGTTACTTGATGTTATGGTTAACTTGTTAATCAATTTCAGCATATGAGTCTGAGCGTACAGGAATATAAATCTTATAAGAAAAGTTGCTAGTGGAATAGACTGAACTGTAACTACTGCTGTTAGGAGCTGGAATTCAGCAATTTTAACAATTCCTCCAGAAACAATTTCAAATAATGAACAAAAGTTGCGTAACTAATTCTCTCAAATAAAAGTTCTATTTGTTTCTTTAAACATACCACACACTGATGGTTACAAGATAGGGTATTTTTTTTAGTAGCAATGTTTGTTACAGTGCTTGCCATTTCCAAATCTGGGCTTCCTTTGCATACCCCACATCTGTATATTTAAGCATTTGTCAATAAACACATCATTATAATGTTTTTGGAGGAGGGGGCCATAACAGCACTTCTGACAATGACTTGCCTGGTTGCAAATCAGCTCCAACTGATCTTCATCCAGACCTCAATGCTGTTCTCACTATGGTCCCTAACAAGTACACTGGCTGTTTCCCTTCAGGGAGCACTACGACTTGTGCAACATGTTGAGTTAGATGAGGAAGCTGCTCAGTGAGAATGCTAATCCACCCCGTCTGTCTTTGCAAAACCACCACCACCACCACCACTCCCCAACCCCTGGCAAAAACCAAAACCATGCTCTGCAATTTTCCAATCTTCCTGCTATGCCTTCTTGAATCAGAGCCATTGCACACCTGTGATGGGTTTGTACAGATACTAGGCAGATGGCAAGGCTGAACGGACAGAACTGTAGTATCTCATGCTTGCAACGTCATCTTTATCTTTTCATTAACTCCCTAAAAGTATATGATAGGTTCAGTGAAAGAATGGCAGAGACTGGCTTTTAGCCTGTGATCCAAGAATCAAGCAGGCATATTCAGAATAACCATCCCTTTTTTTTTTTTTTTTTTTTTTTTTTTTTACAACGAGTTCAGTTTCACAGGTAGATAAAAATAAACCACCTACAAGATCTGCTGTGCTTTTGATAATGTGAGAAAGCCATGCATTCTGTAACTGCCTGAACAGAGCACAACCTGCTTTCAGGAACACACCCACAACATCTAGCAGGAAGTGAGGAGGGAGCAATCATCCAGTACCCTCCTATCTCCCCCATGAAGAAAGCTCTCACACAGAGCAGGTGCATTCAGCTGCAGAGTGGCTATGGGCTGGTGCTCTGAGGAAGGCAGTTTACCCCATTAACCCTTCTGGAGAGCACCCTCCTCCCACACTGCTTGAAACAGTGCATGCTGTCAGCAGTTGCAAAGCCAACACTGATCACATGGCAAGGAGCACTGCTGCAAAGGATAACCATCAGCACGGAGTAAGAGCATGCATTCTTACCTGTTCAGCTTCCTGAAGGGACAAGGAAAGCTCAAACAAAAACTGCCAGTGACTCAGAAACAGGAAGACCACACAGACGGGAACAAAATTCAAATGGGAAATCAAAAGGTGAAATCTTTCTCAAAAGGTAAAGGGATATTTAGGAAATATCAGAAGCCAGAAGGAACCACGAAGATTTGTAATACCATAAATTTCAGTTTCTGCAGCTAAGATTCCCTCTTCTCAGCGTGCTTAGGTGAGAAGTTTCTCACTGTAACAATCCCAACCTTCTTTTATCACCCTTTCTCTGAATCAAGTGATTTTCTCTTGGTACATATTCTGCCAAACATTTGGGGATTAAACAAACATTTGGTTACACCTAAAAAACCAGGATACTTCTGAGTGCTGTGGCCCACTTTTCCTCACTGTTCAGCACAAAGCTAATCACACGTCAAGCACAAGGGACAGCAGGAGCAAATTTATCTAAGTCACCAACTGCAGACTTTTAAGAAGTCTATAAGAGCAGCAAGAAAAGTTTCCAAATTAGTCCTTCCTATTTACACTGCACTGTAATAAAGCCTGTACTGTTTCAGCATTAACCTTACCATCTGATCTCTGTCTATTGCTACAAAAAAAATTTGCATCCGTAGATGCAGGGAGCCCTCTATATTTAGACTGAGTGAGCAGATGTAACCATGGAGATTGATGCTGCAGTCCCAGGAACTCCATGGAGGAACAAGCAGGAGCTGGATCACAAACTGCCGCTGAATGTTGT
Source organism: Lagopus muta (assembly GCF_023343835.1). NCBI lineage: Eukaryota > Metazoa > Chordata > Aves > Galliformes > Phasianidae > Lagopus > Lagopus muta. The sequence continues at coordinate 26,921,194 of NC_064438.1, forward strand.
TATCCTCAGTTCTCACCACACTCATATGTTAGTAGAGATGCTCAGTGAATCATGCCAGAGGAGGATTAAAACCTCACTCTAAATAAGGAGCCTGAAGAAGGCCTAGATCATTTCTCCAATCTGGTTTCCCAAAATCACAGCTCACTGCAAGACCACATTAGCACTTGCACTGATGTAAAGTAGAGACAGCATGGGACAGACCAAGCAGTCAAGGACAGCTGCTGTCAGCTGCAATGCCTGCTTCAGCTGCAGTATAACCTTGGCACAAGCATTAGTTCTTTCATTACAGTGATCTTCAAAATGTCAGGTTGCTGAAGAATTCAAGTCACCCACCTATTGTTACCCTCCCAACAGTATTTCAAGAGTTGAGTAAAGTTTGAATACTCATAGCAAGAACATTAGTGTAGACCAAAACTCTTTAAAATGTGCCAGGCAGCACTATCAGGGCTTGCAGAAGTAATTACAGCCTAATCTCAATTATAAATGGAGCTCATTTTAAAAGTAACAGGCAGAGAAAAATTACTTTTAAACTTCTACTGACCAACAAACCAAGCCTGTTCAAGCAAGTAGATTCACATTCTAATCTGGAAGTAGAAATGTTCAATCCCAACTCAGTCTAATGACACAAGTGAAGTGTTTAAAGTCTGCCTGTGATTGCGCTTCTGATAGTTTGACAACTCATTTTGGCAGCAGGTGAGTAAATTTCCACAGGCGGTGGCCTTCTGGTCAAGAAAAATTTTCCCTGCTTTCTTCAGGGCGAACTTCTTCCACTCAACCATTACTGAGACACATCATAACTCTAAACCAGAGCTCTCAATTCTCTTTTTCTTTGATGTTAAATTATAGACCTGCTGTGTAAAGATGACTTTAAAAAAAAAAAGAAAAAAAAGAGATTGCCTGTGAAGCTCAGTTGTGATTGGGAAGGCCGCCTACACACCAGAGGGTGAGTGAGAAAAAACACACTTGCAGAACTGAAAAAACACTGGTGTAGGCGTACATAGGGGGAGAGAAGAAAGAACTCGGTTCTACTGAGAAAGGCTATTTTCTTATATCACCCTAGAAAGAATTAAAAAGTGCTACTTGAACAGCATTCATTAGATTGTTTTCTACCTTCCAGATGTCAATACCAACACCATAAGCACTGAGGAATCCTTGTGGCTTTATTTCCTCCCTCATTCCAGAATCCTGCTTCCCAAACAAGAACGGCTTTGCTTCCCCTCCTTTCTGCCACCTCCCACAAAAGCTGTTCTCAGATCAGAAATTCACCTGCATAATAACAGTTCAAAGTTCCAGAAGCCTTTCATAATTAATAGCATCAGAATGTATTGAAATTACATCTAAAATCTTAAAAATAAAAACACAACACACACACAGAAAACAAGGAGAAAGAGAATGTTTCAGCTCTTAAATTTTAGAAATAATAAGAATTAGCAATGTTTGTTCTAATCAGAATCTAACAGTACTCAGAACTTTTGACAGTAGATGCAAGAAGTTCAGGTGTTTCTCAGATGCCTTAAAAATCATCGCCTCCACTTCCTAAGCACTCTCCAAGTCCATTCATTTCCCAAGTTATTAGGAATACCAATAGCAGTTAAAGTCATCACCATTAGAGCCTCAGGAGAAAGAGACAATCTGAAACAGCTATGAAAGAGAAGAAATAAGGCAATGGAGAAACAAATTCAAATAATGGGATGGGTGAAGTAGTAAGAAGTAAAATCCCTCATTTGGCAAAAACTGGAGTAATCTGTTATAAAAGAAGGTATACAAGACTGCTACTAAACTTTGAAATTACAGTCACCTTGACCTTCATCCTCTTGAACAGTGAAATACAGAGTCATTTAAAAGTCTCTCTATATAGTAATACATATATAATTCTAATAAAGCAAAAAAAAAAAAAAAAAAGCATGACAACATTACACAACAAATGAGTCATATACATAGAATCTGCATCCTAATAAGGCATATACTTTCATGCTTAGCTTGTCAAGCTAAAGAACATTTGCTTTGAGGCTTACTGCCAGAATGATCTGATATCTTGCATTCTTCCACAATTTTATTTTTCAGGTAAAATGATGTTTCAGTTTCTCTTAGCATTCTACAGAACAGTTGGAGGCAATGTGGAAGGCTGCCTTCTACCTTCAGGTGCTAAGATTTCCATTGAGACCAACCATTAAGAATGAAGAAAACTCAACAGAAGGACTCCCACAGCCAATAACATTGAAATGCAGAGGATATTTACCTTTTGCTTTTTCAGAATCTTTAGGAAATTTTCTACAGCGATATTGCCAATGAAGAAAGCTGAGCAAGTAAAACCTTTTTAGTCTCTCATTTATTTTTTAGCAATAGCAGTACAGAAATAGATTTGAAATGGAATTATGCTTCAATTTTTTTAATGATTGGAGACTCATTCCAAGTTGGTACATTTGGGAAGCTGTAGTTCCGAGTTCTCTCATTTTGTGTTGTTTGTTTTTTATTTACTTTCACCAAAGCAAGAAAGGAAACCTGATACAGATTTATGGTCTAATACGGGTTTAAACATTATAATTATAAAGCATAAATCAAAATTAGTAACATTGCATTTAATTCATTAACCACTTCACTGCTCTGTCAACAGGAGTCAATTACTGTAATTCCTAGCGTGTTTCTCAAAATGGACTGCAGAATAAAATTTCCTTTTTTCATTTTATTTGAAAAGGCTTCTTCTCATTTCACATCATCCTAATGCTGTAAGCCATAACCCATCCTGATTATTCACAATCACAATGGGTTACAATTTCAGAAGCTGATTTTTCTAGCTACACAGCACATGAACATAATAGCATAAAAGACTTCTCATTGACCTTTAACATAATTGTACTTCTCACTAGTATCTGTACAAGAAAGTACCAGTGGCTTGAAAAGCTTCTCATCTGTTAGCTAATACTTTTGTCTTGTGATGGAACCAATTGAGTTGAAACATCGATGTACTCACAGAACAATTGTGAAAACATGTTGTCAGTGACAACAGTTAGCATTCTAAAGTAAGCAAAGCAAATACTTAAGTTTGAAAAGGAAAAAACCAACAACAAATGCAGGACCCACTTCATCATACACCTTCTGAAAGAAGTAGCCGTGCTTATTTGTTGCTACCCAATACTGCCTTTTTTAAAATCAGTTTTTCTTTGCAGAAAGTTAGTTCTTTGCCAGGTTAAGATAAAAACCAAAGAGGGTTCTTTGCATGCTTTATCAAGAAAATTACAAACTATTTTGTACTCTTCTCAAAGAGAAGCTCATCTATCTGCATTTCAAGATAAAGTGTTCTGTAAACAAAATTTCACGGTCATGCTTTTAGTTGTGTAATTCAAAAATCAGAAAAGCACATGTAGACCTGCTTAGCATTACTAAGGCTTACATGATTTTTTGTTAAGAATTTACTGAAAACAGACATAGTCCAGCAATTTGACCATATATCTAAGAGCTCTAAATAATTCAAACAAGCAATTTTACTTTTCTGTTCTGAAGTTTTCCCCTTAATGAAAACATCTCGCTCACAGCGGCCAAATAATTATAGTCCATGAAGACCCTGAGCCTAAAACACAATGCAATACCATGCATCTCAGTACACAGGATGAAGGAAAAACAAACCACGTTTTACATTAATTTCAAATGAGAAAATATTTGAGTTATAGCAGAACCAGCTACTTTTGCATCTGCATGAATATTAACAAAACTACACACAATAAAGGAAACACAATGTTAATATAACTTCTCTCAAACTGCATACCAAGCCTCTTCAATGTTAGATTTTTATCTGAATACACACCAACTTTCGGAATTGATTCTCATCCATTCCAAACTTGCAGCAGTTTCACTAATAAACCAAGATGTAGCATTCTGAAAACTCAGTTCTCGTTTATCCATGAGAAAAAAGGGAAGAGAATTATGTAATATTCTGTACTTATTATTTTTAATAAACCTAAACTAAAAAAGAAATGTATTGAAGTATTTATGAACCCAGGACTAATAACATAGAGCATAATAGCACTTTGTGCAATATAAGAAAATAGGAGGCATTACTTTCAGAGCAGCCCTCATTCTACATAACTGGTTGTTTACTTTTCTTAAGGTGGTCTCGTCATTACAGAACCATTCGTGCCCAGGCTGACCGGCCATAAGTGAGACAACTGGTCCATGCCCTTACCTCTTTCATTAAAAACAAAGCAATTTTGAAAGTCTCATATTGAAATAGGAGATTCATTTGTTCATAATCATATTCATTCAGAAACGTGTACTTTTCCTGCTCTTCTCATACACACAGCACCAAGAAATTAGGGCTACTTCCAATAGATACACTTTGGGTATTTTGAATTAATTTCTGGAGTCTGCAATAAATTTCATGAAGATTGAAGAATCTTCTGAAAAAGGGTCTCTGCCAAAGTTATTACCAGGAGCAGTTACTGGACTTTGTCCATCTTGGTGCAGAACCTGTCCGTGCACGCAGCATTTTTAAAAGCATTGTGACTGGAAGGTAGATCAGGTAAGTACAAGATCTAAGGCTGAACCCAAGTGAGGATATAAAACAAATTGGCGGGGGTTCCCACTATTTTAGACAAGAGAGAGGGGGCTAAAATAGCAGATTTGGTTCCCCAAAAACGCTGCTCTTTGAAACGCTTCTGAGTTAACAGCATTGAATACAAAGGAAGATACACTACCCAACAGTTCATGATTTTAAATGAGCATATCAAAAAATCCAGGCACCCTTGTTTCTGAAGAAACTGCCATATCGTGAAGGAAACTGAGATAAGGAAATTTTTAATAAAGGAAAATAAATTATGAAGAAACCTAAAATAACAACAAAACAGCAAGATTATCTACTTGCCGAACTGAAACTTGCAGAGCTCACTGAGCTATCCTAACAAAAGTGCTAGTAAGCAGCACTATTAGATAGAAATTACGGACTGCGCGTGTCAGGGCATCTTTGAATATCTACAGACACCAGTACATCTGAAAATAATTGCTTGTTCTCTTACACTGAACAAAACAAGCAGTCCTTGTAACAAGTTATCATTCTGAGGTACTGTCCACATTATTCTTATCTACAAAAGCTTGTCTGTGCACCTACTGTGAAACTCTTCAAGTTTTAAATGCATTTCTTCAACAATTTTAAGATTAGCTTTCATACTCACTGTCTTGAGAACAGTTTTAACTTTACAAAATAGGAAAACATTTTCAGAAAAGATTCTCTCAGCTGTACTGTGGCCATTTGAATTAACCAGCAGCAGATTTTTCTTTCCATGTATTTAAATACCTATTTTGAAAATCTTTAGGGCTATTACATGATCCTTCATCTCCCCAGGTAACAACCACGAAGAGGCTAAGACAGGTCTTAAAGGCTTTCATATAATCTAACAACACGACAGAGCCATTACAACTGCACAGTGGTAATCTTCAGACAGGATTAGGAAGAGCACGAGAAAGAAAGCATCAGTAATGAATTACGTAGAATTCAAACAACTTAGAGGAGGAACATGCGGCACAAGCAGAACTTAAATAAATTCTGCTTATAAAAAAAATATATAGACGTACCAAAAGTGGCAAGTGATTTCCGTAACCTCCTAAAGGCCCATACAAGAGCATTTGATTCCATTATAAAAGCATGCGTGTGCTCGCGGGGGGCTCTCGTGCCCCTGTCTTCACAAGAGCTGGCTTTCAGCAGGATCAACTTCTGGTCCCAGCCCACTGCAAATGGGTACGGAACAACATCCAGAGGCAGAAAGGCACAGCACACCAAACAGAGGGGATGATGGAAGCAAGACGAATCTGCCCAGGGACTCCACAGACTCATGCCAGACCGGCATGGCCACACCACCACATCCTGAGCTTCCTGGAAGCAACATTCTCAATGCTGGTAGAAAAGCACAGATTCAGTCCAAGACTACTAAAAAGGCAATTGCCAAGACAGAGGGCTGACCTCTGAGACACACAAATGAAAAATCTTATCCCCTGGGCTTAAGTAGTTACCCCTGACTTTACCTCACCCAGCTATTCACCAATTTTGAGGGCAAAAATACCAGAACTTCAAGATACTGATTTCATAAGGCACAAGTAAGCTCAAAACTTACCAATACACTTTGAAGTCAGGTTATCATTTAGTTTGATTTAGTCTAAGAGATTCAGCAGAAGCATTTGAAAGAAACACCACAGATCTAGTTACCGCATATTGTGGTTTCCCTTTCTAGGGTGACTGATGACAGGAACTGATGAGGGGCCTCTGCACTCCTCATATCCCAGAGATGGGAGACAAATCAAGTAAGCCCAGTGTGATGCACCCTGTTAACATATTGTAATCTGACCTGGGGCACATATTCTCATAATTCATAAGTGAAAATGCTCTGCTAAGCTAGTTTTCAGACAGGTCAGAAATGGTTCTCCAGCAAAAAAAAAAATCAGAATAGTTTGGTGCCCATTTTCAAACACTGCAAATAGAAATTACCAGTATATTCCACTGAAAAGCATTTGAAATTCAGAATAGAGGTCCATCCCAAGTATCACTTCAGTCTTCAGGTACAGAATAAATACATGTTGTAGTTATGATTCAGTGAAAAAACAGGAAGGTTTTTTGCTGCCAAGAGAACAGCTTCAAGCTTAACATACACATCTATGACATTCCAGTGGGTTGTACACTTTGAACTATACTGACCTAAAAGGGCTTCCCCATCAGCAGGGTCTCAACCACCACAATTACACAGCACAAAAGTGTTAAGAAAACAGCACTGCCCTATTTGGGGAGGGCCCAGCACAGATAGCACAGTGAAACACAAGGCTTCTTTCCCTCCTATCCAGACTAAACACGTAAAGAACCTTGCTAGTACCAGCCTCTCACCCACCTGCCTCTCACCAGCACACATCTCAGGAAGGAAATGCTCACCTTCTCCTGCCATGCATGCAGCAATCCCACTCAATGAGCCTACAAAAACACACTACACCACAGCCAGGAGGGCACAGCCCCATAGGTACTCACTCACGTCACACAAGTTACAGAAAACAAACCTTATTATCTTGCCAATCAAACCTTCACTGACTAGGCAGGTCATGAGAGGAAAACAACCAATGCCCACAAGAAACTATCACTTCAGGAAAAAGACACAGCTGTAACTACAAATAAAGGTAAGTGCTCAACATCAGCATTTCTAACAAAAAAAAAAAAAAACACCCCATCAAAATAAAGATAACAACAAAAACGCCCATCAGAGGAGTGATGCCAACACTAAACACCAGTCCTGAACAAAGATCCTCTCAAAACTTTCCTTCCTGATGAGAAGCAGAGAAGGAAGCACCATAGATACCAGTGAGGCCCACGTGCCATTCCCACAACATGCCACAGGCCATCTCCAGGTTTGTCAACCCCAGCAAAACATGTGCTAGTAGAGGAAGGCTACTTGGGATATGTAATAATGAACAAAAAATAGGGATAACTACTAAGAGAACAGCATAGGAACACTCCTCTTAGAAAACATCTACAGATATGTGAGTCCTAAGTTTACACTTAATTCACCACCAAATAAAATTATGGCTCATATTCACTAATTTACCAATAATTGTGTCGTGAGCTGGAAATATAAAGGAAGAAGTGGGAGAATGACAGAATGTCTTGATATAACTGCCTGAGTAGGCTGTTTCCTATAAATGTTGTGGACTACAGAAAGTTTACGAATATAACTTTAGACTTGAGAAATACAACCTAATGTCTTCAAACAATTTATCTTTTATTACAATTAATATTTTTAACATGCTTATGAATAACATGTCCTATGAATACAAGACAAATAGCATGCTGCAGAAGGCACAAAGGAATTTATTTTTTTTTTTCCATTTGTAAGTTGATTTCTCAAGCCATCTGTTTCTCTGCAAAACACATAATGGGATATATGCCTTAAAAGAAGCACTTAAGTAAAAGTTTCTACCTTTCTCCTCCTTTCTCTCAGGCCATAGTTGGCAGATGGTCAAGAGGATGTTTATAGCAAAGAAGGATGTTTATCGACCAACTTCATAGGTTAAAGATGCTGGCAGTATAGTAACAAGACATGACAATGCCTTTCAGTAAACAAAGTACTGAACTTGTAATTCATTCTATTAAAGCTATCAGAAAATATTCGGTATTCTTCTGTACATGTGAAAAGCTGCCTTCTTACTCCTATAGAGCTCTAAATCCCGAAATACAATTTTAACTTGATCTCTTCTAATTATTTAAAATTCTCAGTCTCAGCAACACTGAGAGTAAACAGCTGCCAGTGATATATGAGTTTGAAAGTGAAATATTTACAAGTTACCAGTTGTCTTCATATTGCAATTTTGATTAAATATTCTTTTTCTTTTGAAGACAAAATGCAAGTCTGGTAAATGAATTAACTGGGTCCCAGTCTAACTTGCATGGTCTTTATTACTCCAACCACAGGGGAAAAAAAAAAACAATACATAAGCATATTGGTTTTGCACGAGTTATGGAAAGCATTGCTCAACACTGAAGCACAGGACTAAATCATATTTTACATATAGCTTCCTTATTGAAGTCTTCAAGTATTCTTTTTTGTTACACTTGCGTAAAACAAGAACAATTCTTTCATTTTAGAGACATAGCTGAGGTCAACAAGTTGAGGGTGAAAGTCATTCAGCAGGCAGAGCACAGCCCCTGCAGGCACCCCCCCCAAGACAGTCACTCCATCCCTGCACAGCACCCTACACTGAAATAAATGTGAGTTAACTGTCACTGCTAGGGAATCTCACTGTTTTGAGTTGCTGCATTTTAACAAGATCTCAGCTAGTTCCCCAATTACTCACTACTGGAAAGGGAACAAACATCTTAAAAAAATAAAATAAAATAAATAAACAATAAAACACTAAGGTCTGAATACGCCAAAGGATACACTTGCCTAAAAAAAGCACTTGGACACAAACACTGAAGTGGTACTGGAAACTCTAGCTTTGCCCTTAAGGGTCAAACTGTCTGTTCCAGTCTAATTCCATGCATACTTTATCGTCTGGAACAAGCGGGAGCTGCAGAGGAACGTCGTCCCGTCTTTTCCCACTCTCTCAGCCCTTTCTGATTAAGAGTCACTTGGTGATGCAATGAACCAGATTAAGAACACTAAGGCAATGGGAAGGTGATATTTCTTCCTTACCGAGTTAACATCAATAAAGAACAATTTTTAGCCAATTCACTGAATAGCTACCAGAGTGCCTCTGCAAGCAGAATAGTAGATGGGAATGTGCAACAGTTTAGAAGAGCACAATTCTCTGCAATAACTCGGATCCATTCATGCTGCATTAACATTGTCCAGGAAGCACAATATTAATCACTTACATCTCAACAAGTCATTTTCCTCAAGCTTCCATTCCTATTCAATTGTGTGCACAACATCTAAACAAGAAAATCAAAGTAGGATTTTCAAACAAGATCCTCTTCTATTACCCCAACATGTACAACAGGGTCTAATCCAAAACATCCACAGTCATGACACCAAAGCCTAGTAAAAGTATATCTAACACACATGAAGACTTTGACCCACATCAAACACAACTAACACAGACATCAGTAGTCAAAAGTTCAGGAGGTAGAACTGGTTATAAAGAGTAAGTAGGCATTTATTAGGTTTGGGAGAATGCAACCAATTTCCTTTTCTCTATTTTCTTTCTTTTCTTTTCTTTTTTAAACTTACATGAACTGACAATCGCTACTCATTGAGCTGACAATCCACAAATTGACTGCTCATAAAGCTGTCTACTCAAGACTCTCTTCTAAGAGATGTTAAAATTCCCTTTAAAATATTTCTTTGGCTCATTCTATTATTCTATTAACACACTTCCCCAAAACCTTCAGCCATATATACTAAATCAGGAAGAAATCATACAGGCAATATGTTCAGTAACTCTCAAAGTAGTTTTCAGTTCCGCTTTGATTATGCCTCCAGTTTTCAGAGTCTACTATAGACATTTTCTCAAAGGGACTTCATTGTCATATGTACAAGGCATGCTAACTATAAATACCTAACATACTTTGGTGTAGGGAACAAATTCATGTTTTTAAAACAAGAGAAATGAAACAAGTATTAATGATTTTTAATTGTCTCTGACCCAGTAAGGATAACTACCATACTTCTCACCGGGTATCATTCTTACTGATTGAAATACTGGTAATTTCCCTGTAGACCAAAACAGCTCTTATCAAAGACTACCAAGTCCTGAAGAGGTCATAAATTTATAATGGTATACAGTGACTTGATACCGTATGGGGTAGTGGGGGTGGTGAAAAGGAATACATATAATGCCAGTGGATTTCAATTTGCTCCTCAGTAGCTTAACATGTTACTGATTTCATCAACAACAGACAGATGAAACAGGTAAGTGACATGCAGGCTCCTATGTGATGACACAAAGCTCTTGAAAGAAGTTTCCAAATAAGCCACATCTTGTCAGTGCCACAGCATCAAGAATACACCACTAACTCTCAAGTTATCAATAGAAGTTATATCTTTAAAAGACTTACTTTAGCATACAAAGGAAAGCAAATTAATGGGAAGATTTTAGGCTTTAAAAATATAAACAATTAAGAGCACAGTTGCTGCAGTAACAAAGATATGGAAGGCCACCTAAGCAGCACATCCACTTTATCAGTGAAACAGAATTCCAGAATTACTTCCAGAAATCAAAATAAACAGAGACACACATACAGTTCAATCTTCATCTATGCACCTAAAGAGAATAACAGATTTAGAAAATCAGACATGCAGAGAACAAAAAAAAAAAAGGCAAGTAAGCATTGTTTTCATATTTCAAAGTTAAAGTAATAGAGGATTGAGTTTAATAAGCATTTTAAAGCATTGCTGCAAGTATACTCAATAGAGGGCTTAGATCAGAAAGAAATTCTACTGACAAGTGACACATTTGAAAACACTTGACTGTCATTTGCATCAAAAGAGAATATGACAGGTTCAGTCATGTGCATTATTGGTGCTCCGGAAGGAAAAAAAAAGACACATCAGAACACCACAAACACTACACAAATGAAGAAAATCCCATATTCCTTAACTAGATACAGTTAAATAGTAAAATCTAGACGTGTAGCTTACACGAAAAATAGCTTACCAAAGAATAAGTTGTCATTAAATGCACAAGGTCTTGGCAAATACCCTTCAGAATCTTGCATTACCTTATTCTAAGGTTAGGTGTTGAGAGCATTTCATCCCAGTAGATTTGCCAGATTCAAGAAAACAGGTAAGCACTGAAGGATAAGAATAACACTTTGGGGCATATAAAGCCTGGAACTACTTTAAAGTCATTTACATAGAAGCAGGACATTAAAAATACTAAAAATCTCACAACTGTAGTAGAAACTCAAAAAAAACCCTATTTTTTTTTATCATTCTGGATTATTTTACATGCAAAGACTACAGCATATATAAAACAGAAGTTTTGACCACCAATTTAAGTTTTTCCTACTTCGCTGTTTATACTTTCACACCTGTATCCAAATGCTTCCTATCCAGTGCTTAATGATGAATCAGCATTTGTTTTGTTCCGTTTTAAAGGCAACAAATTCAGGTAGTTAGCAGTAATAACCTGTACAGAGCATAAGAAAATGGCTTCATAAATTCATTGCAAACGTTGCCAAAGAGATGGAAGTGCAATCTCCCAGCGTGCTGCTAGGTGAAAGTTTGGCTTTCACGCTGAGACAGGAGCTGCAGCTTCAGCTGGGGTGCTGGAGGTGTAGTACTCAGTGCATCTTTTAGAAAAAGAGTTATCCAGTTTCACAATTCTAAAACAAAGATGTTTCTTTCAGATATCTTCTGCTTGCATTTCTAAACCCACACATATAGATACATATATATACGTATGTGTATGTGCACATGCATGCACACAAGATGCTGACTTGTCAGTCTAGAAGAGGTGGATACCGGTTTGTATTCCAGGTGCAATAGACATTTCATCCACAGCTCATTTACATTCTGCAGTTCATGTGGCAACTGCTGACAGAGTCATTTGTGGTAACCATGCTATTCCCCTTTCAAATGTTTAGGGAGGAGAACTTCCACTGGAAGATACTCAGCCATCTACAGCATCAGTTAGGACAATCTTCTGTGGTTCTTTTCTTGGTCATCACTTGGAAAAGTAGTATATCCCAAAAGGTGGCGTGTGTCCCTACGCATTAAATAGGGATTTTCCTAGGAAATCCATTTATTTATATATGATGGTTTAAATTGCAGCCTGCTATTTATGACACTTTTCTACAACTATCAATTCTTAAGGAAACAGAAGAGAAGGAAAATAATTCAAATGAGGAAAAGAAAGACTAATAAAGGCCAGTTTGACAAAAGCTTTGAGTCTCGGATGGCCTCTCTGAAAAGCAGGTGAAAGCAGCTATTTGCAGACTGAAAAATGCAACCAAGTAAAACATAAATACATTTTCAAATAAAGAACAGAACTAACTCTACGCAGGATTTCTCAGGCTACTTCTCCTGATGCTCCAAACACTCCTCCTTGAAGTTCCCACCATGACAGTCTGAATTCTCTGGGGCACCAGGCACAACTGCAGTACCCACGGCACACAGTCACAGTTGCAGAGCTTTGATTACAGAAGCAAAAACACTTCAGAGCTTAGGTCATATTCTTAGTACAAGTTATGGGTTCATCATTTGCCAGTTCACCTAATGGACAAAAGCAAGTTTCTTTTCACATTATTCTAGTTTTTATTATCCAAAGAAATTGTTTATAAAAAGGAGCTTCTTCCCAATTCTTAATTCTAACTAAGTCTACATTACACTGACTTAAATTCACACTTATTTCTAGTTTCACTAAATTTACTAAGTACAAATAAGCAGAATGCTGCCTTCCTTTATATTTACAGAATAAAATAAACGATAATAAATAATTAGTTTTGGAGGGCAATGCAAGACACTGCAGAGGCTCACTTTTACCACTTATTTTCTCTTTTGCAGAAGGGAAAGAAGGAAAATGCAGTTATCTGAAATCTCATGCAATCTGATCAATTTCATTCATAATATGTTCACTGGTACAAGCATTTCTGACACAGGAGGGAAAATGGCTAAGTATCAGCAAAATGTGAAATTTCACATGATTTCTCAGCTCAGGTTGATTGTGTCACTCTAACCTTTAATCAGGCATCCAAAGAATACGTCTATTGAAAATGCATCCCTTTGCTGTGCTGAGAACAAAACATGGATAATTTAACTAATCCCGGACACAGACAGACAAAAAAAGGCATTACATTAGCTGATTTACCATGTCTTCTACTCAACAAGCTAAGCAGAAAAAAAAATGTTGAACTAAAGCAAAATAAAGTCATAGCAGCAAATGCCGTATTTGACAGAGTTAGCAAGCACCATAGGCTGATGTCAGATCTAGAAAGTCTATAATAACCAAAGGTACAAGGTAGGACTACATCAAAGCCTCTTTGGACAAAGAAAGTCAACAAAAGTATTGTTTATACTAATGTAGAGATAACTGGGTACTCCAGTGTGCAGGGGTATTTCAAAAAATAGTTGCTTGCATCTTGACATACACTTCACCTGGCATAACAAGAATCCCACATTACATGGCATGCCACTCTGTGTGGCTATACACGTCTGCAGGCAAACAAAGGTGTTCAACAAAGTTACTTACAGTTGTACAATACAAATATTCAGAGGCGCTGATATCTATGCCTATCACACATTTATAATGCCACTATCAACCAACCTGCTGATGGCAATAATGCACAGAAAGTCAAGCAGGATTTTGGAAACAAACTTCAAGAAAAATAGAGTGGAAACAACTAGCAATCAGTTCAAAGAAAAAGAAAAAAAAAAAATCCAGACTTATACTTATGGGGGATGCCAGTTTGGAGATTAAATATTTGTGCACTATGATATTTGTAAGAACTTATTTTAAATAAGGTGCCTGGTTTTACTTTTCCTCCCACTGGTAGCACACTACATGCTGACAGCCTAGGAGGTGCTTGCAGCTGAGAGAAAAGGGGACAAGCCTGAAAAAAGAGGTTAAGTTGGAGCAAGCTGTGAAACAGTAAGCAGGTACAGATACTTGCTACATGTGTGAAAACTAAATCTGAGATAAGCCCTCCTGCTTTTAACAAAGCTTTCATAAAAGATGCAACCAAAGCAGCAATCATAGTTGTTTAGAATGTACCCTTTATAAAAGATTGGATTTGCAGATCTAATCAGAAAGGGATAAGGCAGGACACTTTGCACTTAATTTCTGACACAGGCAAACAAAACCAATTAAACAGCTTTTATGTATGAATATACATTAAAGGCTGGTGCAGGATTTTAGCTTTTGTGGCTCGAAGAACTGCACACTCAGCTTATGTCAGATTAAAACTAAATAAAACATTGTTTCCCTCCTGGCAATTAGGGAAGTGAGTGGCTCAAAGAGACCTGCTTGCCAGCTGATCTTTGTGGTCCTACTAATGACTTAAATACAGAACACAGAAAGCATTAACGGTTCTCAAACTTGGGCTCCCAGCAGCCAAAATTGGAGTTATTTCCCCATCTATGACAATCTTAGCTAACAATGCTACTTAACCCTTGACAATAAAATACCAGACCGAAAAACAGACGTGCAATAGTCTTTCTGAAGTTAGTTAGAGTGTTCACAAGTGCCGTCACATTCAGGAACTAACATTATCCCCAGGGTAGATAGTTTATCAAAGGAAAACTGAGCTTAGAGAATTCTCCGTGATCTTAAAAAAAAGTCAGTAGGAAAGGTGGAAAAGGTATATATAGAACATCCAAAATAGCAATCTTAATCTGCTTATCAATTTGCCTTGCACCAGCTTGACTCATTTACACTAAATATTAAAGCTGACCATAAAATTATCATAATGGGATTTGAACACGTCAGCATGTGCTTTGTAAAAAACACATTAACATCTCTCAAAAAAACCCAAAACAAAAACAAACAAAAAAACTGTGAATCAACAGACAATAAGAAAAAAAGGTGTATAATTGACTTAAGAAATCACAAGGCTGTCATAAAAGCTGACCTTTCAAAGCTTCTCATGGACATTGTCTGGAATACCTTTAACTCACCCTAATACACTGTACTAACTATTCCATGCTTTTCATTCTAGTTAAGCTTTGCTGATGACTCTTACAGCAAAACAGAATTCCTGCTAAACTGTATAAAATAGAAAATACTTTAAAACCAAACAATTTGCTTTTTTCTGTTAGTCAAAGGAAAGTATTGTTGTTTTCTGCAACAGTCCCAGATAATTTGGAAATACACGAAGGAAAAAGAAACAAAAAGCCCTAGAGAGTATCAGGGATTTGCAACAGCATTCTAATACTCCGCTCATGAAAATCAGCCTTTACTCAAAGAAAAAAATTAGTTGCTGTTTTCTTAGTAAGTCTAAAAGGTATTTTCTCTGTTCTCCAATATTACTCACACTGTACTAATATAATGGAATTTAGTCCATCTAATGAGAAGTGACGCCAGAGATGCAGCTCAAAAATTACTTGCAGGGAAGCAGCTGATACATGACAAAGTTAGTAATTTCATATTAAATTAATACATATGCGGGGTTGTGGAAGGAATAAAAAAAGCAACTGTAGTGCAACGCTGTTTCTGCATTACCACTACCACTGAATACACAATCACTCACACCTCAGCACCAATGTACTACAGATAAAACATTAAAAACATTCCCATGATTTTCCAATTCCGTATTCACTGAGAGACTGCACAAGTTGACTTCAGGAATGAATAAGCTCTGCAGTAGGATTTAAATCAGTGAATTTACCAGGAGATATTATCTTTAAGATGCACTGAGCATAAAATACAACTACCATTCTATTTTCTTGCATTTTATTTCTCTAAACCCACGCCAGGAATGCAAAAACCTGTTTTTACTCAAAGATAAATTTTCAAGACATTCCAGCGACAAGTAGGAGAAATGCAATACACTGTTCTTAGATACTTCACAGCATTAATAGCATATCCTGACACAAATATCCCACCACATAATTTTCAGAGCATAGCAATCTTTTGCAAACAATCAGCAGCAGACTGTCAGCTTCACTTCACTGTCCAGCAAGTAAACAGCAATTC
Organism: Lagopus muta; assembly: GCF_023343835.1. Lineage (NCBI taxonomy): Eukaryota > Metazoa > Chordata > Aves > Galliformes > Phasianidae > Lagopus > Lagopus muta. The sequence continues at coordinate 26,937,292 of NC_064438.1, forward strand.
ACCACAAAGAGTTAAGGAAAAATTAGAAAAGCATGCTTGATGATGTTAAGAAGTTACAGATGTGCTTACGTCTACCACTTTCATCCGGAAGAGATTCAAATATTTGCGGCTTAAAAGCTGTGAATATGGTTTTACAAGTCAGAAACACTCTGAAGTGTCTCAAGTTGCTCTTTGCTGTACCAAGCAAGGTATATCTAGGTTACATAAACTAGGTATTGGGTCACAAGTCTGAGCTTTCGTAGAAGTACATGGTGATCACAGAATTGTAGGGGTTGGAAGGGACCTCCAGAGATCATCGAGTCCAACCCCCCTGCCAAAGCAGGTTCCCTACAGCAGGTCGCACAGGTAGGCATCCAGGCAGGTCTTGAACATCTCCAGAGAAGGAGACTCCACCACCTCCCTGGGCAGCCTGTTCCAGTGCTCCGTCACCCTCACTGTAAAGAAGTTCTTGCGCACATTTGTGTGGAACTTCCTATGCTGCAGTTTCTGGCTGTTCCCCCTTGTCCTGTCTCCACACCCTGCTGAAAATTGTCTGGCCTCGCCACTATGCACCCCACCCTTAGATATTTATAGACCTGGATCAGGTCCCCTCTCAGTCTTCTCAAGGCTAAACAGACCCAGTTCACTCAGCCTTTCTTCATAGGGGAGATGCTCCAGACCCTTCATCATCTTTGTGGCCCTCCGCTGGACTCTTTCCAAGAGATTCCTGTCTTTTTTGATCCTTTATGATGCCTATGAAGTACTAAAAAGTGACACCTTATGCATACAATTGATGCATAAAGAGATCATGCAGGTCCAAACAAAGTTTCAATTTGGGTGGCGGTGGGGAAAGACACAGAATACACTAGCCTGAGAAACTTCAAGTCTGTGTCCTTCTCAAATAAGATAGGCTGGCAGGTTAGCTTTTCATTGGTTTCTATTTGTTTCAGATTTTCTGTTTCACTTTTTTTGTTGCCTTTTTTTTTTTTAAATAATCTCAAGCATATTGCCTAACTTTTCCTTTACAAATATGAGGCTTGGGGAAAAAAAAAGACTAATAAATTAAAAAAAAAAAAAAAACTGCAAATGAAAAATCCACAGTGAATCCAAATACCACCATGCAAAAAACATTAGTGAATGGTGGATCTCTCATGAAAGGCTGAAACTTTCTAACTCATTCTGGTAATACAAAAGATCTCTTTTATTTATATATATATATATATATCTCTTATATAACTGTTAACTGACAAACAAAGCAAGGAATCTCTCTTCACTTATCCATCCAAGTCTCTCCCGGTATGCCTAGTGGAGACACTTCTAGTGTAATTATTCACTAGCCACACCAGACCAAATGAGCAGCACACTTTATTACTTAATAAAACTAAATGTAGAAGTCTGCATGTCTCTTAAATAAATAAATTTTAGCAAAAAAAAAAAAAAAATTTTCAGCAATACCATGCTGCTACTGATCCCAGACACACACTCAATTAAGTAGAGGTCCACTAGTGTGGTATAAGAAGAGCTCATGCAGCCCTACCAGGATCACCTGAGCAGCAGCTGTTTGCTTTGGCTCATGTACAAACAGCTTCCCCTATCCCATGTCCTCTCCTAGCTGGCAGCTATATCACACCCTGTACCAATAAGATTCAGCTGAGTGCCAATGCAGTTAAAACTTTCAGGGCATTGACCTTTTTTTCTCCCACTGATAATTCTAGATTTTGCATTTCTAGAAGATTTTTGGTATTTCCTTTTTCAGGCAGCTAAGGGTAAAAACAGATGAGTTCGGAGATATTATTCTCTTCTAAGATAAACCAGTGAAACATGGTGAGTAGGAGTTATAAACACCTGATACTCCCTGAGCATACGCCCTGGGTGCGTCCATCACATCACTCAGGCCTGGCACTCCCTATGGCTGCAGTTTTGATCTAAAATTCAAGAGCAGAACTGTTGTGGTTGGACAGAAATGAAGCAACAGAGACAGCAGTATTGCTTTTCATAGCCTCACCCTTGGAACATTTTTTAATACAAGGAGATGTAGAAGTGGGGCATAAATGCTCCTAACGGTACTGAGGAAAGTTACTTCTGGTAACATGGTGGAACATAAAAGGTAGACTCAAAACCAGACCTCATGCTAATTGTTTTTAGCTACAGTTTTCAACTAGCCAGAATTTCACTTAAGTCATGCCATGTCAACCAGCACTGAACCCATTCACAGTAAATTTCAGCATAAGCAAATGAGTCACTGAAATTATCTTGTTCTCTGAGATTGTCATGCATTTCCAATTCCCTTTCTGTTGAAGAGAAAAAGCAAACAGGTTAGGGAAACAAATAAATACAACTGTTTGACCATAAATGACCCAACTTGTAGATACTAAGTGCCTATACGCTGGTATTTCAATCTCACTCTAAAAGGAGAACAGGTATCTTTCAAAATGGAGATTTTAACATGTTAAAACACAACATCTGTGGTCCTTCTAATACATTTTGTATCTAACTACAAAAACGCGGGTAGCAAGAATAATCAATATTTGGATTGTGATACCCCAAGCACTTAGCTTGAAGCCTCCATCAACTTCGGATTTTTTCTATTACCAGTATAATAGATGATTTTAACTCAGGTATTTATTTAACTTGGATTTTGTCCCCACTTGTGAGATATTCTCATGTCCATTCGGTTAGGCTGACCTAAAATCTAAGCTAGCTTTGCTCATATCCATGTTACTTGCACCATTCTACTGTATTTACTGCAGTCTCCCTCCTACCTGCATTTCCGTACCCTTCTGAAGAAAACCCTACAAAGCAGTTCTATTCCCAATTTTATTACTGCACTGTTAAATTGTTTGTATCAAACAGTGAATAAGAACACAGAGCTGCAGGAAAAAAAACACAGGCTGCAGACTGATGGGCAACAAGGTATGCCTTTCACCAAAATAAGAAACACATAAAAGTGACAATTCTTTTACAAAAAGAGCTCCAATAAGACCAACTTGTAATGCACATGGACAAATTGGGTTCAAAGAAATGAAAGAAAAAGGAGTTATTTTGTATTTTCATGTTGAAAAAGCTAAAGATGATACAGCTTTAATTATTTGAACCAGAGACGCACAAAACTGTAAGCTAAACAACAGGCCAGTTTAGAGACCAACACTATGTCTAAATTTTTGAGTGTTTAAACAATATTACCAAACTGTAGCCCCAAACAACCTGTAGATCAAATATGGAACCCACTCCTTAACAAAAAGGAATCAAAAATTGGAAATGCAAACATACCAGGACAGCTTTTCATGAGACACATGGGCACACTGTATCGCGGGGCAGCCACTTAAAAGTTTAGCTCTCATCTGATTTGCAGTTGCTTTCACTTTCACTTAAGAACCTGATGATTTCTGAATGTTTCCTAGGAAAAAGCTTCAGCCAAAGTGGGAAAGTCAGAGCAGTATCTTTATTTATTGTAAGGTGCATTTTAATTGAAAAGCAGATTAGAACACCCTGAAACTAAGACACATTTTCATACTGAAAAAAAAAAAAAAAAAAAAAAAAGAAAAATAGTTCAGTTTCAGAGGAATACTTGACAGTAACAAGGCAGCCTATGAGAAGCCTCGACAGTACGAACCCCACTGAAAAGAGGAAAGAATGGGCAGTTTGTGAGTTTGTACATGTGGGTAGTGGCAGAAAGGACCTGGGAAAGAGGTCCTTTTAAATAGCGGAAGTCCTGTTTCTTAGAAAAACGGTGAGTATCAAACATTACGAAATAACATTTAAAGATTAAATTTCAAGCCAAAACTCTTTAAAGTTATTGTCTACAAAATCACAATAACAGATGGGAACACAATGCCTAGCATTACAAGTTTAACACGTATTTAGAAATCGATAAAATCTAGATTACAGATACATTTTTGCAGTACTTATTTTAAACAGAACCCTTCAGAGCTTTAGCTCAGTCACCTGTTAAGAACAGGCTCCAGCAGTGATTTACAGGAATGATCAGACTTTGGAAGAATTGACAGATGGCTTCTTTCATCTCGTGACTAAGCTTTAAACCTAGACCTGCACACCCACCTCAGGTCACAGAGGTGATTGGTTTTCTTATTACCTATATTTCAAAGCTCCATGCATTTCCTAAACTGCAATTCCAGCCCTACCCACTCCCCCATAATGCTGGCTAACAGTTCCCTAGGAATACCAACACAAAATCTACTGGCAAATTAAATTTTCCAGCTTAGCAGCTTCCTTTCCCTTGGAACTCATCTTGGCTATTACAGCTGACATTGCTGCATTCAGACAGCTATGGAAGCTGGGCAGGCTTTGCTGCTCTCCTATGCTGCAGTGGAGAACAGGAACAAGAGCTGCAGTGTTTGTGCTGGACATGGCAATGCAAACAGATTCAGATGGGAGACTCACTGTAAGGTTAGGAATGGCTTTTTGGTGGGACAGTCTCAACTTGACTGTTGTACAAGTCACACAATTGGATGCCTAACAAATAATAGCACAATTCTGCAACTTATTCTAGCAGACAACCCAAGATAGACAGGAACCATTCAAACACAAGTACTACTCAAATTGGTCTCAACAGATCCTCTCTGCCAAGACAGAAAGAAGAAAGTCAGTTGCTGGCAGTTCACAACCAGAGCGGTGTGGTTCTCCACACTTATGGTCTCATGCTTTTTACAGGTATGCCCAAAACTACCAATCCAGGACACAAACTTAGCAACTTACTATTGCTAAAAGTGCTACTTTACCTTAAGCAAACGTACTACCACTAAATCACAACAAAAAGGGGTTTTCTTGTTTACTAGTTTAAATAACAGACATTCCTGCCCCTCAATGATTTCTAGATTAACAAGTGATAGGAGCAGTCATCCAAGGAGTAGCAGCAGGTCATTAGGACAGTGCTGCTTTCCATGCAAATAGGTTTAGACCAAAGCTGAGGAAACTTTTAGTGAACAATTAGATGTATATTTCTGACATGAATCTCAGTTTTGACTGTTCCAACTCTTAGTAAGTTAAGTCAAGCATTAATTGCCAAACAATAAAGAGAAGTAGTAAAATGGAGTGACTATGAATATTAAAAAACAGGTACCCTGGATTTTTGTATCATAAATATTGTGTATATCAATATCAAAAGTAAGGACAATACGAGGTCATAAAGACTGAAAAGTGTGGTTCTGGGAAAGTGGGAAAAGTTCTAACTACAAATAATCCTTAACTTCAACATATCATTCCACAGATAATCAACTTCTTTCAATTCTGTCAGGTCTTTTCATCTTTTCATTGCATTATCCATGAAACACCTGCTTTGACCATTTCCAGCACTGAGAAAACCTATGAACTCTGAAGTCTGTCATAGCTACCTTCTCCTCAGCTCCAGCAGACAAAAAAAAAAAAAAAAGAAATAGCAGAGAACCCTGCCGGACAGTTATTCCAGACTCAAGATTCAGAAGTCTTCATTACTCAAACAGAAACCAAGCACAAAAAGAAAACAGAGCAGCTTGTTCCCTGAGCAGCACAGAAACACCTAGCACGAACTGCCATAGGCTGCCTGGAGAGCCTGGTGGAAATTATCCTAGAAATAGCTGGCACTCATCTAGAAAAGGTCCAGAGCAGCGTTGCCTGACTTCCAAGTTCCTCCAGTTTCGGTTGTGGCACTGAAGTGCACGACTTCAATAGTGACAATAGATTGCCAGTCCACACTTTAAAAACGCATCAAAAATTACAACTATTTTGATTGTAGTACCGTAAGTTTATCACCACAATAACGACTTACTTCTCTCAAACTACTCACAATGGATTTTCCTGGTTTACATTATTGTATACTAACAGCTATTTTCTTCATTAGAGAGGAGCAGTATACATGAGAGGTGAGAGCAATATTAGTTCTGATACAATTAACACAAGACGTTGGGCAAGAGAATCACAGATAAGAAGAAAAATCTAGATTCAAGATTTCTCACTTTCGTGGTCAAGAATTGATTTTTATCATAGCTAATCAGAAAAGCAACTGTTTCCAATTCAACTTCTCCATTATTATTTTTCATCAATGAAGATGCATTTTGTAACATGCAAAAAAAGAAAAAGAACAAAGAAATTATGGAAACGTGTGTACTTTCCTTGAATGTCAAACCTAATGCTATTTCAAGACGCAGCTTTGAATAAACCTGTCTCTGCTGGGAGGTATCACATTTACTATGAACATACGCTTCAGCTTCCCACTATACAAAGTTACACCTAAACTGCAAATCCATAGGAGCAGGTCATCCTTGAAGGAAAATATTTTTGTCAGTACTTCCTCTTAGGTTGGATCAATGTAGCTGCTGCCACACCTCTAACAGCCTTAGAGGAGAAAAAGAGAGCTGACTGGTTTGTTGCCCTACTCCTACCAACAAGAAGAAACAGTGTCCATGCTCCAGCTTGCCTAAGTTTCTTCCAAGCAATTAAAATTCTAATTCTAATGTAATGCTGTTGAGAAGGTCCACATGGTGCTATACAAAAACTCTATCATTATGCATAGTTCTTCAGGCTTTCTTTTATACCAATAAATACCTACTCTTCCTAAAGATCGTTGCATGAATGAAACCTGTACCAACATAACTCATCCCTATCTCAGTAGCTGCATGCTTTATGGGAAGCTTTGATTTCATACACACATCCACATAAATCCTATGTATATATCAATATATCTCTAAATATATGAAATACATATTCATATGCATGCATCTGTTTCCCTTTTCCCCTCCTACATTCAGAATCAAAGCTGTATACATTAGAACTGCACACACCCAGAGACAGTTCTGAAAGGCTTTTAAAGGCAGAATTATCTTGACCTCTGAAAGGGGAGCAACAAAGAAGTCACATGAGATTTTGAACAATACCAACTCCGAGGATCCTAAGAGGATAGCTATAATGTTATTTCACTAAGTGAGAAGGGAAGATTAGAAGTGAGCCAAGATTGACATAATAAAGGCCACGAAAGAACAATCATTTCAGAAGCGAGAAGGTACATGGGGGATTTTGGAGATAATCTAAAAAGTAACGTTCCCCAGCTGTGACTGCCATCACATTAGCTCATGGAGTATCTTTTTATTTCTAGTGTCACTTCACAGCAGATAGCCTGGAGAGCTCAGCTCTTTAGAAAACGGAACTAAAGAGCACTCTACTAGGGGTCCTCCTGAGCAGCCAGAGAATGGCATAGCCAACCTAAAGCACACATGCATAGCATAACTGATGCTTCCAGCTAACAGGAGCTGCACTAAGTTTCACCTTCCATTTCACATATCATCAGTTGGCAGTGTGCAATTACTACCTCTCACTTTCTGTGGCATACTATTCCCAGCCTGGAAACATGGGCACATACAAATTTATATAAAAAGTACTTGTGGTAAAGGCTCACAGGAAAAAGTTTATAATATGCCTTAAAAAGTAAGATATTGCTTCCTCTGAGCACTGAATTAATAAGGACAGTTCTCCTTTTAAACATTTATACTGCTAGTTTCCTACTTCAAATGAATTACTGAAACCAGTGAATATCTCATATGAAGAAAGTGAAATTAATTTATCTATCTAAATTCTTGTTTCCATAGGTATGAAAGAAAAATGCATTAAATGGCCATTCCATTCAGCATTTCCACCTTCACACTGACCATAAATGCATAGAGTAGAAAGAGCAAGGATAATGTGCTACTTGTGAAGAATCTCTTTATGTAGCTCTGGTTCAAGGAGGGATTTCCCTCATTCATTCTATTTTTAAAATCCGTAAAACAGGGCTGAAGTTTCAGCTAATCTCATTTCTTTCAGATGTCAGTTCAGAAAGAAGAGGAAAGATTTGCTTTCAACTTTGAGCGGCTTAGCTTGCAGGTCCCTCTGCAAGAGAGGCTTGTCCATTACTCAGATCCATCCAGTCACAATGAAGTGCCCAAGTCTCCCTCAATGAGCCAATGAAACCCAAGAAATTCATTATATAGTCACACTGGTAAATTCTTGAAGGGAGAATGTGGGCACGCACAACTACAGCAGATGATGTTTCTCTCTCCAAGTCAGTTACAAAATCCCATGGATATTTCTGCCTCCTGACTGAAGGCAATTTGTCTTTAGACAGTTATATGATAAATCAATGCATTGACATGGCATACCATGCAAATTTCAAAAATAAAATAAAATAAATCATTTGTATCTGCATAGTAACAGAACAATTACTGATACAAACACTACACTCGGAAACACAAGCTGCATGAAATACAGGATGTAGCACGAAGTGTTTAATTTTATTACAAAATAGTACTTAGTATTTTATTGCAAAACAGTACTTAGATTTCAGGAATAAGAGCATCAAAACATTCCTCAAAGGACATAAAAACTTCCCTTGATTGTGATTTTCGAGCATATATAGTAAGAATTAAACACTTAGAAATATTTCTATTACCATAGTGCATGACAAATTAAACCACAAACAGAACCTACTTCATTAGGTGCAGCAAAAACAAAGACAACTCCTGAGATAATTACCTAAACTATTTGTTGTACTGTGAGCATTTGGCCATTAACATTGAAACTGCATTGTCTCAGCCTGAGGGAAAGATGCCATGTAGTTAAGGATGCACATTTTCTGTTGTGCAATGCCCTGTTTGGATTGCCTGTTTCTCTCTGATCTTCATGAACTATGCCAAGTTGTCCTTCAGTATGCAATTCTCCACATTCCAGCTAGTTCAAGTGGCTGCAGCCACAGCCAGACCCCTTGCCTCCCTAGTAGTATGCACCTGAGCTAGAAAAGATTTGGTCTTAGGCAAAATACTGCAGGCAGATAAAAGCCATGTCTGGAAGTGACTTAAAAATGACCATTCCCACAAGTAAAAGAAATCTGTACCAACAACTGCACTTGCATACTCAGGCTTTTAAGACCCTCCAAAAACAACCAGAAATGCTTTCCATCAGCCTAAGCCAGCTATTAACACTCATATTTGATTGGCAATGGGAAAAGCAAAACCAAACCTATTTTTAAATGACATCAGGAGTGGATTATTACAAGAAAGGTACCTGGGGTATATCAGAGCATCCCTGAGATCTCCCTCACAGCACTGTGACCCTGACTCTCAAGCACCACCATCTCCATGGGCCACACTGCAGATGTCCTGCCATCCTCTGCCAATCTCTACTTCCCTTTGAGGGCAACCCCTGGCTAAACAATTACAAATACTTGCTGTTAACATGAAAGTCACTAATGCCTCCTGAGGACACCTTAAGTCCTCAGAGAGAGAAAGATCAGCCCAGGACTGTCATGAGGTCAGATACCATGCACGACCTAATGCTGCCTGAAGGTGAACTTCTACAGAGCTAACATTTCCCCAAAAAATGAACATGTCCAGCAGGACCACAGTACATTCAATCCAACAATTCCTAAGTGTGACAGCACTTGTTTCTATATATATAAAGTAAAAAAGAAGGGGAAAATAATTTAAAAGCTTACATGCTTCTGCTTGGTTGAGAAGCATCACACTCAAGTGTCAAACTCCTTCTAAACTTCCCAGTAACACAGATGTCACTGCATTTTTTTGTATATGCAAATATCTCACCTCCAGTGGGTGACAACAGATTCTCTAATTAATCTGTCATAGTATTCAAATTTGAACCCTTTTCCAAGAAAAAAAAAAAAAAGGAAGCTGAAGCTGTTCTTTCAACAACCATTCAATTAAGACTTTTTTTTTTTGCCTTAGAAAGGTTAAAAAAAACAAAAACAGATTATTTCCCAAAAACTAGCATACAATTTCTCATCAAGGTCTTCTCAGTCCAGTTCTATTATTCCAACTATTTTTACTTTTTTCCCAGAAATAAGGGTGCAGCAGAGTAGCTCTAAAAAGCAAAATACTGACTATGACCACCATTCAAGATAATCAACTGTCAAGAGAACATCTAAAGAATTAGTTCTGCAAACACATGAAAAACACACATTTGAGTCAAATATTCTGAGTATTTACAACACCCTAAAATTATCCCAAAGGCAAAATTACTTTACAATATTAATTAGTGAAAAATCCCAGAGAACCAATTTTTAAGCAACAATTATAAAGCACATTTTCCCCTCTGCTATAAGTAGCAGCTGTCCTATTTATTTTTCAGGCTTTTTACTCCACACTGTTACTGTTTGTATACAAACTTTGACAGAAGAAGGAAAAGGAAGAAAAAGAAAATTTATGTCCTTCAATATTTTAAGACAGCCATCAGAAAATAACCTTTAAAAAGAACCACGTAACTCATCATTTCAAGCTTATCCCCATAAACACTGTTGGCTAATTCCATTTACTCCAGAGAAAGCCAGGATGCCCTCTGAGAAAATCACAGATTAGCCTACGCTTACAAAAAGATATTCTTTGAAGTTTTAAGGACACATTTCATTTCTACAGAGACTTCCCCACCATCTCCCACACACGCAGCCTCCGTAAGGCTCTACTGCCTGGCAAATAAGATGCAAAATAACATGCAGACAGCAGCCATTTGGCCAAGTGATAGCACATGAAACAGCGGGCAGAGTAACTAGGAAAATGGACTAACAGTTATACTGCTGCAATGAAGTTTTCACACCCAGCTCCAGAGCTCTGCAAAACACTCTTCTGGTGATGGGGCCATTAAGGCTGGTGGCATTTCCTCAAAATTATGCTTAAATACATATATAAAATGAATTTATTGGGCATATATGTATATATATGAACAAGCTAACAAGATTTAGCTATATTCAGATACTTTTGGTATCAGACCATACGTGATGCAAGTAAGAGTTGCACTACACTCTAAAGTTTTCAAACACTTGTAATGATATAGTGCAATTCTCTCCCCTTGTAGTGGGGGAGAGCACTAACTCTCATCTTTCAGCACTAACTCTTGCCATACTCTTCTCCCGCAGAAGACATTGAAAAACCAAATCGAATGAAATTTAATCAGCTAAATCTCATTAACTTCTAAACAAATGAAGTTAGATTAATCAAGCTATGTATAAACACTTTCATAAGAATTTGTTGCTTTCTAATACCAAAAAACTCACATCTTTTTCCGAGGAAATAGGAAATATAGAGAAAATATAGATAACAGCCTCTCTGGTATCATTTACAGGTTAATCCTGCAAAATCCACAAATGAAAAGGGAACCAACAGATGCAACGCTGACACATGTAAGATTAAAAAAGAATCAGAAACTTTAAAAAAAAAAAGCAAGTAGCAATGGCTTTCAAAGCAGAAAGTTAAAACTGCACAAGCTAACTACCTTGTTTGTTTTTTTTTTCAGTAGGTCATCTTTGAAACTGGAAAATTTTTGACTTACTTTCAAAGTGCACAACTGCAGTGTTTCCAAGTCTCCATTACATCACAGGCTCTTGTTCTGACACATGCTTCAACAGAATAGCATTCTGAGTTTAAAAAAAAAAAAAAAACTTTTTAGAAAGACGAGAATACTAGCATTACCTTTCCATTTCATAACAGTGAGACAGATTACAGGCAGAATCATAAAGAAATTAATTTTCCAAGTAGGCCAGAGAAGTTTTCTAACAGCATAAAGAAAAACCGCTGCCTAAGACAACACCACTGCCACCAAAGCTTCTCGTGAGAAAAAAAACCTAACCCTTCTTTGCCTGCCTGCAGCAAACAATTCATTTTTAAAAAGTTAGTTTACTAAGACATTACCCCAAACACATCACTGGTGACCAAGGTGTAGTCTGTTGTGTTTATCAACATCTGATGCACACGGAGCATGTTTTCTCCTACCACTGTATCAAAAACATTGCTTTTACTGAAGGGGAAAGGGGCAAACATTATAAAGTTGCATATACCTTAAGGTTGGTAAGCCTGTGAGTGATTTTCATGTGATACTGTATTCTCTGTCAATCCTCTTATTGCCGCTTAACCTGGAGTTATCCCATTAGAAAATAATTGATATTTTCTTTTTTTTTTTTAGCACAGATTACCATCAGCTAGATTTAAGCAAGAATGAGTGCTAATTAATGAAACTCAATACTTAACTTCAGTACGGCATTCAAGGAAAGAAAGAGCAAAAGAAAAGGAAAAGAAGCCAAAGGTTACAATGTAAATGACCAGGCTGATAAAGTGTTTCAATTTCACTGAATTTAATATTATTATAGTTTAAAAAAAAAAAAAAAAAAAGAAAAGGGAGGAGTCTGGAAAAAAGTATAAAACCAACCCATTAAAATGGTTGGTGATAAACTTCTAATCATCCCTTGGCCAAGAACTTCTAAACTTTGGCATCACTGAAATTGTACAATGACTTGAAATGTGAGTTGGTAATTACCACTGGTCTCTGCATACAACAATTCCAACACATCCGCCAAATCTTTCATCAGAAATGGATGTCTTTCATTTTCTGTAATTACTATAAACATTGCCCTGCCACTGACCAAAATTTCCTTACTATAGAAAACCCCGTATATTTTCACAACAGAGCATTCTCTGCTATTCTGTTCTCCCACACAAAGAGAGTTCATTACAGCTGAATGTATTGACTGGTAAGAAAAAGCAGCCAGTGTACTACTGCAACGAAGAATACATTTTATGACTCAAAAACGTGAACCTAACCTGGAATCTTTTTTCACCTACGTTTCAAAGGAGTGTACAACCCTTTCTCAGTCCGTTAAACAAAGAACTACAGCACAGCAGAAACAGCAGGTCTCAGAAACCTATCACCTGCAAAGATGCAAAGGTTTTAAGGAACACTTGGAGCTCATTCAAGAGCAAAAACTCTGCTGCAGCTGCCATGTTGTCACAATCCAAAGAAAACGATTGTGAACACTGAGCTCCCTTCAGAGCAGTTCATGCCATACCTTTACATTTCTGGCTCACCTCCCCTTTCATCTTACTCTCCACTCCTTTGTAACATTTGCCACTTATTTTCCACAGTTACTTGAAAATTCTTGTTTTCATGCTCAGATTCTCCATACGAAGTGAAATATTTATTCCACATTCTATGTTTTGGAATTTATATACATCATACAAGTGCAAAGGTGTCTTATTTTTCATAGTACAGAATTCTACAGAAGTGTTGCCAGATACATAAAATGGAGCTGTATCCTCTGAAAAAAGTATACTGCTATTGCTTCCAGTTTAACTTTTTTTGCATGATGAATTAACTTTTAAGGAACTCTGAGTCTGATTAGCAGTCTGAAGAGCAAGTATGGGCAAACCTAGAAGGCCTGAAACAAAATCTATTTCCATATATGTATATAATATCAATCCTATAATTTAGATATTAAAAAAAAAAAAAAAAAAAATCATGTGGCCAAAATACAATCTACAACTGTCTTATGTCATCCACAATACATCTATGGATTACAGGGTTTCAGCTCTTACCCATATTCCCTCTGCCAACCTGTCTGTGAAAGTGTGCTTCATTAGTGACAATACCAGAAGGCACTTCACTTCAGACAAAGCATATTTTCATGTACTAAGGAAAACACTGGGGGTGGTTACGTTCATTTCTAAAAGAGGTTGACCTGCTTAATCTGCTTAATTTCTTCACCCACTGGTAAGTGATACCAGTAATATCACCCACTAACAATAATATCAGCTTCCATACTGCATTTCTCGAAAACAAATACAAATTTTTAGTGGAAGGAAAAATTTATTGTTTGGTGGAACCAAGGCAGAATTCGGAAAGATTGTAAGAACAAGACCTTTGGGGAATAAGTTAGCATTTCTCCCAAAACAACCTGCTTTCCCTCTCAAACTGTACTGAAGATGGAACCACCGGAGAGGAAAGCCCACTGCAGGTCACAAACCTCACACAGGTGAGCTCCCATAAAAATGAGCGTCCCCAGTTATTATTCCAGCATTACAAGTAACAAAGAACATGAAACAACATGAAAAAACATGAGCACACACATTAAATGCTTGTTGGCAGTTTCCAACCAGCTGGCAAGCCATGTGTGATTTCAATGACAGGCCTCTTGCCTAGGAAAGCATTGTACACTGTATCTTAGTGAGTAAATTTCTAACTTTCCACTAGTTTCTGCTACTAGCATGCTGTTCGTGGCTCCTGGGATCCCGGTTTATAAATCAAATGATTGACAATAAAAGTTATACTGGGGAGAACAGAAGCAACAAGACTGCAGTGTGCACAGGCTGCCTGCCTGCCTTCATAGAAACAGGCCTGTGAGCCCTGCAGAGCACCACATCTCAATGAAGCTGTAGGAGAAAACAGCACCAGTTCCTCTGCAGAGCTGTAAGCTTTCTGGAAAGCACTGCTGGACATCCAGAAGAATCTCATGTTCGGGCACACTTAACAAACTGCATCCCTGCACAAGCCACTGCCAGGCTCCCAAGTGACCCTTTTGCCACAGCCCACCTCCTCCCAAACCCCAGCCCCAGCTGCAAAATGAGCCCCTGGAACAAACCTTTCTGTCACAAAAACCTGGGCTACATTACAGGCTACAGCAACCTCATGCCTAAAAACTTCCAGCCAAGAGGTTACCATGCAAAATGAAGAGCAGAAAAATGGGGAAAAAATCAATTTCTGAAGTTCAAAACCATCACCCACTCAATCCCAAAACTCAGAGGAGAAGACCATGACTCTGACAATAGTAATAGCAGAACAGCACTGATCATTCAAGTATCATACAACTAAACTAGCCAAAACAGCAGACAGTCCGACACTTTCTCTTCCTTCACTCCCTCTCTTTTTCTTTTTTTAAATAAAGGTAGATAAAATAAAAATGAGAAAGCATTTATTTTATTCTTTTATTTGGAGGAGATAAAGACTAGGGGAAGCAGCAGAGAAAAATCGTGTTTAAATGCAAAGACAGCGTTTGAAGAAGAACAAAGCCTGAAGTTTTCACAATGCTGCAAGAATTACACTGCCAGTCTGTCTCCTCCTACCCACTATTATTATGTGTGATATAATCACATACTGCATAGTCGTTAATCAAAAGTGTCTCAAAGCTTTTCACAAACATCTAGTTAGGTCTTATAAAAGAACCAGTAGTTTCCATCTCTGCAAACAAAGGAGTGCTCCTGTCTTAAGCAGAACCCCAATGTCTGTGTCCCAGTGCAGTGCACTCACCCAGATGCTGCTTCTGGTCTCCCTCAGAGCTCTACAAACATTAAGTACACAAACACAGTGTCAGGTGCAGTTACACCACCTTGCTTAGAAGACCAATCTGGCTGCAGAGAAGCTGCTCTGAAAACAAGCTGCAGGGCTTTCTTTGTAGTAGGACCAAAGCACAATACACAAAGCATTTTAATTACATGTGGAGAGCAGTGCTAAAAAGCAGTCCAGCTAAAACAAGCTCTTGTGCCCAGGAACACACAAGATTTGTAGAAGCTGTAAGTGCTGAAAGGGATATTAACTTCATTTTAAAGAGAAGATTTTATTGTCCTTCCCTTCCCCTGAAAGCATGAAGGAATGAAAATATGCTTCTAAAAACACAAAGCTGGGCAGGTTTCAATTCAGCAAAACTCTGATGAATATTTATCAATTAACGCTACATAAAATGAATAACTCTAGATATTGAATCCATCCCTGAATGTGAAAACAGTAGGAGACAGAAGTCTCTTGAAAAAGAAGTCTTGAAAACTGGGCACTTTGCAGCCTTCCCAAGAAGAGTTAATGCCACCCCTGCATACATCAAGGTTACTTGACCCTTGCTGTGTCCTACAGAGCTAGAGAAGGAACTTAAAGGAGAACCTACTTGAGGCAGGAGAGAAAAAACAAACCAAATCTTGCCATACAAACTCAGAGCCCAGGCAAGACCTGTTTTGAACACGCTTAGTTCCCAAAGCATTCCCTCACAACCAAGGACCTCACAAGTGAGACTGAACTTTCTCAGGGCAAAATCAGCCAGATAAGAGCTAAGTCAGCTTCTTAGAGACAGAGCCCTCACACTCCTCTTTCCAGCTAAAACTGTGAAGACAGGAAGGGGAAACTGCCTGGCAGCAGGATAAGCGAGGGCCACATCTATCCACACCTTTGGTCTGTCTTGATATGATGCCTTTGTCTGAGGGTCTGAAAAATCCTGCAGTGGTATTCACCAACAGGCACAGACATACTTCTCACCTGCACAAGCACCTAAGGTGAAAAAAAATAGTAGCACAGCACTAATGAAAGTATCCAGCACTGTAAACCACATCATCCCTTCCATCTCCATAAAAATTTCTCAGGAGAGGCAGAAAGTGTCTCTAATAAAGCTTTCTATAGACAAACTCTCCTTTTTACCATTCTATAATGTTTTATATTTTAAGAATAACCACATACCTAGCAGTAATTTACCAGATATTAAACTTAAAATTAAAAGGCAACACCCTTTTATTTATGGTGACCTGACAAAGAGGTTGAGCACATTAACAAAACTTCAAAAACATATAATAAACATTACAACATTCGTTATACTATTATCCAAGTCTGAGCTATTAAATGTTAGCACTGCAGCTGAAGATGCAGTATATCCACTAAGAGCTTAAAAATGTTTCACAGTTAATCAAAATGTGGCTAGAATATGAGAAGTACCCAAGGAAACAAGAAAAGTTCACGAACAAGAGCATCTCAGAACAAGCTTAAGCACTGTATATTGATTTCATACCTTACTGCTCCTTACCAGTGCACAGGGCAGATCACCCCGGACATAGCCTCATCTGCCCCACACCATCTAAAAGTCACTTTAGTGTTTGCTGATGTGTCACATGCTGCAGCTCTACTTCCTAAAGTGAAGCAAAACTGTGAATTCCTAAAGCAATCATGCATGCAAAGCCAGGGTCGGAGCACATTTCACTGTTAGTACTTTTGCAAACAGGATAGAATACATCACGTTCAATAAACCAATCATGAGCATCTGCATGATCATTACAGGAGTACTTATGTCCACACCCCGGAAAATTATTTTTACCATATTTATCTAGAAACCATCTCTATCTTCTCTATTTTGCAGCCTGATAGCATACTATTCTGCATCAACTACAAGGTTCAGTTATCCAAGGGGCTGGGCAAACAAACTTCAGCAGTTTGAGAAATTAAGTGAAATTGCTTATTCATAATTAATTCATCATTTGTATGAACATGTACTAACATTTTTCTGCATATGCGTGCTTCTTCCAAAGCAGAAACTCAACTTCCACCTAAGTTACATCGGTACCCCGTTGCCAGCACTCATGCTCTCCTCCCAGCACAGGATCACAAGATTTCACATTAACCACTCACTTCCAAGCACAGGACAGAGAACTGCCTTAAAACCTGGGGCAGCCTTTCATCCTGATTTTCCAAATCAGAACCCTCAAGTACCTAAAAGAAACCCTACTGAAAAGCCTGATCATCCAACTTCTTTGTTTTGAAGTATGAGCAGGAAGGCAGGAGGCTGCTCAGCCATTGCTGCTATAACCCCCTGCACCTCCCTGAGCCCCACATACATGCTTGCAGTTTCTCAACCACCCTACGTGCGTCCTTCTTCCTGCAGACACCACCTACCCTCTCAGAACACCCTGCCAATTGGATATGCTACTTGTTTTGGACTATCTGCTAACGTCACACCTGCTTCTAGTTTTAGTCCAGTTCTCATTTCAAGCCATCTCCGTAAGGAGCAATCTGATAAATCGCTTACGTGCTGTACATGTGCTAGCATATAAAATGCAATGGCATTCACAAAAATTACGAGACAGTACAGCAATCTACAAACGTAAGCAAACACAGGACATCCTTTCCATAAGGAAGCTCAGGAACAAACAAGTTACACAATGCATTTTATAAAAAGCAATGTTTGGTGTTTAGTGAATGCGTAATATGGTCATCTTTTATGGAGTTAAAACAAGGAAAACAAAATATCACGCAGGAATATAAAGACAATAAAGAACCCAACATGAAGAAAAAGCTGACTGCCTCTCAAAGGAGATAAGATATTGATACAACTCTTTCATGTAACTTCTTGAAGAAATTCATTCAGAAATACAGAACAAGTCACAGATCTCTTTTGTGCTGATATGCTGTATTTGTCACTACTGCAAAATGAGAACCAAAAATTTTTTACTTTTATTTTAACTGCACAAGCCTTACCAGCCGATACATGCTTCTGTATCTTACAATTTTATTAAATTTTAAAGAAATACATCAACTTATCATAGCTCTCTGCTTCCTGAAAATAATGATCAGGCACAGAAAGGAAGTTAATGCAACAGAACTGCAGATAACAGTGCAGATTATTTTTTTTAAAGGAGAAAAGGGAAGGAAGGGAGTTATTTACAGTTTAGAAGCTTTTCTACAAAGATTTCAGAACAATTAAATTAATTAGGCTTGATTCTCACATTGCTATATTATAGAGATACTCAAAAGTGATATTCCCTTATACAATAAGCAGTAAAATACTGAAATTTCACTTCATTAGGACCATCTACGCTGCATTTGCTGTCAAAAGATATTGTCTTTTAGCCATGTGATCTCAATCCTGCTGTGTCCACACCAGTACACACCAAGAGCCCAAGGTGAATCACTGTACTGTTGGCTGAAAAGCACACACATACCAAAAAAAAAAAAACAAAAAAAAAAACAAAAAAAACACCACACTATGAAGTCAAAGAAAATGTCTGTGCAGATCCTTTAGCTGATGTGTTTCTCTGTCTAGGAAGCAAATCTTCTAATACCATGGCCAAGAAGGTACGCAGAATACTTCAGCAGCAAGAAGGCATGCAGCAGCAACACAGCGTTGGGTTGCATCCACCGCGCAGCCTCCCCTCATCAATGGGATTCACTTTTGTCTCTAGGTGAAAACCCCAGTTAAACTACACAGGGCATCCACTGAAGTGCACACACTGCCTCAGCTGCCTGCTGAACACTATGCGCATTTGGAGAAGGCTGGAATGCATCTGCTCCATAACTTTCCACAGAGACTGAAATTTTATTTTCAATACAGGTTTTAGGCTTCATTTTAGGACACGCTGCCAAATTTTAGCTAAATTATTTTTGTGATCATGGTTTTAGAATAATGCTCTTTCACTTGGGAAATAAGAATTTGTAGTAGAAAGCTATGTGCTAGGAAATAAATTATTTAATAAAAATATTAGTCTCCTACAAATCCTATTGCATTAGTGCAGCAACTTCGGCAATTTGCCCTTCACTCCATCTCTTGTGCTCACAAATTGTGAGTGCCTTGCCCAACTACCACAGGACTCTGGGTGAAGAACAAAAGAATTTGGGTATTACTCTCTCTGGAGCAGTAGTTCAAAGGTGTTGAACCTAGTAACTTCAAGATTCCACTTAAAGACAATAGCCAAAATACGTCACGTCAACTCACCACACAATACTCACTTCCAAACTTCCCTCCTTATTCTACACATTTTTTTTTTTTCCTGAAGCATGAGGGTGACCTTGTTTTTCCAAAGTGTTTTGAAAAAGGCTGAAGTGTCTAAATGTCAGACAATATCAAGCAATTGCTTGCTTTTTATAATATTTCAGCATCTCTATACCGAGAGACTAGTGTACTTATTACTATTTATTTTTTTTAGTGCTAAATAACAGGCTCAGTATCATTATTTCCCCTTCACTTCTTGTGGCTAAATCCTTGTGGCATCAAAAATTCCACCCAAACACAGGCATCCATGCTGCCAGCCCACATTCACTTTTTGGCAGCCTCTGTAGCCATCAATGCTCCTTACAAGGCAGCTCTGTGCTGTGCAGTGACTGACACGCCAGGGAAACATTGCCCCAAAGCAAAGCCTAGGACTAAAAATGTCTGCAAGCATCAGAACCCATCATCTGGAAATTCATTTCATTTGATAAGTAAGCAAAGCCTTCAAAGGTCTTCTAACTCAACAAACTTAGAGCACATGTAGGGACTCACACTTCAGTTTTAACTGGAAAAACCCACTAAAGAGTAGAGAAGAAATTAAGACCATTCATGGAGAATACATGCAAAAGTAGATTGAAGATTCCAGTCCAAGATATTTGTCTCACATTCCTTCAAGTAACTACTGCTTTCAGACCTCTTTGTCTATCCTTTGACATTGGAAACAGATGAGGAATTGTTTTTTGGTCCATAAAGAATTGGAAACCAGAACAGCAGCAGAAGTCTGTGCTTTAATTTTTTATCTATTTCCCTTATAAACACATAGCAAGCATCTCAAGTTTTAGCAGCTCTGCAGAGTAACACAATTCTGGTAGGAGCAGACCAGGGGTCAGTCATACAAACCAAAGCACCGCAGAGACACCACAGCATCTCTGATCCCCTGCTTCCTCAAAAGCTGACTCCCTGAGATCTGGAACTTACCACAGGAATGTGAATCAAACTTTCAAGTTCCAGAAGGTCTCCTACACCTACTCTACACCCCAAAATAAAAAAAACTCTGCAGCAAGCTACAAGGCTGTACCCCACCCACTTGCTTCCCTGCAGAGAGAAGGCGGACAGCTGAAAGTAAAGGCAAAAAATAAAAGCTCCAAGCACTTCTCATGGTCATCACAAGCTATTTGTCACAATAAAACACAAGGTGAGAGCCCTATACAGCTCAGCAACAGCTCCAGATCGAGGAGAACCACATCACAAAATAGCATGCATTTATGCCAATCAATCCCAGAACATCTCCCATCCATCCTGTTACTTGGCCTGTGTTCAGCACAGCAGTGAACTGAGCCATACAGAACAGCTCCTGTTGACTCATAGCCTCATGACATTAGCCCCTCAGCAGGAAAAGGAGCAGCAACATGTGATGCTCAGTCTCCATAACCCCTTTGGGAGAACTTTGGCACCCCATCTGACCCCAAAGGCTAATGAAGGCAGTCCACTGGTATCCATGTAAAAGTTTTCCCTTTCAGCTAACACATTTGTCTCCTGCTCAATATACACACAGCACCTTTCATGAACTCAAGAATTTCCTCTGCAAATGGAGCTTTAGAAGATGTATAAATGACCTGGATGAGTCCTGTACATGTAAACTGTACAAAAGGTACAATCCATTCTGTTGTGTTTTCCACCCTCTCCCTTCTCCCCACACAGCTTAATGAGATCACCATTATATTATGCACAGGCACTATGACAGCACTCATTTTTGCAATTCAACATTCTGCTTGTCCATTATATTAGAGAAAAAAGGTTGTGAAAACTCAATTTTGCAACAATAAAGTAAGATAAGATGTTAATCAAAGTCAACGTACAATTGTAAATAAAAATCACTGTACCAACTCATTCAGCCGTTTGCACACAATCATAGAATCACTCAGGTTAGAAAAGACCTTAAAGTTCATCAAGTCCAACCACAACCTAACTACACTACCCTACTTCTAACAACCCTCTGCTAAATCACGTCCCTGAGCACCACATCTAAATTGTTTTTAAACACATCCAGGGATGGTGACTCAACCACCTCCCTGGGGAGCCTATTCCAGTGCTTAACAACCCTTTTTGTAAAGAAGTGCTTCCTGATATCCAGCCTAAACCTCCCCGGTGCAACTTGAGACGACCATTTCCCCTCATCCTGTCACCTGCCACCAGTGAGAAAAGACCAGCCCCGCTCTCTCTGTAATCACCTTTCAGGTGCTGGAATAAGGTCACCCCTCAGCCTCCTTTTCCCCAGACTAAACAGCCCCAGTTCCTTCAGTCTCTCCTCGTAGGGCATATTCTCCAAGCCCTTCACAAGCTTTGCTGCCCTTCTTTGTCATCTCAATGTCCTTTCTGTACTGAGGTGCCCAAAACTGAACACAGTACTCAAGGTGAGGCCCCACCAATGTTGAGTACAGGGGCAGGGTGACTTCCCTAGCCCTGCTCACCACACCATTCCTGGTACAAGCCAGGATGCCATTGGCCTTCTTGGCCACCTGGGCACACTGCTGGCTCACATTCAGCCAACTGTCCATTAGTGCACCAAGTTCCCTTTCCATACTTAAGTCTAAAAGATGTTTGAAAAGTTCCTCTCAGAAACAACATTTTTGGTGAAGCTGTCACCTGTAGCCATTCTGAAGTTTGAAATAAATTCAGCAATCCTTGAAAAGCAATATCTGAAGAAAAAAAAAAAAAAAAAAAAAACGAACTGAAATTAGAATTCCCATGGCCAGTACTGATCTCAACCTAGTTTGTTACCAACTTCAGGTAACAGAAATAATCTTTGGTACAATGTATCACCATTCTACAGTTCGTGGTTAACAAAGTGTCCCTTTAAAATCCATCTGATAATGGATTCTTTCCAGAAAGCCAAAGATACCTGATAATACTGCACTGCTTTTCTTCAGTCAGTCTTTAGTGAATAGATAAGACTCCCAAATATTTAACAGAGCACTTCTTGATTACCTCTGGAGAAGAGTCATGTATATTTAGCAGGCTTTGATTCCTATTACTTTTACATGCTTATTCTTCTCATATAACAGAACCACTTAGAAAATTTACAAAAAAAAACAGCATTTTGCTTTACCAAACTGCCAATTTCAAAACCTTACAAGCTATCCCTAAAATTTAACATGTACACCTAGAAAATAACGATCCTTTGACAGCCCCTAAATGTGCAATACTTGATTTTTCAACCTCACAAATCACCAACCACAACTTGCAAAAGAAAGTCCCAAGAGCACATTTTATGTAAGTTAAAACTAGTTTCAACTGCCACAATCATACACCTTGTAAGGATCAACCTCATTCAGCATTATAACACTGTGTGCATATTGTGTTTATTTTCCTGATTAAGACTGCTGATCTGAGACATCCCTTACTTCAAATCATTGTTATTACCAAATTCAATAAACACCTTTCTCATCTGCAAAGATCTTACTGAAATTTCATCACCAGCTCACAAGGTTTCGTATGCACGAAAACAACAACAAAAAAAATCATTCTGAGCACTGTTTCAAAATCCGAATTACTATTACACCTCATTACACACAGTAACACAGTGTACCAAGATAATCCCGCCTCTCTGGTTTTAAAACTCTGTAGAAATGTAATGGAAGTGTAATTACCTACCTACATTAACCTAATTACAACAAAGCACTACACGTAAGTTTTTTTTGTTTGTTTGTTTGTTTTTAATCAGGAAAGTGCCACTATACGACTACAGTTTTAATCAATTTTAATGTAGGTTAGTCCTATCAAACTCTCTGGACTTCTTCCCCAACCTCAAGAAGAAAGACACAGTAGAACATAGTACTGCTCGACATAAAAAGGGCAGGTGGCACAATGAAACACAACAAATGGGCCTTGATTCAAAATCTATTCTGCCTCCAAGCAACTTCCATGTTAAAGTAGTTAATTCACAGTCCCTTTTCAGTCCCTTACAGTCAGCCCACAGTTTATTACTACTGTATTACAAAAACGTCCTTACGCTATCTACTGGTCCATAATTAAGTTTAGGAGCACATCTTGAGAAAACATTTGTATATTTTCTCCATCAAGAATTCTTCTAACTCTAAAAGTACCCATAAATAAAAGACTCTGCTTTGATAGGAAGCAATGCAGTCATTGACCAAAAAAATTCCATTACCTTTGCTATTAAAAAGCAATAAATGCCCTTGTTATTCCAACGAATCAAGCCCAAGAACAGGTCAGAAAAGAGGATTTTCTCTTTATGGATGCCACTGTGAAACTTTGGTGGATTTGCTTGGTTTATCTCGCAGTCGTGACATTTTTTTTTTTGCAGTACTGAAGAACAGACTTATCTTAGAAGTAAGGACCAAAGAGCTCCGTACTGTATTTGCAATTACTGTTACAAAGGCAAAATGAACTTACAAAGAACATTATCATCTTTGAAACACTAATTACATTAGGATTATCAGGCAATTTTTCAGCATATCATTCGAGAATTAGCAGACAGCACAGGAGACGCTATCAGAAACAACTTCATTCATGCACTGCTTCACAAGATTCTAGTTGGCATTTAAAACCCCAGAGCTCAGCCAGAGATTGCTTTTTAATGTATTCTAGAAGTCTCAGAGAAATACTTCCACAGGCAAACAGACTAGAGTTATTCTGAGCATTCCTCCTCCTGCACGCTTCAGCTTCTCTGCTCTTGCAGATTTTATTCAGCAGCTGGAAGCGTTCAAACAAAGGAACCTGTTAGGTAAAGCTGAGTTTTACAGTATTTATTCCTTTAAAAGGCTTCATTAAACCAGCTTATTACGCAGTAACCATGAGGAACTGTTTACACTGTATTAAGAATGCACCTTTATAGGTGTAGCAAACCCAAGGCAGGGCGTGGTTGCCTTGCAACTGGCAGGGAACGTGTGCCTTTCAAATATTTCCAGTTCTACTGTGCCGCAGCTCGGGCTGAAGGCAGCGTAATGCAAACAGGTTAAAACGCATTCAGAGTTATCTCATGCCATTGCCACAACTTCAAGGTGTGCCTTTTGGCTCTGCTCAGAGATATCCTTTATTATTCACCTTGTTTTACTTTCCTGTTCAAAGCTCAACATCACTTCTTTGGAAGAAGGTATACAGCAAAGCACTGAGACTTTCACAGATCCGCACTCACAATTTGCAAAAGGAGACGATGAGCATAACAAATTACTCAATGTACCTCATCCAACAACACACATGGAGCTTCAGGAGCTTTCCACAAGATCCCTCATCAAATGGCCTTAAAGAAACCAAATAACCATAGGATGAGAGAGAAAAAAATTACTTGCAAATTATAACAAATCAACAAACTTGAAGCGAGATATGAGCAGAAGCAATAAGTTCTCTCAAATGGTAAGCAGGGGAGAGAAAAAGAAGATACACCAAATACTCCAGGGTCCATGCCTGGACCCACACTGGTAAACCTGAAGTGCATCGTCACGATAATGAGACTTCACATTTTTTAGCCTTCCAGAAAAGACCTGAAGTTACTACTCACAGAAATAGGTCTGCTTCACACCACCAGAAGGCATGGGAAGAAACTGGGGTATTTTAAAAAGGAAAACAAAAAGGAAACAACCACCATACATGATGTACCTCTGGTCTTCCTGATTACTGTTTGTAACTCTATGCATACTGCTCAGGCAGAAAAACTACAGAAAACGTCACCAAAGAGATGCAGTACAGCTTTCCTACATCAAGAAGTTACTGGGAACTTGTGGCTCTGGAGGGATAAGAAAAAGAGCTAAAAGCATAAACAATGTAAAAACACAAGTGGAAAATATTATCTATGACATTACATCATGAAAGGAATGGAGAAATCCCAGACAGATAATGTTGAAAAACAAATTTAAGAGCATTTTTTTCCCCACAGTGCATAATGAATGCAACCACTTGACAACATCGAGGCCAAAATTATACTTTGATTCAAGCAGTGGTGGCACAAATACACAGAAGATAGACAGTTTTTAATACAATATTTTCAAATCTGTCATCTCCAACTCCAGCAGTGCTGAAGCTAAGAAAACACTCTAAAAAAACTGCTAATCACTTTTATATAAATAATACAAACAATACAATAATACAAATAATTCTTACATTTTCTTCTCAAATAGAGAAAAAGGAGAACTGTTAGCCACCACTTTAGCACTACCTAAGGCTTAACCTGAGCGGTTTCCAAAACAGACACAGAGAGAACAGCTTTCATTAATAAGAAACAAAACAACTCTCAGATCCTAAAAAAAGTTTCATTTATTTTATGGAAAAATATGTACTGAACACTAATAGAACTTTCCCTTAATTTTCTTCCTCATAGTAAATGAAAGGTTTCCAGCCCATCATTTGGGGCAGAGGAAGTGTGAAGTGCCACAAAGTTGAGCAATGTACCGTGTTAAGGAAATCCTACAAAAACTGAAAGAAATCTCTCACATTCCTCTGGCATCATAAGATTCATGTTAGGTTGAACTAGACATGCCCTCATAAAGACACTGTTCTTTAAAAAAAGCACGGTGTACTGACAAGAACTTACATTCCTTTTCATGCATCAAGTTTTCAACTGCTCCATGCTTACATTCAATCCTTATAATCATCTCTTATTTGTAAAGCACATAATTTAAGATTATGCAATTGCATTATGACTGCCCCAAAATATTATGTGCTGAAAGCACCAAAGCATTTACAGACATAGGCTGCCAAGCAGTCATGCCTTCAAAACCACAACTCAACCACCGCTTGAGCTGAACTTGTTCAAACTGGACTGACATACAGATGTAAAGTACTGCGTTTGTACTAAATTGCAGAATAAATGGCAGGAAAACAAAAACAACACACCTGTTGGAATGCATTCACAGAAACAATCTGCCCTGCACAGATGGGCAACAATGGCCATGCTACTGTAATATGGTTTTGAAAGATGAGAGAAAAAGAGGTGAACAGTAGGCTTTACTACAGGAACATGCAGAAAAATCATAAATACATCAAACTACTGATGCTCGAGGCTTTTTTCTTCTAAGAACTGCACTCAGAAATGAAAGGAGTGATGCACCCCAGCAGGGGGCAAAAAAAAAAAAAAAAAAAAAAAACAAGCACCAAAGAATTGGTCGCATATAGATTTCAAATACAGCCTAAAACATAACCAGATCATTCTCATCTAGCAGCTGCACGTTGTGTAAAGAAAGGGTCTGTTTGTCTCATCTCAGCTTCTGATGTCCAGAAGGATCCACAGCAACCCCAGTCAGCACCCTCATTTGAACACATACAGATATAAAAAACAAAAACTACATAAGAGTTATTGTAGTTGTAAATTCACTCAGAATATGAGACAGCTTCTTTGCTATACTTGCAAGCTGTATTTGCTACATGTATTTGCTATATTTCGCTTGTTTTACAAAAATAGGCTATGCCAGCTTTCAAGTGACTTCTCATTTTCAGCTTGATTCACACTTCTCCAAAGCTCACCAGCTTTGCTGGTCTTTAAGAGACAGCAACACGCACCTCAAGTTGCCACACCACCTTTAGGATGTGGTTTGATGAGCAACCATTTTGCAGCTTCTCTCCTCTCTGCTGCTTTCTCAGTTGAGCAATCACATCTGAGGGCAGAAGGCAGAGCGCTGCAGCGATGTACCTGAGGGGCAGGCCCCATGCAGAGCAGGGGAAATCAAGGCTTATGGAGCAGGCACCTTCAGTGACAAACACCTGTCATAATGCAATTTCAGGTGTAGGTCTGACAAGTAGGGGACTCCAGTGCATCATGAAGTGCACTGTGCAAGTCATCAGTCCTCTTCCTCAGCTGTCAAAGAAATTGTTTTAGGAAACAAAGCCTTGCATCAAAACTGCAAAGGAGAGCAAGTGAAGGAAAAAAGGTTTTCTCTCTAAGCCACATTCTGTTACTTCAGGCATCCAAAATGTGCTCACTACCAGTCAGAAAAATGATCCTCCTTCATGCAGTAGATTAATGCAGGTTCCTTCTGAGTAGTTTAGGTTAGGTGACAACTACCTCAGAAATGTTGAAAATTCACGAAAAATTCTTCTATCAAAATCAACACAAATTCTAACTAAGAACCCATGCAAATCATTTTAGAGAAGAATGACTGAACTCAATACACTAGGGCCTTTTTAAGGACTTCTCAGAAGAAAAGAGAACCTAAGCTATTGTTGGCTATCTGGAACTCCAAATGTATGGAGTACATTACATAAACATAAAGCTCCCCTTCTTCCTTCAGCTATCCTCTTTCTAGGAAACGTGCTGAAATACAGCACACAGGCCCAATCACTTTCACCTGCTCTCCATCATGTCAAGCACAGAAAAAATGTTATGTTTATTAAGCTGAACTCATGAAATTTAAGCCAAATCCAATCTGTAACTGCATGGAAAAAAAGTTGTTTTCTTGAGCAGAAATTGAAAGAGCTTTAAAAAGTCTATATAAAGTTACTGTACTAAATCTATTTTGCAGTAAGATGATCCTTCCTGTCCATCAAGGCCTTCCCAAATCATTATCATTTTTTTCACGTTTTTGTTTGTTTGGTTCATTTTGTTTGTTTGTCTTTTGAAGTCATTCTGCCTTCCATTCCATAAACAACAAACTCCTCCACAATAGGAGGTCAGAAACTATTATAACAAAACAGCTACAAAGCAAAAGAAATCATAAGAAATAGCACAGAAAATCCAGACATGGTCCAACTGCACTCCATGGATTTCATCTTCAAAAGAAACAGGAAGCTTCCTCCTCAACTGACTTCAATTTTCTTTACAATGTGAGCTTTCTCCTACGTGGCACAAAATTTATCAGCCAAAACTTTAAGACCTGACAAGATAAAAAGTTTTTCAAGTTCAAATAAAAATCCTTTGAGGATATTTTGAAACCAAAACAACTCCCCAAATTTACTTCATACTAACAGCCATGACTAAAACCAATTTTAAAAACGTTCTGCTTCCAACAGCTTTCACAGCCAGTACTGCACTTCGTATTCTTAGATTTCAGAACAAACAGATGCCAGAAAATACATCTACAATCCCTCCACAAACTTAGTGTTCTGTCACCAAAGGTCTGTATTGTGGAAGCTCCTCATGTCTGCCCACTACCACTTCATAGACTAAGTATTCAGAACAATAACATTTCTTCCTATGCTGAAACAAAAAGGCTGGACTTGCTTTTACCCTTCATAATTTCCTCATTTTTTTCCACTTGCACACTAGAAGCAATACATTCTGCGTTACAGTAGCAAAATATTTGCACAAGTTTTATGCAAGCTCAGTGAACTCTTATCCTGCCCATCAATTCTTCAATACCACTGTAGGTTCACAAAAATCTTTATTAACTATGACAGGGATAAGATTATATCTGGTGCAAAGTACAAAGATAGTTTTTCACTTAAATCATACCGGAAGGTGGAGATTTGACATTTTTAGCAACAACGTCATGACAGAAAAGAAAATTTAAGATCCTTCTTTTGTAACAAACCTTACCAAGAAGATTTCAACCACAGCTATAACTATATATGCCAGGAACACCAAACCTTTTGGCTTGCCTGGGTCACGCTGAGTGAAAATGAGTTGGTCAGGGCTGCATCTATGAAGGTTGCTCTGAAAGTAATGGCTCTTATTTATTTCCATGGAAATGATAACAGATACAAAGAGCACAATAACACTATTGAATCGAGCAAATTCTCAGCAACAAAACACTCTTTTTCAACAGTCATTGCCATTAGCTATGTGTACTCACTAGCAACAAACAAGAGCCTGCATGCTGCTCTTGTAGAAATCTGCACGAGCAGAGACGATCCACTGTCACCACTGCTGAAACACACCATCCACACTCCTTGTGCTCACATCCACTGCTCAGTCTCCATAATCACTCAGCAAGCATCAATAAATATCAGTGGATGCCAAATGGAGGAATTCAATGACACACCTTTGCTTCATACGCTCTTCATGTCAGATGTCATGTTATCAGGCTGCCCCTTTGCTGCCATCTGTCACACAGCACCAAAACGTAACAGAATGTTGTCAGGAAGGTTCAACCTCTACTGCCATACCACCAACATCTACCTCTGACACAGTGGGCCAACATTATAAAATAGGAGGCTTTACTTTCAGATGTGCCCTTAGAAAATATATACTCTAGCTAATGTATTTCAGTAACAAAACTAATTTTAATGTTTCCATTAAAACATACAGAAAGGAGAACAAAAACATAAAACTAGTGGGATATGCGACCTTGCTTTTGCAAAAGTAAAGCTTCAGTTTGATTCAAGAATGGCAACCACTTCCACTAGGTGCATTGTGAGCTATGCCAGTCTGCACGCAGCCCGCAGGCTGGACATGCCTGAAATAAGCAATTCAGTCTGCGTATCACAGAGTGAACTGTGAAAGTCAATGTAACTGCACAGCAAGTTCAATTACGGATGCGCCATATGCTTCAATATTCCTTTAGGTATACAAAAGGAATCAATTTGTGCAATTTGTTCTGAACACAAAAAGCCCTTTTGGCAAGATCATCCTTTAGCTGAACAATCAGTTTGAACACTTGCCTGCCGAACTCATCCCCCATTCACATCCCACAGAAGGAACAGCCAGTTGAACACGCAGAGTAAAGCAGTTCTGAACTACGAGGTTTGCTTCAAAAGTAATGCCTACTATTTTATTGGCCCATGACATCAAAGGTGATGATGGTGGTATGGCAGTAGAGGTTGAACCTTCCCCCAACTATTCCATTGCATTTTGTGCTGCATGACAGAGGCTGACAGAAGGTGTCTGACATGGAAGTGCATATGAAGCAAAGGTGTGTCACTGAATTCCTCCATGTGGAAAAATCTGCACCTACTGTCATTCACAGATACTTGTTGAACATTTACAGAGACCAAACAGTGGGTGAGAACACAGACTCTCACTTAGGGAGTGGCGTGCTTCAGCAGTGGCAAAAGCAAAATGAAAGACAAGCAACATTCCATCTAGCCATTCACGGCTGTCACACCATGAAATAAAGGGTGTCTCAATTAGCTTATCCACACAAATTGGCAGAATACAACCAGACAACTGTGTACAGAGATGAATTTCAGCTTCAATGCACTGGAAATAATGGTAATACTGGAATATCACAAAGTTTGCACCAAGTTGGTCCCACAGTTACAGAAAGAACATCATATACAAGCTTGTCAGGGTCTACTGAACCAATACATAACTGAAGCTGATCACATCATTACTGGTGACAGGACATGGTGTCACCACTGTGAGTCAGAGTTAAAACAACAGTCCACGGAGTGGAGACACATGAATTCCCCACTGAAGAAAAAGTTCAGGTCACAGCCCTCAGCAGGTAAAGCGATGTGCACTATCTTTTAGGATAGGAAAGGGGTGATACTTCTGGATTTCCTGCCATCCAACAAGTCATCAACTCTGATGCATCATGAGCTGAAGGCTTGAACTTCCAGATCCAGGCCAGAGAAGAAGTCAACCTTTCTCTTGCAACATGAGAACAGCAGGACCCATACCAATTTGAAGATTACAAAGCACATTGCCAGTCTTGGCTGGACTGTCCTACTACACCCAGTGACTGCACAGTCCATACTTGGTTCCTTCTGACTTCCATCTGTTTGGACTGATGAAAGATGGACAGTCAATATTTTTGTGGCAACAGTGCCATCATAGCAGCTGTGAAACAGTGGGTCACCTATGTTGGTGCTGACTTTTAAGAGTGAGGCATGCAGGCTCTTGTCTACGGCTGGCAAAAATGCGTAAGTAATAATGGCAACTATGCCAGAAAACAGTGTATTATAGATGAGAATTTGCCCTCTCAAGTAGTGCTAGTGTGCTCTCTGTATATTTGTTCGTTTCCATGGAAATAAATCAGAGGCATTAATTTCACAGCAACTTACATACTTGATTCTGAAGAAGTTGGTATCTTAAATAGCACTTGAAAAATTCACTGGATCTAGATACGTATTAACAGAAATCACCATTGGGTTTTTCTGTGCTTTTCCTCTCTCTCTCTAAAAAGCTTTCCTCTTATTTTTAAGATATCCTTTGCTATAGTCTCTCAGTAGAGCTACAACAATAGTCTCACGTACCTGACGCACAGAGCTACTTCAGGGTATTTTTTTTTTTTAAAGTCAATTTCTCTCTTAGTTTTCAAGTGACCAGACTGTGATTCAGTAAAATTCCAGAAGTGAAATGCTTATGTCCCAGCAAATATACATACACAAATACATCTTACATATAATATAACTGAACACCATTATCGTATCATAGCAGGAAAAAAAAAAAAAAAAATCACACAGTACTCACCTCAATATAAAAATAAGCAAGAGTGATTGATTATAGGTGGAACACATTCCCATGAGTTCTTGCTTCATCTTTTGGAAGCTGGAGTTAATGTTTACCCCTCAGGAGATGCAGCAAACAATGAAGTCAGCCTATAAAGCAGTGTGGCACTTGGTAGTGTTTTTCCTTAGTAATGTCTCTCAACCAAAGACAACTTGGTACAGCATACCCCTACTGCCCATTCCATGTTCCTTCTGTTTCAGTGGTCATCAGCCAATGGCTCGGTTAATTCTGTCTTAATGCTACAAAAAGGAATAAATTTATCTTAAGGTTCTCTTAAGGATGGGTGTGTTTTGGTTTGTTCTTTAGAAGGGTTTGGCTTTTTGGTAGTGGTGGTAGTTTGGGTTTTTTGATAGTGAAGAATTTCAAAAACGAATTCACATCTGCTAGATTAATTCTTTGAATTTGCTGGAAACTTTAGAGCTGCGCTCACCTTGCCTACAGTTGCTTTCCAGCACATTCAGTTTCCATAATAAAACCTGAACTGAGTACATACTATACTGAAATGGAAAAACAGCCAGAGAGAATTCCAGATTCAGCCTTCTCAGCAAAGTCAAAACGACCCGCGTTACTATCTGGCAAATTCCAGTCCCAGCACAGACCAATATTTAACTAGCACAGGCTGCTGTCTTAGAGGAGAGCAGCAGGAAGCACATTCACAGCAATTCCCATTTGTATCCGTGTCTTCCTCTCAGCCCAAGGGCTGGCTAAGGATGCAAACCAAGTATTATCCAATATATATGCATATATATCCAATATCCATATATTCAATATTTTGCCACTAAAATAATCCAGTTTTAATAAAACATTTAACAGTGTACTGAATGATGAGAAGAGAAAAATTAATTCAAGTTTACCACACCACAATATTCATCAGCTTCTTATCCATGTTAACTAGCAATTCCGTATTCATATTCATATAACTAGCACTTCATGCAGAGGAAACTCAAGTCAGAAATGTGAACATTTTTATTTCCTTTCCTATCTTTCAGCCCTCAAAATACAAATACTGTTTGGTATTTCAGGATCCAGGACATCAGATCTTCATCAAAAAGCAATGTATCTAGAGTATCCCAAAAGCCATGCATTTCATATAAATTAACCCAAAGACTTCCCATCCTAGAAACGCAGCATTGCTTTCTCCTGAGGTGTAAATGAACCACATACATAAATCAACAAGCTGCTTACTGCAGGTCTAGCTAGTTTTAGTACATCCATTTCCACTACAAACATTGTTATTATTGTTTCAACAGTAAGGTTAGGAATTTGAACTGCAAGAATAAAGCCTATTAAAAAAGCAAAAGACACCCTCATTTGCCACACTCTTATCAAAGTTGATAATCTTTGTCTACATCCATTACTGTTTTAGAAGCTCCTGAACAGTAAAGTTTCTGTAAGAAACACATTTAATGCTTTCAAGCTAGGAAAAGTTTGTAATCATGACATGTAATTGTACAC
The DNA here is from genome assembly GCF_023343835.1 of Lagopus muta. Taxonomy (NCBI): domain Eukaryota; kingdom Metazoa; phylum Chordata; class Aves; order Galliformes; family Phasianidae; genus Lagopus; species Lagopus muta. The sequence goes on from NC_064438.1 coordinate 26,970,318, forward strand.
TGGGATGAACTTTTTCTTCAGATGAATTGAAAACAGCAAAGGTCATGTGAACTTGGTAGGAAAATGAATGGAGGAAATAAACACAACATGCTCTGCAGTTTTCAAAAAAAACCTGAAGAAAGCTTTAACCACAGTTTTGACACAGAACAGTTCCATGAACAGTGCACACTTCTACAAGCGATCCTAGAAGAACAAATCATCACTTAGGAAGTCCACATTTGTAATTACACAAAGTTACAAATGTACATAAAAACCTGTATGAAAAATGCTTATTAAAGAAGTTCTTCATGGAGATAAAATAAACAATCAGAGGTAGGAAACAACAGCTAGTTAGAATTCCAAATGACAAGCCACTTAATTTCAAGGTGGATGAAAAGAAACAATTTAAGCAGCACAAAACTAATCAAATAGAAGCAGTTTACATTTTTATCTCATCAGTGTCCACTGATGTATTTACAGAAAAAGGTAACATTAGCAAGACAGAAAGAGCGGTTCAATTATACAAAATTACCCCAGATAAAACTTTTCCCATGGGGTGAAAGGCAAGACTGCTGTGACAAGCATAGGCTGCAAGCTGGTTAGGGCTCATCTCCTGAGAACACCGCACAGCACCTTAGAAATGAAGCTAATGGTGGAGCCAGCCAGCAGCCAGCCCAAAGCACTAGCAGTGCAGCTGCCAAAAAAACAGTGGGTTCTGGGGCCCAGCAAGTTTTAGCAACAGCAGTTAGTCATTGGCAAAAACCAAAGCCTTACCATGAGAGGTCCAAATCAAGCCCAAGGCTAAGGGTCTGAGCTCTGCATCAAGTCAGCTCTACACTGTGACAGCTCCCACCACACCAAGCTCTGCTCTGCAGACACTGTGCACAGCCTGCGAGATGTCACACGTGTTGTGGTAAGAGACAGGAGCAGCAAGGACAAAGTGCCTTTTCTCATGGCTTCACATGGAAGATCAACCCACCCCGGATAACAATACACTCACTGTCTCCTCTCTGCTCCCCACCACCACTACTGCAGTCCCTATTCACTATTTCTGAAAATGCCTGCTTTCACATTTCTGCCATAAGCATTTATTCTGGCATAAGTTCTATTGATTTTAATGGCAACACATTAAAACATGGTGCAAAGTGCATCTTCGCATGCACATCAAGCAAACAGTAATTTATAAATTGAAAGCTGATACTAAGATGCTAAGAATAAAGTGGGCAGAAAATTATTTTTCCACTGAAAGTCAAGGCAACCACAATGGTTTGTTTGATGGCTGGGCTGAAGAAATACAATACAAACCAACATAACATGCTACACCAAGTAAAATACATCAGTAGAATAACTAAAATGATTTGCAACCACCCAGTTCAATTTAGAAGGAAAAAAAACTTCAAAGAGCAGTGAAATATATTGATTAAATCTGCAGCTGCATGGAACAAGTTCGGCTACAAATTAGAAAGTCTCCTTCGAGCTAGACAATGTAAATAATGCTTTCTGGAAACAGTGATATGGTAAAAATGATTCAGTCAAAAATTCCTCATGCATCTAAGGATGAAAATAGAAATTTTTTGAAAGGACATCATCCCAAACCACAGGAAAGATTAAGTAACAGCATTTGCCTTGCAGTGCTCATCACCACCATCTAAACCCAACAAGTGATGCTCACTTTTATTCAGCACTCCTGCAACAGTGGCTCAGTTTCAGAGTGCATTAGGAAGTCATGGCGAAGCCGGTTCAGCAAAGAACCCACGGCTGAGGATGAAGCACATGATGAACGCGGCGGAGCTGGGACACCTGGGTTTCTTACTCTGCAGAGGTTTGGGTGGGTCACCTTGCTTTTACACCAACCTCCAGGGAGATGTATAGCAAGGGCTGGGCCAAACTCACCACAGCTGTACTCTCACTATACAGCTCTGATTTACATAGGCTGTGCACTGAGAGGTGGAGTTGGACTGGGTGGTCTTCAGGGACCTCCTACAGCTCCAGTTTATCCATCAAAATTCACCTCCACATTTACTGCTGCTTTCTGATTTCTCAAGGTATCGAAACATTGACACTAACATCAAAATTACTACACTGGATCTACAGGATCCACAGGCCTCTAGCAGAGTTACTCGCATGTATGCATGAAAACTAATCCTCCAATAGCAAGTTTCAGATGGAAGGCACAGGTGTGCCAACCCTCCATAGACAGGACATCTCTGTGCATACTTGAAGAAGGATAATGCCACCTGTTCCCACCAGCCAGCAGAACGCTGACAATACAAGTGGCATTCTTTGAAAGCTTCTAGAAGGCTTAACACATTGGGCTGGTAGGTCAAAAAGTCAATTTGAACTAATGGAGAAATCCACTGAATAGCTCCAGCTTGCAGCTGAGATATGGCTCACAAACTGAACTGAAATCAAACAATGAAAAGCAATTTCTGAATAGCATACTGGAGAACCTTTTCCCTTGTCTCCTGGCAGGCACTGCGTTCAAACAGCATTCAGAAATACAGCACATTAAACAACAGAAACACCTTGCCAACATCAAAAATGTCACCAAAGGTAACAACTCTGAAACAGGTCAGGCAGGAAAACTGCAGTTTTCACTTCTGGAGATGCTCAAACTGGGCAATGTCCCAAGCACCTTTACTCTGCCTAGGGCAGCACGTTGTGATGGGAGGACACTGGCAGCCAAGGGGTAACTGCATCTGCCAGGGAAGGGGACTCCATAAACACGTGACCGTCTGCAGGTGGATGAGCGTGCAGAATTAAGCCCTTCTCATACAGATTATTTGCATGATGCCTCCAGACAATCCTATCATAAATGTATGTGAAGCCATTAAAAACCCATTATCACACCAAAGAAAGGCCCTTCAGCTTCTAGAAATCGAACAGAAGACATAATTCCAGATGTGAAAAAATCCTTCTTTTTCCAAACTTTGCTGATAATACCACTATAGAAAGAGAAAATTTAAATGGAATTCCTAAGAGTTTGAAATTTAAAAAAAAAAAAAAATTGCTCTGAAACCAAGTCCTTAACAAACTGCTCTGTCACAGCTGTTTCCCCACAGGTAACATGTCTCTCACAGCACTTTCGACCCACAACATGCTCATGAACCCCTTCCGTCACAAACAATCCTCAGATGTTAAGTGATATTTTTGAGTAGAACAGAAAACCATCGCAAAGCTTCCACTTAGTCACAACCCTAGAAGATTTTTCCCTTTTCCAAACGATTTAAAGAAAGGTCAGAAGACTTAAAAGAAGATAAAACCAATTCACATCCTGAAAGACAAACAGCAGCTTGTGGTAGAATCAGGTCAATTACTGAGAACTTTGAAGAATATGTAAATGGCTTCAGAAGAAGATTCAATTTCTAAACCATGTTTAATAAGAAAGAGCCAACAGAACATTTATGATCCCATTAAAATCCTTCCCTTTAATGGACCCATTATTTCTGAACATTCTCTAGATTTTTAAAAAAAAGAAAAACAACACACAAATCTATCAAGAAGCTTAAAGAGAATGCAAGAAAAGATCTGCTTCGCGAGGGCTGAATTATTTTTTCTTTTTCCAAAACTAGAAATAGGGTTTGGCATAACACTAAGAATGATGAACAAAATGAAGATAAATGTGACAAAGACTCACATTCGTTACATCTAGAAGCATCCTTCCACAATTTTAGACAATAGTGGTTGCACAATGCACACATCTTTTCCTTGATAATCCAAATGTTGAACAAAAATAAATTGTATTTTTAGATTACTTAGAAGTAAAAAAAAAAAAAAAAAAGTGAAGTAAGCTTTTTAAAACATCTGTAAACTCATCCAGAAGTCACAGAAGATACTGAAATGATAGTTTCATGATCCCTAACAGCAAATATCTGCGCTACCACATCACACACCAAGGCAAGTTTAAATCAAATGAGACTTAAGCATGCAATTAAATTCTATCAGGTGCACCAGAACATGATACCAAATTGTTATCAGTGGCAGGAAAGTGCCTAATATCTAATCCAGTACAAAATAGTAGTGATCTGAATAGATAATGCCTAATATAAAATATGCAAGCTGGTACCTGACATGTCTTCTTTTTTCCTTTAATTAAAGCAAACAATAATTTATGAGATCAATATTTTCCATCATGTGACCACTGTACTCCTGACCCAATACTGTAAATCCTAAAGCCCTGATCACAGTATCTAACCAGTGTTCTAATTTTGTAACCTTCCCATAAGTTTGGGTATGCTGTTCCTACTAACTAGCTTTCTCTGCTCTATTTCTCCCCTCTCCCACCCAGAGGAAAGGGCAGGCCCTGTAGTACTGATCAATGCAGAGCAGTTGACAAAGACTCAAACTTTATGATAGACCACTGTCACTTGAGCTGCAAAACTGTGCTACTACAGCAGACAAAAACCAAGTTATTCACCTAAAGGAGTCATGATTCCTTATGGTCTAGTATCAGGTCATACAAATAGTCACCGCAGGTGATGCGACCTGTACTTCCTCAGTGTTTTAAGGGAACGGGGATCAAAGAGCTCTGTTCTGAGAAGTGATGAAGAGGGAGACAGGACCTACTGAGCCCAAACTGCACATCACAGAGCAGCTGCTGAGACAGAAAGGAAGAAGCTGAGAACTGGGAGATGGGGAGGAGGAGCCTGGCCCCATTACTGCTTCATGTGGGGCCTCTACCACTAGGCACTGATGTCAACCAACACAAAGCTTATTTGAGACATTTCCCTCTCAGATGGGCATAAAACACTTCATTTTGCTTCAATAAAAAGGGACTGATCTCACTTCACAAACCTACTCTGCAAGTGATCCAAAGTTTAAGAATAAATCATTACGAACGCTGCTTTACCTGCAGCCTCACTGTCCAACATTTAAAAGCACGATGAAAGAAGATCAAACCTCTTCTAAATGTCAAGATGTCCTCTTCTGACAGTGCCCCTACCACCCGCCTGGTGGCACCTTCAGATCTCTCTCACACTTAACCAAAGCTGACATTTAACAACTCAGATGCTCCAGCTTACATTTCTGCAATTGCATAAATTCCACAGCTCCTCCAATCACCACCATGCAGCTCTTACCAGAACTGAGACTCCTTTCCCCCTCAGCAGCCTGGTCTTACAAGGCCTGCCATGATCTAGGTGTATCTGAAATCTCTGTGATGTCTGCAGGAAGGGGCCAGAACAACAGCCATCACATTAGTAAAAGCAGAGGAATCTGGGGAGAAGGAAAAGGAGTTAGAGAGCAGCAAACAGGCAGGTACACACAGTGCAATCAGACAAGGTGGTTTCCATAGGAAACCAGAAACTTTGTGGGCAACCTTGCCTCAAATCTATTTACAGATACATAGGATACAGCCATTGCAGCCTCAGCAGCACTGCCACTTAGTGCAGATATATTTTAGCACGATCAGAGCTGATGTACATTATCCATGCACCCACTGGAATGGAAAAGCACAGGAGTAGTAAGTAAAAGTACAAGGTACTCTGACTGCCAGGCACAGCAGCAGAAGTCCCTAGGACAAGTGGCACCCATGGACATGGCCAGGAAGTTCTTCGTGGACACGTTCTGAAGACAGTCCTCCTTAAACACAGCCTCAGGCTCCACAGAGTATTAACCCCAATTCAAAGGAATGCTTCATATATAATTCCTAGCAGCATTAGATTTGACAGTTTCTGCACTATTGTTTTATTCATTTGTTATGTGATCTGTTTTATTTTCCTTGCAATTTTACAGATGATCTCTTATTCTATTGATACAGATCAAGATGTCTAAGAGCTTGCTGAGACAGGGATACCTAGCAGAGAATGAGAACCCAATTTGCCCAAGTATTACTTTATCCTGCAGCATACCAGCTCTTACGCTGACATTTGAGCTCATAGTGCCACCACCCACAGCCACATCAGCACATAGCAAGCACTACTGCGATGGAAGGTGAGCTCACACACGGTACTTGCATGTAAATGTTGGCCAGGCACGAGCTACAAACTCAGCACACTACTGCATCATGCTGTGCAGACACACTGAGCTAAAACTGTAATGGTAAATAAAAGGACAGGGCATGGGTTTGAGCACTACTCCATAACCTTCCACACCAATACACAGTCAGCCTGTTCCCCAGCATGGCTTTCCTCATGGTGCCTTGGGTACTGCTATGCACGGAATAGGGGGAATTTGCTGAGTGACCTTGGGGCTCAGGATGGGGCTCAGCAGGTGGGTGTAGACACAGCCACCAGACTGCTCAGATATGGCTCACAAACCTGCAGCATAGCTCTAGTTGTGAATAAATTCCTCCATGGGGAGATGGAATGTAAAGCTCAAGACAATTGCTGTTCTGAACACTAGTACAGCTTTCTCATGCACAATGTTAAAATGACTTGCTCAAGGGCATTTCTTTATTTCACAAAGTCACTGAGGTAAACTAATGAATGAATGTGAAGTACTGATCCTACAGTAATGTCACATCAAAACACAATCTCATTAGTTCCCACAAACAATTGAAGTTGAGTGCACTCAATGCAGAGCAGCATAATTATCATGCGACCGCACTGTACCGCATCAGTTGCTGGCAGAACAAGAAAAGGAAAATCAAGGTCCACCCCAGACATAATCACCAGTTCTGCCAGCGCTAGAAATGATTTACATAGCCTTCCTCACACTCTTTCATTCCCAGGAAGGAAGACGCAGAAAGAATCAGACCATATTGACTCAACTGGAAGCATCAGCCTGCCTTTGCCTTCTCCATGCACGATCTTGAGACTGGGACAACTTTTTAGTTCACAATATAGCAAAAATGCCCAAGGAGAGAGCGTGCTTACATCGTGTACTGCTGTTACAACAGCCTCTCCCTTGCACAACTGTGCCCACATGCCTGCTGTCACACACAGAAGAGGTGGCTGCAGCCTCCAGGGACGGTTACAGATTCATGGGCCACCCCGTAAGCCCTTCTAGCTTTATTCCAAGGGAAGAGTTGAGCAGCTTTTCAGTACAGCCCTTCATTAAGACAATAGTGAGAGAGCACAACTAAACAAGAAGCTTCATTAATACAGCACACACTCATCTTACAGATATTCAATGCTAATTACCGTGGTTATAAAGGGAACAGCAGTGGCACTTCAGTAATATCCCACACCTTTGCTTCCTAGCTTTGAGCACAGAGACATCAGAACACAACACCTTGCTGACCCACAGTACCAGTTCCCAAACAAGAACCTGACACTTCCAGACACCTCAACAGCTTTTGGCATCCCAGCTAAGCATTAGGAGGATAACCAAGAATGCTTATGGCATGTTTGCCATAGATACATACATAGATACTGCAGTTACTTACCACTTGAAAATCAAAAATCCTTGCAGCGCACATGGAACAGTCACTCAGCACTAACACAAGATTTGAATAGAAACAAACCCACCACCTTCAGAAAGCCAATTTTTCTACCTGGCAAAATAGCTTTGGACTTCTGCCACTGAACGGTTTTTGTACTTCCTTTATCACCAGCAAGAGAACACTGTAAGGAAGATACCAACCACTACTTAAGGGTACTTTACATTATACTGCATATAAAATTACTTCATTTTCAAAAGTATTATTAAAAGCTGATATTGAATGACATTAGATGCAAGCACATAACACCCACATGCCACAGCACAGCCAAAAGCTTTTACTGCCACCTGTAAAATGCTACTGAAATACCAGAGCACCATTCCACAAGTTCAATTCTTTCTCCATATAAAGAAAATGCATGTGGAAGACCACATAATCAGGTACACTGCCTATGCTACCCTAATGTACTTATGAGACATGAGCAGCAAGGATTTAATTCATAGCTATGTTTCAAGTAAGAATTAATCAAAACTCTTAAGCTGTGTTTAGATCAATATGCTTACTCGTTTACTAATGGTTCCCACAGGAAACTTCACCAGGCTGCGGCACCGCCAGGCAGCTTCCAGCCATGCTTTCCAAAGATGCTGTCAAGGAAGCTAGTCAGTCAGAAGGAAAGCACCACTCATGTTTAAGAAAACAGTGAATTTCAGGCAGTTAGCTTCACCTAGACTGAGCAATACTGAATAGATCTTCAATTCTTTTCTCATTTTAAGTTAGAATCATAAAATCTTAGAGCCCCTCCTGTCTCAATTATGACACTCAGGCAAAAGAGGAGAATGTGGAAAAAAAAATGGTCCATTTTATTGTTCACACAATTGCAGATGCAATATTTAAACTCAATTACAAAATTTTATTTTTCAGTACTGGTATCTACCAAAAAGTATGTTATCCACCGTGCTTATTCTGGATGCTTTGATGCCAGCCCTAAAGGAAGCTCATTGTTCTGCCAAGAAGGTTGGACAAGGTCCTGGGCAGCCTTGTGGGTGGCAACCCTGCCTGTAGCAGGGGGGTCAGAAATACACCATCCTTAAGGTCCCTTCCAATCCACAGTGATCCTACAGTTCTGTTTGGCAAATGCTATATATATAGCTAAATTGGTTTTGTTTGTTAATTAACAAATAAAGCACAAGTTTTCAAGCAAAATGAAGAACAGCAAAGTTTCCCTCCCTCTGCACTTTAGATATCTATCTATCTATCTGGGCACTCAATACTTTTACAAATCTACTTTGCATATGATTCTTTCCTTGGGGCCAGTTCTGCACAACTGTTAAGTCATTCTCAGTAAGATTGACTTTAACCCATCACCACTGCGTTTTCAGAAGAAATGTACTATATTTTCTAGCTAAAGAGCACATTTACATGCTTGCCCTTGGTAGGCAGTTTGAGGTAAGTTATTACACTTAAAACCCAAGTACTTCAACTACGTGGGAACAGAAAACCTCAGTTCAGCTCCTCAGATACTTAAGCTCTGACTTACATGCTTAGAAACTGAGATTTAATGATGCCAGCAATCAGCAGATAATGACTAACTTCTGTTAAAATAACAGTGATGAGCACCCTTCGCAGCATTTAATTACTGGTTATTATCATACCTTGGTCTTACTGGAGATGTACTTTAAATTACCAACAAATTTGAAAGTCTTTACTGCATCAACAGTACATATACAAGTGATTAGATCTGGAACACGGAGTGCACACTTACACATTCTTACCCTATTCTAATACTGTTGTCTGGAGTCAGAATAACAACTTTTCAGTTTTCTAACTTTATTTAGAATATTAATTAACCTTGATTTTTTTTTTTTTTTTTTTTTTTTTTTTTTTTGCTAAACGTAAAGGTTAACTACGACAACAGGTTTAAAACGAAAGTCCTGACAGGTTTAATACATTATAACAGAGGGAGCTCTGCAGATCTTCCAGCTGCGCCTAGACAGAGCAGTAACTGTACAGCAAGGCAAGAATGAACATAAGCCTCCGAAATTATTCCATGGAGCTTCTTGTACAGTTGTAATTGGAGAGTGAAAGTGTCTCTGGGGAAGTTCGCCAGAAGATCAAGGGCCATTCATTTCACTGTACAGACATGCCCTAAAAACCCACAGAACTCAAAATCCCACAAAGGCTTCTTCAATTCAGCATGAAGGGCATATTTTGAGATTACGCTCAGATTCTCCCTTCGTCTGTATTTACCAGAGGCATCATAACAAGGATCATCCTTACAGTCTTTCTGTATGGCAAAGCATACATGATACAAAACCGGAGACACCATGGGAATTTCCTGAGTTAAGTGAAGTACAAGTCAATGACTGCCACGCAAGGTGCTGCAGAAATCAGCAGGGGAGGTGGAAGGTTGAGACAACGGGCTTCCTGTCAGCATGGCCTTCTTCAACCACTGCAAAGGAAGGGAAAGAGCAAAGAAAAACACATTCGAGGAAAGTACAGACTGAGTAAGTAGCTTCTACATGACTATGGCCTTTCTAGTCTCACTTTTAAAGGTTTGCTTCAACTAAAGCTGAGGGAAAGCATCAGGTCTCACTCTTCATTTTGGTTGTACAACCAATACCACAGAGTTGACTGAACTATTTTACGATGATTCATGCAACAAGCCATTAAACACATTTGCAAAGTAAAAGATCATTGCCAGCGTCACAATTCATAAAGATAAGATTATCTAAAAGACATGTGAATGTTAAAGCATAACATTATTCTGCACGGTTGTGCATTTCTTCAGCATGGACTGAAAGCATGAAATCCAACTTCAGCCTTTTCAATTGGCAAACAAGCAACAGATCGACAGAAATCTCAACTGCACCCAGAAGCAGGGAAGGCCTCCAAGGCAGAGGCGGTGAGGTCTGGCATTGTCTTCTATGTGATGCATGCAACAATAGAGTCCTAGCATAGTGCTGAACATTTTAGTTCTGATAATACTAAATAATAAGATTAGTAATTCTGGAAGTGAAAAGAAAAGCGCTGTCTACAAAAAGATCTTCTGCAGTTCTTATCTCTGAACTATTTATGACATGCGTAACAGCAAAAAGCCAGCAGGTTTGAGCTTGCAACATATTTAAGTCTGCAGTTTTTCTTTTGCTCCACCATCACTCCTCAAAGCACAGACAAAGCCACGTGACATTTGAATACAGTGACCAAAAAAAAAAGGCTCATTTTTGCCACAAAATTTCTTCATCTAGAGCAAAGTTTTGCTATGGTCCTGCCAAAAAACAAGTATTGAAGACGTGTAAGTTTCCTCTTACACTGCCTCTTGCCAGGAAAATAAATAAATAAGCTGCCTTTCTTAAGTACTCACAGATAAAAGAAATCGAGTTTCCAGGTGCAAGTTTGCAACCTGATAGCCAGCACCAGGAAAGTGAGATAAACTCACACCAATGGCAGCTCTGCTTCCTGACAAGTTGGGCCTGCTGTGCTGACATAAAACTGCTCCACATTAGTTAAAAAAAAAAAAAAAAAAAAAAAAAAAAAAAAAAAAAAAAAGGTTACGAGGATGTTCTTGATTTTTAAAGGACAGTTTAACCTGTGTGTACAAGAGCAGAGCTCATTGCTGCCGGAGGCTGCAGCCAGCAACACCCAGCAGCCTGTGAGACCCCAGCAGGATGCAGCCAGCCAACCTTGGCCCATGCTGGCTGCCCCATGCCGCACCCATGGCTCTGTCCACCCAGAACATATAAGGGTTGTTTCAGTATGCACAAACTAGATTTCTACGAAACGATGCTAAACCAGAAAATCTACTCTCCACCCCAAAGTTCACCAAATGTGGTCCAGTCTTTAAGAACCATAAGGGTCCAAACCAACAAATCCCATCCGTGATGGAGATGCCTGGTTTAGCAGACTGGCTAAGTGGGGCCTTAGCTATAATTATTGAAGTACTAATGGTCTACAGCTGGGGTCTTAGCACCACTGCTTCTTCTACCAAACCAAATCATTTGCTTCTTCGGTAAGATTGAGCTACCAATTTGCCACTTCAGAAATTAGTGGGAGGAAAAAAAAAGCACTCTGAGCCAAAACTTGGAGAAAAAAGTTTGTAAAACAAAACTATGAACTCTTGTAAAACCCCACTCATTGTGGGCCTGCACTGAATACTTCACATTATTTCCATTATTTCAGATTGTCCCAGGAGTAAAAAAAAAAAAAAAAAAAAATGCTCCTGAGACCATGCAACGTTTAGGTAAATCAACAACAGCAGATGTTTAAAAACATTTAACTCCTCACAGAGAGCTGCTTGCATTGCCATCACCAAGAACACCTCAGGCAAACATCAGAGCTGCTGGCACAGACAACTGCTGTGCAGAAAGTTCTGCAACCACAGCAGTCATTTCACAAATACTATCTGACGCTAATTCTAAAAGTTCTTCGTTAATCCCATTTCCCTTCAGCATACAATAAGCCTGCCATTCAAACTCAAAAGTCAAAGGATGATGGATGCCAATAGTGCTGCGATCATCCCGCCACTGGGGAGTCCCAGCTCGGGGACCCCACAGCCCCAGCAGCGTGGAGCCAGCCCCGGCTGCAGGGTGACACTGGAGAGAGGTGAGCAAGCAGCAGAGCTGGACGAGTCACACTGGCCAGTATCTATCAAGCAGGCAGCAGGTAGCTTCTCTCTTAATTATGCTCAACTTCTGACCTGTGCTGTACAGCAGACTGGAATAAGACTGTGCTCCGCTGATTCTGACTAGTTGAGGTTTATAATCCATTGTAACACCATCAGTTACAGATTAACATGAAAGGATTTCACTATGAGAATGGTACAAGTTCAACATCAGCACACCTGTTTCCCAGCAGCAGTAGCATCCAGCTAGAAATACCTGTATGTTGAGGTAAAAAGGTGCTACTCCATGAGGTAAACAACAACACTGGAATAAACACCACCAGGAGGCTTTTGAACAGTGGAGGCAAACATGAGGAATCATGAACAATCTGACTTTATGAACAATTGGATCCTGTATACCAGCAGCTTGTTTAAATTTTGACAACTTCTGAACTAAACTTGGTCTTCAGGAACACTTTGCTAATTGTTAAAAACATCCTTGTGAAGGAAACATTCCTGCCTTCCTATAGAGTCTGAGAAAATTATTAAGATCAACAAGAACCTCCAGGTGTCTCTCAGGATGAAGCATTAACCATCATTCTCTGTAACAGCTCTTCCTTGAACACTGTACTTTTCCATAACGCTGACTGAGGCTGATCCTATTAATCAAACATGGGATTGCAAGACAGGACCCACTTCCATACCAGGAGCTCACAGACAGCACTGAAGAATACCCTGGGAGGGCACAATTCAACAGCTATCAGGACAATGGAAAGTGTTATGTTGCCACATTCAAATGACGTGCTTTCTAAAACATGCTTCCATAAAGAAAACAAAGACATGTAAATGCTTGGTCTCTCGCTTTGCATTAAACATAAAAGGCATGTGGTCGAACCCAAATCAAGCAATCCACCCAGCAAACCAGTGCCACAGGATTTAAAATAGACTGAGACAATGACATAACTTTGCATCTTAGAAGATGGACATCTAAAGCAATTTCAGCTGTGGATTCACGTTCAAAAAACAGTGAAATAGATTACCTTTCCGCAACTCCTAGAGGGCTTCCTGGAGTTCAGTGCACAATTACTACTAAAGCAACACTGAAAATGTTACAGAGCGTGTTCATCCTACACTGCCAGCTGATCAAGAAATCAGAGCCTGTCAAAACCACAAAATTATTGTCATTCATCTCCCCAGTGGCGATCCTCTGCAGCTTTGCAACTGTGCCCTCTGCTAACCGCCTCCGCTGCTGGTATGGCTCCCATCTCAGCACCAATTGCTTTCCATTACAGAGAAAGTGTCTCAACTCTCACAGAGCCACAGCATCCCACTGTGAGCACCACCCAACACAACGGTCCTCAATCCAACACTAAACTTAGTAAAACATAAAGCTCAGGCTGCTTGGAAGTTACTGTTTAGAGGGATACACTGAAGTCACATCTCCCTGGAAAGAAAACACAGAACAATATAATATATTTCACCCTCACTCACAAGATAATTAACACATGATTAATTTTACATACCACACAGGTTAAAGGCCTGACCTAGCACATTTTACAATATATTTGTACACACTGATCAATCAGTGACTGCACTCACCAGTGCCACATTTCTGCTGTAACTTATTAACAAGAAGTTCAACCAAAGGGTTTCAGAATCAAAAAAAAAAAAAAAAAAAAAAAAAAAAAGCATTAAGATTTTTTAGAGATGATGTAAATGTGATTCCACCCCACCACCAAGGAGCAAGGCAGAAAGCAACCTTACATCAGGCGGGAGGAACTTCAGCCCACATCACAACAAGAACACAATCCTACAAGAGAGAAGAAAGCAAAAATATATGAGATGAACAAGGAATTGAGCAAAGCAAAGATGCAAGAAGTTACTAATAGACAATGAAATCATGCCTTATCGACCTAAAGGAGCTGCTGAGGAATGAATGAAGGTACGAAAGCCAAGGAAACAACAGATACTAACAATTTCCCAACAGGCTGACCCACAGGATCAATGAGAATAAGTTTAGAACTCTGAAAGCATCAGCATTAGGAAGAGAAACTTGTGGCTGAAATTCAGATGAGGGCAGCAGCTCCGCCTGCTCAGCACAGAAGGCAGCTGGGATTTCGGCCCAGCAGCAGCCTCCAAAGCAAGGGATTAAAATACAGATACAGGGGAAACTTCTCAACAAAAGGACACAGGACAAAACAGAAGAAAAGTTCAAATAGAAAATCTAACACATACATACATTAACAAAACTAAGATGACAAGAAGAGCTACAAGAAAACTAAAAGCTCCTGAGGCAGCAACAGAATGCTGTGTGATAAAACATCTCCTTGAAAACCTGATGAGAGAAAAACAAACAAACAAAACAGAAGAAGCCACACTCGGACATGGCTATTAAAACAACAGCTATCCAGAAGTCAATCCCAAATCTTAAAGAAAATTTCCTGAGAAAAATGAGAATTCCTCAAAGCTAGAATGCAGGAGTGAAATGACAATAATACACTTGATCACAGAAAAAAATAGGCGGTGGATTACACATTCCCAGCTGCAGCCCCATCCTCCCAGTTCTGTGCTGCTGCCCATCCCTACACCTGCGGCCCTCCAGCCAGCACTCTGCAGTCCCACACACAGCTGCAGATGACGTCCCACCTTGTTCCTGACCTCATGGCTCAATGAACCACAACTGAGAGCACAAGGCGCCTATCCCAAGTACCAACATTTTATTAGCATCAGTAACACCTTCTTAATACACTGCTGAGTAACCAAGTGCATAGCTTTTAATCAACTGACCATAAATAAACCCTATTAAAACTGGATAGGAAAAAAAAAATCCTGTTTCTAGTTACTTATAAACAAAAATCAATCATAAGGAGACATCATATTTACACAAAGCATGCAATCACAAAACTTCAACTTCACCTGAACTGAACACACGTGTTTTCACAAGTAAAAGAATGACTGGTTAGTTCCCACAGCCTTTTTGGATTAATAGCCAGTGTGACACCCAACGGCCTGAGGCAGGACGGCTCTAACAGCAAAGCACAGTTCACAGATCTCTCCTGGTGATTGCAGCCGTCACAAAAGCTCCCACCTCGCTCCTTTCACCTTCCGCTCCTGCTCCAGCCAAAGGCAAACAGAGACCAGCCCAGCCATTCCTGCCCAGCAAACAGCAGCCAAACTCCCCATCGGAGCACGTACAGGTGCATATTACCCAGTTAGTGCTTCCAGTGGCAACAACCAACACTACAGATAGGGAGCGTTTTAAAAAAAAAAAAAAGGAAAAAAAAAGATTTTTCCTTCCATAAAACTGATTTATGCCTTAGATTTAGGGAAGCTAATTGCTTAATTCCTACAGTTAGTGAGAATTAATTAACGCAGTTAAGAAGATCAGAATCCCAGCACGAAGGTTTGCTGTCTGGAGAAGACGCCAAGCGCGGCCCCGCAGCCGTGGCCGTGCAGCAGGCAGGGGCTACAGCGTGCAGGTGCCCCCGCTCGGCGTGCGGCACCGGGCTCGGCAGTACGGCACCGCCGAGGGATTTTACATGCCAGCGAGGTTTAAAAAGCCAATCTGTCGGCAGCGTTATCCCCAGAACCATCTCAGTATTCCTCCCCGGGTAAAGCCGTGCCTCCCGCAGCCGAAACGTGCGGGCGGTGTAGCCAAGGTTACACAAGGAGATCTTCGCTCAAGTTGAGCAATTCCCATTTCGCGTCGCTGCTTCGCAGACACGAGCGGGGTGCGTTCCTCATTAAGCGAGCCGAGGCTGCATCGCAGTTACCCGGTGCACATAACGCAGTTATTTTTAAATGCAGCACGGGAAAGTCGGGACGAAGGACAGCACGGGGGAAGATCGGAGACACACTGCCAAGGGGGGCAGCCCTGCTCCCGCCTCCCGCACCTCTGCCCGCGGCGCGGCCCGGGCTGCTCCCACGCGCCCCGCACCGCCGCGCCTCCCAGCGCCGTGCTGCCGGCACCGGGCAGAACCAACGCCGCTACGAGCCCGGCCGGCTACAGGCAAAAAGAGCCGAGGGGAGAAAAAGAAAAAAAAAGAAGTACAACTCGCGGCGCCGAGCGGACAAGTTACTGACCGAGTCCCGCATGCGGACCTCGCGCCGGGGGCGGCTCTCCGCGGAGCTCGGCCGCTCCTCGTTCCCGCCGGGCTGCGCGCCCTCCGCGGGAGCGGAGCGGCGAGCCGACCCCGGGGCCGGGCGCGCTCCCCCCGCGCGCCCCCTCGCTCCGCGACCGGCTCCACGGGAGGGGATCGGTGCCGAGCCCGCCGTTCACTCTCACCCGCAACTCACCCAAGAAAGTTGCCGCGGTGGCGGCCGACGGCTCACCCTCCGCGCTGCTCGGCTGCGCTCCGCGCCCGGGATGAGCTCACCCCGCCACCCGCTCCTCTCCGCTCCGCTCCGCCCGCCGCAGCTCTCGCGAGAGGGCCTGCCCCGCCGCCCGCGCGCCGGAGAGGCGGGGCGGGGGCGAGCAGCCCGCGCGCGTTCCCATAGCAACGGCCAAACGCCGGGCCTAGCGGGCGGCCCGCGCCCGCATCGCCCCCACTGCTCCCCGGGCACGCTCCGCTGCCTTGGGCCCATCTGCTGGCCCCGGCTCTGCGAGTTTGGAAGCCCGGGGAGCTTAGGGGCGGAGGTGCCGCCGGTCGGCCCCGGAGGGGAAAGCCCTTGCTTTGTCCGAGGATGCAACCCGCCTCGTGGCTCGGAGCGAGCTGAGGGGTGAGGGACTGGGAGGCCCCGAGCGCGCTGGACTGGCTGCGGCTGCCGGGCTGGCGGCTGTGCATAGCGGCTCCTCTCCCGCTGCACGTAGTTACCTGTACATGGCAGGCTTGGTGAAGGGGCTCCTCGGGGCATACCCAGTACACCTCGGCGTAGTGCCTGTCGGAACCTTCTGCATTTATATATATTCATATAATTTTAATCGGTTTTGTCGTTAGATCAAATTCCAGCCTCCCAGAAACGTGCGGAGAGGAGGGTGACTGACACAAAGGCAGAACCTCCCAGTGCTATGCAGATAGCATTACATCAAGCTCTTTTACTGCCAAATTAAATTGAATTCTCTCTCTAGATATCAGCCATAGAGAACAAATTAATGACGTGGTTAAATGTGAAAAAAAGGAGCATACATCAACATCATCCCTTTTTTTTTTTTTTTTTTTTTTTTTTTTTCTGCAGGAACTGTTTGTAAATGGCAAAAAAACTTAACAAATTGAGCCATGGTAACTCTCTCTGGACAATGCTGATAGTCACTGCTGCCCTTGTCTTGAGAGAACATTAGCAATCTCAGTTAACTAATGTAACTGAAGCTTTTCCTGAGCTGCCTCTGAAATTAGGGCACTCCAGAAAATATCTCAGACTGGGACTGGCGAAGCTCCAGCAGTATGCAACACGGCAATAGCTGCCGGAGCAAGGGAGCTGTGGTGAGCAGCTGCCCTGCTGCGGCTCCACTTTCACCATACACCCACTTTCCAGGAAGATGTGGACAGTGATGATGAAAATTTCTGCACCAATCTAAATGACTTAAGAGCTCTGGAAGATGCTCCTAATGGATGGTTAACACTGATGTTTAAATACCCCAGCGAGAGCTACTCTAAAATCATCTGGCTGAATTTCCAAAGAGCAGTCACTCTCCTATGGGTTCTTCATCCCGAGGTCATGACTCTAGCAGGTGTTACAGGGTCACCAAAAGATTTCCTATCTCATCTTGCCAAGTAGGAGAAATATTCTAGGTGGAAAAGGAAATAATTCCAGTGCTGCTCTGGCGCAAAAAAAAATGAGCTAGCAGTCTAGAATGACAGAACATTTTAGGGTTAGCAATCTAAAATGACAAACAGGAACACTTTAGGCATTTAAATATATTTTTTGTATGTCACCCAGCTGAAAAGCTAAGTGCATCTTACAGAAATTAAGAGACATTTTTCTTACTGGTAGCCCAAGGGAAGTACAAACTGGCTTTCAGTCTTCAGGTATAGAAATACCTGATAGGAGTGCTGGATGTGACCACAGCATCAGGAAGCATGGTGCGTGTGTGATTCCAGATTTTGCCCTTATCAGAAGAATTCAGATAGCAAAGCCATGTCTAGCAAGCTGTTTAATGGGGCTACTGCATTTCCAAATCCTTTTCTGTGATCTCTCTGCGCATGCTTCTGATTTGTCCAGTCCGAAGATGTGAGAGGTACTCAGCAGGGCCAGGCAGGGAGAGATGCTCTGACACCATTCCTCAGCCCTGCACACACCATTTGAGCCTCATCCCTTATAGAGGCCCACACCCTTGGCTGCAGCACAGGCTGGGGCTCTGGGCACCACAGACTCTCCCCAGGCCCCACGCCTGAGATCAGCACCCATTGAGGCCAGACGTGTGGGGCTGCAGGAAATGGGGCCTGGCCGAGATACTCCCCTCACTGCGCTCTGCCTGCACACAGTGCTGGCACTACACCTAGGGGAGCAGCAATGCTCAGGAGCACTGCATGCCCTCACGGGCCTCAGGATAGCCAGAGCTTGTCTTCTTTCTTTTCAAGGAAGCATAAACATTTTTATGCCTTTGTAATTAAGTAATAACTAAGTTGGTTTTGTGGGAGAGAGGGATGAAGAATTTACGGTTTAGTCCTTGCCCGAGTAAGGACATGGTCAGAATGGCAAGTCTAGAACAGTTCAGTGGGTGGGCATTTATTATGGAATAAGAAGAGTTTTATTCCAAAATAATTCCCATACCTCAATAGGGCATAACTAATTCTAGAATAAAAGGGCTCTTTTCCATTTGCTAGAAAACACACACATAGGCCTCTGCTTGAATGGCTACTGCTGAATGAATGATGCACAGTTGTCGTTTCAGTTTCCCTGTGTAGACAAGTCCTAAGAGTTTCTGAATGCTAATCCTTCTTCTGCCACTAATGTGCTGTGTAACCTTGGGCAAGTCACTACGTTTCTATTTTAATGTTCTCATTTAAACAGAAAGGGAAAATGATATAGTTATTTACCTCAGAGGAGTGAGGTGAGAGTAAATTAATTAACATTTATGTTGCTCTCTGTAGGCTTAGTGTTATGAAAGGGTAAGTAGTAGGACTGTTTCTGATTAGGGCTGGCCAGAGCTCCTGGAAACACAGGGAAAATTTGACTAAGAATCCGAACCACCCTGAAACAGAATGCATTATTTATTCACTGATGAACAATGAACATGTGAAAATTTTATACAACACTCTCTTCCAAGAAGGAAAGCATTACAATTTGGATATACAGTGCACCAGAAAAACAGATGAGGTAATTCACGTGTAGATTGTTCACAAAAGCCCAAGATCAGTCAGTGAGTTTCAGGATATGGAAAAAGTCCATATTCTCATTCTTCATCTCAGGAAGTCAGTGTATATGGGGAAGGTTTTTGGAGTATTTTCTAGCACTACTGGCCTAGGGCTTTTAGAGAATTCTCTTTAGTATGAATGATTTCTTTGATCCAGTTTACAGACATAAACCATTACACTGTCATAGCATAGGACACTTTTGCTTGGAGGCACTGGGGGAGCAGGAATAAGAAGCCATCTTTGGCACAAAAGGCAGCGTCTCGTGAACTGTAATTTGTGTGTTCTTTTTTTCACTGATGGACAGGACTTTCCTGACAAGAAGTAGATATTGATGCTCTCTGATTTCACCAGTTATAACTCCATGCAACATGTATGGTCAACTCTGAACTCTAACGGAGGGATACCAACATTTTAAACCCTCTCTGCAGCGCACAAAAATTCACTCTGAAGTAAATCTGTTCCATTTAATTAGCATGGGTAATTACTATTTGGACATAAAATATTTGCAGTCATTAAAACTCAGGGTGAGAAACACACATCAGTTAGAATTGGAGAAAATGCATTTTTAAATAAAAGTAATGTTTCTGAATGTGGTGCATTTTATTTAGTACAAATATTGAAGAATTTATTGCAAAAAGGATTTGAAAAGAAGGAAAAGATGCATGAGCACTTCCAACAAAGCAGCAGCATGGAAGAGGGTAAGAGTGAGTAAAGAGGCCAGTGCAAAGTAAGTAGGAAGTACAAAATTAAATGATCAGTGTCAAGTCTGACAGGCCAGAATTGTGACCTACCAGCTGTCTGTGGGATCACGGAGGCACACATGCAATTTCATTTTCCTCCTGCCAAACCTGTCTGTCTTGCTCTGTGGTCAGTAGGCTCTTTCTCATAATTTGCAAGGATCTGCATCATTCTCTGACATTTCAGGTGACTGCCAAGCCATGGAAAGAGAGGCCCAGAAACAGTACTAATGGGAACCACTTAGTTCATAGGCAGGTACGTATATAATCTTCAGAAAAGAAATTGCAAAATACATACACATAGAGCAAGACTACATTTACAGAGGCACCACTGCACACAGATATCAATTATATGAATCAAGAAGGCCTTTCAGCAGGAAAGATGCAGTTAATGACCTTGACTAATATTAATAAATAGAATTCAGTGTACATAGAAGATTGTTTTGTATTTAATTCATTACCTGGAAAAATGACGTACCCAGTTAGACCAAAGCCTACTAGTCCAGCATTATGTTTAGAGTAGTCATAATAATATGGGCTTAGGAGAAAATGGAAAAAAAAGAGAAAGAAAATAGAGAAAATTAGAGAAATCTTTGCCTGAAAAAAAAAAATGGTAATGCAAAGGGAGCTTCAGTGAAGAGAGTGTTCTTTTGTTTCAGATTTCCTGTTGATGTGATGCAGCATCAGTCATCAAATCGTGCTATTCAAATATTTAAAAGTAACAGAAGCAGCAAACACAATTCAGAAGAACTCCGAAGGCCTTTTGTAAACTGTATTTAACACAGAACTCCCCTCCCATACATTAACAGATTGATGGTGAAAAGTCAGACACTCAGAAACACTCAATAAAAGCCAAATGCCATCTGCTTATGCCATTATTTCAGATTCCTTGGACACACACACTTTATAATATAAATTGTAATTGTCGGATTACACAACTTTCTCCACAGCTCTTCTGAAGCCTGGGGAGTCGGAATGCAGCTCCACACCTTCCTTTCTTGCATGTTCTTGTCCACTAACAAGATGGGAGAATGCATTGCCAACAAAGTTGATGTAGAGCATTTGTCAGAACTGAATGTTACACTAACAGTAACAAAAGCATTGTTACCCCTTTCCTGTAAGGTGATATTATTATCCCCATTTTCCAGATTAAATAGCTAGCACATTTTTTCAAGGAAGCACAGCTCTCCAGGAATTCACTTGTAACTGTGAATGCCTTTGCAGATCAAACCCCAGGCCCTGGAGGAAGGCTGCTTCTTAAGAGACAGCGTAGGACACATCAAACACAGCCACTGCTAATGGAAGAAGCAGATCTGTCCACACCCTGCTTCTTCTCCCTGCTAGCTGCTAACTCTTCCTGCCCCAGCCCTTGTCCCTCACAGCTGTCTATATGACTCTACAGCAGTGACTCAGAGGACTGATCCAGCTGGAAACTAACATAGCAGGAAAAATACCAGTAGCTTTCAGTCAGATGAGTTTCCTGATCTGTTTTCACTGTGGCCTCACTAATACCTTTGTACAAGAGAGGACAAGACACAGAAACAGGCAGCCAGAAATTCAGGCAAGCAGGATTGCCTTTTTTACTGATGATGCCATTTATTCTCTGGATAACAGTGTTGAGCTTTAGCAGGAGGAGCACAAACACATTAGTTAAGAAGTTTCATGTAAGGTTAGACTCAAAAAAAGACACAGAAGCTAGAACGGGGAACGGTAGTGGTGGAAGAGGTCTCATTTCTGGCTCAGCTGCTCTTTTACCTTGAGACGACTAACCTCTCAGTGCTTCTGTGGGATTCTTCTTCACTACTGAGGCTTGTACACTGTGTTCAAATCTAATATCTAAGTTGGCATTCTTCTTCACAGACATCCACATCCAGAGCAGCTTACAGCTAGAGAAAGATGTGACATTTTATTATGAAAATGACTGTACCATTTAAGATACGTCAGCTGAAATGAGGAAGTGTGCTTTGATTCTTCCTACAAGAGTTGCTTCTCTTTATTATGAAGAACACATTCTGGAAGGTACACAGAAACAGTCCAAACAGTATCTCAGAACTGATATTATGCTCTTTCACTGGCATGCACACACACACACTAAAAAAAAAAAAAAAATCATCTCTTTCTTTCTCGGAAATGGCAGAATTTCAACCAAACTGATGGAGTACACTCCCACCAACAACAGCACAGAACAGCATGCTGAAGGCAGGTGCCTGGGAAGCGGGAGGCATCACTGGAGATTCATCTGGTCCCGAGAGAAATGTAACCCAAGTGTCCTTTATCCTGGACAACTTCTGTCCACTATGGCAGAAAAGAACAGCTCCTTTTCTGCTGACAGCATCTTAAAATGAAAGTGACCTCTCTATTTGCAGTAAGCATTCACCTTTAGCAAAGGATTCCAAGCTCTGAATATTAAAGAATGGAAGTATCTCGTAGTGTTATCTTTGACTTTAATAGGTGACTTATTTAAAAAGAGAGGAAAACAAATAAACAGTACCTTTAGCAATGTCTAGTAATTTTAAGCAGAATTCTCCAACTTGAATGATTAATTCTGAAGAAAATATAAAACAGAAACAGACACATTTCATTTTTGGATTTTCATCATTCAAGTTGACTATTTTCTAAACTATTTTATATGCAATTAGTCTGAAATATGGTTTTCTAGCTCACAGTTTTCTGAACAAAATATAAAATGACATAGTTATTAACCTTTGGGAAATCTCTCCTACACACAACAGAATTAAATTCTACAGAAAACTGAATAACATTGGGAGAAATTCCAAATGACTTGCCATTCATTTGTTTGATGGATAGTTGGGCTAGCTCTCACTTTTTACAGAGCTGCCAATCACTGAGTTCTGGGATATATTCCGAGAACTCACTTAGAATCACAAATTGCAGTCACAGGCTTCCGTGGCTAAAGCTGTTGTGGAAGAACTGATTACTTAAGAGGAGATGGTACTGTTTCCAAGGGAGGGTAATATTGTGTATCAGTGGCTTTAACTTTTCAGCACAGTAAGTTGCTTCTTCTAATATGACATTTAAAGAGATGTTATCTGTTTAGAGATGTAATCTGTTTAGAAATCTCTGAGGATTTCTCTACTGATGCTGAAACTCAAACTGAGATCACCATAATAGATAGAGAGAGGGAAATTGGTATACCAGTTTGCTTATTTTGCATTTGGCAACTCTGAATGCTCAGTTTCATTCTTTCCATAGCAAAGGGTGTTAGTCATTCTGTCACTTGTCTGAGTTTTTCATATAGCAGGAGGAAGAGGGAAAAATACATTGTGATTCTTGAAATCCAAAAACCGACACAAGGATTCTGGATTGTGGCTAAAACGTGAGATTGTTTTCCATGGTTTTTTTTTTGTTCTTTTTTTGAGAGAGAGTTTCCTCACCTATTTTTACTATGTGCCTTGTAAAAGTCAACATGAAGTGCATGAAGTCAATAAGGCCAGTTTTGCTAAGCAGCTATACTTCTATTTTTGTATAACTGCTTTAGTTATTAGAGGAGCTACACATGGCTCATCCTACAATACCGTGAATCACCAGATTGTTCTGTACAACTCAGGCTCGAATGCCACCTTATCTGCTGGGAGAAGGGCTTCCCATCTCATGTCAACTCTGTCAACACGATGATATGGGGAAAAAAATCAGGATCTCCTCTCCCTTGATATCTGTGCCATAGGGTTTCTACAAAAAGAGTGACTTTGCCTCCAGCCACCACTCTCGCATGATCAGGGTCCAGGTCAGCCTCTCTGTCTCCACAAGGTCTGAAAATCTTATTGCAGGATTTAGATGTTTTCCTGGAAGAGATTGCTAAATCTTTTCACAATTGAGAATGCCTCACTTGCTGTGACAAGGTTATAGGAAGCCTCCTCAGGCTTCAGCTGCTTTGAAGTCACCTTCCAAATGTTTTTACCAAAGAAACCTCCACTGAAAAAAGAGCAGGTTAGAACTTCAGTTGAACTTCAACCTAGAACTGCAATTGTATTTCAATTTAAGAACATGTAGGAAACTGAAATAAACCTTAAAGGATAGCTGCAGGTGTCTGTAGAGAGAGTTCTTTCCTCCTTTGCAGTTTATATTTCATATGAAATACATGAAAGCGAAGAATTGTATCTTCGTCTTGTTTCACAGAACTTCTTCATGATAAAACTCTTCAACAATGCTGTAACGTTACAAATAAATGTTGCAGGGTTTCTGTTAACTCGTTATGATGTAATAACACATCAGCCTAACCGACAGCCAGAGTAACCACAGAAACCAAGGGGTTATTTAAAGTTAATCAGTGAGCATATATGTATGATGTATTACTTTCAGTAACACAAGTGCACCAGTATAGATTTTTGCTGCTGCAGAGGAAAACAGAGGGGCCAGCCTAGCACAGCGCTCCTCCGGGTCTGCTGAATCACAGAGGCTTTGAAAGTATCCCATGGCCTGAAAACTACAGTCTCTGGGGATATCCTCTTCCTGCTTAATAAACCTTTTACCCTCAGATGTCATGTACTCTGTCTTGCCTATTCATCCTTATTCAAGTCTCACAGAAGTTTCACAAGCAGAATCAATAAAATAATTTCTATTGTACAGTGTGGTTTTAAAGTACAGCAGCCTGGTTTGTTGGTACAAGTGCTCATTGAATGCTGAATGTCTTTTAAATTAGCTTATAAAATCATACAGAAATTATTTACAGATGGAAGCCCGAGTGTACTCGTGTAAACCTTAGATGTATATGGCTACAGATCTTGCTGAGCATGAACACCAGGCTGGGGCTCTGGGAATTTGAGGCACTGACATCATTTTAGGACTATCAAATCCCAGCGATGTTAGAAACTCAGAAAAAGTACACAAAGGCTTCTGAAATGGGGCCTTTGGTAATTACCTGGAAGAGGGAGCTGAGAAAAAAAATTGACTGGAGACAGTATTTTAAGAAAACAATCTTCTACAATTGCCAAAGGACTAATGAACTATATCTCAGAATGCCAGCCAAAGTCCTACTGCCAAAATGCACATTTCATTTCACTGAAAGCAGAGATCTGTTTTTTTTTTTTTTTAATGGAAAACAAGAGTCAAAAGTTACTTAAACTAAAGAAAAGATTATCTACAATTTGTATTCAAGAGAAGTTTAAAACCTTACCTAGTGCCCTACAAAACTGATTCAGAAATTAATGAGGCTACTTTATTTGTAGGTATATATTTCCTTCAGTCAAAATGGGGAGGAAAAGTTTGTGATATTCTTGGCAGTTCTGGTCCAGAGCAACCAACATGCTTTTATTTCAGGTTGTTGTAGCTGTAGAATTCCCTGTCCCAGTTTCTGATGAATAAATCCTTAGGTCTCTTTCTCAGTTATCTGAAACCCCTTCTGGGATTAAAATCTTGGTCTGTCTTAATGAGACACCCTAATGAAGTCACTGCTCCTCCCTTCCTCCAGACGTGCTTGACGTTCTCCCCCATGTTGAAAGGCCTCAAGCACCCAATATTTCCAGCACTATCTCCATGAGCGTTTCAAGTTTTAACAGAATTATTACCCTTCTTTAACAGATGTTTAGCTTTCATTTTACAAAACAAACAATTTCAAACGCCCGAAGCAGAATAACGTTAGTCCTTTCAGTTGCTCTGTTTCTCCAGTCATCTAAAGACAGAGATAGATCTGCTAATCTATTTATGAGGCACATGGATTGCAGGACTTCCTGTCTTGACATTTTCCTTAAAATTTTACTGAGTTTTGTTTTTCTTTCACAATTTTATTTTATGGTTCACTTCTGTACTCAGAATACAGGCAGAGCTTCCATTCATGCCCTGCTAGGCAGATATTTCAGTTAAATTTGGAGTGAACAAATTGTTTTTCTGTGACATTATATGGCGAAGTCAATTCATTTTCTGTAACAAACATAACCCAGTTGAATCACGGTAACTATGACTCATTAATGGGAGACATCTGGTGATAACCCCTGAAGTCACTGTATTTCAACGCTGCAGCAATTCATAACCCCTTCACAAAACAAACAGGGAACTTTAAGGGATCAGTAACTTTTATGTTTTGGCCTCCTACGATCACTGAACTCAATAGAAATAAGCATCATGTAAAAACGAGGCAAGCATTAGATGTCTAGACATCCTACACGTGGCCATCCCATGAGTTGGTCGGTGCCCTGGGGTAATCATTAAAAAATTCATCATTAAGCAGATATAAGTTTCTTGTAGGTGGTGTCATTGGCAATGCCCTCCAAACTGAACGGGCCGGTTGCAACAAAAGTAGTGCATTTTTTCTAACTAGTATTTCTTGCCTGAATACTTAAATAGCCTTTAATGGGGCCATTCCAAATAATAGGAATCCTGTTTCACGTACAAACTTTTTTTGCCTCCTTTTCTAATTTGCTTTCTCCTCTATCTCATGTCTTCATGACTTCTTCATTACTTACTGACACAGCCTAAAAAAAATGTGATTTTCCTACTGGGATTAGACACCACTGCTTGAAAATTCACTTTTATTATTAGTTTAAACCTTGATGAAACAAACATGACAATTATGTAAGGAACAAATAATGCTGCACAGATTTTTGCAAGAGCTAAAGTAGTTTATGGTGGTGCTGATGGTAACTGAAAAGGCACATGCAAAAATTTTGCGGGTTTGTCCTCTTACAAATCCTCCAGTAGTTACTTTCATTCTCTCTTTATTACTTCTAAGGAATAGGGGACAAAAGTTGCTCAGTGAAATCCATCACCAGAATAAGATTTGACTGACAGAGGGCTTTGTGACTGATGCTGGTTTAATAGAAATCAGATTCTGTTCTAACATCAGAGAAACGCATTTGGTTAGAAGCAAGATGTTCGCCAGCAGAGGATTCTTTTCTGTCTGCCTTTAGATAGGTCCCTGCTGCCCTTTTAAAAGCGTAAACATACAATTAATGGAGGCACATATAGTGAAATGTTCCTGATGTTATCTTCCAGGTGAGACCTTTAGAACTGTAGTGCTGTATTCTGTGAGGTTATTAAACTTCCCATAACTCTTCGGGCTGTCTTCAGTATTTGCACTAATGCCTTCAGCTCAAATTTCCTCCCTCACACTGTATAATACTAGTTCTTTATCAGCCTAAACCCTTCATTTTGCAAGGAGCTATATTGATCTAGGCCCTTTTTGTGTCAATATGCACATACTGTCACAGCTTAATGCACATCACAGCTCAATTCAAAGGGAGTCACTACTCATCTGAGCCCTGACAGGAATAGCCTCAGGTTTGTAAAGCGCTTTGTGGCTCTTGGCACACCTTTACCATTTACAGTAATTTCTTTTTGGCAGTAAAAGGGTTTCTAGGTAAAACGGTAGAGCTTTATGATAGAAGTAACCTTGCTATTGACCTTAGCAAGAAACTAATCTTGATTCTATCAGGGTACTTTTAAAAATTAGATGCAACCCTAAAGCACTGCTTGCCAGTCACACCGACATCAAAGCCTAGGACTAGGCAAGAACAATAAATTCTTTCTGCTGTTTTTTAAGACTTTTACCATCTTTCACGTCTAGTGGTTTGAAAGATATATCTGAGAAACATGAAGTACTGTCATTAACTATGCATTTATGGATTGGCCTTGTGGTCTACTGATAGCATTCTGTACAGCTACTATGACATTTGGTTTTGGTTGTTTGATTCTAGGAATGCTATCTGAAAAGCCACTGCTCTGCAGCTGTCTCCGTTGGCTAATCAAACATCAAGTCTCACGGCTCTCCACCAGGTATCCTCTCACATCTCTTTCTCTAGAGAACATACACATGCTTCATTTCAACCATGAGTAGTCACCAGGCTTTAATCTAAGCACAGCAATTTGTGTGCTCAAGGTTAAGTCAAGGCATGGTGATGAAATGCAAAGGCTCATCTTGAAGGCTGCTGCAGAGAAACATGAAGGAACAACCACCCATGCAATCTGCTTTCTTTGGACAAGCTTATGAACAAGGTAATGCGAGTAGTGCTTACTCTAGGTGAGAGATCTAAGAACACTACATGCAGGAATTGACCTCTTTTCCAATTGAAACTGCTGCAGCTGTTGCCACCACAGCAACCTGGTACTGCTGTAATCTCCTCCTGAGTTGTCCTTAACACTGCTTTAGCAATTAGTTAATTGCAGGCACTTGCCAGGAAGGCTCATTCCGATTACCCCTCTTCCCCACTGAGCCCACTTTTTCCACTGGACTGACATCCAGTCTCCCTAGCATCCTGCTTTCCCACTTGGAGCTGCTATGCCACATGGATGAGCCAAGAGATGCTGGTTTTGTGTCATGTTATTTCTGTTACAGTACTCCTAAAAGCACATCCGTAGCCAGGAGGATCTCACTCTATGGTTTACAGGCCCTGATTGTCAATTACACAAAGATGCCTGTGTGGTCCTGACTGCCTGCAAAGTGGAAATAAATGGCATTACCAGAACACTGCAGAAGGACAGCTCAGTCTTTATAAGAGTCGCATCCATAATGTACATGTGATGCCTGGGCTAGAAACTATGTGAAAGTAGGAAAGGGAGCAGTGGGATTGGGAAATTTTATCTGAGTTAATCAGACAAATAGATCTACAGAAGGGAGCAGCAGGTCCTACAGGTGACTGGCTGCCACTACAAAAGGAGTCAACAAGCAAATAAAGATGCAGTAAACTTGAATAAACACACTTCTGGAACTGTATGTTACAATCTGGCAGCAGTAAAGCGTACCTAGTGATTATTCACTTGGCATATTTGTCACGTATTAGGCCCTCAGCAAATGAGATAGACTTTAACATAAAGTTGGATTAACAGAAATCCTGTTCAGCTAAAGAAAACCTCCTGTGGGCGTCACATTCCTGCAAGGCGGTCGCAGGAGGCTATTAAAAACTGTAGGAACAGGCATCTGTGTAACGTATTATATATATTAAAAGCTTTGAATGCGTCTCGGCAGGTTCTCTAGAGGAGATAGTATTTCATTTCCTCTGCTGGCTGAATCTGCATGACCAGGATGGGTGAAAATCCCTCATCACATATTTATGCAGGCCAACTTTCAAAGCTCCCACTGCATCGCACATTTCAGCAACGGAAGCACACAAGCACCACTCTGCAATGCAGTGCATGCTACAGACTTCGGCCACAGGCATGAAGTTGCTTGGCTGCCAGCTTGCTGGGAGTGTAGTTACAGAACCCACCGTCACTTGGGATATAAAAGTACAGTGTCTGAGCCTGGCACTCTTCTACAAAGGTACAGCCCTGTTTACCACAGCCTCCCTACCCAGCCTTGCTGCAGGCTGTTTTACAGTATACCCTCTTTTGTAATTTTGCAGGAACTAATACAGAAATAGGAAACTGGAGCTCTTCGCCCAAAACCAATTTTACTCTCATAGCAGGAAGGAGGCAGGAATGAATGCTACCAGTATCTCAGTTTATTCCAAGATACATCTGAAATGCTTTCTCAGATCAGTACCACTGAGTGAATTACTGTTGTGAAATCAGTTTGTGCCAATTCTTTTTCCTATACCTGCACAACTCCCTTGAAACCTCTGCAGCTCAGTTCTACCTATCCTAGCACAGAGCATTGCTTTCACAGCAGACAGACCCATTGATTTTGCTAGGACATCTGGGATCAAACCCTCCCCAGTTTAACTAGGGATGGCAGACGCTGTCTCTAAACATCTGCTGGCTGCTGGAGCAGCTCTCTGATTACTAGCAAGCAATGCTAGTAATGAATGTAAAATTACTTATCAGACCAAAAAAAAGGAAAATATTTGAAGAGAGTTACACTAGGGTTGGTAGCAGGATGGGAAGGCATTTAGGGGAGATCACAAAGACAGCATTGTCACAAATTGATTTGGCTTATTCAAAGTACTAAGATATGTGATTGTGAGAAACTGTAAGATTTCGATTCCCCTATTCAGCCTGGAGTTTCTTTAGATTCTAATTACTGCAGTGTAGAAGAAAGCAGAGAAAAAAAAAAACAGAAACAAAAAAAATGACCTTTTATGCAAGCTTGGCACTTGAATCCAGTGAGATTTGAGAACGTTATTATAAGAGTTTATTATATAATAGTCATGGTAAAATTTCATATGAAGCAATTAGAACAGAATTCTCTTATCTGCCTATGCATGTCACCACTGACCTGCATCTCACCTACATGGCCACTCATGGTCTTGAAAAAATCTGCAGTAGCAGCTGGTGGGAAGAAATATTACATTCTTGACATAGAGCTGCAGCATGTCCTTGGGCACTGAGCCATCGAGAGAGCTGCGTGAGCAGCCCTGTCCCTGCAGCAGGAGGATGGCCATGGGGAGCCCTCACAGAGCTTCACCACCACCTGCTTTCCATGAATGCCACCTACAGAGCCATACACCGAGACTGAGTTTCCTACCACACATCATGTCCCCGGGGCTACGGCCTCTGCTGCAGCATCTACAAATTTAGAATCTTCTCCAGTAAGGAAGGGCATCCCATTCTTGGAACTTTACACCTAGAACACCCCAACAGTTCAAACACCAGGCATACAGCCAGATCAGCATAATGGAAATGGACTTCTGTGTTGTTCTGGGAATTTGAAATCTGTATCCAAATTCCATGGCTTGAACTCATCTCCAGTTATGATGTGTAACATAATAGTCTAACACATCATGCGCTGTCTTTCCCTTGGTAGAACAACAGAATCATTAAAGAATGCCTGACTCAATCAGGCATAGCTTCCAATGGGATAAAATTAAACAGCTTTCTGCTGGTGCTACAAGGAAGAAGCACCAGGTACCATTGCAATGCTTTAATCATGCAGCCTCTGAAAAAGAATCAGCAGCACATACACCACAGCAGTAGCAACTTAAATCCCAAAGCTTAAAAATGCAAGATGTTTAAATAAGGAATTCACCTTTCCCTTTCCATATGTTCTTGGAGATTTCTTTTTGACAAGCAAGACATTTGTATTTTTTCTGATAATGGGAGCTGAAGAAGTAGAGAAAAGGAAAACCTCAGTGCTTCCATCCCTTCAGCAAAGCCCTGCATTAACCAAGAAATCAGCCTGTTACTTACAGCTTTCTCCTATCATCTGTTTGCAGAAGTTCATTGCTTAATTCCCATTCATATCGCCTCTGCGAAGAAGAACAGGCTGATGACATTTCAGTTAATCATAACCTTCCCTTTCTGTGACAACCTGCCAGCAGCCTTTTTGAAAATAAACTTGCAAAATGAAATTTTTAAGAAGGATTTTTCCTCATCATCACGGTGGGAAGGACCTGACAAGATGAACGCACGTGAATATTTCACAAATTAAAACAAAAATTCTTCTGGATTACCATTTCTCTCTCAACATTTGAGGTAATTTTTCTGGTAAAATGACATAACTTTACATATTCACCTTCATCCTCTTTAGAATATAGGGCTCTCACTGCCTCTGTAAAACACTTGCTAGCAAGATACATAGCTTAGGTTTCTGTGGTCCAGCTTAATTATCAAGCAGCTGCAGAAGTGCTAAATAATCATGCCTTTGTGAGCATGCATGTGTAGAGAAAATCCTTTGTAGGGTAAGAAAGCAAAGAATCTTCCAGAAGATTTCAAGTGTTTACTGCTCGCCGTCTTAAATATCATGCTAACTAAGACTCTTAACTCTGCTAATGTCCTAGTAAAGAAACTGGAAATGTAAGAAAGAATTGGAAAGGCTGGTGGGGTTGCTGGTGGCAGTGAGCTCACAGAAGCCATCACCAGCAGTTGAACTTAAGTCAGGGCAGGTGTAAAATTTGGACGGAGGCCACAGAAACCCAAAGAAATACTATGAGCCAGAGGCAAAGCCACAAGCAGAGGAATTGCTGACAAACAAAGAACAAAGTCAGAGGCAGGGCCCCATCCAAAGCGACAGCTTTTGTGGAAGTTCAGTCAAAGCTGCACAAGTGTCAGCACCTTTTGTTCATGGCAACAAAAGCCAGGATGTTGAGCTCTCTGGAAATAGCTGATGTTGTAAATAGCTGCAATGTCATCGAGAAGAAAAAAATTCAAGTTTCTATCATCAACTGCATGCTGCCAGCTTAAAGCCAGGAAAAATATTCCTGGTAGCACCTCCTGCCTGTGCAGGGCTGTTGGGCCACGCCAGCTTGTCCCAAACAGCCTTTCCTGTCTGTGTGCAGTCAGAAGACTGCAGCATCCCTGCCCAGATCAGCAGTAAACCTTTATTAGCAGAGCAGAGTCAACTCAGCAGTTTATTCAGTACAGAAGCCACTAAAGAGTCAAGAACATATTCCAGCTGCCTTGGAACCACAAGGCTGAGAGAAAGAGAAGGAAAGAAATTGTTGCATGTCTGGTAGAAAGACACGTGCTAGCTATTGTCTTTGATGAAGGTGCAGCATCATATCACAGCCAGGGTTGCTGGGAAACAGGTTCTAAGCTCCTTGCAGGAGCCCTAGAGCCTCCAGGAGAGCATGGATTTATGAATTTCACTCCGAGTGCAACAGTTGTGAAAAAATTAACTCTAGCCTTCCTCTAAGGCAAAGTTGTCAGCATTAATTCGCTTTAGAATGATAGAATCATCAAGATTAAAAAAGAACTCCAAATCATGTAGTCCACCTGCCACCAATAACACTCACTAAACCACATCCACATAAACCACTACGTACCACATCTACAAATTCCCTGAACACCTCCAGAGATGGTGAGTTCACCACCCCAGCACAACTTGAGGCCATTACCTCTTATCCTATTAGCTACAAGAGTGATTGTTGTGGATAGGTGTTTTGCTACTTGTCTTTTTTTTTTTTCCTTAGAAGTAGTAATAGAACAGTCAAAGACAGTGGCTTTATAAGCATTCAGGCAGCATTAGCACTGAGAATTATTTCCTTCAAAGAACTTTAATTCCAGTTCCTTCTGCAGTGGGTGGAAGCTCACACCCACTGCACACCCCCACGGTCTATCTGACTTCTTCACACAATGTACAGCACAATCTCTGTGCTTCTACTACAGAAGGTGGCCAGCCGCGTGACTGGTAACCATAGCAGCTGCAATAACCAAAAAATCCAGGGCTGAATATATGCACAAGTCTATTACTTTAGCACCATTTTATTTCTGTGATCAGTATCAGTGGGTCTACCTCAAAATGTCCTAGTGCTCAGTGAGCAGAGAGGCTCACTGCCACATGGAAAACAGCATGTCTCACATAGAAGAATGTTTTCTGTCAGTCTCTTGACTTCTGTAATGTCTAGAGACACTTTTCAGGAGCTAGAAGGCATTCAAACTAGGATTTCTATTTCTTGTATGGGAAAGATCAGTCCTGCAGATTTTCCATGCTGGAATCACTGGTCTTTTTCCTGTCACGTGCTGAGTGTTGCCTGCCAGGGACTGAGAAGTAATGGCAGGCAATAACATTTGATTCTTTCCCAGCAACAATTCCAAGGCACGGCATCACAGTACCACTAGCTCTGCCTCAGTGCTATTAACTCCTCCAGACAGAATCCATTTACTTTCCACAGGTGGTGAAAGTTGGCAGGGGATTTCTTCCTTATCTCTCCCTTGCTGTCGCTTTGCAGCTGATCAGAAACTCGGGAGAACTTCACACCTTGGAGAAGACTGACCTCTCCTCCTAGACTACGGGATCTACTTCCTCAACACAGCCCTCCCAGGGACCTGCAGACCCAATAGATGCAGCAGCAGCCCTAGTCTGCCCTATCCTCTCCCATTGCTGGAGTGACCATCCCAAAGGTAGGCACCAGTGTTGTAGAAGAGAGCAAAGAAGGGGAGGAACAGCAAGAACAAAATGAAGCTGAGTGGTGTCACTGCAGGCAGTGTGTATTATTGGTGCGCATATTCTGACAGGATATCATCTTAGTTTTGGTAGCAAGTCTACTACTGTTGGCATTTAGAAGGCTGTTAGCATTATGGTGCTGGTATACTGTCTCAAAGGCATTTGGTTCCCGACAGTATGTCACACTTGGATGTAATCCAAAGCTAGTGACAGTCTAAGACCTGTGAGTTATAAAGCCAATCTCTGCATGCTTATTTATATTAGAAAGCTCACATTTCAACCCAAAGCCCAAAAGCAAGATATACCTCAACATGCAGCAAATTACAGATGACTCATGGAATCTGAGCTCAAGTTCTTTGGACTACAGCACAAATACTACCACCTAAGTAGTTATTGGATGAAGAGTCCCTTTCTTTAAAAAGAAAAAATACTGTCCCTAAGAACATCAGGAGTCTCAGTGCTATAATTTTCAGAGATAAGCATTTAAACATAGGAAGGACAGCAAGTAGCATCATCTAAAAAGAAATTTAATGCAGAAGTCTGGAGTGCCCAGGTAACAATGTTACAGGCCAGACTTGTTTTGCCTTCTTACAGAATAGTGGAGATACATAAGGACATCTAACCAACACAGAGAACAGCTGATGTGAACCTCTCCAGAAATAAAAGTACAAGATTCTACAGTTTTGGTCAAGGTGCCATAGCTACTAGTTGTAATAAGCATTCATCTTTGCAGGCTAGCATATATTAAACTTACCAGCAGCCTTGGTAAGCAGCCTCCTCTACAGCGTGAGCCATAGTGCAGACCTAAGGAGAGTGAGGAGAAAGTACTCAAGGGAAGATCAGAACTGTAACTGCCTCATTCCTCCACAGAGACAAAGGAAGGGCAGGCTTCTCACCAGCAGGCACAGAATCAGCCAGGAATATGGGGCTGGAAGAGCCCAGCACTCTATTTTCAGGTACACATACCTCATAACTCAAGCCCCTTCCTGTAGTGATCAGGTGAAGAACTGTTGCACCTCTTAATCCCTCAGATTCTCACATGAACAACTCTCTCATCAACTCTAAACTCCTTACAGGATCTCTGTGTCAGGTAGAGTCCTAGCCATGCCAGAGCCTACAGCTTGTTAAAGCTTAGGGTGGTGACAACGTGCATTCATGTGGCAGTCAATTTCACTTATTGTTACTACGTACTTTGCATTATTTCTATAGCATAAGAGTTATCATCAGCATTTTTATATGATTGCATCTAGCTGTGCGCCAAAGGATCACTTACCTTATTTTATTTTTCCATGAATCTCTTGTGCAAGTCCTTCTATTCTCACAGAATAGGTCTCTTGGTTGGCTTTTAATTTTGTGGAAACAATTAACTTCACATACCATCTTTCCTAAGAAATTTAGCCAAAACCAAGTCCCTTATTAAAACTGGATTTCCAGTCAAGCAAATTATAATGATGTCTCTTCTATCCAGACATATTCTATTAAGGCATATTACCTCGCTTTTTTTTGTTCTCTTCTGCAAAACAGTTATCATCAGAGCCCCCCCCAAAAAAACAGTTTTAAGTTTTGCCTTTTAATGGAAATGTTTATTATTATGCTGATACCTCTTCATGTTTAAGTAGCAGAATTGCAGATTTTAAATATTTGTCAGTGTAATGTAAGTGGCATCACTGAGCAGTTTGTGTAGTTAGACAAAGTTGGTAACAGATGTGCTCACATCAGCTCTGATAACATTCATCTTAAAGAGACTTCATAATATCTGCAAAATGATATTCTAAAGTAATTACTTCCCTTGCAGCATTCAGTCCATCTCATGGCTGAATATAATCTTCACTTGTTGGTATATTACACATTTGGAGAATTGGTGAAGTAATTGCCGGTACAGTGAGGTGGGATCATCATTCATCTTAAAGTATGACCTTGCTTTAAATAGCTATTAAAAGAACTAGCCATAAAAGGAAACCTACATGTAAAAAAAGTGTGAGATTCAGACATTTTATAATTTGGCTGAGTATGAATAACAAGGCTGCTTTCTATTTGTGACACAGTATACACAGCTATGGGAAATTATGGCACCATGCCTTCTTTTAATTTGTTGTTGCTGGGAAAGGCTGTGGAAGCTGGCTTAACATCAATTTTCAAACACTCCAAAGATTTAATAGATACAGATGCACTTAGAAAAGCCATGGCAAATACCTGGCTCCTCAGGTGCTTCTTGCCATTGCGAGAGGCCAGCTTACAGCACAGAGCACTGCACCTGGTAATGAGCTCGGAGGACAGACCCTCAGGTAGTTGCTATGATCATCAAGCTGCTTTTCATAGAATCAGAGAATCGTTTGAGTTGGAAGGGGCCCTTAAAAGTCATCTAGTCCAATTCCCTTGCAATGAACATGAACACCTACAGCAAGATCAGGATGCTCAGAAGCCCACCCAGCCTGACCTTGAGTGTCTCCAAGGACGGGGCATCTACAACCTCTTTGGGCAACCTCTTCCTACAGGTTTTCTACCTGAATCTCTTTTCTTCCCACACACACTCTGTAATGAAATGCGGCAGGCCTTTGAGAACGAAGAGCAGTGGAAGCAATTCTGGCTCCTTCATTTGCAATTTGGATATAACACGTGTGACTGTAACTCACTGTGAGATGCAGTGACTCACACAGATCTTCCTGGTGGGTTTGACTCAACTATGACTCCTGAGCAAAATGAGCAGGGAGAGCAGAGTACTGGAGCAGAATTCCTGTCTGAGAGCAGGGTGGGGAAGCTGCCTAGATCCTTTGGGGGCTGGGCTGTCACCGGGGCTCCTTGTGAGCAGGCTGTGGTGGTGTCTGTGACCCTGGTGGGATGGCAGAGGCTGCCCATTCCTTTAAACAAACAACTGGGATCAGAGAATCAAAAGCAGCTTTATAATAGCTGTAAAAGCACCATTGCCTTTGCAAAACATTTCTGAAGATTTCAGGGTGCTTTTATTATTATTAAATTTATGAACCCTTAGGAAAAAAAAAAAACAACCAAAAAACAGAAAAATACAGCTATAACTCCAGTTCCCTGAATTCTACTCAGCTGTCCTTTCCCTTTAAGTATCCGACTTCAATTCCATACCATTAAGGAATTAATCCTTGCTCTGTTGCTCCTTATTCTTGATTATTAGCTCTTGCTTTGCTTTTATACTTCTAATCTCTCTTCTCCAAACTGTATGTTCTTCCTCCTGTGGGTGTATTTTCCCCACCCCCACTTATTTTTCTTGCCTTGCAGGAGGATTTGCATCTTGTTAATATTATTTTTATCACATTTCTTCTTGTTCTCATTTTAACAATCATTTTATTATCCAGAAACCATTTTCCAGAGTGTCCAGACCACGCTCTGACTCTTGCTCCCAAATGATTATTCCCCCTAATTCTTGCTAATCCCATTCTGGCTACCCAGAGCACTGAGAAGATCAGGACTGTGGTTAAGCACAGAAGCCCTCTGAAGCCCCAGCTGCCTCACTGTGGGCTGGCTGTAGAACAGTTTCAGATGCCTTCTCCCCAACCTCACCACTCATGCAGAGGCAAGGTGCAGCCCAGGGAAAGAATCAGCTCTGTGTGCACTGTGCAGGAGCATTGCTCCTTGCCTGGATGTCTCAGCAGCAGAGTTCAAGGCCTGGTGGACCAGCCCAAAGCTGCCCCTCAGCAGCACAGCCCTGCAGCTCCTCCCAGCTCAGCCCTCCTGCTGGATGTGCCATGAGCTTCCAACACAACCATTCAGAACACCACGTTTGAGGCTGCATCCAAAATACACCCTGCTGCCACCCACTTGGAGCAAACTCACTGTGTTTGCCTAAGGAAAACAAAGGTTGAGCAGGTTGGGCCTGCCAAGAGCACAGACAGGCTCTAATGTCCACTGCACCCTACCCACCCATTCACTAATCCCTGCACAGCTGTGGTGAATCACCCCATGACACAGGCATCACAGGGCACTGTGAGAGGCACACAACAAAATACCACATGAACTGGAGTCCCAGTCAGACACATAGCATCATCTGTAAGTTGTAATGCCATGAAAATAACTTCCATGAGGTTGGAAAATGGTATTTTCTGAGATTTAAAGAAGGGTGCCCACAGTGTTGGGGCACTGATGGGTGTGGGGCTGCAGGCCTCCCCCTACCCTGGGGAGCAGCCCCCACCCAGCTCACCACCCCACTGCCTGGAAAAGTCTTTTACACACACTGCTGGTTCACTGTCTGTTCAGTAAGTGTGCCTGCAGGTGTCCTGTAACCCCAGGAACAATTCCCAGAACATTTAATAGCCCATAGCACTTGCACTCACACCACTCTATGCTAAGGTAAGGCTCTAGAGAAACAGTTTCCAAATGCAAATAGATAAACATGTACTTGCAGGCCAGGTGATTTATTGCAGACTAGGAAAAATGAAACAAGGAAGAGAGAAATAAAATGCAAATGTGGAGCAGAACCTCCACCTTGTGCCTCTTCCAGCCTCGCAGACAGGCAGGCCTCTCCTTCTGAGACTGCTACAGGACAAGCACACAACAGCCCCAAGCAGACAGCAGTGAGATCCCAGCTGCTCTTCACTGAGCCCCCTGCATAACTCTCAGCCAAACCCTGCCTGCCAGAGCCTGAGGTCAGACTCTGCAGAGCATCGCACTACCTGCTGCACTTCCCAGAGGAGCACCTACACCCATCCTACTGAGTTCCGGTCCCGCAGACCCTGCAGCTTCAAAGGATCACTGGCACTGACACGTCCTTGGGACTCTTCCCTGAGTAGCACATTTTAGTTCTGATTTTCCATGTTTACAGTATTTGAAATAAGGTGCTGGAAACATTTACAGAAGCAAACAAGAGTGATAACGAGAGAATTTGCAAACATGCTACGACAGTCCTTTCCTGCCCCCTTTTTTTTTTTTTTTTTTTTCTTGGATGGGGGGGGTGAGCAAGGAATACTAAGAAAATACTAAGAAAAGAAAATAACTGGCAGGTTTTTACCAATGTCTGCATTATCCTGGGTTGAGCCACTGCTTCCTACTGCAGACAGGATCAAGCCTTTGTTTAATCATTTTGCTGTCAGTTGGTTTCAAACCCATGGTTTGCATTAAACATGGAGCCCAGTTCCCACTGCTCTGCTGCTGACAGCTTCCAGCTCACCACTCATCTGCAGGCATTTGGCCTGAGGAGGTCAAAGCACAGCTGGTGCTCTGCAGGTCCCCTGTATCCCTCTGCACACAAGTGCCACATTCAACTGCAGTAAGAGGGTCTTCGTGTCAGACAGGTTTGCAAGCATGGTGAATCACAGGGGACCAAATCCAAAGCAGGAAAGCAGATCCTCATGAAGAGGTTTTTCATGCTGTGGTGCAGACAGGATGCTAACACAGGAGCCTGAATTTAAGGCATGAGATGAATTCCTAAAAAGAGGAGGGAAGCCTATGCTGGGACCACAGGCTTGCCTACTAGGAAGCAGGGCGCATGCTCTTACAAAAATAAAAGTGTCCTGAGAGCCCAACCAGCAGGATCACAAGGTTCTCTTAACGTTTCTAGTAAAGTCACTTTGGCAACAGAAGAAATAAACAAACTCACCTCCTCTGAAGAGAAGCATGTGCTAGAAGCACACATCTAGTTCTTGTGTATTCTTCCAAAAGAGAAAATACAGCACTCTTCTCCTTCATCCTGAGGATATCTTCATTACAATTGACTGAGAGCTCAGCATTACTCAAGGACATTGTTAATGAATGCCTCTAGGCTTCAAAGAGCAGAGTCTTGAGAGAGCTACAAATTAAGTATAATAACTTGCAGTTCTGCAGTGCCTTCCATCTGAAGATCTCAGCTGTTTGTACCAATTCCTGTGAATTAAGCTCAGTCACTCACAAGTGAGTGATTTGTGACAACTATTGAACAGCCTGGAAGTGAGGATAGAGTTATAAGGACTTGTGATAGGGGTAAGAATTACCCCCAGGTGCCCACTGCTCAGGGAAAGCCATCTCTTCAGCAGTGTGCATTAATAAAGGAGAGATCCTACCACCATGCCATATGGCAGCTAGGAAAAATGAGTGACCTCTTCTCAGCTGCTTAAGAGAAGGCCACAGATGGAACATCTCAGTCAAGTGATCTCATCTCCTGGGAGAGTCCCAGGGAGCTAGATTTAAGACATACACGCTCTCAGTACTTCCCCACTGACCAAATACAGGAACCTCCATCCTCAGGTGGTTTAGGCCTTGCATGGAAAGAGGGAAACTGTCCTTATGTTGTCTGTAACACTCCTAATATAAGATTCCAGATTTTACACTGTCCATTTGATCTCATTCTCCATCATTAATGAACCCAAATAAAAGCAACAGAGGGGCCCAGAAAGGCACATTTCTTCTCTTTCCTACATATCTACTACTCCAGTCACTGCTTCACCTCTGTTAGAAGCGGTAACTAGCAAAACATTTAAAAAGAAGAGCAAACTGTAGCAATTAGACAGATCAATACAACGGGAAAGGCAACAACAAAGGTGTGATGACAGAAGGTCCAGCACAGTAGAAAGGTACTATAAAATAAGGGAAAAATATTGCTCACCCATATCAGATGATTGCAGGTTCATAGGAGAAACCTTCACCA
Source organism: Lagopus muta (assembly GCF_023343835.1). Classification (NCBI taxonomy): domain Eukaryota; kingdom Metazoa; phylum Chordata; class Aves; order Galliformes; family Phasianidae; genus Lagopus; species Lagopus muta. The sequence continues at coordinate 27,010,544 of NC_064438.1, forward strand.
AGCAGGAATCTCCAACCAGAGATCCTTCCCCACTGGCACTCAGCCCTTAAATGGGGTCTAAGAGAGGCACAGCCAGGCTCCACTCCTGCTGGTCACACAGCTAATTGCCTTCACCTGTGCTCCCAGGGCTGGCTGGCTCCTTTCCCCAGGTGCTCAATCAGTGGTTCAGGCCATGACTCAACAGTTACCATACAGTGAACACAAAGGGATGCTTTTATTCCAACTAAAGTGACCAGGAAAAGCTAATAGGTTCTGATTATTCTGGCTGCCTGTGTTTTAGGAGTTAAAGCTGAGGGTAGGTTTAGAGCTCGAACCATAGAAGCAGTGGTATGACACACCACAATATCATTGGACTGAAAGTCACATTGCCAAGTGCCTCAATTAAAGCTTTTATTCCCCTTCATCCAGTAACTTCCTCATGCCAGTTTTTAGTAGCAGCGAGGTCATGGACCGAGCCCATTCAAATTGCCATGTTCGGATCCCTATTTGTTCCCAGTTTCAACTGCTCAAATTTTAGATGCTTTAAGCAGGAAATCCCACTGATCTGCGGGTTGTGGGGAAGTCCAGAGAAGAAGACCCACAGTAATTGGTGGGCTAGCTTTAATTAACAATGAGCTGTAAGGTAAAACAACAAATCAATAACGTATATGTTGATCTTGAAGGTTTTTTCTGCGTTCTTTCTGGCACTCTTTGATATGTGCCAGAGGCAAAATAACATAATTTCTTTCAGCGGGATGGAAGAGAAACAAACAGTGTGGGCAGGGCAGCTGGTGGAATCCTGCTGGAAGGGGAGGTCTGAGGCACGTCCGCATCCCGCAGCTGCAGGGAAATGCATGCTCTCAGCAAGAGGAGACTGTCCAAAGGTCATGGGGTAGCTAAGCAACAGAAGGGAAAAATCCTCCATTGTGCCACTTCCATCTGGAAATAAAGCAAAAAAGTCTACATTTCTGGGTTTTCCTGGCAATACTGTCCTATGGGTAGATAATATTGCTATGGGAGCAGAGGGTAACCGGTTTTACTCTTTGCAGGGTTGCTATGAGACTCGAGCCAAATGAACTATGTTGTGCCTTGCTTTCCTCACCTGTAGACATATATGGTATATTTCACTGTGTTGAAATATTTGACTGCTCGAGTCTCTTATCATCAGAGCTGGGATGTCTACCTACAGTGCTGTAAGATATTCAGGTAGAAGAAGCTGCAGAAGTTGAGATATAACTATTTTCTGTTTATTTCCATTAGGTAGACACACAGTAGGAGCCATTTTGACATGTGTTAGTGTAGGTGGAAATGACTCATTTGGCTGCACTGGAAGCTAGCTGCTGTAGACTGGCTGCTGCTGCAGTCATAAATAAATCCCATAAAGTAGATCTCAAAAAAATGACGTGAATCTTGCTGCTCTGTTACTAATTAAGTTAATATATATTTAATGTGTACATAAACCCATGGACCTTAATTTATACACATCTGAACATACATACACTGCCTATGTTGTATTCAGCCTTCAAATTTCCCACGTAACATACAGGAAAGACCCCAGGTTTTCCCAATGCCTTTACCATAAGACAACCAAGAAAACACATACGGAAATTCCCTGAACATTGTCTACGTGCTTTTAAAGAGACCTTCACATGCAGAAAGGGCATTAGCAGCTAATGTATTGTAACAGTGTGGACAAAGCAGCTATCAAGCATTTACCAGTATAATGTATGTATTTGGATCCGAGTCTCTATCTGTAGGTCAGGGTCTATCTTTATCTTTTGGGCTGAGGCCGCCCAGCACCTTCCCCAGCAGGCAAAGAAGGGCTTATATTAAGCTTTCCCACCATTTCTTTTCTTTGCAACAGGGACGCATGCCATGATTGCAAAAGCATGGACGTAAGTGCCCTTGCAGTATTGCTATTTCCTCCTGCCACAGGGGAGTTTACTGAGCAGAGCTGCTTCTTTTGTCCCTGCCAGGAAGAAAAGCTAACACCGCCAGCAGTGAGCCTACAGCTATCGTATTGGTGTCACGCGCACCTGCCTACAGCCTTGCAGGAGCTTCACCTGCCTTGGGAAAGATGTCAAAAATTTCCCAGGCTGGAGAGACAGGGTTATGCTCATGCACTGCATTCACCATGACTCTTCTTGCTGCTCTCCACAGTTTCAAGAGGTCCGTTATTTGAGATTGTTTGGGTGCCTGGAAACACGGGGCACGGAGCAGCATCCTCAGGGGCACCTAACCTCTAGGCAAGTCAATGGAAGGCATTCATTTCTTACAACTCACTCTGTAACTCTTCCTTTCTCCTCATTTTCTACATTGAAACTTGCTGTAAAGCATTCGAATCGGGTATCCTGGAAGTAGAATAATGGCAGCACAAAATGAGTATCTGAGACCCACCCTGAGGGCAGGACTGTAATAGCAGTAGTCAAAGCTGAACATGCTCCACGCATCCCATGGAAAACTTGCAACTGTGCTCTGTGTAATTACATCCCCAAATATTTTCTGTAGCAAATAGATCGCTCCCATTTTGGCACACATAAAGTAATCCAACCCACTTTGCACTGCATGAGTAGGGGGCAGCTGGGCATGTGAGTGTCTGACTTTCTAAATTAAAACATAAGCCCTTGAAAACAGCTTAATATAATCTTTCAGGAGTTCCATCAAGCCTTCTGGCGGGACACTCCTATTTCTCCTTGCATCTGGCCAGGACTGTGCTATTACTGATGATCAAAAAATAAAAAATCCTTTGCTGTTTTGTCCTTGTGGAAAGCATCCAAGTAGATGAGATTTCAGGCAGTGGCACTGCTTCCTCAGCCTACAATTGCCTTTTCTACTCGAGGAAGATGCATGTGGAGGATCAGACAGGAGGAAGGGCCTTTCACTTCAATGATGTGGGAGAGATAAAGGGAGAAACGATTTAGAAACAAAACGATCCCCCAGCTGGAAAGCAGAGATTTGTCCTGAGAGGAGGCAACGTGAAGAGAAATTGCTAAACTTCTGCTGAAAATAATGAAAAACACCTGCAATGTAGCTCCCTAAGGAGACTAATTAAGTGAGAAAACATCGGTGCTTAGTGGAACTTACAGGCTCTCAGCAAAATTTAAGGCATTGTATCTCACACAAATTATTTGCTTGCTATTTTAGGGAAACAGATTTTTCTTTGTTATACTGATTAGGTGAGAAGATTGATTGATTTCCAACATTACTTTGATTGAATCACATGTATCTGTATTTTCCAAAACTAGTATGTGCAAAATCATTTATACTTTCTGCACATCTGCACCCAAGAAGCCCATTCCTCTGCCCAGCTGTGTGCCCAACCTGTCACAGGAACAGTGTTGTCTGCTCACAGGTAGCCTGTTTACCTGCACAAATTGGACACGTGCAATCACTGTAACCCTTTTCTCCTTTTTTTGCTTACTTAAATAAGACCCTGCACTTTAATTTTCCTCCCATGGTGGTATTTCCCTATCTTACGGGCTCTTTGAATCCTTTGGTGCATATGCAGAGTGTTTTGCAATTACACAGAAAATGACAGTCCCAGCCTTAACACAAAATAGTTAAAAAACACGTAATTGAGAAGAGGAAAAAGACAAACCTACAGGAAAGCAGAGTAATCAGGTGTTAATACATACCTAATGGACTTGTTTTGTGGTTTGCGACATTTATTTGGCAGTGTTTTAAGTTCACTGTACCATTTCATCAGCTGCTTCTTCCTTGCCCCTGCAGTCCACGGCAGAGCACCGGGTGCTACACGGTGCGTGAGACATGGGACCAGCTGGTGGCATGGCTGGGGGCAGGTGCATGTCAGGCTGCAGGAGCAGGACATAGATGCTGTGGGTGATGTGAGGCTTTTCAGAGCCAGCCAGCATTCTGTGCGCACTGTTTGGCAGGTGCCTGACCTGGGGCTCTGTGCTCACAATAGCTGGTGTAGAAGTAAGGGTAGGATAAGCAGGAGCTGGGGCTTGCAGGTATTGCACTTCCCCCAGCACTGTGAGATGGGAAGTCCCACTGTGTCTGGACGCTTGAACTCAGTGACTTCTCATCAGCTCCTGCTCTTCGTTCCTCAGCTCCTCAGTCATGAACACAGGTAGGGGCCTGCTCTCTCAGAGGGGAAGTGAGAGAACAGATCAGTTAGTATTTGTGAAGCAGGCAGTTACTATAGTGATAAGCAGCACAGAAGAACTCATGAGGAAAGTAATTGTCTTCAGCGTGGATAGTATGCAGTCAATAAAGCATGGAGACACACTCTGAACAACAGAGCGAAAAATACCAAGCAGCTGCTCATTAAGTGCACGCCATCCATCTTGAGACCTGGGTGAGGCAAGGTCCCGTGGAGTGGTGTGTGATCATCAAATTAACAGTGGTCTTTTAACATGTGCATTCAGGCAGCCTTAACCCTGGCATTGCCAGCTTTGGAAGGCCTGACTGAAATCTCCTGGGAGAAGATGGAGAGATTGTAACATATAATTATCCAGATTATAAAAACAGAAATTCCCTGTCATGGCATTAAATGAATGCACATCATCTGGGAGACTGAGGTCCCCAATGCAGATCTCTGTCACCTGGACCAAGAAGAATCCAACTGCAGAATCAGCCTTGAAATGTGGAGCAGTGAAGGTGCTCGGAAGTCTTTCCCAAGGTGCAGGTGGACCTTCTGAGGAAGGTGATGGCTCACAGAAATATTCTCCTGCCCTGCTTCCACCTTCTGTTCCTTCTTTCCAGATTATCCTTGTTTTCTGTCTTCTTCCTCCTTACCTCCTCAACCAGAACTCCTGCTGACCTTACCTGTGTTCCTGTGGTCACCTTCTCCCCGTGATCTGGCTAATTTCCAGTTTCCCACCCAGGGCACCTTGTATAATTTCATTACTCATCTCAGCCAGTCCCTTAGCTGCCTCTCCTAAGCAACATGAACTCCAACTCGCATCTTGGCTTCTTGTCGGCTCTGTCTTCCTAGCTCCCAGTACTTACTATCTGTGCCAAGTCAGCTTTAGATTCCTCTTTCCTCCCTTTCCTTTCTTTCTCCTCCCTTAATTCAGTTTTCATGACCACCCATTAGTTCCTATTTTCAGGAAGTGAAGCTTCTTCTAAGAAGTCAATTGTAGTAATACTGGCTAATGAAAATACTCAGTACTGCAAGATGAGCTGAAAGTTGTATGTATTGGCAACACTGCAGACTTTGACAATCGTGTTCTTTATGTGCTAAAGATACACAAATAACACTCGCAACCAACCCCTGTCACTTGGGGTTGTTGCAAGTGCTGTATTATGGCACTTTCTTGTGGTTTTGGAGAGGATATTTTGCATATTCCAGGTCTGAAGAAAATCACAGCAGGCACTCAAGTCATAGCTCAGTTTGGCTTCCTTAATCATGCTTTCCAGAAAGAAAAGAACGTTTTATTAAACTGCATCAATATGTTTGGTCTCACGTTCCCTTGCAAAGATCAACTAACATCCCTGACCTGGCTCCTAGGAGCAGTCCTAATAGTAGAGTGAAGGGGGAAAGAATAGAGACATAAGAAGTGGTCAGGTAGATAAAATCCAGTATCTCAGGGCTAGTAAAGGATGCTGAGAGTGCTTGGGAAAGGGCAGGCACAGAGTTACGTTATTCACAGAGTACTCTGATTGTTAGCTCTAGTCTATGGCTCTACGTATTCTCCAGGTTACCCTCCATCCTGATCCTCCCATGATCTTATATTGGTCTTCCTTTCCTGGTCCCAGAAGCATCCCAGTTACTGGCTGGATGCTGGTGTTAAGACAGCTGAGGATGCCCACCACATTGACTGAATTGTTCATTACAGCAAAGCTGTGGGGGAAAAAAAAGTTGCTCATGCATATAACAACAATCTTCTGTGAATGTTTCCAGCCTAATTTACATCCGGCACATCCAGTCTCATGTTCTGCCCAGGATGGTGATGGAAGGAGACTGCAGGAGCAACCACCAGAGTTTCGTGTCACTGCTCCAGCTGCCAAATTTATTTTTGCAGTTTGCAGCTAATAATCAATCACACGCTACTCAGTTGTTAACTTCTTTTGTTTAGATCATTTGGATAATTAAAGTACCACGAATTCCATAGTGTCAGCAGGTCTCAAACAGACCTCCTGCTGGCTCTGCAATATCTTTCAGAGATCAGAAAGTAAAGCAATGAATAATGCTAGAAGAAGGAGTCCAAGTAACTCATATTTTATGTTTCATGTTTTCCTAATGACAAGGTCATATAGGCAGCAGTGTGATCAATGCAAATACAATATGCCTTTGGTAAAAGGCCAACGTCTGCCTGTGGAAAGGGCAATTAAGGGAACAGTTTCACAATAATGCACTTTATGGGTAGGAAGTAGAGATCCCAAATCTCTTTACCAAAAGGAGAAAAAGACTAGTGACTCAAATTGCCAAATTAAAAAGCAAGTCAATGGCAAGTCCCTGCATATGGGACATGGGCATGATGTCGTATTCTTTGAACTTGCTATCATGCATGCTACATTTGTGTCAGCATCTTTTTGTAGGAGTTCAGAAAGCCTCTCCTCAGCAAATATCAAGAGATAACAACTGTTCTGCATTTAGTTGACACGCACATGGCTGGTCTTAGCCTGGCCAATCACTGCTATCTCTGTTAATATGCAGGGGAAAAAATCCACAGATGTTAAATTGTGTCAGCTTTTCTAACCATCTGAAGTAGTTAATTCTGCAGAGTATTTTTGACTAAATGTACAAAAAAACTACATCCTTCCTTCCTATTTCTTGTTTCTTGCACATTATTTATAGTGTATCTTTCAAGGTAAGAGACAACACCTAAGTGTAGCAGCATACACAATGCTCTCAGCCAGCAAGCTCCCTGTTTTTCTTAGTCCCCATGTGGATCTTTATGCTCTGATTATGAGAATGAGCGTGGAGATTCTCCGTTCTGAGGAATGTGAAGGTTTTGAAAGCAGATAACATTTACTTTTCAAAATGGAGATAAGGTGAAGAAAGGTGATGATAAAAGTAAAGCTAGGGTCAAATAAGACAAGGCTGTAATGAAAAGGAATGAGCCAGAGAGAGATGGATTGCAAAGTCCAGCAGAGGATGTGGGACACAGGAGTGCTGCCCACACTCCAGCAGGACAGAGCTCAAGATTAAAGTGCTCTTGAAATATGGATTCAATAATATACAGTCATGGTAGAGTTCACAAGTAACTGAAATTGTCCATGTGGATGATATTTGCAATCAAATCTGCAGGCTCTTGGCTGTGCTGCCGCCCACAAGCCACTGGAGCTCAACTCTGCGCTGGCACGGTGCAGCAATCGATGGGCTCACACTAAGGTCAGGCTTGGGAGCATAACATTGGTGCCAGGATGGGAGATCTTGCTGTGCAATGCCCATCAGCTGCAGGCAGCACACGGTGCTCCACTGTGCTTTGTTTCAGATTTGCTAACCAACATCATGCTAAGGTTACTGGAATAACATCATTTTATTTGGATGGAGCACAAAACCTGTACTTCTTGCCCTCAGAGTTGAGAAGATAGACTAGATAATGTGAACTCTAAAAGCTCATACCCAGAAACTAAATGTAGAGAATCCCTCTCCCTTTTCAAAGCTTCTCATTCTTTTGCTTTTAATGTTTGTATTTGCCACCACTGAGACTCATGTTCACTGGACTGTTCCCTCAATGCCGGAAGGCTAAACTCACCACCCAGCGAGCTGGAAATGGATGCAAAGGCCATAACTAATGCCAGAAAGGTAAATCACTGTGACAGTAATAGTTTGTGGTCAACATGGAGCGCTCGACTTGAATGAGAAAAGAGAGGATGCAAGAAGGTTCTTCCTTTGATTAAGTGCTGGTTGAAAAGCCTGAAACTAGGAAGAGTTGATTTTAATTATGAAAAACAGAGGCTTGAGTTCAATTTCTGGTTAATTCTCTCCACTGTTTTTACTGGAAAGCTAACTTCCAGCCTTAAGCTCCAACACAACTGGTGGCCCTTTCCTGAATTATATGCTCTTTCATATGATTTCTTTTTCATATGGTTGTCTTCCTTCAGCTGTCCCTGACTTCTGAAGCTGCTCACTCTGGTTCTCACAGCACTGTGGATGATGGAAAACTTGTATACATCTCATAAGGCGACAGAAGACAAGAAAAGAACATGATAGAGAGGTTTGGTGTAACATATACTTACACATATTTATAAATGCCTAAGAGAAGCACGGCAGCCAACAAACAAGAGGGTGAAAAGCACAAAGAAACAGATATATGTATGGAAAGACTATAAGCATGAAACAGTATAGGCACTGGGAACTGGGGGTGTTTAGCCTGTAGAAGAGGAGGCTCAGGAGAACTCTCTTCAACTACCTGAAAGAAGGTTGTAGTGAGGGGGGGTTGGCCCTTCTCCCAGATAACAGAAATAGGACAAGAGGGAATGGCCTTAGGCTGCACCAGCGGAGGTTCTGGGTTATTAGAGTGATTAGGCACTGGAACAGGCTGCACAGGGAAGTGGTGGAATCACCATTTCTGGATGTGTTGAAGAAATGCGTAAATGTGTCGCTAAGGGATGTGGTTAGTCAGCATGGCGATGGGCTGATGATTGGACTAGAGGACCAGGACCTTACAGGTCTTTTCTAACCTGAATGATTCTATGATTAAACACAGGTTAAATAGTAAAGTGCTGATCCTTCCTAGCCTATGAGAAAACAAAGAGCTCCACCAAAAATTGCTCCGCTGTAATAATTGCATCCAATCTTTTATGGAGGCCTACCAGCAGTGTGAAATAGTAGCTTTAAGACACATGCTACTGTGTAGAGTTGAACACATAACACAGAATACCTGCCTTACTTATGCAGCATAAACGTCATGCTCCAAAGCCAAAGGGGCTTCATGATGCTAGTGCATATTCTCACTGTGAACAACTACTTATATATGGGATGTCATGTTCATGTCATGCTCACCAGTCCCTAAAATTGCCAAGCAGAGTCCAGTCCAGGAGGAACTCCAAACCATCCTTTGCAGCAAGCAAAACAGAGGCATTATATTCACTTGGGATGTAAAACCTGGGTGTCACATCCTACGTGACCCCACAAGCACACCAGCACCTCACAGTCTGTGAGGCTGTGCCCATCTCACCTGAGCTGTGGAGAACTTGGGAGAAACTCACCCCTCAGTGCAGAGGGAAGGCAGGGCAGGCTGAATGTAGAGCTCTTTGTCAGGCACACAGAGCCTCAAGTTCCTGCTGTGAGGCCAACACATGCCTTTCTTTGGTGGAAAAATCCATTGGAGTGGGCCAGGAAAACTGTGTGGTTTTTGCAATAACTTTCTGTCTAGCAGTTCTGAGCCTCCCTCCTGAGACCTACAAGGCAGGTTTTCAGCCAAGTGAGACTGCCACAAGTTCTGTTTCTGGCTGCTACCTTTTTGGAGTATCATCTGTAGAAGAAAAATAAGTTGGTATTGATTTGAAGCAGATTCCCAGCTGATGTTCACAAACAGGAGCTCACAGCTGGGGTTCTAGGCTCCACAGTGTGTTTCTTTCTCTGGATCTCTTGTGCTGCCCAGAGGAGTATGGAGGAAGAGAGAGCTGCAGAGAGTGGCTGAGGTCCAGGGCTCAAAGACCAGAAATTCCTTATTTCAAACGGGGTGTCCAGCAATCTTGCATCCATATGGAGAGAGCGTAATTTTTCTGTAATACTGGGAAGAAAAAAAGAAAAAAAGAAAAAAAGAAAAAAAAAAAAGAAAAAAAAGGTAGATTTTCAAGCTTATTTTTGTCGTATTTACACCATTTGAAAAACAGCAGCTACCAGAATAAATGGCTAATTCAATCTGCAGGGGCATCCATATACCTCTGGTAGATCTGTCAGGGAATTTTGTGCTGTTTTGATAGGCCATCAGCTGCAGCTCTGCACTATCTGTTCTGGCACACAGTGATACACATACTCCATATACCATTCAGATGCTTCAGTCCCACCAGGAAGAGGAATGGAATGAAGGCCAAAGGGACTGCTCTGCAGTAACATGTAGATTGATCCAAAAGTAATGCCTCCTATTTATTTCCATGCCAACTACAACAGATACAAAGAATACAACAACACTATTAGATAGATAGATAAAGCACTCTGATTAATAACTGGGACTTCTGGGAAAATTCAAAGGAGAGCAGGTTATTGCAAGTGGCCAGGTTTACGCCTTCAAACAGCATCTTCAGCCAGTATCAGAGACTGGTACCACAGCTATCCAGACCCACTGGTACTGTCACCAAAAGGGACAGATGTCATGAAGTTGGATGTTTTACTGCCAGTCACTGTCATTTAAGTTTTTGCCTCGCAGAAATTCATTTTGAATTATTTTCCAACTAATAACTACAGTTATAGATTTAAAGATGCCTTAACTGGTCTCTCAGAGGAAAAATTACATGAATTAAAAATTAAAAATCGAGGCCTTTATAGTTAGGAGAAGATGTAATTGGTATTAGGTTACTGCATAAAAAAGGGATCTGCAAGCAGCCAGACCTCAGCTGAAATCCTGCAATTATACAAGGTGGGGCTTTTTGAAAGGTCTCAGAGGGAGACATGCCACTCTCACCACAAAAATATGCTTCCAGCAAACAGATTAGTGCCTCTCTGCTGGTGTTGCTGCACAGAAGTGGAAATAAGTGGAAGTCCTTTGGGGGTATTGGTGAGAAGGCAAAAAAAGAACACCAAAGCAGATGCCCTCGTAGAGGCTTGGAGACAACACCACAATCTCCATGTAGGAGCAAAATGAAAAACAGGAAAGAGTGAATCAGCAAGCCCCTGGGCCCAGTGCTCTGCTGGTGAGGCAGCAGCCAGCCTTACAGGCTGTACGGCTGCAGTGTATCCTCACCAGCTCACACCTCTCTACTCTGTATATTTTATTAGTGTTCACTTACTAATCACCTTGACAGCAGAAATGCAGGTCCCAAGTTGCTGTTGTTCACTGGAGACATTCCACGGACTTAGGAGGGTACAGGCTGGGCCCTCCAGCTGCACGCTTCAGGGCAGGAGCTTGTCGGCGTTCCTTGTCTATAAAATGTCCTTTATTGTCATGGTATTTTACCAGTTGTACAAGTAATTAGCTCCCCGTAGACATGGTATTGCTAGTCACAGCAATCTTTAATGGCTTAATTATCAGACTCTTAAAATGAGAAGCACTGTGTTCTGTGCTTTCTGAACCATTGTGCTTCATCTTCACTCTTCTCCACATTCAGACGATCCTGGAAATAACACACCTAAGGTAAAGGGCTCAACAAGGCAGTTCTCTGCAGAACCACGACATTAAGGAAAACCACCAAGCAACATCTTCAGACAGATCTTAACAAGAGAAACCTTCTCTGTAAAAATGGATCCAGCTATCCCCAAAGCTTATTTACGATCAGCATATCTGTAGATGGCAGGAGCCCTCTGTGACTTCTCTCCCACCTCTTGGTCCTACCAATCAGCCCAGAACCTGAAAGGTGAGGGAGTCTTGTCCAGATCCTCTGCAGGGACAGAGGCTTCACCCTCAAAGCCTTCAAATCACATTTACAGCATGAGTTAAAATCTTGAGCCTCACTGACTTTCAGTGTGACTTTGGCATCTGAACTATGTGAGAGGTTCTGAAAGCATCATTTGGCAATATTTCAAGAGTAAATTTTCCTTTCTTAAGGAAAAGCAAGAGAATTTCAGTTTTCATTCCTGATATGTGATCTGTGTTGTAAGTTATATCAATCCTTCGGTGATACCAAAGAGGTTGGACTCCCCCCCCCCCCCCCCAAAAAAAAAAAGGCAGTCATAAAGAGTACTGTTAACAAATGTTGTTCTGGGGCAGGTTTGCCTGAAAAAGAGGAAAATGCAAACTTTTGTATCTAACTCAGAATGAAGAATCAATATATTCTCTATCTTATAAACAAGCAATATTTAAAAAAATACATGAACTGCAGTCAGTTCTTCATTGCAGCCTGTCCATTTCCAGCTAACAAAGCACCACACAATTACTGCCATTTTACAGTGACATTTCTGTATGTTTTGTTTCAGATACTTCTGTAAAACCCTCCTCCAAAATTATTTTTAACTTGCTATCAGCATGTTCAATACAAGCAGACTGGAACACAGACAACTACTTCATAAACAGATCAAAACAAAGAAAGTGGGGAAAAAACCACCCCGAGTCATTCCCTTGTCCTCCTGACATCCCATGTTATGCACAACTACAGGGAAATGTGGCTAATCTGTCTTTGGACTAGGTAATGTGGCACTGAATTGTTAGCTGCTTTACTCACAGACCAGCAGAGAACCAGCTGGAGATAAAAATACTAGACCCCTCTCCTCTCTAATAAGCTCCAACATCTGCTGTTTCTTCTAGATAATTCATCTTTGTCTCCTGCAAAGTACTCGCCGGCAGTACCTCACTCAGGAACAGCAAACACTCATTGTAATGAAGAGCATTGCCTCTGGCAGGCTAATTGCTTTGATTCCACCCCCTCGAGGAAAACAGAGTTTCTCATTTTTTTCTGGTTATATTATTTCAGGATTTCATCCAAACACTTGGCAGAGGAGCAAGTGCCCTAGACACTCCTTCAAATTCCAAGACCAAGTACTTCATTTTACTCAGTATTTCTGTAGGCTTATTTTGACAAATAAAGTGCTGCACTCTTTTTCTTTATTAATTTCCTTATTGTTTTCTTATTCTTTCTCAAGTCAGCTACGTAACACAAACCTGTCATGGAGATATTCCTGGTCTTGGCTGCTGTATCTATGCAAAGTCCTTCCGGTGGACTGGGAGTTAGTTACGGTCACATCACAGACCTTCAGTCTGGCACCCCTGACAGCAGAAGCACTGTGCGGTCACCACGAGCCCTGTGCCTACCTTTGTGTGACACCAGGACTGCAGCTAGCACAAACCTCAGTTGCATAGTAGGCTGAAATGCACAGTAAGGATGCTTAATAGTACTGTGGAATAAATTACTCCTCCTTACTGGAAACTTGTCTGGGAAGTCCATGGATGACCATGGGTGGTCTGCAGAAGGAGCCTGCAGCCACTCCATGAAACAGCACAGTATGCCCACTTGGCCACATAAGCCAATTAATTCAAGCTACAAAAGAGTTGTATACATGCAGATGGCAGCTAAAGTAGGGAAACGCCTGCGCTCTAAATCAAGTTAACACTATGAAAAGAAACATTTTTGAAGTAAGAAATAAAGGAACTTACATTTGAGAAGCCATGTGGTCAAATAATGGTAAAGGAACTAGGTGATGGCACTGGGGTTGTCCACCACCAGCCCTCAAGGGGATGTGCTTCAGTGAGAAATAGGTGAGGTACCATATGGCTGTGCAGCCTGGAGAAGAGAAGGCTTCAGGGAGACCTGAAAGCAGCCTTTCAGTATCTAAATGGGGCTGTAAGAAAGAAAGGGACAGAGTCTTTAGCAGGGTCTATTCTGACAGGACAAGGGGAAATGGTTTCAAACTGAAAGAGGGGAGATATAGATTGGTCATAAGAAAGATTTTTACAGTGAGGGTGATGAAGTGCTGGCATAGGTTGCCCAGAGGTGTGGTGGGTGCTCCATCCCTGGAGACCCTCAAGGTCAGACTGGAGGGGCTTTGAGCACCCTGATCTCACTGTGGGTGTCCCTGTTCACTGCAGAGGAGTTGGGCTGGATGGCCTTTAAGGGTCCCTTCCAATTCAAACTTCTATTACTCTATGATTCAACAGGACAGTTTCTATTCAAGACAGCTTTTTCTAGCAGAAGACACCCTCTTACCATGTGCAGTGCAGAAAGCTGGCTGTGCTGAGTCAGCTCATCCTGAACCTGTAGGCAGTGCAGGATGCCTCACATCCCTGTACAAGGCACCTTCTGTGTAGTCAAACAGCAGTATGACAGGAAACATCACTATATAGTTTGATTAAGGGGACGAGGAACGATGATTTGCGTGCCTTGAAGGCTACAAGTAAATCGCTGCATGCTACAGGAAAACAAAATAATCAGAGCAAGAAAGAGACTGTAGGCTGTGTAGGCTGTCTGTAGGATGACAAGATTCAACTCCCAGGTCTGTGCCAGCCCTGCGCTGCCTGTCAGTGCTGACATCCCTTTTCTCTTGATAACAACACAATTGCCAGAACACTTAAGAAAAAATTATATATTAAAATACTATTTGGAGGTCTAAGGGCCACAAGACCACTTTAAGGAAGCTTTTTTCAGAGGACAGCTGGCCTAGGCGTTCCCTGCCAGTCGGCTCCAGGGCCACTGTAGCATAGGGAAGGCAGATGAAGTGCCCCAGCAAGGGTACTGATGGTGATGCAACCTTCAGGCACCACTGGCAGCAGGACAAGAGATGGTGTCATCTCGCAAGTGCTGCTGAACCCAAGCAGCAGTTGGGGCCGCTGTGCCCAGAGCAATGACACCTTCTGGATGCAGTCAAGCTCCCTGTGGACTTCTGAATGTTCAGAAAATAAATACACTTCGGGGAAAGCCCAAGGGCATATTTCAGAGTACTTTGGATTTTAGCCTGTTTCAGCCTCTACTGCCAGCTGTCCATCTGTCCTGCTAATGTACTTCGTTATGCAGCTAGGTAATGAGCCTACTCCTTTACTGATGGGATTATAATTATGCATTTTCTGTAAGAGAGGGGAAAGGGAGCCAAACCTGTTCTCTAGGAGATAGAGGTGGGAGCAGGTGAAGATTTTCTCATTTTACGTTCAAACATAGTTGAAGCATTCCAGTGAAGATACCACATTAGTAAGAAATATGTCCCTTTTCCCCAGCAAAAGGAAGCCGAACTCCTCTTCAAAAGACTTGCCCCAGGAGCTGTCAGAGGTGACGCTTCACTGCCAGGAATGGTGTCTCTGGATCTGGCTGTGCTGCCTCAACAGTGCATGGGAGCAGGTGGACCAACCAGGGCAAGAAGAACATGCTTTTTCTGTCACCTTTTCTATGCACACTAAAAGATGGTAATTTTAGATGTGCAGCTCAGAGATGCTCCCAGCCAGCAGTCACAGCTTGCCTTTGGTTTGTGCTAGGGAATGGCTCAGCTGGAACACGTGGCTTCTTCTGTTTGGTGCAGCAGATGGAGGAGAAGCTCCTCCACAGCTCTCCTCACCACAATTCCTCCCACTGCCTGAAGAGATCCCATTCACACGGCCCTTTCCAGGCTGCTTTGGGAATTGGCCCTTTTGCAAAGCAATGATAGCAGGAGGCATATATGTCTGCTCTCAGCCTTTATCACCTTCTACAATGGTTAGAAACATCTTCATTGTGGTTTATGGCTTTATGAGCTATTGTACTTTTAGTTAATGCCTTGATTTTATCTGCCTGAGTCATTGATTACCTGCTTGTTTTTGACTTAAGTGGCTTGTATTTTGTCTTCCTTGGAACAGCATTGTCCAGTGGTTGGCACTTTACCATCTAAATGGGCTAAATATAAAAGAGTCATTATATTTTGCACTCATGGTGGGAAAAGAGGATTTGATTTATCCTGATTGGTTTTCTAAATATTTTTGTATCAGATTTTGTCATTTGAATGCATAAAGGGCTGCCTTTGAACTCCACTTAGCTTCTGAGAAACAGCACTTAAGCTTTATGCTACCAAGGTGTCATTGTCGATAGACTTGTGATAGGGTTTTTGTCCGACCCACTGTAAAATCTCCATGTCAGAATGAGTTGAATGTTCTCAAGTACATTTCTCACATAGATGCTTGCCTTAGTTTAAAAATAACAACTGAGCTGATATCTTAGTAATTTTACATTTGTCTTTGATTATTAGTTTCTCAGAACTATAAAAGTCAACTGTAATATATTCATGGGAGCACAATTATATAAAGCTGGTGCAGCCAAAAACTGGAAGAAAAAAATGGATTATATGCTTTTGGAAGCAGCCAAAAAATAATAGATTCTGAAAATTGTCAGCAACTTCAACAACAGAGATCAGAGCCTTCAAGAGAGGCACACCAAGACTTTCAAAATGAAAGGTTACTACTCGGAGAAGAGCTTGATCTGAGTGCTGCTCTCACATGCTTGCTGACCCCACAGCAGCGCTGGTCTCCTGGCAGTCAGCAGCACTCTGGTTTTGAGGCAGGATCTCTTTCTCTTCACTACAGTGCTTTGAATGGAATTGAATTTCCTCTAAGCTTTATGTCTGATGAAGCAAAATAATGTTCTAATTGTTGAAAGTTTGGCTATCGGCCACAGTAACCAGAAAAAGTGACTGACTTAGAAAACAGAAAAAAAAAGAACAACACAATACATACTCAAGCTAGCTTTAATGCCACCATCCAATCAGATGTAGTACTGGCCATGGCTCTGCCTTTAAGTATCACCTTGTACCCAATATTATCAAAGAAATATCCTCTCATTGAGCACAAGGGGGAAAAAAAATGACATTGGTTACTTGGGTTAATAAATCAATGCTGCATACTGTGTGTAGTCACACTGAACAATTTATCTCATGAACTCATCACATGCCCTTTGAACCTAGCTATCTCTTCATCCTTTGTACACAGCAAATCTTATGTCTAACAACCACCACTCTTCAGGCAGATGTCAAGTGTAAATGTCTAATGTTAGGCATGTAATGGCAGTGCCTCTGCTTTATAGGCTGGCCTTACATTACGGAGGGCTTGGGGTGTGAGAACAGAGTGGAACTCCCACCTCCAACTACTACGTCTCTGCTCCTCCTCTTAGAATCATACAACTGCTTGAATTGAAAGGGATCCTTAAAGGCCATCCAGCCCAACTCACCTGCAATGAACTGGGACACCCACAGCTAGATCAGGGTGCTCAGAGTCCCACGAGCCTGACCCTGAATGTCTCCAGGGATGGGGCATCCACCACCTTCTGGACAACCTGCACCAGTACATCACCACCCTCACTGTAAAAGTCTTCCTTGTGACCAATCTAAATCTCACCTCTTTTAGTTGAAACCATTTCCCCTTGTTCTATCACAACAGACCCTGCTAAAGAGTCGGTCCCCTTCTTTCCTACAGCTCCCCTCTGAAAATACTCAAACTGGAGACAAGCTCTCAAGAGAGTTCTCTCTCCTTGTGAAACATGGCCACCACCAGCCTCCTGCAAACCCCACAGAGCAGTTGCCATTCTCATCTGTGGAAGAGCTGAGGGGACTGTGGGGACCTCTCCTGACCTTGGATTTTGGGACATTCCTGACATAGGCAGGAAGGTGGCTGCAGGCAGCTATCGTGCCATGTTGCACAAGTCCCAGCAAGGCAGCAGGCACACACGCGCTTATCCGCTTTTGCAATTACTGTGCAAATTACTTCTCACCCCAACGGGGCTTTGTGTGTGTTTTAACAAACATCTCACAGCTTTGGTATTCTCTGCACATTAAGAGAGCCAGCTTCACCTGGGAGATGTAGCCTAGGACTCTAAGCCTTTGCATTTTCTTTTACATTTTCAAGCTTGCTTCCCACAGATAGAAAAACTGACCCACACGCTCGTTTTTCCCCCAGTTCAGGTTATTCTTTGTCCTGTCTGTGCTAGAAACATAGACTGCAAATGTGCCAGAGCAAGTCCCACCAGTGTTTCCTTAATTCAGTCAAGCAAAATCAATTCCCACTGAGAGCAGCTCCAGCCAAACCTCTATAGACCTGTATTAAGGGCATCAAACTGCCCTCAGACAAATCAGGAAGATCCCTCTGTGCCAGCATTGCTGGAGCCCAGTCCAACACAGATTTGCTTCTTACACCCTGCAGCCTTCCTCAGTGTCCCATCCCTGACCCTTACACACCCTTCTGTCTTCGTGCCTGCAAGGACAGCGTGGGGCCACCTCCTGGAGCAGCTGAAGCTGAGCTGCTGCTAACATTTCACCAGCATGTCTCTGGTCTACCCACATGTCTGAACCCACATAAAGTCCTGTGCTCCCTGCCAAATTTGTTTCAGATTGGCTTATGGATGTGGAGGCTACCTTGTGTGCATGTGTGTGCAGGGCAGGGAGGGCTGCAGAGACATAGTTGTGTAAGCATAACTCGCTCAGCAAAACAGGCTAAAAATAATAAAGCTACATCATCACATTCTTTCACAATGCTTTGGAAAATCCGAAGCAGTTGCTCACAGCTGCCAGGAGTCCCTGCTGAAACTGAAGGGAAATAGGTGAGGAGAGCAGAGTCACCTCTGTGTCCTGCTCCACCTGCCCCCACTGCAAGGGTCTGAACAGCCACCTGTTCTTCAGGCCTTACTTTCCCAAATAAAAAAATCATCTGTGTATTCGCCCCCAGTTCTGGAGTTTGTAAACAGTGCTGTTCTAGGGCAATCATTGCCCTTATTGTAACTCTTTGCACATTGTGGTTTGGGCTCCACTGTGGCTGGCACGTAAAAAGCGACACTGAGGACAAGAGAAGAAATAAGAGAAGATAAGCAAGAGACCACAATGAAATGCTGAGGCTGTATCTATCTGCACAGCCTTTGTAGTAGAATGCCTTTGTCCTCACCTAAAAACTTGCTGTACGTAACACGGGCAGATAATTCCACAGAATCATTAAGGTTGGAAAAGACCTCTATGATCATCTAGTCCAACCACCAACCCACCCCCACCATGCCCACTGACCCCATCCCTCTATGCCACGTCTAAACATTTCATGAACACCTCCAGGGACGGTGACTCCACCACCTCCCTGGGCAGCCTGTGCCAGAGTGTGAGCACTCATTCTGAAAATAAATTTTTCTAGGAAACCTGAATTTTAGGTCATGTCACAGGTAATTCCATTCCTGAAGCAAAGTTCTTCTCATAGCTGTTCCCAGCAGCAGCAGCTGGTGCAGGAACAGGTGCTATTTAGGGAGGCTACCAGGCTCAGGCCCCAAGCAGTCCCTCACCAGCTGGGTGCAAATGATGCACCTGGGCACAGCAGTCTGAAGGAAGGCATGGCCTCAAGTTGTGCCAGGGAAGGTTCAGGTTGGATATTAGGAAAAACTTCTCCAGAAGAGCGGTGAGGTGTTGGAATGGGCTGCCCAGGGAGGTGGTGGAGTCGATGTCCCTGGAGGTGTTCAAGAATCGTATGGATGTAGTATTTAGGCATATGGTTTAGTGGGTGACAATGGCGATAGGTGGACGGTTGGAGTGGATGATGTTAGAGTTCTTTTCAAAACTTAATGACACTATGTGTCCATAACAACAAAAGTATGGCTTAGCCAAAAGTGGGGATCTGTGGCTAGGACTTCATTTTCAGCATAGGTGGAAGGGGAGGGAGCAATAAACGGCCCTGTTAAGCTAGTCTGTTGGCTTTAAACCAAGGTAATGAAGCATGTGGGCACTTTGACAAGGAGCCAGAATCTCCTTTTACCACCAATTTGACTTCTACCTTTCTTTTTTTTTGTCTCTCTTAAGCTGACAGTAAATTCCTCACAGTCCACTGAGCATATCAAAATGGGGCTCAGGCTAGGTCTAATGCACAGTTAATTGGGTATATAACCTTTTAAAGTACTACTAGAAAATAACTCAATTAAGTATTTCCAGTTGTGGAAACCTCCCTCTAGGTAGGTAAATTGCACCACTTCTTGCATTTCTGCACACACAAACTATAGAATAAAGTTGGATATACTCACTCTCTTCCTACACACACAGTTCCCCAAACCTGTTCCTTCTCAGCTGTCCCTGCTGCTCCTTCCCTAGGATGGGAGATCACCTCAGCACTGAGTTCAAAGCTGGACCTGGAAGCTCTTGGCTCTGCCATTCACAGGGCAATAGGCCCAGTCATCCTGCACAAACCTGCTGATGCTCTACAGAAACATACTACACAAGAAAACTTTGGTTTTGCACAGATGAGTCTCCTGAAAGAGGAGCACCGAGTCTCACACTCTCTGGCAGTACCTTCTGCAAACACACTAATATCACCGTTACGCTGAACTTATCATCACTCTTCTCCATCCCTTTCATGGGATGAGCACCAACTTTATAACTAGAACAAAGCACATTAGTGATCTCCAACTGCCATCCCTAACCGATCTGTGGTACTTGCCCTGCAGTAGATACACTCCTTATATCTAATGGCTACCCTGCAGGGAAGGGAGGAATCAAAACAAACCTGCTGCTTTGTGCATAGCAGCTGCTTGCTGCATAACCTGCACCAAGTCCTCAGGCAGTTCCTAACAGCTGCACTGTGCCAAGGGCATGTTTGTGCTACTACCGGTGACTGAAACATTTCCCCCAATCCATGCATTATCACCCGTCCCCTGCCAGCTCACCACAAATATTTACACAAGGCAGTTCGTAAGCGAGGAAGGCACTTCAAGTCACGTCTTCAGTGTGCTTGCGTTGCTCATGCACTTGTGAGCTTGTTCCTCTCTGATCTCACCGAAGGCTGGGAGTCCCTTCGTGCAGCCCCTGCTCCACAGCATGGCTAACACAGGTCACTCAGTAGCTCAGATTCATTCATGTCTGAATTCATTCTACATAAAACTTAGTAGGAATAACCACTGCAAAACTTACATTTAACGGCCTTCAGAAATAATAAGCCCTCAGAAATAAGATGCTCTAAGTCTGCTACCTAAGGACAGCTGCAACTATTTTGTTACACATAACATATCAGAGCCCTTCACCGACAGCCATTAGGAGCTGTTGTACCTGTGCCTGCTTCCAAGTGTGATTTACACGCATTCATTTATGCCACACGCTGCTAGGAGGACATGAGTCACGGGCTGGACCCTATGAAGCAAGCTGGTGGAGACACCAGCATCACCCAAATGTGCGCCCCACAGGAGCGTCTGGGGACCCTCTCACATTGACAAGGACCCGCGTTACAGAGATCTATGCTACATCAGGGTGGCACCTTTCACTGGCAATAGGCCGGAGCCACTTCTGGGATACAATGGGGAAACAAACCTTCCAGTCATCTCCTCACCTAATTGCTCTCTATTGCCTTAAGTACAAAGGCTAACAGTTAAAATGGACTTTGGGGTGTTGCCTACAGAGATCTGTAATGGTTTCCTGCTTTTTCTTTCTACTTGCAATCTATTTTGAGTGTTCTACCTTTCCTGGGCTGCCCATGAGGAGCTGTGTTGTGCACTTTCATCAGCTGATTCTGGGAAACGTCAGTTATGCCGTTCTCCTCTTAGCAGTGCATTTCTTGAAGGATTTAAAAATAGCACAGTATGAAACATTTCCATCTTCTCTCTTCTAGAGGAGAGTTGAGGGGGAGTTAACTCTTTTCTGCTCTGCCAGAGTACAAAGCCTCACGGTGCTCAAGTGCTGCTGGGCTGAGCAAGCTGCAGGTGCCTGCAGAGGCAATGCCAGCAGGGTGCCCGCAGCAACCTCACCATTTCCTCCAGGGCCACCTTCTACCTGTCTGAAGACACCTGTGAAGGGCAATCCCTGGCAGCCAACTACAGTGCCATGGAGGTGCCTGGAGCTGCCTGCTCTGATAAACCCGCACCCACCTGATAAACACGTACCACGTCCACTAGAGACAGTCACAGAGCAGGAGAAGAAAACTTTTTGTTACCCAAGCGGCCGATGCATGCCTTTACCACAGAACTTCTCCTGTCCTTCTGCACCTGCCGTGCAGTTTTCCTCTGGTTTGCATGGCCCCTTGGGGAGCGCTACTGTGCTAACCACAGGGCTGTGAAACACTGCTCCAACCACAAAGCACAGCTTCTCCTTTCAGATGACAACTCACTTTTCCCTGTGCCTAAGGAAAGCCCAGAAGCACTACAACAATGACTGGCTGCATTCTGCTCACATAAATACAGCTATGGTGCTGCTGTGGCTCCTCAGGTCCACTCCCTACTGGCTGCACAGCAGCACCCCAGCTCAGTCCCTATGCACTGGGCAAGACAAGCAGACAGAAACACCCCCACTCCAATCCTTAGAGAGGTATCACAAACCCAGCAAGGCTGCGCTCTGCCCCTACACTTGTGCGCTGTCTCATCTTGTTTTCTTTCTTTTCTCTCTGGAAGTATTGCTTGTGGGGGATAACCCTCACTTTCCCTGCCTGACCATCACTGCTTTAAAGCCCCGATTAAGTCCTGACAGTTGTTAATCATGGAAGATCTGTGGTTTTTCAGTTGACTCAGAACACTGGCATTAGAGCTGAGGTTACAACAACTCTGGCAAACCCACTCGATAGTGGTGTCTATTTACGCAGCGGTGATGTCATATCAACCCATCTGGAGCATGCTGGTGGAGATGTGAGTTTGTTAGAAATCTGGGCATCAGAGCCACAGGTAGGCTTCTCTGCTAGGCAGCCGGTCAGGCAGCAAAGCAGAAGGGCAGCTCTCACCTCCTCTCCCACATCCAGCCTCGAAGCTGGCATCTGCAAGGGCCTGGCCTGGGCAGGAGCCCTACACACCTGCAGCCACTGGCATGGCTTCAGCCTCAGCCCGTGCAAAGACAGGTCCTGAGAGCTGCATTCAGTTTCACTTGGAAATAATGCTGGCAAAGTTCTGGTTTTCCACTTGCCTTTCTCCTATCAGAACCAAATAAAAGCCCTCCTGGCATGAGGAGAAACAGCAGAACACTTCGCAAGAAAACGTTCTCCAGTGAGGAAAATACCAAGTCACTAATATATCCCAGAAGCAATTTATTCTCTGTGAATTTTCAAACAACATGAAGGAAGGATTCCAAAGTTTCTTGGCAGGCAACATTGCAGCAGTACCCCGCATGGAATTTCCTGCAAGCCTGCTTGCTGCTTAGGAAGGCACAGCTTTGCCCTCCATCCCTCCATGGCTGAACCACAAGAGATCAGCAGGGAGCGCTGGGCTCTGCACACCCCAGGCACACACTGGCATCATGGTGGTCACCTCCATGACTCCCTTCAGCTCTACACCTGTGGGGAAACCTCACTGCTAACAGCTGAGAGCCTGTCATCCACAGCACTGCCCCAGGGCTGTAAAGTGCATTTCACCAAAGGGAAAACAAAAATAATGCTACATTTGCAGTATGAATTTCCTGTGATTTCTATTTCCTGGGCAATTTTGACAAGTGCCTTTTCACATAAGCACTGGAACAAAACCAAGAGTGAAGGCTGTGTACAAACAGCGACTCCCAAGCTCTAAGCATCCCTTGGCAGTCAGACACAGCTCAGTGTTCACCCAGTACAGGCAGAACGTCCCAGGGCAGCAGAATGGCTCTCTCCCCTTGTGTATGCTCACAGGAATAGTTAGCAACGGGTGTAGATGGAGAGGGGGACCCTAATGTCTCTCACTATGATCTACAGGTTGCTGTGGTTGCAACCCATTCAGCCAGTTTCTTCCCTCTATCCACTGGGGAGGTGGCAGTGCACACTGGTGCCAAAGGGCAGAGCGCTGGCAGCACCAAGCCACGTGCTCACCACCTCTTGCCATTACAAGTGCACCACATGCCATCCCAGAACAAAGGCTGTGGTTCCCAGGAAGAGAGAGGAGCACAGCACCCTGCTGCCCACCTGGGCACTGAGTGCCCGGCGCTCACACACGTGCATCGCCACAAAGGGACTGGGGGCTGTGGGGGCTGCTCCTGAAGGTGGGAGCTAAGCCTGACCCCACACTCCTCCTATCAGCCATTCTCTGCACCAGGGCAGAGGTGATGCAATCAATATGGCCTTCATTTTTCACCAGGAATGGGTTGATCAGCATAACCAAACCTGACTACAAGACCTGGTCATCTCAATTAGCCCACCATTCTGCTGCAAAACAAAAAGGCTTGTGACTACAATTCAGAAAATGTAGCCTAGCAGAGAAGAGAATTTCTCCAGAAAGCGTCTATTTATATAATCGCTGCAGCGCTCAGATACCATGGAAATAAGTAAAGAATAATATCTTGGGGGAGTCTGTGGCACTGCAGATTTAAGCAGCCGTTGCTATTGCTGCTAAAACTGAGCACCCACTGGTGCTCCTGCCCCCGGGGCTGCCCACAATCTGCCACGCTTCAGCATCACGCTGCATTTTGCACAGATTTCACCAGAACGCTTCCAGCCCCATTTCCCTTCTCTGGGCTCATGGGCGCCCACTGCTCCCTGCCCCGTGTTTGAGGGACTGCAGCCAGATCACAGCAATCCCTCACTGGGCTCTCATACAGGGATGTTGCTGGAAGGGCAATGCCCACACAAACCTGTGCTCTCTACCTGCTATTTGCCACCAGCTATCCCTTGTTATTCCCTGTTGGAATCTGAAAGCCCTGGTTCCAGAAGGGGTCAGCATGCATCCAGCCCCCTGGTCATTCATTCATTGCAAAGTGATGACCCGGAAGACCAAAGAGGATTTAAATGCTATGAAGAATTTCTAGCAAGGATCCAATTAGCAGAACAGACCAGGCTGGAATTAGCATTCAAGGATAAAGGCAGAAAAGGAAAACATGGAGCATCAGGAAGAGATATGTGAAATTATCTCTCCAGAGTGAAGTGGCAGAAGCTCCACTTCTCAGTCTATTTAAAATTAAGCTGGGCACAGAGAAATGAACACAGAAGCTCTACTTAAGCAGGAAAAGGGCTTGGGTTACTTTCATCTTCAGTCCTTGCAGCTGGCTATAAGCAGGAAGTGCCAAGTGCTTGCCTGTAAGTAGGTAACAGATCTGCCAGTCCTACTGCTGCCTCTGGCAATTCCAAGATATTTTTCCATACAGACCTTAGGAAGAGCACAAAGAACCACCAGAGTGAAGGCTGTACCTCAACTGTATGCTCAGTGAGGAGCCAGTCATAAACACACACATCTGTGTATGCTTCTGGGAAAAGTCACAACAGGAAAAAAAAAAAAAGTAGGACAAAGCAGAAACACTCACTGACTTCAACATGACCAAGGAAAGACAACTGCTGAGCCTTGGGGCAGGCTCTATACCATAACTTACTGCTGTCCTGAGGAACCACAAGCCAAGGGCTGTTGCTGTTGCTCTTTGCTGGGCTTTCAGGGCTGAAAGAGGAGAAATACGTTTGTCACATTTATTGGTGTTCTTCTGACTTCTCATTAATCTCATTACTTCTCCCAGCAAAGCTCCTGCTTCCTTAAGCAGCTGCCTGCACCTTATTAAGGAGTAAGCTGTTCATCTCGAGTCACATGTGCCAGCCTTTCTTTCCTTCTCTCAGGAAAGGTGATTTTAAACTAGAGCACCTGCCACATGAGGCTGGAAAGGAATTCAGCCCAGTTGCTATCTATCTTTGTGGCCCTTTGAGTTTCACCTTTACATTCAGACTCTCCTGTGATAACCAGAGGCTTCCCACAGGCCCAGAAATGCTTTGGTGGCTCTGCTCACTGTACAGGCCATGCTGGCAGTGCATAGGCTCCATCCACACCAAGCATCCTGTGTCCCCCAGGGACAGGGACCTCTCCACAATGGGCACGGAGCCTCGGGAGCAGGAGGAGCCAGCAGATTGCTCTGTGTCACCATTCTCCTTCCTGCCTGGAGGGAAACAGCCAAGGCCCTGAGTGAGAACATGGGCACCAACAACCAGACATTGTATATGAGAACTGAGTGAAGCACAGTTCGTTTTGTGGCTGCATGTTTGCTACAGTCGTGGGGCATAATCACTGCAACTGAAACAGAATCTCAGCCCCTCCGGATCTTTAGAAATTTCTCGTGAAAGTATTTTTCAGAGACATTTCTCACTGGGCCATGGAGGTGGGAGTGGGACGCGGCGCTGAGATGTAGCATATGGAGAAGGACAAAGGATTGGGATGTAGGACATGGAGATGGGGGATTGGGCACAGGATGTGGAAGTGAGACATGGGGATGGGGACGTGGAATAAGGCTATAGGACATGGAGCTTAGCTATGGGACACCCATGTGGGGGGCTGAGAGCCACGCAGGGCAGGCAGCCTGGCTTTATTTATCTGCTTACATAAATCCATGCACTTTGGCTCCTGTTGGGAAGAAACCTCGGCGTGGGAGCCGGTGCAGCGTGCTGGGCTGTGAGAGGCAGCCCTGCCATCCCTCCAGCTGCCCTCTGGCAGCTGCCCTCAAGCAGGCTGCCCTTGAGCTGCAGAACGGCGGCGGCCAGGCCCAGCAGAGCTCTGAGGGATGTCAGCTGAGCACCCCTTCGCTCCATCCCCGGTGGTAGTAAAGCACCGCGCCCAGTGAAACAGGGGAAGGCGAGGTCCGAGCTCAGAGCACAGCCCGGCTTGCAGCGGGCAGGTAAGATACAGCGGGATATCGGGACTTCGTTCTTAGTTTCCAGGACGGGCGCACCCGAGGAACGCAGGTCTGGCTCGTAAGCTCAGGGCCGTTGCTGGAAAGGGGCCGAGCTGCGACAGCGGAGCGCTCTGTTACCGCTCCATTCGTTGCTGCCCGAACACGGACGCGGCGTTTCCCCATTGCGTTCATCCCCACGTGTCCCTCCCCAGCCCACGGGATCGCCTCCCGTCACGGAGCCGCTCCCCCTCCGGAGGAGGCCCCGGCACTTTGCACACGTGGCGGGGCACGGAGCGCTGCTACGGACCCGGCGGTGACGGGCGAAGAGCACCCGTGCGCGGTGAGGCGAAGACCGAAGCGGCACCGCTGAACAAAGGCGGAGGTCACCGAGCGGCCCCGCGGAACGGCTCAGCGAACGGGACGGCGGCGCGGCCCGAGGCAGAGCCCGCACGGTCCCGGCGCGACGAGGCCGCCCCCTGGCGGCAGCTGTGCCGCACGGCGCTCCGCCCGCCGGTGGGGACGTGGGGAAGCGCGCGCTGAAGAACACCGGGCTTAAAGAGGTTCCGGGGAAGCACGACTAGAAAAGCGCCGAGCGTAAAGACGGGATAACGGCGTGGCAGGATACGAAAAAGAGAGAGAGACGGGAAAGCACAGGGAACGCAGAAGCCGTACCTAAAAAGTTTGTATCATCTTTGTTCAACGGCAGCGAGGGCGCTGGTGGCACTGTGCTCACAGGAAGGCATTAAGAACGGGAGCGGTGCCGCAGAAAAGGAATACCCGAAAACCATGCTCCTCTCAACGCCTACAGCGCCGGAAGAGCACGGGGGAAGAGGCGTCCGCAGCTCAGGGGCCGCCAGGGAACCTCCGAGTCACACCTGGGGCGAACGTAACAGTGCAATAAATGACAACACGTGAAAAAAGTTTTTTATTTCTCAGTGTTTCTCCACTGTCAATACTGTCCTTTTGCTGCACCAGGTTGCAAAAAAACTCTCTGCCTTTTCCATTTTCAACAGCTACAATATTTACAGGCCGTTTCCAGTAACACACGCAGACACATACACACTCACAGACACACAGGTACGTATATCCCTATGCCTGGCAAGGTAGCTGGTTGCTGGTAGAGGCAATATATATTGTCATCGTCCATTACAAGCCCTCCTCCTCCCATGCACCTCTTCTCTCTCTCCATTCAGCCGCTCAAGGCCAAGCTTTTGCAGGGGTACTTCTTACATAAAGATTCCCAGCTACTCAATGCCAGCGTCCAGGGTCGTGGGCTGGGGTTCTCTATTCAAACTGTACACAGCAGAAGTCAAAAACTGCTCCTATTCAGGTGCTTGTGAACTGTGAGTGATGTACGTGCACTCCTGCACTCTTTTGGAGCAGCCATCTTAATCACCTTCTGGGAAATATGTATATCATGCTGGGGTGAACAAGCCACATGCTTCACTTTCCACCAAGGTGTTATGGACCCACATTTTTACTAAGGCACCAGTAATGACCAGTTTAGTTTCTGAAAGCGTCCAGCCTCAGTAAATGTACTGCTTTAGGTTATCAAAGACAAAGCCAGACAACAAAAGAATAGATGCCTATATAATAGGTATAAAATTCCTTAATAAAAATAAGTGCATAAAACCTGTGGTGGTATAACCCCAAATCCAATATAGGTAGAATAATATCTGAATAATATTAACTGTAAGAAATGCAATCTATCCTCCTCCATTTTGTGAATGGAGAGTCCTGTAACTGAGAAAGATCGTCCAAGCAGTGTTCTTCTATCTACACTCCTAGGTTGCGTGGTGCCATGTGTATCAGCAGAGAAAAACTCTGAAGTTGGATCTGACTGTAGGATGTCCCCTTCTCCCCCTCACCCTGTGCTAAACACAAAGCTCCATGGCCGTTTGTCAGACAGCCGAGGGCACAGAGCTGTGCTGTGAGTTTCCATCTCGCTGCTCACCAGTCACCTGGGCTGATCAGAAGAGCTGTTCTACTCCTGTCAGGGTTATGAGGGTGATGTAAGGAAGGGGAGGCGGGGGAAATGAACTACATTGCAGGTGGGAAAACAGGTCAACACTCAGGAACACATCTGGAACCAACCTGAAACAAAAAACAAATCTTGGCCCTTGTTCTCCTGCCAACTCTGAAACAATTTCAGAAATGCTGTATCACAAGAGAGAGCCCCTGAGAATTCATCACAATTATTGTACAGAATAAGTGGCACATCACTGGTGTCACATACCCTTTTTTGTTTCTTTTTAATTCAGACCATTTTCAAGACTTCACAGGCTGGAAAAATGCATAAAGACTTAAAATTAAACATCAGCCTGTTTACTGATGGACACAATTCAATCGGGGGAGCTTTTAAGCACTTCTCAGACATCAAACATTTGTCATGGGAAGCAGTATATATGTATGTATTTATGTATGTATACATAGATATCACCTTCAAAGAAAAGAGAGAAACAAAAAATAGCTTTTGGATAAATGCACATCTAAAAACAGGAATCTTAACTGGAATCTTCTTACGGCAACAGAACATCACACAATGAAAAGTGGCCAGAGTTCACGCACTCATCTATGCGTTCTCATGAAAGCTTTGAAGAAACAATGCTGTTCTATGCTGAACTCAATCTAGACTGACAGGACTACCTGGAAAGTCATCGTCCTTTCTACATCTGTAACAAGGGAAAAATACTACATCAGGATGGAAATCACAGAGAACAGAACAAGAACAAAAAGTTTCCATCCCGTGCACAGATCTGTCCTGCGGGCAGTTAGAACAAATGCTTTGTCACACTCGCAGTGGAGCCAAGATGCAGTCATGTGTCAATCTTCAGAGGTTGGAATGCAGGAAAACTGAAGGAAAAGATACTAGTTTTCCAAAGCCTTATGGAAGAGTAAAATACACAAGAAGTGACTTCTGTTGAGCAGACCTCAACCATGTGGGAGCGCTCTGTCAATGGTTGCACAGCAGGCATTTGCTGAGTATCTCTGAAAGAAGCTATCAGCCTGCAATCCAGCCACATTAAGATCCATCTCCTGCAGGCAAGACACTGAAAGTCTTAAGATTAAAAAAAAAAATGAAATAGAAAGATCCATCAACTCTCTTTATCCCTTAGGAAAAAGCCTTTCTTTCTCCCCCATCTGCTATTTGCTAATTTAATTCCAGTAACATATTCACTAGAATTTTTATGTTAACAAGTCATTAATTCCTTTCACATTTATCAGCAGTAGTGGATGCTGCTGTTACCTTGCATTGAAGACAATGGTATAGATTGTGCAGAGTCAAGGTTAGCTTCCTGAAAGTTGCCTCAATTAATTTAACAGAAAAACACCATAACAAAAAAACCCCACCTGGGTGTATTTCTCTTTTCAGTCATTTGTTTACCTTAAGGCTCTAGTACAGGGAAAAAAAACCACCAAACAACTTTCTAGAACAAAGATCCAACTTCTTCCTAAAGAATCTTGATGAAGCAATATTCCTAGTCATACAGGAAACCCTGCAATCCACCTACGGGGAAAGACAGAATAAAACCCTAACCAAAACATCTTCCATCTAAAATATACAAATTTTCTTCACTCCTGACAGCAAATTTACCAGACTACTGACCAAGGTTCATGTGCTGTACTACACCTCCTGAGACACAGCAGATGAATTTAACTATACTACAGCGTGCACATACGATGAGCTACGTGGAACAGCAAGACCGTGTCAACGGTGGCAGATCCAGAACTGTGCATTTCTACCAACATCAACTGCACGTGCATACAGCCACTAGCAATATGCATCTGCAGAATGCACAGCACTCGGAGCACAATTTGCATAGTGTATGATGTAAGCAAGGCCCCAGTGCAATTCACTGGGGAGTTTTAACAATTGTCTAGCTACCAGGCACACAGAATTGCCCTTTTGTAGCTAGCAAGCATACAGCGACTTGAGTCAGAACACCAAGAATTTTTAAGTAGACATTTCTTGCTTTTTTGTTTTTTCCTCCCTCATCCCATAACTTCACTCTTACACTAGGTACATAACGCACAGGGTTTCTCTGAGAAATAACTGCAACCACCTCTGTGGTACGTCGGAAGCCTCTTCTGATTACACTGTCTAGAAAGAAGCGGAGGTGACTGGGAAGAAGATGGCTGCTCCCAAAAGCTAGGACTGTGTGCAGATACTGCACAGAATCCTACATAATTACAGAAACAGGAAACAATTGCAACAGGTACATTTTTTTTTCTCATGGATTAAGAGGAGTCATAGGAACCGCAAGTCAAAACCAAACCAGTTTCCCTCTCACACTCCCACGGTAGTTCTGAGTTACTTGTTTCCCTGAATACACACATTTAAAAAAATACAATAAAACCTAGGATATGTAACACATGAATAATTCAACTTCACAGTTATAAATACTCAAATTACACTTACATAGAATGTATAATCACAGAAAATAAAATTCAAGTCATAGAAAAGAATGAAGACTGAAGGGAAAGAAAAGGCAAGGTGGCAGAAGAAGTGATACAAGTTTAGGGCTGTGCCTTCTATAAAAGCCTTTTAAAAGTGTTGTTTTTTTTTTTTAATTTATTTTTTATTTTAATTTTTTTTAATTGGATAGAGTTAAAAAAAACCCCTTCAAGTATCTCCCCTACAGAACTCAACTATCTGCCAGAGAAGAGCCAATGAAACAACATAGTCAGTTCTGGGCATAAAGAAGCAAGGTAGCTTAAGCTAGCTAAGGGAGGACAGATGAAAGATAGTGTACTCGAGTCCACTTTTAAAGCTGGATGTGTTGTATGGATTTGAGGTACCACTGCCACAATAGATTCTGATGTAGTACAGGGATACTCAGGTACATGTCTAGGTATTTCTTATTTTACCATTTATTGTGAAGAGGATGCAGCAAATGCACTTGTACGAAATACAGAACATAGAACCAAACCCATGGCACAGCCCTTACCATCAACATGTATATGGAGAGGGAGGGGATTAATCCCAAAGGCAATTTAAATAATGGTATTTTATATACTTATATTTATATATATAAATAAATGTTCTCAGCAATCTCAGGGTTGTTTTTAGTGCATTGCTGTAAAAAATTAGTGCAGTTCTCATTAATGTTTTAGCTCATAAGGAATAAGAATCTATACATCTGTTCAGTCTCTTCTTGCCACTCCTGAAACCTTCACACTGTGTTTCACCAAACTGAATGTTTGTAGTCAATGTCTTTAAAATAAGGTGGATGAATTCCACACACTCGGTGACAAGACATGGCAATTTTTGGCAAAAACAATTAGAAAAATATGAGGTGCTCTGATCTTAGAACTGAAACGTTTGTTGATTTAAAGCATTACACAATGCATAAACAAAATTTATAAACAAAAAGATATGTCTCAACAAATCTATCCTTCATGCAAATGTTTCTTCAGCAGCTAACAACTTAAAAATTTCTTACATTTGTTTATTTGGGGAAAAGGACTTAGACAAATCTGTGTTTCAAGTCCTCTCCTACAACTGGACCAAAGTTTTACGTCCTGGAGCTGCTGCTTCTGGACCCTTCTCTTTCCTGAATCGTTGGAGAAGGGGAAGTTTAAGTCTCAGAGATTTACACTTCAGCCCCAAGTTCAAGGACTCCAGTTTCAACAACAGCAACGTATTTATCTTCAATTTGAACCAGCAGGATGGTCTTATCTATGTGGGACCGACTACTTGGATCTCTGCTGCAAGGCACCCAGCGGTGAATCACCTGGAAAAAAATAAAATAAAATAAAAAAAAAAATCAAGAAAACATGAGCTTCATAGGAACAGCTGTCATTTCAAAGTTGTAGCTGATAATTCAGGACCCTTGCAAGGCAAAGGGAGTAATAACACAAGGGCTACACTGACTTAGCTGCTCATTTTTCAGTGTCCACATGCCTTCTGATTAGCTATTTGTCTCAGTCTTGCTGAGATCTGCAGCTTACCAGAGGGCACTCAGCACTGGATTTGGATTTTAACACAACTTGAGCCAAATCAGAGCTGAATAGACCATGCAAAGTAAATAACAATTGGAAAAAATCGTACACATACAGATTAAGAACATTCTGAAATCATAATTTTGAAGCCGCAATACTTCTAAAGTATCCCAGCATTTTGCAGCACACAACAACAGCACAGAATGAAGTTTATTGGGAGTTAGGCATAAAACCTGTAAAACTATCTTAGAGATGATATAAAATAAGTTAAATTTTTTTACAAAGAGAAATGCTGTTGTACTGAGCAAGAGTAGGAATATAGCACCCTTAGATGCAAAGCACTTCCCAGTCAAGTCCAAATACTACAACCTTGCTGTCCAACATGAAACCAGTGTCTTTGATGTAGTAAAAGGCGGCCTATTACTCCAAAGGCCTGAATATCAATTTTTTGGTTGTTTTGTGCATGTCAGTGTTGGGGGAAAAAAAAAAAAAGAAAACAAAAGCAAAAGCTCTCTAGCACATACAAACATAATTCAGAATACACCTTAACCTTAAACTCCTGGAAAAAAAGGAGCTCCAATCTGAAGAAGATGGCTAGATTTCATTTCCTTGAAGAATCCCTACAATGTTTTTGTGTAGTGGATATACTAGCACAGCTTAGCAAAGTAAAAAGCAAAGTTTGGAAAAGTGCTTTTTCAACATAACTGAGAAATTTTTACTAACTGAGAATTGACAGTACTCACAAACTAGATGCTTCTCCTTTACAATCACCCTTAGATGAGTGTTAACTAAGGGTCTTAGAGCTGTGAGGATCAACACAACCTACCCTACTCCTCACAACACATTTAGATACTTTTACAGTTCAAGAAACCAGATACTGAATACCTATTTTTATTACAACTCAAAACCTGTCATAATTAAATTCCTGAATCCTATATCCCTATGCAAAACAAAAAACAAAACAAAAGACAAAAAACAAAAACAACCCATAACAACAAAAACACGAGGGATAAATGTGGCTGTTGCTTCTTATCCATTTTCTCTTTGTTCTTGTCTTAAACCAACCTGTCCTGCTTCCTCTTTTGCTTTCTTTTGCTTTTGACTACTGCTTCTTTTCCCTTTTTATGCAGTAGTGAAGTCTATATGCCTCTAAGAATGTGGCCATAATTGTTACACAGGTACCAGAGTACGTATTTTTCTGATGCTGAATTTCATACAGGGATGCTGATAGAACAATGGCAGGTAGAGTGCTTGATGAGCAGCACCCTAACAGGTAGGAATCAGTTCTGTGTGTTTGGAGAAGGTGCAGGATTAAAAAGGGAAGACTGTCCTAAGAAGTAATGGATTTACTGATGATGTATGCTTATAACAAGTGGCAGAAACTATGTCATTCAAGTTAAATCCATTCCTCACAATCAGACATAAGAAGAAAGGGAGAAAGCACCAGATCATCCAAGGTTAAAAAATGTTCTTCTAAAACCCTGCCAGTATACTGCACCAATAATAGACAAGAAACATTCACTGACTCTCAATCTTTGTTAACAGCCACTGTACATCAGCATGGCGCAGCTTGCAAGACAAACTGCAGAACCACAGAAGTAAAAAACTGTCCAGTATTGAACAAAAGGACTCATGACTCCAGAATACATTTCAGTTTGTCCTTTTAGGTTCATCATCTTTATGACATTATTTATCTGCAGTAGCTCATAAGGAAATCTCAAAAAGCATACTGTCTAATCCCAGCTAAATTATGAATATTTACAACAGCATTCTCCTACACACTACATACAAGTTAGTTCTACAAATTAGCCCTTAGGGTGGTCAACTGTGATAGTTATTTGTGGAAGGAACTTGTTTTCAGGGCCCTTCCTTCACATACACATAACAATATACTCCAAATCTACCTTAACGTAATGGTCCTGTATCCACAATTTGAATGACATCTCCAGCTGAAATAAGCAGACTATCAAAAGATGATTCTTATTAAGTGTCAGAACAGACACATTTAAAGTGAAAATACAGTGGCATCAGTAAACCAATGCAGGTACAAAGTCAGCAGCTCTTACCTTGTACTATTTACCACTGGAAGAATACTCACTGCATAATTTTTAGACGAGAAGATCTATAAACAGTATGCCTTGGGTAAAAAACTAGAAGAATCTACAATAGGAGATGTTTTCCAACTAATCAGTGAATTTTTATTTTCATATGCAGATATAACATCCCTAGGGAAAAGTGAGACTGAGTTTCAAGTCATATGCTTTTGCAAGTTTTAGTTGTAGCCTATTTCCTTCATAAAGGAAACATCAATTAAGTACTTATTACAAAACAAAGACACAAAGATAATTTGGCTCAATTTTCAGAGTAATTTAAAAGCCAAATACTCTTAACCATTCAATTAAAGACTGGTTTGCAAACTGACCTTCAGTATTTTCTAAGGGATTGACAGTTTAAGGAAAGGAAAACGAAGGCTGGATGAGTAAGCAGAATGCCTGAGGTAACAGTTCATGACAAGAGCTGGAAGAAGGCAAGGAAGGAGAAGTGGCTGACAACATTTGAATCGTCTTGTATCTTTTCAGTACAGTAGCAGAAATATACTTCTGCTCCAAATTAGGATTCTAGAACTGCTCTTCCAACAACACTGACTTAGAAGACAGCTGCTGATCCGACTTACTAGTAGCATGTCATTAGCCTCGACACCCAGACAGGCTGCCTCGTCAAGACACTTTTTTTCTTTTAAATTAATTAGCTTGTCAACTTCTAAACAAAAAAAACTTACATGGCCTTCCATGCCTTCCTGAGGACTCCAGTCTTTCCAGCTGTTTCTTCCAGCTTTTAGCCGTATCACCTCATCTGGCCACTGCAGCTCTTTCCTTTTTGACACGTTGATCCCTTCCAGTACTTGACTGGGATCCATTAACTATAAGTAGGAATTGAGTTTTGACTGTTAGTTCAGCCAAAATTTAAAAAGACAGGGATTAATTGTAGCCTTTTGCATACTTCCACAGTACTGACTTGACCACACAGAAATCGATATCTGATTTCAATGCTGCAAGCCCAAGCTCCAAAAATACTTGAGCAGCAGAAATGATGGAAATCGGGCTGTAGTTTCAGACACAGCTGACAATCTACTGGTTCATTGCTGCCTGCCTCCCTTCCCCAACACTTCATTCAGTTACTCTGGTCCACAGAAGAGTCCGAGCCAGCTCAAAGTACAAAATAGCAGCACGTGGTCCAGTAGCAGGGAAGAGTTGAGTGACAACAGACTTTTAGGACTGGCTCATCACTTCTAGAGAATTAAACCTTAAGAAACATGGGCTTAGAGAAATCACTAGTGGCTGAAAAGCTATCTTCCTACTAGCATGGTTTGTTGAGACTCCTGAAAACTTCTTCCAACTTAAGGACAGAGAGAACTGCATAACATCCAGTATCCCATGGCATACAGCAACCTCGTCTGTGCCTTCCTCACAAAAAGGAAGGAATGTTTCATAGAAGTGCCCTTGACTGTAAACAAAAGCTACTAAGCAGAAACCTGCAAAATTAGTTAACTTTGTCTACGTTAACTAACTTAGTTAACTATTACTAAAGATGCAACTTATTCTTAAAAGGAGGTGATGTCAGCAGTGAAGCCAAGTTTGTTACGATCTGACCTATTAAATACTTTTTGGTCTTTCCCAGTAAAATACTGCCAAGAACATGTATGTGCAGCTACTGAAAGCTACAAGAGCAAGAATATTTCTGGACTTTTCACAGAACTCCCAAGGTGCCAATAATTAACTTAGTCAACGAAATACTGTTTGCTATTCAGTAAGCCACCCTTACAGCAATAACCAAAGAACACATACACATATAAAATGAAAGCAACAGAATTTTTAACATCTATTTTAGAGGACAATCTACTTGGTAGAAAAGAACACCAGTTGCTTTCAGTCCTGCAGGTGAAGCTCTTTAGCTTTATGCATCGTCATGAATAAAACCAGACTAAGCATGGAGAAAAACTGAGTTCAGCTGACATTCTCAAGCCTGTACTACAGGAAAATAAAGGAAGTAATATAAACAGAGATGTCTAAACGTGCAGCAAGAGTGCTTGTCCAGAAAAGCATTTCCTCATATTAGTCTTCCACTTGTAACTGCACAACTATTGTATACAGAGGCATATCAAGTGCTGTGTGTATACTTAAAAGTCATGATTTCAGCAACACACAAGATAACACTAACAAAAGCACACGACTAAGGAAGTTTAAGTTAACTTTTTCTTCTGGACTATTCACCTGAATTCTGTAAATAACGTCATCCTTTTTGGCTTGCATTTGATTTGCAGGGCTTGCATTACCAGCTGACTGAGTTTCAGCTGCATTACTCCCTCCTTCTGTCCCTAGAAAGCCCACAAGGGCATGCTGTTTGCAGGCTGGGATGCTTTGGCTGGAGCTGCTGGAAGAGGGCAGACCATGCTGCATGCTGACTCCAGACTGGCCAGTAGGTTCCATTTGGTTCACCATCGACAGGCGGGACTGGATGGATGACGGGAGGTTACGAAGGGATATCTGACTGGTGGAAGAGCGCCGACAGGGCACAAAGCCTGTTGTGGATGTGCGAAGAGATGAATGACGACTGCCGTAGC
Organism: Lagopus muta; assembly: GCF_023343835.1. Taxonomy (NCBI): domain Eukaryota; kingdom Metazoa; phylum Chordata; class Aves; order Galliformes; family Phasianidae; genus Lagopus; species Lagopus muta. Next base: position 27,047,077 of record NC_064438.1, read on the forward strand.
AATAGGATGAATGGCTAGCTACTGAGGCACGGGCAGGGGAATGTCTGACAAGGCTCGACTGCACAGAGTGAGAGCTGTGACTGGTGCCTAAAAATAAAAGATACAGAGTCAGGAGTTGGATAAAGCCTCCCACACACGTTAGGTTTATGATATACAGTCGTTTTAGCAATTAAATACAAAATTAATGGGTCTGATCAACAGCATCTAAAACAATGGAATTGTAGGATTAGGTATCTTGCACTTAATGTAGCAGAGCATTTGAGTGTGTTTCACTCATTTTATCATGGAATCTCATTTTCTGTTCTATTCCCAATCCCTGTGAGATAAATCACTTGAAAAATGCTTCAGCCTTGCTCTCACCACGTTAGCAGTTTGTTTCTTAATATTAACGCTTAAGTTCCCAATACTGAAGACAGTACAGGAGATAGAGATGTCAGTGTTTCAAAAACGCAAACATTCTTTCTTAATATGCTTCAATGGATGTTCAAAGACTCAGACTGGATCAGAAAACAGAGCATATTTTTTAAGCATTAAGAAAATTTTAATGTAAAAAAATAGCAGTTTATGAATATTAAGTGTCATTCCTAAATGAAGAACTTGTATAAACCTCTTCAGAGCTGCAGAGGTACTCATGCTACCTTTAAGTTTTCTTTAAAAAAACCCAGCGTGAACAGCTACTTGCACATTTATATTCTTTGATCAAAGGAAGTATTTATAAAGCTTTTTGTTGTTGTTGTTATTTTACTGCTTATTGCCTCACTAGATTCAGATCAGCATTCTGTTGGGATTTAGCTAAAATACAATTGAGATAGATGATCCACTCCAGTATACACATAAGAAAAATATAAATACATTAAAAACCAGCAAGCTTAACATTAACAATCAACAAGGCAGAAGACATAAGATGAATCAATCTGTAGAGATTTGCTGCAAAGTCATGTAGCCTGTTTTGCAAAAATAACTAAACTTTAACAGGATAAGTCTCTGTTTGGAAACTTTCCATTGGACAGAACAGCACTGCCGTGTGAGAGGAACCCAAGCAGGTGTTAATAAAATAATTAAGGTTTGTACATCTATCTGTTCTGTCCTTCCTATTAGCCTAGGCCAGATCCAAAGAGCGGAGAGACCGGTTCTGGCTACAGGACTGTACTTGCGAAAAATTGTTATAGCTGTATTTTAACATTACCCAGAGTGGATGGATGAGTTGGTGGATGAGCTGCAGGAAGAGCAGTGGGATGAGCCCCGGGATGAGGTGCCACAGGAGGGTGCTGTACTGCTCCAGGTCCCTGCCCTGTAGGTGCATTCACTCCTCCTTGCGACACGCTGCTCTGCGACTCATTGATAGTGGCATTGTTACTTGTGCAAGAAGCCCCACCTCCAGCATCAGAATCTTCAATATTTCCACCACTGTTACAGCCAGCTCCACAACCTTTCCTTAGTCTGAAAACACAATGCAATTAACATTACGTCACATCATCTGAGCATAAGGAATCTAAGAAACACCACACTCAGCACAGTCTGTAAAGTCAGTTTTGTGGATTTTTTAAATTAGATTTTTTAGACAATGCTATTTTCTCAGAACAGGCTTTGTGAGTATGAATGTCATTTTCTAGGAGATCGTAATTTTCTTCAGGAGAGCCATTCAAATAACAGCCGTGATAAACTGAGAGTTGAGATAAAACAGCCCTTGGAAGAGAGAAGGAAAAAAGTGACCTCTGAATCAATAGTTCTAAATACAAAATGCTAGAAGAATATCTTGTTATTTTACGACAGTTTAGTTAATTTATGCTTCTTATCATACTAGTCATACACACTCTCATACAGCAAAAACTTATTTAGATGAGGAGTAATTTTTTTTTTTTTTTAATTTGGTTTCTTGTTACTTTCAGTGACATAATTATAATTTTCAAATATGTGTTGCAATTATTTGAATCAAATACTTCTGCAAATTTTGAACATTCAGATGGCAACTGACATTTTCCAGCATATATAATCATACAAGATTTTCACCATATTGTTTGCACTGGTAAACCTCAGACAGACACATAACACAGCATGTTCCTTCTTCCTTTCAATTCCTACTGTCCATTTTTTTTTCTTTTGGTCCCACTGAAAATACACCAATAAATCTTTTTTTTTTTTTCCTTTGCCCCTGGGATCCAGAACAGCTTGGATACAAATACTGTTGTGTATTGTATGTTCACCTGTTGCTCTACCCACATGTCAGACAAGCAGATGGTGACAGAAGACATATGCCACAGACTACAGTAAATGTAGCACACGCTGAATATGTTCTGTTTAGATGTGCTGTAGATGCCTATGTGTACACATGACCATAGAAAAGCAAGAGGATTATTCCAATATGGGACCAGCTCCTGAAACTGGTAAGAACATGTTTCTGAATGCCATGCAAATTGCCATGGTTGCTTTTACAGCGACAGTCATAAGGAGACAGAAGTAAAAGTTCTAATGGTCTACAAAACACAGCACAGCAATACTTTGTACCAGGTTACCTGAAGGTTATGTGCAGGGTGGATTACACTAACGTCACTAGCTGCATATTCTAGCTCTGACATCCTTGATAAACATATATATATTATACATTAAAACTTTGAGCAATAACTAAAGTTTTGAGTTGCTGTGCACGAGCACACCAACATTACACCTGCACACTGCACGTTTATCCTAGTGAAGACAGCAAAAGTAATGAAAGTAATGATAACAAAAAAAGTAACAGAGTAGTTGGATTGTATTTTGTTATCAGACCAGAAATAAGAACTGCAATTGTAATTCTTGCACACAAACTTTATTCTCTAAATTTTTTCTAAGCTGTCACTCAGTTTGTGCTTTAATGTTTACAAGCCTTCAAAGCTAACTCTGTGCCAGGGCACTTGCCATATTCTAAGATGTGCTTGAAATAAAAGTTTACTTATTTATTTGCATGTAACTGAATGCTAGAAAATTACACCCTGGTTAGCATGTATGTTAGCCTGAGACTAGTTAATGACATATAAGAGCACAAACATACACTTGTGAGAACTCATTTTCTCAGCTCACCTGTGCCATGTAGACACTATGAAGTTTCTGATATTTCCTAAGCTGATAGCTCCTCCAAGAATCTCCTTAAGCTGTTCATGACTATCAGAATAGGATGTAGTCAAAGGTGAGACATAGATTGGGTAACCAATTGGCTGGTCACAGGAGGAGTTGATCATGTTCCTCAGAGCTTGTTTTGCATTTTGGATACTTCCTCTTTCTGGATTGCGATTACGCAGGAAGACAAGCTCCTGTTGTTGTCCTGCCCACAGGCCACGCACACACTCCTTATTCACCTGCAAAAGATAAATGACAGAAGCCGAGTAAAAACGCTGTATCAGCAAGCAAAACATGACTAAACTGCTTTCCATATGTAGACTTTTACACACATATGTGTAATTGTGCTACAGAACCACAACCATTCATATTCACGAAAGGGCTGACCTGATGGACACAGCCTGCAACAGTAAGAATAAAGAGAGCGTAAGAACTGAATGAGAAATAAAACATTTGAAGTCAGGAACTGATATCCTGATGAAACACTTCTACTACAGAAGAAGCTGCCCCAGCAGTGACAGGCTAGCGACACCAAAATAATTATCTGAGTTAAAAGTATGTAGTGGTATATCTTAATTATACCGTTGTGGAATATACACAAAACTTACCTTAATGACCCTGAAACTGAGATAGCGCTTATTCAGCATAATAATTTTGTATTCGTTGGTACCATCATCCATCACGTGACGCAGAGCAAGGAGGGAGGGAGAATTGGAAAGAACAGCACTCCGCCAGGCAGGGTCCCCTTCATGTGCTATAACTAGATTTTCCTCATGGGTTGTTATGGCTTCATAGAGAACAGAAGGATCATCGTATTCATCTGGAGAAGTGAAGTGATCCTGTTTCCAAGAACAATTGGTAAATTATGACTGATACTTCAGATGTAACTATGTATAAAAAGCAAGCAACTTGCACCTCAGGGAAGATTTGCTTCCTTTAACTGGAAAAGAAATCATTCAAAGGACGAGCCTATTATTTATTCAGTTGAATTTTACACTAGACTTGTAGAATCACAGAACAGTTTGGCTTGGAAGGGACCTTTAAGCCCACCTAGTTCCAATCCTCCTGTCATAGGCAAGGACACATTCCACTAGACCAAGTAGCTCGAAGTCCCATCTGGCTTGGCCATGAACATCTAAGGATGAAAGACGTGACAGGATATTCACTCATTTTCAGTTGTCTGCCTCTACCACACACCTCCTCCCCTTTATTTTCCTCCTCTCTTTCTGAAGCTATGTATTCTAATTTTGACCTCCCTAACTTTCTTGGAAACTTGAATCTCAGCAGTAAGGTTTGACAATGACACTGGCTGCCCTTACATACACTCATTACCTATCTGCACATCTTCTTTTAGACATCTCTTTAAGGGAAGAAAAATAATAGTCCTCCAAAGCAAACAATAAGAGCTGAGTGCCTCTCTCCCAGCACTTAACATTTAAAAGAAAGAACGTGCAGAAATAAAAGTCAGCTTTCCATCAAATTCCTCACCTGATGTAGTTTAAGTGACATTCGTATTCCAGGAACCACTACTTTCCTCAGCAATTCCATGTCAGCAAAGATCCATTCATCCCTAATTGAAGAGATACGGAAGTCGCCCTTAAAAAGGGCATGCAAGCCATACAAGAAGGATTCCAGATTACTGTTGAGGAAAAAAAAAAAGTTTGTCCATACAATTAATAAGGTAAGGAGATACTAAGATGTACATGAAGGCATACCACTCTTCCCTATAAATAAGAGAGAAGACGGCACGGAAAATACAAGTGAGCATTTGTGTAAGTAAAGTCTTGACACAAGGTGTCTACATGCACTAAAGTTAGTTACATGCACTAAAGTGAAGATGAATAAACTATATAGGCAAGTGACTATTTACATGGACTGGAGTAAACAGGAACTCTACCGAACACCTGATTTTATTCTGAAGATTATTAAAAGAAAAGGCTTGAGTACAACACCTCAGTGGACCAATCAAGAATAAGATGTAGCCTCAGTTGTGGATGTTTTAGCACTAAATCAAGTCTTGATAGATAACTCATACTTAGTGACATCATTTACTTTTACTAAGCTAATGGGAGTCTAGTGAAAAATCAAACGTTCTGATCACTCTTGTGACTGCATATCTTTAAGATCTTCTTAAGGATGCTCACTGGTACTTAGAAGAACATTTCCATCAAACTGAAGTAAAACAGTTTCTTTACTTTCAGAACTCAATCAGCTTTGAGTTTCTTTTTCTATTGGTTATCGTTGGAGCTTAGCCACATCAGAAAGCTGACCTTCCAGTTGTTCTATAAAACAAAATGCTCAAATTCTAGTTCTACCTCATGTGCTGCTCTTTGGTTATGTTTCACTGGCTGTTAACATGAAGACAGGTCACACAGCCTATCCGCCCAGGTTAAGGAAGGATTAAATTAACTAACTCTCAACATTTTTCCTGAAGTACTCATCCAATATATAATTTAGAATCCCAGAGGGAATTTGAGAAAGCAGAGTTTACAACAAGATTTTATTACCTAGACATATGATGCGAAGCTGTTCCCAACGCTCTCCGCCCCAGAACACAAAGCCCGTAACACAGTGTAACCAGGGGTGAGTCTCTACTTGAATCCAGTGGCTTGCAGTAAGAAAAAAAAAAAAAAAAGTAAAAAGAGTTAAACATTTGACATTAAAAACCTGCTCTAAGGAATAAAACACCCAAATGCATACAAAGGTACACAGGCCTTGTACATGTACCTACCTCATCAGCTACTCTATTCAGACTTTCACTATGAATTAAAAAAAAAAAGCAAGTATTCTACATATTTGTAAAGATAGACATGTACACATTATATTTTAAATAAGATGAATTGTAATTTGAAGGGATACATGCACTTTCCTCATTGGTATGGTGCACCCTGTATGCAAACTGTTGTTTAGCAAGAGTATGACATTACAACAAAAGTATTCTTAGTGAAAAAGCTGGATTCTTGCTTAGTGGTTAGGAGTATACAATTCTGAGTCAATTGAAAACTTGCCCAGACTACAGCTTATTCAGGGGAATTCACCCTCAGCTCAAAGCCATTTGGAGCTGCATGATGATCCACATGATAGTAGCAGCATTTAAGGGATTTTAATACGTCCACAATACGTTTCACAAAATAGTCACTTGATAGGAAATTATTTTCTTTGGCTGCTGTTTGTCATCTGACTACAAAACCCTTTAAGTCTTAATTCCTTTAAGATGGGCTGCTACCTAATCTTTTAGCTCCAGAAGTAACAAATTCTGAAGCTTCCAACAGTTCACGCAGAAAGTGAAATCAAATTATATTCCATCCTTCATTGTTAATCAATTCTTGCTCATTTCCAAACACTACCTGACTAGAGTACATACAACTTTTTGTGAACAGTAAAAGCACTCTCCTGCAAACACACTAGTGTTCCTATTTAAAAGGTGGCTTTGGAGGGGAAAAGAGTTAGATATGGGATGATCGCTTTCACAAGCAAACAGTTCCAGTTGTCCAAAGCAAAGTTACAGTAATAATCACTAACAAAAAGTTGGCAATCTTATAAAAACCTGTCACAAGATTATATTAGGGTTCATTTGTGGACAGTGACATCTAAATATGCAACATCATAGAATCATCTACATAGACAAATGGTGGACCAGATTTCAATTGATTCTTTTAAGCTGGTAACTGAAAAGGCAGTAGCAGACAGGTCACACTGTACACTTCCTTACTTACAGAATTAAATTCACGTATCTAGAGTAGAACATCAAAACAAAATAACATTTCCATTTTTTATTTTCTAAAAGATCAGTATTAAAACACTAATCAGAGGCAACAAGGAAGAAATGAGACAATTCTTGAATACTGAATACCTATCCTCACGTATTCATACCTACCTTTTCTCTTCGAGAGCAGCAATATTCTATCCAGTTCAAATAGATCATACAGAAACTCTCTCTTGAGATTCCTGCTAGACGGTGGTCATAATCTTCATCAATATTGGGGTTAAATGTTGGGTCTACATCAACATAATTGCGGTCTGTGCACAACCGCAGTCCTTCCTGCATTGTCTCATTAGCTAACCACTCCTCTAACTTGGGGGAAGTTGTGACATAATAGATGATTCCCTGAAATAGTAGTTAAAAATCCATGAGTCAGTATTATTACAATAAAAAAAAAATATTAACCTAAATTTTTTCAACTCATTCACAGACTTTCTTGATAACAAAGAAAAATGATACACAGTAGAGCTTACTTAGCTCCCAGATGCAATAAATTCAACAGCAATATAGATCTGTGTATGTTAATATTTTCAATGACTCCCAAAAGTTTTTAAAGCATACACTTAAGGAGCAAGGGAAAGAAAAATGGATGGAGCAGGCTAATTGCAGAAAAACACATAAATGGGAATTCTTAATTGAGTGAACATGGATAGTATAGTTCTAAGTAATTAAAATACTAAATTTAAAGGTGAGGCAGCTTAATAGTCATACTTGGAGAAAAACTTTGTGTGAATGTACCTCAGAAAAATTTAAACTTAAATTTTTTCATGACAGATCACAAATAGGGAAATAGATCATATAAGGGACCTAAAGTCTACACAGAAAATTTGCAGATTTAATAGGATCCTTCTTTGAGTAAAACAAAAATAAAGGAAAGAAATGACTTTGGCTCTTTCCAAGAGTCATACCAGTTACCATTTCATTTACAATGGCTATAGCATTTTGGTAATAGCCTTTCAGTTTCTAGTTCAGTTTCAGTAAGAAAGAACAGCCTCGTGGTCATTCTTCTGCTCTTACAACCAAATATCAATTATAATTGCCAGTACAGCAAACTCTGGCCTCTTTTGATGAAGCTGTTCATAAAGCTATAATTCATATCACACCCATGAAAACTAGTGGAAGTTCAATGCACAAAACCACCCCCAGCTATAATCCAGCCTAGCTCCCCCAGAGTTTATAGTTATTTGACTCATACCTTCACGTAGTAAGTGGTGAGAATTTTCCGGAGATCAAAGACTTGCAGCATGGATGCTGCACTGTTGTCTGTGATACTGTAACCCTCCAGAACATACTTTGTCACAAGCACTTCCCAAGCCAGCCAACGCTGCCCAAATGCAGCATTAAATGAAAGCATGTGAGGAAGGTGACCAGGTTCACAGCAACAGAAACCTTCATCTTCCTCTACGCCTTCAGTGATGGCCTCTACTTCTCTTTGCTGACAATAAGTTCCTTAGGAAAGAGAAAATAATAAAATTAAATGCTTCATACAATTGTTTTAATGTTGACTTGCATTTACAAGTATTTACAAATCATATTAGAGTCCAATTATTTTTCTGCAACACCAAGTTAACTACTTGACAGTGAAATAGAAATTTGGATAGTTTAATTTATCAGTGTAGGATCACACACATTCTAATTAGGTAGTTATGAATCAGTTATCATAGCCATATTGCATTAAATGTGAAGAGAGGCTTAGCATCAGATCTGTTAGAGGTTATTTTTCCTCAGGGGTCAGATGGCATAAAGTGGCCCTGAAGCTCAATTTTCAAAGCGAATAATTTATAGGATGGAACAGAAAATAACTGAAGTTTTCAGACCAAAAGACCTGTTTGTGGTATAGACAGTTAAGGAAGGGCAACACACTCACCTCTGAATTCAAGCCCTCTCAGCTGGAAGGTGACCAAACCATTTCCTATCTCTATAAGGTGTACTAGTGCATTGAGGTAGTCAGAGGCAAGAATGAAGCAGTCCCCAGTACTGTAGTTTCCCCATCGACCCAACAATAAATCTCCACATAGGCTGTGCTGAAGGGAACGGGTTAAATGTTCATAGAAGATTGAATTGAGATTGTTATCATCTGAACCTGCAGGAAGATTGAATTTTGGTTATCATCTGCATTTGCAGAAAAACTCAAGCTGGAATGTCAATTATCAATCCACACCGAGTCTTACATTCTTCTCAACAGCGTTGTTTCTAGGCTATCAACCTTGTGCCCTCTGTTCCTACCCCAGCTCTCAAGACAACTACTCTGAATAACTGCTAAGTGAAGTTCAATACTTTTGACAAAAATTTTTCCCTCTTACTCCTCCATTTTCCAAATTATTCTTTCAGTTTAACTCATGCATCTCTCACCAATCTACTCCATATAATAATGTGCAAAAGCAAATATGCACACAAAAGTATCTCAACAACTGCTGTATAGGTCTCATCATCATAACATTGAGACGCCCTCAAATAATGTTTAGCTTTTTGGTTGCTTAAGAATAAAGAAGCAAAACAACTTAATACTGCAATTATAGATGAAGAAAAAGTAAAGCAGAGATACACAAAGGTAAAAAGGAAACAAGAAAAGTGCATAGAAAAGTAAACAACAAAGTAAGGAGAGAGATAACAAAGGAAAAAAATAACAGGAGATGACAAAGGTCCAGTAGGGTTTGGAAAAAAAAAACAAAAAAACAAAAAAACAACCAAAAAAGAACTCGGAAGACAAACGGGGAAATCCCACAAATCCCATAAGAAACAAACATTTGTATCTTTGTTCCTTGTGAGCGTGTTAGTAAGTACAGAACAAAAACACATGAAAGCTACCTGGATTTCGATCAAGCTGCGAAGCCAATCTTGTATTTGAATGATCCACACGCTTCGTGCTGAAATTAAAATGAAGTGTTCTTAATGAAATTTATTACTGTACGAAAATCTATGGGAAGAAACTAATGCTAACAGAAATTGACAGAAGTATTCCCAGTGATATATTTCTAAAATTTTTTCTTTTTTCTTTAAGTATTTTATATCCCTCTGTACTCAGCCCTGATTAGGCCACACCTTGAGTACTGTGTTCAGCTTTGGGTCCCTCACTCAAGAACTCAAAACTCTGAGGCCCCAGACCTTGTTCAGAGGAGGGCAATGAAGCTGCTGAGGGGTCTTGAGCACAAGTCTTATGAGGAGTGGCTGAGGGAACTGGGATTGTTCAGTGTGGGAAAGAGGAGGCTCGGGGGAGACCTTATAGCTTTCTACAACTACTTGAAAGGAGGCTGTGTTGAGGTGGGGGGTCAGCTCTTTCCCCAATAGGACTAGAGGAATGGCCTCAAGTTGCACCAGGGAAAGTTCAGGTTGGATGTTAGGAAAAACATTTTTTCTGAAAGAGTGGTTAGGTGCTAGAACAGGCTGCCCATGGAAGTGGCAGAGTCACTGTCCATGGAAGCTTTGAAGAAATATTTACATGTTGCACTGAGTCACACAGTTGTGGGAAACATTAGTGATAGGTGGACAGTTGGACTGGATGATCTCAGAAGTCTTTTCCACCCTTGGTGATTCTACGATTCTATTTTCTGCCTATAATAGCATTATGACTCTGTAATTAATGAAGCCTGTCCACTGTACGCAGTCACAATATATCTTTAGCCGTAGATCTAAGTGTAACTGTTTTCTTAGCCAGATATCACAAAGCTTTAGATGTGACAACTACACATAAATAATTTACTAACATAACTAATATTCTGTCAAAAATGGGGGACTTCAGAGAAATAAAACACAAAGAGGTAATCTGACATGAATAATCTTCTAATGGCATCTTGATCATACAAGGATTAAGATTTTATATTGAGGTTAACCAGTTTTAGCTGTGAAATGGACAATAATGAGGAGAAGTCAAATACAGTTAATGTACTCTCCCAACAGTCTTTTTAAAATAAACTCATGCTTTGAATGCAATTGCACTTTATAAAGCTATAATTTTGATGCTTAAAAAACAATACCAAAATTGCATACCTCTCGGTAGCAATTACCTAAGAAGCCAATGTAAATGCTGCTAGAATAAAAACAATTGCTATGCCATTTCAGAAAGAAGATTAGTGCTCTAATTTTCTTTAGGAAAAATAAGATAGCAGCACTTCAAGGTGAACACTCATTTAGCCTTAGTTCCACGTTTAAGTAAAACAAAGGACACAGTCTTTAAGAGTCTTATTTCACCTACTTGTAGTCTCTTTCCCAGAATTTGACAGGTCTGGCATAAGAAGTGATAAATATTGCACTTCCCAGGAAAGGATTCAGTGGAGTAGAGAAGAATGCTGACACAGCTGCTTGGACAAATAACATTGCAGAATCTGTAGGATAACAGGATTAAGGAAAACAAAGCAGCAAAAACTTTCCTCAAGCTTCTGTAACAATACGTGAAGTATACAGCAGCACCAAGTAAGAAAAAAGAAAACAATCTCCAAGAAATATTGTGCAGCAAAGTATCTTTACAGTTTCTCCAGTTGTCAAAGGGATTACTTTTGCTTTTGAAAACAGAAATAATTAACCGTATTTGTTGTAGAATTTTCAGATAATTACCACCAAATCTAACATGACACTAAATTGATACTCTATTCAATCCCGCCTACACAAACAATACTCACAATCTGAAATCACATGGTTAGTGACTCTTGAAAAAAGGAATGGAACGTCAAAGGAAAACTTATGTTATTTTCCCAGTTGTTTAATTCCTATGCTTTTTATGTTAGAATTCTGTTCCTACTTTGTCTGCTGCTGTTCAACTTATAATATTGTAGCAAGGTAGAAAGCATGCTGTTTTTCATAAATGTTCATTGGACTAACCTGCTCATTCGTGAGATATATCTCATAATACATAATGATTATAACATTCAGAATGTATGAATAAATACCTTCCCCCCCAAAAAATCAGCAATTACAAAGGATACGTGGCACAGCAAAAGGCTGGGCAAAAGCATGGAAGGCAGATCCCCATGTTATCTGCCAGGGAGCAATGTAGGTATATACAAATCTCAACTTATAAAAGAGTTCCCAAAGCTGTAGGAAAGAGGAAAAAAAAAAAAAGCATTTTCACTGAAAATCAACATACTTTGGAGTACAGTAAATAGACTTTGGAGTTTACTGGTCCTAGAGTTCTTGCTGGTGTCCAAGAAGCCACTGGACTTACAATAAGGATGCAATTATGAAGTGAGTCACATTAATATGCACTACATTGTTCTACCAACAGAAACTCATGAGATTTTTAGAAAGGCTCAAGTGCTGTCTCAACAAAACATAAGTGCTTTGAGAAGGAGAAGTCTAATCAATATGCTGTAAGAACTGTTAAAGTGCCAACAGGACTAATGACCTGAAGATCAGCTATCAGTTAAGGGTATGGCCAGTTTTCCCTTTTGGATGACTTGAAACACAGAGAGTTAAAAGTTACCTTGCTGAAGAGTATGGACATGAAGAAGAGATCTAGCAGCATGGTCTCAGTAAAACTTTTGTAATCAAAAGTAAAGAAGAGCACTGTGAAAATAACAGTGACGTACTGGCACGTTGGGCTACTGAATGATGAACGCAGTAACTTCAAGCCAGCTATTGTGATCATTAAAGCACCCAACCTGAATAGAAATTAACAGAAAACAGTTATTTATTTGCTGCCTGAAAGGCTATGTTTATAGACCACCTAAATTGTTGTTCCCATGCAATGTCAATCTCCATCAAACTCAGGGTTTGTATTTGGATTTTGTTCATTTGCCTTGGATGGTTGGTGGTATGTGAGCATTTACTTATTTTAAAAGACACCTTCACTTTCTCTTTAGAGGTTACTAACCAAAGGATTAACATTAGTTGTAAAACAGTCTTGCTAAGTAATATTAGAGGTATCCCTGTTTTCTGAACAGAAATAAAGCCTTAAATTTAGGTTATCAATATTAAGATGCAAAAATGCTGGAAGTGCTCCAGATTAATCAGCAAGAGGATGTTACTGTACACCAATTATCATTATTTCCTGCATGGCTATACCGACCTAGGTTGTACAGAAAGAAATGCAACTTAATGACAGTGTTTTTTGTTTTTAATTATTATTATTATTATTTTTCCCTCAGAGATAGTAACTGATGGATCAGAAGGTTATAAAAATAATGTTAAGAATCTTGGATTTGTGGGCTGGATAATCATATTACAGACTGCATACCAACAAGAAAATTCTTCTATCACAATGCTAGGTAACTCTTCAATTTCCAATCTTTATAGTATATACTATGATTTGAATGATTTTTCTTTGTGTAGGTTCCTATTTCAAAACTGCAATATTCCATTTTGTTTAAAGCCAACAAGGTGATTCATTTCTACATAAGCTTTCAAATGAAGAAAAATAGTATTTATTCCTTGCCTTAGTGTTCAGGCAGTAGCATTAGCTGTCTTCCCATTGATTCCACAACTATTTCAATTCCCACCGGAACAGACACATTCAGATTACTTGATAGCCTTTTATACTTACTCAGTATCCAGTTTCTTTGGACTAGCAATACTCTTAGCACTGCTACTAAGCTCATTGAGGACTATCAATGGATAGATAATATTCTTCTCTATAAAAAGGAGCCAAATGTGAAGCTTCTCAAACCACATAACATGCGCAGCATCTATCAGGAGATATTAAAAAGATAAGATTGCACTGATAGATCAAATCAGGTAACAGAATCTGGATTCTTGATACAAGTCATTTTATGATTAAACAAAGAACAAAAGTATCCAGTTAGATATTAATAGAAAACTACTTTGTTGTTAAACGTGTGAATAACACCAATAAGAACCAAATTTATCCTAAGATGAAATCTTAGAGAAGTACTTCTCTGAAGCACTTGAAAACTATTATCTTGAGAAAACATCTACCTAAATAATTTTTAGAAAAAACTGAATGTTTTTCATCAAGGTAATCATTAGCACAAACCTTGAAACTTAAAGCACAGTCCTCAAAATCTTAGTGGGACTGCTCTGAAATATATGATAATATAGCACATATAGCATCATAATCACTTCAAAGTGCCACAGAATCGAAGTATGACGAAGTGACCAACTAAAACATAACTAAATCAGGTGTCAAGAAATATTCCGCTGGTGACAATAACAAAGGAAGAAGTTGAAGTGTGGCAATCATTAACACAAGTTGGTTAGCAACTACTGCAAATTCAAAACATACCACTAGTGGTACTTACTTCGGACTTCAAACTGATAGTATTCCTTGGTTTTCAGCAGCGGGTGAGAAAAGCAATGCCAAGGAAGTTGCTTTCGGAGTTGAGGCAGAACGTAATGGGTCACAAAGCCTACCGTACCCACCAATGCATAGAGAACATAACTTAAAATAGGCTAGAGAAGAGAAGAATTGAAGAAATTAAGATTCGTGTTCTATAATAAAAAAATAGAAGAAATTAAAAGAAATCATACACTATAACACAACGCTTTCTCCAACACATGTTGCTCACATAATCTGGGCATATACTTCATGAATAACTGTACTGCCAACTTAAAGATCAAACAGGAAATGCCCAAGAACAAAAACTTTATTTCTAAGAATTTTACACTAAGTTTAGAAGCATTTTAAAGCAAAAATAATACACCAATCTTCCTTCACAGTCCATTACTTTTTACTCATCTGCATTTCATTAGATAAATAATAAAGCTACAATCCTCTAAAGACAAATCCAGTTTTCATTTTCACCTGTTGGATAAAAGAGGTATAAGAAAAAATAAATCATCACCTCTTATATTCTCAAGGAGAATGTGAATAAGAAATCTTCAATTAAGACCAAACTCCTTTATGACACTCAAGAAACATCACCATATTTAAATAGTCTGAAGACTGAATTTCACAATAACATCTCCTATATGCTTTAAATTAGTGGATATACCTAAGTAAAATCAGAATTCTCTTTATCTTGTTATAACATTATAACTTTATCTTGTTATAACTCTCAAAACCTAATCCAATTGCATTACACAAAGGTAAAGACCATAAAGCCAAGTTTCTCAAACGTGGAAGAACATAAAATTCAGGAGGAGCACTGTTGTCCAAACATACAATAGAAGAGAGAATCCCCTTAGAAAAGCCTTGCACACCTTCCCAAATGGAACACTGAAAATAAAACATCTGAAAATCTAAAGCTACCTATATATATAGTATAGGTATATATATATAGTATAGGTATATATATATATATATATATATATATATATATATATATATATATAGCGTGTGAAATGCTTTTAAAATATGTACGAGAAACTTTCACTTGTCTGAAATAAGGCTGTTCATAAGCTAACTGACATAGTCAATTGAGGAATATTGAAATAAGTCAGTAACTGCAATTCTTAGACAAATGCCTTTATTAAACGAATTCAAGTACAGGATATGATGCTGTGTAACCATCATTGAGTAGGATGCATATATACACTTTAAAGATATCCAAAGCAGAAGTATTACCTAGAGTGACAAGTCAAAAAGCACCCTAAAACTCAGATTTTCTGAAGTCCTGAAAACAAGCATTTCTGGAAATGGCTACTCCTTGCCCTGCACTCCATTGCCACATTAGCACGCACACAGTTTCTGAGTCAGTGTTCACCCTCACAAACTTTAATAATCAAACCTTTTCTATTTTTCTTTACATCAACTTCACAAAGACAGATTAAGAGAGGGCAGTTTGTGTCAGGGCTAATGCAAACTAAGAAGTGCAACAAACAAAAGCCAACAAACCTAACCACTTAAGAATTTGACACAAAAAGCTGAAATGTGAAAATGATCAGTCACGCCCTTGTCACTCTATAAATTTAAGGATAACCTAAATCTATTCATTCTGGTAATAACACCGCTCTGCTAAGTGTTATGTATCATTAGAATATTTGTATACAGAAAACTAATGGAACACCTTACCTGTAAAACTGTAAATACTGTACTGACGTGAATTGCAAAATAGAGTACACCAATGACTATACACACAATCAGGTCAGACTGCAATCGTTCACTCTGGAAGTCAAAACAAAATAATTTTAGCAAGCATCAGTTTGGTTGTCCCCTTCAGAATCTTAATGTGCATCAGCAGTAATAGTGAAACTGATTAAAAGAAACTCCAATGATGCCAGTGTTAACAGCTTCCAGTGAAGTTATCAGAAATGTCACAAGGGCACTGATTCAAATAAGTTAACTGGGAAGATATCTACTCAAAGTGTGACAGGACAAATTAATATACTCAATACACTCTCATTCAGGACCATTAAGGGTTATATATAGCAGTGAAAAAAGCTGACAATGCTAACCAAATTTTCCAGATGTGATCTGTGAATTGCTATGATCTGTGAATAGAGCAATTAAGAACTCTCAAGACAGCTGCCCAGACAAAGCTAACTACCTGGCAGAACAACTCTCTCTCCTTTCTCCTCCTCTACAGAAGAGCAAAGGATGGCTTTGGAAAGACCAATGAACCTGGATTTTCTGTTATCTCAAAAAAAAAAAAAAAAAAATGCAATAGAAGCTACACTTTGGGAAAGGATTAAAAAAACCCAACAAAATGATTAGCATCAAGCTAGTCACAAGAGGGCGATATAGGCTCAGGGTCATTAGAAGTCACAGTCTTCCAAGTTTAGACTTGCTCTCACTGTAAACACACACAGAAAAGCATTACAGGATAAACTACTCTAAAATCAGAAAAATACTTATGCAGAGCAATTATTACTTCAAGGTCTTAACCTTTTGGGATGCAGGTTTTGGGTTTTTTCTGCAATAGAAGAAATTCTACATTTTAAAAACACTGAAAGTCATCCTCAGCTCCCCCACTCTCCCAGCAACTAAAGATATTGAGTTACAGCTCCCATACAGTCTTTCTGTCCCACTGCTGTTAAGACTGTGATTTCTCTGTTTGTAGTTTCCACACATTTGAATCACATCATACTTGTGTCTGCTGTACTAGGAGAAATCTGTTGAAACTGTTCATCCTTTAGAGCCCAGACCAACTCAAGGAGATAGTCTTTTGTAAAAGTTAAATTTGCCAAGTCTTTTTATTTACTGCTCCAGATTAGACTGAATTAAAAAACAAGTGATTAAAAATGCCTACTTACCACAGAATTTCTAAGCTTTTCAGGTAGAGGATCTTTCACTTCAGACAGAGGATCCTCAGGGTTTTTGTCTTCAGAATTAGGAAAAAATTTTGATTGCACTAAAGAGCTTGAAGAAAGACAAAAAGAACCTATTGAAAAGCACGAACTACTCTGCTGTTAGAAGAGTAACAAAATCAGAAGATTTATTTACTGCAAGTTTACAAAAAAGTATATTAGTGCTTCCACATGGAAAAGTTTATTTATAACAAGGTCTCAATTTTAGAATAGCACCAGTCCTCCAGCTACACAAAGAGAGAACTTGAACTGCTGTATGAATAAATCTAGCTGCTTATTTTTCTAGGGACTGGGTAACAAATAATTGGACAAATGCTGAATTTCTAAACTGTGATCAAACTACTCATGAAACTAAACTTTAGCATGTAAGTAATAAAGCAAAAGCTCTACATGTTCCAAAGTTCAGACACAACCTGAACACATCAGTTAGAGAACAAAGAATTCCCTGACTTAAATCCAACTGATAAATTTTCTGGAGATCCTGGATGAACACTCAGGTACAAATCTCTGATCTCTCTATCTACAGAAGAGGCTCTGATTACATGACTCAGACAACTGCTCAAATTCATCCAGCATTATAGCTACATTTAAATCCAAGTTCAAGCTCTGCCTAACCACATATGTGCCAAATGAGCCTTTACCGGCTATTCTGTGGAAGCCACATTTCTCCTACTGTAAGCATTTTGTTTTACATACATAACTACTAACTGGTAAGTACTCTCATCATCAAATCAATACACCCCAACACAGATGAACAAGACTGTTTCCCCATTTTGGATGGGTGCACAAACACTGGTCTGTATCCAAGATCAAATTTTAATTTGTTCTTGGAGCATACATTCGAGGGAAGAATGCAGTATCAAATTAAGCGAGAAAAGTATAGTCCAAGAAAAATCCACAAGTGGGCTTAAGCTTAAACTAGTACTTTCAGCACCTCTTTAATCATTACAAATCATTGCTACACAAACGCACTAGCAGGAAGCTGGCACACGACTGGTAATTAGAAAGCATCTGAATTAGACTTCAGCTGTAAAGAAAGGCTGCCCTTCAAAGGAGAAAGCAGGTGCAATATTTGAAAGTTTCCTTTTAAAATACTGAACCAATATCATACGATTTTTGACAACTCCAACGTCAGTTTAATATTTTGTATCTAAAATCCCTTTGAGACTTGCTTCTTCCTTGAAAAATGATCCAAAAAGTCACTTACAAAAGCACAGAAGGGTCACTACTTTGTCTGCTGAGATGATACGACATTGCCACTAACAAACCACAAAATATGGAGAAGAGAACTGGAATATGCTGCCCATCCCAAGAATCCTGGAGAAAAAAAAAATATAAATAAGGAGGAAGCAAAGTATTTAACACTTATCTGCCACATAAGAACTCCATGTTTCATAATACAAGAATGGAAATACATAAATAATCACTCTACAATTCCACAAATAAATTGGAATTCCAGCAGAAAAACACTATTCAATATTTAACTATAGGTTAGAAGTTCTCACAGTTTACACTCCTTAGGGCTATACTATCTTAGTCATTTAGTAGTCACGAGTTTTCGTAACACTCAAGAATTTCATACATTCCCCAGGAGCACATCCTTAGAATTGCATTTTTAGTCACTTACTCTGAAAGTTCCCCACGTTATTTCTCAAGTTTTTTTTAAATAAGAGTCTGACTTAAGATGAAAGCAGTGTTTATGTATGTTTTTATTTTCATAATCTGTACTGGATCAGCAAAAAAAAAAAAAAAAAAAGACAGTGACCCTTCCCTAGAACCTGTCTTGAACAGAAAAGTATACAAAGGCTAATGAGACAAGCAGACTTATCTGCAGAAAGCTAATCACGTTCTGTGGTGATGGAAATATTTTCTCTAACAGCTTTTTGCTGTCTACAGAATGAAAAAGAACCAGAATCAAACACAATGGCATTTTAAGGAAAGGCTGCTTGTTTGTGTAGGCAGACATACATCATCACTTTGACACTGGAAACCCTTTCCTATATCTTTTCAAATAAACACAGATCTGAAAACAGTTTATGGTTTATATCACCACAAAAAAAATATTTAAGAAGAACCCTATTTGAGACATTAACACATCAATACATAATAACTCTATAAGAAATAAGGAAGTTCCATGATTGTTACAAGAATTAACACAAAACAGAACTGAAGGTAAGTGTCATGTTTTAGGCAAACAACAGGTAGCACATAAATAGATCACCTTTTAAAAGCCAAAGTCTGCTTTGCTCCTACTTTCCATCTGTTTCGCTGATACAAAAGCTAAGGAAATATGAAACTTTACCAAATCAGACTAATATTTCTAATTCATTTTCTGTATGTTTGAGATTGAAGGAAAAAGAACAAAATTCAAAACATGAACGTATGCTGTGTGTACAATTTCGCTTACCTTCAGGGCACCATAGCACAGTCCGTACAACAACGCTACTGCCACAATACTACAGATGAAACTGTAAAGTGCTGCAAGCAGGCTTGTGGTAGCTAGACATCATAGTGGAAGAAAAGGCATTATGTAATTAGCTTAGAATATGAAAGACTTCAAGTTGTTTAAAGAAGTCAGTTCAGCTCCCCCTGATATTAAAAATATTAAAAACCCAACCCACAAAAATGTATCCATTTTCCCTTAGAAGATAAAAATTATTTTTATGGCTTCATTTACATCTTCATTAATTCAACAGTGTTACCATGCGAATGGCTAACACTGCAAGGGAAACAAGTACAAGAAGTATAGTTTTCAACAGACTAAGTAGGCCGGTAATTCTATTCCTCAGTAATTGATCAGAACTAGAACCTTTTTAAAATGCAGTTAGTATTCCATACGTACAGGTCACGAATATAGATGGTGTAATCATTAAATTCTTTTACTAGCCCAATCTAATGCTTTTGTCAATGCTGTGGACAAACACACTCACCATTGCCACCAAAGACATGAATATCCAGCTGTTCACAGAGATACATCACAAATGTATTCACCTGAGGCAGGAGACCAATGAAGAATACTATGGGGAAGCATAGTGTAAACACTACAGGGGGAAAGAAAAAAATGAGTTGAAAAAGTGATGATTATATAAAAAATACTGCATGTTAACGTACTCTTCAGCTTAAGCTCCAGGGTACCACATGCTACATTTCTCATACATTTCTCAAATTTCTACCAGACTGAATACAGAGGTTACACTTCTCTCATAGAAGTGACTGAAATGACTGAATATACAGGTTACACTGACCAAAATTCAGAAGTTGTTGGTTTTTTTTTTCTTTTTTTTTTTTTTTTTTAATTCAGTTCTAATCATTACAGAAACTCACACAGGCCAATTCAGACTTTAAGTTATAAAAACCTTGCTAATATTTTTTTGAACAGATTATGAGATTCGTACATTTTCATTATTGTATATAAAGCTTCCATAAGCCTAGCTGCCTATTTTTAATTATACAAGTTAACAACAGCCACACCAATTTAAGAGATGCCAATCATTTAATCTCTAGGTTGCCTGTTACTAATAATGCCTGACAATTCTACTCATTTACCCATTCCATTTCTTAAAAATAAGTAAAAAAAATTATGTTGTCCTGATATTAAATTACATATTTTAAAGTGAAAACAGACAACTTGACATGAACCATTAAAATCTCTGCAAATTACAGGATTAATAAAATAAAGATAAATAAATGATACAATTGCATTACATAGAATGGTCACAGTCCCATCCTGGGCAAATCGCTTACTTTCCACCTTAAGGAAAAGAACATGCAGAAACTATCGTCCTCTCTACAAACAGGAGGGGAATCAACTATTTGAAAGGGTAGATAACAGCAAGACAAGGAGAAATGGTTTTAAGTTGAAGGAGGGAAGATTTAGGTTGGATGATGGGGGGAAGTTCTTTACAGAGAGAGTGGTGAGGTGCTGGAACAGGCTGCCTACAGAGGTTGTGAATGCCCCATGTCTGGAGGTATTCAAGGCCATATTGGATGGGGCCCCGGGCAGCCTGGTCTAGTATTAAATGGGGAGGTTGGTGGCTCTGCCCCTGGCAGGGGCGTTGGAGATTCATGACCTTTGAGGACCCTTCCAACCCTGGCCATTCTGTGATTCCCCACAAGTGTTATGTTTAAATCTGCTTCTCATGTGATAAGCTTTCAGTTCTGAAATATAAAACCATGCAAATCATCTTAGCAGACTAAATCTGACAGGACTTTCTGCAATCTTAGAGACTTGTAGCTTCAGTGACCACAGAGTTGGAGCTATCTTGCTCAGAATCACAAGTCTCAATTTTAAGTTTCTAATGTCCATTCAATATCCACTGAATGGTTGTATAGTAAAGGCATCACTCCTATTTGAAGTTAAATAACTAAAGCTGTTTTAAAACACTTAGGTTCAAGACTTGGGAAAAACAAATTCTAATTTTTACTGATACAAGTTAGGGAATACATGCCTAAGGACCAGCTACTCAGGACCTGGAGAAAATATTTCAGAATTCTCAAATCATTACTCATGCAAATCTATACAGCAGGCAAACAACATAGCGTTATCAGACTGGGTGGTTAAAATGTGTCTTCATCAAGGTCTGAATGATTAACTATCTTACATCAGTTGTGAACAAAATTAGGAAATAAATATGCAAAAATACAATCTATAAAGAGCAGTCTAGCAAAAACTCAACATTTCTGATGGCTTTTGAAGTCCTCAACAGAACTATTCTCTCATGGGCACCATTTAGGAGAACAGAAATCACCTGCTGTTGGATCAGATTCAGACTAATTGATGAAGTTTGATTTGTGGAATAGGTGGAAATTTCTACCAGACATCACGTGTGGTAAGGACACACCAATGGCATTATCTAAACACAAAGTCTGCCTTGCACCTGTGCTGTTCTAACTGCTGTTCCTGGGAATGGGAAAAAAAGCAGCTGAGTATTTTCCTCTGTGCTAACAAAGTATTTGCTACTAGCCAGCTTCCTCTGCGAAACAAAGATTTCTGAAACAGCATTTCAGCAACAACGCGAAGAACAACAGCAACAACCCAAAGGCAGAGCAGGAAGGAGTTTTAGGGAGGACTTGGGGTTACACAAGTTTTGTATGTAAATTTACACAAAAAAAAAAAAAGAAAAAGAAAAAGAAAAGAGAGCCGCATTCAGAACACTTCAAAAAGTCTGGAAGGTGAAGATCCCAGTACATCTTCCTAAAACTGAAAAAGAGTAAGCACTTTTAAAAAGGTCTTTCTTCAGAATGCCCACACCATCCATATATAAGGTTTTCTATTTAGGTATGGGGATATGGATATACACTATGAAAATTACTCAAAGTGGTGAGAAAAGATTTCCGAGGTCAACAGAGAATAAACAAAGGGAAAAACAGGCCAGTTTTAAGGAAACAAAATGAAAAACAGTCTGCTGGATTAACTTCTTTTACCATAGCAGATCCAAAACAAAGAATACCAGTACATAATTAGCTCCACAAAAGATATAGAAAAGCAGCTTTGAAATGGTGTGGACAACATTGCTCATAAATAAGAGGCTCAGATCTTCTCCCTCTGGGCACTTAAATATAGTTTTACTATGCATGAGGCATAAAAATCAGAATGTTCTTAAAAAGAAATCAAGCAATAAATAATAATTCTCAGAGCGCCCAAGTCGGTAACTCTTATTAATCAAAGGAAAGTTAAAAAAAATAATAATCAAGACCAATATTTTTTTTTTTCTTGGAAAAAAAGATTATCCTAAAGCAGAAGCAAGCAGTCATAATATTTAATTATTGTATTGCTTCACACGCAGATGTTTTGATGTAATTGAAGGGCTGCAATGAAAAACCAGGTGTGTTCAAAATTACGCATTAAGAAAGATTTAATCCGCTTATAATGTATTTAACAATTGTGTCCATACTGCCCTACTCAACTGCTAAATAAAAATAACCTGCTCTGAGAGAGTCCCAGCTCATTTGTGACAAGGTCCTCTGCAAGAGAATGGGCTATGCATGTTCAAATCGTAACACGTGCCCCATCCCTGGAGGCATCCAAAGCCAGGCTGGATGTGACCTTGGGCAGGCTGATCTAGAGGGTGGAAACCCTGCCCATGGCAGAAGACTTGGGAACTGATAATCTTTAAGATCCCTTCCAACCCAAGCCACTCTAAAATTCTATGATTTAATTACTGAGCAGGTAGGTCCCAGCACAGGGTAGCATAACAACATTCAAGAGCAAAGAAGGGCAAGTTCATGGCCAACAATGGAAAAATCAGATAAGAAAGATTTGTATAGCTTTTTAATTATGACACCATTTTACCTGACAGCTCTTCAGTTTGTGACAGCAAAGCTATAGAAAGGAACAATTATCCTATAAACATCAGTAAGCTGAAGTTCCTCTCTCCAAAGAAAACTAAATGAACGGTAGTTAGGCGACAGTGCAACAGCATCACAAGGTTCAATGTGTGAAGAATAAAATAGCTCTACTGTGGTGAAGTAAAAATTTCATATTAAAGGAAAAGCCACTCACCTATAACTAAGTCCCTGGCTGACAGCAGGAGCAATGGGTTGGTGAAAGCCATTCCATACAACTTGAATCTCGTTGTAGATATGTTTCTGCTGCCATAATCCAACAGCCAAATAAGACCACAACATAAACAGAAATATACAGGCCTACTATAGGCTATGATACGATTATGACCCTGTTTAAAAAACAAAAAATATTTCACGATTAGAAGAAAACCTATTTTGTGTTCAACTTGTTACAGTTTCAGAATCAAAATTATTTTTTGCTCATTGACTACTCCTACAGTGTGTTGTCACCTCATTTTTTTCACAAAATCCTTAAAATATTGTCTTGCAGGGATGGTTTTTGTAGCTTTGATCTATATAATGAGTATACAAATACACAGACTCAGTTATTTTTACACTTTTTCTCACCTGAACTTCCCAGTTTTCACAACACTAAATGTCAGAAAAACTCTGCTGAAGCTTCATAAGCAAGAGAACGATATTTTGACTAAAAAGCAATTGATGTTTATTACTCAGATACTGCTCCTGCTGAAAATGAAAGCATTTCTGTACCCATTAAAATACACAACTTACTGCCTAAAATAATATGAATGATGTGCTTCAGAGGAATAAAGCTTTACAGTGTCTTGTTTAGGATGTTACAAAAGTATTTTGTCCTGGCAAGCTAGAAGATGCTCAATAAAATACAAACATTGTTCAACATTACCACATTAACAGTTTCATGCTCAAATTAAAACTCACTAGAGTACTGCGTACTCAGCCTAAGAGAGTTGGCAAAGAGTCTGTGAGCACACTAATACAACTGAATGATCTACAAGGCTAGAACAGCATATCTGCAAAGCTTTGCTACTTCATTCTACAACAAATCAAAATGCTAAAAATATTTTTCTCTGTTACTGCTGGAATGCTAAAGGTTCATTCAATAACTTATACTGTTCTACAGCACAAGTTGCCTTGAAACTGTAGAGGAACTCTTTATAAGAGACTGTAGTGATAGGACAAAACGGAATGGTTTAAACTTAAACAGAGAAGATTTAGGTTAGATGCTGGGAGGAAATTTTTTACTCAAAGTGGTGAAACACTGGCAATGGCTGCCCAGAGAAATTATGGATGCCTCATCCCCGAAGGTATTCAAAGCCAAGTTGGATGGGGCTCTAGGCAACCTGATGTAGAAGTGGAAGGTGCTCCTGCCCGTGTCAGGGAATTGGAATGAGACATTCCAACAAATTAACAGCCAGCAGCATGCTCTTGCAGCCTGGAAGGCCATCAGTAACCTGGGCTGCATCAGAAGAGGAGTGACAAGTAGGGAGAGGGAGGTGATGGTCCTCCTGTACTCTGCCCTTGTAAGGCCCCGTCTGGACTGCTGTGTCCAAGCCTGGGGGCTGCAGTACAGGAAGGATGCAAAGCCATTGGAGCAGGTCTAGGGGAGGGCTACAAAGATAAACGAAGGGCTGGAGCACCCCTGTCAAGAAAGGCTGAGGGAGCTGGGATTGTTTGGTTTGGAGAAGACCCCTGCGAGACCTCACTGCAGCCTTACAGTACTTAAAAGGAGCTTACAACCAAGAGGGGAACTAGCTTTTAACACTGCCTGATGATCTGTCTGACAGGACAGAGCAGAGCGGCTTTAAATGTAGGGGAGATTTAGGTTAGATACTATTAAGAAATTTTTCCCTCAGAGGGTGGTGAGACACTGGAACAGGCTGTCCAGAGAACCTGTGGAAGCCCCATTCCTGGAAGCATTCAAGGCCAGGTTGGATAGGACACTGGGCAGCCTCATATGGTGGTTGGCAATCTTGCCCATGACAAGGGGATCTCTCAGGTCTCCTCCAACCTAAACCATTCTATGATTTTATGATTCTTAGTCCCCTCCATCCCAAACCATTCCATGATTCTGTAATAAAACAGAAAGGACGGGATTTGCTAAAAACAAAAAGCACGGAGAGGAAAAAAAATATAGCATAAATTCCCTTATCACATACTAAGAGAATATAAGCCTCTTGTACCTTATGAGAAGTCATATAAGAAAAATGGCATAACATCAAGAAGATCAATTCTTTGTGGAAATTTTACATCTGCAGGGTTAATAGAGGTATATGCCTATGACTTACATGTCGAGGGGAAGAAGAATCTGGTTGAACACTCTGAAACCAAAAAGAGGGAAGTTATCCACTCTACAGTAAGTACATTTTACTCCTCTCTTCCCATCCCTTTCTCTTTTCCACCTTAATAGTTCTATCATAAAGAAAGAATCTTTCTTAATTTCAATATTCCTTACGTACCATTAACACTTGCCTGATAAAAATGTCTAATAAAAACTAACTCAACTGATTAAAAACATGTTTAGAAGCAATTGCATAATACGAAAGCATTGAGGTACATCAGCTTAAAAAGAAGAAACGCACAAAATCACATTTAGTTTGTGGGTTTCTTTTTAAGCAGTTTGATTTTGTTTCTCTTTCAGAAAACAAAAAGTGAGAGCACAACAAATAAAGGACTGTTTAACAAACATGCAGAACTATTCCAGTGAAATGATCTTCCATAACCATCTATCAAACTCTCCACTAAGGTGAATTTTGCTTATTTATTTTTAAAAACAATAAACACGTACTTTTTCTGTAGCTCCAAATAGCCTGCAACATCCAATCTAAATTATTTCTACTGTTTACACAAATGAAGATAGAAATTGAAATACCTTCAACAGTGAGTACTGACAACTGGCTATAACCAGGCAGAACTGGAAGACCCAGATATCCTTGAAAAAGCCCTCAATAAGAAGTACAGAGCCCAGAAATGCAACTAGAATTGCTAGGATGACAGCTAACACATTTTCAAGGATCTCACGATTCCTGTATGAGAGGGGGAAAAAAAAAAAAAAGTATTAAAAGCTAATTGTGTTTAGAAAAAGGTGGAAGAGAACAGCAAAGGTCAGAAGTTAACAACAGATATGCTGTTGGCAGCAAAGTAGTTAAGAATTGTGTAAATTATTTTAGTACTCTTAGCAAAGATAAGAGCTGCCGGAATAACCAGCAATAGCAATTAGTTTCTTATGAAATCATCCTCTATAAAGCCACACTACTGTACTGAATACTTCAAGAAAGGTCATTACCAAAGTGTGAATACTTGATACATTCCCAAAGCTGGTAACTGGAGGTTGATGTTTATTTTATGCCACTAAGTAAATGGAGCAGGGACAACAGGTTACAGCATTACATGACTCTTTGGAAGAACGCTTTGGGACATCATGTACATTGTCTACTTGCTGAAACAATTACACATATACGCAGGTTCTAGTACCTGTCAGTTTGTTCATTGAGAAGCTTACTTTCTAGCATTAAAAATAGATCAAACAATGAGAGATTTGTTGCTTAAGATATCATTCTCACACTAACACAAAGTGAGAGAGAGGGCTTCTTCTAGCTTTCCTGAAGAAATAAAAAGTAGCTTTTGCTATTTTAGAAACAAAAAATTATTTTGGTATTATTATTTCATCTTTCACAGTATAGTAAAAGCATTCCTAACAGGAATCCTTCCATTTTTTCATCTTTAATTACTGAAGTCTAGCAATATACAAGGACCTCACCTATCAAATAAAGCCAGAAGAGTTAATCTATCAAAATTTATGCTAATCCAAAGCTTAGGCAGTATCCAAAAACGATAGTACTGCTTGACTTTTTGAGCTGCTTCCTCTTGAGGTTGCAAGTGGTCCTGAAGGTCAGGGCTCAGGTCAATATCTTGCTGCTCCAGTAGATCTGTATCTATGGTTAGCAGCCTGTTCAACCTGATCTGGGGAAGAGAAAGCTAAAAGAAAGTCAGTATTAACAGAAGTTCCTTCTTATGTATCACTGCATTCTATTGAATGCTGCCTTGAAAAAAAACAAAAAGCACTATAATTATTTAGTTTCAGTTTTAAGAAATTAGATTTTAAACTGATCTGTGACTTTTACTTACTTTTTCTGCCCTTACTATGGTAAATGAAGAGCACTAGCAGCAATAACAGTTTCCATTCAATACAACTGTGGCATTTTAGCATATGCCTCACTTCAAAGTACATATGTACCAGGCACATTATCCCACTTACTCTGAAAACTTCGAATTTGAAGACTAGTAAACTGATACATGAGCAGTAATAATGCATATAAGAACAATACAAAGTTCTGAGTTAAAACAAATTATAGACCATTTCTTATAGTCAACTAATCTGCATGCACATCCATGCTGAATGGTTGGTTTTGCATGACAAAGCCACACGTACAGCCATCAGTGGTCAAATTCATTGCATTCAGATTATACTGAGAGACATACAAAAAAACTTCAACCCTAACCTGTCCAGTACTGCTTATGATTGACTCTAGTTGCTCAGTATTCTGCATTCTGTCACTTTAGAATTTTCTCCAATTCACAGTAGTACTAGCATCTAAGGAGAATACTGAAAGCTAAAAAAAACCACCATTATGCACTTACATACCATTTAACTCAGTTTTTACATTAACAGGCCAAGAAATTCCTTAATGCACTGACCTTTACGAATTCTACAATTAAAATATCACTTAATGAATAAGTTAACGATTGTTAAGGCAAAAAAATAAAATACTCAAGTCATACTTAAAGTGCTGACATTATACAGTTGTATATTACAATTAAAAACTCATTTTTGTAGCTTTTTCTTAATTCCTTACATTATCAGTATACAGTAACTATCCCCAGCCAGCTACTCCTTCCTAGAAAGATACTGAAAAGAACTAACAAAGGAGGAACATCCACTTTCTAAAGGAATTTAAAAGCTCATTTTAGATGAGCTGTGTTAGAAAGCAGGTGCTTCTGCAGTTTTTTGAAGTTCTGATCTCTTAAAAGGTAGAATCAATTTAATGTATCATTTCTCACATTAGTAATCAGTCAATGTTCCCCCTTTGGATATGCGGGCTCAGCTTTTATATATATAGTTAATTTGCCTTATACAAAAGCACCCCCACACATATCCTCAGTGGAACCACATTGGCAGTTACATGTCAGGGGCTGGAAATTAAACAAAGTTCTAGTAGGCACTAAATGAAGATTGCATTCCTGATCAAAAGCATGGTTGGGTAGATTGAGGTTGCTCATTCTTTTCTCAAGTGTGAAAACAAAATGTATTCTTCTCCCTTGATTAGGTTAGCAGATACTTAATGTATTTCACTTCATCTTCCTAGCTTAAGAATTATGATCTTAGGGATTTTGACCATCTGCAGTGTTTTTGTATAGAAACTGAAGCAGTACAGTTCAGAATTATAAGCACAGATGTGGACTTGACAACAACATAAAAGAGGTCAGAAAACTACGGAATTCCAAATCCACTTGCAGTATGAAAAAGCTTCTGCGTTTCTCCATTCACTCTTTCCACTGCAATTAAACTTCATACAGCAGATTCCACTGAAAAATGTCTAAACTCCATTCAGGGAAACTGCTAACATTCCCTTTGTTCAGAACACAAACAAGATTTCTTCTTTCTGCCACAGTATACTTTTGCAGTGGAAAGAAGTGCAGCTTTGTTCACATCATCCAGTAATCTCTGGACAAAGTATCTCAGAATATCCCAAACAAGGACAGAGATTTAGATTCTAATTACCATGCTTTAGATCAGTGGAAAAATTTATGTTTACATTTTAAACTGCTACCCAAAAAGATGAATTTGTACGTATATTCAATGACAGCTGAATCTTCACTGAAACTCTAGTAAAAAACCTTCTTAAAACGGACAACCACTGCATACGATGACTAATCAGATAAATAGAACTGTCAAGTCTTCTGATTTTTTGCATGCTTTAAAAATAAATAAGACAAACTTACTAGATCATGTGGGTAAAAGTGAACTGAGGTAGAACTCGATACGTGAGAGTCCGTGTCACTATAAGAACAGGGGGAAAGACTTCATATTATAAAACTACATTTGATTCCAAAAGGCCACTAATTTACTACTGTCCTAAATTAATTCTGACCACTTGCAAATTTTAGCTAAATGTCGTCCTCTAGATTTTTCTTTAGATCACATATTTAAAATACATGTATTCACAAAGGCCTAGTGAATAACCAGGAAAGAAAAAAAAACTTTGATAAGGGCCTTGCATACTGCACTAAGTATCTGTAGTACATCAGGATCACTCTTCACCCTTACACTTGGTTTAACTTTCCCAACACATGATTTGACCAGGCAGCCCATAAGTTCTCTACATAGATTACAATGATGAAAATTACTCCTTTAAAAACAAAACAAAACAAATCCACAAAGATATTTTATAATCTGCTAACTACTGATGTGTAAACACACAACACTAAGTCAGTGAGGTGTCTCCTGGGCGTTCACGGTTTGTTAACTGAACACTGTTTTTACCAAGTCCCAAAACTGACAAAAGTAGTACACATTCAAATATACTGACTTCAGTTGTTTCAGAAAAAATGCAAACTTTAAGCAAAACTTAAACCTCTGCCATAAAGAGCAAAATTACATCACAATTTCCATTTGTTAGTGAGGAAGAAAAACTTCTTGCTGTAAAAGAGTCCATATCCAACCACTGCACTCCCCCCCCCCATAATTTTGTATAGCATTTGGCTGTGTTTTTCATGTAAATTCCACAGCTGTAAGACTGGTATCAAACTTACATAAATTCCCTTCAGTTCCTTGCTTTAAAATAAAAGTAAACATTTCTTAATATTTTATTTCACTGAAACTATCATCCTGATAATCGGTTATTTCGATTTGACCAGTTTGTTCCTTTCATTAGCATGTACAGCTTCACAACAGCAGCCACCAGCAAAGCCATTGCATCTGGAACGTGCAAGCAATATATGCAGGCATGGATAGCTTTGTGCAAGGAATACAGAACTTTTTCTTCAAAGTTCAACCCTACAAGAAGCACTTGCACACTTTCACGAGAAAGATTTGAAGATGGAAGCTTTGAAATCCATTACTCCATAAATCCAAAAGCTATTCCACCTACACATGGTAGGTTTTTAAACATTCAGCATGATGTAACAGGTTTAGAGCAGTTCCATGTAGGGAAGCGGATTTTAAGGCCAAGGTTTTGGTTTGTTTTTCCTTTCTTCTGCCTCCTGTCTCTTCAGAGAAAGGAAGCGAATCTTTCCAACAGCAAATGAACTTTCCAGTATGTAGCTGCCTTTTTCCATTGTAAATAATTTTATTTTTTTTAAACTGTAGGCACGTTAATACTTTCCTATATTGTTTCATGCCACCTATGAACTTGAGAACAAACTTATCAGTTTACATTTGCTTCACAATTGGAAGTTCATTTTTAAATAAGTTAATAGCTATAATAATTAATAGCTTCCTACTTCCCCCAAACGTGAGTTAAATTCTATAAAGGAAGACTCCCAGTTAAGCCAATCAAAAAAGCATTTATCAAGTTCTCAGTTTGGACATTTATCACTTAAACCAATATTAATCTTCGTTTTCCAAAATTTGCTAAAATGGGTAAGATTATGCACATAATTACTGTCTCTTAGAAATCACTGAAGTTTCAAAAGTAAAAATGTACAGAGAATATTTTATATAGACTTCTTTTTGTAGTTCGTAATAAACAACCTTTTAAAATTAAAATAAAAGATTTTGTTGCAGTAAGACAAGAATCACCACTCTTGACTGGCCTTCACACACACCAGATGTTAGATGCTCTTCTTGCAGCTGGCTCAAAGTTCACAAGTGACATGTCGCAGCCCCCTGTCTCGTAGAGCGTAGAACTGAACTTACCTATAAAAAAAAGTTAAGAAGAGGTCAAGAATTCATGATATTTCATGCTACTGTCACTAGATTTCTATACATCAGCCAGCTATTGAGATCAATTTAGATATATATATATATATTTTTTATCAGTGTCAGAATAAAAGATGTGGTAACATGTGTCACCAGTACAGACATGATACTAGTTATTTAGTCTTCTTTCATATGACATATATACAGTAAACAGCAATAAAGAACTAAATTAAGAGTTAATATTTACAAGATGTCACCATTAACGCAACAAAAGCACAGTGTGAGCTTCCTGCACCCCCCCAACCCTTAAAGAATAACCAGACAAACTTCTTGCAATGACAAACTTCTTCAATTCTTTCCTCCCAGTCTCAGGAGAACAATCAGTAAATCATTCATCAACACAGAGGAATCATGCTATGGCAGAGATTCCTCAAGTGTTCAAACTAGAATTCTTTTGATAGGTACGTGTCTACTATTTGGAAAGAAACACAAAGGGTAAATAAAGTAATCAGAGATGCTTCGTTAGTTAGATCTCTAAAAAAAGTAAAAAAAGAAATGGAAAGCAGAGATCTGTTCCACAAAACAGAAGTGAACACTTCAGCATAAGATCAAAGACTGCAACCTACCATCTGAGATAAACTATTATTGTTAAAGGAGTTACAGCAACTCCAAGTTACCTCAAGACATTGTTCATTCAAAAAGTTTCAATACCAACCCTATTTCTAAATATACAATTAACAAAGAAGCAGACTGAGATTCCAACTCAGATGGTAAGTTACCTTGCTCACAATATGATGTTTTTACAGCACCCTTCTCTCCACAACAATTTGACCAGAGAGATAAGGACTGTAATTTCCCCAGGTCAGTTTATATATATACTTCTGCTCAGAACGCAGGAAGCTGATTCTGAAGTTGTAATCATCTCATACAGCCCTGCCAACTTCTCCATTTCTCCTAGCTCAAAGTCTTTTACTTAACTCGTGATGCAAGAGCATACAATATTTTAAGAACATATTTTAATCAGCTAAAAATAAAAAAATAAAAAAACAACAACCTACTATGGTACATTTGAAGCAAAAGTCTGTGTAAACCTCTCAGCTGCACATCCTGAAGCCCTATCTCCTGATGATACAGGAAAACAAGTAGCCCCAGGAGAAACACCTAACAAGCTAAGAGCTTCCAATACCTCCACAAGGCTCTCTCCCCTCAGCAGAGGGGCACCCCCATAAGGCAGACTTGCTGAGAAAGAAGATTCCATTCTGACACAGCAGCTACATGGTTCAGTAGTTGTGTACAGAATGCATCAGAACACAGTAATGCAACAGCTCTCCCTCAATATTTAATTACATCTACTACAGATATTTGTAAAGAAACATGAGCAAAAGATTCACTTCTTAAAGTCATTTTGGTTGTGGGTTTTCTTGAATTTTTTTTTTGGTTATTGTTTTTGTTCAAGTGACTTCTTTAATTAGTTAAGATCTTAATGAAGTGATTTAGTTAAGTATCCCCTTGTTTTTAATGCTCAATGTAGTGAATGATTACAGACGAAGTTTTAAATTCAAGCTGGTAGGAGGCATTAGGTACCTCCTTCCCCAAAACCAATAGCTGCAGTTACATAGGGGTTTTCTGAACTGCCACAGTAAAAAAAAATTTCAACAGCAAACATGAAGATAGTAGATAAAATACTACAGATTGCTCTCAGGACAAAATCATGCATAAACCACGTTAGAGAAAAAGTATTTCAACCAACCAGTCTTTAAAAGAAACAATGATGTCTGGGTTACCTTACATTCTTCATGTCTTTGCACAAGCTACTGAACTGAGAGCCAGTAAATTTATTTACTACAATAATGTGATGCTAGATCAGATAAACAAGAATATACTACAAGATACAGCTTCCCATTCCTTTAGGCTGAGATACTACATCAGATAAATTTGTTCGAAAGACATTTCCTGCACTGGGTTATACACACCAAATGCAAAGGACTTCAAAACTTGAGAAAATTTAGCATAAAAACCTTCACATAATGAAGCATCTACTGTTCCCTCACACCCAATTCATCTGAGATTATCAACGATTACTGCTTTTGTACTGCTGATATAAGTAGGGAGTGGCTGCAGGAGCATAAAACAAACCTGGTAAGTAGAGATATAGCAGATGATTTCAACAGACAAACAAAAAGCTTAATTCCAATTATTTGCACGTAAACTGCAAAACCTCTGCTTTTGCTACACCTGCAATTCATCCCTCCACTGAAGTAGATTTCCTAATGGACGTCAAGAAAAGCGTGGCTTCTCAATGAAACAAAGCTGCTCTTTAAAGTTAAACACACAGAAACCAACAAAGATCCTCCAGAAAAAAAAGGAACAAATTCACTAAAAGCAAAAAAATATTACAGATCTGTTCAGTGCTGCTGAGGAAGCAAACCATAAGGCATGGCTGCAGACCCCAGGAGCTCCAAGTCCCAGCAGTTGTGCGAGACACAGCAGTCTCCTCACAGCACTCTAGAGAGGGATCCCAATGCTCCTAACGCCAAGCACACACAGATACACCCAGCCTCTGGGAGTCACCTGAGTGATTTTCTTTCCCTCCTATTCCTAGCTCTCTTACAGTTGTCTCAAATATTTTTGATAGCATCACAACGAAGCAGCTTTAAGTTTCCTCTTCTAAGGACTGCAGTATATCACATAGTATTAGTATTATCAAGTTGTGAACAAGCCAGACAAAGCCTTATTTTAAAAGTATAGAAATTCAGCCAACATTTGTACACTAAATAGAAATGCTTGTAACTTTTCACCTAACTTCATCTCAAAAGAGGGCTTCAGATTCTTCACTGTACTCTACCTGGAGCACATCATGAAAATAATAAACTGAAGTTACTGATACTCTGACAACTCCAAAATACGTCAGCGTTATGGCATGAAGGGGAGAAAAGGTGAACATGCTTCCTTTGAAACAAACTGTTTCAGAGCACAAAGTATCGCATCGCTGAGTCTGAAGACAGCCACATAAAGGTTCATATATTGTACAGACTGATGTTCCCACAGATAAGGGAATCAATGAAAGCAACAGAACGACGAGCTTACATAGATTGAACCTGGAAGACAAGTGGCTCAGCATCTGCCTAAAGCAGTAGACTGATGTTTTTCTTCAGTCATATTATTTTCAGCATATTTCTTAATTTTCCATCCAATAAATACTTCTGCTTTTCAAACCTTCCACACTAGTTCTGAAAGATGCTAACAGCTTTTGCACGTGTCAAAGTCTACATCATTATTAGAATCATTACAGTACTGTGGTAAGTAGTAGGTAAGTACATTTCTTTAAATCCTATTCAGGACAACAAACAAAGCTATCAAAAATTTGATTATTCTACAGCAAGGAACTCTCATTTACCAACGTCAGTATTTACCTTCAGCAGCAGTATTAAAACTTAGAAGTTTTCAGTTTGGACACTTTAAAGGTGTTCAATTTTTAGTTTATATGACATTTATCAAAAGCGTAACTTATCCATTATATGCACAGTTCCACAACTACAAGAGGCACATTTTCTACAGGAACAGAGGGAAATGAGTTTGTCTTCTACTCATACCTTTGAAAACGTCTACTTATATATATAAAAAGCACTGAGAAACTGACTGATCAGCACAGATATCTACCTTTAAAGGCAGTATGGGAAGTTTCAGTCTTCAACACCACCATGTAATTGCCTTTAAAAAAACAAAATCCTTCAATAAATCTGAGATATTGTTGCTCACACAAGCGATAAAAACTAGAAGAGGCAAATGTTGCAGTACAGCTGCATCGTAAAGCTCCAGGTGATTACTTCTTAAGAAAATAAGACAAGCACCTATGTGAGGACAATAGGCTGTTATTTCACCCTACATTCAGACACCAGACATCTGTTCTAGTAGCTTAGTACTTGGAGTCTGAACTACTTCACAAATTCTAATAGCCTCCAAAGCAAGAACTCAAAAATAACACCCATCACCTACACACTGAAGAATATTTATGAGTAGAAGGCATTAGCACTGCCATACTATGCTCTGAAGATGATCATCCATTTCAGTCGTGGAGTCCATTTTGCAGCCTGTTGTATTCACATTGTGTTAATCATCCCTGCAATCATTCCAAAGTTTTTTCTGTCTTTCATTCCTCATGATTTATTTCTTATTCACTGCTCCATAAGTTTCTTTCTCCACCCTTTCAAATTCCTTTCCCCTCATCATTCAGGAAGCAACAACATAACGTGTAAAAGTCTTTCTACTTTGAATCTGGAAGACCACAAATAATGCTTCAAAGCTTCCCTTGCCTTATTCAGCACAATGCTCTGCAACTGTTAAGAACGTATAGTCATCATGAGACTGGATACAGACTACTTATAACCCATTAAGATCCATCCTTCACAGAATATATCACCAAAATCAAATTAATTAATCTTTGAAACAAACGAACAAAAAATGTGTCATTTTGAGAGCTAAAGCTTCATATCAGCACACATACAGAAAAAAAAATATGCAGAAGTACATACTGCATTTGTGCACTAGAAAAAAGTTTTTAAATGCAAACAACCTGATTGATCGTCTTCCAGATGAGCTGGAAAATGCTAACAATTTCAGTAAGAAAAGAAATTATTGCGCACACTGTGTTGACATATGTGCATTATACATCTTCTTATTCGCTCCATTTGGCATTTTTATTATTTTTAACAGTGATTAATATCACCAAAAAAAGAAAAAAACGAACAAGCAAACCAACCACAGAACAAGCTACTACCTCCCTTCTTCCTCCAGCATACTCTCTCTGAAATAACACAACAGGATCATCTCCCTTCTTGTCAAGCCTGACGAACGAACTGCAAATGTGAAAGCCTCCATTTTATTAGCTATTCTGCTCTAATAAAAGAACACCCATCATACAAAACGCTTTGAGAACAGGCATTAGTTCATAATGCGGATTTTTTTAAAGCCTGCTGTAAAAACGAAATCATTTGATTTTTAAGAATAAGAACAGATTTTTTGCTATAATAGCTTTCACAAAGAAGTTTCTAAACAGATGCTTGAAGTTCCAAAACAAATAAATCTGAGATGTAAAAAGGATTCATTCAACTGAGCAGATCCTAACAGTTTTCTGCTTCACAATGGCAATGTCTTGCTCCATAATATTGTACACACAGAACTTTAGAAATTTGTATACCTAAACTTATCTGAAGACAGCAAATGTATTCCATTCCAAGTGCAGCAAAAGTGACTGCTAAGAGAGCCTAAATGCAATGCTGAATCTACTTCAATTTTCACTAAATCACAATAAACGTAACTCTTAAATAATTCAAATTGAAGAACTGTACATAAAACTCTGAATTCTATAAAACTTGATTGGTGTGGGCAATATCTATCAAATACAACACCAGTAGCTTTAAGAACAGGTCTTGACACTAACTTTGAATAGATATGACCACAGTAATCCCTGAATTTTAGTTACATCCCAATGACCATTTCAAACAAAAAAGTCTCCAAATTAAGTAGCTAAAAGAACTTGTAGCTTTATGTGATAAGCTTTCACAGTTTAGAGATTCATACTCTTAAGCATTGACTTTTCTATCTAGAAACTACCAGAGCCACAGAATCTAAAACAAGAACATAAGTATCACATAAGAAGGCTGTATAATTTAACATATCTGTAGCACCATTCTATAACTGCATTTCAGAGAATATCAGAATTGTTTTCTTTTTTTGCTTATAGTTATTTTTTCTTATATTGTTGCCAGTAGGTAGAGAAGAATAGCTACTTGCTAACTGAAATCTTATTTAAAGGGGAAAAGCCCAACAATGCTTGAAATCTTCCCCATAATGCAACAAATCAATTATCTTTTATAGCAAGGTTACAGCAAGATCTGTAACAAGTGTTCTTAAGCACTGTTCTAATCCAACCTTCACTTCTGTGTTATCACAACTGATAGCTATTTAAAATACCATCACTAACAATCAGCAGCTCTAAACATGGAGATCGTAGCAATCTGAGCAGGAATTCCATGCTAACACTGAAGTCATCACCAGTTCAGGCCACGAACAGATAACTGCAAAGATCCAGGCCAAGAATTTTTCCCTACCTTTCTCAACATTACTGTGTCACAGGAGATCAGTCACTTACTATAACCATCCGAACTTCCTTCTCCTTAGCAATTTTATTAACTTCAGAGAAGCTGATAAGCAGTTAGAAATATTACATTAAACAGACCAAGAAGAACTGAGGAGCACCATAAGACTTCGAAAGCGATGGCAACTGAAACAAGAAGACCCATATTTTCTTCACGGCTCAATCTCCTACTTTTAAGCACAAATTAAAACTACCCTCCTTGATGTGAGGGTTTCTTTTCAAAGAACAACTATGCGAAGCTCTTCTGAAAGATCAAGCGTTCCTAGTGATCACAATAGGTATCTTTTAAGGAATCAGAAGTTCCCCCAAACTTACTAACAATCCCACCCCGATTCTCTTTGACAATGCAAGGATACTCATGTTACATGTGCTATATAGTTCAAATACAAAGATCTCACATCACTGCTACTTATGCATCTTAGAATGTTTCCCACTTGGAACAAATGTTTCCAAATTTGTTAGACAAAGTGTCTGGAAATGAGACAATGAAAGGCTGGGCATTTATCGGCAATATTCCCTTCTAAGGAATGTACCTACAAGATCCAGAAACAAAGTTCAAGTTAACTGTTTTTCACTGCATTATTACCAATATAGCTGCTGTATTAAAACTTCCATGTCACCAAGGTTACATAAGGCCTGCATACCAAGTCCATCGTGCAAACTGCTACCGCCTACAGCAGATGCAGTGGCATGTGATGCTTCTAAGTGGACACTCCCATTTCTCACCAGCAAGGAGGTGCTAGCGCTGAGCACAGCTGCCTGGGAGGGGGAGCGGGACTGCACTTTGGCCTGGGAGGACTGCTGGCCTTGCTGACCATCTTGAAGGCTACGAGAAAACACGGATGGGGGAGACATTACCGGGAAGGAAAGGAAATAGCTAAAGTGAAGAAAAACAAGACTTAAAAAAAAAAAAGGTAAAATTACAGCATTCAGAAGCCATTTGTTAGGGTTAAGGTAACCCGTGAGCTATGTACAACAACTTGATTGGACGCTAATGTTACACTAGAACATACAAAGACACAGGTCCCACTCCAGCTTTTGGGAGCACTGCTCTTAGGGCCCAGCTGGGGAAATGCTATTCTTACTAGTTTTAGTTTGTGGGTGTGAAAATAAGTTACTGATGGTTAGTTTAACTGTATCCTGTGATCTCTCTCCTGTACAATAGAGGCTATGACATTCTTCTCTCAAGTTAGATTGCTCATGGAGATATGATTTCAATTGTTCTGCTTTTGTTGTCAAAACATCACCATCTTCCTTGCTATTACTCTGCAGTCTTCCTACAAAACGTCTTTAAGATTAATTAGAAAACAGACATTGGCAACATACCTTGTGGATAACCACATTTGAACCAGTAGAACCAGAATTTTTATGGGGAGTACCTCTAACAAGTTATTAATTGACAAAAGTTTCAGGACTATTTTAAAGTTATTTTGATAGCACGGCCCTGACAATGATTTTGTTGCTTAGTACTCCTCACCGCAACAAAATTCTTCTAAACCCAGAGATAGAAATTAATTCTTCAGAGAAGCGTGCAAGTTTAAAGCTATTAGCAGACAACATCTAAAAATGTTAGTCCTCTTCATAACCTTCTCAATGCAAAACTATTTTAAGAAGCTGTTTAACAAATATTAACAATATTTTTAAAGCAGTTAAACATTAAACATGGCAATGTCTCCAAATACAAGTGTCACACGCATTAGAGCCATGCTGTAAAATTGGTGGTTTTATTATCCTTATTTTATACATTTAGAGAAGTTATGTCAGTCATTAGCTGGAGGACACTTCTTCAGATTAAGAAATCATCTTTTTATCGAAATAAAATACAAAATTATATTAAAAGTTTGTTAAAACAAAAATTCTTCATCTTCTGTCTTAGAGCATTCCCTTTTGAAATAGTCTCGACCACCTATTGCTTTTAACATTTCACTACACACAGTGTGATGCTACAGTTGGCAAGTGAGATAACTATAAGACCTTACTAAGAGTTGAGGGTGTCTGTCTGATGCAGTTGTGTGTATTTTCTAGAACAACTGATTTCGCTTTTCCTTAGAACATCACTGCAAAATATGAAAGTGACTATAAGACCAGGTGTTAAGAACAGATCATGCAAAATATAACAGACATGCACGCAGTTGACGAGGTTAAAAATTGCAACCTGTACTCTAACATATCAGAATCTGAAGCTTTATTCAGTGCTTTACTGTTTCAGACAAGGCTACATGGCAACAGAAGCCCTAAGAAAGCTCACAAACTTGCCAGCTGTCACTGTCTCACTTAAGTATTATCAGCAACACCAAAATAATGCTGTCTTTCCATTTAATAGTAGCTATGTAGCAAAAGGTATACACAAGGTGTCCTTTCAGAGGTTATCCACACCTGTCACAGTAAAAACAAAGCAAAATATTGGTAATAACAGACTGCATTCAAGAAACTGTTACTCTCTATTTAATAAAACTACTCTTAAAATTTTGCTTGAGACTGTCACTTATATTCACTTATCAGATGCACATGCATATACATCATCAGCTACATAGGATGCAAATCCATACATATGTTTGAAGCAGTCAAAACACTGTCAATGCTTAGGCAGGATAAAAGGAGAGTAAGCTGTTTTGGTTTTTTTTTGTTGTTTCTTTCCTGCTTCCCTTTTGTTATTTCCTGGTTACTTAAGTAAACAAAAAGAAAATACACTTGCATCTAATTTAGCTTAAAAGGTGCAAAATTTACTAGACCAGATTTTATTTGTCTACTGCTGCCAATCGTGATGGCATTATAGACCTATCTTCTACTTGACATTCCCCAAAATGAACAACTAGATGCAACTCAGACTCTGTGGAGCCATCTCCATGACATCTGATTTGACATCATAGTTAGGAGATCAGGTGATTAAATTTTTTTCTGTAAAGAATGGAGAAAAGTAACATCAGGGCCACTAGAAAAGAGTAAATCTAATGTTGTTTTAAGTTAACGTAGGAAGTCATATTGATTAGCAGTATTAGGAACTAGACAGAAGTGGCTCACCACAAGCACATATGGGTATGCGTATAGTTGCTGTGGTAAGGAAAGGATTTTGGTGGTAACCAGCCAAAAATGTATGTCCTTGTTATGTTACTGGAAGAAATAAAAATCACACAAAAATGAAGTTATCCATATAAAAGAAAAATCAGACTACTAATCTAGAAATTAGAAATAATCTGTAACTGTAATAAGTACAAATTTTCAGATACACTCCACAGTTTGCGGTTCAAATGGAATTTCTGTCAAACAGATAAGTAAGCACTTGGGTGCTCAGCTGGCCTAAAACAATTTAGCTCCAAACCAAAGGACTGTCATTCAGCTGTACAAACATCACTGTGCAAAGTAACCTCTCTCAGGTAAGGAGCTCTAAATACTTCACACAACTTTTTACTGATCAGTAGATAAAACAGCACCGCCCACAAAAAAAACCAGCAGGAGAAATGGAACATAAGAGTACAACAGCAATGACCTAATAGGAAGTTTAAATATCCCTCACTAAGAAAGTAATGCACTATGTTTTGTTCAGCAAGACTGGAAATGTAACAAATTTATCTGAAATCATACAATGAACTTCTGCCACATCCTGTACTATCCAATTCAATTTGCAATGCAGAAGAAGTCAAGCCTTCATTTGTTAGGTTTTAGGCACTGTTCTAGCCATTCTCTTTCACAAGGAAAACCTAAAAATTCAGTAAATTCAGCCTCTGGGTATTTCAGTTGCACTATAAAAGTCACCAACGTTTCTCCCCAACCCATTTTCCATTTATTTTCTTTTTATCTGCTCACTTTCTACAGTATTTTACAACTAAAAAAATCCACACAAATATTCCTAGAACACAAAAATAGACTGGTCCTAGTGCTACAGGTTAGTTTAGGATACACAGTAGTATTATATATAGTATATATGGTATAGGATATGTAGTAGTAGTATTAAGAATGTGAAGGAATAACGACTATGTGCTGTATACGTATCATGTTAATGGGAAGAATTACTTTTATGGGTAAATGCTCCTTACACTATAGGAGTGTTATTCTTGCCAGATTCTGCAACACTTGAGGCAATTAGAGAACCAAAAGATTTAAAAAGCGAAAGATTTAAAATCATCCTGAGATCACCATTTCCACTGTTTGAGGTCACAGGCCGAGCAAGGAGTTGCTGTATGTAACACACCACTGGGTTCAGCACTGCTATTAAATGGGCTAGTGACAGATTGCCATGATGTACATATATATACGCTGTAAGCACTGCTGAGGCATGCAGTGCCACACAGTTAAATTTCATATATGGAGCAACACTGTGTGTTTGGTAACAAAGGCACTGTTATTACTTCATTGTTACTCTTTTCCTGGAAAAAGTTACAGGGCGTTCACACTATAGTTTACCTTTATTTTAGATTTGGATCCGTTGTGTATATTATTTAATTCTTCAAGATGTTGAAGAATTGTTGTTGCTGTTTAAGTGCTTCTCTCTCATTATCCACATAAATGAAAAGTGACTACAAAGATACTAGACCCTAACGCTTACTCTCTTAAAGGAAAGAGAAAAGCAAAATTGAGTCAGGTAAATAATATTTTCTTGGGTCTTTTTTCTTGCTTTAAAGTTTCTGAAGTTTTTGACCAAAAAAAAAACATGGAGTCTGTTAGCATTAGTTCACTTCATTATTTCTCTAAAATTAACTGTAACATGTTAGAGACTGGCTACCCTGAAAATTTTGAAAATAGTGCCACATATACATGCACAATTCAACAAGCCCACAGTGACATGCAGTGACAGCTTGAGGAGGTTATGGCGGGGAAGGAAGTAAAAAATGCCTTTCTGGCAACACTGGTGGGTGTGAGGAGAAGTGGTCTGCTGCATGCATGCTAAATACGGTGGAACATTTAGATACCCTACCTGAGGGGTGATCCGATGAGCAATGTAGGAGGGGTAGGGTTACTCCCTGCATTGTGCCGGCGTCGTACTGCCTGACGCCTAAATGTGCTGCGTTCACGTCGAAATGTGACAGTCTCCTCGCTGGCTTGTGCTGCTGCATCAAGACAGACTTTAGGTCAAAGAAGAACCCATCCTATTTATGTACAAAGTAACTTAAGACTCCTTTCTTCCCCCTGACCCTCCCCAAATTAAAGAATTCCACTTGCAACAGAAAAGTGGCTCATGCGCTGACCGTTCAAATAAACTGCTGCAAGACAGGAGCACTGAACAACTATTAGTACAGATCTAGGGAGGGAAAGCAGAAGGGAGCGAGGGGAGGTCAGGGAAGGGCTGCATGTTTGTGTGAGGTTCTTTTAAGTGCAGCTAGCTCCATTTTTTCCCCAAATTGAAACAACCAAGTTTCAAAAGTATCAGATATTCCATTTCTTACGTTTACAGAGGGTGGAAGAAAGCCTATTCTCAGTTTCCCCCATTTAATAGATAACAATAAGAGAACCCCCAAGGAAGCCTAGTAATTCTCTCACTCCTCACTACAAAATTCTCTTCTTAATTCTATCACTTCTGCCAAACAAGCAGAGCCGAGTTTTACTTTATCACATCCCTTTAGGGGACACTTTCACAATACAGTGTTGTTTTTATTCCTTTTTTTTTCCTCATAAGCATGAATAAATGCACGTTGCCCTCTTTACAGTAGTTGTCCTATGACTTGGAAAAGCTGGCACATAAGAATTAATGCTTTGCTTTTTCAACTTCTTCCTCCACCCCCACTTCCCCTCCAAGAGTCTGGTCCACCTACAAAGCAGCACTGTGAAACAAAAGTTCATAGGTATGCAAGACGGTCAGGCAATTACCCCTTTGGTTTTGGCTTTTGCAAATTCTCCCTTCCCTAAACCCACTTATACTCCTTAAGTTTCAGTCTAAAGAGAATCATTTTTGCAGTTTCAGACTTCACAGCATGCCTACAAACTCAGTATCCCTCCTGAGCCAAAGATGACCCTTAGCCTAACCAATTAGAATGAGGAGCACTAGAGAGCTCTGACAGGTCACAAAGAAAACTGGCTTAGGCAGGCAAGTGGAAGAAAAAAAACTTCTACAAAAATCAACACAAAGGGAAAATTAAAACCTTGAAGGGGAAAAATATAATAAAAATACATATATGTATTACAGCCTGGTAGGCAAGAAGCCTGTTACTGGACTGA
The DNA here is from genome assembly GCF_023343835.1 of Lagopus muta. Lineage (NCBI taxonomy): Eukaryota > Metazoa > Chordata > Aves > Galliformes > Phasianidae > Lagopus > Lagopus muta. The sequence continues at coordinate 27,090,622 of NC_064438.1, forward strand.
GAAAAATCAAGGGTTATGTCAAGCAAAAACAAAGGAAAACGCTGCTGGAGCAAGATTTGTTACGGAGAGGCAGCAGAAAGACTGCAGGCAGAACAGCCCGGGTTCTCTTCAGCCCTCCAAGTTAAAACATTCTGTCATTAAGTTTTCCAAAGTTACTAGAAAAGGATGCAGCACTAGTCTACAGAGTAGCAACCTACTACTGCCCTGTGCTACTGCCACAGCTCTGACAATACAGAAGGCATGAAAAAAGAGCCCACTTACAAACCACAGGTTAAACGAATACTGTACATGAAACTTCAACCTATAATTTGCTCTAACAGCTAAAAAGCTACATAAAGAAATTATTTTAAGACCAATCTTAAAGTTACAAGCATTTCATTGTCAAAATATTTAGAAAATCCTTAATTCAACTGTTTCTGTTATTTTTAAGAAAACCATGAGGTGAAAGCGAGCAAACCCACACCTCCACAATCAGTCTTTCGTTGTAAGCATGAATAGGTGATAACCGCTTTTAAGCATATTTCAGCAAGGATTCAGTTAAAACATAAATCATTAACCTTTATGCTTCACTTTAATACACAGTTTAATTTCTTCAATTTCTGACTCTTACATTTAAGAGGACAAGTGAAACACCAGACAAGACAGCAGGAATTCTGAGCTTTCTTTCTGATGGACTCAGTTAAAGCACAAGAGATCAAAAATCAGGCACGAATTTCAGACACCAGTGTGTAAATCTCAGCTTTTCCAGTGCATACATCAGCATGCACAACTCACACATGCACCCAAAATACAGTTTCTATCGACTTCAGATGCAAAAGCAACACCATGCATTTCTACAAATCAGGCCACAGTTAAGCAACACAGAATAAAGAACAGCAATTGATCTTAACTGATGCGTAAACATCTTAGCTACCATTAAGATAGTGATAGCCTCTATTTACATTTTAATTATCACTTGCAGTTATGTGGCAAAAGCATTCAACTTCAATTCTTCTTAACACATCTTTTTTTATTCTGATATTCCTTCCTCAGTAAACACATCAGCTGCTGCAGCAATTCGAACCTAGCTTATAGAAACACTAGAGGTCCTTCCTACACAGCTCCGATCGACCAGTGAAGCAAGTTTACTTCCTGAACAGACAGAGGTGATCTCTTGGGATAGGGAGAAACAAGGAAAAAAAGAAAAAATTAAATATAAATGAAAGATTTAAAAACAAACAAACAAACAACAACAACAAAAAAAACCATCCACAATCTAAATTCCTATCTACTTCCAGATGAAATCTAAACATGCATAGGCAAACAACTCTGGCATTCACTAGGTTTTCTGTCATTTCATTAAGCTTTAAGATAAGTAGGTTTTGGTGTAGCTTTCTACATAATCTGCCAAGGGATTTTGGATTTATCTTAAAAGTTCTGGTCAGTACACATACGTTCCTCCAGAATGCAGCTTGTGCCATTCCAGATCACTGAGCAAGTCTATTCGCTGCCCTGAAAAGACAGCAGAGCTTTTCAGCCAAGGAGCTGTGAGTCTCCTAACATTACACAAGAGCTCAAGCTACATGTTGAAACCATGACTTAAAAACTGAAAAAAAAACCCAGTTGTGCAGAAAGGATTGTCATTTGTTTGAAGTGTGCAGAGCCACTAAATTAACCAAACAGCTTTAGGGGGTTAAAAACAAACAAACACCCTACAAAGTAATACAGGATCTAAAAAACAGGTATGGAAACTACGTTAATATGCATTATTTGTATTTCTACTTGTCTTTAAAGAAGAGAAGCAGTATAGCTACTCCTGATTTTACAAGTAGCAGGATGAATATCCTCCAATAGCCACTACTATGCTGTAAGACCTATTTAATCAGGGGGAAATTGTTTTAATATAAGCAAGCTTCCTGTAATATTTATAAAGTAATACATTTTGATGTTTATATAAAAAAACTAAAGAAAATATCTCAGTAGGACAGCAGCTTTTCTAAACACACCTCTAGTCTAGAGCTCACACTTCAATGCTGTGACTCACAGTCCTTTATCCCAGATTCCAAGAAAACGAGATCTAACATACACATGAACGTAGAAAATTCTGACCCAACAGAGAGAGGTAACACAGACCGTGTGTCTTCAGTTTTGTGCGTGGCTGGTTTTTTTCTGTTTGTTTTGTTTTTTAAATCAGTCATGACAAGCCTTCCAGTTTACAGAATGTTTGTTTCAAAGTTTTTATTTCCCTGCTTTTTCTTATCTTTTGTGTTGGAACACCACACTTTACTGAAGTCAAGAAATTTACATTTAAATTTCTTCTGCATGACACCACGTGCATCTGAGCCTCAAACATTAACCACTCTCAAGATCAGGAAAAAAAAAACCAAACAGACCAGATTTGAAGTTTAAAGTGCACATGAGAAATGCAAACCTACTTCCCACAGATGCACAAAATAAGAAGTAAAAGTCTACGGACAACTTTATAGCAAATTAAACCCTTCTAAACTTACTGCCAAATAAAATCTCTCTAATTTCAAAGAGAAAAAATTGTTTCGACTTGTGTTGTTAACAACTGTGTATCTGCACACATATTCATTAAAATTAATGTTTTCCCTTCTTTTCATTCTTTCATTTCCATTCTGATTGGAAGAGGGCCAAACCATCATTTATTAAGTCATAAGGACATCACTTCCTGAGTATGCATTTGGAATGACATCTTCCCAATAAAAAGCTCAGATGTATTCTTAGAGAAAACTCTAGAATGACAGCTTACAATGGCACCACTCTTGGAACACCAGAGCATAGCCTGAACGAACCCCTCTTTGTGGGCTATGACTTCCTAGAATTTCTCTTTTTACAGTATGTAAAACAAATTGCATGTCAATTTCTAATTCCTCAGTTTTAAAAAGAAAAACAGACATAAGGACTTGCCTTCACACTTCAAAGCACAATTAGCTTTAACAAAAGATTAATGTTTTCTTTTACATATGCATACAAACCAAAAAAGACATTTATGTCATCCTGCATTTATCTTTCACTTCTTCTGATCTAAGCTTTAAGATTGAAAATCATGAAGCTTGAGATTGGAAAGAAGGAAAATAAACAAAAATTCCCAAGCTTTACTACATCAACGAGGCTCACTTCATTTTGGCTAAGCTAAAATGCTAAACCTAGCATCTGATTTTTTCTGATGAATTCTGACATATAGACAAATTCTTTTCATGTAAGAAGATTCCTGGGAAGACATGACACAGAGGCACTGATGTGAAAAACCACAGAATTCAACAGATAAAAATTGCAAAATTGTCTCATTAGAAAGCAAAGACAAAAAAAAAAAAAAAGCAACAACAAAAACAATCAACTACAAAATAGAAATAATATCCCTCACTTTTCTCAAAAGAAGAAAATAGGTCATGAAGTCTAAACTGTTTCGAAAATTAATCCATGCAGCATAGTTAGACTTGTGTACAAAACACAACATCTGGACACTTCATTTCTCACCGTTAAACTGGAAGCCGTGCCCTTTTTCAACCACTGGTAATGATCAACCTCACAAACACTCAGTCAATGCTGTCATCAGAAGTTTAGAGCTCATGCATTCACACTGTCAATGAAATCTGCCTTCTAACCTTGAACAAATTTTGCTAAATAGCTGAAGTTTTGTCCTTCTGTATCTAGCATCTCATTTGTGTTGGGAATGTGAGAAAAGCCATACTTCTCTTCAGAAGATATAAAGAAAGTTGAGAGAGAATAAAACAGTCTGTGACAGTCAGCAGCAGTAACAGCTTGATTTCCCACATAAGCATTCATTACTTTATGTTTTTTCTTCCATAAAGTTTATTCTCATGTACCTTATCACTATTTTAAAAACTTAAGAAGGAAGGAATTAGTTCAGTCTATATCTCCAATATAGCATTATTAGTCACTGTGGATTACACACCATTATTAGACCAAAAATTCCAAGAATTTGAGAATTACTTGAGATGGAAGGGAGCCTTTAAAGGCCATCTCGCCCAGCTCCCCTGCAATGAACAAGGACACCTACAGCAAGATTAGGGTGCTCACAGCCTCTCCAGCCTGACCTTGGCTCCATGGACAGGGCAGTGCTTCACCACCCTTCTCATAAGAAACTTCTTCTCTATATCCAACCTAAATCTCTTACAGTTTGAGAACATTTCTCCTTGTCCTACCACAACAGACCCTGCTAAAGGCTCTGCCCCTTTCCTTTTTATAGCCCCCTTATATACTGAAAGTATTTATTCAATCTCTCTGTTGAAAAAACCAATGTACTGGCATATAGCATTATAAACAACAGTGGAAAATTACAAGATAAACCTAATGCCAAATTCTGAGGGAAGTTATAAGTGGATATGTGGGCAGCAAGGGAGAGACTTCATAAAGCAGAGGAATACCTGTCATATCAAGTTTAGCTGAAAAACAGGACAGAGAAAAAACAACAGTATACTTTTTGGAAATCAAAGGTAGTCACAAAAAACCAAACAAACAAACAAAAAAACCACACACAATGAACCAAACCAAAAAAGAAAATTCAGAAGAAAAGCCCAAGGCTTCAGTGTTGTGATTGAAATGTATTAAAAAAAGTTCAGAATGAGATGAGAAGAATATAAGTTATGTCAAACAATCTGGAAAGGCAAACCCTGTCAAGTAGGGAACAACTATGACAATGAAGCCATCTGTTTTGAATTCTGAACCAAACATTTTTTTTATAAACCAACCAGATAGACAAATTTCCATAGTAATACCAAAGATAGAATTCAGAGTCTCCGTTCATCTACTTCACCATTCTTCTTCTCACTTGTATTATTCCAGTATTAAAAACTGTAGACATTACACAACCTTTTTAACGGTAGTGTTGACACACTAGGGACAGAAGACCTAAAGCGAATCTACTAATCTGATTCTCTGCCCTGATACAGAATAGGGGGATATAACCCTATAATTTAGGGAACTGGGTATTATTAATAAGTAGTAGTATGTTCATGTAGTAGAAAACGTTCATATCCTACATTACTCCTTAGGAAGCCTGTTATTTGTATTTGGATTTATACATCTTTAGGAATAGATATGTTAAGTCTTTAGAAGACATAGCCTCTTCAGTATAAGTGGTATTCATTAGTACATCAGTTACAGAAAATCATGCTTGCTCTGAATGGGCTATTATTAACTATAATATCGAGTTACATTGCATAGCTACATTTGGCAGAAGCATGTAGCACTTCCATTACAGTACAGAGAGCTCTCGGAACTGTTTTTGGCTGTCTGTGTAACAATAAATTCAGATATATCTATAAAAAAGTGGCCTACTAACTTCACTGTAGTCAGAGTTTGATTTACACCAAGTACCAGAAGTTCCCATGAGATTTCTGCTGGAAATGAATAGTCAGGAAATTCATCAACATACATCATTTGTCAACAAAATCCAGCTATTCTTTCCAAATCAAGTAAAAAAATACTATCGTGAGAAGTAGTTGCACAAACACCATCAACCTATGACATTCACAAAACCTCAGTGCCACAGCAATGCAAAGCATTTTGGAGGAACCACTACTTCTAGTTTGTTTGAAGGTTAGAAAGAATTTAACTAGAGTCATTTTCTGAGTGCTGCTACCAATGGAAAATAAACAAAACTTTTTTTTTATTTTACTTTTAGTATACACAGCAATGCTGCAGAACGCATTTTTCCAACAAGTATCCTGGATTTCACTCATGCATCCCCACATAACTTTATGTGAAATACTTAATGTTCTGGGCATAAAGCACTAAAGGAGTATGTTTCCATTAGATTAGCAGGAAGACCTTTACTAACAGTACTAAGGGCTTCTGGCAACTATACACATCCCTGGGTCTCAGCAGCCACTGCTAGGAGTCAGACAAAACTTGTGGTTTTTTTGTTTTTGTTCTTGCTCTCATCCCTCTGGAACAATGAAATTCAGGAAAGCTCAGCGTTACTGTGGTCATAAGCCTTCTAACGAAAGTCCTTGTGTTATCCATAAATACCAGAGAGGGGGCAAAACAAGTAGGACAAAGTTCCACGCAAGATATACACAAATAGCTTTTTGCTGTAGTAGTTATTGATGAGCTATTTTGTAAATGCAAGATTTATTCTACGTGCCACTACAGTGGCAAGTTCCAGAAATACAGACTGCAGAGCTGCGTTCCAGCCATGTCTATTGCTCCCCGTGCTGTTCTCATCGTTAAGTGAAGAATATTGTATCTCAGCCCAACTCAGATGACGCAGGATCCAAAACTCGGAGATATCTCTGTAAAAACTAGTCTTTACATTCTTGCACATTGAATCTGTGATAGTCAAACATTGTGCTTTCAGAATCAAACATTGATAAGGGCTAACATTAAAATTTCTATTTCATTCTTGATCCAAACATTGTGCACACCATAGCATGATACTAACTGACATACAAAAAATAAAATCAAATCAAATCAAGAAGGAGAAGAGTTTCTTGATTTTAACAATGAACCTCATATGCAGCAGAGCCCTTTTCTGCTGGCTAACCTGCTTATTTTGATCCAGTTGTAGAAGAGTCCTGTAGAACACAGGAATAAGATAGCTTGTGTGCAGGCATGCACACACAACTAGATTGCATTTACAGTGCACATTTCGCAGTCTATCATTTCTAAACTTATCAGAGTTTGATTTCTCCCCCATGCAAAACTGTTTGGCTGAACATCTGGAGCATGGATTCATTTTCAGAAAACAGAACCAGCTTTAATTGCCTTAACTCTACACTGATGCAACCCAACAGAAGCATGGAACAGCTCTGTCACACAAAGAACAGCAATGACTTCAGATCACTGGAACCTTACACGACATAAGCATAGTAGGTAAAAAAAAGTGGTATTTTGGTAACAGCAGACATGACCATTTGCCACAAAGCACCAGTCTCAAATTCTGCTTTTAGCTTCAGATTCTGTCCAATCCTCGCATGCAGATACACAAAGCATCTATGTACAAACACATGCAGACTTGAGAAGCCGAACAGGTTTCCATATGCTACATGAAACGTAAGACTCTAATCCAAGCTCACAAAAACCTATTTTGCCTGTTTACAGTGATGTATTATAGGCCAGAAAACAACAGGATGAGCTGTTACTTTGTAACAATATGCAACATACAGCAGGAAAAGTGTCACACAACAATTTTATTTACAAAAGCCTCAAGTACTTAAAGTGATTAAATAAATTAATTTGTTAAATTTTAGCAAGTGTAAAAGAGCAGCATCTTAAAGGGTGTGTCTTTTACAGGTAATAAAGACTGGAAGAGAGCACATGACTTTTCAGGTCAGCTCAAGTTTTACAAAACACCACTGTGCCACGTACAGAATTAAGTTGGTTCTTTAAATCTTGACAAACAGCAATACTGAAATAGCACATATTTGACAGAAGCCAGGCACACCAGAGTATCAAGGCAGTATTTCCAAAGAATATCACCAGACACAGTTAGACAACTCCACATCTAACCCATAACTCACCAGTCACTAAGTAGCCTGCAAGAGTAGCTAAGAAAGTGATGGTAGTATATGACATCTTCCATTTAATTTTAGTTATACATGCACCACACTGAAAATACTTAATTAAGTACAGAATTTCCAAATGCTGTTTGTCTGCATTTTGATGAACTGCAATTTTTACTCAAATGCACAAGTAATCATCTCATAAGAAATGAGTCACTCACCACTTCCTGGCATAATAAGATTAAAATCAAACTAAGTTCTATCTGTCGAAGAAACACAAGTAGAAGTTCGTAAAGCATCCTGCTTAGTAAGAGAATACTAAGTAATACACGTTTTCACAGTTCATATAAGAATGTACTTCTCAGTTACTTCCCTGGAGACCTGAGTATAGAGTCATTAATCATCATTTCACTTACACCTTATCTGAAAATGAGGAACTTAAAGCTGTTGACTGGAAAAGGGTATAAATTTTTCTCCAGATGCACACTGGAGAACCAGCTGATTTTCAGAAAGCTATCATAAGCAATCCATAAAGATTCAAAAATATTTACATAAAATTAAGTAACACTTTCAGCAGGAAATGACACTAGAGAACTTGCAAGTCAGAGCCAACCAATATCCTGTGATTTTAGGAAAATCTGAACCAGGCTTATTCCAAAATTCATGTAAATAAAATAATGTCTTAGTTTTCTCAGATAGCTTCTATGTATGCACATACACAGTGCTTATTTACATTACATGTTTTTAAAAACACTCCCAAATTGAGAGTCACTATTGAGTCAACTCACTAGTGGGAAATACTATCAAGTAACTTCGATTCTACAAATTTACAACATTTTCTGATAAACAGTAACCATAGTCAAGCCTTGTTTTCTTCTTTGATCTTAAGATATAGCCATCATAGAACTCAGAAGTTCTCTATGTTCAGGAAAAAAAAACCAAAAAAACACAAACAAAAACATAGCTCCAAAACAAACCCACAGAAACAAAGCACAATAGGAAGGAATTATTCAGATAGCCCAGGAACAGATAAATTTAAACTACTGTCTTGATGGTAGACGTGACTGCATAAATATTAAGTAATGCAAAACAAAAGTAAATGTTTTTGTTCAGTGTTCAGAAAAGAACACATACAAAACCCTGCCCCCTCCAGAAACAATCACATTCATTTCTTATAAAGGAAATGTTTCCTGGGATAGAGAGGATAGGATAACTGTTACTGCGAATTTCATGTCATTATCAGGTCTGGAGACCCTGAATCCAGATCATTTCTCAAAAGCAGCCCATAAGCTCACGGGTAAGTAATAGTTGGGTGCTCTCCATTTACTGAAAATACCAGCAACTTCAGAATGACCATTATCTAAACAAAGTTCAAAGAAGAATCTGAACATTTTGATGCAAATACCAGCAAGACTCCCCTGCTTAGGCTGCTCTATACATTTTGTATCTCTAAGACTGAAGTTAGACACGTTCAGTTTGCTCTTCCCTGCTATTTCACTCATTAAAAGACCGATCAAAATATTTAGCAATATATGCCAATCAATGCTGCGCTGACTCTTTCATCTTCTACTGACGACTGAATGAAGTTTACTACGTTCTATAAAATAAGGTACACGAATCCTCTGCATGTCTGTAAAGAACCTAAACAGTTTTAAGATATAATAAATCAAAGTGAAATTGTGCGCTGATGAGAGCATACATTCAAGACCATAAATACATAAAGCAGACCTTTTATTAGTCAAATAACTAAGTGCTATCAGTTTAACAAGGTATAATATGAAAATGCATTAAGTGTTTAACCCTGAGTAAGCACTAAGCTAGCAAATGGAACTTTTCACTAAATACTACTGCAAAGCTCTCTGACTAGGAATAACAGAGTACTCACACATTAAGCTTCATTAAGTTTCCACTATCCCTTTTATTTTTTTTTTTAATGGAAGCATCTAAATATCTGTGATCTAACTGTAAACCAGTCAAATTCAATCAGTAGACACAAATGTGGTTTTCCGTGAAGTAATTCTATTGAGTAGAGTTTGCTCTTAAGCCACTGTAAGAGAAGAACCATTCATTGGTCACATTTCACAGAATGTAGGGGTTGGAAGGGACCTCCAGAGGTCATTGAGTCCAACCGCAAGCTCCTAGTAAAGATCGAGCAAGTTTCAGCTCCTAGTGACTTGAAGTCTCTTTTACAATGTCAGAGACACTATGCTTTTACTGTCATTACTGTTCAGACTAAGTTTGCTACAATTTCTTACAAATATTACTGCCTTTATGTAAAGACAACTTATGAAACATTTGAGTCCTTAGTTAACAAGATCTAGGCATTTTCATAGGTATTTCCTTCAACAAATGTCAGAGAATGAGGTAGTTGGTAAACCTATAAAACCTTCAAAATCAGTTTAAACCCACTTATCTTCCACAACATGAAGAGCCCTCCAGTTAAGGCAGTCAATCTGGCTAAACAAAATGAGACTGAAACATTATGACAAGTGATAAACAAACTATCAAGAGCTGCAGAAAATGAAAATATGCCCTTGTTAATCTATATTAATGCTAGCTATGTGAGTAAACTCGGTCTTACATTACACCAAACAAAGCAATAGTTACAGAAAGAGGAAACTACACTCCTCTCTCTAGCACAGGAAGGTAAGCATGTTCTCATAATGAGGACAAAACAAAGAATCTGTAAGTAAACAACATTGCACAGCCAACTTGAACAATGGCAAAGCTAAGCAAAAAAAAATCCCTAGAAGAACTCAGTTTAGTAGTTAGATCATCATGAGAAAGCACAATCGAAGATAGTATTGCAAGGACATTTTTTTTTATATCACACTTATTGAGTTCATTCACCTGATAAGAGTTCATTTAAGAGGCAACAGTCGCTTCAATCCCATCTTACGTTTTTTAACCTGCACAATCTTTTAACCACAAACAGTCCCAATTTTGCTGTTAACTTTTTAAATAGTATGCAAATTGAAAATTTTGACTAATACAACAGAAAGTCTGATTTGATCACAAATATTAACTATAAGATACAGCCCGAATTTAACAGAGACTGCCAGTAACAAATCAGCAGATACGTCTACCTAAGTACTTCATAACATCTGTTTGAATTCAGCTTTCGTTTCTGCAGATCTTCCATGAGAGGATGATTGAAATGCTTTGGAAGTGTTTTACTGGCAAGAACAGATACAGGAAGACACTTAAGCATACCTCAATTCATTAACAAAGTGTGGCAAGGTTACTTCTGGCGGGTCATTTACTTACCTCCACTTGCTGATTCTTGCTCTTCCCCTTCAGGAAACGTAGCCTGGCTTGGTAAGCTATTCCTAGAACGAGTGACTGACTCTAAATGTGAAGCCCTTCCCAGCAGAGATAGCTCATCTAGCACCTCTCCCTCTTTGGCTTCCAAATCAGATTTTGAAGTGGTTAACTGTTTTATGTTACCTGGTGTCATTAAACTATTTGGATCATTTAAGCAAGCTACAGTACCACTGTCCAGGCTTAGTACTCTGGCACGATTCTTGGCACTGTTTGTGCTAGAAGTCCGACGTGTAGATCGTTTTTTGCTAATTCCTTCAGAGCTCACGTGGGTTTTATGAATATTTTCAGAGTCTGCGCCCCCACGTTCTTTAGAAACATATTTGGTCTTTAGAGCACTGTACTTTCCCTCAGGAGACTGGCATGAATGGGATGTGGTGCTGGAAGAGCTATCACTGCTGAACTGATGAGCTGACTGCATACTTGACGTCCTGCTTAAGTCACTTTGATCACTGGAGTCCTCATCATGACAAAACACGGCACTGTGGGGTTTAGTACCAGATACACTTCTGAAGGAAACATATTCCCTGTGCCGACTTGAATCAAAACTACTAGCCCGCTTTTTTCCTGTCCGTCTTCGGCTGGACTTGTGGGTAGAGGCTGTTCGATGTATTAAGCTAGAAGATTTGGGTCGAACATCTCCTTCTTTTTGTTTTCCACTAGTATCTTTAGAAGCTCTTGAATCTAACAACAGAACTACTTTCTCACTCTGCTCATCTCTTTGTTCAGCAGCCTTCCCAGGTGGCCTGTCAGCTTGCGTAGTCAGTTCATTGGCATGTGGGTTTTTATTGGCCTCTTCCGAAGCAGAGGCACTAAGACCCTTCTGACTGTGCATCTCATTGGATGCATTAGAACCCTTTACCTCTTGAACACCACTAATAGAACTCATTTCCACAGCAGTCCTTTCACTACTAGTCCTTTTGTCAGTAGTAGAACTACTGTCATCCTCTGAGTCAACACCACAGTCTTTTTTCTTACCATCCTTTTTCTCTTCTCTAGGAGACTCCTCCTCATGCTCTGACAGCACACTTTCTATATGCGTAGAGCTAGTATGTTCACTTTTATAGCTACTGATGGTACTGTTAGTGTCACGATCAGTCCCACTGCAGTAGCTTTCTGTTGAACCACTGCTTCTAGTACTCAGGCTTCTCAGACTGTCCACACTTTTGTCTGCTTTCAAGGATTTGCTCTTCCCACTCTTAGCCAGTGGTTGAGGGCTGCTACTTTTCAGAATGTCATCCAACTGAAAAACTCCTGAAATGCAAGAGTTCTCAGCCAAGGACTCTCTAGATCCAGAAGGGGGCTTAGAAGCTTCTAACTCACTGACAGTATCTAGTCCTCGTCTTTGTTGATAAAGAGGGAAGTCATTCAGTGAAGCATCTGGAAAAGCAACAGCAGAGCTAGAAGTCCTTGGTACACCTCGTGGTCTGTGATCCTTTCTATAGGAGTGAGAATGCAGAGTTATAAGCGAAGCTACTTCTGAGTCACACACACTAGCTTTAGACTGGTCCACAAGCTGATTGTTCGAGAGGCACAATTTATCACTGTTGTCTCGTGGCAAATCTTGTCCAGAGGATAGTGAAGGCTGGATGGAGACAAACGAGTCATTCGACACCAGACGAAAAAGCTTCCGATCAGTTGCCAAATCTGTTGAAGTACATATTCATATGAATATTTTACAAGAATATTTACAATGTATAGTTTGTTTCTCAAATGCTTTTTAAAAACAAATGAATTTGCAAGGACAATGCTTTATATCACAATTAAAAACAACTTCTTAATGTCCAGACAAGTCTGACAGCCATTATGCTTTAAAAAAAAAAAAAAAAAAAAAAAAAAAAAAAAAAGCAGCAGCTAAATCTTAGTAGGTAATAGAAGACAAAAAGAATTCCAACTAGCCCACAACCTCTTTTCTTGCTCAATGTGTCTCAAAGTTTATACATGTTCCCTTGACTCTGCTTTCTGTCTCACCTCCTGCAGGCAGTAAACTGTTTCACAAAAATCTTCGCTGATTAAGGAAAATAACTCCCCTCAACTCTGAGGGCAACAAAAACAAACAAAAAATATATACCACACCTAACACATACCTTATAAACTTGTGGGTTTCATCAAAATCATAACAGAACTCTTTAGGAAGTTACTGTGATTAATTCAGACAGCGCTGAATTACGGTTTGATGAAGATAACAAGTATTGCCTGCCCTTTCAAAACTGATATCCTACTTCTAACATTGGCTCTGTGAAAGCAAGTCCCAAGGATCTGCTATCAGCTCTTGTTCAGGATCATTGTTTCCATTACCCATCACAAGCTTTCTCCTGTACAAGGGTCCACCTGGAAGTTGAGAGTCAGGCTATTTTCCTTTACATTTTGTCAAAAAAAAAATATAAAAAAATCCAGAGATGAGGTTAAGTTAGTACAACTGCTAATTTTTGCTAAGGTTTATAACCACATGTAAATTAGAAGATTTAGCAAACAGCTCCATTATGAAGTGGAAGGAAGCTGCCTATTACAGCAGCACCATTGCCTGTGATGCGACATCGTAGATAAACTTTCTGCATTGTATCCCTGCCTGTCATCACTGAATACATTTAAGGAATCTAACAGACAAATTAGACCTGCCAAATTGAACTACTCTACTTTTTGAGTTAACTTCCTGTTAATCATCAGATATTTTTTAAAAAAAATCAGGAAACAAAAGATTTCCCTATGGTGCTATGCTCTATTTTATTTTAGTTTGAGAAGATTTTTTTTTTCCTGGCAACAAAGCTAAATGAGAAATGAAGTCTGAAACAAAACTGGAAGAATGAAGAATGCAAGCTAGCATTTTCCTTACAGATTAGGAAAAAGCAACTACAGGAACTGTGTTAGCTCAAGTACTGGAAGCTGTCCTTAGCATAGAAAAACCATTCTGTGCAGGCCTGTTACCAGAATAGCACACCTATTCAGAAAACATCATTTGGCTGCAATGGGAAGCAGAGCAAAGTAGTCAACAACAAAGCCCCTGAATTCCACATCATTTTCAGTATAACAGACACACAAGTTAGCTATCCTTCAGCAGCAAGGAGACAACACAGTAAATATTTATCACCTGCTGGAAAATGCAAGAGCAGGAAACATGCAACCCAAGAATAAAGATAGAAGGATTCAAGCTATGCATCCCAGGAACTTAAAGTAATTAAGAAAAGAAACAGAGAGCTTCAAGATAAAGTATTTTAGATTTTATCAAGAACCTGCATGAATGTATTTAGGCTGTTTAGCAAAGGGTCACTGTAACAAAACACCATGTTTAATATGCAGGAAAAAGAAATTTTACCTTGTTCTTCACTCCCTTCTTTACATAGGCTAGAACTCTGTCCAAGACTTAAACTGATATCATCAGAGGTCTTGGCAGTGTCAGTATCTCCTGCAAATATTAAGAAAGAACAGTACTAGTGCTGAAAATATTAACACACAGATCTACACGCACAGAAGATTCCTCATCTGTCACAGAGCTTGTTACCCTTATTTCCTCATGCAAAGGCAGACAATGCTAGTCGCAAGTTACACAAGATTTAATCTTTTGTTTTTGAGGTATATATTGCATATATACCTATTTTGTGCGTAAGAACGTTTTCATTCAACTACACAGATCTCCCACAAAAGACCTGCAAAAGTATCTTAAAACCCAATGAAACTGATTTTTTAAAAAAATACAATTAGAGATATACACTTGAATGTTACTTTTTGCAATGGCTGCCAATAAAAATGATGGGTAGATTGTAATGAAATATTTATAAATATTAAAAATGGACAAAGAAAAAAGTGAGGATGGTAGAAAAAAAAAATCAGTTTTCTTATTATCAGCTTAATAAGTATACAAAATAGCAACTTTCCATATCACAAATAATTCATCTCCTCCCTGCCAGTGAAGTTTACAATGGCTGTCCTTGGACAATATCCAGACATCCCTGATGCTAAGTAACCGTAAATACTCAAGTCACTGAAACTCAGCATCAGAAGAGTCCCTGGTTAAAACAGGACTCAAAATCATAAGTGAAAGTCCACTCAAACCAGTCCCTCAGCTCAGCAATTAAAAAATAACAGATGCTGTACAGAAAACATAGCACATGCTCCAAAATGCACTCTCTGAATGTTTTAGATGCATCATTTCCAGCTGTGAGGTGGATTTCCTCCCACTAGTAAATTATGTCATCTTAAAAAAAAAGTTTTTAAGATGAAGTATTTGGAAACAGCATAGTAAGCAATATTATTAAAATGCTTCCACAATGTAATTTTTAGAAGCAGCTAAAAACCTCACCTTTGATTGTTGCTGCTGTTCCCAGACGAGATAATCCAGATCCAACCTAGAAACAGGGAATTTTGTAAAAAGCTGTTGGATTACAGTGATTAGCCAACTGTATTTTTTGTTACTGCAAAGCATGCATCTGCCCATACATCTAAGGGATATTTTTAAAGACACAAAAGCTTCCAACAATACCACAGCACTGTAAAGTCATTTCTACCTCAAAATATTTCTGCCAACAGATGACAAAGCACCTAATTATGCATCCAACTACATTGCTATTTCTTTGTTTTATGGCCAACACACTTAGGCATTTTACTCCATTGATTTAAAAAACCACTGCTTCTAATCTGGACATTTTCCTTGAAAATACTTCATGGGGAAAATGAACTACTACTGTGGTGATCCACTAATAACTGCTGCCATAAAGCTGTATGTTCAATGCAGTACCAATGGGTGCCTAAAATGTTTAAGGGAAACACCACGTTAATATAAAAATTCTGTTCAACTTAGTAAATACCAAGCTAAATCCAGAAGTTGTTTGCCTTGGAAGAGATGCACGCTTTCAGCAGGGTTAGCTTTGAGGTCTATCAGAGAGTTGATTCAACGACATTACATGTTAGTACAGGGGAAGTGGCAGCAGCACACTTCCCCTTGGTTGACGTGCTGAATAAGCTTAGATCAATTTAACCTAATCATTGGCATGGAGCTGTTGAAGCAGGTCCAGAGGAGACCACAAAGACACTCAGAGCATTGTAATACCACTCCTACAAAGAAAGGCTGAGGGAACTGGGCTTTCTCATCACAGAGAAATCTCTGGGGAGATCTCAGTCCAGCCTTCCAGTACTTAAAGGGAACATATAAACAAGATGAAGACTGACCTTTTACATGGTCTGATAGTGAATGGGACAAGGAGAAATGATTTTAAACTAAGAGAGGTGAGATTAGGTTAGACATCAGGAGAAAATTCTCTACTCAGATGGCAGTGAGGCACTGGCACAGGCTGCCCCAGAAGCTGCATGCGCCCCATTCACAGCCACATTCAAGAACAGCTTAGTGGAGCCCTGAGCAGCCTGATCTAGTGGGTGGCAACCCTGCCCACAACAGGGGTTTGGAAGTAGATGATCTTTGAGGTCCCTTCCAACTCTAGCTACTCTATGACCCTGTGATTTTCCTTTATCTGATTCTTCCCTCTTGCTCCTGCTAGTGCAATTTTTCTTTTAATAGCAGTTTGATTACATAGACTACAATCATCTCCAAGCAAGTAAATTGAAGTATTTATTGAGCTATTTTTAGATACCAGCTACAATCATATTCCAAGTTTTATTAAATATCTATTTTCAGTCATGTTCAATGGCCAAATAGCAGACGTCCCTCCCTATTTAAGAGTTTGATAGCCATTTAGGATTAGTCTGCCTTTTTATGTACATTCTGTAACCTCTAGCAAATGTTATGATGAGATGTTGCAGAGAATTTAGGCTTTCCTTTAGTAATATTTCCACCATCACCTCCCTCAAAAAACTCACAAAAAAACAGCACAACTGACAGGTAATTAAATCTCTCAGAAACAGGATAGGCAAAGGGCATTCAAAGGCAAAATATGAACTTGAGAGATTTAACAAAAGAAAGATGGCAACCGTACTTTACTGTATAAATTAAATTTCTACTAATTCCTCTCTGTAAGTATAACAAATCTAACATTCTCTGAACACACATGCAGATTTTACCCAGCCAGACTGCAGCATAACTGCTTTGCTACAAAAAAATCAAAGCCTGTTTAATTAATTTTCTTCACTGCACTGCCAAGCACACTTTTGTCAGTCATCTTGCAATTTTTCAAGTTTGGTGATTTTTTTTTTGACCTTCAGCAATACGCTCTGTCTACAGATGCTGTAGCTGAATGCAAATGTATCAGCACAGGAAAACTGAAAAGAACTCAGTTGCTTACTGTACACTTACCCTGCTGATGCTTCAAATTCAATCACAGGCAACTAGCAAGCACTAATTTTTATCAGTAGTTTCAACTGCATTAAAGCATGAAGCATAGAGTATGGAGCTCCTTCACGTGCTTTAACACTGCAACAATTTGGTGTGGAAAATGCTCTTCAAATAAAGGTGTCTCAAAGAAACAAGAGCTCTGGTCTACTAACCTGCTCCTACATGGACCATCGCTTCCTATTCCTTGAACACTACAAACCCTACCTATGCTGCATAACAAGACATTATACAGCAAGAACACCAACATAATATTGCACTACATTATATGCTGCTAGCCAACAGAGCTAATCGGATGGACTTGTTATAATACCAAGACAAGGATTTCCCCTCCATCCAAAAATAGCTTCTGTATCCTTAACAGAATGCTGCAGTGCTCTCTGGCAGCATAACCTTACAGTCAGGACAGTCAGATCTAGTCATCCTCTGATAAGTTGGTAAAAGAAGGATGCCGTATCTGGCTAATCATCACAAGCTAAATGAAAGGAACAGTACATACAGCACTGTAAAAGTCAAATACAGCAGACATAATAAAGGAACAGAACAGCTTCCCAGCGAAACCACAAAATGAACGGAGCATAATGAAGCTGTATTACAATCCAAGAAAGGCAAGTTCTTCAGCCCTTCCATCTGGAATACAGCAGCCCATATTTAGTGTCTTCCTCCTGCTCCTGCTGAGGCATCAAAATTGGGAAGATTTTGCAGAGGTAATCTAAAGATTAACAGTTTTATTATTTCCATTTCAACCATCTTTGTACTCCAGCAAATTAACTTTTTTTTTTTAATGCAGAGTCTGAATCATCAGAAATAATGATGTTCAAAAAGTCATTTAGCACGGCAAGAGATAGTGGTGGATACATCCTAAGAAGAGTTAACAGAAGCCTCCTCAAAATTAATACAACTGATGCTTACCAATCAAGTGTCTAAATGACACATATCAAACAGTTAGTTTGTGCCATGACTTTGCAGCTGTGTTCTATCTAATGGCACACTAGTACAAAAGGGAAGACAAAAGCCTGTGACAGCAGGTCTTACTATTTATCTGACCATGTTCTGAGCCATCTTCCTAAATCAGAAGAAAGCAAGCTGAGCAGAAATTGAATACTTCCTGCTGGGACTGTAGTTTGCCTCGTAAAAGCCAGCTGTTCTTAGAAGACAGGACTGGATGAGCAGGAACTGAACAGCTCGTGCAACACCATCCCAAACAAAGCAATTAAATACAACAGATAAGGCAGATAAGTTGCTGATCTTAGTGCAATCAAAAGAACGATACTAAAAATAAAAATCAGCAATGAGTAGTGGTCACAAAGCCAGCAGCAACAACTGCAAATGCTTTAATTCTTACCTGGTTGTTTGGATCTATTCCAGCATAAGAATTGCGTGAACTACAGCCGACAGGGGGAGTGGCTTCTCGAATGAACTCTGACATCTCAATTCCTCCACCAGGGTCACTAAGGGAAAGATTAAAAATAATTAACCTACCAGTTAAACACAGAAAATGTCTGACTATGCTGAGTCCAGATTTAAAAACATGTTCTTGCTTTTCAAAATTCATAAGCTCAAGCATATCCCAGTACCTCAGACAAAAAGTGCTCATGTGATGCAGAAAACTGAGGTGTAACTAGAGCAACCCATACAATAGTATAGAAGCTGCTTGCCTTGCAACTTCACTGTCACTGGCCAGCACAAAGTATGAAGAATTAGGAACCTTAAGGGATTCTGAAATGCTGGCATATGAAATTTTCCCTGCAAGTGAACACAGATGTTTAACTTTTGGAACATCTGTCAGCTGGAACATGCAGAAATCTACCGACGGAAAAAGCACTCAATAACAGTCTTTCTAAAAGCAGGGGAAGAATTCAATTTGAAGTCATTTGCTGTTACACAGATCAAAAAGTTCTCCTTAAGTTGTACCTAGGAGCAAAATTAAGCATGGGTTAAACAAGTAGCCACATATCATCACTGAAAGCTATTGGAAAGGCAGGAAGATACAGGCCCTAAGGGACTTTGCCATCATCAGACACCAAATCATTATTTATGTAGGTCACTCTAAAATTAATGCCTCCTATTAATTTCCATGGAAACTACAACAATGCTATTTGGTACTGAAATTTCACAGCTACAAAACACTCTTTTTCAATGTTGTCTCCACTATGAGCTATGCCTTCTCCTCTGCAACAAACAAGAGCATACATGCCAGATTCAAACATCTGCATCAGAGGAGGTGACCCACCATCACTCCTGTTGAGACATACCATCCACTGCCTCTCTGTGTTCATACCCACTGTTTAGTCTCCATAAACATCCAGCATGAGTTGATTACTGTCAATGGGCACAATTTTTCCACAGGGAGGAATTCAATGCCACACCTTTGCTTCAGACACACTTCCATGTCAGACACTGTTTTACCAGACTGCCCCTCTGCTGCCATCTGTCACATGGCAACAAAACCTAAGGGAATATTGGTAGGAAAGTTCAGTCTCTTCAGTCGTATCACCAATAGCCATCTCTGATGTTGTGGGCCAACATAATAAAACAGGAGGCATTACTTTTGGAGCAGCCCTCCTACCACAGAAGAACTTTCATTCAGAAGGTTTACATGCTCTACTAAGATATATATTAAGATGCAATACATATATTATAACACACATATTATAACGCCCTAATGATTTAACCATTTCAAGATTAATAAATACTACTTTCAAAGTATGTTTTAGACCAACACCATCAAATCATAATTCACCACAGTTCAGCTTATTAAAGGCAGACATTTACAAAACAGAAGTAGACTGGTCTTGCAACAAGGCCACTCCAGTATTTTGATGGAGAAATGACACCTCCTGCTCCATGTGGAATGAAAGTAAAGATACAATTCTGTTACCTGCGGAGAACAGGACAGAAATAGGCAGAAATACAGCAGGTCTGTCTTTATATGCATCTAGTCCCATATGGTCAGACCAACAATTTTTTTTTTTTAAAAAAAGACAAGAATATCAAAGTAGGATATTATAAAGAATCTCTCAATAAGCTAACAGACCTGAAATATCCTTTATACTGTGGTATGATGTTTCCTGTTGTAATCTCACAAAGAGATAAATCACGCTGGGGTTTGCCTCAGGAACCATTCCAAATCATACATGAATCCCCTAATCACATACCTCTACAGACTGAACATTCCTTCATCAAAGGGATAACAAAACGTCTGAAGTGAGGAATATATTTCTTAAGTAAAAAAAAAATAGTCAGCTTAAGAGTCAACCAGATGTTAGTCAGCAGAACAATATGGTCCAACTTAGCAAACTGAGGAGGTGCCACCATTTTGGTATAGCTCAGCAGTGTGATATAAACATGTTGTAATTGCTTGTTGTTTACAAAGCTCTCTCTGACCTAATCTTATCAATAATGCTAAGGATGAATCAGTGGGGAAAAAAAGATATGCAGAATTCAACTTCTTTACTTTCCATCAGCTTTAGCCAAACATAGTATTCCCTACGTAAACATTTTTAGAACGCTTAAGGACATAATATAAAGTTAAGACTAAACTAAAAATCTACTCAATATTTAAGTTTAGGATACATTATGATGACAAATAGAGAAATAACAAATAATGCTTTTCACAAAAGACAAAGTTCCGTTCTTGTTTAAATAATTTATTCAGAAATATCGCAAATGATTCAAGTACGTTCTGCGAAATAGGAAGAACAAGTCAACAGGAATTAGCTTTCAGGCATAGATCAGGGGAGGAGAGCCAGGGTGGGGGAAGGAAGCAGTTTTGTTTTAAAATGAACCAGCAGATATCAGCACAAGCAACAATTCGATTTAACAACAGTCTACGTAGGGCGCTGTGCGCCGAGGTAGCACTCAAACAAATGGATTATAACAAAAGCTACTAACAAAACAACAATAAAAGTGTCTGCAGGAAAAAAGCAGGAAGTACAGACTTCCAGGCTTAACCACTGTATGAATAGGAGATTCTAAATGCTACTGTAGCCCAGAGCCCCAGCAGTTGTCTGCTGCCATTATAGTATAGTAGCCATTTGTTCCTGCTATTAAGTCCTACAACCAGTTTCTAACAGGTTGATGACTTGATACCCCAGAGCAAGTGCTACACTTACCAGATTGCAAGTAATCAAAGAAACAGAAGTAACCAGACAAATTGAGAAGACTGAGTAAACTATGCCCAGCCACGTACAACCAAAATTGCAATAGAGGAGGCATCCAGAACCTGCACATTTACTACATGCAACTGTGAGCATGTCAGAGTCCAACTGAAAGTCTGAAGAGACTGCTAGCCTACGGGAATTCAGAAGTTTAATAACTGACTTAGGCTGATTAGCTGAAGAGGTCTAATGTTCAGACAATGACTTTCAGGGAGAATTTAAAACAGTTCTGACATCAGGACAAAGCAGAGGAAGGGTCTCATTCTTCATCTGTTGAACACCTTCCTTTGTCAGTAGACTATCTTTTTGCTTCCTTCTATCCTTCAGAACCACTACATTGTTCTTGAAGTACACGTGACTTAGAAATACAGGAAGAACATCCTTTAGGAAGACAACATCTTCTGGTAAGCTGGGTAGGGGGTTAAAAACCCTCACCATTAACCTCCTCACTTACTGGTTTCTGCTGGTACTGACACAATAAGGAAGACATTCATATTCCCAAAAGCAAGACTGCAAGTTAAATGTTTAAAGATATGTATGTGGATCCACTGATACCTAACAGACTCCAGCACAATTCCTTTCAGTGCAGGATTAGGAGTTTGTATTCCCATTATTTATTTGTTTTAATGAAACCTCACAAGAGGTAAAACATAACTAACACCACACTACCATAAAGGTATGAAGTCAGCAATTGCATGAGAAGTGGGTGGATCTGCATGTGGTAAAAAAAACCCTTATGCCCACTCTGTGCTACAAGGGCAGAATTAAAAACTAAACAAAACCCCACATACACACACTCATCAGAAAAGATTTTCTACTCTTCTGATTTAACTTAGTACACTAAAACCTTACCCTGTATCTCCTCTACTGGTTTGAACATTACCCCAAAGTTCTTGTGAGCTTCCAGGTAAAGATTGGAATACACTGCACATCCTGCTGACCAAAAAGTAACTTTGTAATTTCTGCACTGACCTTGTTCC
Source organism: Lagopus muta (assembly GCF_023343835.1). NCBI lineage: Eukaryota > Metazoa > Chordata > Aves > Galliformes > Phasianidae > Lagopus > Lagopus muta. The sequence goes on from NC_064438.1 coordinate 27,112,829, forward strand.
CAGTTCCAGTTAAGAGACCTGAGAGTGGGAACACGGATCATATGAAAGTAAATGAAACTTCAGTCGGCAAGCAGGACGCATGCCAAACTAACCTCAACATCCGAGCTCACAAATACTCATAATGTAGTAAATTGGCCCACACCAGCTGGTCCTCAGAAAAAACAGAACATCCAAAACAGCCACAGGTAATTCAGAATACCTGTACAAAGAAGTCCTTGCCAAGCCCTGGAAACCCTTGTGGAAGCAAAACCTACACAGCTTAGAAACAAAACAAAGAAGAAAGTCTATGGATCACATCTAACATATGCAGTAGCAAGGCTGCATTTAAGCAGAAAAGACCACTAGTTTACTTTCATGAATGTTGTTAAGCAGAATAGGCATTAGCATACATTTAGGGTAGCACTGCACCAAAACAGAACAATACATTTTTAGTAGGAAGTATGGTGATCTAAAAGGAGTTACAATTAAAATCAGTGGGTTCAGTTACCAAACGCTGAATGGAAAGATGGTCAGGTTATAAATGATTGATACAAGAAGTTACTGTATACCAGCTTTAAAGGAAATGAAGACAGATTTTGCTAATAATACTAAAGCTGAGCACAGATACAGAAGAACATCAGACTCACTCTGTGGAAGCTACTCCATATGCACAAGGAAGTCCTTTCACTTCTATCCCGGACATTTTAAATACCACCACATCAACTTTCAAACATCCTGACAGACAGAGTAAGAAGCTTTTGTTGATTACAGCTCCTTATAGCATGTGCCTCCATTTAAAAGTTTCAGGCTTTTGTGTTGGGTTGGTCTTTTTTCTGTTTCCTTTTAAAAACTAAAAAAACACGGTAGGACAGTATACCAATTCCCTCACTCTGAATACAATTCGTGGATAATAGCCAGAAACACAAAGGAAAGGGAAAGGTCTTTAAAAAACTAACAATTCAAGACTCAATTTCATGTGGTCTAACTGTTAAGAGGTCTTCAGTTACGTGGAGTTTGACAGAGGCTTTGATAATAGAGCTCATAATACATACTGACTTCAAACAGCGTTGCTGATGAGTAATCTTTTGCTCTTTTTAACTCTGCATAGCCTGGTCAGAGAAGGGAAATTTCTTTTGATGATGGCAAAAGCAAAGATCTGTTGGAAGTGATAATTTCCCATTGACAATATTTCAGAGTCATCTTCACTCCTGAGCTGAACAATTTTAGATTCACAGGACAGTGTTCTCCTGAATCAAGCCTACAACTAGAGTGAAGTATTGTACGTTTGTAAAACTAAGCAAACTAAATTCAGATTAGACACTTCTTTTATCACTGAAAACTTCAGTAAGTATTTGACAGCTAGATTTTTAAAACCATGTCTACTGCTGAAATAATATTACTAGTTCTGGTTGCATTCACCATGTATTTAGCAACCTAAGGAGCACACATTTTCCACATTGTTGTCTCAGTGCTTCCAACATCTTCCAACTCCCTTAAAAAAAAAACAAAAAAAGGAACCAGAAAGTTGACATAAAATCATCATTTCAAACTTAAAATGTAAAATGGCTTTTTTTTTTTTAATTAGACTTATTCAGTCTTTCAAAAATCACAGAAGTCAGCATCCGTATTCTTGAGTGTTTCTTTCATCCATCATTCCAGTTACACATCTGATAAAGACATAACTGTTAAACATTTCGAGCAGTACACAAACATTGACAGAGACCTTACCTGGGCCCATTGCTGTCTTTCCTCTTGGCTGAAGCACTGCTTTGTTCTGTTTTTGCACCCCTGTCCATACGCTCATTGGCATTCCTCTCCACAATTTCTCCCTCATCCAGTGCCCTGTGCAAACGGTAGTTCACCATCTTCAAAACGATAAAGAGCGCTGCTATTACTGGGCAGTACACAGCTACTATCATCATGGAAGAAGGAAGGGCCTTTCAAAAAGAAGAGCAGAAGAAGTGTTAGTGAACATAAGTTCAAATATTCCTAAGAAGCATACTTACCAGCTACTCATAGTTCAACAATTTCCTTCATCCTGAAGATATTAACCTCTGTTTTCAGCAAGATTTGTGAAGCCATGCACATACAGTCTAAACCTCGCATGGAGACTATTAGCAGTTCAGCAAGATAAAAGAAGTTTGACTGCAAAATACCAAAGCACCACAGCAGCATGCTAAGTAAACCTACGATTCGAGTTTGAAAAGCAAATTTAACTTTCTCTTTTTTTTTTCCTCCAGGCTTTTGGAATGTAATACTTAGACGAGGAGACTTACAGCTAGCATCTCTATTATATCACGATATTTCCAATTATATTTCATTCACACTTCAAGACTAAACCAAACGAGTTAGACCCTGTTTTAAGATTAGTACACCAAACCAATTCCAGGTTTTTTTTGAAAGAAAAGAAAGCCAGTTTGACAGCACTGCAGATGAGAGCAAACTACTTAGACTAGATGTTTTGATTTAGCTTTGTCAGTTTCCAACAGCTACTCTTACACGACAAGATACTTATCAGTCATGAAAGCCTAACTTCTCCTCACTCACATACAAAAAAGGTCAATTTACAATTTACAGTGGCTCACACTGTTATGCAGCAGTCCACACTAATCCGCAATATCACATCCTATAGGGGTTATTTATGCTAGACAGTTACATGCCCACGGAGAGACAGCCAACGCAGGTGCTTTGATGAGAATTTTTCAGTTGTGACAGAGGTGGACAAAAGCCAAATAAAAAGCCTCAGTTCTAAATTCAACTTCTGAAACTCCTCTAAACTAAGACCTCACATCCAGCTTTTGCTGAGACTCATGAGGCTTTTACAGACCAGTCATCTCAGCAACAGGTATTAAGTGAAGTCTGACCGCTGTTGAAGACAAGCGTACGGCATACTAGTCAAACTTCCACTTCAAGGCTTTATCCCTTCTCATTCACCTGTTAGTTGTACTAGTACTTTGGTCCAGTCACTAAACAAAATGAGATATTAACGCATAGTGTTCATCCACAGATACATCAATTCCATCACCAAAACAAGAATCTGTACACTCAAGTACTGTTACATCATTGCCCTTTGCCCAGCTGACGGCACAGTTTGATACGAAATTCTAAACATTCAGAAGTATATGTATAGGTGTGTGACAATCAGAATTAAATAGCATTTGATATCCAGCACAAACATTAACTCAATAGATGAGACGATTAAGTGAACTGCCTTATTAGGTTTCCTATTGTGAGGCTAATTCCAGCTTGCTTCATACCCCTAGTCACTCACGCTTTATAAACATCAGCAACATAGGCTCCTTCACAGCGATCAAAGTTTCATGGATGTCTTGCAGAAATAGAGAAACACAAGCAGAGAATAGGACAGAAAGTCTCCTATATTTATATAGAGCCACTTTTAGTCATTTCAAAGAGATCTGATTAAAACATGAAGATTCCTATTGATTTAAGAGAATATTTGTCCTGAAAGAGCCATGAGTAATTCGAGCTCTGACTTAAGCAAAAACACTGACTAGATCTCTGAATACAAGATACTGTACTAACAAAGGGGAATAAAACAATAAGAATTTCTTAATATTGTATCAATTGTGAACTTCAGTGGAAAACCCATCCCTAATCTGACTGTTCACATTCTGGCAGGAAGCAAAAACAATCAATTAATACAACATTTCTTAAGCCAAATATATGAATGAGTGTAGAACCAATTAGAAGAGAGGTTACTTATTCTGATCTCTTCTCTTTAAGAGCTCAAGTTTAACCTACACTACACCCTCAAAAACAAGTCTGAATCTAACATACCATTTGAAGCAGGACAGGCAAACAAAGTTGGGGTATGTTAACTGAGATTCCTGTCTGCCATCTTTCATGATCAAGACTGGACAAGATTAATGGATAGGGGAAAACTCACTTCACAAGCACCACCTCAGGAGAAGAGAGAGGAAACAATTTTAAATACAGCATCAACAAGCAGCCAGGAGCCACGATGATAGTGACACCCATAAACCCTGGAGCAACACAAATGTTTCCTCAAAAAAAAATGCAATGCTTCTGAGAACTTGAGAGGCAGCAAGTTTCATGCAGGCATAGGCAAGCGCATAAGCTCTGGCAAAATGTTTAAGCTTCCTGTACATGCTAAGCAGTCTGCTACCAAATCACAAACATGAGTTCAATTGGCCTCTCCTTTACAAGCACCCAGTGTTCTGAAGCCATTACTGCAATCAGCTTAACACTAAATGACAAAAGTACAGACACGGCTTTTACGGGCTAACTCTATTTGGAGAGCTCTTCAGTTTGTCCCCTTCATCCATCAGGGATTAAGTCACACACTGCATCCAGTTCACCCTGTGGAATGCAAAATCTACACGTTCTGTTGTGCAAAGGGAAGCTCTGAGAATAAGTTAGAAAAAACCATAGAAAGTGAACATAGCTTGAATTAAACCCAACAAAGAATTAAACTGTACATTTTATCCCTCCCCTTTCTACAGGATTGCAGAGAGCTAGGATTCATGCAACGAATTCGTATTTTTCATTCCTTGTGTTTATTCAGTCTTGCTCCTCTCTGGATAGGATGTATATTGTGTGAATAGAATAAATTTGAGCAAGTCCTGCACACTACTGTATGATCATACCTCACATTAAGGTCTTATGCTGTGGTGCAGCAGAAATACCTATGGTGCCAGCAATTCATCCACATTCCAGCCTCAAGAAATCTAGTGAATTCAAGCCAACCTAAACCACTGGTACCTTCTCTGTTCTACTTTGCCAAAACTTGGAAACATTCAGCTTCTATGCAGGGTCTTTTCTCCATGAGCCAGAACAAGTTAAAGTAACATTATTGATTGCACCAGCGTAGCTTTAGACTGGACATTAGGAACAAATTTCTTCATGGATAGGGTGGTAAAGCACTGGAACAGGCTGCCCAGGGAAGTAGGAGTCGCCACCCCTGGAGGCATTTATGAGATGCCTGGATGTGGCACTAAGGGACATGGGTTAGTAATGGCCCTCAGTAGGTCAGGCTGACAGCCGACTTGACAGCGATGGTCTTTTCTAACTTAAATTATGCTATGATTCTATTTTGAGCTGCTCTTGACATTTTACCACATTTGAGGAGACCTGACTAACTGAGTATCCTACACAATATCATCTTCAAGATTGTAACAGGAATGCTCAAGTCCTACAAATGTACAGCTAGGTCTCATTTCAGTTGTTTTCACAAGTAAGCAAGCACCATTTTTAATCAGGCCCAGACAAAAACCTTGTTAGAGCTTGTTTTCAGACCAGTTATAAAGCTGTAGCTGCAACAGCATTCCAGAGAATTTCTCATTTTACTGCACATCCCTACAGTCACTTGCATTAGCACCAAAAGAAAGAGCACACTGAACAGCACTAGTCACAATTGAAGCTCTCACAGGAGAGAAGAGCTAGACGTGACCATACAGAATCTGCCTGCTTTAATTACATTCTGTTGAAAACATCAGTCACCCAATGTTTGAATAAGTCAAATAAATAATTAGACAAACTAGAAGCTAAAAGCATTTCCCTGTACCTTAAAGGGAAGTCATGTAGCATTATCAAAAACTCAAGGAGGAGAGGAATGGAGAAGATACAGACTTTCTACCACCTTTCCCTTTGAAGGTACTTTCAAAAATGTCTACCTTTCAAGACAACGTGATACCCATACCATCTACGTGAACTGATCGCAAAAATAATCAGACTCATCAAGCCTGACTATCTCTTCCTCACTTTTCACCTACACAATAAAAACTATTTACAGAAAGTAAAGAACTGCACTCAGATTTTACTCAGAAGAACACTTATTTTAGACATTATCTGGGGTGTTCTTGAACTCCAATCGCAAGCCTGCTGCACTATCACCTCATTATCAGTGAAAAGCATGATTCTGCCCTCTGTAACAGATTGTGAGCTCCTATAACCAGGTGGCCCAGTAGAACGCTATCTTTAATTGGCAATCAGTGGTCTATTAGTATAGTTTTCAAAACACTAGGGTATAATGCAAAGGGGATTATAAGAGTTATAAAAGAAGTAAGAATAAACAAGTAGTGAACAAAGTAAGATACAGGACTGCAGTTACATTGTTTCTGCTAGCTACAGGCTGTAAGGCCACCTCAGCTGTATCAGGGTAGGAAACAATCGCTCCTAGATTCCAGTCATCAACCTAGAACAGAAAAGAATCATAGAATCACCAAGGTTGGAAAATACTTCTAAGGTCATCCAGTCCAACCATCCACCTATCGCCAATATTTCTTACTATACCACGTCCTTCAGTACAACATCTAAACATTTCTCCAACTCCTCCAGGGTTGGTGACTCCACCACATCCCTGGGCAGCCCATTCCAATGCCTAACCACTCTTCCAGAGAAGTATTTTCTAACATCCAACTTCAATCTCCCTAGTGCAACTCAAAGCCATTCCCTCAGGTCCTAATGCTAGTTACATGAGAGGTTGACTCCCACGCCACCATAACCTCCTGAAGGGTAGCTGTAGAAAGCAATAAGGTCATCTCAAGTCTCCCCTTTTCCAGACTGAACAATCTAGTGGTCTAAGAAACATCGGACCATTAGCTATGGGCCTTTAAAATATTCCCACTTAAACTGCAAAGATGTCTGTACCTTGAGTCAGCATTTCAAATACAAAAGCACAAGGAACCAGAGAAAATTTCATGCCATCATAGGTTGTGCTGCACATTTATGAAGAATTAAAGACACTTTCATGGATCTCTGCAAAGCTTTAGCTAGACACTACAGATATGATGAACCTTCCCAATTATTTTCAAAAGAGAGGTGTAGGTGTTAGCTGTTAAGAACATTCATACTAAAGTCTTTCAATCCAAATCAGATTTTATGTCTTTGCATAAAGGTGACATCAATCAAGCTTTCATTCAACAGTAACAGTTGCCATGTAAAACACTCTGAAGACCAAGCATATTGAAGTCAGTATTTTATAGTACTGTATCAGAGAAGAAGAAAAGACTATCCAGGAACAGCAGGTCTAGTTCTGTCACCATTGTTTGTTTATTAACAGCCAGGGCCCTTAAGAACTGCTGGTATCTGGAAGCACATTCAGTAACAAGTCACGCAGTATTTTGACAAAAACCTCAGGTGTATGAATGAAGCTTCTGGTAGCCAAGAAACTACGTGTAACTTAGAGCAACATGAGAAAAGTAGGTTCTCAACATATATTTTAGTACTTAAATTCGGTTTAAGAAACAGTATCCATCTCAGAAATTCCTCCTAAGAAGACTTACATGGAGCTATGTATTTATGACCTACTTCTGTAACTATGTACACAAAGCAGGAAATCGAATACCTATTAAGTGAACTGTTGTGTAAATGAGCCTGACTTTGACAGACAACCTCTGTAGGTATGAGCCCATCACCCCAAGCAAGGTACAGTGCTGGCTCCTCTTAACTCACTGGCAAAGTTCCCCGGCTGCCAGAGCCAAGACTTCATTCCCTTCTGCGCATGTGGTGGGGCTGAAGCAGCATTCCAACCGGGGGAAGCGCCTTGGCAGCCTCCTCTCTTCCCCTCCTCCTTGCAACAGTGATGCACAGCACTGGCCTCTCAATTTAGGGTATCTTTGTTCCAACTCGACCACTGTATTTTGCAATCCGGCTGTACCATTTCCTCATGTTGTAGCATATTTGCTTTTCCTAGCTTGAGTTTTGAGTTAGACTACAAAAAAATAAATAAATAAATAAATAAATAGGCTTTTATGACAGATATGCAGAATAAGCACAGTTGAGCCTGTTACTGAATACAACTATCAAAACAGGATAGATTCAACTACTCTAGAAAACAGTATTTTCGCTTGTATGCTGCCAAGCCACAGCTCCAAGAGTACACATCTACACAGCTTCACTTAGGCATACATTTCTCCTTGATTCCTTGTTATCTACGTTTTCTTCCCAAACAGGCGAAGTGTACAGACACATACCAGAAACAGAAGTATCCTGATCTGCAATACAGATACTTACATGCATGTATCTGTGTCCTCCACCAATGATGCAGAGCCCACGCTTTCACACGCCCATTCTCAGAAGGCAGAAAGATCAGGGAGCAAGAAAGGCAAGCTGAATTTGACTGCTAATTCCTTCGACTGGTTTGCACCATACGCTACACACATCAACCCTATAAGCAGTGGATACATATGCCAAGAAACACAGATACACGATACAGCTTCCTCACAAAGACCACTACCAGATTCCATACTGAAGATACAGGATACACAGAAAAAAAAAAAAAAAAAAAAAAAAAGACTAGCAATGCCTGGTGCAATAAATCAAGTCTTTAAGCAATAACTGCATTACCATATCCTAAAGAGATAGTTTCCCATTTTTGTTTGAAATTAAATACTTAGGAAAAAAAGCGATCAGTTTACCATCAGATTCATTTAGTCTTGAGAATCAGCTACAGGCAAAGTTTATAAGGGATCCCACTGCCTTTGTTACTTCAAAATGACAAATGAGCACCTACACTTACTGCTACCCTAATGCATCAAATCAGGAATATGAACTTGGAATTTCTTACATGAGAAAGCTTCATACGTAATGTAAAACCAATCAGCATTTTAACCCTTTATATATTTTTAAAAACACTAATGGATGCCTGCCAGCAACAAGTCATTTGAAACGAGCTTAGAAACTCCCTCCTACAAACCAGTAAGTCACACTCAGAATTCAGATTATAGTTACCTAAGACTTCTTAGTGAGTTCTGCTTATTTATCTATGTCCTACAGCCACTCAACATTTACACCTTTTTCTTCTAAAAACAGCTTAAGAGATGCTAAAGAACTAAGATGACCATCACAGTCCTGCCTGTTTAGTTTATGTCTAGACAACACTTAAACTGCACAGGGTGGAAAAAGGGAAAACAGCCAAATATGATTCAATCTGTTTCAACTTGTGACTAATCTCTCTACTTATTCTCAGGGAAGTTGGCACATGTTGCATCTTTAACTTGTCCTGAGCTATGAAGCAAGAGAACTTCTCTGACCTCAACAAAACCTGATGCAGCTTGCTTTTGCCCATCATTTCCCTTTACACAAGAAACACATTTGAGTAATACTGAAGTTTATCCTATAGCACAGGCAAGTGAAGATTAACTGCTGCTTTGAGATCAGCAGGAGATTCAGTGTAAGTTCATATTGATCAGCCAGCAGACCTACATACAATAAAAACCATACACCCCCTCCAATGCCTCTGTGCGTGCAGCATATAGCTCACCTTTACGTGCAGACTTCTCAGAAAGAGAGTGCTAATCACATCAGCTATTCTGCCAAAATAGAAGGGCATTATTTCTGAAAAAGAGCTGGATCTGGGACCAAAAGGGCTCTCTTCTTCCCACCTGAAGTTCCCAGTTTTTTTGAGTGGATCAGCTTAGTAGCTGATAGCTACTAAGTAAGATAAGTAGTAGGAAGTTTCACCTAGCTGTTGTCATGTTAGTTTTAGAAGCGTTGTCACATTAGTTTTAGAAGCAGTTCTCCTCAGCCTGCAGTTTCCTTACCAGCAGTATAAAGTTTTCAAACAAAAAGCCCTGTAGTTACTGTTTCCAACACAGAAACATGAATTAAGAGCTAAGCATTAGAGGGCTGTGAATCTCCTCTTCTACAGCAACTATTTCTTAGCATGAAGCATCTCACGCTGCCATTTTACAAACTGCTTTTTAACCAAATAAATGCCTCACCTAAGAGCACTACATTTCTACGACTGCATTCATGCTGAGTTTCTCCAAGGTTTCATTCACTAATTCTCAATTTTTTCACAAGCTCTTCAGTTGTCAAGAGCATTCAGACCAGGCAGACTCGCAAGCTACAAGACTGGTCACACAACGCTCTGAATGATCACACTGTTCCTCTTAGAAATCTGAAGCAAAATATTTATACTCCATAAGCTGCATATAACTTAAATGGAAAGACAAGCACCAGCCAACAGGAAACTGCCTCCTTCTCTCACAACTGGTCGTACCTTTGCTGCATCTGTTCCAAGTCCAAATGTCAAGGGAACACCTAGGTTTAAAGGTCAGTATTATTTTTTTTAAATAGCTTTGACCAAAGCATCAGGTACGTTCAACAAGGATTCTCCCAAACTGGCTTTCTAAAGTTTGGGTACAAGTGAAATACCAAAGGAACTTTTCACCACGGTCCGGAGACAGTGCCAGCCAGCACATCGTGCTGCGGCTCGATGAACTTTTACGTAATATCCTGACGGCCATCCCTTCCCGCTATCGAACGCGATGAGGGAAAGCGATAGAACTATCAGCCAGAAATACAGGTTCTATCCGAGAGCTTTCACTGTAATGGGGCGTTTTCCGGCGCTTCCAGGAGGCCAACGGAGCCATGCTCACTTTAGAGATGAGGAAGCCGAAGCCGACGGAGCAGCGGTGGAGACGGAAGCGCGGCCGCCCCGCGGGCCGCAGCCAGCACTCCCCACACTCCCTCCCACCGCCACCCCCGGCCCAGGCGCACCGGGGCCGCCCGGTGGGGGCACGCCGCGGCTGCGGGGCGGGCGGCACGGCGGGCAGGGGGCGCGCGTGCGGCGGCCCCGCGGTCCTTCCCGCCCCCCCGGATCCCCCCCCGCCGCGCTCAGCGCCCGCCCCCCGCCGGGCCCGCCCGCCCCGAGGCCCGGGGGGCCCCGCTCCCGGGGCGGCCCGCGCTCACCATGTAGAGGGTGAAGGGGAAGCCGAGCAGGAAGAGCCACAGGTAGAGGTGTAGCGCGTTGACCCCGGCGCCCTGGTGCGGGTCCTGGTACCAGCCGCCGCTCAGCGCCGCCCACACGCCCTGGCGCAGGATCTGCAGCACCTGGGAGCCCATGGCGGCCCCGCTCCGCCGAGCCGGCCCCGCTCTATCCGCCCTGGGAGCCCGGGCAGAGCCGCGCACCGCCCGCGCTCCGCGACAGCCCGCACGGCCGCAACCGCAACCGTCGCCGCCGCCGCCTCCCCAGCAACGCCGCCGCCATCTTATGTCCGGGCCCCGGGCCGGCCGCCCGCCCCCGCGCCGCCGATAGACCGGCAGCCCTTGCGGCAGGGGACGCCTACCCCGCTCTCTGTCGCCGGGGAGGGAGGGACAACGCTGCGGGGGCGGGGGCAAGCAATACTGCGCCTGCGCGCGGCCGTCCCGCCGCCTCCATCGCCCCCGGGGTGGCCGCAGCGCCTCCTGGCGGCGTGGAGGAGGGCGACGCTGCGGCCGTTAACGCGGCGCTTCTTCGGGGCCCGAGCCCCAACCGCAGGGCCCCGCTGCTGGCGGCGACTTCCCTGGGCTCTCCGGATGTGACAGAACCCGGGATTCCTCTCTAGCTCAGCCCCAGGGCGGCTCACGAGGCTTCTGCGTTGACAGCTTAGGACTCCGTCCATTTTCTAGAGCTACAGCCACTCAGGGTTTTTCTTCGCCTCAGGCAGTGGCACCAAGGCACGGTGATACCGTGGAACGATTGGAAAAGCCCTTCGGGATCACCGCGTTCCATGGTGAACACTTGAGTTGACTAAGGTTGAAGGACACCATTTGCTGTTGTCAAGACCCAGTTTCACCAAACACCCCCAGCGCCTGTCACAGTCTGTTCCCAAAGCATTTAAAGAAAACACAGTTGTTTGGATTTCTCTCCAGCTTTTGCCAAGAAAAATGGCAACTCAGCTTCTGGATGAATCTTTTTATGGTAGGCTGCTGGTGACCAACACAGCCTGGGTTTCAAAGCTTTTCCTTTAAGTACGTCTCCAAAGCCATGCACCAGGTAGAAAGAAACAGCTGAGGGAAAGACTTTTGAGAGCAATGCCAAGCAAGGAAGGAGGGATGTCAACTCATCCATAGGGACTGAAGACATAATGTTGAAGATTGTCCATTAAATTTCCTAACTCCAGCCATAATTGGGTGAAAAGTAGCTTTGAAGGCATGCTGAGATACTGTCTCTGCTACAGCAGAAAAATGCCACCCTGGTTCTGTCCTGAACCCCATTTCCTCTCCCTCTCAACCAGTTCAAGAGCAAGAGCTCACAACCTTCTGGGCGTCTGCTGAGGAGGAACTGCAGCGCTCAACACCCAAACAACCAGTAATGACTCATGATGAGCATACATTTGGGCCTGTGTTTTCAAGAGACTGTGCTACTGGCGCAGTCTCCCCACTGTTTTCCTCCCAATAGTTAGGTAGCCAATAGCAGCATCTGGTTATTCTTGGAAAACCAGAGGACAGAAGAGACTGACTCAAAACAGATGTAGATGATTTTTTTTTTTTTTTTTTTTTGTTTCCCCAGCAGGAAAGTAAGGAGAAGGAATGGATGCAAAACCCCAACCATGACAGCTCTCTTCCCAGTATAAACAAACAAGTTTTTAACTTTATTGTTTCAAGGAGCACATTTTTGAGTATGTGGCTGCTCAAATTGAAAAGGAACTTTTTAAAAATTATGTCAAACAGTGTTGAAGTAGAAGCAGAAAGAAGGATGTGTAAGGGGAGGGGAAGAAAAACAACAAAAACAAACCCAAGGAACAGAAAAGCTTAATGGATATTTTTCATGGATGAGGAGGGAGTATTCCTTCTGCTGGGACAAAGCCAAGCATGACAAGCATCACCACTTACTGTAGGCTCAGAAGAAAAAAGAAGAAAATCAAACAAACAAAAATAACCTCACAAACTATGAAGCCTATGCTTCACTCCATCATTTGCCAAAACACCTTTTAGAATTACAAACACAGCTGTTAAGAGATGAAGTTCTTAGGATGTGTTATCCATAAATACACTGTGATAATGTAACCATCAGGATTATGAAGCGTTAGTTCTTCCAGCAGCTGTTTCATTAATGTTACATAAAAGCTGTTCACCTTCTCCACAAAAAGAGGAAAGAAGGATAGCATTCATTAATAATGTGTCTGAAGGCTGCTAAACACAGTAAAAACATTTATGCTTCTGTTTAAGGGCCATTGATTGAATCTGGAGAGATTAGCCTCAGCCTTACAGTAACGATTCGTGTTAAACAGAATCCCTGTGTGACAGGCTGGAATTCCCTAGCCCTGCTCCTGCAATATTACTGGCTCAACCATGATGCACAGCAGCATAACCTAGTTCAGCACAGATAGCCCTGCTCAAGAGAACTGGATCCTGGGAGTATTTAGACTGAGTCAAGTAAAATAAGCAACAGAATCTGATGTGCATGAGAGGACAATTAAATCCCATTGTTCAGCTACTTAAATGCATGCAGGCTGAAAACATTAGGGCACAAGATGGGAAATAATATTATTGGAATCCAACCATGCTTGAAGGTAAAACTGATAATGAACTTAGTTGTAGGCATCATTAATAAAGTAAGGAAAAAAATCATGATTAGCTTTTCAAGGAAACAAACAAAGCCCATCAAAAACAGCGTAAGAAAAGTGCAGAGAAACAGTGCACCTGAATAGAAAGCAGCAGGAGTACTCTCAGACTATGTATTGAGCCTCTGCAATCCAACAAATAACTGGCTTATCTTCTGTGCTCTGCTTTAGCCTTACAGTACTTCGTTAGGATGAATGTTATTCCCTGCTCAGGCAAAAGAATGTACTCTAGGAAAATTAGAGTTTGATATTGGTGGAGAGTGAACAATTTTTAGATGAAATATTTAAGTGGAGACACTAAGTCAGATGATTTGAGTGCAACCTATTTTTCTCCAGCATTTCTCTTATAAATTATTATGCCAAGACTGAGGCAAAGGAGTCATTTTGCTGCATAAGCCAGCACTATGCAGGAACAGACCAACTCAAAACTGCAATTATTATTTTGGCCAGACAATATTCTTAATTTCCTCACATTCTCAGTACACAGTCATGCATCTTTACAACTGCAGGCTACTGTGAAGATTTCTGTAGCATATCAGCATTACTGATTCTCTTTGCATATCCCATCTACTACATATATGGCTGTTTGGACTTGGCCAAGGTAGAACTATCTTTTAATCATAATCAGAAACACTTCATGCCACACTCCAGTGGGTTGAAAAGGCATTTGCAAAATTAGGGCAATGCTATATGTGGTGCACGATAAAAATGTAGGCTATATAAAATACTCAGATGAGATTATCATAATTTCTTGACTGACCTTATAAGCACACTTTTTGTTTTTTTCCTAAATGCTTTTCCTAAATACAAGAATAAGAAGATAATCATAGCTAACAAACAAAACACCGAAACCTGTCACAGAACTGCTTCAACATGCTAGCATTGCTAAAAAAGCAATACTGCAGCATGTTTTGGGCTACTGTTTTTACCTTAGCCTTAGTATCTTTCATCTTTGTATTTGAGGAACTTACGCTTTATACTTTTTCCTCCAGTATTCCCTCCACCTTTTGTGGAATACCCAAAATTGTCATTTTAAACTTAGTTAAAGAAAACTCCTAAGCTTTATGACAATACAGAGTAGCTAATCAGGACAAGAGGTCAAACAAAAGGTTAAAACGAATATTTTACCTAAATTATGTAGAATTCATTGTCTGTAAACAAGCACATGATTGGCGTTTCCTTGTTATTTTCATTGCAGTAATCGTCACAGTTTGATACCAAGCTGTAAGTAGCTCATAAAACAATCAGCAGAAAATAAGTGAAAGACTAAATTACTAGTTTACAATTAGGAGAGTAGTACTTCTAATCTCCATGCTGGATAGTGTTGTTTTTGAAGATTGACAAACTAGGCCTTTGTGGCTCATTATCAAGTTTTATTTACTTGTTCCTATTGATTCCTTGTCTCAAGATCTATAACTAGACAGCAGCATTACAACCCTAACTCGGATCCTGCTGACACACATTTCTTAGTATGATTTGGACACAGTGTCCAAAGCTACAACTCTGACAATATATACTTTTTTTTTAAAAGACAGAAGTCAATGTAGTTTATTAGCATAAGTAGTGATAAATGTGTTTTAATCTCTCATTATCTCATATGAGAATTAAGAAATAGGCTTATTTATAAAGGTGATAGCAAGCAGAAGTTAATTTTGCAATACTATTTGTTAGCCTAGTTTCACTGTGAGATAAATTGTATTAAAAAAAGTCAGGAGGCTTTTCTAGACTTGCTTTTAATTGTAGTAAAATGGTTTTCAACAATACAAGACACCCCTGAATGTGTTGCCATCACCTTAGCATCTGGTTGCAGCTCAAATCCTCTTCTCACAGCCTTTAAGCAAACATCTAAGTGAGAGTCAGATCCTCTCACAGACTCTACTCCCTTCTCAGCAGCTCTGTTCCCTGGTTCTCCAAAACCTTTCATGAGAAGTCACACCAGATACAGTCTTATTCATAAGAGTATCACACTGATATTCGGCCCCTGCTCCCACCTGGAATACAGCCCCTCCAGAGAAAGTAGGGAAAGCATACACACTCTCTGGCATTTCTGCACAGATCAAGCAGAGATTTAACAGTAGAAAGGTTACATTTCTGCTTACAAAGGCCAGGAGTCCTCCTCCCCCTGCTGTGCTGGTACGTTATTACTCACACCACACAGTGCAGCCCCAAGTTGCAGCCCCAGGTGTGCATCAGGATACAGCCTGCAACCACCTTTATCACAACCATGGCACGTTGTGCTCTCCCAGCTCCAGCTGCCCCTCATGGAGACAGCCTGCCCCAGCAGCCCTAGAGACAGACCAGGGCTTCTCCTTTAAGGTAGAAGAACGCTCTTCTTGCCTTCAAATATCTAGAAATGGGGGGGAGTGTTTCATTTCCTTCCCCCACCCAAATATCTCTATGACTAATAGATCTCTCTGTAGTATTTCACAGTGCTGCTCAGGGAAAGATCAATGCGCTAAGCAGAGGATTCTAATTACTGATCTGCAAACAGCTGAGCCATGAAGCTCTCAGTGCCATTAACCCCTGCTCTTGCAGTTTCTCTCAGCTGTGGGCTGCATTTTTTGAGTAGTAAGCTCTTCTTGTACCCTCTCTGAGCCCTGTGGTTTTCTCAAAACAAAATACACAGACCAAAAAGAGATTCTTCCCATAGAAGAGCACTTATATCAGCTTTTTTTTATTATCAGGGAGTGCTTAAAGAAGAAAAAATGCTTGAAATGGATCCACATATACAAAGGAGTCCCATGAGAGCTAAGGAAAATATTATTGTTACTAACTTGATGATTGCACCCTTATGGCCACTAGAACAACAATATCTTCATTGTGCCTTCTTACTCCTTGTTTTCTAGAGATTGCCTCTTTCAGCTGTATGTTTCCAGCAGGTAGGTGGGCTCTAGTTTCACTATTCTAACCTCTTCCAGCTGCTTCAGCATGGCTGAAAAACCAATTGGAATGGCTTAATGCTCCCATTGCTAGAGAAAGAATGCAGTTTTAAAATGAAATTTCATCCTAAGGATTATTCTGGTAGTGTTTCTTGAAAGAAAATTGTAGCAGCGTCCACTTTCATTGGGCCTAATTCTGTGAACACATTCATGCAGAAATCACACGGGAGCATCATCAGTGTACCAGTGACCACAAGGTCTCTGAACAAAGGCATTTGCTAGCATTACTGGTACAAGAATTGCCTAAAACCACCATGGAGATGAAACATAATAAACAAGGCTAAAATTAGAATATCCAAACACTGAGCTGGCAGTATTTGAGCAGCATTTACACCACATTCTTTAAAGTACAGCACACTGGTGCCTCACTGTAAGAAATTTCTACCAAACAATGATTTGTGATGCCACTGGGATAAAATCCTAAGATCTCTGTTCACAGTTAAAACTTGCTGCCTGAAGTATAAAGCTCCCATAACATGAGGACTAATCTTCTACAGTTAAAGGGTTTCCTCTCTCTCATGGCTGGTTTTAGCCTTTAGAATTGGTGAGTTAAGCTTTTAGAACTGGTGAGCCTAGGAGAGCATTTCAGTTTCAACTACATTGTCAGAAAGGAAAAGCTTAAACATTAAATGCATACTGATTTCAGGGTAATGAAATGAGGCCAAAATTAGGACTCCCAAAGAGGCAATGTGGGCAAAGTTTGGAGAAGAGTCATAAACTGGCTGTTTTATCAGCAGGCATGCAACTTTGTATTATTCACAAGATAGATTATGTCTTGCACAGCTAAACAGGCCAAAAACACGTAGGCACAGAACATGGGGTAGGGAGATTATAGCAGCGAGCTGTGCAGGAAACCATGGCAGCGTCAGTGTGGTAAGGCCTGTGGAGAAGCTGAGAGTACATTAACTTGCAGAAAGTGAGGAAATCTGCAGAATAACTAATGCATTGCAAAGTGAAAATGTTGTACGGGGACATAAGTCACAATTTCACTTAACTGGATTTCACATATGTACCAGGGCCTGCTGAGGCAGATTAGTTCAGAGGTCCTGAAGTCTCATCAGTTTCCCTAAATCTCCCTTGGATTTCATCTTCGTTCTGAATAAACAGAACACTGACTTCACATTTCTGTCTGATTTCAACGCCTTTCCTAGCTCTGTATGTACGACTCCTCAGTGAATACAGCCTTGTCTGAAGTGGAATATGGCAGTGACTGTGTGCTTTAGTAGGAGGTGTGAAGAATAATTTTGACATTCAAGACTATTGGAAACAGTATGTAATTCATTGCCTCGAGGTGGAATGTAGCCATAGTTAACAACTTAAAACTGAGATGAGAACTACAGAATTTCAGTCTTAAATCCCTTTTGGAAGGTAGCATTGCTGGTCACATACTGCTTCAGCTTCAGT
This sequence comes from Lagopus muta, assembly GCF_023343835.1. Classification (NCBI taxonomy): domain Eukaryota; kingdom Metazoa; phylum Chordata; class Aves; order Galliformes; family Phasianidae; genus Lagopus; species Lagopus muta. The sequence continues at coordinate 27,130,464 of NC_064438.1, forward strand.
GTAGGTCGGCCTCAGAAGAAGAGGTGCCATATTTTTAACAACCAGCTAAAAACCGAAGTTTAAATTCCCAGATATGTCTTATGATTTACACAGGCAAGAAGTCTCAGCTGCATCACAAGATTGGCTCCTTCCTGTATTCTTTTTGTTCTCTGGAGGTCTCCCAGATAAGTACTGAGCAAGTCTGACCTGCTTACTGTAGAAGATCTGATGAAATCATACCGAGGCATTGTGAATACTTTTGCATTTGCTTGAATTGGCAATGCCTGAAGGTACAGTTGACAAATTTCAGAATGTGAAAATGATTAATCCAGGGGAAGTGCCCTGAAACACCACCACTTAATGGCAGATCCAACTAACCTGGATTCCAGCAACTCTTTAAAGAACATTTTGAAAAGAAAGCCCACGTGAGCTACCCGGTGAGTAACATTCCATGAATCACTGAAGCACAGACCCAGGCTGTCCCTGATTTTCATTCCTTTCTCTCTAGGCCACAATTTTACGAAGCATTAGTTTAGGGATTAGTTTATCATCCTACAGCCACGCCACTGCACAAAACAAGCGAAATCAGGCATACATACAGCAGAGTGAGGCAAGCCTAAAGGAGGTGTGATCAGAGCTTTATTAGAGAGGACATATGGTTTTTGAAGAAAAGGTCCTCAGCAGCTGGAGGTGGCATAATTATTCATCAGGAAAACAACAGCAACTACAACGATCTTCGCTTTCCTCTGCTGGCCTAATAGATTCCTTGCAGTCATTCAGTGGACAGCTGCTTTTCACCCACCCTTTGTAAACAACTTTTCATAATAAACTGATGTAGAAGGAAGCTCTTACCATTACAGAAAACCACAGTTACACAGAAACATACACACTACTTGACTTCTCCCCATGCTCCTACTTCCAGCTAGCTCTTGGCTTCAACACAGTAAGACAGACCCTGTAAACGTGGAGCACACCCATGCATGTTTACAGACCTGCATGCTCGTGCACCTATACAGGCACTCCAGGTTCTGAAACAGCACCATTTTTCATGCAAATATTTTTTCAACTGCATTAGCTGATAATCTTCAGCCTCTTTCTAAATCAAGCTATGTTTCACTTTTTACATTTACCCCTTTGTCCTTGAGGTTGCCATTGGCATCCTTTGCACTCATTCATACAGGTAAGGCTTGGTAATCATTATCAACAGTAGTGGCACAGCAGCAAGCAGAGAACTATACATAGCCAAGAAAAGTGGACTTAAAAATAGATTTGAATGATTCAACTCAGTGTTATCTGTTAAGACATACTGATACTGCTGTATTTTTTGGTTATAGCCTTTTCATCTGTGAATAAAAGCAACTTGAAAAGCTGCTCTCCTTAGTTCCCTTACACAGATGTTAACACTATTGGAAATCAATGGACTGATTGACTCAGGTTCACCAAGTAAATCACTGACAAAAACAGCACCCAGATCTACCAGGTCCTGATCCAGAATGATCCATTAAACAGAATGAGTATTTGTACAAACCACACTTCTGTAGAGTCAGTACTACACAAGTGAGTTTTTCTCCTTCAAAGACAAACCAGTGGGATGAAACAGGCTATTCATTCCTCCACTGCATTTGTTTGTCATATTGTTCCCAGCTTTGTATCAAGAGCAGAGAGTAAACAGAACAGTAACAGTAGAATTTACAGATCAGAGAAATGCAGGCAGGTTTATTCCAAGTCTCGGCCAGCCAACAGGTTTTCCTACAAACACTGCTTCTTAGTACAACCCTTCTGTGGAAAAACTCACAAGAGACACTGTGAGAGTGAACCTAAGATGGAACAACACTCGGCAGAGTTTCTTCCTGATCACTTGCACAGGAGTGAGGGCTGCCCATCATGGATCAGCTTGTAAAGCCCTCATGGCAGATTCATGGGGATTGTCAGGCACCCAGAAGGTGCTGTGTTTCCCAAAGCCACTTGCACAGATTCCTCGTGCAGCTGCTAGGCTCTTGGCTCCAGGTTTAGCTCCAGAGCATTGTCCACATTAGAAACATTGGCCTATTTATTTCCCTGGTGCACTCTTTATCAGCCCTTGGCATGGAAAGAGATGTTCAGCCCCTAGGGAAATCTTTGATGGGTTTAGCAGTGAAAATGAATAGGGAGAAAACAGTTAAAGAACAAAGAAATTAGAGGTATGTGATGCTGATGCAGTTACTTTCATATTTCTGATCACATCTGCCTGGGAAACAAATAACCTTTTTCTGCTCGTAGGCCTTCCTAGAATAGTGATGACTGCAAAATGGCCTGGAAACACTTTTCTGGAGATAAACAATGGAAATGATCTAACATTAAAAATAACCCCAAAGTCAAAAAATCAGAAACGACTCTGAAACAAAGGAAGGGTGGAGTAGGCAACTCTTTTGTGGAGAGATTCATACTCTGTTCATTCTGCTTCTAGAGCCCAGGGATGCCAAGTAATGTTGCATCAGAAATCTGTAAGCTGTATGCCCACATCTGTTAAAAAAACATCCTGAACTTCACAGAAATTAGTGAACCTGTCGCAAAATTTTGAAGCAGTTAAAATTAGATTTTGAGTGATTTATCTTTTCACCATTGTTTCAGCATGCAACATGACACGGAAAGAGGTTTTGTTGCAAACAGTACTTGAATTAAAAAAAACAAAGCTATTTTGCTGTAGAAAATGTACTTCCAAGATTTAATTCAATACTGAGTGTTACACAAATCATATGAAAAACAGTCTTGCTGTGGTAACAGTACAATTAAACACAGGTGGCCAAAATATTGTCTCTTGGACTGAATTTTGAATTTCTGGTATACACAGCTTCTTCACAGCTTTGTTAGTACCAATGCAACTACATTCTTGCTTGTAAATCTTTAAATGACATATAATGGAAAAGAAGCAAAATATTCTAAGTTTATAAAAAAATAATTTAAGTCAAAGATCCAGGCACAATCTTGCAAGCTATGAATTGAAAAGCATCTTTACTCATGAACTATTATTTCTACTGACATCAGAAACAAGTTCGATTTAGGGGAAGTTCTGTAGGATATGGGTCTTACAAGGGAAAAGTTCAGTTCATAATCATCCAGCTTTTTTCACTGCCCTCCCTTCTGTCTTGCACCTGACAACAGATCTAAACAACACATACTTTCTCAAAAAGACTTCTGTGCAACTGGCAGGCCTGCTAGGAGCTTCTGTCAGATGCTGTGCCCAACAGTTAATTGCATCTCTTGTTTCTGTGAAACCCATCATCTCATAAGGTTGAAGACAAATGCTTAATGCTGTCAGATCTACTCATAAGCACAACAGTTAGATTGCAAGGGACTGAGCTTAATGGAGTGATGGAAGAACATCAGCTTCAGGCTAGAAGTGTTTAGTAGGAGAGGGACTGATATCTCTGGAATATTTATCAAATTTGGTTAGCTAGATTGACTCTCAAGGAAATTATGTAGGAGGTGGCTTCATAGGCAGCATGTGGCTTTGTGTAGTCTACAGGAAAGAGAGACTGCATTACCAAGAGCTTATCCTTTGTAATAAAGCCTCACTTCTCCTTCCCACTGATTAGACACCAACTGACATTCCTGTTGCGATCCTTCTTTCTAACACTATCCAAAACAAGGATAAAAGTTTGCTGGGAGTCATTCAGCCTCTATGGATATAAATCTGGTTGCTATCATGTCCTCTGAATCAACTGGTAGCACAGCACTGGAAGATGCCAGGGTCCTAGGTACATATGTAGCAACATTTGAATTAAAATTAATTCAAATTTTTAATGAAAGTGAATTCACCTGCAGTTTTTAAGAAAAAGTAAAAAGTTTACATCCCGAAAGCACTTTTTTTTAACCTTTGCAGCACTCTCACAACTTGTAATGGCACATAGATTAAAACAGTTAAACTGGAGAGCAAACAAGCAAGAGCTGAACTAAACTTCAATTTCAGAGTGAAAGGAGATCTCAAAAGGTACCGAAGAAAAAGTATGGTGAAGAAAGTAAGAAGCCTGGACCATGAGAAGCAGCCTTCCAGTATCTAATGGGAGGCTATAAGAAGGAGACTCTTTAGTGAGATCTGTTGTGATAGGACAAGATGAAATAGTTACAAACTATAAAAGAAAAGAAGGAGAAGAAGATTCAGATTGGATATAAGAAAGAAGCTTTACTACAGTAAAGGTGGTGAGGCCTTGGCACAGATTGCCCAGAGAGGCAGAGGATGCCACATCCCTGGAGACACTCAAGGTCAGGCTGAAGGAACTCTGAGCACCTGATCTAGCTGTGGGCATCCCTGTTCACTGCAGGGGAGTTAGGCTAGATAGCCTCTAATGGTCCCTTCCAACACAAGCAATTTTACAATCCCCTAAGGAGGAACTGCATGCTGAGGTAAGCCTATGGACCCAGTTCTTCTAAGCCTCCTGTGGTCCTCGATGAGTCTAGGCTCAATTACACTGTTAGTAATACAAAGTAGGTGAAGAAGATTTCTTCACGCTGCTATGGACACTCATAACCTCATATAGCACTTAAACACAACAGTACAACTGAAAAGGCATTACAAGAGAGATCTAATGACAGAAGGAGCAACACAAAAGAAAGGGGCTACAAAGGAAGGGAAGAAGATTGCTCACCCATGTCAAAAGACAGCAGGGATTGCAGGTTCACAGGTAAGCTCCCTCAAAGAGGGAGCTCCACAAAGAAAACCTTCTCTGATGGCACTCAGCCCTTAAATGGGGACTAAGAGAGGTGCAGCCAGGCTCCACCCCTTCTGGTCACAGCTGAATTGCCTTCACCTGTGCTCCCAGGGCTGACCGGGTCCTTTCCCTACGTGCTCAATCAGTGGTTCAGGCCGTGACTCAGCAGCTCCAATACACCTCATATCTCACACATGTACTCCTACATGTTGTGCTGTGCCCCAGTGCGTCCCACCATTGCTGGACGCGTGCAGGGCCCAGCAATCTCTTCTCAATGATCTGGGCTGGGTGAGCTCTGCCTGCTGTGACTCACGCTGCCTCATTCCTCCAGGGTTGCGCAAGTTGCTTATTTTTTCCAGAGTAAGGTTTTCTTCCACATTCTTTCTGAGATTATTTCCCTTCAGTAAAAGTGCCTTCGTGACGATTTCACCCAAAGCGTGCAGGAAATTAAATAATGCAACTTGGCCGAGTATCAAGGACCCATTTTCTCAAGGGGAACAGGAAAAGGTGATAATGGTTTGAGGCACTGGAAAACAAATATGTCCTAAGTAGCCTGCAATTGTCTCATGCGAGCGAATGAAAACAATGAGCTTTGAGCCCTGAGGAAGCAGCGTGTGGCTCCAGCAGGACCAAAAATAGCTCGGGAGAGAATTTCTTCATTGTTACCGCAGATCAGAAAAATAAACCCCGTTTTACAGGCGGCAATGGAGGCAGGGGACGGACGCTTGCGATGCTGACGCGCAGCCCGCGAGGGCTGGCTGCTCGGGACGGAGGGACGCAGCCGCCGGCGGGGCAGCACCAGCGCCACCACGGCACTGCAGCGCCCCCCGGCGGCATTGCGCGGCTCCGGCTGCCGGCCCGGGCTCAGGCGACGGCGGCCTTCCCATGACACGTCCCAGCGACAGCTGCCGCCACGCACATCCTCCTCCCCTTCAGCTGCCGAACTTCTAAAGCTTTCCTTTCGTTATCCTGGTAAAGAAATTTTGGCACGCTATCAGCAATTCAAGGATGGACGTCTTCTGCTAGGAATAACTAGACAAAACAATTCACACACTAAAATTCAATAGAAGGGAATCATCTTTCTTGCTGCTTTTACTCCCAGTTCTTTGCTGGTCATGAAGGAGCTACCCTGTACTAGAAAGGATAACCATCTCAAAAAAAGGAAAATGAACTTTTGTCAGTTATCAAAATAGCCTCACTGTAGGTTATTTTACATATGCAGTAAACATGAGGGAAATCAACTTTTTACAAAGGGTAGATAGTGATAGGGCAAGGGGGAATGCTTTTAAATCAAAGGAGGGGAAATTTAGATTAGATGCCAGGAAGAAGTTTTTTACTGAGAGAGTGATGTGGTGCTGGAGCAGGTTGTGAAGAGGCTGTGGGTGCTGTGTTCCTGGAAGTGTTTAAAGCCAGGATGGATGGGGCCCCGGGGAATCTGATCTAGTACTTGATCTAGCAGCTGGCAACTTGATAATCCTTGAGATCCCTTCCAACCCAAGCCATTCTATGATTCTACGAAAATACTAAGAATTAAGAGCATACTAAGTTTTCCTAAAGCTTATTAGAAAAGGATGGTTTCAGTTGAGAGTTTGAATCCCATTAGGTGCTTGTCCACAATCCCAGGTAGGCACCTGCCTGAGTTAGTAGCTTCAGTCTAACAAGAGTAGATGCTGCTGTGGAATAGAATCTTTGCTAGTCTGAAATTGATGTGAATACTTGCACGATAACTGCTGAGTCATGGCCTGAACCACTGATTGAGCACCTGGGGAAAGGAGCCAGCCAGCCCTGGGAGCACAGGTGAAGGCAATTAGCTGTGTGACCAGAAGGGGTGGAGCCTGGCTGCACCTCTCAGACCCCATTTAAGGGCTGAGTGCCTGGGGAAGGATCTCTTTCTGGTGATCCCTTCTTGGTGAAGCCTGTGAACCTCAAATCTGATATGGGTGAGCAATCTTTTTCTTTTACCTTTCTATTATGCTGATTCTTCTGTCATCGCATCTCTGTTGTAACACCTTTCCTAGTGTATTGGTCTAATTGCTACAGTACTTAACGAGCATTAAAGTTTCCTAGTGATATGGAATTCCAGATGTAGTGAAGCAGGAGAACATGCTCGAGGAATATTCATGTGCAGAAGGCCTGTCATCCCTGCATCACTGAACCTTACTCTTACAGGCCCTTTAATTCAGAGGGAAAATATCACACTATGAGAAAGAAGAAGGAATGTATCTTTCAAGAGTTAATTATGTTTAATATTATATTTTGAAAACTACTTAGGTGCCACTTAAAGTCAATAGCATTCAGCAGTCTGTGTGGGAGCACTCCAAGGATCCTACCTCTCTCATGTTCTATGAAAGCTTCAACCTGTATAGAGTTGCACAGTTCTTTTGCAGTGGGGAGAACCAGAGTTCATCAATTAGCAAAAGGAGGAAGAAAAAGTAAATAAAGTTAATTAATTCTGGAATGAAAAGGCACATGTGTTGAGTTAGTTGCAGCAGCATAACATGAAATTATCTTCAGTATCTCTGTCTCTCCATGGATTTGGTGCTGCCAGAGATGGTGTTAGAATAAAGTGTGGTCTATGTGTCTTTCTGCCCATACTTGCTGAAAGATCAAAACAGAATTAGGTCCATTTCCACGTGAGTACAAGGAAATCTTTTCCAGTTGCCTTATGAAGTATTAAATGTATTCAGAATAGCATTTATGTTTAGTCATTATGGTAGATACACTGTAGAAAAATGTAGAAAGATTTCCTAGTAAAAACTGATAACTTTTTTTTTTTCAAGAGGCTGCTCTTACTAATTCTGTTAAGAATTTGAACTGTGATTGTGAATAAAAGGAGGCAGCAGGCAAATGTTGCCTATTCCCTCAAGACAACCTAAATAAAAACAGTTACTACAGCCCTGACTATTTGGTCGTATTTTAGACTGAGGTTTATTATTCTGAGTAGCGAGTGAACTTACTGAATACATATTAGAGAAAAGATACTAGCCTCAATAAGGAGAAGGGTTATTTTACTCCAAATGAAAAGCCATCTAATTTGACACCTTTGTAATGATAGATTTAGCACAGTTATGGTTTGGGTATGAAGTTACAAATTGGATATGAATGCTGGTATTGGTAATGGATGTTATGTCTTTGTATGTCATATTTCTAATGCACCGTTAGAATTAGGAATAAGGTTTCTATCTGTCTCTGGTGGTTTGAGCTCATGTGCAGGATTCTTCATTTTTGTGTTGTGTTTCTGAAGTTATTCAAGGATGGCTTCAGTTACCTGAAAACTGACTCAAACTGACTTGTTCAAGGAAAGGCTGGATGTTGTGTTGAGGGACATGGTTTAGTGGGAGCTACTGGGAATAGGTGAACGATTGGACTGGATGATCTTGAAGGTCTTTTCCAACCTTGATGGTTCTATGGTTCTATGGTTCTATGGTTCTATGGTTCTATGGTTCTATGGTTCTATGGTTCTATGGTTCTATGGTTCTATGGTTCTATGGTTCTATGGTTCTATGGTTCTATGGTTCTATGGTTCTATGGTTCTATGGTTCTATGGTTCTATGTGTTTGACAAACTCAAAATGTAAACAAAGCCAGGAATTCGCTCTTCTCTTGGTTTTGAGTTTATTTAAAAAAAAAAATTGTCCTCACAAAGAAAGATTTGGTCATTCTTTGGGCAAGAGGCCTCTAGGGGAAGCTGTGGTGCCACAGGCAGTGCTGGCACCATGGCAGGAAGCTGAATGCTCTGAGGGAATGCTGAACCATACACCGGTAGTGCCACTGAGGTATGCTGCGCTGTTTCATTCTTCACATGCAACATAAAAGGAAGACTGAGGCCACCAGCTGTTGTGAAGATTTCAGTGCTCTTTCAGAAGAAGGTTTGTCCTAATGTCTTTGAGCAGTAATGGGAGTGTTTGCTTTGCAATAACTTCTCTCAGATCTTCTATTCAAGCTGCTTATATTACTGTTTCACAAATTTTCATGAATGTGGCACAGTGTTATCTGTAGGGCAGTGCTGGTGTTCCTCTGCAGGACTGCCAGTGCACCAATGCCAAATGAAATAGGGGCTATACAAGCAGCTTGGAATGCAATAAAATATATAGCATGTAAATTGAAGTCATCACTAAACCAAAGTTAGATGTAATTTCTCTTAGCTGTGTATCTTCTAGTGCAGTTATAAAGCTCATTTGAAACACCTTCTCTGATTTATTTTTCTTACATGAATATTGATAAATGTATCAGTGCTGTGTGGCACAAGTGAAATCATACTGTGACCTGTGAGTTAAAAAGATGAATCTTTAAGAAACTCCCATTTTAGCCCAGAATTTCCACTAACTAGTGTTTTCAGTCTTGTTTTATTTTCCAGGTCATCTGCTCCATGATGGTGTAGCCATCTGGGAGATTAGCATATATATTTTATGAAGCAGAGCAGAGCTCCCTCTTGTACTGACTCAGATGCTGAAGTCCCAGATTCACAGCCTCTTTCCTAGTCAGCACGGCACAGCTTGTACAGCTTCTGTTGCCAGTGGCTTACCTCTCCCCTGCATGAAGAGCAAACCTACATTAAAGCGATGCTGGTAAAGCAGTACTTTTCTAAAGTGAGGGAAAAGCACGGTCCAGTTTTACAGCCATGCACTGAGGCAATTTATAACGATAGAAGAATCAATTCGTCAGTGAAGCTGACATTATTTGAGGAGACATTATCAAATAACTGTCTGCTGGCATTATGCACATCTCCAGATTGCTTTATATGGTTCTATCTGTGGTTATAACTATGGAACACAGTTGACACACATCCTAGGGAATGTATAAAAGCCAAATGCTTTAGTGCCACGGTAATTTAAGATGCAATATAAATTACCATGGAATGCATAAGGAGTGAGCTATGCTAAGGAGACACACCAAGGACCATCTCCTTAATCTTTTATACCTTCTAAGTGTGCTGGCAGAGATGTGTTTTCATCAAAGCTATTGTTGGAACAACAGTAGTGACATTCTAGTACTACGTTGTAGATACTGGTACTGTTTCTTCCTTCTGGACCTTTTTTGTTTTTTTCTTCTGTAGGTTTTTTTTTTTTTGCCTATACAGAGCACACAGACAAGGAGTCTGGAGTGCCAGGATTTTGATAACCAGTATAGTTTATAACTATGGACTGGCACATTAGAAAGATGTTGTTATAGAACAGCTAGGTCCAGTCGAGAGGGAAAAGTGTCAGTGGAAACAGAAAGCACTAGTTTAATAGTGTACACAAATAATCCTCAGAAGATAGGGCAAAAACTGAGATGGTTGTTCTAATGTACACAAATAATGGAATGCAATCAGCAGGGCAGAGTTTTTGAAGCTAAGGCTAGGGATAGATGGGCCTCTCTTTTCTCCTCTAATAACTTTTGTTTTCTAGCACAAAAGCAAGACTAAGCCTGCATTAAAACCCTTGGTCCTAAATTTCCATTGTGAAGGCATTCTGAACTACATTCAGATTATCATCCGTATTTTACAGATTAGTCTCCTTTTAAAACATATTGTGATGAAATCTGTTGCCAAACATTCAGAATCACCGAATGGGGATTCAGATACAGACTTTGAGATTTGAATCTACAGTCTAATTCTCATTGTTCAGATTTGCTTGAATAATAATGGGAATATGTAGAGTCTTCTTAAAAAACATGTAAGAAAAAAAACAAACAACAAACCCCCCCACTGTAGCATCTGTGCTGTTCATCAGACAATCGTGCACTATTCCAAAACTTTCTGTATCTCACAAGAGCTAAAATATCATTCACAGACTGCCTGTGCTATTTAATGTTACTTTCTTCTGACTTTTGCCAGTTACTGACATATTAGTTTAACATTAACTGACTCTTGTGATCAAGATAAATAGATGAACTGCCTTTCCAGTCTGCCCACATATTTACAAGCAGAAACTGCTTTCCGAGATGGCTAGTGAATGATGCCAAGAGAAATCTCTGAGAATGGTAGAAACCCATGAGGGCTCCTGCAGAGCATTTCCCTGGTCTCTCTCCCAGCTCCAGGTACTTATTGCTCTGGGTTTCCCACACAAGTGAGACTATTTCTGCAGAAATATATCATGGAAGAAGAAAAAGCACCAGGAGAAAAAAGAAAAAATCAAGATCTATTTTACGAGTTAAGTTGGCTGCATACCACGATACCAAGGCACTCCACACGAGGGCAGGGCTCTGTCTAGGTTGCTGCAGTAGACAATCTGAGCATGTATAAAGTCAATTTCCTTAGAATTTTCACCATTAGCAGTGTAACTCTGCTTTAAAGGTTTTGGTGTTCTATTGTAGAAATGCTTCAACCAGCTAAAAGACAGGAGGCCTTTATTTTGCTGTCTCATTAAATTTTTTGTAGGACAATTTTTAAAGAATAATATTCACTTTGGACTGTATTTCCCCATTGTGTGGTTTAAAGAAGCTGTAATTTTCAGTTAATATAACTGGACAGAAAGGTACTGGATGCAGCTGAGGGTGTTTTAAAGAAGAATGTTAACACCACTCCTTCAGATTTCTCCTCAATTATTTATTATTTGAACTTTAAAAATTACAGATACAGCTATATGTTAAACCCTCAGCATCATGAGGAAGGCAAGCTAACCTGACTGTGGGTTGAACAGGAGAGGTCTGCCATTCCCCATCCCATCCTGTGCCCTTATATCGTGCTGGCTTTAATGATCATGCTTGCACACAGCCCTAACACGAGTCAGACCAACCTGAAAAGCTGACTGAAATCTCCCTGCCTTTACAGGGTGGCTTAGCTTTCAGATGGCTGAATGAGCTGAAATGACTCTAGAGCCACGCAGTCACTGCTGCTGGAATCAGGAAAGCAGGTCAGGCATGTGACACAGCGCAGGGAAGTCCCTTTCAGCAGCAGTAATGTTGGATAAGCTCAGATTAATGGTGGAAACGCTGTTTAGTAACAAACGAATGGTGGAAAGGGTGCACCCTGAGATCCAGCCCCACTGGCAAGAGGGAAATACAAAAGTCCCATGCAGAACACTGAGGAAGTACTGGCTGTCACCTTGTACATTATAAAACAACAAAAGCTTCAAAACACCAAGTGCTTCATTTTAAGTGCAGAATAAAAAAAAATCATTTAGCAGATAAGAATTGTGTAATTCTCTTTGCAAAACTCTGAACAGACACTAAGCCCAAGGCCTCATGTGGGAACACATTACACACAGTTGGGAAAGCAAGCACTTCCAGTCAGGAGGTATTGCACGATGAGACTTTTCACCTGCAGGTTTATCAGTGACACCTGCAATGACATATGAAGAAAAGCCACCCTTTTTTGTCACTATTACACTTTTACTCATTTTTCACTTGGTGAGCCACCTGCATTAATCTTGCGTGAAGCCCGGGTAACGCCTGCGCTGGCGCACAGCCTGACCACGTGGGGATAAACGAAACCGCACCCCCCTTGACCCACGTCTGCGCTTCCACGCTGCGCCTGCTACAGCCGACCACACCGCAGCCCTCGCCGCTCCCCACAGCACGACATGGCGGCGCCCCGCCCGCAGCGCGCTCGTGGCCTCGTGCTGAGCGCAGGCGCAACCCCGCCCAAAACCGCGGCCTCAGCGCCGCACGGAGGGCCCGCGCTGCCATTGGCCGGCCCCGCCCTCCAGCTGGCGGCGGGCGAGCGTGGCCCCGCTCACTCACGTCCGTCCTCTTTCGGCCCTCCCCGCGTCGCGCCGCTTTCCCCAGCCAACGAGATGCGGCGGGGCGGGCGGGGCTCGAGGCCCTTAACTGACAATTGCGGCGAGGCCAATGGGAAGCGGCGGCTGACGGGGCGGGGGCCGATGGGGGGGGGGGGGACGCCGGTGAGCGCGAGGCTCCGGCGCGAGGGGGTGTGGGCGTGGCCGAGAGGGTTGGAGCCCTCAATCAGGTGAGAGGGAGGCGTTGACGGGCGTGAGCGACGGCCAATCGCGGCGAGGAGCCGGGCCGCCCCTCCTCTCCCGCCGCCGAAGCTGCCAGAGAGTCAGGTGGCTCCGGGATGCGCGGCCGCGGCGGCAGGCGGAGGCGGGCGGGGAGGAGAGGGATGCGGCGGCGGCTCGGCGGCACGCGCCGCCCGCCCTCACCCCTTCCCGCGCTGGGCTGAGGCGGATCCGGGCCGGGCCGCGGCGGCGGCACCCGCTGCCGGGCCGCGCCGGGCCGCATGAACAATAGGCGGCGGTACCGGCCCCGCCGCCCCCCGCAGCGCTCGGCTGCCGCGGGCGCCTCCCCCTATGGAGCAGCCTCGCCATGGAGCCCCTCACAGCGCTCAGCCAGGAGGGCGCGGGCGGCGGGGAGCCGCCGGGCGGCGGACCGCTCTGGACGGCCGTCTTCGAGTACGAGGCGTGCGGCGAGGACGAGCTGAGCCTGCGGCCGGGAGACGTGGTGCAGGTGCTGTCCCGGGACTCGCAGGTGTCCGGCGACGAGGGCTGGTGGACGGGGCAGATCGACCAGCGCGTCGGCATCTTCCCCAGCAACTACGTGAGCAGCGGCGTGCAAGGGGGCGGCCCGGAGCTGCGCGCCCGCTACCCGCCGCCCCCCGCCATACAGCGTAAGGAGCGCGGCGGGGGGGGCGCCGCGGGTACCGGGGGCCGCGGCTGTGGGGAGCGGCGCGGCGAGGCGAGGCCCGGCCCTCGGCACGGACGGCCCAGCGAGGGCGGCCCCGGGAGCGGAGCGCGAGGCGGTTCGGCGCTGCGCCGCGCGGGGCTGCCTGGGGGCCTTTCCTGTCGGCAGCCCGGCGGTCTTCTGTCTCCCGGGTTCGGCAGCGCGGGCGCCGCGTTCGCGGTTATCGCCGTTTCCCTTTGTTAAATACCGTGCTTATGTGGGCTATAAACCTTCACACTGCTGAAGCTTCGTGTGGCCTCCGGTGGCTCCCCTTTAAGAATGTCCTTAAGGAGAGAGACGTTGCTGTGTGGGAAGCGGTTGCTTTCTGCAACGATCCTTCGTTACTCGTTCATTATTTTCCTTGCTCCTAACCAGAAGTCTATTATCTTTTACTCCTATGTTAATTTGTGTTAGCAGGTTCCCGTTTGCCATTTCCCTAGTTACAAATGCTGCTCAATAACAACTCTGAATGAGTTTTATCAGAGTTTGGATATTTGGGCCTACCTGAGAGTTGTGTGGTTAAGGTGTGATGCTGAAAGTATGGAGGGGTTGGTTTGTACCTAATTTCAGAGCAGTTTTGAAGCCTTTGAGCCATTTCATTTTTGCTTATTCTTGCTGCCACGTGTAAATGCAGAAAGTGAAACAAGATGGAATGGATGTTATTAAATCTTGTTTCTGTCAGTATTGACAATTCAGGCAAGAATAAAGTTGTGGGTTGGTGGGTTTTTTTTTTTGGGGGGGGGGGGGAGGGGGGCAGAGATGAATCTTCATCTTTTCTAGAAAGTAAAAGGGGTGAAGATGCTTTGTCCTATCTGGGACGTATCTCCAAGGAATACAACTAATAGCTGCTTTTTTTTTTTTTTTTTTTTTTCCTTATTCCACATCTGCTTGAAAGCATTTAGGTAGAGAGCTCAGTAATTTGTAGAATTACTCTTGGAAATATGAAAAGACTGCTGGGCAGCAGTGGGGCTTGCTTTCATGCTGGAAGAGCGTAGGGTATTTTTTCCCTCATGCAGAAAATGCTGCAAATGCTCAGTAGGTTTTGCCTCGTGATAGCTGGGAAGAACCACTTCTACAGAGATTCTTGAAACCTCAGCTTCTCTCATGCTTTGGGCTGTTTTAGCACAGTCTTTATAACTATGTATTCTCCTGTCCTATTACACTTTCCGAGGCAAGGTAGTTCAGGAACAGTTGTGGAGTTGCACCATCTCCCTTTATCCTTGTTATCTTACCCTTCTGTTGCCCTAACAGGGCAGCACTGCCTCTTTTCTCAAGTAAGCAACCATAAGTTCATGATGCAATAGAATTTATTCCCCTGCAGTATGTTTTTAACGTGCATTCTGGTGGTGGTGTGGTGTTTGTTTTTGTTTGTTTTTTAAGAAACAGTGAGATTTGGACAGGTGGAAAGGTTGGTTGCTTTTGAACTGGATTTTGAAGCTTGACTTCACAGATCTGCCCTTCACAAGGAGTGATGCTCCCTTTTAGTGTTGGCACTGCTAACTTGAGGGCTATTTGGAGTACTGATCCACTGTTAACTTGCTTAATGGAGTAATTAATTCAGAGTAGTAATTTGTAGCAGTCATGCAGGTCATTCTAGAGATGCGCACCTCAGTGCAGAAGCTATTTTTAGTTGCTTCCTGAAGTTTATCTTCATGTATCGTGAAGGTGTTGGAGTGCAAGATCTTGAGACATTGCTTCCACTGAGAGTTGTGGTATTGAGTGGCTGCACACTTCCAGCCATCCTGACAGCTCTCAGCGGAACCTTACCTCGATACCCTAAGCAGAACTACCAAGCGTGCTCTCCCTGCATCCCTATGCAGGCTGTCAGCGATGGGTCTATTTGAAGGACCCTCATTTACACTGTGGGCTCTTATGCATGACAGACTCAGCTAAGTGGCTTAATCATATGGTGTAATGAATACCGATTAAACAACGATTACTTTGCAATTGTCAACTTCCCCACCGGTTAATGGCATACAGGCTCTAATTCCTTTTCAGTCCAAGACCGATGATAGCACTTCTTAAGTTCTCTGGCAATACAACCTGCACCCTGTATGTTCCCATTGTCTCTACAGTTTATTATAGTATGTCTTATATTAACTCGAGCTTAGAGAAGGGGTTAGTGTGTTCAGAAAGATAAGGGGAAATGAGTCTTTTATGTGCTACTGTAGCAGTGCAACCCAGTCTGTGAAGTTAAACTAAATCAACACAGAATACTTCTTTAACTAAAAAGCTTGTCTAAAAGTGAGCTTTTTTCCTGATTAAACTACTTTTGAGGATGAGAAGGCCAGTCTGCATTAAAGAAACGTGCACACATTCATGGCAAAGATCGTTCCTGCAAATAAAAGAACTCATTTCAAAATTCCGTGCAGTGTCGTGTCTTAAATTTCACCTGGAAGCGTAGATCTCGCTGGTGTGCCCCAGGCTGCTTCAGCTGTGCGCCCAGCAGGGCGTTACTGTTTGTGTAGGGGTGCAGCTGACGGCGCCCGCGCCGTTCGGCTTCCGTGCGTGGCCTTTTCCTCCCGGCGCGGCCCCGGGGGGAGCTGTCCCTTCAGCACCGCCGCTGTCCGGCCGCGGGCTGGCCGCGCTGCGCTCGCTGCCCGCGAGTCCTGCTGCGGGCTTACGTGTTTGGTTCTTCTCGGACTTGTCATTGACTCCATTGTTCGTGGAACAATAGAGAAAAGAAAACAGGCATTCTTATTATGCGCTATATGCAGTAGTAAAAAATTGTTTTCCTTATTGCTGGCCCTGCATGCTCAGTATGCAGTCTGATCCATCTGTTTGTCACACAATTGTCAGTACTGTCAGAATTGGCAAACAGATCTCTTGGGAAACAAGCCTGCAAAGCTTTTAAAGTGTGGAGGAATAAGCTTGATTTTGGAAGGATTTAAATATTGTTAGTGGCATTTGAATAAAAACTTTCAAATACGGCTGAATTCAAGAGAAGATGTTTGATATTTACATTTAACTCCTAACAGCAAGCACTGTAGTCACATCAGTGGAAATTAGCATGTGGCTGTCTCTTGTTTTAGTTTTCAAAATATTGCACTATCAGTGAGGGCAAGAAATTAGGATTTATCCTTAACTGTGTTTCAGCATGTTAAGATGATGATATTTTTAAGTGTATCATACACAGCTGTGATGTTGAAATCATCACCATTGAGTGACTACTTTATGGAAGTCTTTATAATACTACAAGTTCTTTTTTATTGTACTAATTTTTTAAGAAATATTATCAGAAGGGACTACTGCTTCCATTTGTGTAATTTTGGGTAGAAAATTGGCCCATCTTATAAGGGTAAGGGTGAGGTTGGGCAATATGGACCTTGAGTAAATATATGGGCTGCACAGTTGCTAAACATTTACATCTTTTTTTTTCTTTCTTTTTTCTCCCCTCTTTTCCTAGTCTTGGAGATCGACTTCTCAGAACTTGTTCTGGAGGAAATCATTGGCATAGGGGGCTTTGGAAAAGTATATCGAGCTGTGTGGATAGGAGATGAGGTTGCTGTCAAGGCAGCTCGTTATGACCCTGATGAAGACATCAGCCAGACCATTGAGAATGTCCGCCAAGAAGCCAAGCTCTTTGCAATGTTAAAGCATCCCAACATCATTGCCCTCAGGGGCGTATGTTTGAAGGAACCTAATCTTTGCTTGATCATGGAGTTTGCCCGTGGAGGATCATTAAATAGAGTGTTGTCTGGTAAAAGGATACCTCCTGACATCTTAGTGAACTGGGCAGTACAGATTGCAAAGGGAATGAACTACTTGCACGAGGAAGCAATTGTTCCTATAATTCACCGTGACCTGAAGTCCAGCAACAGTAAGTGCTATACGATTAACAGTAAGGGAGCTGGGATCAATTTTCAGAAAGAAATAGTATATAGAAGAGAGGGGAATAACTCTAATTTAGGAATCCTTTCTTGTGAACCACTGTATCCTCTAATTTAATCCGAGAGGGGTTTAGTTGTCTACAGTATGGTGCTACAGACCACAGAAAAACATGTGAATGCTGTTACTTTGTAGAAGTGACTTAAGTGACTGAAAAACTGTAATTGGAGTATTCTTCTGTAGTAGTTCTCATACGTATGATGTCTTAGTTCTTCTGGCATCTCAGTGGATTCTGGTGTGTTGGAAAGTGCTTTTGAGCTTAAACTGTGCACCTTCTTTCTACTTTTTTGAAGGTTAAAAATGTCTTTTGGAAAGATTAACACCCTAAAGCTTTTATTTTCTTTGCTATATTTTGCTGTATGTATGAGATATAAGCCTAATTTCCTTATGGGAGATAATCTCTACTAAGTGGGAACTTCTCCCAGTCCCTCACAGAGCTATTGTTGACAGAAGCTTTTTTTTTTTTTTTTTTTTTTTGTAGAATTTTTTTTTTTCTCTCCAATTTTCTCCTATTTTTTTTCTCCAAACTTTATTTGAAGTCAAATGCACATACAGAACCATTATTTATGAATGTTAGAGCAAACTGCTGTGGTGGCTTAATGATCATCTCCATCCTGATGTCAGTTTGCAACTGTTTGGCTTTGGCCTTTCTCTGTGCTTATTTCTTGTCTAGATGATAAAAGAAATCAACTATCTGCATGTTAACTGCAGTGATTTAGTTAGATGTGTTAGTAGGAATCCATTTGTATTTATGACTTGAATTAATAAGAAGCACTATGAAATGGGTGGCTGAGATGCAGGCACATGCCCTCCTTTGCTTTGAGGAGAGTAACATCTAGCAGAGAGGTCTGACAGATGGGAATTTTAATATCTTAAATAGATTTGCTAGAGCTGGTGTTAACCATTATGATGCTATAAATTTCAAGTCTGCAGAATCTCCGTAGATTTTTTTGGTTTTTAATCTTTTTTTTTTCCTTTAGAACTAACTATGTATGTTTACTGCCACAAGTATTAACTTTTATTGCTGAGTATGAAAATAGAAACTAGGAATTTTCAAATTTATTTCTGTATTATGCTACTAAAGTTTCCCTTTTTTCTTGGAAAATCAAAGCAATCTTAACATCTAAACTTCTTCCCTTTCAAGTGGTAATACGTATTGGCATATTAATAAAGTGAGAAGAAAGATTGAGTGGTTGTGTTAATTAAGGAAAGGCTGGCTTCATCTGTGAAAAAGAAATAATTAAGAGTTGCTTACCTAAGCAAATACTGTCTTATTTCACTAGCAGGCTGTTAAGACTTGATTGCTTAGTGTCTGAACATTTTTGAGGCTTAGAAGGAAAGCTAATTCTAAAATAAACGGCTGTTACGTCTTGGCTTTTCACTGTTTCGTTCAGACTAGAGACTGCTAGTTGTGAAAGGAAAATGTACCAGTGCAATGAGAGGTGCTCGGGCACACAGGATTGCCAGTGAAACTCAGATATGGGTGTTAGAAAGCATCTGTTCTGGCAGCAAAAAAAAAAAAAAGAAAAAAAGTCTCTTGTCACAATGATTCAGCAGTGCGTAATTTGTGCTGCACTGTAAATCTTCAGTGAGAAGTGAAAGTTCTGCTAAATAAGTTGCTAGAATTTTCCTCATTTGGGAAGAAACAATTGGAAAGGAATAATCAATGAGAATGTCTGTTGAATAATTCCAGGATGTTCTGTGTTTGGAGCAGAGCGGGGGAGAATTTCTAATTATTATTGGATCACCATGTATATATTGTTTGTGTTTTGTGTGGTTTTCTGATGTATCTAACTTTCCTATTGCTGTGGATAGTTGAGAATGAATTAAGTTATCAGCTTTATGGCTGAGGAATTACAAGCTTGTTGCTTTTTTTTTTTTTTTTGGTACAAGTTTTCACCCACCAACTGGATAGAAAGTAATGCATCTCTGCAGAAGGAACAGCTTCTGCTCGCCAGATCTTGGAAAGGATTCTTGCAGGCAACTTCTGCCATGTACTGAACATCTACCAGTACTCCAGAGCTGCCATGAGAGCATCAGCTGTATTGGTCTACTGATTTGTACTGCCTAGCTTTAGTAATAACTACTTGTACAATTCTTCTGCATCTTGTCTTCAAGAACCACCTGCTATCTTGGACTTGTGTTGACTGTCTGAAGCTGCAGGAGTCATCAATATGAGAGCTAGGGAGTTAGATGGGGGAGTGAGAAGGAACAGTTGGCTTATTTAAAGTCAGATTTCCTGCTGGAGTAGTAGAAGATCAGATAGTGCTTTGCTCTCAGATGCCTGCCTATGTTCAGGCAGATGCAGGCTGCACAAGGACAATACTTCATGCCGAACCTTCTAAAAAGTCGTATTACATTTGAAACTATGAAATTAGTCAGATGAACACCTTAATGCAAGTCTGAGAAATTACCCAATTACATACCAGGATTTGAAAATATCCTTTTTAATCTGAGGTATTGCAGTTTTATCTGGAATCAACTAGTAGGTACCTCAACAATGTTTTCAACGTTTTGGATGGCGTAGTAAAGAACAGGGTTTCATTGCTCTAGGAGGTAACTCCATTTTGTATGGAGACTGAAACTTGTGAGATTATTTGGGGATTCTGGGAGGTGTAGTTCCTTGAGATTTTCTCAGTCAAAAAACACTCTGTCACAATTTTCTGTTTTCCTTTTAATCAAAAACTTAAACATCTTATTTTTGTTCCACCATTTTTCTTAATTTATTTGACATTTTTGTTATCTTACATTTTTTTTTTTTAATTAATTCTAATGCAGTTACAGTGTAGAAAGCATCCTGTAAGCTTTAGAAGCAGTGTTCATTTCAGTTAGAATTTTAATCTTTGGAGGTGAGGGTCTGAGCTGCCTGTTCTCGTTGCTGGATGTTATCAGGAAATGGGTGGATAAAATCTTTACAGAACAGATTGCACACCTGCGACTTATTTTTAGAGATCTGAAATTCTTTTGCTGAATGTCAGTTTGCAGCGAGTCTGGGAGGTGAGTGTTCCGCTGGAATTACCGTCTCCCGTGTTAGCTGTCTAACTACAGAATGAAAGAGGATAACCCAGGGAAGCTGTTCAGTTCTGTTGTGAGGGGATGAATCTTGCATTTGGTTCAAGAGACTCAGTTCTTTTTATATAAGAAATTAATCTTTTTTTTTAATCTGTTGACAGAATCATCTGGTTCTTTCCTCTTTTCATCTGGTGGTATTGTTAAGCTTTGCCTCTTCTCCTGTGTGTTAGTGCTCCACTGAGCATCTGCTACAGAATTGTTAGTAGGCCTCTCCCAGTGTGGAGGCTTCTAAATCATGGAAATATGGAGCTGCAGGAGGAAAAGGAAAAAAAAAGCAGTAGGAAATGCCCACTGAAGGAAACATCATCTGATTGGAGTCTTGTTTTTGGCTGTGGGAAGACGTTCGGTCAGTAATGCTGAAGATCAAAAAGGGCAGTCCTGCTGGTTTCAGTGAAGTACTGTAAATAATCAAGCTGTTTCAATTTGTCTGCCAGCACTAGATATGCCAGCATTGTTAGAGGAATAATGCCCATTAACTAATGCTGCAGAGAACTAGCAAAAGTATATTTGCTCCTTTTTCTTAGCTGGCTCAGCAAAACATGGTTGTTCTTTGCACAGCACTAAGATTTTGCTGAGGGTATTCATGCTACTTAGCAAAATGCTTTGTAAAAGCTGCTATTCACGTTCCACAGAGTGGCACGGATTAGCAGGGAAGTGATATGTCCAAGGTCAAAGAAAGAGGTAAGGACAGAGCTCAAAATAAAGCCCAGTAGTTCTGATTCGTTCAAGTCGGTAGTTCTTTCCTTCTTGTTCTTTGGAGGTGTTCACCTCACCACCTACTAAGAGGACCAAGGTAAGTCTGTGGTATCCTGAGAATTAAAACTAGCTTTCTGAAAATCTCCTGAGTCTGCTATAGCTTTGATTATTAGTTTTGTGCAGTTAAGCCTTTTTCAGTTCATAAAAACGCTAATAGAGCTGAATGATGGTCTATAAACAGTTGTTCCTAGGAATTAAAATGTTCTTTGTTCTTTATTTTTTTAAACTGTGGCCAGAAGCAAGGATGGTTTGCAGCTAGTTTGAGTCCAATCTCAGGATGCCATGACTTGAATATTACATAGCAGTGCTGCTGACGTGGTTAGTTATCCCATTTCTTGTTGCAGTACTGGATCCCAATCCATTTGTAAATGACATTCTTCCTGTTGGTCCATTCTGAGAAGGAAAAATGCTTAATGTAAACCTCTTGCTCTATCTGATGGTATCACAGAGGAAAGTTTTCTCAGGGTCTGGTTAATGTACATTGGCAGAGCAGTTTGCAAGTCTGCACTGCTATGACTGCTTCTTGCACTTCAATGTAATTTGCTGAGTAATTCTCCAGTGTTGTACTTTCTACCCAAATGGATTTCCTTTGTCAGTGCTATGAAATGAATGTGAGTAATGCTTCATATAAAGGATAGTGAAAGTATTTTAAGGACATCTGAGTATTTTAGGCTGGGTGGATTATTGATTTAGCCCCAGTTAGTTGGTCTTTCTCCTGTGAGAGGAAAGTGAAATAAAAGTATTTTTTTTTTGACAGAAGCTGTGTGATTAATTTGGATTAAAATAGTCCATATAGTAAAATCATGTCTTTTATACTGCCTGAGTACACTCTTGGAGGTGATTAAAGATGGCTTTTGAGGTTTGTAGTGGAAATGCGAAGTCATGGCTTGAATCAGTGATTGAGCACCTGGTAGGAAGGCAGGGCCAACCTTGGGGAGCTCAGGTGCATGCAGTGCAGCCAAGTGACCAGAAGGGGTGGAGCCAGGATCCTCTCCTTCCCATTCCTCATTTAAGTGCTGGCAGTGGAGGTGAGGGTATCTTGCTGGAGATCTCTGTGTACCTGGGGCCTTCTGAAGGTAAGTAGCTTCTTTCCTTTTTTTCTGTGCCTACAGCTGTTGTACTTGAGCAAACTCTCAATTGCAGCCTAGCACCTTGCTGCTCTGCTGTCATTGCTGCACTTTCCCTCGTGTTACAAGGTTCTACACTTCAACAGTTACCAGATTTTGTGGATGTGCTGCATGGTATTGCTAATGGTGCTTAACTCGCAGTTCTGGCTTCTCTGTTCTTTTTTGCATCTCCCCAGAGCATCAGTCTTTGTGCTGATGTTCTCATTGCTTCTACTGTGGTTAACAAATTCCTGAGAACTGTATACTTTTCTAAATGCAGTAATACGGTGATGAAAGTCACAGCAGTAATCTTACAACTTGTGTTGAATAGAATGCAGTACATTAATTTCTTTTTTTATCATTTCAGAAGATATGAGTTACACCTGAAGGCAATTCTAATTGATGCAATTGAGACAGTGGAAATTCAAAGACAAAGGGAGACAGTTTACTTCATGTTTTTAAAAACTTTATTTATTTTAGCCTGCCTGAATAAGTGCAACTACTTTTTTGAGAGGTGTAACAGGTGCTTTCGTGCTGCAGTCTTGGTATATTCAGTATGCATTAGTAGGTTTCTGAGAGGATGTTTTCTTTTTGGAGATGTTTTGCTTTAGTTGAATATTAATTGCTATCTTCAACGTGAATTATGGGTCAAAAAAGGAAAGAATGGGAAATGATTCTGATATGCAGAAGAATACTTTGAGATACTTCTGCCCCCACTAAGCAGCAAAAATACAATTTTACAAATGGAATTCCATGTTTTTGTAAAGAAGAATAGAAAGAGTTGATCTCATTTTTAGAAGTGAAGCTGTTTCAAACTTTTTTAAACCTACCTAATATCCTTTCCATTTCTCTCTGCTGCTGTGTATAGTTTTATACAGGGTTATTTGTCCTAAGAAAAAAATTAACCAAGCATTGTGATACTGAGCGCTTTCTCCCAAAACCATAGAAGAGATGGGAGCAGGCACAGCCCCCATTATGCAGGAAATGTATCTCAGCATCTGTGTGCTGATCCCGTGGCTTCAGTAGCTGCCATCTGTGCCAGAGCTGTGATAAATCTGCTTGTCTGAAATTTCTTTTAAAGCAGTAAGTTGAGAATGAGAACAGCTTTGTGATCTTTCTGGGAAGTTGGGATGACTTTCAGCTGCATTTTTTTTTTTTGTTGTTCCTGCATCAATCAACTTGACTTGTATTTTGAGAGACTTCTCTCAGCAGCTTAATTCTTGCTTTTCTCATCAAACAATTCTCTTAATAATTTCAACATATCCAGTGTAGACAAACTTACTCTTGAAGCATCAGAAGTGTGATTTTTGCTGTTTGAAATGATGAATTGCCACCGAGGATGATTTCCTTAATTTTGGTAATAATCTATTTTGAAGTTGGTGCACGTTCCTTTATGATGATAAAAGCTTTAAGTTATTGGGAAGATCACAAGATGTAGCATTTGATTTAGGTGACTGCTTCTTGGTACATATTTGTGATTCCAGGATAGTTTCAGTTAGATTGGGGTGACTTTGTATTCCAAATGGTTGCCAGAATCGTCTTGGATATTTCACGATTGCTTATTGATGGTCAGACTGCTGATGGCAAGCTACACGTAGCCTCTGTCAGACCAGAAGGTTTTCCAGATATGGGAAAGTAGTGACAAAAACATGCACTAAGAAGAGAAACTATCACAATGCATGATGATTTAAAGTTACATCATTAGAGTTCATTAGTGTTTGTTATATAAGGGACAAGAATGCTTACTTGGATAACAGTACATGTTTGGGTCCCAGCCTGTGGAAGTCACTGTGATGTTGATGGTAGCATGGTGCAGCTTCTGTGAATATAGATCTGAAAGTTTTTCTGAAATCCCATATCTGCTTTGAACACTGTACTAAAGTTCTGGGTGACTTTGAGCTACAGGGTAGGATCCCAGTTGTGCCACGCGTTCCTCTACTTCCTCAAAAATACTTTTGGAAT
Organism: Lagopus muta; assembly: GCF_023343835.1. NCBI lineage: Eukaryota > Metazoa > Chordata > Aves > Galliformes > Phasianidae > Lagopus > Lagopus muta. The sequence continues at coordinate 27,154,515 of NC_064438.1, forward strand.
TTGCTTTGGCTGTTAAAGATGTTAATGGATTAGCTGCTTGTGTTGTGGCTGCAAGCCTTTAGTTAAATCATGAGTGTGACTTCAACCTTATTGATTTACGGACTTGCTGCTTATGTGTGGCAAATGATAGCGTAGCTTTATTTACTAGTAACTGAGGGAGATATTTCTGCCATTAAGCGTTGCAATGAGCAAAACCTTACTGTGCTTAAACTGGGGATTCCTGGAGCATTTCAGGGGCACTGTAAAGAATTGCTGATATGGAGAACAGTGAAAGGGCTGGTAGGGCATGTCTTACAAGGTAAGGCTGAGGTCACTTGGGTTGTACAGTGTGGGGAAGGTGAGACTGAGAGGTGAACTCATTGCTCTGAAACTTCCTGAGGAGGGAGAGCGGAGAAAGAGGTGCTAGTTTTTTCTGTCTGGTCACCACTGATGGGATGTGCAGGAATGGCACAAAACTGTGCTAGGGGAGGTTCAGACTGGACAGTAGGAACTACTTACTTGCAGTGTGGACTGTCAGGTACTGGAGCAGGCTTTTGAGAGAGGTGGTTGATGTCCCACACCTGTTGGTGTCCAAAAGGTGTTTGGATAATGCCCTCGGTAACAGGCTTTAACCTTTGGCTAGCACTCAGGTGGCCAGGTGGCTGGAGTCAATGAAGGTCCCTTCCAACTGAACTGTTCTAAATAATTGCTGCAAAGATGACATGGGGTACAGAGGGGCAGTGGGATGCATGTGAATCATGGCCTCAGCAGCTGTAGAATCACAGAATGTTGAAAGGGACCTTAAAGTTGATCCAGTTCCAAACTCCGCTACCCAAAGCCCTATCCAACTGGCTTTGAACATTTCCAGGGATGAGATGTTAGGCTTTCCTGATGTTTCTCCTATTTGGGTATATGCCTAGGAAAAGAAATTAGAGCCTTCCATTGCTCTTGATGTGTTTTTTGTTTTTGTTTGTTTTGTTTTTGTTTTGTTTTTTTTTTTTTAGGTCGTGAAATGATCCTGGACAGAAAAATTCTGTAATTTTAGTTATCAACAGAAAATTGTCTAATTCTACTTACTGAAGTGCTATCTATCTTGCCTTTGGATAGATTGATTTGATTTTTTTTTGTTTGTAATCATTCACATAGTGTGACTTTGATATGATTATGGTCTTCTGGCAACTGAAGGACATGCCTAATGTTTCATCATGTTGCTTTGTAGCTCAATGTGATTAAGAAGCATTAGTCAGAACTAAAAACAATGTAACACTTCAAGAAAGTGGACAGCTTTCTGATGGTTTTGATAATCATTTCTGATGGTATGAGCTGTTGTTTTATGTGGACTTGTGCAACGGTGCAGGACTGCCCTCTTTCTCAGCAGCTGGCAATTTCTTTTACTCAGCTTAATGTAAAGCTGCAGTATTTAAGGAAGCCTGGATTTTGCTGTAGTCAGCTCTAGTTTTGTGTTGATTGGACATCTCTGAACCCGTTTACATTTGTTGGGATTAGTGGAAACTACTTCTGTTTTCTTAATGCTTGTACTAAAGTCTAATTATTTATTAAAAAAAAAAAAAAAAATCAACCAAAAATGGTAGGATTTAATCTGAATCCAGAGTCAAACAGCACCAGTTTTCCAGTAAAGTCACCTGAGTCTTCTCCAGAAGCATTCTATGTGTTTAGTACCAGATCACTAAAGCGATAAGACTTTCAGCTTGGCTAGGAGAAAGGCTGAATTCTAAATATACTATGGCTCTGGAGGCCTTTCCTACCCCCTCCCCCTTATGCATTAGCTTTTTACAGTTACTGTACTGCACAGCTTAAAATCAGAGAACTGCTGTGCTGTCACATCCATCACCTCTTCTAGGTTGATAGAAGAAGACAGTTGGCCAGCTTTATGGCTTTACTGAACCCTCACATAGCCAATAATCAAAAAGCTTTTTCCTTTCAAAGTGTGTACCTATATATTTTAATGTGATGTTACAGAATGGTTAACAATATAAAATATTTGCTGATTACTTAAAGGCAGCACTTACGTTCTTTGGTTTTCCTTCTAAGATGTAGTATTTTGAGCAGGACTTGAATTCTGTGATGCACAGGATCTTAAGCAGCACCGTGTAACCTTCTGCACTGTGAGCAGTCATTAGAATAAAGATGCAGTCCTTCTGAAATGTACAACAGAGTAACCAACAGCACGTTGGGTGAGGGCTGCATGCGGAAAGCTCGGACTCAATCCACGTGCGGCTCTGTTAATCACTTTAAGTACTTTGAATGTGGGATCAGGAGCAGATTGCTCATTATCTGGATACTTGGGAAGCAAAGCTGTGCACGCTGACTGTGGAAGGTACAGCTAAAATTACAATTTAAATTTTGGCAGGCCACTGCAGTACAAGATTTTGGAGTGAGTGTTTGAAATCCTTTCCCAAAAGCTCAGTTCTCTGGATGCTTTTGTACTGCCAATAGGATTTAATAATTAAACAAAATAAATACCCAGCAATCTTAGTTCCTTGTCCCTCTTCCAATGACACTGCTTTTTTGTCAGCCAAACTACAGACTTATTAGCTATCGTATGACTCTTGAGACCATGCAGCTCAGAGAATGCAACAATCTGAAGAAATATACTAATGTCCTTTTCTCTAGTTGTGTGATACGCACTTCCCTCCCCCCATGCCATCCAAGCTGAAATTTATCTTGGGAAGTTTTGCTTATTCATAGGAGGGGAGAGTGGGACTGGAACAATCATAGGAAGTTCAGTGAAGACATCCTCTTCTATGCAAAAGCATTTTAATTTCATCTGTATGTACTTTTCTTGTTCAAATAAGGATTGTTCAAGAGCCGTGGAGCTATACTGAATGCTTGCTATTACTGTAGTACCTTCTAAATAAGAGACTTGAAGATTTGACAGATGACTTGTGTTTCTTTAGAGTACAGTGGAATTTTCTAACTTTTTTTCAGATAAAAATAAAGATAAAAAGTTGTATTTGGACCATGCAGGGCATGAAAAATACTCGTCATTTTTTCCTCAATTGGTCTCCAGAATAAAAATAAAACTACATTGAAATGAACATTAAAGCCTTCCAGTAGCTGAAAATGTTCGGACTGAACATAGATCAGTAAGACAGTTAAGTGGACTTGGATAAAGTGAAGATTCTACCTAGATTGTAAGGAAAAGATTACGAAAACATTTTAAACTGAAATTGGCTGCTCTAACTCTGAAATTCCAACGTGTGTGTGCCAGGGAGGAAAATGAAATACAGGAGTAGTATTTAACTTCTGTGTTCATGGACCCTCTGCTCAGAAGGGAGTTCTTCAGAAAGTGCCTTCTGAGCTGATCTGGTTTGGATAACTGTATTCTGGAAAACAAGAATGCACACATTTGAAAACACACAAGGTCGAGTGAAGAGCTTTTGTTCAAAACAAGGTTTCATGTAATGAATTGGCATTTTCTGCTGTGCGCTAAGTGAGAGACTGAATTGGATCCTTTAACACTGATCAGATGTCTTCCCCTCTGGTATACTTTCAGCTTCACGCAGCCTTTAACTGACTTCTAATAGTTATGTAAGGCTTTTTTTGGGGGGGTGTAAATTAGGAATTTCCGTTGGAAAAGAGGTCAGAATATCCTGTTTCCTTCAATTCTTGCACTTGAGGACACTTCTCTCTGTCAGGGAGAAGTTTTATGGCAGTGCTTCCTTATGGAGATGTGGATTGCCCTTAAATCATTCAGTGGAAAAGTCTTGCAGCTTTCAAACTAAAACTTTGGTCAGGTTTTGTGCATTAGAAGATCTCAGAATGAAACAGCATGGTTTTCCTTAAAGATTTTACTCTGTTCATTTCTTTCTTAAAAACTCTTATCTGGCATTTGATGGACTCAATATCAGATATTTCTTGTAGCTCGTGAGTTATCTTAATAGAGGAGGAGGGTGGTTTGAGGCTTATCTGTTATCTGATACAATTTTTTTTTTTTTTTTGCATTTTGGAAAGTGGAAGCCATAGTGATCTGTTCTGTTTGCATGATAGAGCAAGAAATAAAATGTGTCCACTATCCCCACTCGCAGTGAGTGCTCAGCTGCAGCAGAAGTCTTTTACGTTCCAGCTATTACAGGATAAGCATTAGTTCCCATTTGTAGCTGCTTGCTGACCTTTACTGCTGTCAAAAACAGTGATCATAGAGTAACAGTGAGTCAGATATGCATAGATGAGTGAAGGCTTGTGGGGGGAAGGGGGAAAATTCAGTTACTAGGCAGTTGTATAGGTGTTTGAGTTTCTCTGAAGTGATGGGAACATCTAACTGCAGAAAAAAAATCATGGTACTATTTTGTGAATGTCTCCACTCTGAGTAAATAGCTCTAATTTTTTCTGTGTAGATTTAAATTCCTCTGCTTTTTTTTCCTTCAACCTTGGAGTTCTTAAGCAGTGATCTTCTCAATTTACAACCTAACAAAATAGGAATAGATATAGTGAAGCTGTGAGAATAAAGGAAAAATCTAGCATGAACCCAGATGGATGTGGGAAACTAGGAAATAAACTTCATTAAGTCTTTGCAAGAAGTTAGATGGCTACTTAACAATTTAACTAGAATAGTTAAATAGTTCAGCATCAAGTAAAATAACAGATTACATCCTGATCTTATTTATAACCTTTCCTTGCTAGTGTTACCCACCCACCATTACTGCTGCCATCTTGATCTTAGACTGTGTAACCAGATGATTGTGCCTCTAAAGAAGACAGTACAGCACAGAATTCAAACCTGTCAGCAGCGCTGTTAATTGCAGGCATCTTTTCAACAGCTATGAAGACTTAACAGAGATAACTTCAAAATATAACAGTGGCTCACAGAGCTTAGTGTTGTTTTATTACTAGCTAATAGTTCTGTTGTTTTGTGATCTGTTGTCTTTATTGGACAAAAACTACTTGCGAGTAGTTTTTTGCGAGTATAAATGTGAGGTCATCAGTCAGCCTTTTAATCAGTGATAATCCCAGTGTGTCATAGACAACAAACCCAGCTTTCCTCTCTACCCTCAGAGTAGAGATCCTGGTTTTCTAGCCTCCTTCCTTATTTCTTCCTGTATGTTTTTGATTCTCATTGTATACTCAAGTCCTCATTTCTTTTTTTTTAACCTCCCTTCAGTTAATGATTGTCAGCCATTCCCATCAGACTTAATGTTCATTAATGTATAATCAATGAATATATGGATGTTATAACTAAGAAATGTACAAGAAAGTTAGGCTAAACAGGTTATCACACTAAAGAAGAATGAAAGGAAAGCTTACGCTTATCCTGGGCTCGCTGAGAAGACTCCAAGGGGAGCCATGTCCAAAAGAGATCCTTCCTCACTGGCAGTCAGCTCTTAATTGGTGTTGGAGAGGTGGAGCCAGGCTTCACCCCTTCCGGCAGCACGGATGAATTGCCTTCACTTCATTCATGGCTTCATGCATTCACTTCAATTCATGGCTGACACATTGCTTGCCTCAGGTGGTCAATCAGAGGTTCAGGTTGTAAATTTAGCTAGTAAATTTTTATTCTTTGGAGTCAACTGTAAGCTGGACCATGAAAGAAACTATTTGTTGATTTCTCTCCTGTTTCTTAATAATACGCACTGGGGAGGGGAGCAGGAAGTTGTTGATAGAGCTGTGTCATGAAATAATGAGAGTGGCGGCGAGTTTGGTTAGCTATTGTGGCAACATGGGGGAATGTTACTTTTCTTGTTCAGTCTTAATGAGTTTTATCTCAAGTCAGGATTTTTCTGTTTTCTGAGTGTGTAGGAGACCCTTATTTTTTCTATCTTCATTTCTAAAATTGTGATATTTTTTACAATGAATGATCATCCTATAATAGATCTCCTGGAGCACTCTGCTTTTGAAGCGATAATGAACTTCAGCATAATTGAAGGTGAGTTCTGTTCAGCACTTCCAGAAACCATAAGAAGAGATGACATAGCCATATTTACTATATATATATATTTTACTATATTTTGTCTTATGGTCAAAACTAGGTGACAGTGAAGAGCCACTTCCTACCAGTTCTTTGGTGTTATGGGTGCAGGTTAAAATATTTATTTTGTCCTGTGTGGTACCAAGGACAGTTCTATTTAAGACTAATGTAATAACAGTACTATTCTGATCTAGATTTGCTGTCCTCCTAATAGAACAATATATTTCTGGAAACTTTAATTAAAAGAATTTCAGAGCACTGACAAAATTTTGCAGCTATGAGTATATTGATTTTCACCAGATGGCTCTCTGATGTTCTAGCAGCCGTTGAGGAGAGATTCACATGGTTTGAGTGTGAAACTTGACACAGATGTGCCTCTGGTTGTAAGAGGTCTCTTTAGAGAGTAATTTGGGTATGTATATTAGATTCAGGCTTCAAATCTCTTTTTGGAGAGACTGTCACTTCAGGTAATGGTGGGAGCCTGGGAAGACTGCTGTCTGGGATGATGTGAGTTTGTTTCATTCAAGCCAACTTTTACTGTTATCATCTGTGGGGATAGAGAAGGGATGGAGTGTGAAGGTGACAAAATCCCTCTTTTCAATATGTGAAGCTATGGGAGGTGTGCGTCTCTTTCATGTTTGCAAGACAGAACTTAGTCTGTATGAAAATGTTCATCATTTGCCTTCCACCTTTCTGATTTTACAGTTTATGGCAGAGTTGAAACCTGACTAGCATTTAATTGGTATGTTTTTAATTTGTGTATCTTCAGAATCCATTTACACTTCTGTTGTGTCTGGTCAGAGCCAACCACTGTTATGTTGAACTAGTGCAGTGTTCAGTAAGAAAACTAGCAGCTTTAAGTTTTGATATTTTCTGTGCGAAAATGAACACAAAATAGTCCTAGATATGTATAATCTGCATATTAAACATGGTAGTGAAAATTCGTGAGTTGCCAGTAAAACTTTAATATTCTAACATGAAACTCCACATTTAGTACTGTCCTTAAAGGTCGCATTAGACCAAAGCAGTCTTAACTCTGTCCTTTTAGCTGTTAATCTTGCACTATCTAGTGCACCATGGAGCAAGTATGCTGAAAAGTACTGAAAACAATAAAAGGCAGGTTTTCTTAGCTCTAGCAATACATAGTTCATTGACTTGCTGTCATGTCAGACAGAATGACTAGACACTGCACCAGAGTCCCGTCAAACGGTCTTTGTATTTATTCCACTTTACAGTTTTCTTCCTGTTAGTCTGTCTGTTGTCAAACCAATAAATGTTAACTCATTACCTAACTCACCTCTGTGTGATGCAAACTTTTCCCTGTATGCCAGGCAACTTTCTCACAAGAGACTGATGTCGAGGTATCCTCGGTGCTTCTTGTAAGGGACAAAAGGTATTCTTAAAGAGCAACTGAGAATCTCAACAGGAATTTTCATTTCTGAGAGAGAAGTCTGGTCTTCGTTACCTACGTAAGAGGAGGCCCAGCATTTAATTTGTACCTTCTCATCTGTCTATCTCAGCTGTAAAGTGTCGTGGTTGCCTGTTGTCTTTCAGGACTGGCATTTTGCTGACTCTTAAGAAGTTAAACAGTGGGACTGAATCATGAGCAGTAATGATTCTTCAGTCCTTGTAATGAAGTTAATACTAAAATCCTGGTAGTGCAAATGACATACCTAAGTGATGTGCATTTGTCTTCATGACTGCCTCATCAAGGGCAGATGTTGCTAGGAGCTAATAGGGTCTATTTGGATCCATTCTTGTTCTCTCAACTGGGACACCTTGCGATATAGAAGGGCTGGCTTGCTGGGCAGGATTCATCTGAGCTATAATGAATTCCTCCCTGTCAAGCACTTATTTTCTGAAGGACAAGTTCAAAGGAATATTTCAGGAATATATGCAAATTTATGTAGTGCTTCTGGGTTATTATTCTTATCAGTACACGTTCCATGAGATATCCCTCACCTAAAGTTGCTACAACTTGTTTTAAACCTCCATGCTTTGCTTTGCTACACTTTAGGCAACAAACATGGTGTTGGTGATTTGCTGCTAATCACCAGCTAGGCTAGCTGGGTTTTTGGTGTAGATGCTCTCTCTGGATGTTTCTGTTGACTTCTTAAAAATAACTGTATCTGGCAACAGTTCTGCTCCAAGTGGTCACATCTATTTGCAGATGATGGCAAGGTAAGTTAACTCTGCAACTGCTGCAAGTGTGGGGAGTATCTTATCTGTGTTGCAATTTGATTCTAGTAAGTGCAGAAGATGTGGTACTTGCAGAAGAGGACTTGCATTAAAAGTTTTAAATGGGAGGCAATAACTGGTTATGTATCGAGCTCACAAGAAAGAGGCATTTCACTCTTGCAGATCAATATGGTGTGTGTGTTGTCCTAGCAACCTGGCTTGTGTTCACTGTAAAGGAGATTAAGGGGGAAACTGAAAGGAATTGATATTTCACCTATTTACAAGATACTTCATTGAAAACTGAATGAGTACAGGAGAGAGAGTTGAGGCTTTGAGCTTGAAAATCTGACAGATAGGCTAGAGAGATTCTTGACAGTCAGAAGTGAGCCTGTTGGTACTGACTGCGATGAGGAGAATTGTTTCAGATACTAGAGAGAGCTTTAATTCTTAAAATTAACTTATGTAATTTAAGGTTGCAGAGTTCATTATTATGGGGAAATAAGAGGGGAACCAAGGATGTAACTAAGGAATTAAGGACTTGAAGTAAATGCAGCTCTTTTATTGTCCTTCTCTGTGGCCTTTTGTTATGTTAATTTATCTTACAGCCTATATCTGACAAAAGGACCAGTTTATGGATACAAAAGGTCTGTGTAAGTACTAATTATTTTCTTAGCTCTACGATAGAGAAAGATAATTAGATTTAGATAATCTCTTTCGAGGAAGGTCTGTAAAGCCAAACTGTGATATTTGGCCCCTTGTCCTGCTATTGAGATCTGCCTTGTGGAGTGCAGGTTATCTTGTTGCTTGTGCTCCTGGATGGAAGTGAAAACATGCCCCATACCCATGGTTTTCTTTGTTTGCTTTGGAGTTTTTCTTTATTTTTACAACATCACCATAACTCTATTGTTGTTTTTAAATTTAAAATTCATATTATTTCTGCTAATTATTTAGGCACAATCAGTACGTTCTAGAGGAAAAAGAGCATGAGACTTAGGAAAGTTGTTCACTCTTGCAATCAGGAGACTTGCTGAGAATTTCTATTAACAATTCTTCAGCTGCTAGAAATAATAATAGAAAAAGTAAGCTGGAAGATGAGGGCTGAACAAAGCTTGCTTCCGTTCCTCTGTGTCTTGTGGTTCTTTTGTTCCTCGCTGAAGTTTGAGGGGGGAGAGTTGATGAAGTTTTGGTCTGGGCATGTTATCAATGTTCACCGATCTTTATTTTAGTTAGGAATTAAGAAAATGCAAATGTAGAGTTTGTGCTCTTAATGTATTTACTCAAGGGGTATATCAGCCTATGGGTGTATCTGGATTAAAAAAAAAAAAGTCCTCTAAGCAGTTCAGGAAAACGATTCTATTACTGGCTTGCTGAGAGAGGATTAATTAGGAAATGTCTTCCCTTATCTGGATTTCTGGATGTTACAGTGGTTCACTTCCTCTTAGTAGAGGAATATACAGAGTAACACTAGTTACTATATTAAATAGTTTCGTTTGTTCTCTGAGGTTTGGTATTCCATTTAGATTTGAAGTTATTTGCTAGACAGTTTTTCACTTATCTCATGACAAGATTAGCTTGAAATAACATGTAACAAGATGAGTTATTTGAATAACTAAAAGTCAGGAAGAATCTTGAATTTTGAGACATCTTCAGTAAGACCTTTTTACATAAATACTAGTCTTACTTTGCATACTTTTTATCCCCTTCCCTTTTCTCCAGTACTGATACTCGAAAAGGTGGAAAATGGAGATCTGAGCAACAAGATATTGAAGATCACGGATTTCGGCTTGGCCAGGGAATGGCATAAAACTACCAAAATGAGTGCAGCTGGGACATATGCCTGGATGGCTCCTGAGGTCATCCGCTCCTCCATGTTCTCCAAAGGCAGCGATGTGTGGAGGTATTGATTTGGCGTTAAGTGTTTGGATACTGAAGACCTGATAGGAAATGTATTTTGTTTGAGAATGAGTGATGAAGCAAATGTTAAAATTCTGGGGTTAAGAAAACCGTCCACTGGCTTTCCATGAACCTGACTTTGAGACTACTTTGGTGTTAATTGTAAACGCTTTTTCCCTGTAGAAATTTGTGGATCACCTCCTGTGTGCTTCCAAATTTTTGTTGTTCCTTGCATTTACCTTCATCCTAGGATTCATAGCCTCCATTTAACTATTGGCTATCATAAAGACATAAAACTGAGCTGTGAAGTACTTAAAGTTGCTGATTTTTTTTTTTTTTTTTTTAAGATTTCCCAAGATTAAGATTACTTAATTTTGATTGTAATTTGTCACAATGCATATGTGCACAATTACACAGTACTTCACAAAGTTCTCCCTGCAGTTTTAGCTTGAGCACAATGTTTTTTTCACTTTCATAATGAGCTCATTAATTATTTATAACTTCCTACTCTTTCTGCATAAAACAACACATCTCTTCTGCAGGTCAGTCTGAGTATGTGATCAATGAGTAGTAATTTGTGTGCATCGTCTTTTCCGAATAGGAACTACTTTGGTGGATAGGAGCTGCTTTGGTAAGGATTGGCCCATAGAAAAAAGTAGAGTTTGATTATGTCTCTTAAGTGAATTAAATCCAGAATTCAGTAAACAGCTCGTTGTCCTAGGATAATGACATTTCTGGATACTGTGAGACACAAATTAGTACTAAAAATCTGAAACAAAGTAGGTAGAATTTTGTTTTCCTGCATGGGGCTTGGTATTGAAATGTTGAATTGACCAGGTCTTTAGAGCCATAAAAATCTCTCATTAATTATCCGTGCTCCCATGAAGTATGTGCATGCTGTGAAATATGCCAGGAGGAAGAAATATTCCAGCTGGAAGAATTATGTGGCTGTTACAGAAGATATTTGGTGCAGAGTTCTTATTTTCCTTATCTAGTTATGCAGAATAGATAGATAATTTATTTCCTTTTATGCATAAATGTGAGCTTGTTCTGCACGTATTGGTATGGATTGACTTAAGACTATCATTAAATGTGCAAACCCCTATTAGTAATCTGGGAAGAACTGTGAAATAACTAGGCTTTTACTCTGAGTGAATTCTGGCAGAAATAACAAACTGACAGTACTGGTTTGTAATTTTTCTCCTCTGAAACAGTGCCAGGAATTGCCTTTAAGGGCAGGAGGGAGGAAGGAAGAAGGAAAGCTGGAAACAATTCCTCTGTGACTGTAACTTTACTAGTCTGTGCGTACTGAACAGATCACAAGATGTTCTGCTCCAATATGGCCTCATTAAAAAAAAAAATAATAATAATTTTAAGGGTCAGTTTAGTCTTTCTATGAGGGTAATTTAAGAGCCTCGATATCTGTGCGAAAATATCAGTCTGGTAATTGACTAACTTAGACTGTAAATCATGTGTAAATATTTCTCAGCTTCTCAGAAGTAAATTTCTAAAATTTTCGTCGCTTTATAGTGATTTCTTTATAGTTAGCAGTCTTTCATTGAACACAGGTTGAATTCCTCGCAGTACTTTTCCTTAAGCAGGGTAATCATCACTGAAAGTGCTATGATATATTGTCTCTGGGTAAGCCCTCTTCTGAGATGGCCAAAACTTCAAATCATACTGAAATAAGCTGAAAAAGACATCGTGTTTGCAGCATCTATGTAGATGCTTGCCAGCATAGTCACTGCCACTGTGTCAGTGACTAAGCACTTGATTTTCGTGAAAGCAGCAGTGCACGTATGTTATAAATCCTTTCCCCACCCATGGACACAACTTGAAATTGTGAACAGAATGAAATTTTTAAATCCTGTTTGATTTGATTCTTGTCCACTTCAGCTTCTTGGTTAATCACTGGTGTTGAGGGTGATTTCTGACTGATAAAAGACCTTCTAGTTAGTCTGTGTACCATCAACAAAACTGGAATATTTCTGTCCCTAACAATCACAGCACCTTTTATCTCAACACTTTTGTTGAAAAGCTTGTAAGAATAATACTACTGGCTGAATTGTTGCCCAGCTTTTCAACAAGAATCTTATTGTGTATCTGTTCCCTCTGTACAAATGCAGGTAGCTGCTGAAGAAGGTGCTTGCCAACACTGAAATTTCCTGAATCAGTCTTTTATTCTGTCATAAATAATGTATTTGTACAATTCCTTTCAATAATGTATCAAACTCTTAACAACAACAACAAAAATCCCCATTCTACAGAAGTGCCAGCAAGGAACGTGAGAAGGCAGAGGAATACTCCCGTGTGTTGATGTCTACCACTGCTATCACCGTGGTCTTGGCTACTGTAAAGCTTGTTGACAATAATAGCACTTTGAGAATCTTGCTAGTTATAGTCTGTCTTGCTATGAAAGTTGTTGTGTCTCATCCATACGTTTTAGGTGTATAACAGAAACTTTGTGCTTATGTTGCACAGAGGACAAAAGCTACCATTTTGTGTAAGTGTCAGACAGTACCTGTAAGTCTAGCAATATGCTTGAGAGGAGAGTTAGGAATCCATTTTGGATTCTTGGGGATGAAAATGAAGTGCAGGTATGACAGTTTATCCAGCACTGCACAGCAAGCTGATGTTTGTAGGAATCAAATTCAAATTTCCATGCCATTTAAATTTTTTGTTTACTACCAACTTCATGTTCGACCTGTGCAGCTTAAAAGAAAGTAGTGTTGTCATCATATGAAGAAGATAAGGCGCAACATTACAGCCTTCATCTGAGTTCTTAAGGTTCCTCAATTCAGATTCATCTTAGAATTATCTACTCTGAGACCAGTTAAATAATTAGGAATTGAATCTCTATTTGGGAATGGAATACCAAAGCTAACAAAAAAGACCTGATTAGCAGATCAAGTTATTTCATGCATTTAGTGATGTAGATACTTTGGTCGCTAGAATACTTCATTTGAATTGATTGCTGGCAAGCACTTTCATCCTCACCTGACTGCTTGCAGGCTTCTGTAGACTTCTGTGTGGAATGAAGCGCTGGTAAGATACCAATTCCTGGCAGATAACAGTTGACTAACAGTGCTGTTAGAAATTCATGTGAGAAAATCATAGTAACTGACGGTTGTGAAATAACTACATGTAAACTCTGGAACTACCAGGTGAATAATGTGCAGAAGTACTGTTAATTACCATTAAAAATTTAACTAAGTTCAATTTTTTTTTTTGTCCTAGCAAGAGTAATATTCTAGTTTCTGTTGCTGCTGGTGTCTCCGTGGTGCGTTGATAGTGGCTTTATTATAGAAGGTGCTGCACCAAGGGCAGTGCAGAATAGGAACCTACGGTGGAAATGCCATTGAACAATAATAGCGAGAGGAATTTAGTGGTTTTTTTTTTTTTAAAGTTCACAGATTGGTAAGGGAGGTGGCAAAATGACATCTGAAATCCTGCAGACCTCCAGCCTCCTCCTTCCACAGAATCCAACGTGTAAGATTGAACCTGATGTTAAATGGCTTAAGGGATTACTGGATCCCTGGGAAATGGTTAATTATTCAGTGTCAGTTGACTTGAGCACGTGGTGTGTATCACGTGGTTCATTTTGTAATTAAACTCCAAAAACTACTAGTGGATGCTGGAAAAATAAATGAGCTTTCCTCCCAGTTGAGAATAAGGGCAACTCGTTGATTCTTTCTTCCCAGGCCCTTTTCATGGAAATCTCTGTTCTTTTGTTTTATGATTCATTATAATCCTTTGCTAGAGAATGAGTGGAGAATACTCTTCTCAGCAGCCCCTCTCTTGTTGCTTAGTCACTTGGGATGATTTTTGTTAAAATGACACTAGTTATGTGAAAGCAGTATTCTCAGCCTAGTTAGTTAGACTAGACTGGCTAGTTAGCTCAGTGACTACAAGTCAGCTAATAGGCACAAAGGGATGCCATTAGGTTCTCCAAGAAACAAACCGTGCTTTCCTGCAATATGTATGTCTTGTGTCATATTAAAAAAAATAAATGGACAGATCTATATTTAATCTTATATATATACATATGCCCTGTATAAGAAATGTTTTGAGCATATCAGTAGTGTTTTCCTAACAATTCCATGAGGGGAAGTATCTAATTCCTGCTTTATTCAGAACAAGTGGTAAAGTAATAGGTCAGTCTACCGAAGAGTTAACTTTTGATATCAAAACTCTCAAAGCTCTCAACTCTGAAGAGTATCGTGAACAATCAGCGTTAAATAGGACAAGTCCTGTATTCATTCAGCCCAGTATTCATTTTCTTTCAGTGTGCCTTTTATGCATCCTTGGAGGTCAAAAAGAAAATCTGAAGTCTTTAAACTCCTGTTTCTGTTTTGTAAGCGAGGCAATTATTGTAATAAGAAATGATGGAAAGAAATAGTTGATGGGACATTATAATATGAAAAGTGTGAATTATGTAGGAAAAAATTCAAAAGGTTGTGTAGATGGAAAAGTGGTCTTTTGTTTTTATAACGTAGGCTGTAATTAGCAGTAAAGATGGAATCCTTAGCAACTCATGTTTATTTCATGTTTAAAAAGGAAAAATTATCAGTAAGAGTTTCCAACTTGGGTGACTGCAGTTACAAGGAAAAGTTCTTGGTAGAGGTGGGATGGGGAGATGGCAAAAATAGATTGTGGTGATGAAAAATGATTACTTCCAAATGGGTAGAGCAAATGACACTTTGAGCCATGAAGAATAAATGCATATTTTAGCTACCAAGGTTAGTCTTTCATGGGACAGCTATTCAGGGAGCTTTTAGGAGGAAAAGCTCTTGATCTTCAGGTGTGCTTAGGAGGCCTTTGAAATAGTGCAGTGTGCCAGTTGTTAAAAAATACATGCTTTGGCTTAATGTCTTTGCAAGAGCAGTGACGAAGTCTGGTAGAGTAGTGCTCTAATCTGAAGGAGAATAGTAACAATATTGAGAAATTCTGTTTAAAAAAATCAAGAAGAGTGGTTGCACAACTTCATGACGGTCAAGGTGGATCTCTTAAGGAAGCTACATGGAAATGCAGAGCGAATGGATAGGAAATGACACCATGAAAGCAGCTGCGAAACAATGGGTCATCTTCAGTGGTGCAGATTTTTATGAGCACAGCATGCAGGCAATATCCATTGTGACAAAAATGCATAGTTAGTAGTGGTGGCTATGTTGAAAAATAGTGTTTTATAGCTGAAAATTTACTCAAACAATGTATGATTATGTTCTTTGTATCTGTAGTAGTCTCTGTGGATATAAATAGGAGGCATTAACTTCAAGAGTGACCTACATAAAACCAAATATCCTGAGGTAGCTTTACTTTTTAAAATTAATGTATTGCTGTTGACTGACGGTGTCCAATTTCACTTGGATGGTTTACTGTATCATAGCCTGAACTCAAGAAAATGAAGTTACCATGTTATGTGAACAAGATTTTTGCTGTTGTGCAAAGGTTATTTAAAGATGTAAGGCAGGGCTCCTGACTGCTTCAGGTGCAGTTTTGGACTAGTCAGAGAAATGATTACAATTCATGGTTAGTCCTTAATTTAATCAGATGTTGTAAAGAAATGAAGACATTCAGATAATGGGATTGATTTTTTTTAGGACTGGTTTTTACAGAAGTCTCATTTCCTTTGTTTTTAAACCGAAGCAAAGTTAGAAACTGTAAAAGTATGAAGATTTTCTGTGCTGTTATTGGGTTTCAAACTGACTGATGAGGGGATCAGTATGTTAGTAATGGATTTTTCCTTTTTGACCATAGGATTCAAGAGGAAGAATCTGCTGCGTTATGTTACTTAACAGCCTCTGTCCTCTTATAATTGCTATCACCATCAAATAAGAAAAATTCCTGGTTTTATTGCTTGATGTTACTTAATCTTATTTCTTGATATTCATATCATAAATCCAGAATTAGGAATGTAGAAGTTAGGATTGTTGGATTACTATGTGATAATTTCACTGGAGTTCTTGATGAAATGTTAGCAGTTGAGAAAAGAGAGGCTGATACACAGCTTTTTATGAACAAATACCCCTCAAGTGACCTTTATTTGCCCCTCACATTTCAGTTCTCATTCTTACTCTGATAAGAAGCTTTTTGTTTACATTCCTCTATTGCAATGTAGTCAAATATTAATTCTAAAGTTCCCACAGGTTATCTGTCTGGTTCATGTGTAACATATATGGATGATAAAAGAACAAAAAATGGTTTTTCAAGTGAACCTGTTCAATATCCTTAAGGATTTCCCAAATTTATCAACAAAGATATTCTGCATTTTTGAATGTCAACGTAGATGTTAGCACTCTTCCAAAAATATTTTAATTTACACACTAGGGTTACTTTGTTTTCATTATATTAAAAAAAAAAAAAAAAGAGGTAAAACAAAGAACTTTGCCAGTTTGGCAGCCACAATTAACTTATCCAGAAAATATGTAAATTCTTCGGTGTACCAGAGGCACCCTGATAGGCTTACATGCTGTCAACTTGCTTTACCAAGGATGCATTAAAATCAGGCACTTACATTCTTTCCCCTTTCCTGTTAGTTATGGCGTGCTGCTTTGGGAGCTGCTAACAGGGGAAGTGCCATTCCGAGGAATTGATGGTCTTGCAGTAGCCTACGGTGTTGCCATGAATAAACTTGCTCTTCCAATCCCTTCCACGTGTCCAGAGCCTTTTGCCAAACTAATGGAAGGTAAGCCAGCTCTAGTGTGAGTATGGTTAGAACATTGTATGCTGTTCCTAGAGTGCTGTTTAGCATTGCCTCCTGGTGTTGGTTTTGATACCTAAGAGCATAAATTACTCAGATGGATTTTTTGATGCTGCAAGTTACTGTGGGGCTTCAGTATAGCTGTTTATGTGCTGTAACAGTTATTCTGTTACAACAGTAATATATGAAATTCCCATCCATTTTTTACTATGTGGGCTATTGTTGTCATCATCTAGCTTGTTTTCTTGTAGCAAAAATGCACTGACACCAAAATTTGACATATATTGATATAGTTTAAAACCTTCAACTTGTTTTGGAGGTCGTAGCTTGAACACCTTGCTGGCCACTGTCAGGATAATTTGGAATCATAGTGTCACAGACATCGAATGCTGAACTTAGGTTTTGTGGCCTTCGGAGGTGTTTTTAGCCCTCAGAAAGGAAGTTTTATGCAAGGAAATGTTTCTGGTGGATTTTTCTGCTCTTGGAATATTTTTTCAGTTATCTTTTCTGTAGATGACAGGCTTCAGTTAAAGTAGAAAATCTCAGGTATTGTTTTGCAAAAAAAAAAAAAAAAAAAGGTGGTATGCTGGACAGTAAACAGCAAGAGTTGCAGATGTATTAAATTGGAAGAAATGTTAAACAGGAAACTGCAACTGAAACCAGTTTATGAAAGACTAGAGCACAGTGTTTTGCCATTATGGTTTGTTTTGGCGTGGCTCCCTAAAACAAGGGACCCTGAATTTCTTAAATGTAAGTGGTCTATCTGCTGATAGTGTTAAAAATAATGCCTTCTTCCTGGGAAAGTTGGATAGAGGCGCGTGGCCTGTGCTTGAACCCAGGAGCACAGGGGTAAGGACCCTTGGCTCTGAAATGCTAGGCTTCTTCATGTGCAGGGAGAAGCAGAGAACAAAGGAACAGTTACTTTCTGCCCCTTCACTAGAACTGTTTTTCAGGCTATTTCCCATCTCTGTGAACTCTTGTTTCCTTAATGCTGCTTTTGCTTTTGAATTACTCCTCTGGTGGTCGTCAGTGAGAAAACAAAGCTGAACTTTACCTTTTCACAGAAAAGATTTGTATGTTTCAACTGTCCTCATTAGTGCAAATAATGGCAGATCTAGGACTGGAGGGAAAAAAAAAAAAAAGCCAGGGGCCACCTGCATAGTTATCCTGCTCATTCATTCATGCATTTGGCTGGCCACAGCATTTTGTTTTACTTTGGGTCATGTTTGCTTTGCCATGCTTAAAACCTGTGCTAGTGGGGCAGAGATTATGCCACTGTCAGTCCAGCTGTATCACCCATTGCTGCTAATTGGTCAGCAGCAGCGGGGGACCTTCAGAGCACTTTTAACATCCTTAATTCTCTGTTTTGGTAAGAGAAACAATTTGAAATCCACAAAGACAAATGTGTTCCAGCTTATGCCTCCCGGAACTTGATCAAATGCTTAAATACCATCTTGGTATCAGCAGTTTCAAAAACAAAGCTCCCAAATGCCAAATGTCAGTAACAGTAAAATCAAAGCAGAGAAAAGATCTGCAAAAAGAAGCCTCAGCAGTTGCACAGATTTTGTGAAATTTTATTTATTTTTTAATCACAGATGCTCCTTGATGTATTTCAATCCTTAAAACAGATTAAGTGAATGCTTTTTAGGACATCACTGGAGATTTTTAAGAACAGTACTGCTCTTCTTCCCCAACAGTAAAGTGTAGGAAACTTTTGAACATTTATATTATTCTTGCTTCTTAATGTAGCAATTTATGTCTCAAACGTAGTGACCATTCTGAGCAATGGTAGTATGAGTGTATTGAGAAAGACTCACATATTAGTGTCTTCCACTTGGACACAAAAGCTGTTGTCCATAGCTTTCAGAAATGTTAGAATGTTAAATCTCCTGTTTGGTTCTTGTCAAAGTTTGGCGTGCAGGAATCTTGCAGTACTAAAAAGAGTAAGGATACATGTTGAAGAATAACCTGTGTAAGTGCCAGTATTGGAAAATATAGAATGAGCAAAATATGTTTTCTGCAGGAGTTAAAATAATGGTGAGGTCAGAGAGGATGGAATGGGTAATAATTTCACACTCAGAAGCACTGCTAAGCCAAATTCTTTCATTTAGTAACTTTTAAAAACATGATCTTGATTTCATAGATTGTGGTGTTACTCTGGAGTGTTTTCTTTTTCCATTTGTTTTCAATGTTCAGCTTCCCTCGCTGTAAGAGGAGGAACCTTTTCATACCATCACAAATTGAATTGCCCTTTGTGGTAATAAGGGTACCTAAAATTCTGTTTAGCTCTGTGATGGGTTAAGTCAGTGCATTAGACTGTTTAATGAAAAATCTTATCTGTGGTTTCTCATAAAAGCAATGGGGGGGGGGGGGGGGGGAGCCTTATTAAACAAATTTCTCACAGTAACAAACAAAAAAAACCTTTAAAAATAAGAAAACTCTAAATGTACTGTCTGTTTTCATAATCTACTTGAATCCTGTGTTTTCAGTCACAGTGCCCAGTATTTTACCCAAGTATGCCCAGGCTGCTTTGTAGGAAAGTTTTACTGTTCTGAGGAAGAGATTCATAATGACTCAGCTTAGCTTTGGAAGGGGCTCTAATGCATACCTTTTACAGCGACCGGTAGCTCTGCAGTGTAAATGTGTTAAAGGAATTGTGTATAGGCATCTTACTTGCATGTGCTCACAAAGTACAGATGATTGTTTAAAAATTCCACACTTGATTCATGATAACACAATAGTCAATGAAAGAGAGAAATGGGAGACAGAATAACACAGTGTACGTGCCGTTCTCAGCCACTGGGGATCAGTAAAGTACCTCTCATCATCTCTAGCCTTCTTACTAAGAGATGCTTAATAGTTGCTTGTCTTTGTCCTGTTCTAGATTGTTGGAACCCTGACCCACACTCACGACCTTCCTTTGCCAGTATCCTAGGCCATCTCACCGCTATAGAAGAGTCTGGTTTCTTTGAAATGCCCAAAGATTCCTTCCATTCCCTTCAGGAAGACTGGAAACAAGAGATCCAAGAGATGTTTGATCAGCTCAGAGCCAAAGAAAAGGTAAGTAGAGAAAAACAATCCTTGCTTGTGTTCTTCTTGTGTTTGATAGAGTACTTCCATTCAGGGATCATATTTTAGGGCATCTCAGAATTAATTTTGCACGTGCTTTGCTTCAGCTTTTAGTAAGTCCCTGAGTAAATGGGAGTGATGATGCGTGCTGGGGTAGATTCGTAAGTAAAATAAACATCTGCGTCTTTACCTGCTGCTCTAATGTTGTAGTGAGCGTAGTGTCCATTATACACTATGCTGAATTATCTTTGTTTAATACATCTGGTAACTATTTC
Organism: Lagopus muta; assembly: GCF_023343835.1. Classification (NCBI taxonomy): domain Eukaryota; kingdom Metazoa; phylum Chordata; class Aves; order Galliformes; family Phasianidae; genus Lagopus; species Lagopus muta. Next base: position 27,174,535 of record NC_064438.1, read on the forward strand.
ACTGCCATTGTCATAACTGAGAAGCCCAGCAATAATTGTTAACATTAAAAATAAGAGAGAGAGCTTCAGACTATACTCTTCAGCAAAAATCTCTTCTTTATTTCTGCCAGGTTTGTATCTTCAAGGTAGTGTTCAAGGCTGTGGGTGCAGTCAAAGGGGATAAAATATAATAAACACAAGTACTACCAAGAGAATAATCCAACAACTGTTTAATTAAAATTTGCCTGGTAAACAGCAGGGAATGAAGACCCTAACAGGAATAAAAGGAACAGTGACCATCAGTTAAGTGACAAGAATCGGAGTCTTATTCTTCAAGCATACTGCCAGAAACAAAGCAGTTTGCTACATCTGTATAAGGTCCTTATAGACATTACAGATGTTGGTATGAAGTACTGCAGGTATTCACTGAGGTGGTAGTTTTTTGAGTTGACTGCCTCTCACAGAGAAGTAAATTCATAATAAATAGCCAACTTGATTTTGGCTCACAAGTTGGATTTAGAAGACAGAGAAAAAGAGGATATCTTGTGTACAGGGATAAGTCCTACAATGGTTTGTAAAACATTTTCTCTGCATGTACTATAGCAGCTTTTGGAGGAAAAAAGGAAGAGCTGATGGGCATTACCCTGATGCACTGTGTGGTGTGTTGGTATAAGTTTGTTGGAATAGCTCTTGAAAACCAGAAACTTCAACAGAGAACAGTAGTTGCTAGACTGCTGTCGTGTTTTGAGCACTGTGTTCCTCCATAGCAACGAGGAAAGAGAGTTTGATATCATGGGAAAGCAAAGATTAATTTTTTTCAATATATGGATGATAAATGTTGCAAAATGAGTTCTCATGTATGTGGTAATCTCCAGTGGCTCTTGAAGATGTGCACGTCAGCATTTTTTTCTCATGACGCTGTATTTAGGATTCGGTGTCTTTTCACAGAATCATGGAGTGGTTGAAGTTGGCAGGGTTTTCAGGAGTCATTTACTCCAACCCCTGCTTGACCAGGGCCACCCAGAGCAGGTTGCCCAGGCCCATGCCCACGTGGCTTTTGAGATCTCTGGAAAAAAAAGATTCTACAACTTCTCTGGGCAGCCTGTGCCAGTGCTCCATCACTCACACAGTATGAAAAAGCTTCCTAATATTCAGACAGCCTTCTGTGTTTGTGCCCACTGCTTCTTGTCTTATCTCTGAACACCGCTGAGAACAATCTGGTGCTGTCATCTTTGCATCCTCCACTTAAATATTTGTATGTATTGATAAGAAACACCGGAGCCTTCTCTTCTCTGGACTGAGCAGTCCCAGCTCTCTCAGCCTTTCCTCATAGGAGAGATGCCTCGGTTCTTTCACCATTTCAGCAGCCCTTTACTGGCCAATAAAGGGCCAATATGTCTATGTCACTCTTTTATTAAGGAGACAGAAAGTACACCAGATGTGGTTTTATGAGTGCTGATTAGAAAATTTTTCTTCACTTTTTTTTTAATGTCTGTGTGTTAACAGTGATTTGAAGGGCCTTGAATGGCAATCACAGAATTTCTTAAGTATTGTTTTCAGTTTATTGATGTTCAGCTGAGTCTTGAACAGTGGCATTAGCTGTGCTGTGAACAAAAGTCAGTGCTGCTGTACCTTCAGAATAGGTGTTGTTAGCTTTAACCCACAGGTCACAAGATAGCTATTCTTCTTTCTCCTTTCCGATCCCCCTACAGGAGCTTCGCACATGGGAAGAAGAGCTTACTCGTGCTGCTGTTGAACAGAAGAACCATGAGGAGTTGCTCCGAAGGCGGGAACAGGAGCTGGCAGAACGTGAGATTGACATCCTGGAAAGGGAGCTCAACATCATCATCCACCAGCTGTGTCAGGAGAAGCCTCGTGTGAAGAAACGTATGGGGAAGTTCAAGAAAAGTCGGCTCAAGTTAAAAGATGGCAATAATATCAGCCTGCCTTCAGGTTGGTGAGACGAATAAGACAAGATGGGAGGAGTATGTGAAAACCCCTAGCTTTGGTGTCTTCTTTGTGCTCATACTTGCACATTTTAAATTATAAAAAACATACCTTTGGCATCTAGGAACTAAACTTCATGCTTTTGTGGCTAGCATTCCTCAAAGGGAACAGGTCAAATTATAAAGCCAAGAAGTGGGATTGTAATGTTACATGTTTGTTAGTGTATACAATTGATAGTAAAAATGTTGCAATTTAATACATTAGTGCTCAAAATAATAATTTGAATAAAGGATATTGTTTTGTTTGGTTGTTTTAAGCAAATGTTCCTTCTCTGGGAATATTTTACATAATACTGCAGCTGAATCTGTAAGCTATCAGATTTCTTGAGGCAAGAATCAAAAACTTACCAGAAATATTGAAAGCTTTGATACTGTGGCATTACACAACTTCACATGTTAATTCAACACACAAGTGACTTCTAATGTAACCCTTAAAATTAACCTTAAATACTTGCAGTCTGTCTGAGAAGTCACATAGTGTTTTCCTTTGTTAGCATCTCTTTGTCCTGTAGAACATTTTCTATACAGACCCTGAAAATTTCACGTATTATAAGTTAGCATCAACAGTTATTTATTTATTTTTTTCTTGTATTAAAAAAGGATTTTAGCTGTTTTTCTGCTTCTGTGTTGATTTATTTTTTTTTTCTTTTGGTAACAGATTTCCAGCATAAATTTACTGTGCAGGCTTCTCCAACAATGGATAAAAGGAAGAGCTTGATCAGTAGCTGCTCCAGCCCTCCTGCAAGTCCTACCATTATTCCCAGACTCAGGGCCATACAGTGTAAGGAGCTCAATGTAGTATTGAATTTGGGAAATGTGCAGTCTGTCAGCGTGGTAAGATGCCAAGATTCCATATCTAGGACAGGACTGTAAAAAGAAATGTTCCTAAAATGTTGGCTTTGTGCCCTTGCATGTATGAATTTAGAGAGAGAAAAATGGTGTTTTGACAATTGGCTGGGAGGGTGGTGAGTTTGGTATTGTTTGGAGTCTGAACCTTACCTATACTCTTGAAAGATTGCTGCTTGATTTTACAGAGAACATATTCTTTGTGTCTGTAGGCTAATGTTTAGAATGTTAGTCTGCAGAGTAGATTTGTGAAACGTTATTGAAGTAGATTAAGTTACTAATGGGGAGAAAGAGAACCAGGGGTGCTAATCATTAAAATAGTGTTCCCCTAATAACCCAGAATTAGGGAGATAAGTGTGTATTAGAAGTATGAAAGGAATGTTAATGTTTAGTGTTTGCATTGGATGTCACAATTCTTGTGTTTCTGACATCAAACTAATTCTTCTGAAGGAGAAAACAGTACTAAACTAAAGCCTATCTGTAGTCATTTTGAAGAGATCTATATGCTAGATCAATGTTGGTGCATGATGAGAATTTTGTGAAATAACTCTGAATGAACATTTTCATTCTAACATTCTTCTGGCTCGTGTTCTTTACATTGCATTGGGACCCATGTGTGTACCTTTTTTTCCCATTTTCCACTCTTTTTCCTACTTATGAAGTGACTCCTGCTGAAAGCAGTAAAACATGGGGACGAAACTCAGTCCTTCCAAAGGAGGAAGGAGAGGAAGAAGAGAAGAGAGGCCAGAAGAAAAAAGGGCGCACCTGGGGACCAAGCTCACTTTGTCACAAGGAGCTAGGTGCAGGAGAGGACAGGTAAGAGGAGGGAATTAGATTGATGTCCATGTTCTGAAACTGGTTGTTATGACGGTTTCCCAGGAGATTTGCCTGTCCTCTTGCAAGCACTTTTCTGCTTACATATTTGCTGTGCCAAAGGCTTTAGAAATTTTAAACAGATTAGAGAACTGTTGTGTTCATTTCCTTGCTAGGGGTCTAACCCTGACCTGATGCTTTTCACGTCTGCCATTACCTTTTATTTTGAGTGGAATTTCTCCTTAGCTGTTTCTCTGCAGCTATTTTGTCTGTAGCTTTTTTTTTTTTTCAGGCTTAACTTTGTTGTTTCATATTACACCTGAGAATAGTTATTTTATAATTCTCAGCTATGTTCTCTCAGTCTTTTACATGCTATTGTTTAAAAAGCATCGGACAGAACCAGGCAAATATCTTCTCTTCCAGCTTTTGAAAAGTACACATATACCTTGAGTGAACTTTAGCAGATTTTGAGTGATTTTTAGAACAGGTGCAAGTTGTTCCTGGCCCTTTTCTATAGATTCTTGTTTTGCGACTTCATCTTTTTACTTTCACTTAAAGTATAGGAATATTTTATTAAGACTTTGAGAGGTTTGAGTACCTGTTGTCTTTTAGTAGAATCTGAAGCAACTTCCACTGCTAAATTGATAGTTTGACTTCAGCTATATTTTTTAGCAGGGAAAATAAGGTCAATGATTATAATTTAATATTAGGTGCTTGAGCATGGAACTCTTGGCAAATAGATGTTTATGTACTGTGTCATCACTACAATACTGTACAGGAACACCTAGATTGAAGTATTCAGTGGCACTAAGCTGCATTCTCCATCCAAGGTACTCTTAGCATGTGTTGTAACAGGGCAATATGGGGGAAGCTACTTCAGCTTGCTGTTCTATAGATGGAATATTGTATTTTTCAGAATTAAAACTGATGTTCTTTTTTACAGTCATTGATTAATTTTTTTTTTAAAAAAGGAGATGAGTGAAGCTGGTAGAACAACACTCTACCTTGAAATAATGCTCAGAATTTTGGAAATAAGCCCCTTTTTCTGATGATTTTTTTTTTTCCTGTTCCTTCTTGTATGGTCTGAAGAACTGAGTTGCTTTTGAGCATGGACTCCTGAAAGAGTTGCTTGCTAACTGTGATTGTTCTTAGTAAGATGACAGCATTTTGCAGAGTACTTGAAATGTGATAGTATTGCTGAGGGGGCAGTGTGGTTAACATTAATGAACTGTTTTTCACTGAGATCATAGAGTCACAGAAACATTTGAGTTGGAAGGGACCCTTAGAGGCCATCTAGCCCAACTCCCCTTCAATGAACCTGAGCACCTACAGTGAGATCAGGGTACTTGGAGCTCTGTCAAGCCTGACCTTGAATGTCTCCAAGGATGGGGCATCCACCACCTCTCTGGGCAATCTGTGCTAGTGCTTCACAACCTGTATTTTAAAGATCTTCTTCCTTATATCTAATCTAAAATTCTCCTCTTTTACTGTGAAACCATTTTCCCTTGTCTTATCCCAACAGACCCTGCTAAAGAGTCTGTTGCCTTCTTTCTTACGGCCTGTTAGATACCAAAAAAGATCATGTCACACTGCAGATTATTTAAATAGAATAGGACTACATTAAAAATTAGTGCTTCAGATGATAGAGTACTTGCTTTTTTTAGTTCTTTTTTTTTTTTAATCTATTTCTAATTTGGTAGGATAGGACATTAGATTTAAGTGAAGAGCTGGACTTAGCACACAAGAGTCCAGTTTAAGCTTTCCCCATGACACTGTTTGGGTAGCAGCAGTGCTACTATTCCACAAGCTTATGTAGCTCTTTGGCCAAGCCAACATGAATATTCATCTTTTCATCACTTTCCATATATTTTTCCTTAAGATTATTATCAGATTTTTATGCAAGAATTGCATTATAGGAGTTGCTATGAAAATCTCTGATGTGAGTAAACCTACCTGTAATTAACTTTAAGAAAAGTTAATCTTCAGGAGATGACTTGTTATTCATCCTTCTGCATTTATGTTTGAGCCTAAGAAATACATATAGCAGCAGAATTCAGCAGTTGCTATGCTGAATTACTGAGACCGGATAAAGCTTTATGCTGGAATAGCATTGTGAAAATTCAGTTGTGATCTTACAGTGCCTTCTCAGGAATATCCTCTGCACAGATCTTCAGAGTCTCCTTGTAGTGTTGCTTATAATTTCGGGGAGAGGAGGAGCGAAAATATGGACTTTAACTTAAAAAGAAATCTAGCAAGTCACAAAATTATTCTGGTAGCCATTTGTATTTCTATTCAGGTTAAACTATGCTATGTGAGTAGAAGCAAATCTGTGTGGTTTTGCCAAGGGAAGATTTTTCTGAGAAGTCAAGAAGTTTATGTGCCCTCCTGTATAACAAAAGGCACTTTCCAAGGCTGTATGTACTTGACTATGAAGTAAAGGCTAAACTGAAGATCACTGCTGTCTGTTACATATGACTGTAGTCACTGCTCTCTTTGCACAGAGAGGAGAGTGTTTTCACTGCCCCACTGAAGACTCTCTTAGTAGTTGTCTGCCTGTGTTCTGTGTTGACACACTCTCTTAGACATGATCATGCTGCTAATATCATTCATTCTCACTCACCAGCTTTCTCTTAATGTGTGTCTGCTTTACGATGTTTATCCTAACTGTATATGTTGTACACACAGATAATATGGATACAGTAAGCATTCTCTGCTGCATTCCATTTCACAGCTGAGTGTAGTGTGGAGGGAATAAATTGGACTTATGTTGTAAAATCGTGTGGTTTCTTTCTTGACAAAGAGGATTCAGCCAGAACGGTTAAGGATGGGAGAACGATGAGCTCTGAAGATAGATGGGAGCTGTATGAGATGCTTTTAGTGTGATCTGAAACTATTCCTGAATGTTGGGAATAGAAAGAACATTTGGAAAGTCATGTCTATAGGTTGATCTTCAACCAACTGAACAAGTACTAAATCAAGCTAAGACCTTATGACTTTGCCAATAAAAATATAGCTAGTCTGGTTGAGCTAGTCAGTTAGGTTGAGAATAGAGGAAAAATACAAACCAAGAAAAAAAAAATCCTTACCACCTTGATATAATACGACCTTGAAATCCTGCCATGGAAGTAATCTTACAAATGCAGAGTGATTCTGGTGAAAAATGAGAATAAGGAGAGGGTCTTGATCACAATCCTTCCCTTGGAAAGAAGGGAGAATATGAGCATATGTAAGCTGTCTTCTCAAAGAACAGCACAAGTTGGTCATGTTGCTGAAAGAGGTCTCGTCTCTTCAATTCTTCCAGTAACAGACATGCTATTTTATGTCCATCCGAGATCATTCAGACAATCCATAGATGTTGTCTTCTTTCATTCAGTTTTCTGAGTAAGTGCCTTTAAGCTTTTCACCAGCATTGATGGGTTTAATGTTGGAGTTTGTAGAAGGACACCACAAAACTATCAGCTTGGAGACTACTGTTGACTGAAAAATAAATCTACTTGGCTTGTTGAGGTGTCAAAATTGTGCAGTTTACTGTTGTTGTTTCTGATATTGTGAAAGTGGTGCAGAATACGTATAGGATGATGACAGTGAATATCTGTTAACAGGACTACTAATAAGCTTAGGGGCAAGGCAAGATGCCTTTAAACTCAGATGACTTCGATGTAGGGATTTACTTTTTTTTTTGCTTGTTTTTGTTTTTTTGTATTTTTGGTCTCTAGCTAAGAGAATAACATGAACTATGGTGTGTAATTACTCATTATTCCGTAGTCTGTAGCTTATGCTTTTAACCTTTTGTACTTCAAAACAATATTTTCTCTAGAGGAATGTAATATATTCTTATGATATAGAAGCATGACTGTTGTTATGACTTCAACGAACTATATTCCCACTGAGTGATTTTTGATTTTCACTTTTCACTTGTATTTCATGTGGAAATGTTTTTAGAGCTGTTTTTCCCCTCTTCCTACTGAGCACTTTATTTTGTACTTGCCATGGCATGTTTGCCTTAGAAGAAACTCATCTAATTTCTGTCATAGTACTTAGTAGCTATGAATGCATGGTAATACTGTTTATCATCAGAGATCTTTTGACTGTTACATTGTCACAAATGAGGGAAGTGTTGTAAAATATCTTGCTAGCACAGGATTGTACATCTATGTAATTAAGATGGATTAATGCATACCCTAAATAGAGCGATAGAGAATATAGAAGGGAGGAATTAGTTTCTTGTCAGCACTCTACATCTTATTCTTTCTATTATTTCAGTCTGAAAGCTCTGGTAGAAGGATACAAACAGTGGTCATCCAGTGCACCAAACCTAGGGAAGATTCAGAGAACTGCACCTGCTTTTCCAGGATTCACCAGCTTAGCAGAGATGGGTAAAGTATTTACCTGGACTTGATATTCTCTTGATTGATATTCCGCTTTGCTATTCTGCTTCCATTCACATGAACTTTTGAATGTCCATTGAATGAACTTTTCCTTGTCTTCACCTTAAGCAATGTTTTCATTTTGATGGTGTCTAGTACCTTCACTTTGGATTTTAATATTTTGTTTATTCTTATAAGCTAGCAAGCTTCTCCTAATTCCCCTCTTCTTTCCATGCTTTCAACTCCTTTCAACTCCTTTTCTGTTAATATTTAGATGAGCAGTGTGGTTACACCCTTACTTGCCAAGGAGAGATTCTTACCATTTTCCTACCTTTTCACTCATCACTTCCATACGTACAAACTTTGGAGGTAACTGGAGCATATATCACTTCTGGTATGCTCTTTCCTTAATGGCTCATGAAAAAATCAACGTGTCAGTAACTTCTTTGGAGTTTTTGGGTACTTGTCTCAACCTGTCTGTTTTGGGATCAGTACATTGTGAGCATTTGGCAGTTGGTAAACAGTGCTTTTAGTGAGGATAGTTGCATCTTCTGAGAAGAAGCTTAACTCTCATGCGTATTTGTAAAACTTGGTGAAATTAGCTAAAGTCTTGCATCCATGCAAAGTACTTTTTTTCATTTGCTTTCCAGATGATGAAGACAGTGAATGTCTTAATGGGGAGGGCAAAGTGCACCCTTCACCTGGGCACAACCAGTCATACCTCTGCATCCCGTTTCAGAAGAATGATGACTGGGATGGGCCTTCTAGTGATGCCAATGATGAGTCCACTCCTGTGAACTCTGCTACAAGCACCCCACAGCTTACACCCACCAACAGCCTCAAACGTAGTGGCTCCCACCACAAACGGTGCGAGGTTGCCTTGCTTGGCTGTGGAGCGGTTCTGGCTGCTGCAGGCCTGGGGTTCGATCTGCTAGAAGCGGGGAAGTGTCAGCTGCTGATTGAAGAGGAGCCAGAGCCACCCAAGGAAGAGAAGAAGAAACGTGACAGCATTTTCCAGCGAGCTGGACGCCCACGCAGGAGCACTAGCCCTCCTTCTCGAAAAATCTTCAAGAAAGATGAGCCCATGTTGTTGCTTGGCGAGCCATCCACATCCCTCACCCTTCTTTCCCTGTCTTCCATTTCCGAATGTAATTCCACCCGATCCCTGCTGCGCTCAGACAGTGATGAGATTGTGGTATACGAAATGCCTGTCAGCCCTGTGACAGTCAAGGCTCCCTTGCCAGCCATTAATAACCCACTAGTTAATGTCCAGATTGAGAGATTCAAACAAGACCCCAACCAGTCCCTCACTCCCACACATGTGACGGTCTCTTCCCACACCCAGCAAGGCGGGCACAGGCGCACACCTTCTGATGGGGCCATCAAAGGGACTGGACTAGTTGTCAATGGGTGCCCAACCAGTGGATGCCCTTCCAGTAGCTGTTTAACTGGAGCACTGGGAGCAGGTAGGTTTTCAGCCATCTTCCTTTTCTTCTTCAGAAGAAGGGCCCAAACACTATAGATACTAGTTAGGAAGTGAGCATATTGCATATACAGCATCTGTTGCCAGCCCACAGGCAAGGCTCGTGGATATTGTCTTTACAAAAATAATGACTGGAACAATACAGTAACAGTCTCTATTCCATCACCTATACACCAAGGAACTCTCTGCATCATGTTGTGAGGCAGAGCCATGTTATTGTATCAAGGTACAAATACGGTTCATTTTTAATAGTTTTGCAGAATTCCATCTCTGTTGCCTTTATGCACTTGTTTGTTTTGCTGTTACAACTTTAAAGCAAATTATAATCTTTAAGGCAGTGAAGACTGAATCTCTAAAGCAGTGTGGGGCCTCTGCTGCTCTTGCTCTTATTCCTTCACAAGCCAGAGGGATTTTCTTGGGTAGGTAATGTTCTCATTGTTACAGTCTTTAGGAGTGGCTGTGACTAGATAACTTAATGCTTTCCCTATTTTTTTTCCCCTAGTAATTCACAAGAAAAGAAAAGACTAGAATGTGAAAATTAAGTCTGATTTAGCTAGACTAAATGAAATGTGGCATTGTCTGTTGAATGGAAGTCTGCAGTAAGATGCGGGTTAATACTCATTAAAATGTTCACGAAAAATTTTGTTCTATTTTAAAAACAACCAAACAAGAAAAACAGAAAGTGTCTACATTAGATTTTGTTAAATGACTCTTCTAGGGAGTTGGTCTAACTCACTGCAAACAGGTGTCTCACATCCTGCTGTGCAAGTGTCTCCCCCATCCATTCAAGCTTTTAATGGATAATGTGCCTTCCAAAGGATTTGGAGAGTTCTTACCTCTGATAGGAAGTCAAATCCATGCTGTGCAGTCTGAGAATGAAGAAAACAAATCAGAGAATGAACAAAATACTCTGCCTATGCAAGGCAAGTGAATCAGGTGTTTCACAATGTGTTGAGAACGATATAGGAATAAAGAAACCAGTTATTCTCTTCAGTCTTGAAGATATGGAGATTGTAGGTTCTGAATGGAGGCTTTCTGCTTTGAAAGTGTTTTCGCAGTGTACGTACGATAAGATTTGTCGGAACCTTTTAGAAGTGACATCTAACATGTTTCCCTCTTCTTTCACATTCTCTGTTTTGGATAGGTGTATTAAAAACACCTAGTCCAAGTAGAGATCCAAATGAGGTCCCTCGCCTGCCAGATCCCAACCTTGTTTTTCCTCCAACCCCGAGACGATGGAATGCACAGCAGGACCCCACGCTGGAAAGACCCAAGACGCTGGAGTTCCTGCCTCGGCCTCGGCCCGCAGCCAGCCGGCAGCGGCTTGATCCCTGGTGGTTTGTGTCACCTAGCAATGCCAAGGGTGAATCTTCTGCCAACAGTTCAAGTACTGACACTCCAAGCAATCTGGACTCTTGTTTTGCTAGTAGCAGCAGCACTGTAGAAGAGAGACCTGGACTTCCTGCACTGCTTCCTTTCCAGGGGAGTCATCCTGTAGAGGAGCGGACACTGTTGGACATAGATGCTGAGGGACAGAGCCAAGACAGCACCATTCCGCTATGCAGAAGTGAACTTAACACACACAAAGCTACAGCATATGAACTCAAGCAAGAATTCTGGTCTTAGTATGAAATTCACTTGGGACAGTAAGCCCCTCTAAATTCAATTCTACTTTTTGCACTGAGAATGCACTTTGAAGACAGATGAGTTAGATGCTACGGAGATCGTATGGTGCTGCCTCTGCTGAAGGTGTTGTTTAACTGCCTGATTGTTGTCTGCAGTTGGGTGTAATTTGGCGACTCAGAGCTGCTGACTTTGCTGTGGGGTTTTTCTGTAGTCTTCCCTGTCACCTTATTGCAGTTTGTATCTGCAGTAAGCTAAAATTATCATATCGAAGTCTTTGTTACTGACCTTGTAGGATTTGGCACTTGCAGTGAGTATCTATCCTGGTATTCATCAGTATTTTCAAAACTCAAATGCTGTAATACAGCAGATGCCAGTATTTATTTTTCCCAAAAATTCCAGGAAAGAAACAAGTAAATATTTGGAGACTACTTTCTCTGAAATGTGTCATTAGATAGGCCTGGGAATCATGGTGCCCCCACTGAAGGAGCAGAAGTAGCAGTCTTACTCTTTCTTGCCCTCTTTTGTTCATGTCCTAGTGTAAGGTGGATTGCTGAGGAAGGCTGTGGCGTCTCTATTGGTGGAGGTCTTGGAGAAGAGACTGGATGGTTGGGAATGAGTAGGTGTAGTTGGTCCTGGCTTCAAGGCAGAGTGAGTGGACTTCAATGATCTTTTGAGGACCCTCTCATCCCTATTTTTTCATGACCCTTTGCTTTCAAAATAGTGACTGGGGGTGTTATGACTACTTACTTCAGCCTGTTATTTTGTTTCTAGCTGTGGTTCCATTAGCCTCTTTTTTTGTGCCCCTGTATCACAGACTCATAGTTGAGTTGCCTCAGCTTTGGGAGGGAAATGGACAGGAACTCTAACTTCTGCAAGCAACATGCAGCTTTAAAGAAAGTTATGCCCCTCATTGTTTTTCTTCCTGTTTCTCATGTTTTTTAGGAGTGGCCCTGTAAACCCGAGGTGGTTCCTGTGCATGCTGCTACTTGTTCAAGGATCTTTTGAAATTGAGACTTGTGTTGTTAGTAGTTGGATTGTGCAAATAGGAATCAGAACATCTGGATTCTGTCTTCTTTAGTCACTGACTCACTGTGTGACCTTGGGCAAATAATGTAACCTCTCCGTGCCTGAATTTCCCCATCTGTAAATAACAGGGATAATACCTACCTCACAAGGGGGGTGGGACCTATGTAGTATGTTCTTTGAGATCTTTGTGTGGAAGGCAGTATAGGCAGGTAAAACATTTGTTCAGATTTGTAAAAGCTCTTACTTGGTCAAGGAAGACCAGGTAAGAAGACCTCCTGCCTTGAAGGAGGAAGTCACACGACTAATGTGTGCATACACTCAGTTTTCTTCAGAGGCTGCAAGTGTGTCTGCGCTCCCAGCAAGTCTGTGTTATTGGGTTTAATGAGAGCTTCATTTGTTCCCAGTTTTGGCATTATAAATAAGGGATGTGGCCTTTTTACATGAGTGTGTTAGGGTAGTCTGCTTTATTGAGGGTACAGCTTATCTGTAAGCTCTTCCTATACAGATCTTTGCTCATTTTGCTAATCTACTTACCATTTGGGTGCAAATAACTGATTTGGCAGTGCTGCCAATGCTGCCTTCCTGTCAGGGAAGTCCAGTTCTGTTGTGAAGGCACTGTGGATGAATACTTTCTTGCAGCAGCACAGAGAACATGAGCATTTAGATGTTTATAACCTTAATATTAAAAACCAGCATGTGTGGGGAAATATTCTCCTTAGTATTTTTAATTCAGTTTGAGGGCTAAAAGCATCATGTTGCTGTGGGTCAAGTGTATCTTCTTAGCAAGCAAGCACAGTATGTTACCATCAAGGAAAGTCATGGACTTCTTGTTCCTCACATTCCACAAAATTTGTTTAATGTCTGAATTTCTTTTTGCTGCCTACTCCACTGAACTCTCCAGAGCTAGCCTTAATGATGCTACACTAGCTGCTAATGCTGGATAGACTGTTGACTGTGTAGACAAGGTGCTCTGGTGTGTCGCAAAGAAGAAAATTGATGTTTCTGGCCCTTTCGTTAAGTGTAAACCTTTAGGTTTTTTTTTTTTTTAATTTCTTGTGCATTCGTCCTTTTGTTTTTCATTTCTGAAACCTCAATGTGTGTGTGATCCAGGAACTTCAAAAACAAACAAACGCCAGCAAAAAGCACCTCAAGGGAAGCCTGATCAGAAGTTGTGTCAGAAGAACATAAAGCAAGGCATTAAAACTATCTAGTTTTCAGTCTCCCTTACCCTTTTTGAAAGTCTGAGACAAAACTGGATCAGCTGTTCTTTCTATGCAAAAAGCATTATTCCAAAGTGATGGGAAGAAGCATCTGCTCTGCAAAGACATGATGTAGAATTGCTCTTTTGCATAGGAAAGTTAATGAAGTGTCAGAATCCCTTCTCTCACTTTTAGATAACCACTTGGTGAAAGCTATGGGTAGCTAACCATAGGAGGATTTTGTGCCAAAGGGCAGCTGCCCTAACACCAAATGGACAGTGAAGGAACTGGTTGATACCGGTGACAAAGAGTCATGGATCCAGATGAGGGTTTCTGGCTTAGATGTTCTCTATTACGAAGCGGCTAGAAAGACAGGGTAGGAACAATGTTTTCTAAATGCTCCTCAGATGCAATTATCTTAATCGAATCCAGCATGTGAGATAAAAACAAGATTGACTCTGGGCATCAACCCCTAAATAAGCTTTCCAGTTTGGAGTCCTGAGGGTACCAAGGAAGAGGAAATCTGTTGTAAAACAAAGCTGTTTACTTTAGCAGGTGGTGGGATACTTTCTGACAGGCAGAGGGCTCTCAAGGCAAAGTCATGTGTTCTACTGTATGCATCCTGAAAGCTGTTGCCGCTGGTGCCTTGAGGCCCAGAGGCCATCTGAATGTTAAAGCTAGTTTGTAACCTTTTCGGTTATCCATCTATGGTGTACTGGTTTGATTACTCTCCTGTCTTATTCTATTTGTTTCCTTTTCCTTCCCAGCTCTAGGCAGTGAGGTGCCCCAAGTCCCAGAGTTCACTCTAGTCCACTATATACCGAGAAAATCTGAGCCAGTCAGAAAGCTCACATACCTTTTTTTGTCTACTGGCTTTCATTTATTTGTCAGTGAGACAAAAATTTCATTATTATATTGATATACCTGCTAGTATATCAAGAACCTGGAGTTCTTGAGGAAAATGGGGAAAATCTTGCTGTAAAATACCCTTAAATACGTGAATAGGTTGCATTTTCTGCTGAGAAAAAGAGAACATGAGCACAAATTTACTGAGCAGCCTAAAACAATGATAAAAGAGAGGAGTAAAACGTATTAAAGTTGTTTAGAGCTCACAAAGAAGAAATAACCTCATTACTCTTAGTATCAATTACAAAATGTTATTGCTGTGAAATTTTTCAGATTTGGAAATACATGTTTTATTTTAAATAGTTGACTGGTAATATATATATCACTAATTTATGTAATTGACTTATTTAGAATATGTTTGCCAGCTCTTGAAAATATGCTGTCTAGCAGTCTGCCTGTTTTCCCTGTAAAATTGAGAGGAAAGCACAGACTTAGCAACAGTGCAAAAAAATTACTTCCAAAAAAAAAAAAATTTCTACTGGTTTCACAGAAATTGAATGTGGGACAGATAGAGAGAAGAAAGCTTTTGTGTCAAAGCTAAAAAATTATGGATGGTTATAGATTCTTTGTAATATTGTTGCTTCCTATGGACTGCACAGTGCTCTGTTTCACCATCAAGTAGATCTTATCTCCTTTGAGCCTTCTCTGAGGTGCAAATGTAACTTTTTATAGGTACCCTTTTTCCTTCAGATTATTTGCTGCAGCAGATTCATATTCAGTGCGGGCCAGAGAATCTCAATGAAAATATTCTTTTTGTATTGGTTTTTCTTAACAGAATGAGAATTTTCAAAGTAAAATTTTCATTAGTGATGTAGAAAGACCTTTGGGTTTGGTATGCTTTTATGATGTATTTTTCTGTACCTCTAGGAATGGGAGTAGTTGCCTTCCTCTTCATAGCATGCTGTTATCTTAAGACTTGTGGACAGTGCTGCGTAGAGATGTTACTGGATGAAACTGGATACCTCTCATTCAGCTGAAGGTGAGGCAGTAATTAATGGTCAAGTAAAGAGAGGTCTTTGCCATTTGGAGTGCTTTATTAAATAGTAAATCACAGGAAACCTCCTAACTTGAACCACCACCTTTCTATCTTTTATTTAACTTTGATTTGAACTTAATTCACTTCTATGGAATGAATATGGGATCTGAAGACCGATTAGATGTGTGGAACACAACCTAATTACTATATCCCAGAATTCAGTGTTGGCTTGTTGCCTTTGTAAGTATCTCTAAGCTAATATTAATGTTTATTTCTTTGGGGTTTTTTTTTTGACAATTTTCTTCTTGGAAAAAAGATGGTTATTAGTTTCTAATATTTTCTGTGTGTTTTGGAAATATTCTTAAAAACTCTATCAGCTCTGTGGAAAATAGGAAGTCTTCTCTTGCATAGTGATATAGATCTTTCTTTTGACATAAAACAAGGGGACCGTTAGAAATGAAAAATTCTGATCCCTTTTACTATAGGGTAGTTGCCTTCCTTTGCTTCTATACTTATAACTTGTTTAAGGTTGTAATTTGGGTAAAACTGGATGCTAACAGTGACAGGAGAGGCATATGTTAAAAGATTATTTACAAACAAGCAATGAATACAGCATGTGCAGAAACAAAACTGAAATATGCTGTCATGAAGGATAACTTTATGACTTCATAAACACTTTGGTTCATTATATTATTAAGGTATCTTTAAGAAAGAATGCCTTCCTATGTTTTTCTTTATAGTTTACTTTGGAAGATTAGAATAAGGTGCTTGGCACAGACTCTCTTCTTGCATCTGGCTGGACAGAATGGGATTTTAACCAAATGCTTGTTTTTTGTATTTCCATATCTAATCTGTGGTTTAGACTTTCCTATTTCTTTTGCTTAGCAAACAAGTCTTAAGAAGAACTTGTTTCTTCAGCTCTGCTGTCACAGTTTCACAAAGCAGTACCAAAATGCATTTATGGCTTACTTTGCTACTCCCATCTTATTAAATACACTGGTAGAATGTTACCTGCTATAGTTTTAATGTTCATTTGCTTTTGTTTTTTCTCATGCTCAGCTTTTTTAAGCAGCATTACCACTGATCAGAGACAAATACAGCTTCTGAAATCACCTACATCAGCTTTATTTTTATGTGTTAAAAACAGTCATTCCCACCTTAGAAGTGTGTGCCTGATTATAAGGTAATTTCCCACTGGTGACTGGGTCGGGGGTCTCGCATAGCTACCAGAATTCTTATTGTCCCTCTGTAACAAGAATCTCCTTTTTTTTTTTTTTTTTTTCCCCAGTAGAAAACACTTCATCAGTGTTGTGTACAAGAGCCACATTTCACCTCTTTCTGTACATGAGTAATAGAATCTTCTTTTTCTTTGTTTCCAAATGACAAGGAGCATCATTTTACCTACTGAGTGTGGCTACTTGTGCTGGTCTTTCTAAGCCTCTGAATTACATCTGTGTGTTTTAGGTGCATCTTGTATTGCTAGGTGCCTTCTATTTCATGTGCATCTTTGCTAGGGCCTTAGGTTGTTTTCTGGAAGGAACTCTTGGTTGTAGCTTTCAGTACTGCAGTTTTCTTCATCATACATTCAGCTAAACACCAGTGATACCAACGTTTCATGTCCTTCAGTTTGCTGACTTGTGTATACCCTTGTGGAAACAAGTATGCTATTGCTAATTCTCCATCTCTCAATTAGAATTCTAAATACGTGATTCCGTGGCTGTCTCTTGTCAGTTATTTGTTCTTGTTGCCATAGTATTTTGGCAGAAGGCAGAAACCAACATTATCTTATCTGTGCTTTGACCTAAAACATTTTCAAGGTAGAAGCATAAAACACAAGTGGGGGAAGTATAAGTGTGGAGGTTAGCAGAAATTAACCAGTACAAGGGGTGAAATTTTCTATCTTACTGTACTAAACAGTGGTCAGAGGACACTGACCAAGAGCTGCTTGGTAACCTATTGGTGTCATAGTTAAATTGAGTCCTAAAGAAAAATTTGAGGATTGTGTGGTGACTTTGTTTCTGGTTGATTTGTTTTCTTTTACCCTGAGCTACCTCATTTGTACAGATGGAGTGGAAATAAAGGACAAGTTATAAGAATTGCTCTAGATAAACAATTGAAACTAGAATGGTGAGAGCACCAAGGAAAACACTTGTGTTTGGCTCTTTGACATTCAAATTCCTTATGGAAAAATAAAACCAGCTGTTCATTTCCAAAAATTAAGATTATTCTTTTATTATGTAAATCTCCAAAATAAACAATAACAAGGCACAAAGTATATTTCCTGATGGTTTTTGACCTGTGGAAGAGCTAAATTTCCAATCTAAAAGGTGATTATTTCATACTGGTCACTGCTGCTGCTTTTAAAGGTAGAAGTATGTTTTTTGAGAACATTTTTTTTTTCTAAATAATCTCATGTACTCTTTAAGTGAGCCTATATGCAGTCTTGTTTCCCTTGTAGTTTTCCTAGTATTGTAGAATCCTTAGATGTTGCAAGGGACTCTGAAGGCCATCTAGTCCAAATCTCCTGCAGTGAACAGGGACATCCACAGCTAGATCAGGTTGCCTGGGGAATATATTTGATTCTAATGCAGCTCTTGTATCTGAGTGCTGATGGTGTGTGGATAGTCAACTATAGCTCATTTTAAGAAACTATGACACGTTTTTACTGTGTAACATAGTGGATTTTTCTGCTCAACTTGAAGTGGACTACTGTTAGTCTGTAGCTGATGGGGTCAGATAGATGTGTATCTAGCAAATGTGGACCTAGAACAGATCTGCAGGAGGAATGCCAAAGTTGCATTTGCTTAGAGAAGGATAATTGAAAGATAATAATGGTGAGGGAAAATGTTCCTCCACTATTCAGAAGTAATTCTCTAGGATCTTGACCGTGCTTGAATTTTAGCTTCCATACAGTGAGAGCTCAATGGATTTTAATAAAAAATTTTTTTGACTGAAGCCCTGGCATAAGACCAAGACAAAGTATTTACGTTATTTAGGAGTGATTGACACTGTCTCCTTGTCCTACCTTGATTGTTCCAGTTTAGCATTTTCTCAAGAACAGATGCTGAGTAAAACTATCCTTCTTGCCTTGAAGCAGGAGGAGAGAGGTGTGAGTCCGAGAAAGAAGAATCATTGCTATAGCCGTGTCCTAATGCATTTCCTTATCACTCTGCCAGCAGCAGAGGTTATAGTGGAGCAGGAAGACATACCAGTGTTTTTCCAAGCTTTATTGGTGAGAATGCTGCTAAAATAAGATTTTAGTATATAAACAAGCAAGTTGGGAAGCCTTATATTTAACTACTTGTTATTAAGTTTCAAAACAAATGTGTCCTCTGATTATTATCTGGCATTGCTCAATTGCACACTTATCTTATTGAGTTTAACTACAGCTGGAGAAGAGCTGAACTCTTTCCTTGAGTTCTTGGGGATGCGGCTACTTTTGATTATTTTGGGAGGTAAAGTAATGTTTTCTCCTAGTCCCACTTTGCGTTGCAAAACGAGTTGTCTCTCCTGACTAATTGTCCAGATATTCGTAGTAAGCTTCTATTTCTGCCTTGCATGCTTTGGTGAGTGGCTCTTAAAATGTCATCATGGTTAGCGTTTGTGTCTGAATAGGGCAGCTAATACCTCTGAGCTGATTTTTCACACTGCATCTCAAACAGATGTTATTACATTAGTTCTGCCATTGCTCTGTTTTCAAGGTTATCTTGGCAACCATAACATCCAGAAATCCTAGACTATATAAAAAGTAAAGCAGCAGAAAAAAAAAGAAAACATACCAATGCTTACCAATTGAACAGCTGAGTTGTGCCAGTGGTCTTTGCAGAGAGTAAAAAACATTCTTCTGCAGCGTAGGTCTCTGCGAGACAGCTGAATTCCAAGTGGAGAATGTACCTGTATCTGCTTAATGTCAACAGGCACCAGTGCCTCTCCTATTTGGCAGTTTTTATATTAAATCGTGTAAAGCCAAAAACATATAGTAGTAAAAGTTTATATGTAGGGTACTGTCTTGTAACTAGGAGGGGAAGAGGTCTCAATTCAAGAAAGCATACTTAAACATCACCGAAATCAATGGAATGTATCTATGGGGCTAAATGCACAAAACCTCAAGTCAGCAAAGCTGTTATGATCTGATCTGGGGGGTTGTCTTGTAGAGATTAATGGTGAAGGACCAGTCTCCATATTTTGTCAGAGGGAGTTCCTTCACAAGCCTTTGGGTAAATGCAGGCTCGATTTGCTCTGACTTACGTGGCCTTTCCATGCCTGCATTTTCCATCCTATTTGATCGCTAGTTCTTACCATAAACAGGGAAAGCTTTGAGAATATTTTCTGACACAGGAGAGATCAATAACTTCTGCACTAGCAGACTGCTGGCTTCAGAGGGGGCAGTAAATGGTGTGTGGAGGCTGTGTGTACAAATTTTGATTTAACCTGAAGTATTTTCTCAGGTTTTTTCATTTCGGAAATGCAGCCTTCCAGGTTAGTGTACAGATTTGACAAATGTGGAAGTGATCAGTGTCTACTGTTATTGTTAGGGTTCTTGGATTCTTGCTTGCCAGCTGTTGGCCCAGCACTTCATGCTGGTATATATGACTTCTTTGTCATAAATTCAGAACAAACTGGGAATATCAGAGATATTTTGCCTGACTTCAGTTGAGAGGCTTATATGGAGCGGGGAGGGGCGGTAGTGGTGGAAAAATCAGGGAAACTACCTGTGATTTTAACAGTGTCTCTTCTGTGGCTTTGAAAGTCTGAATTTCACAGCCAGAGAATGTATTTCCTCCCTCTTTTTATAAGCTACATCTTTCTTTTGCCTTATTAATTGTGGATCTGTTCCTGCTTCTGTTTAAAGCCAGTTGCAAAAAACAGTGACCTGAATTTCCTAGGTACAGTGTTGTCAAATCTGAAGAACCAGGTGAGTAGTTGACTCCAGTGTAAGATCGTACGCCCATGTCCATTTTTTTTTGAGGTATGGGATAGTTCCTGCTTGTGTTGAAATCCCTGTGTGAAAAGTGTTAGGTACTTTGTAAGGAGCTCCAATCTCTGCAGGACTGGGATTCATCTGATGACTGAAGTATTTCCAGTCCATTTTTGGAGACCTCTGTATGTCTTCTGTTCATGATGTTCAAAAGTCTTTTACTATGGAAGTAGCACCTGAAGGTGTGTTTTTGCCCAAACAACCTGCAATGAAGCAGTTGCATTAGCAAATGGTAATGTACCCCAGAGTTGAGTAAAATAACAGAGGCCACCAAGGTTATTCTTGTTTGTGTGATGAAATGTTGTCAAATGAAGTGATTTGTTGGAGCCTTCCTGTAACCTCTGTACAGCAGTAAGCTTAGGGGAAAATAAGATTGCATTATTTTTTAAAAAGCTTTATTTGTGACCTGGCTTTGTTGCCTCTGACCCTAACTTAAATAGTTAAATTATATTAATGTCCAGTTTGTTTCACTGTAGGTAACACATCAACTGAATACTCTTGTGCATAATCTACTGTATCTTTCCTCTGTTCTGTGTCAATGTATTATGTGTATTTGGATTACGGTTCTTTTTTATTGTATTAAATTATTTTATGTTATAGAACAATATTTAAGCAAAGCAAAGAGCTGATGAAAGTTGTTGGCGTTTTGGGATTTTTTTTTCTCTTTGCTTTTTTTTGGATGTACTGTAAATTGTAAACCAAGGATGCCAAGCAGGCTTGGTTCAATGGCTAAAATTATTGTATTACAGTGTAATGCTGATCTAGGCCTTGTCTCAACACTAGAGCACACAGACTTGAATAAAACTGTTATAAAAGTGATTGTCTTTAGGTCCTGAGTTCTTAGCTTTGTGCTTTAGATAATTTGAACAGATGTTTAGAACAGCAGTATCGTTACCTTGCTCTGAGGAGCATGTATTTTCTTCCCAGTGCCACGACAGGTTTTTTTTTTTATTAGTCATCTTGGTTCTGATAACTGTTCCAGTCCTGGGCTTTTCTGGAGTTTTGAAATCTGTCCTAAATCCACAGTCTGATATCAGTCTTGGCATACAGTATCTGTGCTAACATCTAGCTCTGAACAGGGTATTTAATTGCTTTTATTAAGGTTAATATTTCTGTTCTGTTAGCTTAAGATTTTTGTGCTCTTTATTTAGCATCCTAGCCAGATGATGAGTCTGAATGCCTAGATCTGTAGCAAATGCAGTAACACATTTTATGCTTGATGACATTTAGCAGATGGTTTAGATTCACGTCTGTTGCTATGCCTTTGTCCTTGCCACCTTATTAAGATACCATTGCTTGAACCAGTTTTCAAACTCTCTTTCACGTGCTGCCAGACTGAAAGATGACATGGTTTTGATTCCTGTGTGTTTGAGTCCTGGCTTATGACTTTGCTGTTGTCTGACATAATTACTTATGTAGGTTGCTCTGAAAGTAATGCCTCCCATTTTATTTCCATGGAAACTATAACAGATACAAAGAACATAATAACGCAGTTTGGTAGAGCAAATTCTCAGCTACAAAACAATGTTTTTCAACATAGTCAGCAGCAATGCATTTTTGCTAGCAGTGGACTAGAGCCTGCATGCCTCACTTGCATTAAAAAAAATAATAATAATAAAAATCTGCACCGTTGGAGATGACCACTGCCACCACTACTTAAATGCACCACCCACTATCTTACTGTGCTCGCATCCACTGCTTGGTCTCAGTAAACATTCGGCAAACATGAGTGAGTGTTAGTGGGTGTAACTTTTTCTGCTGGGAGGAATTCATTGACACACCTTTGTTTCATATGCCCTTCCATGTCAAACACCATCTTGTCAGGCTGTCCCTCTGCTGCCAGCACAGCAACAAAATGTAATGGAATCTTGATGGAAGGTTCAGCCTTTACTGTCGTACCACCTGCCATGCCTCTGACATCATGGGCCAACATAATACAATAGGAGGCATTACTTCGGAATTTTGTAATTTTTGTAACTTGTAATTTTATCTTTTTAAGGAATAACTGTGTGCTACAAGTTTCATAATTTCCTTTGAGAAATGACTTTTCTCTAGTCACCTTCCCTCCAGATTTTTGAATGCCTTGGGCTTAAACAATTTCTGCCTTCTGTAATAGTTGCTATAATATGGTTCTATTCTAAAAGAATCTGATGTTCTAGCTGGATTTGTTCTCCTGTCACAACTACGAGGTTACCATGACATTCAGGCTGACCTCATCAGGAACAAAAATCTGGATGCGTTATGGCAGATAAGTTTCTGCTTGTGAATACAGCTCCTGTAGAAAATGGCAGGATCACAACGCGCTACGTGAGAACGTAAACCTTGAATTTTCTTAAGCAGAGGTATCTAACTACTATCAGAAAAAGAGGGTCCTAAATAAAAGTTGCCAGGATCTCTGTGGGCACAAAATAAACATCAGTGGGTGTTTTGGGATGAGTAACATTAGTTTTTATTTTCTTGATGTGTAGGTAGGGGTTGGTAATACAAACATCACTGTCTTAATAAGACTTATCCTCATGCTTGGACTTCTGGCTCTTTACTACTTAATGAGAAATCTTATTAAATATCTTGTGACTTACCATTAAGGCCTTATTAATTTAACAACAAATCCCAGTGTAGTGGGAAGAGTTTGGATCAACTGATATTGCTCTATCATAAAGTAGAGCAGAACTATGATTGTGCTATTAATATAGGCAAAGCCTACTTCACTGTAGCTCATAATTGTCTTGGTTTGTGTTGGTCTAGTTCTGTAGTTCATTGCTGTAATAAAATGCAACCAGAGCCAAGGAGGAGTATGAGGAGGAACAGGACCCAGGAGGCTCTCATGGCTGCTTGGGGATTCAGAACCTCAGCTTTTGCTGTGTATGGAGAAAGAAGCCACTTCTGCACCTTCCATACACAGTGTTTCTACTACAGACAGATGAGACCCAAAACCATTAATGACTGGGTTTCTTCTCTTCAATGCAGTTTTCAGTCTTTGTTTTCATTGAATCAGAATGCTTTCTCTGGAGCAGTTGGTCATAATGATGTTTGCCAACTAATTTCTTGCAGCCCTGATATTAGGACTACACAGTTCTTGCAGACCACTGTTCTAGTTCAGCCTGAAGTATTTTTTCTTTCACAAATTGCACACAAGATGGGACAGCCACTTTTCTCCTTCATTTATGTACATCTTTGAGCAACGCAATTTCAGGCAATATCCCTCATTCTCCTTCTGTCTAGAGATATGGGTGAGGAGTCCAGTGTTGTCTTCTTAACTCTGAAATGTCCTCAGAGTAACTTAGTTTTCAGCATTTTTCAACAGCCATTACAGCATCTGTTGTCTGCTGCTTGATCACAGATTCTTTCTCTTAAAACTAAATATGGAATTGATCTTAAAACAAAAAAAGAAAGTGGCAGGCTCAAAACTGAAAGCAATGTCTAGAAAACCTAGGAATTTGGTGTAATAGTTTGCTACTTATGCAAAACTTTCCTGGCTTTATATCTATGTTGTCTTCAAGATGTAAGTGCCATTAATATCTATTCAGTACGAGAAGAGTTGAGGAGTTTCAGGACCAGAAGGAGGTGAGACAAGCTACCATGAAAGCGTTTGGGCACCAATAATATGTTGTGTGTCTTACCAATAGGAGTGTTAGAACAGCTTTTGCTTTGCCCAGCTCCCTCTGTGTGGCTGGAGTACTCTGCCTGGACCTGAGTTCTCATCAGAAAGGCAGTAAGCTGAGAAGTAACTCGGGCTGGCACTTGGGTCTGTGCAGAGGGCTGGCTGCCTGGTCACAGATGAATCAAATCTACGTGTTCCACTTGGTCTCCTTCCCTGTGTCAGTCTGACACTTGGTATCCCTTACAGATCATCTCTGTGCACAATCTCAGGTGTGTCCCTGCCTTTGGCTTTCAGTACAGCTTGGTGATGGTGCCACTAATTTGTCCTGCACAAGGAAGAACAAGGGATTCATCTGCATCTCGGCATCATGCTGCTGTCACAGGTATGTGCATTAAGTATTGTTTTTTTTCTTTTTTTTTTTTTTTTTTTTTTAGCAAAAAGGATAGGCAAAATACATTGATTCGAACATACAAGGTATATAGGATTCATCAGCTGTGATAAAGCCTGGATTAATTTCACGCCAATGACACTAATTCTCTCTGAAAGTCACCATCCTGCTTGCATAGTTTTCTTCCTTTCTAGAAGAAAGGCTTTTGGTTAACATAATGCTGTTACATCTGGGAACAAGGCTTAAAATAACACCAACATTCAGCTTGGCAGCCTCTGGCGACTGCACAGTGGATTCCCAGGAAAAAACTGTTTCCATGCTCAAACTGTATGGGAACATTCCTACCAGTGCAGAAATATTGTTAATCACGTTGTCCTGCACCAGGCTGTTAAGGAGGTGGATTTTCCATAAAAAGACAACCCAGGTTATAGACAACAGGTATGTGCTGCGGTGATGGTGGGTGATTCAGGCTGTGATGGACTGTGTCCTAAGAACTTGAAGAACAAAATTTTCTACAATGACTGCTTCATTTTTTCACTTTAATGCTGGAGAAAATTTACCATATCCACATTTGAATGCTATGCTCTGTCAGTGACAGACCAAAAATAAACGATAAATACATCATGTATTTTAATGCATGTATACTAGACGGCATGGAAAAGAAGCCTTGCTCAGACAGGTCCATGGCTTTAATTTGCTTCAGGCCATCTGATAACCAGCCACTGTGCTTAGGCACCAAGTGCTGCGTGGCTGTTTATGTGCTACACAGATGTGGTTTCAGCACATATCCCAGTCAGTCACACAGAAGCTGCCACCCCATGCAAGGGAAATTGTTAGTCTTACCTGGGCATTACAAGGGGTTTAGTGCACAGCTCTGCTCCCAGCCCTGCCGCACAACTGCTTACCCCTGTTGAGCTAGGTAAGTCCCATGGGCTTCTATTTTCCTCCCTGCAAAAAGCAAACAAAAAAACCCCACAAACCAAAACACAAGCCTACTGCTCCCTATCTAAAGATGCGTGAGGATAATGCAGAGTCATGTCCCCTTACTGGAAGGTGTGATGGTGGAGTTTAAGTATAGCACACTGCTTGCTCATTATTCTGGTAGGCTTCTTGCTCCTGGAGCACACCGCCTGGGCAGGACTAAAGACATCTATCCCACGGCTGACAGCACATTATCTCCAGGGCCATGCATTACCTCTGGACATCTGCAGGAAGTGGATGTGAATACCGTGTTGCATAACCTCCCTGGAGCTTGTCTCAGAAGACCCTGAAAATGTGTTGTTGTTTTTTTCCCCCATGTTATGTTTTTTGCTACATTCTTGTCCTAGTCCTTCATCTTTCAGAGTACTCAGCCTTCATTTAAAAATAGATTAAGAGTTTCATGTGCGATTATTAGCAATGCTAAGAAGCAGCTTCTGATGTGGCTCCCTTGGTGCTAACGCAGTGCACCTGAAGTAAGCAGGAGGACCGGTAGTAGCAGGGGTAAGAAGCACGGGCCCCATGAGTGCGTCTGACAGTCTGACAGTCCTTGTCACTCATTGTGGATGGCTGGTGGGACAGCAGAACTGTCCCCAGGTGCTGAGCCAGACAGGGATTGCAGTGGATCTGAGCAGTTCTGGGCTATATGTCATTGGGGGGGGGGGGGGGGGGGTTGGAGGGTAGGGGTTGTTCCTCAGCAGAGGAGCTGCTCGGGCTCATTAGATGTTCACTTAGCAGCTTATGGACAGATAAGGGCAGGAAGCAGGAGTGAGGCTTACATGTGGCTGTGTCTTGATGGCTGTCACTGGTAAAGACTTGCTGATCGTTTTCCTGTCATCATCCTCATGCCTCTTTTGGCAGCTGAGAGGTAAAAGGGCTTCTGTATATTGGAAGGAAAAAAAAACAGAGCTTCCATCTGGGACCTGCAGCCTGCATAATGCTAGAGGTGGATGTCATAAAAGATCCTCAGAAGGAATTGACTCACCTGTAGCCTGTGTCACTGTGGCAGGTGGTCAGGAAAGGAGCATGTCCCCCTCTGTAGTGGAACTCCACACCTTGCTTTCCTCTCATCATCAGGCTGGCAACTTGTGCGGGAATTGCATTTCACTGAGGAGTTGGGGTTTTACAGTAGACATTTGGCAACTTGCCACCACACAGCTCTACTGCCTGCAAAGAGCTGCAAACTGCCAGTTTTGTCAGTGCCACTGAGTATTAGGTTCTTCCCGTTCTTGCAGCCAGAGAAGCATTATGCGTGGGTCAGGAGGGATCGGTCCCATCCTAGCCTTGTGACAGCACAGGGCTATGAAGCCCTGCATCCCATCACTAGCTCTGGGAGCAGTGAGTTCTCATGTGTCCTGTGTGCATTTGCAGGATATCATTTGTTATCAGTCAGTTTTGCACCTTGTATAGCAGTGCATCTTCTTTTATTTCCTAGGTAGGAGAAGGAAGTGGTTAAAATGGCCATTTTAGAACAGAAGTTTTGTGATCACGGGGCATAGAAAGTGCAGGCCTACTTGTGTGTATGTGTGTGTGTACACGTGTACTTGCCCTTATTATCCTTGTATCCAGGATCTTTGCAAACTCAATTTAGTATTCCAAGTAAGCCTCTTGTCATTCTACAATTCACAAACCAAGGCAGTAGGAAGTTAAAAACCTTTTTGAAGGTGCAAGCTTTAAACAAGGCTGAAAGAAGAGTGTTGGAGCACTGACTCTTAATTCTCTTCTCTGACCACAGCTCTCTCATTGATCTTCCTCAAGTGTTCTTCTGCTTTAGGTATGCATTAGTCTGCTCTCTTGCATGATTAGAGTTGTTTGCAAGGATAATAACATTAAAACAAAATGGCTGGGTATCTCTAGAGGTCTATAGGGAAGCGTATGATGCTCCAGTAAGAACAGTGCTACCAGGAAAGCGATGAATGCTACAGCTAGGTACTGAGTAATATAGCGTAAAAATCTGCCATTTAATGACACATTAAGAAGAAAAATGATATACAAAAGTTGAGGCTACTTTTGTTTTCTGATAAGTTTCCTAGGAAAATGTTGCGTTCTACTCAGAGGTTTGGTCAAGCGTTTTGTTGTGACTTGCATGGACTTCAGCTAATAAAGCAGAGGCATCTTTTTCAGCATTTTGTGTGGCTGTAATCAGAGCTGCATAAAGGTCACAGCTGGGTAATGCCAGCATTTGAGGGTGAGAAAAATACTGATAGAAAATCTGTGAGCTGCAGGAAAGATAAAGAATCAATAATGTGAGGTTTGGTGAAACAAATACAATATGGTTGAATGTTTTCACTCTGTACTATATTTATCTCTTGCAGAAGTTTGTCCCAGATACAGGACGTGGTCTGGAGTTATTCACAGGGATTTGAGGATGCAGTTTCTGTGAAATATGCCATCCTAAATAAAGCTGTATTGATTCAAAGGAAGTAGGGAAGTGGTGGTTGAGAAGCAGAACCTCAGGAAAGAATCTGAGCCTAGAAGTAGAGTTGCCTCTGGATTAACAAATAATACCAACACAAAAGTGAAAAGAGCAAAATACCATTTTGTGGAGAAAGGAGCATCACCTGAGGAAGAAAATCCCATTCTGCTCTATAGCTCCACACCCTTTAAGGCCCAACACAGCAGCTAGAGGAGGTGAATGATGAGGGAGGACTAAAGCCTTGGGCTGTAGCTGTAAATTAGTGTGTCTGCTGCTGTTGGAGCATGGGCAAGGGGGCAGAAGCGCAGGGAACAGTGATTTGTCTTTGTGCCCTGGAACTCTGTGCCCTGGAACTGCCCTTAGCCTGCAATCCTTAACCTTAGCCACTGAGATCATCTAGTCTAACCATCATCCCATCACCACCGTGCCCGCTAAACCACATCCTTCAGTACCACATCTGCACACTTCTTGAATGCCTCCAGGGCTGGTGACTTCACCTCTTCCCTCAGCAGCCTGTTCCAATTCTTCACTGCTCTATCAGAGAAGTAATTTTTCCTAATATCCAACCTTCCATACTCAGGCTTTTAGTTGTGCTAACTTCAGCAAAGGGCAGAGAAAGTAAAATAATTTCTCACCTCACCTGGCAGGCAGATAGATGGTTGTTGTGCTGGGTAACATCCTTTTTGTAGCTGTAGCTGTGGATGGGAAAGGGAGAGGCAAGTAAAGAGCATGGCACAACTAAGGGGGAGAGGAGAAACAACTCATTTTGAATGGCAAGGGGAGTAAGAGATCCCATTTTCTATAGCATGCCCTTCTCTCCCTCTGTCCTTGCCTTCTCTTCCCTATATGCCTTCAGTAAAGATTTCTCTGAGGAGATAGATGATATTCTGGGTGTCACTCTGATAAAGAATCACAGCCTTATAGCAGAGAACAGCAAAATGCGCAAGTATCAGCACTTGAGCAATACTGCCTGGAGTAAGAGTGAGGGCAGGGCAGGAGTGTCTAAGCAGCTGAGAACTGGCCAAGTAGAGAGCCCCTGCTCTGGGATGTGCACTGTTCACTGCAGCTTCCAGGAGGGATATGGAGCCAGTGCCACAGCAGCAGCCTAGAGGCACTGTAGTACGCCTCTCACATCGCACATCAAAACATCATGAATTAAAAGCAAAACAAAATACCTCTTTCAAATAGTATTAGCAGTTTTAGTAGCACTAGCTTATTATAGAGTATAATTCCAAAAAGGCACTTTACTTTTGCTGATTTTTTTTCTACACCTCTAGGGAATGTCTGTTTTCAGGCCGTAAGACTTCATTTATATTAAGTGTGATGACAAATGGGGGGAAAAAAAAAGACAGCAGAAATGAAGCATTTAACAGCTTTCTGGATCATACTTTGAGAGTTTACTTTCATAAATTGGTGGGCCTTCCTGCAGCTCAATTGTGCAGTGCAAAGGCTGTACCTATGAAGATGGAGTCACCCACTCCTGTGAAGTCGTCATAGAGTGGCTTAGGTTGCAGGGACTTCAAAGGTCGTTCAGTTCCAACCCCAAAGTCAGTAGGGTTCAGAGTAAACGCTGGTAGCCAAAAATACCATTTTTTTTTTCAATTTTAACTGACTGTGGATATAAGGCGGTGTAGCAGATGGGGAGGGAGCTACAAGCCTGGTAGGAAACTTCAGGCAGAGCATTTAAGAAGGGCTATGGCACCATGAGCAAAATGTGCAAGAGGGACAAAAGCACTTCTGTGTGAACACAGGGTGCTCTAAGGAGGAAGCTGCAATGCTTTGTGTCCTTATAGCTGTGGGCTGCAGCTTTTGGCAAGCACAGCTGCAGCATGATTGGACAAGCTCTCTTAATTGTAACAGAAGACAAGACAGTCTTTCAGCAGACATTCATTTATTGGGTGAAATAGGTGGCTGAGCATAAGATAAAATTGCTCTTCGCTAGGGACTTCTGCAGTCAGAAAATGCATTTGCAGCAGCTGGATCCTCTTGTCTTTAAGCTTTCTGGATCTACATCAGACTCAGAAGTACAGGCTTCTTAAAATCAGAGGTGCTGGACTCTAATGTCAGACTGAAGTTACGTAACATAATTTCAAGTGGTGTGGTGTAATCAGTGGCAAGTGGTGTCCCTCAGGGGTCTGTACTGGAACCAATGCTCTTTAACATCTTCATTAGTGATGTTGACAGTGGGATTGAATGCATCCTCAGCATGTTTGCAGATAACTCCAAGCTGTGGGGTGCATTTGACCTGCCTGATGGATGGGATGGCATCCAAAGAAACCTAGACAGGCATGAGCAGTGGGCCCAGGAGAACCTCATGAGACTGAAAAAAGCCAAGGACAAGGTCTTGCACCTGGGTTGTGACAATCCCTGCTATCAGTACAAGCTGGAGAGTGTAAGGATAGAGCACAGCCCTCCCGAAAAGGACTTGGGAGTACTGGTGAATGGCAAGGTGGACGTGAGCCAGTAATGTGCTCTCACAGCCCAGAAAGCCAACCATATCCTGGTCTGCATCCAAAAAAGTGTGTCCAGAAGGTAGAGAGGGATAATCTTGCCCCTCTGCTCTGTCCTTGTTGAGGCCTCACTATCTCCCTATCTGGACATGGTACTACAGTACCTCAGTACAGGAGAGATTGTAGACCAGTTGGAGTGCATCCAGAGAAGGGCCACAGAAATTATCTGAGGGATGGAACACCTCTCCTGTGAGGACAGGCTGAGAGAGTTGGGGCAGTTCAGCCTGGAGAAGAGAAGGCCCTGGGGAGACCTGAAAGCAGCCTTTCAGTATCTAAAGGGGGGCTGTAATAAAGACTCCTTAGCAAGGTCTGTAGTGATAGAACAAGGGGAAATGGTTTCAAAATAAAAGGGGAGATTAGACTGGACATAAGGAAGATTTTTACAGTAAGGTTGGTGAGGCACTGGCATAGGATGCCCAGAGAGCTGGATGCCCTGTCCCTGGTGACATTCAAGGTCAGGCTGGATGGGGCTCTGAGCACTTCTGAACTTGCTGTGGGTGTCCCTGCTCATTGCAGAGGAATTGGACTAGATGGCCTTTAACGGTCCCTTCCAACGCAAATGATTCTGTGATTCTATGTAATGTGCTACAGCAAAAGTAAATGATAAATAGCACTTTTCCAATGCTGTCACCTTCTTAATGGGATCAGTAAAGAAGATGTTCCTTTTCTGCTAAATATGTCATCCTTCATTGACAGTTGGGTGAAATCCACCACTTGTACAGGGAGAGTTTGCACTGCTGTTGTCTGTCTTCCTTTCCTCACATATCAAGGACATCCCAAATCTCCAGGCCCAGGTGACATGCCATCTCATCACCTCTGCAGATCTGCGTGGACAACAGCAAACTCATCTTGAGGTGAATGCGGGTCAGGATGATAAAAACAGTGGCACAGCTGATCAGGATAGATCAAAATCCAAGACAGCAAGCTGTCCACCAGCTTCTTGTGTTACACAGTGAGCAGTTTTAAGTCAGAAGTCCCCAGAAATGAGTAAATAGAAGAATACTGATGAGAAACCTTTCCAGTAACTGGAAATCCAGAGATTCCTGGATTGTCTTGGTTGTTGCTGGGATTCAGCAGTAGACACTGATGCAGAGGTTTAGAGTATAGTGTTTGCATGGCGTTGGACTGGCTGTTTAAGGTATCTCCCACAAGTCAAACTAGAACGGATTATTTATTAAGCCTATGGATGTGCACACCTACCGCAGAAGATACTCAGAATTTCTGAGATGTTAACAAAAACATTTTCATCGTAAAGTCACTGTGCTCAGCCTACAACGTTTTGCTTGCTCCTGCTGGAGCCAACTTGTACTGCCTCCCCAGTGCTCCAGACCTGTGCTATGCCAGCACAGCCTTGAAAGTGCCAGGTACAGAGTCAGCCATGTCCTGTGTGCTCCTCAAAGACAGAGCAGGGAATTATGGAGATGAAATTGTCTCAGCATTTCTTAAAAAGGCACTATGGGCCACGAGCACATTTTCTGTTGCTTCAGGTGTGACTGTAAAACTGCCATCGGGGGGGTTCCTTGTTTATTCTTTCTCAGTGCTTTTTGCCAGTCAGATATGTTCAGCTTCCAAGTACACATCACTTGGTTTCTTAGGAGAAAGGCAACTCGGAAGGTGAAAACTTGTTCAGTCGGCCTCTGACTGTAATCTGCAATAAAATTTCTAGTGTTCAAGCTTAGGTGACCAGATTACAGAGCTAAATCAGGATGCTGAAAAGCTAAGAGCAGGTTTGCTGCATTGCTGTCTAGCTCTGTTTATTGCTGCTGAGGCAGAATCTCATGGAGAGTTGTTTGGAATCTTTCCCTTTTAAAGGCGTATATGGCTGAGAGTATATGGATGGATTTTCATCCTGCAGAGCAAACTGTGCCTGCTGAAGGTCTTTGCTTTCTCTGATATCTAATCCTTTCCTTTGGCAAAGTAAGTAATGAGACACTACTGCAGATCTGATTAAGCTCCCGGTCCCTTTTTAAATGACAGAAGATCAATACTATTACTAAATCCATTAAATGGTTTTTCACACTCCAGTTGTGCTTCCTCTATGATATACGAGAAAGAACAGAGGGATATTTTGGCTATTATAGAGAAAATGCATCATGGAGCCTCTTCTCGTGTTCCTCTTTCTCTTTCTGGCTCTAAGCCATTCATACCTTCCAGGCCAGAATTCATAGGGATGCAGGAAGGACTTTTACATTTCCATCCCCCAAGTCAGGCTTGAATCCATTAGTGATATTTGGAAAGTCTGTCTTCCAGGTATTTTGAGGTGACTAGTGAGCTAAAATGGGTCTCAGTTTGTTTTAATTTTTGTTTTGATTTCTGTTTTCTGGTGGTACACAGATAATTTCCACAATCCTCACATGGGAATCAGGGTACCACAGCTCTGCATCCATACATGACTGTACAGTCATGCAGCAGTTTTTGAGGCCTTATAATCCATTTCAAGGCTAGTGACTGACCATACATGAAGAATGTACGTAGCGTTAGGTACATAAATGGGTTTTCTTCCCAAGCCAGGGCAGAGGGAGACTTTTTGTGTGATGTGATGAAGAAGAGGCTTACAAGAAAAGCCAAAAGTACTTTGGGTGCCTTACAAAGTGCCCTGAAGGCTGGGGAATGCTGAATCCCCCTCTTTTACCTGAGTTGGTGCCTCCAAGCCTGTGGTTGTAAGATATGGAGAAGAAAAGTGAAGGAGCCGAGTGTGTAACAATGTCCTGAAAGCAGTGAGGAGGGAGGGTGAGCCTGGAGCAGAAGCCGGAGAGTCTGGACTCAAGGTTTTGTCTCCATGCTGTGATTCACTCTGCCACTGTGGGCATTAGGTTTTGGACCTTAACTTCGTTCATCTGTAAAACAGAACTAGAAACCTACAAGAGTGTTGTAGTTTGTAACCGGTCTGTTATGTGCTTTGAGATCTCAGAAGTTAAAGGCAAAATGCTACAACAGTTCTGAACATGAGGTAGGCACCCCAGCGCATGTTCATTCTTGGCTGCAGCACGCTGCTGCCAGCCAACCTGAGAGCTCCAGCTGCATCCCGTTCCCCAGAAGCACTTTGCAATTATGTCTCATTGTACGGCCTTTTTGTTCTACAACTCACTGGCTTTTCTCGCATCAAATGAATTATTCAGCAGCAGATTGTGTTCTTGTTTTTAACAACAGCAGCAACAATACTTCATGCTCAGAGAGTCCATTCAAAAGTGTGCTTGAAACATTACTTGCTGAATTCTTCCATAACCAGCAATGTGAGATGGGGTTAGTTCAGTGCTTGGAAAAACGAGGCTCAGCACTGCTCTGTAATTGGGCCAGGCAATACGGGGAACAGATCTAGGAGATGTCCAGCTTGTACTACTCTGCGCAACATTTCTTCCCTTCGGAGCTGATTTTTAGCAATGTAGCCCCAAGCCAAATCCGCAACTGCTTAAATCAGCATTATTCTCTTAAACACCATAGGGAGATGCCAACATTTATCTGGATCTGGACCACATTTTCAGGCTAAATTCCCTTGGGTTTTCCACAGATTCCTGATATTTTTTAGATGCCTTTGGCTCACTGCTCCCATCAAGAGTGGTAAGTTGGAACTATTTAATCTCTGGGCACATGCAAGACACTGTACAACGAGATGAATGCTACGTGCTTGTTCGTGGCTGCTTCACCCACTCTTCAGAGGGACTCTCGCTTGAAGATCTCGCACAGCAGCATACATTGCAGGCTTTATAGCATTCCTGAAAGCCCTGAAAAGGCAGAGATTTACTTCTACAAGCAGTAATTTTGTTGCAGTAGTTAATGCTTTTAAACATGAACCCAGTCATGGAGCCTGCAATGACTAGAGGATTTGATGAGTGTTCTTCAGCACAGTTCAGTGTAACCAAGTGGCTGCAGATTTGAGTCTGGTCTTGCCATGGGCCTTCCAGTCAGATCCAGTTCAAGGCTGGCTTTTCCACTGGCTGAATAGTCAGTGATGTTAGATAAAATCTTTGGGCTGCACTGCCTGTGATCCTTGCCTAGAAGCTCTCTGAAAGAAATGACTCTCTTTTGACTGTGGGATGATAGGAAAATAACTTGCTGGGCATGAAGAAAAACATGATAGGTTTGAATTTCAGTGCCGTTGTTCTTAAACGGCACATCTTGCCGTTCATGCTCACATCTTGCTCAGGCATTATTAATCTTGCTTGCTGTGGATGATCTGAATGTGCTTGACTCTGTAGGGTGATCTAAGAGAACAGAAGGAGTTGCTTTTGAGCGATGTTCCCAACAGGCTGTGACTCTCAGCTGTAAAGAAGTGTTTTTCTTAAATGATAAAGGACTGCAAAGCCCTGAAGATCTTGTTAGCAACACTTCAAAAATGAAACACTTATACTGATTTCCCCCTGCCTCAAAGCTGGTGATTTATGTCTTAAAATTTGACTATGCGTGTCCTTTCAAGACCAGAGAGATGCAGATCTGTTCATTGTGTGGATAAAGAACCATGATTCCTCATTCCATGAAATGTAATTGTTTCTCAAACAGAATGCAACTCAGTAAGGCGTGTTGAATGAGAAATTAAAGCGGGAATGAGCAGAGCAGTCTGGGATGAGACTTGAATGTGAGTCAAAATTTTCTTGATACTGCAAGGAATGCAAAACTTGTTATTAGAATCAATAAGTAGACCTGTTGTACATAGCACATCTGAAATAATGTTTCCACTCCCTCTTGTGCTGGGAGCCTAGAGGACTGTCCTGTTCCCAGCACTGCACTCAAATGCAGATGGAAACCACCTGGAAGTAATGCGAAGGTAAGCCAGGGGAACAGAGTGAGCCACTCAGCTGAAGAAATGTTGGTAAAAGCTGAAAGATCAGTTCTAGAGAAGAGGCTTTTGCAAAAATTAGAGATTTCTGCAAAGAAAAAGAATAAATTTGTCACGTCTGCTGTAAATTGATTGGTTGAAATCACTGCAAAGGAGACTTAGTTTAAGCTTTAGTAAAAAGTCTCTTACCTTTCCATTTATGTAGGCTGCGGTATTCTGCTATAGGAGGCCTTTAAGAACAGGTTAGACAAACACCTCTTGGCAGCAGTTTAACTTAGTCTGACCTAATTGCCTTAAGGCAATGGGGTGATGTAGGTGCTCTCTTGAGGATCTTTTCCAGACCTATTTTCAGAGTTAGTATTGCTTCAGCTTTATGGTATGAGATGATATAACTTGACTTGCTCATCATTAGTAGAGCTCTGACATTCCTGAAGGGAATCTGTATTTACACTGGTGATGAGTGAGAGATTCCATCTTTTATTAGACAGCTCTCCTTTATTAACTAATTCCATCTAATGTTGGATCACAGAGATGTAAAAATCTCCTAGCTCCACATCAGTCTTTGGACAAATAACAGTTGGAGTAGAAAACTGCTGTCCCAGACCACTGCAAGGAAGAGAGATCTCTTAAGGACAGCGTGTGTATTAGAAGATCTGTTTCTTGAGAAGAAAATTATTGTCAGAAATAAAACCTAGCTCATTTTATAATGAGAATCCTTGCTAACAGCACTGTAGGCCTCCTTATTTTTCTGTTGATTTGAATTCTGACTCTGCTATAAATTGGAGGATTATAGTCAAGCTGCACAGTTACCTGTAATCTGCAGATGCAGACCCTCTTACCATGTACAGCTTTTCCTTTTCTTCTCTCATATGGCAGTCATTTTCCAGAAGCCACATAAGGTGAAGTGGAGCTCGATTTGTGTGCCATAGTGGCCCAACATAACAAAGACAACAAAGATAAACTGTTACTTTTATTCCTTGAGCAAATGGATACAACCTCTTACTCATTTTGCCTATTGAGATGATGGTAGACTTTGTGGAGTGGCTGTTAGCTCCTCCACATTGCCAAACTGATGCTGGGAGACTGACTTTAGGTTTGCTGAAGAGCAAATTAAACTCTACAGGTTGAGGTGAAAGTTTGGGGTGCTGCTGGGACATGTTGGTTTGGCTGTATCCAAGGCAGGTTTCTGTCTTTCTCAGCCCTTCCATCTTGTTGGGCTGGGGACAAGCATAGGGAGTCACTGACTAGGTAACTGTTTTTCTATACTTACACAAAAGCCCAGGCCTGTGTGACACATGAGCAGACAGCACTGCCTGACACAAATATTAAGAAATGATGAAGTGAGTCCTTCTGCATCACAATAGCTTAGAACAAGCTACAGCTTTTTACGGTTTCTTTGGTATGTTTGTAGCCCTTATTGCTTGGGTTTTAAGGAGCACCTAGGAACAGGAGCATACTCCCAGGATGATAGTGCAGCCTCAGCATCAAAGCACTGCGGGCTGAAAGAGGTGCAGCTAAGAGCCAGCAATGGGGATGTGCCAATCTGGGCCACGCTGTCTCCTCCAGCCTGCAAAGCTGGTGTCAGGGTCCAGCCTCCTGATGACCCCATTTGTTCTGTTCAGGCACTGCCTATGCCTGCATTTTGGTGAGCATCCTGGCAGGGCAGCCAGATTTCACCAGAGATTTGAAGGGTCCTGTGAAACATTGTGCATATTGGCTTGTAGGGCTTATTTCAGGAACGGGCTTATGTGTCCATGCTCAGGGCTTGCCAGCAGGCAGCCAAGCCTCAGAGACAACCTACTGAAGTCAGCAAGCTGTTGCTTGGATCTAATTCAGTCCTAGCAAAATGCAGGAGAACAGCTCTGACTGAGGGAATATGCCATTTACATGTGGCCATTTTTATAAGCACAAGTTTGTAGGAGGCAATATGAGACAGCTGGGTTTTATCTGATGCCAGAAGATTTGCTGTAGCCCAGCATTGCTCCTGTGTGAAGAGGAAGAATTCTGCAGAGCTCTGTCAGCCCTTGTCAGGGAGGTGCTGCCACAGTCTCTTCAGCCTGAGCCTGTTCTTGATGCACTAGGCTGCTTCTCTGTGTTGTCATCACTGACCAAGAATGCCCCTCGTAGTCAGGCTAGTTACAAACAACCCACTATTGTTTAAAGGAAGCAAAAATCCTTGTGTCCCCAACTGTAAATCCTCCAGCTGTCTTTGCTAAGCAAAATCAAAGGAATGCTTAGTCCATCTGTTTCATTCTGGGTAATCTGAATATGTACTTTTCCTAGTGGTCAATGAGATATATTTTAATTTAGTATCACAAGCACAGCAGCAGTTTCTATCTAGAAGGAGAGTTGAAGATGCTGCTGAAGGAGAGGAACAAGGGGAGACTGCATTTGAGTTTGAGTCACTGCTGAAACAGAAGCACTTACAGCTAAACAATTCCTCTAACAAATTGGAACAGAAGCCTGCTTATGGACTGTTTTGCAAAAGGATTGCAATCTGAAGTCATCAAGGAAGTCACACTCCCTGTGTGACAGGTCTGGCAAATGGCCTCTGCTTGAGGCTTCCTACACGTGCCTTCAGGAGGATGTCTGTCTCATTTTTCTCCCTCTATCTTAAGCTGTGGTGGGATCTCATTACACAGATGCCCAAGTCTTACTTGCCATGGCTGGGAAGTCTTGCTACCAGCTCAATATTTCACTTTCCTACCATATTCTACTTCCCTATTTTCTCATTTTCTTCTGTTTTACTCCCTGTTGTGTCTTACATTCCAGAAATCCCTCCTCTGCCCTGGAGTCAGAGCTCCTGCCAGCTCCTTCCTTCAGAGTGCAGGTTAGGGGTATCTGTGTCACTTTCTCCTCTGTTCCTTTTCCAAACTCCCTTTATAGATGCTGTCAATGAAACTCTTTTCTAGATTCCTTAGTTCTTTACAGGTCTCTGCTTCTGTCTTTCTTCTCTCACATCCAAGCAGGGTCTCAGGATCTTCTTTGACTGATTTGTTATAAGACTTTTCATTCAACCTGTTTTTCCCACTCACAGAAGCTCTCCTTTTCCTTTCCATTTCCATTACTGTGGGGAAATGTCAGTGTCTGGATATTAACTTCTTACAAAGACCCCCCACAGAAAAGGCTTTCAAAACCCAAAACTTTCTGCTCTTCAACACTTTACCATGGTAGCATTTCAGCTCAAGATTTTTTCTGTTTCTCCAGTTACCTGAAAAATACTGCTTTTATTTTAAAAAGTAACCTTATGTGGCTGCAGCAACTGCTTGGCTTAGACTTCTCTGCAGTGTGGATTTTATTCTCCCCAGTAAGAAATCAAGAAAGCCTGGAATCAAAGGAGCTGAGATGGGGTGGGAGTCTCACTGGTTCAAAATGGGAAGAGTCTTCTCAATGGCTTTAGGGTCTGTGGAGCTGCCACCCCTCATCAAGAGATGTCTTCTGTTCAGTGCTTGTAAGACAGGATGTTTAGGAGTTACAGAAGAGGCAAAGCCACATTTCTGGCTGTCACGCTGGTTCAGCTTGGACAGGGGAGACCTAACCAACACTAAGCATGGTGGGATGGGATGGATAGCCGCACAAGGTCTGGTCCAGCTCTGCCTGCACTGCACTGCCCTCGAGACTGCAGCCTATGGCCACTTTGTGCCCCTGCATGTGCACACTCATACACAAATAGACTGGGAACGCCTTCAGAAATGATGGAAGAGACACAGTTGGTCAGATGACTTTGTCTTAAATCTAGCTTCAGTTACAAGCAACCAGGTTTTCTCCTTTTACTTCAAAAGTTTTTTTGGGGGGAGCAGAGTTCTTTATACGAAGCTTCTCTGCCATCTTCAGTGCTCAGAATCTGCATGTTGGATGTCAGCATTTCACTGCAGTCAGCGCCAAGCCTTTACAGCACTGAACTAAGCTGGGTCTAATACAGAAAATGTACAGTTTCACATGAATCACAGTTTTGATTTGTCGATCTGACAATAGAGAAGAGAACATATGCTCAGATGCTTCTGTTAGCCCAGCTCTAAGGAGAAAACAGTGTAACAGAGCACAGTGGTGATTCACCACACTTCCTCTGAGCTTATCTGCCGTAGCTTCTGTATGCTGCGGTGGGCAACAGGGAGCTCTCATGAGGGCCATATGTGACAGGAGCCTAAGCACAGGCAGTCAGGGGAGATCAGGTGGCACAATTCTTATGAGGATTATATTGGCTCCACAGCCCCAGCCAAGTTCACCTTCTCCTTCCTTAATTCTCTCCCCAGTTCCAGCTGGCTCTGCTGTGTATTATTTCCTCACCAGCAATGGGCTGTTGCCAGAGGCAGCTACCAGCTGGCAGAGGCTCACACGCCCCAGCAGGCAAAAGGAGCAGAGGGGAGCCCTCTGGAAGGAGGAAAAAAGTTGTACAAGTTAGTTACTGTGGAGCCACAGCTATTTATAAAACTGGGCTGGCAATGAAGGAAGGAGAAAAGCTGTGGGTAGGGCCTGTGACGCCACGCTGGCAAGGCAGCTTTGTTCTCCCCTGCTACAGCTGGATAGTGCAGCACATTGGCCTTGCAGCTACAGCTACAGCATTTTCCCCACCTAACATGACCAGTCATTCTGCCAAAATCTATCTGCTCTCAGGCTTGTACTATGATGTAGCTATGGTGAACAGGGAAGACTGGAGGCCAGAGGGCTGACAAGAGGTTGTGGAGAAAGCTGGAGGCCATGGTGCAGGCAGGAGGCTGTGGGGCAGGAGAACCAAGGCCCGGCAGAGGTAGCCCAGGCACATGCTGCTCATTGCAGAGCAGAGGGGAATATTTGGAAGGGCAGTCTCCTGTTCCCCCTTTCTGTGAATAGGTCAACTTGTTAAACCCATCCCTACATCAGTCTGTTGGAGTCCATTCAGTGTATTTGCTGCTATACAGTTTTGCTAGGAAAACTGAGAGAGGTGTATTGTGTTTCTTTCCATCCTGCCTTATTTCCTCTCCTCCCTCTTGTCCTCTTATCTGTCCTCGTAGCACAACAGATGTTTTCCATAGGATAATGAGTGGGCACGAAGCTGGGGTAACAAGACAGTTTCCTGGGCAGTACCAAATCTATTCATTTCCTGATTCTCCATCATAACTACTGCTGGAAGCAGTTGCTGTAGGCACAGCTTTCCAGGCTGAATGATTTTGAGCTGACCCTTTGTTATGACAAAGGAAAATGTGTCTCTGGGAAACAAAAAGGAATCTTATCCTCTCCCTACCTCCCAGAGACCACTTACACCCCTTTCCACCTAACAGACTGCTAACTGCTTCAAAGTCATAAGTTGACACAGGTTTCCTCTTATGTTCTTATCTGGTATCTATGAATTTACCTTCCCTGAGCTGTAGCTGAGGGAGGTGTCTTGTCTTTTCATCACCTTCAGAGGCAGCAAGGAGGCTGCTGGTGTGGTAGCATAGCCTGCAGCAGTTAGCACCTGAAGATCCTATAAGAACTACTCAGAACAACCTCTGGAAATCTCATACGAGCTGCAGCAATACAAAGTCCTGTTAATTGTTTATGCAAATCCATGAATAGAATTAAGGAACCTGTTCATTAACTGCACCCTCCCAAGCGTCCCATCTGGGTGGCATACCACTGTGGTTCCTTATTTAAATAGCCCCTGTCCAAGCCTCTCAACTGCTTTGCAGAGCATGAAGCTCAGGAGGAACACCACTGTGCTTCAGGGTGCATAAGCAAAAGTGAGCAAACAAGCAGAGGAGTATACAGGTTCTGTGTGTATTTGGTGTGGTTTTCCCTTTGCCACACCAAATACCCTTCCACTTCTCCTTCCTCTAAAATAGAAAAGGCAGGGTACAATCAAGGGTTTGAACATAAAGGAAGGATAAAGAAAACAAGGCAGACCAAGCCCCTGAAGATCCCACATGAACCACACAGAGAGCGCAGCTACTTGTTAGTCTGCTGGGCTGAATTCTAGGGAAAACATTCACACAGATGAAATTATTGGTAAGTGAAATGGAGATGCACTGCTAAAGGGGTTGCTCTGTGCTCAATGTCATCTTCAATTTCCGGGCTCCTGAGTTTTCCAGCAAGCATGAATAGCCAGATCTTTGCCTACCCATCAATTCTGAAAACCGATCATTCTTAAATTAAACAAAGACTTTTGTCCTGTCCATGTCACTTTTTCCAGCTGCAGGGATTTACATGTATTTGGAAAAAGTCTGCAGCCAGCATGTGTTCGTCATCTCCTCACACTTTCATAAATGATTGTGCTGGAGGAAGGAAGCCTGCCTCTCTGCTGCCCCCTCCAGCTGGAAAATCAACTCTAATCTGTCTGTCCTTTTTCCTGTTGTGCATCTTGCCAATTAAAACTAAGTCTTGTTATTACCTTCAAATAGCATGGCTAAGCCTTTGGTCATTTTTTTCCTGCTTTAATTCTCATTCTGCCCATGAACCTGTATTTGGCTTGTAGTTTGCATCTCATAATTGGCTCAGCCCTCTCTCGTTTCAACCCCAGTTCTTGCTTGCTCTCAGCCTTCCTCCTGCTCTGCCAGGTATCTGCCATGTCATTTTGTTCCTGCTGTTTTCATATGTGATGGGTGAATGGACTTCCAATTACACTGGAGACATTTTAACTGTGCTAGATACTTGGATGTGCCTGTGTTCATTCTTCTGTATACTGTACATTGATGCCCTGCCTATACCACCCAGTTGAACGTTGTTTTCTTATTTTGGCTTTCAAGATTTGTATTCTCACATTGCTGTTTGACTGCTCAGTATAAAAACACCACTGACCTGTAGTGGACACGAACAGCTCCAACAGAGATTGTCTTTTCATGGTGTAACCAATTGCTGAAAGCAGTGAGTGGGTAATGGGGGTGGGATTTGGTGGCCCCTGCAGATATCTCAGCAGCTGGCAAGTACTGCTTGTTGTAAAAAAAAGTAACTATGGGCTCTGAAGATTTTGTTGGACACATGGAGCCCTCTGTTTTGGGGGCTTGATAGTAGCTTCTTCCCTTAACATCCAATTTTTATTTAACTCTTCCATTTCCTGATGAACAGGTCTTGGACAAAACCACAACTTTCTCCTTGGGTATTCTTAAATTCAGCAGTTGCCAGAAGCAACTTAGTATTTTATGGCCTTGCTCCTCTAGAGCTGAAGAACCCCTTAGTGTGCTGGAACTCCAATATGCCTTCTCTCTCTGCAGAAGACAAAGCCTCTTAGGAATTCTTCAAGGCTCTTCCCCACTCCCCTGACACATGCAGACA
This sequence comes from Lagopus muta, assembly GCF_023343835.1. Lineage (NCBI taxonomy): Eukaryota > Metazoa > Chordata > Aves > Galliformes > Phasianidae > Lagopus > Lagopus muta. Next base: position 27,216,634 of record NC_064438.1, read on the forward strand.
TATGTAGAGGTAGTGATATATCTGCACATCTTTCCAGTTAGACTGCAAACTGTACTGGATTGTTTGATATCGCAAGGCAGAGCACGCTGCTGTGGGAAGAGCTGTGTGGCTTTGGGGGCATTGCTGCTCTCTTTCTTTCCTGTGTTCAGAACTTCCATGTGGACTTCTGTGCATCTTTCTCCTGGGCTTTGTGTTACAGTAGAAACACAGATGCTACTTATCTGCAAAACAGTCTCCAGCTCTCTTTTCTCTCTGGTGATTTCCTTCTTTTAGCTTCTCGTGTGATGGAGGTACCCTGAGTGCCAAGGTATGTAAGAACAACTCTTTTCTTAAGAAAGTAACTTGTTAAGTAGTGTCTGGAGGCTCTTAGAGATCTTTTTCATATGCACATTCACAAACTTCCCACTTTCCCCCATAGTTCACCGTGCACCTGGAGAGAAAGATGTTGAGCACTAAGGGCTATGCTCCTTTTATACAGCTCCGGTAACGTTGGTTACTGGAAGCCGTTGCAAGGGCTAAAACTACTACTAGAACAAAGTAACAGGGCCATGGGCGTACATCTCCAATGAGTGGAAAATGGCTTTCCTTTTTTATTAAGGTCATGAGAGAGAAGCCTGCCTCTGCTTGCCTGCACTCTCCTGGGGCAGAGGCTGGTAGGTGGTGTCCTCTCCTTGTGCATGGCCTAAAGGGTGAATCCTTGTTTCCATTCTAGTAAAGGGCAACATGCAGCTGTGGTGTGAACTGTTAAGAGCAAAATGAAGTACAGGGAAGTCACCTCTATTTTCATTTGCTGTACACCATAATGTGTACAGGATATGGAGAACTGCATGCATCTTTTTATCTATTTCACACAGTACCATGTAAAACAGGCACCCAAGCACAGTTCTGCCTAAACTTCTTTTTCTAGTTAACAACAATTTACAGAATGCCTCTCATTTGTCCTCTGCCTTTAAGCCCATGGTTGTCCTAGCAGCAGCTGCTTAGACATGGGTAGTGGTGGGCAGAGGCGCTTGCTATTTCTGGCAGAGATGTATGAGCCGTAGGCTATCTAAAGGGAGTGATGATGCTGTCCCAAGTACACAGCACTTTCCTTCACAGTTGATGCACACAGCATTCCTGATTTTGGGAAGGAGCTGCTTTCCACCACCCGCTTGAGAAACATGAACTTCTGGTGCCATCCAAAGTAATAAGTTTCACACAACTGACGTAGGTCCATCTTATCTCAGAGGCTTATATGTCATTCTAAGACAGTCTCTTCCTCACCCGCAGTGTGGGCTGGATGTATCCCTGATCTAAAGAACATAGCTTTGTTTTTTTCAGGGACAGTGGTACAGATTTGCCTTTTCCCTTGATGTTTCTCTAGCAACTCTTCCAAGTTTTGGCTGGAAAAAAACTGTCGCAAGATACTGCTGCTGGAATGTGAGATATAGCCCACTGTTTGCAAATACCACATCCAATGGGACCAGAGCACGCAGCACTCAACAGAACTTGGTGTGTTCAGATTTCTGCTTTCTGTGTTTCAGTTTGTACACTTCATCTAAATGCTGAGCGGGCTATCTTGGGGCACACACACTGCACTGACCACCACAGGATGAGACCACATGTTCACCCTGTAGCTGGGAGTGATTCCCCATGGCCCAGTGTGGTGGGGCAGCCCCATTGGAGATGTCTGTGTGGCATTTACTGATCCCATTACTGGCAGTTCCAGGAAAGAACCCTTGAGTCAAGGAGCCTGAAATCACAGAAGTGATCAGACTGCCGCAGTAGGTCTGAAAGACCCTTTGGGCTGCTGAAATGGCTTCCAAAGCTGTTGGTCCTGCCCTGTTTGTTGGCACCATGTTCTGCTAAAAAAGAAAAAAAGAGGACACAGGAAGCACCAACACAAGGTGGGAGAGTCAAGACCTCAATCCAATGTACTAGTAACACTTAGCACTGTACATCACTATACTTACAAACATGAACTAGTAAATCCTCACAACACCCCTGCGAGGTAGGGAAGTATTATGATCCCCAGTGTACAGATGGGGAAACCGAGGCACAGAGAGGCTAAGTGACTTGCCCAAGACCACACAGCAAGGCATTGGCAGAGCTGGTACACGAATGGAGACGTCCCTGTCCCCCACCCTACACAAACCCCACCAGATGATGTTGCCTGTCTGGATACGGGAAACCCACAAGTCCCTTCTAAAAGGAATGCCTGGACTTGTTGCCTATTAATAATTTTTATTTGCCTTTAATGAATTATTTCACAGTTTTTCCCTCATACTGTACACCACACTTTGACAGTCTGTTCAGCCTTCTGTGGTACCCCACAACCTTCTCCTCTGGCACTGGGACAGCTCTGGGGGTATTGTAGGGTGCTCTGTGCTTTCATTAAGAGGATGTCTAGAAACAGTTTCACTGGAACTGGATTGGGAGCACGTGAGCTCTCAATGGAGACTGATAGCACACACTGGAGAAGCAGGCAGGGGGAGCTGATGGTAAAAAGGCATTTGCTGTCCCCTGTGAAATCACCAGTGGTCTCTTGGTTTCTTAGCTCTTCTAAGCTCCATCGATCACTCGAGTAGAAACTGTTTTTCTCCAGCTTGTCTGGTCAGGAAGGAGTTGTCTGGGGGTTGCTTCCCTACAGGTAGTAGCAGTCAGCTTGGGACCAGCGAGGTCCCCTCACATGGCCTCCTCCAGGTGTGTGACACTGTCTTGGAACAAGGCTGGCTGTAGCCATTGTGCTCTCCTGCCATGGGGAAGGGGTATTACTGTGGTTGGCAATGGTAATTGCTGCAGCCATACCCAGCATCTGAGTCTCTTTTTTCAAAACCAAGATTGAATGAAGAGCAAGGGAGAGTGGGTGGATGAGGAGATGGGGATGAGGCAGAGCAAACAAGAAAATCCACCAAATGGGCTTCTGGGAAGGAAATGTTCCCCTTTGGGCACTTCAGCTGAAGCGGCTTCATTTTCACAAGGCTTCTTTCTCTCTCTGGGAACATCTGCTGAGCTTCATCTCTGTCAGCTGGATATATCGTATGACATTGGTATCTGCAGGGAAAGAGCACACACATACATGTAGAGAGGTTACAACTTCCTGTGAAAGACAAACACACCACACCTCTCATCTGTGGTGCATCTCCTGTTCCTGGGCTCCGGCACTGCCTGCAGGAAGAGCTCCAGTGGGAAGGGGCTCTGAACCAAACCCTCAAACCAAACAGGCATAGAAACATTGTTTTATCTGTGTAGAGAGCTGTGAGATCCCTGTGCAAGTGGTAAGTTATCTTTTTCCTTGCAGTATTTCGTTGCGCAAGCACAGTGCATACAACAAAGTTTTGCCATTCACTCAAGGCACAGGTTAATTTGCACAAGCATGTCTCCAAAAACACTTCATGCTTCTGCAGCCAAGGTCACTCCTATCTCCAATCACATTGATTTACTATCACAAGAGCCTGGCATCCACATAGGAGCAAATGGTGTGTGATATCAGAAGCAAGCAAGCATAAAAAATAACTGCTTTCACTTATGTATTAATTTAAAAATGCTCTTTGCTCACAGCTATACTCAGAGGGCCAACCAGGGCCAGCTTTGTCCATTTTAAGTTATTGCAGCTTCAGAAATCAATCTGAAGCACAGCGCATCTGCTCTGCCCACAGTGAGAGAGAGATCTCATCTCTTCCTCATCCAAACAGCAACATGCCCCACATCAGCTGGGAAAGGAGAAGTGCTTGAGCTTCCAAAGAGATGAGCACATTACTGGTATCGTGCCAGTTGCTAGCAAGTGCAGGTATTGCACCCACTGAAGGAGTTGTGGGTGCAAAGTTTCCTTTAAAATTGAGAGGTGGACCCCTCTATTGTGCCCCTCAGCTCAAGTGGAGGCCATGGGAGGTGGTTCAGTCTCTCTTTACACAAGCTCTCCGCATGCTGCAGCAATGCTGTTGTGACTTTCCAAGCCACCTCTGGTGAGGTGGGGCTCTGGGCTAAGCCTTCTGCAGGCTTACCAGCATCACCCAAGTCAGTTCAGGGGATAGAATTCAGTGATTTAGCTACCTGTCCCATTCAGGGAACCTTAGCGAAGCAAGGAGTTCTGCTGTCACTTGTGTTAGATAAGGAGCAGCAGCACTCCATACCAACCTAATCAATTTTAAAGCAGCCTTTTAAAAAGAGCAGAATTAATTTCAGTTGCATAGCTTCCAGAAGTGGAGCAGTTCAGCTAAAGGGGTGGTCCTGAGCATCTGGCCTCCCTTTACTCTGCCTGCTCTTCCCTTCTAGCACCTGATAGCTTATCACAAAGGTAACCATCCTCTTTGTTGGGCTGCTCAGAGGCTAGCACAGCTTCACTCACCCAGAAGATTGCAACAGGCATAGAGAGCCATGGGCAAAATAAGGTGCAGCTGACAGGGGGCGGGAGAAAGTCTAATTGCAAGATAGCTAAAAAAAAAATCTGGCAGGTGGAGACGTGTTTTGTTTTTCCTTTGAGAGCTATTGCTTTGCTAGAGAGGAGTAATGAGTAGTACTTTGCTTGTGGGAAAAAAATGGAGCCTTGTCTTTTCCTTTAAATAATACTGTGCTACTCTAGCTCCATATGCAGTCTTTCAAAACTAAAAGTTAATGAGCAGAGGGTTTTGGTGCTTCTCAGTGAGGAAGTATAGTGTAAGTAACAGGTAAGGGCAGTCTGGGACTGGTCAGGCCATGCTGAAAGATGGTGATGCTGCAGGAGGAGTGTATCTCATGACTCTCAGGCTGTTCCTATGGCTTTTTTGCTTTGTTGCTTCTCCCTGTAGCTTTGGGGCTGGTCATGTGCCACTGGGGCAGGTGCTGTGGCCTAGACTTTTGCTCCCAGGATCGGAGTCCTGAGCATTAAAGCCAACTCCTGTGTAGCATGGGAAGCTGGTCTGGTGTACAGGCCCTCTGGCCAGAGCACTGTGTCTGGTGTTCTCAGGCCAACCCATGGTCCCTTTGCATCCCTGGCCAGTGGTCACCTTGATGGTGTGACCAGATGGAAGGGAAGAAGTTGAACACAGCTTAAAGATAAGGTGTATGTGAAGTCTGTTACATCAAAGTTCAGCTTTGTGATGTACGGTTTCTGGGCACCGGTTTATGGAAGGGTGTTCTGCACAGCTTAGCAGTGGCTTTCTTCTCTGTTTCCAAGCAGTTTCTTAGTAAGAACTGTTATACAGTAATCTTGTACTGTTTCATTCTGCTTTTGTATGTTTTTCTTTTTGTTTGGAGGTAGCATAAGAAATCAGAACCAACCCAGCCCTCGCTATTGGTGGACAATAAACAGCTATAAGGGATCTACTATGCTGACAGACCTGTAAAACCATCTACTAATTCTTCTTTGCCATTTAAAATTGCCCCCACTGCAGAGACTGACTGTTATTTCTCCCAAAAACAGTCCTATTAGAGAGAGAAGGGGGGAAAAAAAGGCAGAACATGACTGTAATGAGTCATGTGCTTTACCAGCAAGCTTGGTGAAACCTCAGACAAAAGAAATGATCACATTTTGCAGATGGAGACACTGAAAGTGGAGACTCTGAGTTACTCCAGGTCACATAATAACACTTCTTGATAGCATCACCTGGTTCCTACTGCTGTAACAGCCACATCCATTCTTACTTAAAGAAGTATTCATTTCTTTCCCTCGAATACCCTGCAAGTTCTCAATAATCATAAATAAAACAGTGCAACAATGACCTCAGATAGTCTGACAGTAAAAGGGAAGAGTCTGATGTTGAAGGCCAGGACTGTTTTTTGTATATGTTAAGCGTCTTTGGGGACAGTTTCTGTTATGTCTCTGCAGCAAGTAGTGGCATTTGAAGCTGTTGCTGTTGAATACATTAGTTTTTCTTTCAGGAAGGGATACCAAATAAATAGTATTCCTGAGAGGGGAAAAAAAAGAACAACAATACAGATTTTAAAAAGTGTTCCAGCTAGAAAGGCTTTTTCACATCTGAGCCTATCTTAACCTTGAGGTTCTGATAAACTTCTTATTTTCCTCTGTTTTTCTTTAAACAGGCTTCCCTATTTGCTGGTTCTGGCATGGGCTGAAAGCAGAAGGGCACACTGTAAATAGGCTAAACTGAGCTTTTAAGCACATTTGCTCAGCAGTGCGGGGTGCGCAGCTGTGCTGTCAGATTGCCCAGAGCCTGGGGCCAAGCATGGCAGATGGGACTGGGTGCCTGTACAGGAGGTGGAAGGGGAGTGGGATCCCAGTGCTCCTCCAGGACACTGTTGCTGCAGGAGCCCAGCAGGACCAGGACAATGCACGCAGTCAGCTCTGACTACCTCTGTTGCCTCCTCTAGCTCAAGGCACACCAGCACCACTGTACTCACTCCTATTCCACACCCAGCTTTCACTCTGTGCTCACAGGTGTGGGAGGGAGCTGCTGTCTGGGGTTTTCCTTGCACGTGGCTTCTGTTTGACTTTCTTGTGGTCCTTTAATTTTCCTCCAAGTCTTGCAAAATTTATTTCTTTTCACCAAAATGGTTTGAACAACTGTGTTTTTTATCTCAGTATCAGGTGGTCTTTGAAAAATAAAAGCACTATCTCTGCACTGTGGCCCTCTGCCTCCTTCTAATTTCAGGTAGGTAGACATACAGATGGCTGGGCTGACTAGCTTAGGCTGCTTGGGTATATAATCACTTTGCTTTCCAAATTAATTATTTTGGTTTTGGATGTGTGGATGACAGATACTTGAACAAATACGAGACTGATTTCACAGCACAAGTTGAAGCATCCCAATGAATGCTTTTAGAGTTAATGTCTGTCTGAGCAGATGCTGCTCCTCTATAGAGGAGCTGGGAGGCATAGTTGTTGGGACTGCAAATAGTCTTCTGGTTTTGCTAAACTGAAAAAGTTTGTTCTCATATTCATAAAACGTTTTGGTTGGGATGAATTCTTCCCTATCCTGCTTCTGCACAAAGATGGCATTCCAGCAGCACTGGTACCTTCCAGCCTGTGCTGTAGCCTCTGCAGTAGCCCACAGCTAATGTCTTTAGACACTCACTGCAAACTTGCTGCCCAAGGGGAGAATCCTTGAAGTAAGGCTAAGGATAAAGTGAGTTGTGTCCATCCCTGTGGAAATCAATAAAATCAGATAGGGACTTAGTCTTGTGAAAAGAAATGCAAAGGAACTCGATGTAAAGTCACGTTCCTCCTTCCCATACCTGTTGGCTGGCGGGATCTTGCCTCTTTCAAGTAGTAGAGTGCCTTGTTGTAGTCACCCAGGTGGTAAAATGCAACTCCCGACCGGTAGAGTGCCTTGAAGTTCTCGCCTTCTTTCTGCAGCACCTTCAGGCAGTACTCCTTGACACGCTCATAGTTCACCAGCTCGGCCTGGAGCAGGCAGGCTGCAGGGCAAGGGGAGAGAGAGAGCAGGAAGTGTTACTGCTGCATTTCTGCTCCTGCAGTCTGCACAGGCAAAAAGAGTAGCCTAGGTGAGGGCAGTGACTCAGACTCGTGATTCAGAAAGGGTGCAGTCATACACATTGTTTGCCAAATCCAATTGTTCGCCATTTAAATACCAATGCTTCTATTTTTGCAATTTCAGACCGATTAAATTGTTTGTTCTGGGGTTTCAGGGGGAGAGCAAGAACATAAACGTCCCCCTGGAGCCAGAGCTCCACGTGATCTTGTGGTAGTGACTGACTTAGCCTGGAGTAGAATCATTTCTCATTTGAGGAATGAGGCTTGGAACAGTACAGAAAAGGAGGTCAAAAAATAATTATCTGACAAGAGGGAGAAAAAGGAACTAAATTAGATTAGGTATTGGTCTTAGCGGTTCAAGGATGCTGAATTTATAATGTATTGTCTTTTATGCAGGAGGTCTTATATAGTGTTTTTCTGTAGGAATCAATGAGGGGCCCTGCTCTGTTGGAGTGTGCTGTTAGTAAAGCTGTACACCTGGAGCTATAATGCAGGGAAAAAATGTGCTAGGCTGCGTGCTTTTTGCTAAGTACTGCAACAGAGGTTCAGCACAAGAGGTCAGTTCTCCTGACTTCCTAAAGGAAAGGCAAACAATGGTGAGGAAACAGCCTGCTGAGGGCTCAGTGCTGAAGGGCAATTGCTGCAGAAATCCCAAGGAGCCGAGGAAAATCCCCACAGTGAGTTTCACACAACTAGGGGGTGATCCCAGGGACATGCTTTACAGATGGCATGCTGATTGCCACTCTGGGCTTACTCTAGTGCTCACTCTAGGCTCAGCTTCTTTTGGCTTACTGGGCATTAAGATGGTCTCAGGGAGCACCAATGAGAACAGGACACACTGAAGCCACACATCTACAGGAAATGAAGAAAGTTATGTCCACAAGCTCTTCTGGTGCTATAACCCAAGGCAAGTTTGGGAATGACACAATCTGTGGAGGAAGAGAAGGGGAGGGAAGGCAGGATGCTGCTGCAAGGATCAGTTCAGAGGCTGGCAATGTGAAGTGCCAGGCCATGGGGAGAAATTTCCCCTAACAGGTGGTGTTACTCAGTGCCTCTCTGGCAAGGAGAGGCACCGCTCCTGGAAATCCAAGTCATCACTGTTCACAGTCACCAACAAACAGCCAGACTTCATTTTTTGCATAGTAACTGTGGCTGAAATAATTCAATGCTAGATCAGAAAAATGACACAGTTCTCCCTTCTGCTGCACCCCTTAAGTAAGCCCTGCGCCTTCTCTGTAACTCACTTTATATTCCATGGACAGGAGAGTGGCCTAGATGATCTCCAGAGATTCATTCCAGCCTTGATTAGTCTGAGCCTATCATCAGTTAATGTGGATGGAATGCTCTCCTAACCCAAGTATACATTTGAGGTTTAAATAGCTTGAGGTTTAAATAGCTAACTGGAAATGATTATAAACAACCTTTTACCTGTAGAGAGTCTATGGTACAGATGCACTGAGCAAGAAGTGCTAAACTTGCCCCATTGCTGGTCTGTTTGGCCAAGTGGCACATTATTTACTAGTTAGATCTCTGTCCCATTTGCTTTAGTGATGGACTTTCAATGTACTTTAGAACTTCCTGACACTGAAGTGCATAGGTATTAGAAAAGCATCTGACTGCTTGCTAATGATTGCCAGTTTAAAAAAAAACAAACAAGCATACCTTTCTAAAAGCTTGGTAGCATTTCCTTATCTGGAATTTGTCCCTTCCTATTTGTCAAACATTGATTTTTCTCACTCTATTTCTAATGGAGCTTGAAATGACTGTGCTTTATTCTCCTTTATTTTTTTTGAAGCTATTAAAAAAAAAAAGTGTAAATTTACTGCTGGCTTCGCAGCCCTGGAAACTGGATTGCTTTGTTTGTCTGCTGCCCAGTGGCATGTGCAGCAGTGGCAGCAGCTTTCTGCACACTGCCAATCCAGTCTTTCACGTCCTGGGAAACTGCCTTGTAGAGCAACTAGATAGGGGATTTCAGTCCGTTTGTTTACTACTTGGTATTTCCAGCTATCATCATAGAAGTTACTCTGAAGATGACAGGCAGATGGACAATGCACATTAACTCAGTAATTCTATATTGGACTTGCTGCATGGATTAGTTCAAAAGAAAACTACCCAAATCCTGCTAATTGATAAGCTGAAATGTGCTTCCGGAGATCTAGCTGGGTTCTTTCTGTGGCTCGTGTTCACAGTAAAGATTCTGCAAGCCAGTGTTAGTAACTATGCATATGGCTGGGAAAAGTCATTACCACATGGCTAGCAGGAGAGATGCGTGTTTATCGGAACAAAATGAGCAGATGGGTGTGCAGGAAGCTGTTATGCTGGAGGAGATGGCCATTTGGAGCACCAACGTTGGAAGTGGCTGTTGTAAATGAACCTGGAGGGAGAACCTCGCTTATAAATATTTAGAGGTGCGTGCTTTTAGCTCTTGTGCACTGAAATGACCTTAATGGATTGTGATTCAATGCAAATATTGAGTCTGTTAGTAGTTCGGCTTTCAAAAATGGAAGACACATGGCACCCTTGTATTCCCGCATAATTCAGTCAGGGGAGAATTGTTTTGAAAATGTCATTTTCCTAAACAGACGTGCATTTCTAGCTAGAAGTGTTTGTTTACCACATAAAACACATCTTCACTCTCCTTCCCTGTTCTTAATAGGCCCCCCAGTGAATCCTTCTGAGGAACAGAGCTCACTTACAGACTGCATCAAGAAAGGTTTATCTGGCTCCTTCTGCTTTCTTGAAAGTGAATGGGCTTGGTCCCACACAGCACCGTCTCTGGTAGCAATTTGGCAATTAGAAAGGTGCCCTTCACGGGCAGATGCAAACCCACAGTCGTAGTCACTCAGTTTCTGTGGGTCTCATCACTGTAAAGCAGCATCAGTTGAGCTCACAGCTCAGAAGTTAGGCTACTAGAAATTATGTTTCACTTCCTCTCTGTATGATTAGTTCATCATACTTGATACAATTCTCAATTTGGTACCTGATTTATCAAGTCAGCTTGATCAACAGTTAACTCCTAATTTCTAAAACTATGTGAACCTAAGGAGATTTAATAAAACCAGTTGCAGTGTGTTTTACTTTGGGCTGGTGCAATCCCATGTGTGTGTGCAGACTGGGAGCAGCCTTGTGGAGAAGGACACTAGGGATTCTGATAGATGAAAAGCTTGATGCAAGCCAGCAGTATGCACTTGCAGCCCAGAAGGCCAACAGTATTGTCAGATGCATCAAAAGAAGGGTTGTTTATAGGGTGAGGGAGGGAGTTGTCCCCCTCTGTTCTGCCTTTTTGAGGAGTACTATGTCAAGGTGCGGCGACCCCAACACAAAAGAGATGCGCAGCTGTTGGAGTGAGTCCAGAGGAGGGCCACAAATATGGTCATGGAGCACCTCTCCTACAAAGACAGGCTGAGGCAGTTGGGATTGTTCAGCCTGGAGAAGAGAAGGCTGCAGGGAGACCTCGTCATGATATTCCAGTACTTGAAGAGAATCACAGAATCCTAGAAGAGAGCTTGTAAGTGGGAGGGAGGCTGACCTGTACATTGCCTGATAGTGACAGGACAAGGAGAAACTGTTTTAAACTAAAAGAAGGGATTTTTAGATGAGATATTATGAGGACTTTTTTTTTCCTCAGTGTGGTGAGGCACTGGAACAGGTTGCTCAGAGAAGCTGTGCCCCATCCCTGAAGGTGTTGAAGGCCAGGTTGGATGGGAGCCTGGGCAGCCTGGGCTGGTAGGTGACAGCCCTGTCCACGGCAGGGGGTTCTTTAGCTTTAACTCCTAACCACCGACTTTTGTTATACCTTTGTCTGCTACACTGTACAGCTTGTGTTTTCTACTTGCATCAGTACACAGAAACTGATAAATTCACTCCATCTTCTCTTTGATAGCCTGCATAAAGAACAGTCTGGAGCTGCTTGCTAAAGCAAAACCAAACAAAGCTTTTCTCAGCTTATCACTGTTCTCTGAGCCTTCAAAGTGAAGTTCAAGTGAAAATGCTCTTGGTTAGCATGTCATCAGAGAAACCTCTTCTACTTGCAAACCTCTGCAGGTTATGCAGATAGTTTTGTTTGACCCAAACTTTTGACTTCTAATTTTGGCTAAGCCAAGAACTAGGTCTGCAAGTGAGATGTATGGGTTTTAATGTGGAGATTTTGAACAATATGAAAAGCCTTGTGTACCTGGAAAGTTTTGCCAAGGGATAAATCCGCATGCCAGAACATTCCTCCAGCCAGTTTTATCCCAGTGGCCAAATTCCTGCTGCAAGTAAGGCTCAAGACCTATCCATGTTACAGAAAAGTAAGCCAAATGACTGTGCAGTGCTAGCATATCCCTACCCTGTGGCACGCTCCTTCAGTTCAGTGCATTGTGTTACTCAAAACAGGAATTCCATTTACAGCTTTTCCAGGGAATGAAAATGATTTGGCCCTTCAGGAATGTCTCGGCTTTCAATTCATATTTCACAAAGTCCAGCCCTGTCTGCAGTTTGCTGGTACCACTGCCTTAGATTGATTGCTTCCATTGTAGATGAAAATCACCTACAACTTTGTTGCTCTTGTAGGTTTTTGTACTAAAATATTCCACATGTAATGTCTGCTTTTGGGAAATGTCAGCCAAAACTGTTTAGGTATTTTTGAAAAGCAGATTAGGGAAACACATCTTATTTTTCCCTTGTTAAAGGTCTCTGGTGACTGTCTCTCTGGATTTGTCTCATGTCCTCTCATCATTTGGCTTTGCAATCTGAAATCTGGCAGATATCATTTGTGTCAAGCAGGTGCCTTCTGTTATGCCTGGGGTATCGTGGAGCTGGCCAACCAATAACTTTCTGAAAATAAAACCAAAAGAGTACAGCTTTATTGTACTCAGAGGTGCCTTAGATTTTGGTACCCAAATTTTTTAATATTTTGTCGACCTTGGACACAATCCAGTCTAGGAAAAAGTAGGGATTTGGCAACTTAGAGAGCAGGAAACATTATCAGTGAGCCAATAAGAGACGAAAGAATTGCAGAAAGTGGAAACTAAACAGAGATAAACTGTCTTACTTAGGACAAAGGCAGAAAGACTGATGCTGGTGAGGCAAGGAGGCAGAGGCTGAGGGCTGTGAGGGGCCAGAGGAAAAACTGCTGGGGTGGAGAAAGGGGTGTACGGGTGGGTAAGTGAACTCTGCTGAGGAGGAAAAGGCTGGGCACAGAAATGGAGGTAAGTTTGAGACAAGGTGCTGAGGATATAAAGGCACAGGACAAGATAGCCTGGGTACCAGGAGCAGCATTTACATCGCTGTAATTCAGGCACAGGTGATTAGTCTCCCTCCTCTAGCACACAGATTACGCACCTTTGCATTCTTGCTCTGAATCATCTTTTTCTGTTCTCTGTCCTTGCTGAGGGAAACTATTCTGCAGTGCCTGAACTCTGGCCTTTGCAAATATCCCCTGGAGACAAGAGCAGGTGTCCTATGGCAGAGCTAATAGTTCTGTGGATGAACCACTATCAGACACCCACACGAGAAATCTGAATCCAAATGACTTGTTTTCCTCTCCTTAGACTAAAAATCTAGGGAAACTGAGATCTGACTTCTGAAAAACAAACCAAACCAAACAAAAAAAAACACTGACAGTGTATTTCGTTCACTTTGGTGAGTTTACGATGAAGCAAGCAAGACAAATGACTGCTCTACAATATTCACTGATTCAAAACAAACTAACAAAAAAACCAAACCAGCAAGTATCAATTGGGCTGGCTGCAGAGCAGAGAAAGTAGCTAACTGACCCATTACTGCTCGAGCTTGACATGGACATTTCTTCTTTACTGCATTTATTCTTGATTTTACCACTGGAGTTTAACAGCCTAAGCGTGGATTATTACGTCTTAGCAAGTGCTAGCTATTGCAACCACTACAAACTCAATGTGTATTTCACAAACTCACAGTGTCGTTCCCAGAAATAACCATGATTAAACTCTGCAAAATACTTTACTTTCTGACATGATCTCACCCTAAGTATAGCAGCCAACAAGTCACTTAAAATCTGTTTAAATCACAGAGAGATGGAACATATTCTTGTTCTATTTTAGAAAACAAGCGATTGATGCTTCAATATAACCACTTCAGGGTTGTGTTCTGACATATGGTTAAGACCTTGATGTATCATTGAGCAGGTTTTGTCTTCCTATCGCGTACAGAACTTGAATAGGGAAGACTATGAGAGTCTCATAGTACTTCCCTTACTTCAAAAGGCTCGGCATCTTGGCGATGCTCTTCCTCAGAAAAACATGACAGTGATAAGCCTTGGTTTGATTTGTGTTTAAGAAGAAAAAATATTGGAATATAACTAGAGAAAAACCAGATTAAAAAAAGAAACAAATATGTTTTGTAACAGACAGCAATCTTCTAACTGTGCCACTGATGGATGTATCCATCTTTGTGTGTGGCAGTCTGTGTAACCATTGTTCATAGAAGTACATGGCTGTGTCCACTGGAGGAATTAAAGAGGATACTGTTACTAAATAACACTGAAAATTTCAGCCATGTGTTAGTAATTTAGATTATAATTAAATTCTAACATTGGGTAACATGTCTTTCATAAGGTGATGTATTGTAAAGGGTTAAATGTAAAGGGTTATCTGAGATTGATGGTAACCTTGGGGTTAAGCTACTGTAATTTCAGAGTGCAGCCCAATAAGATCTTGACTGATCTAGATTGCTGGACCATTTTGATCCAGACTTCTCTGAAATTTAAGTAAGTGATCTTGAAGGTGAAGCTGCACAAGCAACGTGGATGGCACAGCCCCAATCTCTAACCTGTGTAAAACTTCTGATCCTGACTGGCATGAAAGATGTATGATGTGAGGGAATGTATGAAAGCTATGCTGAGAGAACAGAGCAGGCTGTTTGGCATCCATATTCACACCAAGCCCGTGTGAGCTTTGCCATTCAAGAATGCAACCCAGTGTTCCTCCAAAGAGGATATTTAGCGGCATCTTTTTCAGAGAGAAATGTTGCATACAGTTTCACTACAGGGCTGAGATGCTAATTAGAATCCACAGTTTCCAGACAATCTCTTCCATTAAATATTTCTCTTTTCTCTATCGTCCAAGCTTGCAAACAAAGAGGATTTTCTGGCTTCTCACCAATAAGAAACTAATTATAGACAGCTTGATAATGTCTGGCAGTAATCTGATCAGCTGACTCCTAGTTCCTGAACACCCTTCATGGGGTGAGAAGGGAATACAAGAATGACAGTACAACTTTACAGCTTATGGTTCTCATTTATTCATCTCCAGGTACCACAAAGCCCTAAATATACCTGTATGTTTCTTCTTGCAGAGAAATGTGTGGATAATTAAAATCCAAACCATATGACAGGCTGTTTCTCTCTGCAGGGAGGGATTCATGCTAAATGATCGACAAATGTTTGGAGAGCCCAAAGAGTCGCCTCTTCCAAGCTGCCTTCCTCTTCTTAGCCTGACTCTCAACTCATAGACAGGTGCCAATTGTTCCTTCCCATTCTGCTTTCTTGACCACGCTTTCCTTTCAACACAGAGCCTGGTTTTCTTCAGTTCTCTGCTGCTCCTGAGTACATCCTACCTCTTCCAGGAGAAGGACCAGTATAAGAGTACATCCAGTATAGAGACCTTTGTGACTAAAGAATGTTCCCACCATCATACACACTAATAGGCATCTAGCAGCTCTCAAAGGAGCTGCTAAGTCTGGTGCATCAGGATTTTTGTGGCTAGCAGCCCACCCTAGGCCTCTGCCTACCGCCATCCCTTCTAGGGGCTTGGAAAGCACAGAGCTGACGACTAGGAGATAAGTAACAGCTAATGTGAGCTGTCAGAACAAATCAGTTTAATTTCAGTCTGTGATAGGGTGATCAATCTTGAAGATAAAGGAGAAACAGTGGATGTTACACATCTTGGCTTTTACACTAGTCAAATGGCAAATTCTAGTGACATTTTCTTAAGCAAAGTGAAGGAGAGCCATCTAAATGAATACACTTAATTTTGTTACTGAAGAGGAAGGCAATATTTAGTAGGGTTCTGCACTGATCTGTCCTAGATCCTAGATCATGGTATTTGGTATTTTCAATAAAAATATAAATGACAGACTGCAGAATGCCTTGTGAATTTTCAGATAACACCAAGATGTGAGAAGATGCTGGGGTGTATTGGAAGGCAGGGCTACAAGTCCAATGCGTCCCCACAGACTGGAGCAGTGTCAGAACAAAAACAAGATGCAATCTGGAAGGGGCTGGTGAAAGGTGATAAAATTAGGCAGAAAACAAAACATCCCACACTGGGATGGGGGAAAGCAACTGTTTGAAGGACAGTTCTGCAGAAACTGATCTGGGGGGTGACCCACATCACATCAGTCAACAAGGCAATACCATTAATGAAAAAAAATGCAAACCACCATGTGTAAGAAGTTTGCAAGAAAAATGAGTAACGTGTTTAATTCTGGGTAACAGTCTTGCAAGAAAATGTGGATATGAACTGCAGGAGGACACCAGTAATAATAACTGGTACAGAAGAGACAGAGTACAAGACATAAAGAAGACAGTGAAGGAAAGCAGTCTTAGAATGTTCGCATGTATAAGAAGAAAAAAGCCCTGTCATGTGAAGCAGGTTGTAACCAGGATACAATCAGTTCTTCTTGTATTCAAGAAGAAGAGGGCTTACATTTTAGCAGGAAAGATTCTTTCTGGGAAGAATTTCCCAGTACTGAAAAGATACACATTTTAATAGACTGCTCAGAGAAGTTGTGGAGGATCTTAGCTTTGGAAGTGTGTAAGAACAGTTTGTATAAAAGTTACCTGGAATATGCATTACCTGTACCTTTCCACCATGCTTGAGCATGGATTTCTGTCCAGTTCTGTAATCAGGTTACTGATTGTGCTGTCACACTTGGAGCACAAACTTGCTTCTCCCAATGGCCATCATGTAGCCCACTCATTCAGAAGGTTCTATGGAAGGAGGTTGCTGTGACACCTTCCAAGCTAGACTTTTGAATACATAAGCACTTCGTAACAGCAGGCATTAATGACTTCTGCCTTTGATGTGTTTTGGGTTAAAGTTCCTATATCTGACTTTTTGAATTTTCAAGAAAGCTTCAGAAATGTTCATTACTTCAAAATGATTCTTAAGTTACTTCTGAAATACTTCTGAAATTTGTGGTAATTTATGTGGGTTTTTTTTGTTTGTTTGTTTGTTTGTTTTTTGGTTTTTTTTGGTCACAGATCCAGTGGTACAATACAAGCCTTTGGGAAGCAAAGAATTTCTGACAACTTTTCATCTGATCCTCATAGCTTCTTTTTTGAAACGAGTATTTTGACCTACCTGTTCCTGTAGTTACTAGTCCTTCAAATTAACACCACTGATTTCCTGAAAATTCCTAGCTGGTAGTAGTTAAAACTAGATGTCAAGCAAACAAGGAGTGTTTTCTGAAGCCAAAATCTATGCCCAGTTGTGAATCAGGAAATCCTTATTCAACCAGAACAGAGATCATCTTCATATTGCATCTTCTAATCTCCTTGCCTTTGATTTTCCCAGCCAGGAGATGTAGGAGCAAGATCCTAGAAGACCATTGGTGGGACAAGAACTTCAATCAGCTTTTGCTGCCTAGACAAGAGCTTCAGTCAGCTTTTAACGCCTGGATCACTTTATTCTATAATCTCTGTAAGTACTTCCTTCTCCTGCAGCCACATGAGGAGAGATGGGAATCCCTTGTTTGTTTTTGCCAGGGCTGTTATTGTTGATCTGCCCAGCTAAATTCCCTGGAGGTTCCCTTCACTCTGACTTTATATTTATCTAGTAATCCTTGACCTGTCTCTGTCTTTTAGAATCAGGACTCATCTAGTCCAGTTTAGTCCAGTCAACATGATTTTAGATATGTCTGACCTTCAGTTCTGCTGTTTGAGTTGCTATTTATTTCACCACTCCTTCCTTGTTTGTTTTTCCATGTATTTCACCTTGCATTGCTTTACTCTCTCCCTGCTGTGTGGTCTTTATATCCTTTCTTCCTTTGGCCTTCTGTTGATATTGCCACCCACTGGAGGAATCTGGTCTCTTGGGTGTTTTCACAAGGGAAAAGTAAACACGATTTTATCAGATATCAGCAATATCAGACAGTGACAACCATCTGATGAGTGCCTGCAGTTCAACAGCTGTCCGGCTCTAACATGTGCAATCAGATGTTTTACAACTGTTAAGAGTAAACTATAAGAACTACTACGTAATGAAATTAAGACCTTAGTAGAAAGAGCTTCTGTCAACCCCACTGAGGCAAGGAGGATATTTCTTTAAATAGGGAGAATCTATGAAGGGACTGATAGATCTTGAGACACCTTCTCTGCTGCAGGGCAAAGCTTCCATTGCTAGGTGTGGTTTGCTGAATAAACAGCTGACAGCAGGGGTGTGAAATGCAGCTGGTGCAGCTTGAAGGCTCTCAAATGAGGTTGCTGACAATTGCACATGCCACAGCTGCCTCAGGCTCAGCTTACTGTGGCACAATTAATTTGGGCTGAGAGCTAATGCTCCATCCGTGCCATAGCAGGGCTGGGAGATGTGGCTGCACAACACCTGTGTGCTGTGCCCTGTGGTGCTGAGCCACAGCTCACCTTACCTCCCAGGACATGGAGAAACAGACAATTGCAGAATCTGCTAAGGAAGGGCTGGGAAGCAGGCTGTCTGAGGCCACTACCTTTTTGTCTCCAGACCATTTATGCAGGCCACTCTGGAAGTAATGACTCCTATTTATTTCCAAGGAAGCTACAACAAATACAGAGAGCACAATAACACTGTTTGATAAAGTAAATTCTATGAAATAGAATATGCTATGAAACACTATTTTTCAATGTAGTCACTACTGTTACCTATGAATTTTTGCCACTGATGGACAAGAACCTGCATGCTGTGCTCATAAAAACCTCCATCACTGGAATGACCCACTGTTTTACAGCTGGTATGATGGCATCATGGCTAGGAAAATGTTTCTGTTCCCATGTGAGCATATGTGGGACCCACCTGGTGCAACCCTTGAGATATTCCAATGCTGTCAGCATCATTTCCAATGCACTGAAGCAGATATTCAGCTCTGTACACAGTTCCCTAACCATAATCTGCCAATTCATGTAGATGAGCTGATTGAGACACTCTATATTTCATGGTGTGACAGCTGTGAATGGCCATCCGGAACGTGTCTTATCTTTTGCTGTCACCACTTCTGAAATGCACCAGTGCTCACACTCACTGTTTGGTCTCCATAAATGTTCAGGAAGCATCAAGTCAGTGGGTGCCATTTTTTCCACATGGAGGAACTCAATGACACACCTTTGCTTCATCCGCACTTCCATGTCAGTTGCTGTTTTGTCAGACTGCCCCTCTGCTGCCATCTGTCACACGGCAACAACATGTCATGGAATACTGGAGGGAGGCTTCAACCTCTACTACCATTCCACCAACATCCACTTCTGACATCATAGGCCAACATAATAAAATAGAAGGCATTACTTCTGGAGCAGCCTTCATACAATTGATAGAGATGGATCATTTTTGTTTTTTATTTTTAATTTTATCCCTCCTGAGCTCTCCCTAGCTGAGAAAACTTACTGGCAAGAAGGAGAGGTTGAAGGGGGAGGAACATTTCCTTCATTAAAATAATAACCCAATCACGTGTGTAGCCCAAAGCCTTTGCATTTTAGTGAGGTTCCGAAACAGAAAGCAGTCTTTATGGCCTCTGAGGGAGGGATGGGGAGAACAAGAACAGATACAGTAAGAGGCAGAGGATGCCCAAGTCAGCTGTTTTCTAACTAAGTGAAGAGTGAGAGGTAAAAATCAAAGCTCTGAAAACTTTATTTTCCTTAAAATTGCACTGAACAAATGTACAAAGAAAAGTGTTTGTGAGCACAGCTGGCTCTGTCAGATCTGTGCCACCTGACTGGGCTCTGCCTGCCAACGCAAGCTGAGGTTAAGCTTCACCTTTCTGTGTGGTTGGGCCTGTAGTGTCCTCATCTCCTCCTTGCCCTCTGTTTATACTGCATGTAAACGTACTACATTTGAGATAACTGCCACTCTATCAAAGCCAGCTAGGTGACAGGTTGGAAAGTTACTAAGGCCAACCACAGCAAATGTGCTTGCTTATGACTCATTTCCTTTGGAAATCAGGCTGAAAATGAATAAACTAAAGAGTAGAGTGATGATTCAGTGCATTATTTGCTTGAGAAAGCCAGGGTTTGAACTATGCAGGAGCACTGGCTGGTGTTCTAATCAGATGTCTGCTCTTTAATATAAGTAGTAGCAAAGTGCTTCAGATAAAGATCCCAGATTGTTCCCAAACTTGTCATAATCCATGCCTGAGCAATGCACTGCTGGCAGTGGAAGAATGAGGTAGAGTGTGTCTGTTCAGAAGTGTATGCAGGGCAACTTCCACCCCAAGTAAGGGGCTTGTTTTCAGACACCACATCACTGTACTAAGCCAGGCCAGTAATCCACTTCTCTGTCCTGACCGTGTACCGTTTTGATTTTGCTAGGAGATATGAGGATATACTGAGAACTATATGATGGCTAACCAAGTTGATGTGGGTTCTGCTGACATGCATATAGGTCTGTTAATAGAGGTCACTAGTGGAATGCCTCAGGAATTCATTTCATAATTGAGCCTTTGTGCTTTTGTGGGAGTGCTCTACTGACACTGTGAAGTCGGAAGGTATTGTAAAAAGGATGATGATGTCGTATGAAAAGACCCACGTGACCTGGTGGATGGTGTTAAGTTTATTTGGGATGGAGATCGGTAATACAAAACTTAAAATCATGCTGTTTGGACTTAAGGCAAGAATTTCTGCTTGAATTTGTGAGCTCGTGAGGTGGAAACAGCTAAAGAGGAAAAGGATGTGAATATGCTCCCTGGTCACAGGATGACTGAGTCATTTATGTGACACGGACATAGAAAGGGAAATTAAAATCTCAGGAGTTTATTCACAAATCCAAACCATTTAGCAGTGGTTGTCAAGCATGAAAATGTAATATTTGCTGTACAGTTTTTAGCCTATCTAATATAGCATCGCATGTTCTGATTAGTTCTGTGTCTAAGCCTTCTTTTCTAACCTTATTCGGTTCTTTAGCTCCACGATACCTTCTGGCACTGTGCTTCAAGTTAATCAGCCTTGAGTTTAAAAATTTATTCCATATTCATCTATTAAATTAATTTACCCTCCACCCCATGAGCAAAAATTCTGATCTGCCACAGCCTGAGCCCTACCACAATAGACAGAGGTCATATTAAGGAAAGTGAGTGTATTTTCTTTGTGCTTCCAGTATAGGTGAGGATCTTACGCTGCTCTGGTTTCTTTGCAACACGAATGCACTACTGCATCTTGAGCAATTAATCACTGCAAATCATTTAAGAGGCCAGTAATCTGGGATTTGAATTATGCTAGCATTAAAAAAATATGGTGACTGAAGAAGAAGTTGAGGCTTAATGCACTGTGCTGTTTGATGAGAGAATCATTGCTAGAGGCATGGGATGGAGGATCTCATTTATTCATCTGGAAATAAGAGACAAAAAAAAAAAAAAAGGAGCTGTGGCAGAGCAATAGGTATAGCTAGTGCTGACTTATGACAATTATCCTACAATAAGAGACTCCCTTTTCTCACAGTTCTGCTTTTGCAAGATTAACTGATGGCCTCCCCAAGGAGTTCACTTTTGGGAGAGGCTACAGTTTTTGCAAGGAGCCCACCTATTACCTAAAAGAATGGAAGAAACACAGGTCTTCCTGTTGACTGCCTCTCTGGGAGCAGGAGGAGGAATGCTAATTTTCACAGCTTCTTCTCTGCAGTTTGCTGAAAGATTGTTCTGTATATCATGAAGATGCTTTTCCTGTCAGGGTGAATTAGTGGGTTAGATGGTGACTGTAGGGATAGCACAGCACACTGGAGGTAGAAGTTGGTTAGTCACGCCAGCTCAGAAATAGCCGAAGGAAGTGCTAAGGGTCTAACATAAATTTTCAAGTCCAGACACCTCCTCTGCCTTGAATTTGCTTTCAGGAGTAAATTTCTTCTCCCACACACCGCACTGGGGAGTGTGCAGAACAAGGATATACAGGCACTTACTTTCTGCTCTCCCCTCCATCTGCTTCAGGTAGCAGCAAACAGTTCTGCTGCTTGGAGTAAATAGCAAAGTCTTTCAATCTGGACCTAAGATAAATGTATCAAGCTGAGCTAAGCTAAGTCTATGCACGTCAAGCTGAACTTACAGATATATGAGGCAGGTAGTAAATCTCCACTGCCGTGTGATCAGGTTCTACCAAGTGGGCCTTCATCCCTCTTACTTTACAGAGCAAAATGACTTCTGGCAAGGTAGATACCTCACTTGAGTTTCCTCAAGTAGGAAATGAGCCATTTAGACCCTGATGCGGCCAGGTCAGCGTAACACTAGGGGCATGAAGACTGACAGTTGTAATCAGGGCATTACAGGAGCTTCAGAATCAAAATCTGATGAAAACTAGTTTGGTGGCTCTTCGCTGGCTGCTCCTTTCCAGCAGCTCCTAGGAAACTAGATCGACGGCTTGATTAGCAGAGTTTTGCTGCTGCCACTCCGATATGAAAGGAGGTGCTGCTGCCGTTGATGCAGAACAATCTTCATGACAGCCCCCTAAACTGGCAGCAAGGAAACGCAACAGACAGTGCTCCTGTTAAAGTAAGAAAGAGAATGCAGAGCAGTGGTGAGAAAAGTACTTGCTTTAGTAAGGCTGAGGTTTTACCTGTCAAAAATGGATGTACTGGAGAAGGTCTCACAGCAGAGATGGGATTTAAAGGGAGCCAGGAAAGGAGAAAAGGTCTGACCTGAACTAATATACCACAGGTAAAATCAGCTTTGAGGAATCAAGTGCATCAAGATGCTGTGGGGCAGAATCTGTGAACACAAAGGGCAAGAGAGTCTCACTGGCAAGATAGGGACAGTGCCTGGAAAGGGACACAGCTTTGTCTGTGGGGTCAAAAAGTGTGTTGTAACCAGGAGGGCGAGCAGAAGGACACAAGTGGGAAGGGCATCGACTGCGTGAGCAGCCCCGACTCCGGAGCTGAGAAACGTGATGGGAGAACTGGGTACACGGGACAAAGCCAAGGAGAAGCAGATGGTGCTATCCAGTCTGTAAGCCTCAGGGTGATGGTGTGTCAAGAATTTCACAGTGAGGAGAATAGAGTGTATTTTGAAGTAAAGATCATGACATTAGCTGTTGCCTATGGATAATAACAGATGAGCTCTGGCACATCAAGCTATGACAGATAAAATCATCGCTCCCAGCTGTCCCTTCTGCCATGGGTTATTTGTAGAGAGAAAACGTGACTGTGCCTAATTCACTTCATGAATTGTCTCAGGATTATTTCCAGCATGGTCCTGATCTCAGAATGGTTATGCTGAGGTAGGACCTCTCTGCTCCAGCCCCACCTTCCGAAGCTGCCAAGCACAACACAGCTGCCTGGGCAGGTGTACAGGAGCAGGGCCAGCCATATGCCTTCCTCCCTCCTCCCCACCTCATGTGAGCCTGCCCCAGCTGAAGCTACCTCCGGCAATTCCAGCGATGCTTCCAGAAACTGCATCGACTCTAGTGTCTTTGTTAAAGAAAAAAGGAATAGAAATGCTCCACGCCACCACAAGATTTACCTGCATTCATCTATCAATGTCTTATGTTTACTGTTTTCCATCCAAGATGCGGTACAGAAATGAACAAAAGGAGACAGATTCCAGAGCAGCTGTTAGTGACAAGTTCTTAGTTAATGATAGTTAATATTGACTCTCCTTCAAAACATTTTTAACCCTCAGTTTCAGTCACTGGTATGGTTATTGGAGTAAGCTGAAATCAAGATTAATAAACAGATATATATATTCTATAATATACAGATACATTTCTTCTATATCACAATTTCTCACCTGCAAAGTAAGAGAACATAGAAGAAAATAAATAGCCAATAAATTTTCTTAAAACTTTGTTATGTAGTTCCTCTTTCTTAAATTTTGTTTCCTCAGTTTCACACAGTTTTGCATGCTATTTTCTGTACAATGGCACAGCGTCAGGAAGAAAGTGGGACCTGGCAACACTTAGACCTCCAATTTTATTTATACCCTTTTCTTTTGCTATTTCTTTCCTTAAAGCAGTCTCTTTTATTGGGTGTTAGAGCTCATCTTAAAATCCTAATATGAAATCTTCTGATGACCCTCCATACTTGGAGCATCAGTCATTCTGCTCACAGAACACCGATGGGGATGTGCTGCTGAACTGATAAGCATTTCTAGAAGAACGACTGAAGAAGCAAGTCTGGAGTTGTGTTAGAAATTTCTGGGTCTCAGCTCAACTGAACAGGAGGAAAAGAAGGATGCTCTACCTGCTGAACCATTGAAAGGTGGCCCAGCTCCCAGGAAAGAAGGTAACCATAGAGCTCATGGATGTATCTAGCAATAGTTTGGGACCCAGCTTTGGTTTTCACATGAGGCTTTACTGAACCACCTGAACCATCTCCAGAGCATCACTGATAGAAATGTGGCAAGGAGGAAGAGGCTGTGACTCACGGCAACTCACCGTGGGACTCTTGCAGGAGGAAATTCCAGGACAGCATTTCAGAAGAGAATGGAGTAAAACTGGGAAGAGGTGCTACTACAGACTTCACAGAAAGCATACCAACACACACCTCAAGGAGGAGAGCAATTGGTAGTCTTTAGATAAACAAATTAACCACTGCTCTGTGTTCCAGAAAAAGCTCTGTGGTTCTTTGATGCCTTCTGCTTCACCTCCTACGATGAGCTGCAGTTAACCTTGGACCCATCTCAGCTCACCAGAACTGCAGCTCCTCAGGGCAGTCTAGCATAGGGCTCTGTACTTTAACAACACCTTGCTTCAGGCAATCAGGTGATGAGATCAGATGAGATGGGACAAGGCAACTGGGCATCTGGTAGAAGCAGCTGCAAAAACACCTGCCACCACCACAGCCTCAAGTTTTGAAAAGGCTTGGGAAGAAGAGTGATGTATAGAGAGTAAAATGTGTCTCCTGCCTCAGCAAGAGAGGTGCTATCAGACATATTCAGATTTGAGAGTAGTTCCCATCCCACTCTTTCAATGAATACAAAACTCTTCCCTGAGCAGGGAGAATTTTGTTCTCCAAAATAAAAGGGAATAGGTAAATACAGAGGATTTGCACAGACTAATTCATGGCAGTGGCTTCAAATCTCACTTATTTAAATACATGTTGGGGTTTGGGCCTATCACTAAAATGCCTCACAGTCACTTGTATTCATTCTCTGCTTTGATTGCACCTATGTGGAACAAGGAATGTGCCAGGCCTGTACAACAGACGTTCCCATTGCTTTGGTTGGGCAGATGCATCTAAACTAAAAGTGTCAGGAAACTCCCACCTCAGTGAAAATGCAACCACATCCTCTCACATTTGCTGCTCTCTCTTCTTCCTACTGCATGGCATCCTTACCAAGTGGTTGGGTTTTTTGTTTTGTTTTGTTGATGTAGCATGTAAAAAACCTTCACATCCAGCAATGTGCCCTGGTAGAGTCTGTACTTGTTAGCTGCTATATACTGGAGTGGGATTTTAGTAGAGGTTCCTTTTGAGGAGTCTTAGTGGGTGGTCAGCGTGGACAAGTTTTAGCATCTTTTCTCATACACAGTTCTATTTTCACTTGGATTAAGGCCTCTTGTCTCAGAGACTACTCTCTCAAGGCCGTACTTGCTGTCCAGGCTGAGACCCAACCTGGATGGCTCTGCTTTGTAATACTCTGCAGCTACGTGTGCTCTCTTGACTGGACTCCTGTACTAAAATAAGCGTACTTCAATGCAGATTTAATTGACATTCATGTAATTAACAAAGCCTTCCAGCACTCCCAAGAGGTCATCAATGCAGATGTATACACTGAGGTTCAAAGAATGGAAGTTTGGTGAAGCTAATACAACTGGTCAGCACAGAGAGGCGGAATGGAACGTTCACATCTCCCAGCATCACTCCTCGTCCTTCATTCTGTCTCTGGTTCTGCTTTTCCTGCCAAGATTAGCTCCAGTATTTCTGCATGCCTGGGAGAACCAACAAAGGTTTCCTTATCACACTGCAATGTTCCCTCACGACAAAGCTTAAAACTATGCTTACTCTGTGCATTTTGCTGCTTTGGAAGAACAGGGACTTACACCTCTCTGCAGAGATCCTTTTGGGCAGATCCTCTGAAGCCTTCGGGCTGTAACGCTGGAATGAATTATTGCTGCATTTAATGGAGATAGTGGTTGCATTTGTAGCAGGTAGATGCTCTCTACCTACTTGTGGTTCAAAAGGCATTTTAGCTTCAACTACGCACAAGATGTTATATGAGTGGAAAGGAGACTGGGACATGAGTGGTATTTGGCCAGCTTGTTTTTCTGCAGGCATTGTTCCTACATTCATTTTTATTTTCAAAGAATACAAACCACTGACTTGGGAAAACTCGGTTGAATGCACCACCAGGACTGGATCGTGGTTCCTGTTCTTTATTTTTCAAATGGGCTGAGAGAAGCAAAAAGAGGTCAACTGACTTCCTCAAGGTCAGAGACCATCACTGAGTCATAAAGAAATGACTGTTTGCCTCACAGCCCTGCATTCATTCTGCAAGGCTGTGCACTGTTAGTAGGATTTTTCTTTGCCTACCATAGTGATTTCTGGGAGCTCTGACCATGCTGCTGCCCTTCTGTCTGGTAACATTTATCAGACGGACATAGGGCAAAATGAAGGGCTCTCAGCTGGGTTGTGCAAATGAGGGGTGAGTCTCTTTCAGGTGAAACTCCTGGGGCTAGCCATGTGGCCCAGCTCATAGCTTTGTGAAGGAAATGTGAGCAGTACTACTGATGGCCAGCAGTGAAAATCCTAGGCCAGCAATTTACATAAATCACAGGAATTTACAAACCAGCAGGTTTTGCAATCCTGTGTGATGGGCTTAAACAGTTTAGTTTTGGGGGTGTCACATAGCTTCGCAAGCAGAAACTTGAGAAAATACACCAAATGTTTTGGGGCTTTGATTAAAGGCAAGATTGAGCTGCCCTGCCCTGCAATATGGGAACTGCCTGTTGAAGGTGCTCTGCGTGAATCTGTGACTTTACATTCTGCAAAGCAATACATGCACTGACAACAGTTTACTGTTGGCCCACATAAAATACAAACCAACCCCGATTGTACTCTTTGTGGGCACAACCTTCACCCATCCAATTCTCCCAAATCCCCTCAGGGTGTGTATTTCTCACCCGCTTACTTGGCTAAGTGGCTAAGTGCATTATAACCATAGCTAATGTGTTCTTCTGTCTGGCTCTAAGTAAGCAATTAGGTGTGCACATCTATATTTACCATGCAAAACATCCCTGACAGGTGAATGTGTGCTGGGCCGCGTGGAAACAACAACGCAAAACCAAAGTGGGCTTCCTAACTGCTGAGCTTGGAGAGTGAGCGGAGGTGCTGAAGAAACTCGATAGTAAGGACATTCAGATGACAGCTGCTAATGCTATCGGGTACAAATCAGAGCTAAGTGAAAAACTGCCTTCTCTAGAATTAACATGCATGGCTGTTATGCTCTCTGCACTATGCAATGCAGATTTATTTATTTTAAAAACAGCTCGAGGCACCCAGTCAGTGCTCAGAAGCAGAACGCCCTGCGTCTCCTCTCTTCCCCACATCCAATAACCCCAACTGCTGCTCCAAAAGGCACTGGTGCTGGAGCTCACTGTGCAGCGGATCCGCTGGCTCCTGCTGCACCACTCCCTTACAGAATACAGCCCCGCTGCTGCACCTCGTGAGGTTTCTATTAGGAAGGTGTACTAACTATTATGACAGATCTGGAGGAGCTCCCTCCCACCCCTCTCCTTCTCTTCAGACACTAATTCACAGATCCCCCTGCTAAGTGGGAGCTCAGGGGCTGTGCTGGGAGGAGCAGCACTGCATTTTGTTCAGCTGCACGCTCTCCTCTCCAACAAGAGCACTTCCTTCAGGCAGCGCAGCACACCCTGCTCAGCGTTTCCAGGACAAATTCTCTCTCTCTGCTCTCCGCTCTCTGCTGTCCATCTACCGAAAACAAATAATG
Source organism: Lagopus muta (assembly GCF_023343835.1). Taxonomy (NCBI): domain Eukaryota; kingdom Metazoa; phylum Chordata; class Aves; order Galliformes; family Phasianidae; genus Lagopus; species Lagopus muta. Next base: position 27,244,118 of record NC_064438.1, read on the forward strand.
CTGTGAGCAAAAGGGCACCTTGACCTGCTGCCATGTTACCCCAGGGAAAACGCTGCCTGCACCTCCAGGGTTAACTGTTGTCATCTCTTCTTGTGTTCACACCAGTTAAATTTAGGTGAAATCTGTTCTAAATCTCGGCTAAAGATGGAGCAGGTTTCTCACGTCAGAATGCTACCACTGACAGAATCAAATACAACCAGCACTGAAAAAAATTCCCTGCAGAAACCAGAAACAGCAAATAAATGGACAACGACCATCCTGCAGGAGGACCCCGCAGGCACTGTGCACACCTCCAGCGAGCAGAACTTGTGCGTGCAGCAAAGTGCCGCTGGGGTAAGCCCAGCCCTTCTGCCGTGTCCCCGCTGTGCCTCGGCACTGACAGCAGGCAGAGGTGTTCCTGGGAGTACATCTGCAAACCCACAAACACTCCATGCGGAATTGTTCGTAGTATGATGGGCTCTGGATAACTAACTCCACTCATCTCAACAAGCCCTGCCACATACAATGGGTTTTAATAAGCCGGTGAACAGAAATTCTGTGAGGCAAAATTACAGCTGTGCAATTACGCTATCACTCTGGAATCTCACCTGCCTCTCCCTCCTCGCGATTTCAACAGGCTTTTGAAGGAAGAATATCTGGAAATGTGATAAATGGGGGCTAAATTGTGCCCCCCTGCTACATTCCAAAATGCACGCTGAGCATAACAGATTGGCATGGATTAGACAGGAGAAGGTTCTGGCTTGATGTTTCAAACCCGGTTTGCTTTATTCTGCCTCTTTTTTTAGCCCTGGACAACAGGAACCAAAGCTCGCCAAGTGTCTAGAAAGCCAGGAGCCAGGCGGCGGTGACAGCTGACACACCAGTGTCCTGATTTCGCCATTTTTTCCCCAAGGATATAAAGGGTAGTGAGTGACCCTTCATCCTTCTGAAAACAGCACAGCTTTATCAGTTTTGTCATTTTGCGCACCTCACCTAGGTTACGAACCTTTCCTACCCTCTATGTATGTAGCTACAAGTTTTTGTTTTAGGGATGCTTTCGGGCTTGGAAAGAAAGCATCCATGTGCTTCCTGGGAGCAGAAACGGGTGCAGCTCCTCAGCGGGGACTTCAGAACCAGAGCTCAAAGTGCGCCGATCCCCGGCCCTCCCCTCCATCTTCCCGCAGCACCTCTCCCGAGCAGATGGGAGGGATGAGCCCACGTCTGCTGGCCGCAGCTGCGACTGGCGCCTAGCGAAAAGCCAGCGCTATATTTGCTTTCAACTTTTATAGCTAAGGGGCCAGAAAACGCCTTTGGTACCCAGCGCTATTCGGAGCTACTGCAGCAGCACCCGATGCCTTCCCCTGCTTTGCCTCGGTCGCGGTGAGGGAGGCTCCCCGCTGTGCCGCCGCTTACAGGACCGGCTTTGCGCTGCGGCGGGGGAACCGGACCGGAGGACGCCCGCGGCTGCGGGGCAGCGGCGCACCGCCTCGGCTCGGTTCCGCGCTCCGGGCGCCACTCTCCCAATGCCGGGGCCTGCGGCAGCCCGGGGAGGGCCGGGGGGGCCGTGAGCAGCGCCCAGCTGCCGAACTCGCGCTGAAAGCGCGGCGGGGCCGGGGCACGACACGGGGGAAGGGACGCGCGGCCGGGGGTCCCGGTGCCCCGCTCCCCGCTGACCTGCCAGGCTGTTGTAGCAGTCGATCTCGATGGCCTCCACCGCCTGCCGCTGCTCCTCGCTCAGCCCGCCCGCGGCGGCGTTGGCAGGGCGCTGCCCGCCCGGCTCCTGGCTCAGCAGCAGCGCCTTGAGCTCCAGCAGGGCGCGGTGGTACTTGCCGATGGCCTCCCGGAATTTCTTGTCCTTGTAGCACTGCGCCCCTTCGCTCTTGAAATCCAGCGCCCGCCCGATCAGCTCGCCCGGCTCCGCGCCGCCCGCCGCCGCCGCCCGCGGCTGGCTGCCCCCCGCGGGGCCGTGCCCATCGCCCGCCCCGCGGCCGCCGGCGTTCAGCTTCCCCGCCGCCGGGCTCGCCCTCTCCATGGCCGCGGCGCCGCCGCCTCCCGCGCCGCCCTACGCGGGCGATGCCGCGGCGCCCGCCGTCGCCGCCGCCGCGCCGCCGCCGCCGCCCGTGCCCCCGCGCGGCTGCCCGGCTCCGCCGCTCGCTCCCATCCTCCGGCGGCCGCCGCTCCTCCTCCTCTCCGCGCCCGCGGGGCGCCCGCCTCCGCCCGCCCCCGCCTCCGGCCGCCCTCAGCGGGCGCCGCCGCCCCTCCCAGGAGAGTCCCGCGCGGCGTGGGGCCGCCCGACGACCCCGGATCCCTTCTCCTCTGCGCCCCTTTGCAGCCCGGGAGCCGCCTCGCCCTCCCGTCCCCTCCTCATCCTCATCCCCATCCCCACCGCTCTCGCCGTTCCCGTCCCGCCGCCCTCAGGGCGTGAGCCCTCACTTCTCTGGTGGCACCGGGCAGAAGGCAGCTGCGTCCTCTTCGTGAAGGCGCTGAAGCCTTGTCCGGGCGGCTTCCCAGCCCCCGGCATCCCGCCCCCCCCCACCCCCCTCGGGGGGTTTACATTTTCCTGAATCGGATTTTCCCATTTTTTGACAAGTGGGTGGAGGCCCACTGATAAGCAGGACATTGCCAGGTTTGGGGGGATCTGTGGGAGCGCTCCCCACACACACAGTGAGTGCATGGCCGTCAGCACCAGGCACGTACGGCACAGGTGGGCTGAGCACCGTGCAGCTCCGTGTCCTCTGGGTGCAGCGTGGCTCCAGGGTGCTTTGTTGGTCACACCTCATGCTGTAAAAGCTGAAGATGGATGAAAACACGGAGAGGCGTTTTCATCACCCATGTAACCCTCCCACGTTGGAGGCGCAGGTGTAGGGCGGTGTGTTCAAGCTCTGCAACCACAAGGAAGCTTCAAAATGGAGGCAGGATTCTCGCAGTGAGATACATGCAGCGTCGTGGCACAGCGCTGGTGGACAGGTCCGTGCTGGAGGTGGGTGCGGGTGTGCAGCCTGTGGCTGGGTGATTCCTGCTTAGTGGGCAGTGCTTTGGGCATGGCACTCTGGGGCGGCTGCCAGGCTTCTGGGCCTCACCACAGTCATGGCTTCAGCCGTGAGTGCAGACATCTCAGGGAGTGTCACAGAGAAATGGGTAGCACCGTAGCTGTGGTAAAAGCATAATTTTGAAAATTAGAGCTGAGATACTCAGCCACGATTAGCTGATTTCATGCGCTCTGATTTCCAGGTGCCCTGGCAGACCTGTCTCCATAAAGCCTCACATCCTGCAAACAGATGCTCAGTGTTCTCGGGTACCCCGTGCCGAGCACAAGATAAGAGAGACACTTGTACTCCAAGTGTGCGTGGTCTGGAAGTTGGGAAGTCCAGTGAGGCAAGGAGGGCAGTAACAGAATAGAATTGATGTGTGGGATCGAAAAATCAAGGAAGGAATGTTCCTGCTGGACAATGCTTTGTCCTCCTGCTCGTCACATTGCTCAAGGTAAGTTCACAGAATTCCAGAGGTTTCATCTTACCAATATTGACTGCTGCTCAGGAGAATCAAAAGGACACTGTGAGTCACCTGTGACACTGCCAGGGGGAAAAAGGGAATGTCACATGCACTGCATCCCTTGGGTCTGAGCGGTGCAGAAGTGGGGAGGCAGCAGGTTGTTAGCAGGGTGCAGCAGCATGGCTGGGATCTGGGGTTGGTTTGCCTGAGCCCATGAACATGCACGGTCTCAGGGCTGTGAGACAGAGGGGACCTTGCCTTCTCTTCCTTCCTGTGCATTAGTCTTTAAGGAAATCTTTGAGATTTCTTTCTTCGTTAACTGCTCTTCAGCTGGTGGCTAAGGCAGGCTGTGCAAAGCTGAAGTTTCTCCTACATAAAAGTCCGGCAGTGCTCACTGCACTGTGGGTGCTGGTGGGGATTGAAGAGGTCACAGAATAATGGGAAGAACAAGTTCTCCTCTTGGTGTGGACTATACTGGTGTGCTGTGCTGAGGCTTAGTCCTGAGTGCCGCTTCAGCACCCAGATGAGTTTTCCATCCTGTCATTCTTCTAGAAATGTCCAACCTCTCTTCCTGCCAGATTGCAGTGATTGTGAAGAGGGATGTCACAAGTGCATAAATCCCAAAATAGATGGTAGTAGCAGTGTTCGGTTGTTTGCTGTTTGTCGTCCAACTGGATCTCCCACGCAGATGACATAAAGCTGCAGTCAGGTTTGTGTAGGTCAGGCAGCAAAGGTCAGAGTAGCCCATCAGCTCTGTCCTCCTGAAGAGGAGCTGAGCAATGCACTGGTTGCACCAAGATGCTTGAGAAACATTGCAGCACCACACTGGTTGCTCTTGGGGATGATCAGCACCTCTATTGACACCCAGCTTGAAAACTTGACAGCACCAGAAAGAGCAGGTCTGTGTACCACATCAGTGCACTGTGCTGAGAGGTGAGGCATGCATTCAGATAAATGAAACAAGGCCGGTTCGTAGCCCTCAGCTGTGTGCCATGGAATGAGGTCACAGTGTTGGTCAGTGTCAGCTCCTGTGCCTGCTGGTGAGGTTTTGTCTGCAGCAGCACTGATCTGTCTTGTTGTGTGTTGGTTGGGGTGTGCTGACTGTCTGTGTGTCTGTCTGCTTGTCCCTAGGTGCAGCAGAGCTGGCAGGTGCCTGGGTGTGCCTGTCTCTCCTCCTCCACACATGGAGGATTTCCTCACGCATTCCAAATGTGTACGCTTGCATTGCTTTATTATTGTTATTATTCTGCAGCAGCCACGTGCCTCATAGTGGTATTTTAGGATCTGTGACTCACTAAACCATAATTTCCTGCTCATAGCCTACCTGAAAAGAATTGTCTTGGTGGTGTCCCATTTGCAGGAGGGAGATGCGCTGCTGGGTGAAAACGTAAATATGGAGAAAGATGCTGGGCACAGAGCCATGAGATCCTCCGACCTTCTCCTGGCTGCAGTGGTTTGTCTCTGCCCAAGTGGTGATTAATTGACAGGCAGACATAGGGCAGATTCCTCACATTTCCGGACAGTGCTGTAAAGAACAGAGTGTGAGCTGAGCAGGCAGAGCACCTGTCTTTATGGCTGCACTGTTCTAGCTGGGTGTGAATTTGCTGTATCATTTCTGGTGTTGGTCAGATTTTTACCAATTACAACTTTTACAGCCACTATGAGGTCTTAAATCTGAATAGCAAAATCATAGAATGGAATCATAGAATCATTTGACTTGGAAGGGACTCTTAAAGGCCATCTAGACTTTAGTGAACAGGACACTTCTTGTCCATGCACTGACTTTGATAGAACTGGTGGTGGTGGGAGAGTCATCCCACAAGTCCTTATGGACAGCTGGAGAGGCAAACCAGAAGTCTTGCAACTCCCCAGATGAACCTAAACCAGGTTGTGATGAAAATGGTGCCGAGTCCCTGTGAATGGGAGAAGAGATTCCTGCCTGCCGCCATTCAGCTGGAAAGAGAATACCCAGGCTGCCCTCAGCCTCCAGCACGCACAGCTGCTGCTGCTAAAGTCTGTCACCAGCTTAGTCAATCATCCATTATTTATTTCCAAATCATATGTAAAGCTCTGCACCACAGCCTTTAGTCTACCTATGGGGAAAAGAAGAGATGAAGCTTCTGAAAAACCTGGGAAAACAAAGGCAGAGAAGCCTCTGAAATTCTTTGCTTGGGAGATTGTCACATGTAGTTACATCTAAAAAAGAGAGGAAAGGGAAATAAAATCGTATGCAAGAGGGGGTTGCCACCTCGGTACATATTCCTTTGATCTCTCCGTGTTGTTTGTTGCAGTTGATTTCTTTTAGCACTGGAGCTCCTTTGTTTACAAGTGTTCCTAAGATGCAAAGCGCTTCGCTCATGGCGTCCCTCATGCATATTTCCCTGCAGCCTGGGCCATCTGTGCGGCTGGTCACCAGTCCCTGCTGCCTGCCTGCTGGAGAGAGGCCTCCTGGCACCAAGGAAGAGCAGTCAACAGAGATGTTTGCAGGCAAACAAGAGCATCTTTGTGACAAGCCATTCGTTAGGCGTGTGGATGAGCAGCGTCTTTGTCACAGAAATATTTGCTAGTAAAAAAGAGTAAGAGGTAGACGGTAAAACAGCTGCTCAGAGTGAGGATGAGTGTTCCAGACTGCTTTTGACGTACTGGATTCCTTCATTTTCATAAAGATGATGGCAGGGTGCTGCCTGAGAGCCTTGGCTCTGGAGGCCAGATCAAACCCATGTCATCATTCTGAGTGGTCTTCTTTGCATTTTAATTGAGTTCTCTGATCCATAGAACTGTTCGGTTGCACCAGAAGGGAAGAGAATGTTGCCATGAAATTTGAGAAACCCTTTTAATCTCTTAGCATCTATGGTGACAGGCCACCTGCAGTCACAGTCTGTTGGACCATCCCCGGAGCTCTGGGAGAGCTCCTGCACTGTGCTCAGACCGAACTGGAGGACAGTGAGGTTTTCCTCTGTTGTGTGCAAAAAGAGTAGATTCGTGGAAAAAAATACATCTTCCTTAGTAGGCAGGTACTGTGAATTACAAAGCAAAGCCTGTATCTTTCGCCTCTCATTTTTCCTTTACCTTATCTACCAGCATCCAAGACTGTCCTAGTTCCAAAGGTACATCTACACCATACAAAAGAGCACAGTGAGGGGTTTTTGAATTAGCAGTGACCTAGATCTGAGCTCAGAACAAAGGTTTCCTGAGACCCTATGGAAGGAAGCAGACACTCCCTCTGCTAGCCCAGCTGTTGCAGCCCTGGGAAGATGCAGTACCGCTCCATGTTATACCACAGCATCAAGGACTGTGTCTCTATGCATCAGCCTCCTGGTGTCGTTAGCAGGGCACCTGCTCAGGCCCTTCCTGAAGGTGAAGTCTCGTTCCCAGACTGCTGAAGCATTGCACATTGTGCAGTATTAATGGGGCATAAGGGACTGCTCAGGTGAAAGGCAGGCAGCTCCAGGCTGGTGAAGATCATGGCACTGGATGTATTGGAGGACACTTGCCTTCAAATCTGTACAGGAATGAGGAGGAAGTCAGCCAAGTATGAGTCAAGCCTGATAGTGTGCAAGTGTAACTGGATCTTGGATTACTGAACAACATAAAAAGCATCCCAAAATCCAGTGATGCCCTGTATATCCCGCATGGCTGGCACTCAGAAGACACACTGCTCTGCTTACACACCCTGCTCACACCTCCAGGATCAGGCGGAGGTTGCAACCACTTTCCAGGACAAGGGTGCATTTTTCATAACTCACCAATTACTAACATAACTAACACCAGAACCACTGGGCTTACTTTGCACGTATGGCTGTAACTTTCATTCAGCTGCATTCTTCCACAATAACAGGTAGATCAAGTATGCATCCAACTACACCTAGGCTTAAAGAAACGTCCCTCTCAGCTCGATGGTTCAACCTTATCACTGTTTATGAGATTAAAAATGAAGAGTGGGATCAAATGGGGACATTCATGCTTCTAATCGCTTACAGCTTACCCACCTTACAGCTGAACTGCTGGAGGAATGCTGTGAGCGCTCATTTCACAGAGCAAGCAGACCTGCCAGGAGAGCAGCTGCCTCTCTGAGACCCATCCCAGCAACATGTGAAGGAGTTAAGATCTCTCAACAAGCACAGGTGTCTGGAAAGTTTCTGGTTTGGCTAAGCCTTTGAAAACCAGGGCTTCTGTGAGTGGTCTCCGTGTGGCATCTAGTTTTATTGCTCTCTGTCAAGGTGGAGGTACAGTAGTTGGCCACTTTGTTGTGCCTGACTGTGAACAGAATGCTTTTCTCTGTACAGGACATCAGTGTACTGAGCACAGCTGGCCGGAGTGATGGCAGCAGGAAGGGCTGTGTGGTTTTCCTGCCCATTCTCACATGCCTCTGCAAATCGTGGTGGTGACCAGGCTGGCGGCCCCGAGGAAGCACAGGCTGACTCAGGGTGTGTGGTCAGTGATGCAGTAAATGCTGCTCTCTGCTAAGTGAGCACTTAGCCGCTCCACTGATGCATCGGGAGGCCTGTTGGCTGTGCTATCTTTGGAAGAGGTGAGATGAAGGTGTTTCACTCTCCTGACCTTTAATGCTCTTGTGCAGTTGCTGAGTTTGGAATGTCGGCTGCAGGTCGTGGGTCAAATTTCAGTGCAAATGCATTCCCATTTACTTTTCCAGTTGGATGTATTTAGTCTGCTTGCTGTTCTCTCTGTCCGAACGTGCAGAGGGTGCTGCAGTACACAGCTGAGCAGATGGATCCTTTTGTCCCAGAGACAGATCCATGGCTGAGCACAGGGATTCTTATGTCTACAGAAGTGCTTGACTGCAAGCTGCAGTGTAAACTGGAGATCTTGGCCGTTTTGCACATGGATGGCTGATCTGCTCACAAGAAAGCAGAAACAGGGAGATAGGCTCTAAAAAAAGGAATGCTTCTTGCTGTATCCCCAACATTCATCATCCTTTAGCAGCATGTGGGGTTTTCCTGAGGACACACAATCCCAGATTTGCTAGAAATAAATTTGTGAGCTCTGGTGAGCGCAAAGCCCCAGACAGCATGGTTGCAGGCTTACCATCTGTGCGTTACTCTAGGCCTGCAGTTCACATTGTGGGGTTCTCAGCTTTGTTCTTTTGTTGCAAAAAATGGTTCTGTTCCCACTGAGGCAGCTTTTCAGGACAGATCCATCTCCCAGGATGCTGCAGTGATGGAAGGTAGCCAGTACAGTGTGGTATCAGTATAATCCTGTGTGCAGTGCAGTGGTAGCTTAAATGAACCTTAAGTGAAGACACATAATTGATTCATCCTGCAGAGAGGAGAGAAGTTCTAGTAGCCTGGGTCCAGGCAAAGCTTTCAGGCTCATTCAGAGGAGCCATGTGAGGCTGCAAATATGAGGTCCCAAGAGTAGAAATGTAGAGATTAGCACCATCACTGCTTAATTGAAGCTCACTGAGGATTTCACTGCTGAAAGTTAGCATTTATATGGTGAGTCCTGCTACATGGTGAGCTACACTGCTTTGCATTGTGATACTGATTTTAAAGGTATTTATTTTCCTGTAAGCTGTTGAGCACGGTTGATATTAGCTGTATCACTGTGAGGAGAGTCTGAAGAGCAGCCTTTATGGCCCTGCTTGTCTGAGCCCAGCTGTCACTATAACGTCTTAGCCTGGAGCAGCAATGTCCTGGCAGCTCAGGAAAAGGCAGCTTTCTTTTGATGAGGAGATTTTGGCTGCTCTCTCGGCTTTTGAATTTTCTCTCATGTTTTGAGATTTGTCCTTGTTCCTGCCTGTCCTGTGCCTATTGGTCAGAATAAGCCAGGTAAAACAAGGTAGTTTCAATGCAGCAGTTCCAAATTTCTCAAGAAAAAGAGGACAGTTTTAAGCTACAGTTGTGATCCTCTTTTCTTACTCTACACTCGCCTTGGAGGATCAGAGTATAAAAGTCATTGCATAGTACAGCACATGCTGTCAGAGAGACGTGGGAAGTTTCTGCTATAAGTATCTCAAGCTGGAAATTCCTTTGTCTTGGACTGCAGCTATGAGCTTCCTGTCTTCATGCATCAATAACATCTACTCCTTCGTAATGTCATATGTAAAAATTCTACTATATACGACTCCTACTAAAACCAGAGATGTAGTCCTGATGTATGTTGGAAGTGGAAGATGAAAGTAGTTTTTTTCTCCAGTCCAACGTTTATTTAAAATAGTGCATGGTATCAAGACAAGCAGCAGTGAAATTCTAGTTAGGGAAAGGAGCAAATTTATTTTCTGCAAGAATTTTGAAAACAGAAAATCAATGGTGTCAAGAGTAGCAGATGCCCCAGAGAAGGAACTCTGAAATCAGAGGCAGTGAGAATAAGAAAGAACAAAAATAGTGTGGAAAAAGGAAAAGATGAAGGAAAGAGGTGTCTTGGATGAGGAAGTAAAAGGAAAATGCTACAGTAAAAACAGTACTTTTGCAGTTCAGGGATGAAGCAATGGATGGTTGAAGATGGAGCTGGTGCAACTTCTTGAAAGCTGAACTGATGGCTGGAACCTGTGTGAAAAACATTTCTAAAGCAGGGCCACGGCGGCACAGGTGTGAGGAAGCAAACCTGAGTGGCAGTGACAGTGAAAAATCCTTGCTGAGTTGTAAAGAGGCAAAGTGTGTAAAACCCTTTGATCTGTCTGGTAGCATTTGGTAACCAGACAACTGTTCCCTGGAGATGCCAATTTAATGCTAAATTAATTAATTAAAAAAAAATAGCGCCAACCTTTTTTTGCAGTAATCCCTCTGGTAGGAATAGTGAGCAGGATTTTTGAGACCTGACTCACTGTGTTCTTCAGATAAATCTGCGAACTTAAATGAGATGATTTTTTTCCAGTCTGTACCAGAGGTGGATTGTAGTCAAGAGTACAAAGGTACGGATCATCACATACTATTCCCAAATGAGTAGCCAAATGTGCCAAGATGGGCACAGTGGAGAGGTGGTTAAGGAGAAAACCAGTTTTCTAAATGGGCACAAATAGTATTAGAGTCTGAAAGGAACTTTGATTGCCTTTTTGGAAAAGCATGAATACATGCAAGCTGAAGTACAGAATACCTAATCTTATCTGCTGCATTTGTTCTGCAGTAGCACAATAACAAAAGCACAGTAATAGCAGTCCTTTAGTTCCACCACATCTGGTACTGAACCCATGCAGAGAATAGAGTAGTATGCAGCTTGATTGTTCATTACTGTGGCTTCATCTGCTCCAGCTAAAGTCAGGAAGACGCAACTTCCATAAAGATGGACTTGCAAAATCCTTCTTGCATAAATTCAGAGGACTGTGCACGTAACAGTGAAGTATGTGGCCATATGGGACAGATTTTCTTAGAGCTTGTCAGCAAATCTGCCAAGTCTGCAGCTTTCTAGGTTTTCATCGTGCTGAGGTCAGATGCAGTGTATGAGGAATTCATCTGAAACCAGAAGGTAAGCCAAGAATGGGCCTGACATCAAAATGTGACCTTGTCTTTTTCTCATTATTCCCATAATTTATATTAGCCAAATATATATTGACTGAACAGAGAGAAAATCAATACTTTTCCTCCAAAATGAAAATATCTACATTAATGAAGGTTATAAAGTTGTTCATACGACCTCCTTAATATTTATAATGCAGATTTGTAGGGCTGTTTTGGCTCTTGTCAAATCAAAAGATCAAAAGGTAAACAGTGTCACAGATAACCCCAACAAGCCAACAATAAGCAATGGGTGTTTTGGATTTGTCATTTTTCAGCACACAACTGGAACTTTGTTTGCAAGCAGTAGTATTGCTTAATGTACTCCATGTTCACAGTTTTGAAAGCCAGAATGAGCTATTGCACTCATCTGTTCTAATCTCCTCTGTAAAACAGGTAATGTAATCTTAACTGGTGGTCTGTGATTACAGTTTCTTATTTTCATTTGAGCTCTGAAACTTATTTATGAAGACATTGGGTCCTGACTTAAAATCTTCCAGGTTTTTTGATAGTTTACTCCAGGGGCTGATTACTGTCATTATTTTGTCTTACCGAGTCTGTCTTCTTTCAGCTTCTGATCATCAGATCTTGATGTATTTTTTTCTTCTGTTAGATTGCACAGGCGGCTGCTGTAACAAAAAAAAAATCTTTTGTCTTGACAGCTATTTGTCGATTTATTGTGGTCTGTTCTTGGTGAAGCTGAATAGACCGAGTTACACTAATCCTTGGCTGAAAACAGAGGTTTTCTAAACTACTCATCGGTTCTATGGCTCTTTTCTGAACTCTTTCTTAAATACCTCAAAAATGCAGACACTGGAACTAAACTCTGTTGTCAGCTGTAATTTCTTTATTCCCCAGTTCTGCCCAATAAGCCTAGCTTCAAAATCAGGTACTATACTCACTTTTTAAAGCATAACCGAATCATTCATTTATTTCCTTCTACGCTTTCTAAAATTTTCATGGCATCTTGAGTTTTTCCAGGGCAACACATTTCTGTGGAGGTGAACTTCACTGACTAAATAGCCCAAATTAGCCTAAATTAGAATGTCCTCCATGTGAAGACTCTGTCATCTACTGTCATTTTTTGCATTTGGTAAACAAAACATTTTTTTTTGTTTCACCAGACCTGGATTGTGCTGATTTTTGCATTCTGATTTTTTAGTTAGAATTTCAGAAAGGACAAACACAAATGCCATGCCATATACACGTGGTAAATAAGACTGATCTCAGCCCATCTCTCAGCCAATTTTGCCTGTTAAGATTTATTTTGTAACAAACCAAGCTACCTGGTATTGACCATGCCTCTGCTTCTCTGATTGCATCTGCTGTTGATGAACTCTTCATTCTGGTGGGATCGGGGTCGATCTAACTAGTCTGGAGTCACTTTGGTATTCATGTCAGCCCTTTTAAACAATAGGCAAAAGACTGTTTTTCAGCATCCAGACACTGGAAATTGTAGAAGGTCGCAAAAAAAAAAGATCAATACTAGAAGCCCTGGTAGCTCTTAAGTCTACTCCTGTAATAATCTCTTTTGATACCCTGGAGAGTAATGAAATCAGATAGGAAGCAACACAGGCTTATACCATAAAATACTTGTTAGGACTTGTCACTGTGGCAATGAGTCAAGATACCATTTTCAAAGGTATGACCTGGACACTTACACTCATTTTTGATTCTCAGACTGGTGCTGCCTACTGAAATTATCTGATTTCTACAGTTCCAACCATTTGTGTGTGTTTCAGCTACGTGGTACCAAAGCTTTAAAATGAAAAGTCATTTCGGTGACTTCAGAGAGTTTCTGCAATATGTGGAAATATGTATTATTTAGGTGCATAGGATGCATAGGATGGGCAGAGTCTGTATGAGTAAAAACTTCAGTGTGCAAATTTCATTTAATTCATAATCCACTGGTTTTCAATCAAGGACTGTTTGCATGTGAGAATCAGGCAAGAAAAGTCTCTTGTTGGGCTGCTGTCTCTCCTTTGGAAATTGTAGAATTATTTAAGTGTTGCCATCACAATTGACAAACACCAGTACTGAAAACTGTAGAGCAGTTAGAAGAATAAACTATGCTTGACCTTATTAGCAGTACCACTTATTTTGTACTGCGAGGCTTTGGGGGTGGTGGGAATTGAGCCAGTCTGCTGGGAGCTGTGGGATATGGTGCAACTGTCTTCTGGTTGTTTACTTGCTAACTCATTTAATTAGTTTAGTTTCTTGACTATTTTTCTTTCTGCTTAAGTGCTGTTGTTGAAGGAACTCGTATATATGTGTGTATATATACATATACTGGGGAATGCAATCTAGGTCGGGTAACAGAGGCACAAGGTTGAAGCCCGGCCTCTTATCAACACCTCTATGGATCTCAACCAAATTAATTTCCCCTCCTCCCTCCCCTGAGTCACAGTTTTCCCAACAGACCCAACCCCTCTTACATATCCCGTAGCACCACCTACTGGGATGAGGATTCTCAGATGAATCCGGTACAGGACACTGGGAATACGGTCCAAAACCAATGTATAAAGCTACCTTATAAATGTATAATGTGTTTTTAGCATTTTTCTAATGAGTGAGGGAATGAAGAGATGACAGGCATGGGCAAACTTGCCTCTAACTGTTTACCGTATGCATTAAGAGGGTTTAGAAGTTATGATGGATGCTGAAATGAGATATTTGAGCTGCATTAAGGATACAGAAATTGATACAATCACTTAGTGTTCTGCTCACATTACAAATGGGATCGTTATGACACACAGTCTTCTATAGATTGAAAGAGAGCAGGTCACTTTTATATCACAATAAGAATTTTATGAAATAGTTGACTTGTGTAGACTGGCTGAATAAGCTGCAATGTCTTTGCAGCTTCACAGATGATTTTAAATTGTATTTGGGAGATGATATTCTGATGTAGCCTTGGGCTAATAAATCCAGGGCTTATCTGCCCAACCAGCTGAGGTCTCAGGGTTACAGAAATAAGGAAGGCAGCTCCTGGAAAGGACTAGATTCTGCATGTCAGTGAGACAAAAGACAAGCATTGAAATTGGTGTGGGAGATGATATGGTTAGTATTTAGAAAACAAGTGCCCCCTGTAGTCACTTCCACTCCATCAGTGGTGAAAGGTAGTCAGGCTTCAGAAAAATAGTATTCACAAATGCAAAAGTCAATGTGTCCTGATTTGAGAGGCCTGAGATCTTCGGAGTGTAAGGCAAGAATTTACAGCATTTAATATATTCTGTAGATGGACTGAAAGCGATTTTAAAATATACTGATAAACCTGATAAGTAATGACTATGGAGGATAGGCAGACATATGAATTTTAACAAATAAGGATCATACAGACAGAGAAATGTGTGATGATTACAGCTCTCCATGTCCTCTTTTGTAAATGTTTTCAAAGACACAGGAGACATTTGATCTGCCATAAAAGCCACTGTGGATGGGAAAGTAGAAACCCACGAGCAATACAGAAAATCAGGCTACAGCTTCTGTATCCTTGATACTTGTCTGAGATACAGAAAGAAAAAAATGGTTTTTCTGCCCAGAATGAAATCCAAATTTCCTCTCAAATGCTAGTAAGTTATAAGCTATACAATGTTTCACTCTACTCACCTTCTCCTTTTAGGAAAGAATGATCATACTGAACTGTACAGCTGGATAATGTGCATAGAAAAGATATTCCAGCCAACTCAGAGCTTGAGTTTGAAGGACATTTCTTTCACCACAGCTCTGATAAGGGTATACAAAGAGAAGGCTACTCATTTAGCTGAACCTCCCTTAAATCCAAATCCTGTTCTAACTTGGAAACAGAAAAGTCATTTAACGTGATTGAGAGATCTGAGAAACAGACGGACAAGAGTTAACAGTATATTATGGGGCTGGGTGAAGGCAGTAGAGATTGGTAAGGCTCACGATGAGTACAGAGCTCAGGCTGACTATGCTGGGAATAGGCTCCACTGTGCTGTTAGATGCAATGCCCGATACGTGAACAAGACACATTGCTACAAATCTGTTCTGCACTGGGGAAAGCTGTCCTGGAGAAACAGCCCTATTGATGGAGGTATTCATTGCCCCGCTTTACCTTCTGTTTCTTCAGATGACAGTCTACGCTTCATGGCACTGAATCAAGCTATGAAGGTCAGTCATGTGCTGTATTTCTGCTGGTAAATGTTAATTTTGGACAGATTTGTAGGACATTTAACAGGTCTGCGTTCATCTCCTGATGTTCCTATTATCGTTATTTATCACTGGATCATGATAGCTTTAGTGTCCCAGCAGAGCCCCAGTGTACTAAGCACTACAGGAACGCGTGCCCAGCTTTGCTTTTTTGGCTTCACTCCAGTAGATCAGCTATATTTGTGCGTCTCCTGCTCTGTCATCTTGACATTTTCTTCTTCAGCAAAGGAGATATTTAAAACACTGGAGAAAGAGGAGCAGAGGAGATGATCACTTAAGATCTTTTGCTTGTTAATCTGTAAACATTCCTGCTCCATTTTCCATTGCACTGACAGAAAAACACGACCAATTCTTTGCTAGATGCACAGCTATTGCAGTGTATTGTCTAAGCTGCCACATCCCTACAGATTTTGCAGGGTGCAAAGCAGAGAGGTGCTCTGGTATTTTCGGTTATACAGATTAAGCTTTGGTATAAGAGAAGGTTTCTGTTTGCTGAATCTCTGTGCTGTGGTGAATCTCTGTGCCGTGAGCTTAATTAATTAATTAAACCTACCCTTTCCTACTGAAGTCTTATGCCAAGTACCCATTGACACACCACACTTGGCTGATGTGGTTGAGTGAATATTCCCCGATGAAAGTTTCTCTTATGTGCAGAGTATCATCTTGCCAAACAAGAGCACTTCCAGCATTGTATGTCATGAGGGCAGGGTCACACCTTCTGGCTCTGTGATGTGGCACAGCAAGACTAGCATTCTCTGATAGTGGAAAATGCAGCACCAATACCAAAGAGATTGACCTTGCCTCTTTGGGATATATTGAAGCCAAATATGAGATTAACTATATTTGAAAAGGAAAATCCACCACTTTTTTAAATGCAGCCAATGATGGGGGGTATGTTACTCCTGCAACAGAAGTGATGGATGCTCCTGAGAATGAGATTTCTCTGTAAATTGCATTCCAGAACTATTTGAACAGACTTCTTGTACACCCGTAGTTGTTCCAAGAGCCCACACAAAGCACCGATGTACCAGTAGTTCCCTATCCCACAGAGGACTTCATAATTTAGAGCTCACAGGGCAACTAAAGGAAGCCTACAGTGACGCTCTCTGCAACAGAACCCACACCCTCTCAGACACAACGCTAGTGACCAGGTAAATCTGCTCTCTGAAACTCTCAGCTGAGCAGCCAGAGGTGCTATTTAGCTGTTAAGCTACAAGGCTCCAGTAAACTCCTGCCCTGTTGTGCCACCAGTATACTGACCTGGAATTTTGCTCTGCCCAAAGCAGAATCCAGTTATCTGGCAAGGAAATCCTCTATAGTGCAGTATTACCTGAAAGAAGGGGAACACGTTATTATAGCTCATACAATTCTTTTTTTTTTCTTTTTTTTTTTCCCCAGGCCTAGCAAAAATATGAGTTTCCCGCCTTCCATTAGCTCAGCTGTTAGTATGAACTCATTCAGCCTGGGCCCAGGGATGAGCAGTCTCTGCCACGCTGAGATGCGGAGCTGAACATTTTTTTGTTTTCTCCAGGTCTTGGAATCAATGTATGATGTAACCCCTGCTTCACGCCCTTGTGTTGTGCTGCCCAGCCCCACAGCAAACTCAGTGCCTTCCTGTGTGGGTCTGGAGATCTCATGCCAGGGATTTGGAGCCAAGTGGGCCTGAGGGGATGCAAGCAAGTAAAGTCAACTGCTCAACCTGTTCATCCAAAGAGAAAAGATTGTTAGCAGTGGTTCTAGCCCTATTAAGTTCAAAAAACCCAACAACAAAGCCTGAGATCAATATTTGAGTGACTTGTCTGTCTTCAGTGTTGGGTAGTGTGAAAGCACAGGTGAAGAAGCAACACACCAGTCAGGACAGAAATAATGTTTTTTATTGCAACCTGCAGGGGGAAACATGTAAAATTACAGGGAAGGAAGCACAGGTGTTAGGGTTACCAAGCAACCACAGTATTAAAAATAATGTGACAGGAAAGCAGGGAAAAAGGGATCCAACCAGAGAGCTGCCTGCCCAATTAGGTGTCTGTGTCAGTGATGAAGTGAGCACATTAGGATTTCATGGCAGGTGAAGAAATCTGAGGTAGACAGAAGCTGAAGAGAAAAAAATGTATGTCACTAAATGGACAGAGCGGAGATGAGAATTATTATCACTGGAATAAAACCCTCTTCTTAATTATTATAAAGCTTGGAGCTGTACAAGCAGAAAGATGATGATAAGTTCCATTTGTGATCTGCCTCTGATATTTCTGGTTTGATTTTTTCAGCTCTTTCAAAACAATGAAATTAAGCTTTTCTTTTGCACTTCCTGATCTGGTCAGCCTGCCCTGTTCTGCTTCCTCCCACTGGGCTGCACTGAACGCTGCCACTGTGCAGCACAGGGCTCGCTGCCAACCAAGCCCTGGTTTTGACAGAGAGTACAGTTAACCAGGAAAGCACATCCTGATTTTGTTCTTCACAGTGGAGACACTTATTTTTCTCAAACCTTCTTTCAGATCAGCCAGATGCCTGGCTAAAGACATAAAAAGGACGATTTGGCCACATTTATAAATGTATAAAGCACTGCAAAACAATGGCATTCAAGGCCTACTGAAAGATATTCTGAAATTGCTATGTAGTGTGGTGCTGAGACTGTGGCTATTTCCAGCACGTGCAGTACAGAGGCTCCACGGGTGGGCGATTGCTTTGCCTTCCTTCCCCCCACTGCCCTTGGCTCAGTGGCTTTGAGCAGGGTCAGGATTCTGCTCCTGGGCTCGGATCTGCTTGGTGGAAATGGGGTATCAATGAAATACCAGCTGGCTGCAAAGCCAATGAATGGATCCAAGTTGGAGGCTGAGCAGCAGTTACCTGATAGATCATCCTGCCTCTCTGTGGACACCTCTGTTTGTCTCCAAATGTGTGCATCTCAGAGGACGTAGGACAACTTCTGGATCATGCATGTGTCCCATTTGCTCCAAGGAGGTGATCCCACACCTGCAGATTGTATTTGTTGCCTTCTTCTCTAGTGAGCTTCAGTGCTGACAATGTCAATCCAATTATAAATGTCTGCAGAAACAAAAAGGGCAGCATCCTGACTTTCAGTGATGCATTAATAAGAGATCACGTGCCAGATGACATAGCTGGTGCTTCTTTGCTTGAGATCTCATTTCCTCTCCTGCCTGCAGTTGTAGCAGCCATGTGGCATCCTGACATTTCTTCTTTATTAACTTCTTGATATATAGCCTTTTGGGGTTTATTAGGAGATTAATAGTTTTCAAGAAGCTTTTAGGATATTACCAAAGTTTTATCTTTTTTTTTTCTTTTTTTTCCCCCTGTACCTTTAAACATGTGACTCAATAGAGCAATGTGAGATGCTCTGAGGATGCTGGGAGCAGTGCTCTTCTCAATAGGCTCAGGCTCCTGCTGCTTCCAGCAGTGAGCTGATAGCAACAAGGGGAACCCAGTTCTGAAGAGGGCACCAGCTGCAGCCATCGTGGCAGCCACTTCAGTTAGATCTTCCCTGTGGCATTTTTCCAGTAGGAAAAAAAAGATCACACAAGCCTGGCTTTTTTTTTTTTTTTTTTCTACAGTCAGTGCATGTGATTAGCAGCATTTATAAAAACTGTGCATAAAACAGTATCTCAGGAAGGAAAAGTACAGGCAGATGCACTGAACAAAAGGAGAAATTAACGACTTTGAAGTCAGCAGAAGTGCCTGATTAAGGATGTGAAGAACAGAATTCTGCAATCTGTCCATTTTATAGGTTTCTAAAGCATCATTCCACAATGAATTTTGAGGCCTACAGAAAGCTATGGTATAAATGACTACATATGTGGTATAGCTAAAGATACCATTGAAATTTTCATTATTTTCCAGATGGAAACAAGGAAATCTTACCAGCAAAATGATAATACAGATTAAGGGAAACATATTCATAGTAGCCCAATTAAACCTCCCACTTAAAGATGTTGTGGATGTTGTGGTTTTAGCATTTTCCTTGCACTGCTTATAATTTTCTAGCACTACTTGGTTCTTACAAAAAGAAACATTTTTCCATTCCTATTTAATATAGAACTGGTAGCAACTCACTCATTTCATATGCAGTTCAAGCCCTGCAATTTTGTGTTAGGACAGGAACTTAAATTTCCCTTGCAATTCAGATGAAAGCTAGAGTTGCACAGAACAGTCAATCGGACTTGGAGCTTGTTACTATTACAGTTCACTCATAGGTTGGCAGAATCCAAAGCTCTGTGATGATCTCCTTGTTCTGAAGCCTCTGATATGTTTTGGAAACTGCCCAGGGTATAATGACAAGGATACAGAGACAATGTTTTTTACCTGATGACATACAGCTACATTATTACTTCTGCCTTTGTGGTCTGTGGAGATGTGCACAAAGACTACCATTAGTAGACAGAGTCCTCTCAATTTAGTTCTGTTTATGTGAGACCATAAAGGGAGTCCTTGCTAACGTCCCCTCTGTACCCATAATGCGATCGGAGCCAATCCCACATCCACTGCGGATAAAGAAGATTGTAAATTAGGAGCAGTCTCTGTTATTCTGTGTGTCGTACATACAGTGCCTAGCACAGGGGGTCATAGAGGGACAATATTCCTCATTAGCTCTGATAGCAGAAATACATAAAATTAATTCCACTTGACATCAAAACACTAGGGCATGAAAAGGTACCTATTTTTATCCATGTGTTTTATGCATTTTTAAAACACACGAATGCTTTGTGAATAGGTCTGACTGTCCATTCCTGCAGGTGCCTTTCTCTGACACTGAAGGCAACTGGCATAAATTCCTCATTTTACCTGCGGAATTGATCAGATCCCCACCTGTAACCCACACCTCCTGCTACAAAAGACAGCACAGCAGCACTCTTTAGGACTCCTGCTTCAGAGAAAGCTAAGGGAAAAAATCCCAGACTTTCATCCTGCAGTAAAGGTGAGAATGCTACCAAATGAACAGTTCTTCCCAGCAGTGCCTCAGCTGGTCTTGCCGTGTGATTAGAGATTTGGTATAAACCATCGTTTGCAGTGTGCACATATCGGAATTGAATGGGGGAAAAGCATGTACGATCTCACTAACAAAAACAAGGGCTCAGAAATGAGAGCGCAGGAAAATTAAGGTGAGCTTTGATTTTTGACGTTCCGTGCCATTAAAGACTGACAGCATTAAAGAGCCGCCCCTCAACACGAAGCCCCTCCTAAGGCCCGAGCCCGGGCAGGCGGAGGCCCGGCCCTGCCGCTAGGGGGCGCTCTCCCGGACTGCCGGCTCTGCGCGGCGCCGTGCCGTCCCGCCGTGGCGGCGTTCGACTTCCGGCTGGCGTGCCGGCGCCGCTCTGCCCCACTTCCGGTGCTCGGCGGGCTGGCGGCGCCGGGACCATGGCGGCGGTGGACGTGCGAGGTGCGGGGCGGAGGGGCTAGGGCGGGAGCTGGGTCTGCAGGCGGGATGCTTGGGCGCGGGGCGGGCTCGGGCTGCGCTGCTCGGCTCTATCTCCCCCCGGTTTATCGGTGATTGTGAATACCGTCAGTGTGTATATTTACAGAGCGGGCAGCGTTACCTTCTTAGCAGCTGCTCCGAGGAGCAGTTGATTAGGTGTGAGCTGTTGTTTCGGGATGTGTCTGTCCGACCCTGAGCGTGCAGAGCTGTCACAGAACTACAATACAATGCAGCGGAGTGCTGAGTGTGCTTTCAGGAGGGGTATATTAGTGCATGGAAGTAGAAGAGTGATTCCTGTGAGAAGGGAATTTCAGCTGAGTTTTCAGAGACGTCTCATCACTTACGTGGTGCAGGTGGTGCTTTTTCAGGGCACCCCATGGATCTTCAGTGGTAGCGGATTTGTTGTCTGTAGAACCAATTGCTGCCAGTGGTTTCTTTGGTCAGACTGTAACTTTGGCTATTCGAGTGCTTCACGAATGTAATTGTGCTACAGCTCGGTAATAAAATGCCAAGGACGTACTTTTAAATGTTCCCACATCTGGAGGGATGTACCTGGTGTGGAATGATTTGCATATAATAGAGCATATGTCATTTTTAAAAGCTCTTTTTGAGTGTGTGTAATTGTGAACATTTGCATAGACGGATTTCTGTAAAACCCACTGAGGTATGCAGTAAGTAATTTGCCACAAGCAATTTGGCAAATTACTGTAGGATCTCTTGTTCGTGACAGCTGAGAAACACATACCCAAAATAGCATCTTTCTTTCCATCGTTTCTGGGGGGGTTTGTTTGTTACAGATTTCACCTGTATCTTTGAAACACATTGGTATCAGCTGCTGTGATATCAGAGAGACTTATTGTAATAACAGCATTGTAATAACAGCATCTTAGAAATGTTACCAATGCTGCTGTTCTGTTTCACTCAGTAATTTATTCACTGGCTTTATCAGAAGAAAACTCTTTGCTTTAGTCAATAGGGCTCTCTAACTTTTTGTCTTGTTTTCAGTCCTGTCGTTTAGGACTTCAAAACTATTTTTTCTCAGAAATAAACAGTTTAAAACATGACCAGGCTCAGATTTAGTGTAAGGTTAATAACTTCTTTTTTTTCAGCAACAGATTCTAACGTAGTAACATAAATTCAACTTGCCTGACTTTTGTGTTTTGAAAAGAACTATGCCTTTCATGTGCTCTCTACTCAGCTAGTACTCTTGTTCATCAAATAAGCCTTATATAATACTATTAATTAGGCTTATATGAGTATAATTAGGCTGTTATGCAATATCCCGATTACTGACTCCCATCTTGAGCTGTTAAAGGTATACCAACAGCTAGGAGTCAAGGAAAGAAAAACACCATAGTTAAGATGTATTTCTGCTGTGTACCTACAACAGAACTCTATAAAATGTGTTTACAATTAGAATTGGTTTGCACAGGGCTGTGTTGCACCTGCTGTGATCATTAGCTGGTGGCAGCTTACTGTTGGTGATGGTTGTAGCCTTGGTACTCAACGAAGGGTTTCTCTTCCCAGATAACCTCTTGGGAATTTCCTGGGTTGACAGTGCCTGGATTCCAATACTAAACAATGGCAGTGTGTTGGACTACTTCTCGGAGCGCAGTAACCCGTTCTATGACCGAACTTGTAATAATGAAGTTGTCAAAATGCAGCGGATGACCCTGGACCACTTGAAGTAAGTTGCAGTTCGCTTCCTACTAGTACACTGTGTCCCTCCATCTTTGATGACTGAATGGAAGCATGCTGGAAACCTTCTGCTTCTCTCTCCTGAGCTTTGTAGTCCCACCACTTGCCTGGGAGCCCAGCTTTCTTTCCTTTTTTTAATTTTTACTTTTTTATATTTAGTTGCTTTCTACTTCCTTCAACGCTGTCTCAAGGAGTGTTGATTTTGAAGCATTCTAGCTACATGCAGCGATTCTTGTAAATCACCTTTTAGATGTTTCTAATTAGAAAAGCTGCTGACTTTCGTCTTCCCAGCTCAACAGAAGCTCGGTGATGGTAATGGCTTTAAATGGTTTTTTTCCTACAGTCAGTAGGGTTTATGTTAGGGGATACTTTTGTGTTCGTAAGTAGTCCGTGATTCTAAATCACACTGGCTGCATGCCATAATTAGTACATAACTCCTGTTAGGAGCTGGCTTTTTAGTATGGAAGATGAAATTATGGGACGTTGTAAATAAACTGGTCACAGATGGTTGTGTAATGAGATGGCAGCATGTGCAGGTTAACTTTCTCTGCAGTTTCCCATCTGCTGCACTGAGCACAAGTGAGATGTTGGAGGACTATTTGAAGACTCTACAGTATAATAAGGAATGTGCAAACTGAGCTGAATGTTCATTGGTAAAGCCACTTGTGTTTGGATGTGGTTGTAGAGGGGCTTTCAAATGAGATATGCAGATAGTCACATCATACACTGATCCTTTTTCTGTGTTTAAATGGCATCTTTATGCTAATAGATTGTGTTGTTTCCCTTGCTGTTTGACTGCTACTGTGTCCAGTTTAGATGTGCCAGATTGTTGCAGCATCGTTTGTATATGCAGGTATAGGTTATATGCAGGTGCGTGTGTGGGTTTTGACAGCTAGATCAGGAAGTGCTATGAAATCCTATGTCTTCATTTAGAAATAGCTTGAGAAATGATTATAGAAAGCTTGAGAACATTATTGCTATAGTGCTAGGCCCTTGATATCTCTTCACATCCCACAGATTTTGCTTTGAGAAAGATAATTATTCAGATTGTTTCTGTTTCAGCCAGATGGTTGGAGTGGAGTACATCCTCCTTCACGCTCAAGAGCCCATTCTCTTCATTATCCGAAAGCAGCAAAGGCAATCTCCAACACAAGGTGAGGCCATTTAGTTCTTGCCGCTGTTGAGAAGGCTGACCGGTTAATCTCTTTTCTGTATTCCTCATTTGCTTGAATACTTCTGACTCCCCTTTTCTGCCTTCATCCTAAATTTAGGTGGAAGGTTATGAGGCTTTGTGTTGGAGTTGTGGTGGGGGTATTTTGTCACTAGTGACCTCTGGTGAGCTCATAGCTGGGGCTGCCATCTGGTGGTGAAATGTGATGAGTGCAGTGAGAAAGTACTGCCCTGCGGTGTATTCTGAAAGTGGTGGTAGCATTCATGCAATATCTTATATGTTTGGCTCTCTAGGACTTTTCATTTTAATTATTTAAATGTAAGGCTAATTATATCTTTGCTTGGAGCTGATGAGCTTAGTTTAATTACAGGTAATCATCTGAAGTAGCTAGTATGCAATTGGGAGTGAGCTGTGATTTCCATTGATTAGGGAGAGAGCTCGTTCATGGTTCTTTTTCTGTCATTTTTTAATTCCGTGCTGTTTCCACCTTCAGCTGTGGTTTGGGTAGACTGAGTAGCATCTTGTCAGTAAGGGAAGAAGACCTATCTGAAAAATGACCATGAGGTGATACCGATCTTGTTTTCCTTGTTCTTTTGAGACCAGAGTACTGTGAAATCATTGAAATCATTAGATCTTTACAAGTTCTAAGTGAAATACCTTTGTTTTTTCTTCCCTTTGCGTGCAACCTGATTCAGTATTCCTTTTTAACCTTGAATTTGTTGTGCATGTGTGATTAATTAAAAAAGAAAAAAAAGCAATCACATTTCAGTAGTTTTATTCTGTATACATGCAAAATATTTTAGGTTATTTCAGAATAAGCAGAAAAGAAGAGCATGATAATGCTAGTTACTTTTTAACTTTATGTTTACTAACTCAGACTCTGCACGTGCATTTTGCTGTTGCACAGGACTTTGACTTATCCAGCAATGCTTTTTATGTGCTTGTATCAGATAGTGGCTCTTTATATCGTAGTTTTGTACTGAAAAAGAGCACATATAATTCCACCTTTAATGGATTTTCCAGTTGTTTCTTGGTTAAAGGTTTCATGTCTAGCGTACCGAAATCTTGTGCTTAGACACCTTTTAAATCAAGAGTAGAGTTTGGCTTCCACGTTACGTGTGTTAAGCTGTGAGGCAGCAGTGCTGCTGTTCTGTCTTTTTGTGCTTCTAGGGAAATCTGAGAAGGAACTCCTCGTTCTTTTTACTGGCTGTGATGTGTCCCCAGTTGTCTTGGCCTGTTAATTTAGGCTGGTGTCCAAGCTTCGTAAAATGCAAATACGGGAGGCATTGGGCCCTGTCAGTAGAAAGGTTGAGACAAAATGAGTTAAAGCAGATGGAGGAACCAGAGCAAATGAGTGCACAGACCAGAGTCTTGGGAATGTGAAGCTGACAGCGTTGTTAGTTTCCAAACTGAAGCCCGTTCCATAGAATGTTATGGAGACAATTGTGATGTTTTTCTGCACTGCAGGCCTAACAAACAGGTATTTTCAATCAGTCAGTAGAAGTTGTTCCCAAACCTGATTTAACAAATGGCTTTGGAAGGCTTTTTTTTTTTTTTTTTTTTTGGCAGAATGTTATGAATTTAGGAAAGCGTGCTTTGTGCATGCTCACTGCCATTGGGCTTGGGAAATTTGGCTAAGGTTGGAGAGAACAGACTACAGACAAATGATCTTTTGATTACTGATAGCGGGAACAACTGATGGAACTATTTCCACTTGCAGTTCACTTGATTTCTGCTGCATAGCTCTGAAAATGCCAACTCTGCTAAGATCAGTTATTTGCTTGCAATAGAGAAAGACCTAAGTCTGATGCTTTCCTCTCTGTAAAGCAGACCTTGGGGCTTTTCCCCTTAGACGAATAGAGTACAAATAAAACACCTGTAAGGAAAGACGTAAAAAGACACAGCTTGTTGATCAGAAGGATTGCAGTTTCTATTTTTACTACAGAAATTCAGCAGAAAATATGGAGTCTTTAGCCAGAACTTTAAATTGATCATGCCTATCTTTCTTTTTTTTTTTTTTTTTTTTCTCCTCCCCACAGTTATTCCTTTGGCTGACTACTATATTATTGCTGGAGTGATTTATCAGGCACCCGACTTAGGGTCTGTCATTAACTCCAGAGTTGTAAGTGTTCTGAACATTTTATATATGTGTAAACAGTTTGTATCTGCTTTTATTTTCTGTAGTTCCTCAGGCTTTTCAAACTTTTTTTCACTGTAGTAGTATGCTATGTGTATGCATAGCATGCACGGGCTTAATAGAAATGCTACCAGTTAATATGGTCTGTATTCCACATGGAAATGGAAGATCCTGGCAGAGTACAGCATGGCCCAAGAAGTAGGATGCATACCTCAAGAATTAAGGGATCAGAATAACTGAAGGTTGACAACTGTCAGAACACAAGGTTCAAATAATCAAAAGAGAAATTAAGTGATAAATACATATGAAACAGTAATTAAACATTCAGCTTTGAAATGTTCATACTATGGTAATGTGGTATTTCTTTTAATGAAACTTCTCTTTTTAAATTAATATGGATTTCTCTTTAAATTGAACTCCTGAGTTTTTTGTTTCTACTGATCTTATAAACTGCTTTTATGCAAGCTTTTGCTCTGTCAATGTAGGAAAAGAAAAAACCTTGGTTTTATGAGATCCTTTGCAAGAAATTACATTCTTAGTCCAAAACTAGCTGTCCCAGGACTCTTTCATAGCATAAATGAATATAGAATGCTAATCTTAAAATCATTGCTTACAAAAACTTGTACTGTACTTTCTCCTTAAATTCTGAACACTGACTTATGTTACTTTGTTCTAAAAGCTCACTGCTGTACATGGAATTCAGTCTGCTTTTGAAGAAGCTATGTCCTATTGTCGCTATCACCCATCAAAAGGCTATTGGTGGCATTTCAAAGACCAGGAAGAACGAGGTATGATTCTTAGTTGCTCCTTGTCTCTTGAGAGAAAGAGAAGATAGTATAGGCAGGGTGGGAGGTAAAAGCTTGAGGCAGCACACAGTGATGGTGTGGAGATGTTCTGTCTGAGGAGTAAGTTGGTGCTCTCTGCCAGTGCAAAGAATCTTGCTGATGGGGATAGACAGTGAGACATGAATAAGAAATAAAATGGTAAGCTATGTGTCAACACAATGGACCCAACTTCAACCTACTGGTGACCAAAGTACACTTTGTTTTGAGGTATAAAATTATTCTTAACCTGTCTTCCACAAAAAAACCCCAACAAGCGGAAGAGAAAATGGGGCTGAGGTTAAGAGGAGAGTTGCATTCCAACTTTGTGTACATCGGAAAGCTGCACATCGGAAAGCTGCACATCGGAAAGAACAAAACTTTTCATTAGCTTCCTCTTACATTTTTGTACCTGCAGAGAAAGCTAAGCCAAAAGCGAAGAAGAAAGAAGAACCAAGTTCTATTTTTCAAAGACATCGGGTAGATGCTTTGCTTCTAGACCTAAGACAAAAGTTTCCACCCAAATTTGTTCAGGTATGACAGCTATAAGCCACAGTATTATTGTAACTTAGTCAGAACTTAAGGCAGTCATAAACAGCTGAAACTCACAGTGGGAATCTTCTGTGCTTTCTACAATGATAATACAAGTAATAAGTTTGAAATGGAAAGCTTTGGTTTGAGTGTGGGAATCCCCTCAGTAATTGCAGGAGTTAAGACCTTGGCAAAACGATGAGGGCAAATTGCATTGCACCAGTTCCTTATCTATTTGTAGAGGATCTGTAAATGTCAGCTATCTGACTTTGCTGGTGCTTACAGTTTCCTGTTTTGTGAGCTGAATCAGATCACCACAACTATTGTGTTCTGGTTACCCCATTGTTCTGGGTGCTCATTAATTAGTGTGGAAATTCTCAGCATTCTGTGAGGTTGTTGTGATTACCTCTGATAATCTCTAATAGTTCTTTGTACCATTGTGTCTTCTGGTTGAGAGTAATGAAAATAATTTCTACAGCAACTCAGGAAACTGCTCCTCAGATATTGAGGACTGGCTGAGCATTTTCTCATTTAGTCCTTTTCAGCTGTCTGAGGAAAAACTGGATGTTAAAAAAAATTAAAGCTTGATGTTCAAAAGTTGGATTTTGTTTTAAGTGTATTTAGTGATCTGTTCAACAGCCTTCCCTTCTTCCTTCAACTCATGCGTGTAACAGCATAGCTTGGTGTACATTCTTAAGTGAATAGTAGGAAGGGTCAAGCATTAAGACTTCATTTCCACTGATGTGTTGTTTTTTCCTCCCCCACAGCAAAAGCCTGGAGAAAAGCCCATTCCAGGTAAATCTCTAATACAAGATCTAAAAAAAATGTGATGTGTAGTAAAGTCTTCCTGTTGCCCTATGAGCTTCTTACTGTTGCCACTGAGGTGGTTAGGGATTCTTCTGGCATTGTTGAATTGTGCAAATAAAAGAGTACAGAAGATAGAAAGAAAGGAATAGGAAAAATGCGTATTCTGCTCCCTGTCTGGAAGATGTCCTGCCCTTTCCATCTGTAAGAGCTATGTTATCTGAAGGTCCAAATGCAAGAAATAGTCTTTGAAAGCAGCAGACGGGGAAAAGGTAAAAGAGGAAAGGAATAATTTGGTCAGTCCAGCATCCTAGTGACTTTGGCAAGTTGCTCAGGAAAGCGTGTGAAGGCTTTTAGTTGATCTGAAGCAACTTCAAAGCAGGAAAAGCATAAACTAGATCTTTTCATCCACTCCATTTTTATTTTTTTTTTTAACTTGTATAGGCATGAATTTATTCCTTAGTTCTTAAACCTTTGAAACTAATTTTATCCTTTTGAAATCAATATTTTCTAAACACTCGGAAAAATATTTTGGGAATAAAAATAGGAGGTTTAACTCTGTTTTGCTGTTACTTCTTAAGTGGATCAAATAAAGAAGGAGCCAGAACCAGCCCCTGAAGCTGTCAAGACAGAGGAGAAAGAGACTGTAAAGAATGCTCAGCAGAGTGCTGCTGCTAAAGGACCACCTGAAAAACGGATGAGACTACAGTGAAGGGTGAAGTCGATGCATGAAGTCTGGATTAGTCAATACCTGGAAAACAGCAGATTCCAACTCCCATCCTTCATATTTACGCTCTTCAACCGAGACTGTGACATTTCAGGAATTCAAGTCCCTGTAACAGCTTTTTCTGTAGAAATCTGTTACGAAAATGTTAATGGCAGGATGTGAGCTGCCTTAAGTAAGGTGTTTTCAGTTTTCATCTTATTTTGAATATTGGCTTCTGGGAACGATTTTTACAGAGATGTATTTTGCAGCCTCCTGAAATCTACAAACCCTTGCATTCCTTGTGTCTTGGTTTGCTATGTAAACAAACAAAAAAAAACCCCTTTAATACAACAGTAACAAACAATTCACCTTATGTCTCAGTTAATAAAATCCTGATTGCTAGAATGCTTTTCTTCTTTAGTAGCAATTAATACCATAGGTGCAAGCAGCAATTTTGTTTTGTTTGAATGTTGAAATATGTTATGGGCTATTTTGAGGAAGGCAGGTTTGCCTAAAGAGTTTAGGCTGTTTGCTGTAAATTGCCGTGCCTTTAGTATGCTTGGAACGCGCATCAGAAATTTGATAACTGAAGACTCAAGTCCACGTAATTAGGTGTCAAACTGTTCTCAGTCTGTGAGGGTTCTTGGATGTTTCTTTTACTTAATGGTTTAGCTTTTAATGTTTTATGATTAAAAAGTTAGTGTTGAGGGGGATTTCTTGTTGCATAAAATAAGCTAGAATGTCCTAATGTTGCACTATTAGAGTGAAGCTGTTTATGTTTCTCCTTTCTTTCCTTGCTGTCTCCCAAGTATATCAGTTACACATCTCTTCCTCTGTGCTTCTAGCACCTTTTTGCTGCATTTTACCACCATCTGCCTTTTAGACCTGAGGAGGTAGAGCAGTTGAACATTGCAAAGAGCACTTTATTTAGCCATGCTGTTTACACAACTTTGTTTTTTTTTTTGCCCTGCAGAAAAAGATAAGAAGCCACCCATTGCAAAGAAATGACCATTGGGTTGTTTTTTGCTTTTGTCAAAGTAACGAAACAAAGTAGCTTGTTTTCTTTTCTCAACTGTTGTCATCTTTCTTGAGGTAAACTCTAGGATGTGACAAAAAGAGCTGTACGTAGGATATAGAATGTAGATAGGAAGGAAGACAAAGATACACTTCTATCGTTTCCTCAGATTTATTTTGAAGTTGTAAGAGAAGCCTTGTTTTCTGATTTAGTAACTAATGAAGAGTTCTGATGGGATAGCTATTGAACAGTGGAAAGAATTTTTGCCCTTTAATCCAAAACTGTAAAAGCAAATACAGATAAGCCAAGAGCTGTTTGCTGTTGATACATCAGTGTACTTAAGTGTGTATTAC
Source organism: Lagopus muta (assembly GCF_023343835.1). Classification (NCBI taxonomy): domain Eukaryota; kingdom Metazoa; phylum Chordata; class Aves; order Galliformes; family Phasianidae; genus Lagopus; species Lagopus muta. The sequence goes on from NC_064438.1 coordinate 27,273,874, forward strand.
CTTCATTTTATATAATGTGGGTGGCATTTGAACTGCTATTTCTTGAAATGTTGATGGAAACAGGTAATAAGGTAGTGTGAACTATTAACTATGGAGAGAGCAGTTATTCTGGAATGCTCAAAACAAGCTGGAGCTAATTGTTTAACCTTGAATAATTACAAGGAAGCATGAATATGCTTAGAATAAAAGTTTTGCTTCTTCTCCTATTAAAGAAATTCCTTTGAAAGGAAGGAGCTTGAGAAGTGCCAAAACCATCATCTTGCTCACCTGTATGGTAGAAAGGAGGCATGAGTGGTGAGGAGCCTCAGGATTCCCCACTGAATTTCTGATATTCAGATGAAGTTCTTGAAAAGGGGCTGTTAAGGCAGCTTAACTCTATGCAGTGATTCATATCACTAGAACCTATAAGCTATTTGGAAAAGCTTAGCTAAGAAAGATGACTAGATTGCACTGCAATGAAGATCTAGGGTTTTATTTCAGTTTGGGAGACTAAATATTTGTGTATTAAAGAAAGATTTGAAATTACTAGCATAGGAAGGATACCTTGTCTACTGTTGAAAGCATGTAAAAATGGTCAAAAGTGGATGCTAGTACAAGCACAAAATCTGTCATTAAGTGGGCTACCCCTACAGTACAGTGTGTTGTACAGCACAAATACTGGAACAATTCTGCCAAAGAAAAGGATTTGAAGATTGGCGATAACATGAATAAGAGGGGGGAAAAAAGTCTCTTATGAAGCCATTGGTAAGACCAAGACTTTCCTGGGAAAGAAAAATATTGGCCCTTTATAAAATTGAGTGCTGTGAAGTAAATAGTATACCTTGTTCTGTCTTGCATTGTAAGAATACACGGACAAGTTAATGAAGCTGAATGGAGTTACATTTAAAATGAATCACTGCACTTCATGCTCAGAATTTGACCTGATTTAGAGATGAGAGTAAAACTTAGGGGGGCGGACTGTCCTTGTGTTTGCCTCTCTTAACAGTGTTTTTGCTTTCTGCAGATGCATCTGGTTTTGGTCAGTGTCAGACTGAGGACATTAAAAAGGATCGTCTTCTGCTCTGATCCAGCTTGAGTTAATGCCAGCATATAAGCTATTGAAAGGATAGAAAATAGTTTCCACGCATGAAAATGTGAAGTAGAATGCAGTAAGCCTTTTTGTTTTTTATTTTTTATTTTTTTCCCAAAGAAGAATGATCTCTTCTGCAAAAAATATCAAGAGCTGTAGGAAGCACAAATTATATTATAGAGCAATGGGAGATGTTATCGATGAATGTGTTGATTTCTTAGTAGCCATCTTTCAATGCTGAAGGCTTACTGCATGAGGGAGTGAGGAATTGGAATCTTGTCTGATCCTATTATTTGCTGACGAGATATTCTAAAACAACTTTACTGGTTAAATGAGCTTTGATATTTACTTTCTCAAGTGTAATTATATCAGTTATTACTGCTAAAATCAAAGTAGCTGCTAAAATGTTATCTTTTAGTCAGTTATGTTTCTTGGTGTATGAGAATCTAAGTCTTTTTTCCCTCTGGTGTTTATACGGTATCTCTTAGTCTGAGCCTGAGCACTGAAGTCCAAAGTCCTTCAGAGGACATTCCGTATTTGTAAAGCTTATAGATGAAAGGGAAATAAGCAGTTCCAAAATTTTTAGTGTCACTTCGTTTTGGAGGTATTTGGTTGTACAAAGGAAATACATTTTTCTTTACTTTTGCTCTTAGTTAATAACTGTTCAGACTTTAAAAGGGCTTTTCTTAGTCCAAATCAGAGGGATGAAGGAATTGAAGATGACCTAAAAATCTAATAAAAACATTCTCCTGATAGCCTGAAGATGCACATGTCTGCATACATATCCACATGAACAGATATGTATGTATGCATATGCACTGCAAAAATCTGGCCAGATTACAGGAAGAGAGGGAGCCTTGCTATCTCCCTTCACCATTTAAAGTTAACAGTATCTGAAATGTGTCACAAACACAGTCTTTTCTGCTCTTTACCAAGTAAGATGTGACCATGCGTTATGCTTACTCATTTCTCTTTGCCACCTGCACCCATACTTTGTATTTCGATAACCTTTCCCTAATTAAAAAAAAAAAAAAAAAAAAAAAAATTACATGGCATTTGAACAATCAGTGCATGTTTGCCATGTTTCCTTGGAGAGATACGTAAATTTTGGATCAAGTGTTGTTTTAGTCCTGTATTCATATACAGGACAAACAAATGATCAGTTATTTGATGAATGTCCTTCTGCAGCATAATGTGGGTTATGGATGGCTGGGTAGTAACAGGAAATCTTCCCAGTGAAATGAGGTATGACGTAGTACTATTCATCTCAACAATCAGAAATTTCATTTCTTTCTGTTAGGACAGTGGATTTCAACCTGTGGTCCTCAAGACTGCTGTGAGTTTGTGACGTGTTCATAAAGACTCACAGCAGGTAAGTGAGAAAAGCAAATCTCTTGCTAAGATTCAGTTTCATAAGAGCTTGTACCTCCATTGAAAATTTTAGGGGATGACTGCATGAAAAAAAAAGTTTGAAAGCACTGCTGCATACAAAGAAGGCCAGTTGCAGCTGCCAAACAAATGTTTCTGCTGCTGAAGTAGCTATGGATTGATGCAAACTTTCTTCTCTGCTCTTTTATAAGGTCAGTCTTTTTTTTTTTTTAATTCCAACCTGTTCATTGTCATACAATGGGAATCTACCTCCCTCTCATTTATTCTTAATCAGAATACAAAGTGCAGTGTTAGTCGGAACAAAGTGTCATCTCTCTTTATGAAATCTTGCTGCCAGAGGGCTTGCTTGAGATGTTCAACACAATGTGAAACTGTTTACATGTTCCGCCCCCACCCAAATAACCTGCAGTGAGTATAATAATGGAACCACATAGTTTCTGGTCCTGACTGTATAGTGATACATATACTAAACGATTAGAAAATAGTTTGCCTGCTTATCTGCAGCAGTTTGAAATGTTAAGATTTTTTTTTTTCCAGTGGTCTAACTGTATGATCTGTTCACTCAGTGCAGACGTGGATGACTAGGAGCATGAAACTTAGCTGGGGCCCCTCCTCACACAGAGTTCTTATGTCTATGCAGGATGAATGAGGATTGTAGAAAGCTGTAAGTTTGCTTGTTTTGGAGTAATTCTGTTTAGTCTTCCACAAGAGCCTACGCCTGTACTCATAGAGCAGGGGATGGCTGTCTTGAGGTGCCTTTGTGGCCATCCAAGATGTACCTCTAGGCAGTGGGGTGTCATTTCCTGATGGAGGAGGCAAAGGAGGCTGCCATGTTGCTGATCTTCCCTGGTACCTCCCAAGGGAAGGGCAGGCACTTAAGGTGCAGTTCTAGACCTGAAAGTGGCTCCTCCATTCCGAGCTCCGGCCCCTCACAAACAGAGCACGGGGCAACGCTGTGCAGTTACCATGGAGACGCTGCTGGTGCTGGTGGTGCTGCTGGGCCTGGTGGGGTGCTCCACCACCCCTGATGATGAGCCTGGGCTGCTTCGTGTCACCGGTGTGTGGGTGACAGTGCCACGACAGCTGAGCCCCCGGGCTGATACCAACCCCCTGACTGTCTCCTACTGGCTGGAGGTGCAGGGGAAGCCACAGGTCCTGCGCCTGCGGCCCAGGAAGGGCCTGGCCTCCCAGCCTTTCACTTTGGTCACCTATGGCGAGGATGGGGCACGTCGGGAGGAGCATGTCTACGTTCAGGACAATTGCTTCTATCAAGGTGAGGTTCAGGGAAGTCCCGGCTCCCTGGTGGCCCTCGGCACCTGTGACAGGGGCCTCCGTGGAGTGCTTTGGATGGAAGGCAGCACCTACGAGATCGAGCCCATCCCTGATGATCCAGCCTTTCAGCACATGCTCTACTGCATGGAGGCAGACAGCGACCCTATGGGCCCCACGTGCGGGCTGACCCCCACAGAGCTGCAGTACCAAAAGACTGTGCTGCCCTGGCTTCAGGCTCCACGAACAGAAGAGAAGTACATGCTGAAGGACTGGTGGACACATACCAGGTATGTGAAGTTAGTAGTGGTCGTGGACAACGTGCGGTTTGTGAGGTCAGACAGGAATGAATCCAAAGTCTTGAGGCAAGTCCTCGAAGTTGTCAATATTGGAGATTCTCTGTATGACCAGCTTTCTGTTCAACTGTTCCTTGTGGGACTGGAGATTTGGACCAAAGGCAATCTTATAAACATTACTAACTCTGTAAACAAGGCACTTTCAGACTTTAACAAATGGCGAAAAACAGACCTACATCCACGGATGCGCCATGATGTTGCTCACTTATTTGCATTTCAGGGCTTTGGAAAAAGCCTGGGATTGGCATATCTGGGGTCCATATGTGACAGGCAGTGGTCAGCAGCAGTTGATTCCTTCACCAACAGGAGGCTGTCTTCATTTATTGTCACATTTGTCCATGAGCTGGGCCATAATCTTGGGATGCGTCATGATGAACGGCACTGTAAATGCAGGCGGAAGAGGTGCATTATGTACGAAAGTGAATCTGACACTGACGCATTCAGTGACTGCAGTTACAAAGACTACTTTGATCTGCTTGGGAGTGGTGGTAGCTGCCTGCGTCAATCACCAGCACTTGGCAGCTACTACACTCTGAAGCGTGAATACTGCGGGAATAAGATAGTAGAAAGCGGAGAGCAGTGCGACTGTGGTTCAAAATCAGACTGCAGAAACGATCCTTGTTGTCACCCTAACTGCACGCTGACTGAAGGTTCAGTTTGTGCTTCTGGAAAATGTTGCAAGGGCTGTCAGATCCTTCCAGCAGGAACACTCTGCAGAGCACGTACCGGTAACTGCGACCTGCCGGAGTACTGCAATGGGACCTCCCCTTGGTGCAAGCCAGACCTGTATGTACAAGATGGAGCCCCTTGCGAAGATGGTGCCTATTGCTACAAAGGAAAATGTTCTTCCCACAGTAAACAATGCAAGCATCTTTTTGGCAAACAAGCCAGGCCCGCTCCTTTAGATTGCTTCAAAGAAGTGAATAGTCGAGGTGACCGTTTTGGAAATTGTGGTATTCGTAACGGTATTCATTTTACTAAGTGCAGTGTTGAGGATGCCTTATGTGGTAGGCTACAGTGTGAAAACATACCCAAGTTGCCCTCTTTGCAGAACCACATAACAGTCATCCAAACCCCTGCCAGAGGTAAAAAGTGTTGGGGTCTTGACTATCACACAGGGATGCCTGTAGCTGACTTGGGGGCTGTGGAAGATGGCACGAGGTGTGGCAGCAACAAGATTTGTATTGACAGGACATGTACCGATATTTCAGTGCTGAATTATGATTGTAACATAACAAAGTGCCATAACAGAGGAGTGTGTAACAATCTTAGGAACTGTCACTGCGAGTATGGTTGGGCTCCTCCATATTGTGAGCGGGAAGGATTTGGAGGTAGCATCGACAGCGGGCCCCCTCCATCCAAGCAGCTTTTTCAGAGGTCAAGAATAGGAGTAGTTGGCCTTGTTTTTCCTGTTGTTCTCGGAGTTATTCTTGTCATATATTATAAAAAGGAAATAGGGGAATGGTTTATGAGGATAAGGCCTGATTCCACAGAAGGAGTTAGTGGTTGTTTCAAATACTGCAAATGCCAGTAGTTGCTATATAACACCTACTGCTGAGACAAAATCTACTACCGTGCACTTCGCAAAGACCAACAAAGCTCTGGCTTTGGATGCTCCTAACAAAATCTCCTAAGGAAGTCAGCAGAGCCCGCTGATACCTTATTGAAATAATTCAACACATTCTGAGTTGTTATAATCCAATACAGCATTGTGAAACAGATTAAATGTTATCTCTGTTTATTTTAAGTTAATAAATGCAGGCAATAAGGTACGCTGCTCTCGGTTTGTACCTTGGGTTCTTAAAAATGAAGCGCTCAGTGAGCGGTGAGTATGCAGTGTATGTACTGCTGGGTCCTCCAGAGAAGTGCTGTGGATTTTACTGCTGCAAGAACAAGCAATCTATGAGGCTCCACAAGTTCAGTGCACTTCTAAAATAGGGCTGTTCTGCAGCTCTCCCACCCTCACAACTCCTGTGCTATTTGACAGATGCTTTATATCTGCCTACCTCGGTGCCTTTCTCTTGTTTTACTCTGTGATTGCTTTGGGGACTGTTAGCAAATATGCTGCCAAAGCTCTACAACGTGTCGCACAGAAGCATTTTGTGCCCTTGTGGCCAAAAAGGCCAATGGCTTACTGGGGTGCATTAAAAAGAGCGTGGCCAGCAGGTCAAAGGAGGTGATCCTCCCCCTCTACTCTGCCCTGGTAAGACCTCATCTGGAGTACTGCTTCCAGTTCTGGGCTCCCCAGTACAAAAAAGACAGGGATCTCTTGGAAAGAGTCCAGCGGAGGGCCACGAAGATGGTGAAGGGCCTGGAGCATCTCCCCTATGAGGAAAGGCTGAGTGAACTGGGTCTGTTCAGCCTTGAGAAAAGGAGACTGAGAGGGGACCTGATCCAGGTCTATAAATATCTAAGGTGTGGGGGGCAGAATGGCGAGGCCGGACTCTTTTCAGTGGTGAGTGGAGACAGGACAAGGGGAAATGGCCAGAAACTGCAGCATAGGAAGTTCCGCACAAACATGCGCAAGAACTTCTTTACAGTGAGGGTGACGGAGCACTGGAACAGGCTGCCCAGGGAGGTGGTGGAGTCTCCTTCTCTGGAGATGTTCAAGACCTGCCTGGATGCCTACCTGTGCAACCTGGTGTAGGGAACCTGCTTTGGCAGGGGGGTTGGACTCCATGATCTCTGGAGGTCCCTTCCAACCCCTACAATTCTGTGATTCTGTGATTTCTTTTAATAAGATGTAAAACGTGTCATTTATGAGAAAGCATGAGGGATCTGGGAACACCGTTCAGTGCTTTATTATGTGCATTAAAGCAATGTCTAGAACTCTCCTCTAACGCAGCAGAAAGAAGACGCTGTATTTTAACAGTGAGAATTTTATTCTGAAGGAGGGGCATTTCTGTAGGAAAGGCCGTAAAACAATTCACTTGTCTGCTAGCTGAACAATCGTTGCTGTTGCTGATTGTCAGCAAACCGTTAACTGCCTTTTTTTAACGCTTTAAACGGACGCGGGCAGAGCTAACCGCCACCCCCAGCCCGCCCGCCCCGGGGCCGTCCAGCCGCACCAGCTCGTGCGCCCTCAGCGAGCCCCGCGGCGGGCGCGAGGCACTGCCAGACGCGGGCCGCTCGCGGGCTGCGGCGGCTGCCGGGCCCGGCCCGTCCCTTCCCGGGCGGACTACAACTCCCAGCGCTCCGCGGCGCGGCCCTGCGCCGGCGGCCGAGGAAACGAAAGCGGTTGCCTCGCCAGCCGACTTCACCTTCAGGCTGCAGCATGAACGGCAGCGTGGCGGGCGGCGGCGTTTCCGAGGAGGTGATCCGGCTCACCCGGGGACCTTCAGGTGAGGCCGGGGCGGCCGCGCTCCGCGTGGGGCCGCGCCGAGGCGGGGGGGGGGGAGAGCGGGCCGGCACCTCGGCCGCCCCTTCCGTGGATGGGGAGGGGGGGAAGGGGGAGAAGGGGGACGCGGCCCCGGCGTCGGAGGTGCCGCCGAGGGGCGGGGGGGTGCCCCGAGCCCTGCGGGAGCGGCGTCCTGCCGAGCCCCGGCCGGGCAGCGCGGCGCCGGGGCTGTGCCGGCGGCGCCGTGCCGAGCACGTTGCTCCGGAAGGGGACTGCGAGCTGTGTGAGCGGGAGGCGACGCCGTCGGACTTGGTCTTCCGCGATAACAGCGCGGAGAAACGCCGTCGGCTTCTTGGCTGGAAGCGAGGCGACTTTCAGGAGGTCTGCGCGGCTGCTCGTGCTGTCCAGTGAAGCGACAGGTGTGCTGCCCTGCAGCGCTGCTGAGCGCCCAGAACCAGGGGCGTTCCTACGGCTTGTGGGCTGCGGTACCTCGTAAAGGCAGCTCGCGGAGGCCGAAACGGAGCTCTGAGTTCGGCTGGGGTGGTGCTGAGCTTTCTGTGAGGGAAGGGGGATGGGGAAGGCTGGGAGGTGTTGTTTGGCTTTGCTTTTCCCTGTGTCGGTCCCGTGGCGGTGACCAGGCCTTTAGACGCTTGCTTGGCTCAGTTACAGCACTAAAGCAGCATTGTCAGTGGTGCAAAAAGTTAGGGGCAAACGCCCCGAACTGAAGCGAAATCCTGGATCTGAAGCGTCGCAAACTCTGGGGAACTTCTGAAGGCAGAGCTTTGATGTATGAGGCCTTTAATTAAAACAGGGGTGAATGAAACCGGCTCGGCTGTAGCACATGGCCACGGGCCAGCTTTGCCTTGTGCCTCACCGTGAGCTGCAGCACTGACATCTTCACAGCTAGAGCCATTCTGACTGACCCTGGGGAGGTAGATGGCCTCCCCTGCTCATCCCGTGGCCATGAGATAACACATAACAGATATTGTGGTTTCCCCCATCCTCCTGCCTCAGAGAACTTCTGGCAGACTGGTCTGAGCAGTGGGGTTGGATACCTGCAGGCAGTTAGGATCATGGCAGACCCTTTGCAAGAGGAACTCCACTTCTGTGCTGCTTCTGGTCTCCTGGTAGTGATCTGCAGGATCAGACTTGGCCCCACCATGAGCAGGCACCCTGTGCCTTGTGGCTGTAGGAGGAGTGACTGCTCTGAGACCAGTGCAGCTGTGCTGGTGTGGTTGTGAGCCTCAACCAACAAAAATGAAGTTCTGTCTTGAAGTTCCTTCCATGCGTTTGGAAACATTTCACTTAAAATCTTGAGGGGCAGGAAAAGGGTGTTGAAGGACAGAGTTGAGAGGTCTTCACCATGGCTACTGGAATGTAGATCTGATTCCTGTGAGCAGCACCTGTGCAGTCAGTAGGATGAGCCGTCTGTTTTTTATGCAGCCCCTTGTGATCTTGAATCACTTGTCATTCATTTCTGTTGAAGCAACAAGCCTGTGAAGCAGAGCGTAATCCTACAATCTCTCTAATCTGAGTTTTGAGCGTCTAGTTTTCTAGAATATAACTGATGATAAACATCTCTGGCAGAAGTTTCTGAGGGGCTGAACATATTTATAGAAGCAAAACTGTTTGTATAAGTCTCTTTCATATTTCCTTCTGATTTATTAAGCTGAAGGGAGGAGGAGAAGTCTGGTTTAATGAAAAACTAAATAACTTTGCAGATTCAATTTGTAGTTTGTATTCTTCAGTATCTAAAGATCCTATAAATCATGGGTTGTTTTTGAATATTGTTAGAGGGAATTTTTATGTTTTTAGGGGGTAAAGGAGGCATGGAAAGTTCAGAAGGTACACCCACATCTTCTGTTAAAGCTTGATCATTGCATTTCTTGCCTCTTATAGGTGAGGAGCTTAATGCCGCATGCTCTCTTTTTCCCCTTCCTCTCTTTCTCCTGGTTATACTCAGTCTCTTAATACATAAGCTGGAAGGAGGAGAACAGCAAAAAAGCTGAAGGGAAGGCAAAGAAGGTATTTTTAGCCAGGCTGGAAGTTTAAGTGCAGAGGAGAAAAAGCCCTGCAGTGAGTCCTGCGGGTCTTTAACTCGGTGACACGCATTGCTGCCTCACAGAGCTCTGTTCTTTCTTTGTCTTGTCCCTGCTGATGCAAACAATGGCTTTAGGTTGTTTTGGTAACCACGGGTGAAAAATTGTAAAATATATTTTTGTTCATATTGTGTTGTTTTTTAAATATATATATACAGACATATCAAAACAGAGAGAGAATCATTATTTTCTGAAAGCTAGATTCCTTCTTTCTGTTTTTTTAATAAACATTGATTAAAACTCTCATTTTCTATAGTATTGATTTCCCTGAAGCTTCATGGCAAATAATTGTGGATGTTTGTACTTTTTGTTTTTTAATTCCCATTGAAGAGTGTGCAGTTGTGCTCAAGTGCTCCTTGTAATAAATATTACTCCAGCTGAAAAGTCAGCGTTTCGTCACTCTATTGTTCCTCCCATCTTCTTCCTCATTTGTCTGAAGCTGCCAGGAATAGGAGGGAGCAAAACAAAACAGCACAGGTGTCAAGGTCACTGTTAATATTTCTCTGCTTCCTAGCTGTGGATGCACGCTTACGCCGTGACTCATGTCATGCAACCTTTGGTCCCTCGTGACTAATTAAAAATACTGTTTCCCAGCAGGCATGATGTGTTTTTTCCCTTTCACTTTCTACTCCACTTCCCAGTATTTGAAGTCCCAACTTTGGGAGAACAAGAGAGAGAAAGGAAAAACAAACCAGCCTGGCTGAATGTGGAAAGAATTTGCCTTCAGCTGTCCTTGACAGTAGGGTTTGAATGACTGCGTTATATCAGAGAAATAAAGTGGTTTTTTCTTTGTTTATTTGTTTTGTTTTTTCCTCAATTTACTTTGATATACTGTATTTCTTTTTTTTTCACCACAAGTCTCCTTTTAGGAATCTTACCCATCCCTTAACGTATTTTACTCTTGACAGGGAAGCTCAGCCTCATGTGCAGTACAGAATGTGGTTTTCTAGATGCTGAATTCAGTTTGTTCTTCTGGATTTTGAGGAAACCAGAAGACTTAGTCTTTAATTGTGCTTGAATCCAGCTGTTGGGTCCAGCCAGTTTTCTGTATACAAGACTTGTTTTAAAGAACCACACAAAACAAAAGTGTGGACATCAGTTCTACATAATGTGTATTTCTTTTTGTTTTACTTTAATTCCTGGAACTTTTGTTTCCTGTCATGTTTTGAACTCCTGAAACAGAACAAAATGAATACATAAAATCTGAACAAGCTGTGTCTGACCTGCTGTGACTCTTGGAGGGAAAGGCTGCCAGTCCCAGCCCTGTAGGTGCAGATGGGAGCTGTTGAGCTGTCCTCAGGCTGGCAGCATGGCTCCTCGTGCGCATTTTCTCATCTGTAGACAGGGACTGGTGCTCCTTGCCTTCCCTAACTCTGACTCTCAACTCCTGAAACTTGTGAGGGGTGATTCCTTTTTGCTCCAAGGTTTTGCTGCAGCCTCCTGTGAAATGCAGAATGCTTCTGTTTCCTTTCATTCTGCGCTGAAGAGGTGAATTCCTGCTGAGGGCTGAGCTGACATCCTAGAAGTGAAGATGTGCTCTGCAGTATTTCTCAGCTGACGCTTTGCAGAATGAAGCACTCAGAGTCTCTCCTCTGCATTGAAGAACTAATTGTCTTCTTTAGACAAAGATGGTTGGGAAGGACGGTACTGATTTGCGTGCTGTGAATTTCAGTGTGGTGGAGCTAACAGGACAGTGTGGGTGGGCACACTTCCCAACAGCAGCAAGAATGCCTGGAGCTTAGAGTGTTTTCTTACCAGCTTTCTCTCTGGCTTACCTTAGGGCTGGGCTTCAACATTGTTGGTGGTACAGATCAGCAGGTCATTTCTAATGACAGCAGCATCTATGTCAGCCGGATCAAAAAGGATGGGCCAGCTCACCTCGATGGCCGATTACAAGAAGGAGATAAAATTCTGGCGGTAAGCCCTTTCTTCTGTCCTGTGTGATCTTGAGGTACTGTGTTCAGTGATGGGATAGGACATGCAGGTTTGCCACCAGAGGAGGAAGGATGTGATTAATGCAATTGATGCAGAGCTGTGGAGAAACCATTGTGGGGATGAGGGAGAGCTCTGAGCACCAGGGAGATGAGTGCCTCTACGCATGGGTCCATCTCTTCAGCCCTCCCAATTTGTTCTCAGAGATGCTTCTTGGTGCTGCATTTCTATTTCCTCTGTAACTTGCCTCCCTGACATTTTAGACTTTGTCATGCCTTCTGATGCTCACAGAGGATCATTGTTTACACACATATAAATAAAAGAATTGGTCTTCCACCTCTACGTTTTTTTTCACTAGTATTCTGTGACTACCAATCCTTCTGCTCAGGAGGATTTTTAGGTCATAACGCTTCTAGTCTGTAGAACTCCACTGCAACTCATCAGGAGTAATACAGACTGTTCCTTCTTTCAGATAAATGCTTTAAAGTATCTGACTTTGAGTCCCCCCAGTTCTTGGAACTATTCTCAGTCATACAATACGCTTTCAAAAGCAATGAGTGAAGCTTCTCCTAGTGTGATATATGATCTTTGAGTACTCTTTAGTTTTATTTTATACTTAATTATGTTCCATATGTGAACTTTTTAGTCCCTGTAAATGAATTGAATGCCTTGTACTCGTTAGAGCCTGTTACTGATCCAGAAAATGACATTAAATTAAACCACAGGATACCATCTGTTATTTTCTTGACAGTTTAATATGTTTGTACGTGTGTTTGGGGAGTCTGGGTGTCAAGAGAGAGAGGGAATTGGGTGTGATCTCAAGGGATGCAATTAGAGGTAATGGTGATGAAACAGTGAGGAAAAAATGGGATGAGTATCATTATTTAGTGAATGAAATAAAACAGGCTATAAAACCTTCTGCTGTGAGAAATTAAAGAGAAATCCTAGCATTTCAAAGGGGATGCCAACATGTGTGTCTTTTATTTTTTAACATCATTATGCTTTTAAATTTATGTTTTCATCAGTCTTCCAAAGAAAACATTTCAAAAACATACCAGTAGAGGATCCAACGTGGGAAGGATGCTCTCTTAACAGTAATAATAACTTTGCTGTCACTGCTCTTTTATTTTCATTAGCTATCACAGTTACACCTTTGATTTATTTTCAGTAAAGCTACAACATAAGAAGCTGCCATTGACACAGCTGTTGTCTTTTGGCCTGTTTTTTTTTTTACTAGGCAGTATTTTTTTCAACACCTCAATCTTTTGTCTTGAAGTTTCTCATGTTATCTCCCAATCTTAAAATGCATTTGTAGTATGAATGGATGAATATTGGTGTTGGTATCTGTTGTGTTTCATGCATGCCCTCAGTGGCAGAATTATGTGGAAGAGGAAGATTTTTATCTCCTATCTCCTATCCACGCCCTTTAGCAGTTGGTTCTCCTTTTCTTTTCTTTTCTTTTTTTTTTTTTTTTTTTCTTTTCTTTTTTTTTTTTGCTAGATCAATGGCAGAGACTTGAAGAATTTGCGACACATGGATGCTGTGGAACTGTTCAAAAATGCAGGCTATGATGTGTCTCTGAAAATTCAGCACAGGGTATGTTTAACCTGCTTCCTAGGCTTGTTTCTGGCTCAATTTAGACTGGTTTCTCTGCTTGTTACTTCTCCCTTTTATGAAGCAGAAAAATGCAGTGTCCAGGTGCCCAGTGTAAGTTATGCATATAAAGAATTTGTCTGACCAGTGGCCTCCCTTAGTCAATGAGTGCTGTGTCCATGCCTTGGATTACTTGTTTATCAGTGTATTAGTGAAGTGCTGAGGTTGGAGGAGTCCCTGGGTCTTTCTTTTTGCTGCACTATGCTGTGTTTTCTCGCAGATCTCCTTTCTCAGAGGCCAAGGTTTGCCTGTGAAGGCAGAATCTCAGGTTCTCCAGTTTGCTTTCAGAAGCCAAAATCTAACTGGAGACAAAACTTCCCTGTTCTAGAGTTCATGTTAGTGGTGAGGTGTGTGTGTACCCAGCACAAAGGAACGTTTGCTGCAGTACTGTAAATGTATTGGCACTGTTTTGGACATAAAAAGGGAGGAATCCTTAATCTGCTGCTGCCACTTGAATATCCCTGGCAAGCATTGAAGTTGATGAAGAAGATACTGGTCAGCTTGAAGCATGCTGGTGGGAGGTGGTGAGATGAGACCCCTTTCCTACTCCCTTAATGAAGGAGTAAATATTCTGGAACTTTGTATCTGGCAGATGGGAAAAGCAGAAGAAACTACTGAAGGGAGAGGTGCCTGCTAATGTCTGGGTACTGTAGTAAAGCTCAGTCCACCTGAAGCTGTTCTAACCCTCCCGTGTGCGCACAGGCAGCTGGGGAAGCCGTCTTGCATGTCCTTACAGAGCCAGCTGGTCCTGACACAGAAGCGCAGGCTGCAGTGGGCTCTCTGACACGAATGCTTTGTTCTTCCTTGTAGTTGAAGCCAGAAAATGGCCCAGCGGGTCATCGAGGTGGTGGAGACTCAGGTGGGCTTCCCCTAGCAGCCATTCTTGTTCCAGGCCTGGCACTCGCTGCAGCAGCAGTCTGGATCTTATTGAGGTATCGACACCGGATGTGAAGAGTACACGCTTTGGAGATCACTGCGTATTTTACAGCTATGATGTAATTTAAAGATAGAGATTAACGATCTTGTCTCAGACTGATGTCAAAGAGGATCATTGTCTACCGTAAAGTTGCTGCTGGTGTTCTTTATATATTGATTTATTGCAGAGTAAGCAGAAAGGAGCAGGGGAAAGGAGATGACTGTGTTCATGTATTAAGTGGGATGGCTGTTGTGTTGTCTTTAACTCATATGAGAAGTTTTTAGCCATCTCCTTCCATTTGCACCATGAACTTTCAAACACACATCTATTCCATGTTTTAGGATGTGATTCTTTATAAAGAGGTTGGGAGGGTGGGTGGGACGGGTTTAAATCAAATACTCTTACTAGAGGCTTTGCCTTGTTCCCACTGAATTTCTCTTGGAACTAATGATCCATACCTGAACCATGAATAAAGAGAAATAATGCAGAGGCTATCTTATTTTTTTCTGTTGGCTTTTGTTCTTGTTGTTGTACTAAATAAATGCCTTAAGAAAAATGTATAAAGTCTGATCTACAGTTTCACAGGTAAAATCCTCGGTATAACTGCTGATTTAACACTAATGTACAGAACTGGTGAGGTATTCTACCAGTTCTGGAAATACAGAAGACAGTCCACTGCTAGAGAAAGACTTTTGTTGTCAGAATACTGTCCAATTTTGAATCCAAGTTGTAAGAGGATGCTTTCCACAAATTGCTGGTGCAGCAGAGAGAGATGTGCGGACAATTGAAACACAAGAATAAGTAATGGCAAGAGATATGATCATGCTGAAGCTGCAGAAGTCTTTCAAGTAGTAATGAAGCAGTAGCACCTCCATCCTTCAAGCTGATGGAAATCTGCATCTTTTGGGTGAAAAGTTTCTGTTGTGAGTTTTTTTTCTGTAGGGGGAATACTGCTTTTCTGTAGCAGCTAACTTGCTTTCTGCAGTCAGAAAATCTTACAGTGATTGAAAGAGGGAAAGCTGAGAGTAGTCTGGGATCGTCCTGGCTATGACTTGCTGTGAAGACTGATCTGATGCTCAGGCTGAGGAGATAGGGTGGTGAGTGTGAGACAGGGTAAGGTTTAGCAAATACAGCTGAGGGGCAGGTTCTTTCTCTGGAAAATATGTTACTGAGCTTACCTTCAGAGACTCATCTTCTCACTGTGATTGGAATAGTTTTAAATGCCCCAGCTGACCTGGACTCTGTAGAGTAAGACTTGTTTCTCTTGTCTCCAAGAAAGAATGTTTTTTTCTTGTTGTTATTTTTGTAAAAGAAAAGCACACTGCATGATCTGGTCTGTATGATGATCAAAGAAAAATCATATATGCAATATATATATTCAAACAAAGAAAAACTGGTGTCTCAGTGCTTTACTTTTCTCTCCTCTTCGTTATTTTAGCAGGACATTGACGATGCATTTGGAATTGTGTGTTTGCACAAGGCTGTAGTCTTGCCATCCACAAGAAGTGAAAGCGGTGTGTTGTTATGCATGATGTTCCTCAATCACCACAGAGGTTCAGATCAATTGGGCCGTGTGAAATCTTAGCCTGGCATGTAAACTGCTCTGTGTAAAGAGAGGAGAAAGCAGGAGGAATTTTCCCTACGTTCTTGGTGAACCTTAGGAACAGACTTGATGCATGGGAGTTTGATGGGCTGATGCATGCAGTTGGCCTGCGCACCAACTATGTTGGACTGTGTGAGGGATGGATTTTCGCAGATGCAGCAAGAAGCATTGTGCCTGTCCGTGACCTGCTCTGAATGTTTGGCTGTGGTGTCCATGTAGAGCCTGCATGTATTAAAGAGGGCAACTGCAGCTTGATGCTGTTATTCCAACTGTGAAAATAAAGGTGCAGAGAGCAAGAGAAAGTCTCGGAGACATACTTTCTCTTAGCCCTGGAGTGAGTCTCATGTCGCTGCAAGACAGGAGTGTGGAGCAAGCTGAGGAAAATGAGGAGTTAAGGAGGAGGTTATTTGCTCTTTTACCATTGAAGTCAGCAGATAAAACACAGCCTTTTATATTTTTATTGTTTTGTGCTCTTCAGGTATGATTGCCATCTGTTCTGCAGGCAATTTATTAAATTATGTGGGAGGGGTTGGGGGGCTTATCTCTTGTGCCCAAATAATTCATGTGGCTTACTGAGCAGCTAAAAGCCTTCTGGTGCATGCTATTCCTTTGAATTCCTTTTCCACAATTATTTGAATTATTTTAATACCATGGCATTAACTTGGTGGCTTTTCCAGAAGTATTCTTTTCCAGAATAGTGGCTTTTATTTAACCAGTCTAACCCTCAGGACTAACTTTCTCTGCCTTCTTCAAAAATGTATGTGGGTACCACCAAACGATCCGCATTCCAATCCCTGACCACATCATGTCCCATTTATTGAAAAGAACACCTTAATGTCAAACAGCCCTGTGAGCTGTGGCACGTATTTCTGTACCTCAGCAACTAGGCTGTACCACCTAAACTTTCTGTGCTTTCCACAGTTTCTTTCTCCTCTCAGTTCCTGTAGCCTTGAGTTTTGTCTCTATTCTGAACACTGTGTATAAAATTTTCTGTCATGACTGAAGAAATGAATTAAATGAAAAGAAAAAAGCTAATGATGACAGGGTGTACATGCAAAAAATGAGAGAGAATGCTAAGAACACTTAGAACAGCTGAAACTCTTCAATCCCTGTTTCTTTGTCATTTTCTTCAATTCCCTCCCTTATGGTGAACTTACTGACCTGCTGAGGCCTGAGTTTTCATATACATAGTGTAAAGACCAATCCACTTCATTTAATTGGCTTCCTGTATATTCCAGGCATTTATGTCTCACCAGGTTTCCTGAACTATATACACTAGTGACGTATATTTGACTTAGGCATAACAGTGAGAAAGAGAAGCCAGGCTTGATTTGAAGGTAGGAAGATGCGCTGCTTCTGGCACTTCTTAACTAAACAAACTGAAAGGGAGCATATGAGAGGAAAAGATATCTTACCTCAGTTTGCCTTCAGATTCCAGCAACTGGCGTGTTAGGTGTTATGAAAGAGCCCTCTAATAACTGATGTTTTTTTCCCTGTGAGAGGGCTTGTGTTTTGTCATTGTTTTACTTTTCACATATCACTTCTAAGAAATTAAGCCAACGGAACCCATTAGGATTTTCAGCCAACTTGTAAGAACTGGTTTGTATGAAATAACTTCTACAAATCTCTTAGAAATGGTAGACTCTTTTCCCCATATTCTTTTGTTTTCTGAAGTGCAGTACAGAACCTGTAGATCACAGTACAAATGCCATTGCCACATAGAGAAATTCACTTCTTTTCATTTTATATACCAAAAAAGCAGTAGTTTGATCACTCTGTGACGCTAGAAATTTGTGTTAATTGCCATTTGAGTTTTGACTTCTAAATCCACCACTGTGCCCAGATGTGACCTACATGGTGTAAGAGTATCAGTATTTGTGTTTTGTGGAATTCATGCATATCTTATATGAATTGGTTGTGCTTAGTAACAGATCTAGATTACAAGATCTTTGTCTGCCTTGTCTGTGGTATAATTTGCTCAGCCCACTATCTGTAGTGATACTGATTTTTGTCTCCTGCCAGACCGCTGGTGAAAATACTGAATGGAATTTGGTATAGAGGCAGTGTCCCAACATGGTTATGATTTTTTTTTTTTTTAATAACTGTTGGCATCTTCTAATTATTGGATTCTTGGATTCTTTGTATATTTAACAGACACGTTTTGATGGTTGAGCACTGGCACAAGATACCCGGAGGCTGTGGAGTGTCTTTCTTGGAAGTATTCAAAAGCTGCCTGGACATGGCCTGGGCACCCCACTCTGGGTGCCCCTGCTGGAGCAGCGGTTGGGTCAGATGGACCCTGATATTCCTGCCAGCCCCAGTCACTCTTTGGCACCATATAGCATCCTTTTTCAATAAACCATGTATCAGCATGCTGCACAGTGCTAAGTAGATTCCATCTGAGTGGCTGTTAAATGTCATCAGCTTTCTTCCTGGAAGAAGAAGATACAAGGATAGTAGTGTATTACCACTGTAATTTAATTAGGTGAGTTTATTAGTCTCACTCTCCTCCTCTTTCCCAACTTGCTGACGTCGCTTTATGGGACTGTGTCCCACAGCTGTGGTCCCAAGAGAACATTTCTATGGAGAAGTCTGAAGGAGAGTCTTAGCTTTCCTTGTGACTAGCTTTAGGCAGACTGATGCTTCATCCGTGCTGCCTTCTCAAAATGCTTCCTTTTAAGAGCTCTGGCTGTTACCTTGCATGCAGCTGAGGGATACTCCATGCCGTTCAAGCTTTCTTGAAAAAGGATGTGTGGGAGTGTGCACTGACTCACATGAAGAGCAATGCTGTGCGGACTTGAACCATGGCTTTCCTTGTCATTCTGGAGAGCTTTTGTTTTTGCTGCTGCATCTGTAACTGATTCTGGCAAATTTCACTATAGGCAGAGCTGTGTGTCTCTCATTTGACTGCTAAAACCAGCTTTCCTAGAATAGTGCTCTTATTAAGGGAGGCTAACTGTGCTAAGTATGCAGGATAATTATTCAAATTGCCTTGTGTTGATTGGCAGTTATTTGCCAAGCTTTTGTGCCTGTGTGCAACGTAAAACCTCTGTCAGTAGGCACTGTTTCTGCTTTCTCACTCACTGGGCATGTCTTCCAGCCAAGTATTGCTTTGGTAAGGTTCTCTTCCCTCTCATCCCTCTTCACTAACTCTCAGCAGCCTAACATTTGTGCCTGGCTTGCATTTTTTGCAGTGACACAAAAGCAATTATTCTTAGAAAACTGCTGCTTTTGCCTTGTATCAGCAAATACTGATATTTGTTAATTCAGCGATGTCCCTTTAGGTGGTTAGAAGTTATGTCAGATTTTGACTTATGCACTGAACCAACTGTTGGACTTGCTGTTACTTACTCCTTTTCTTTCCTTTTTGGAAACAGACGTTGGCACTTAGCTGTGTGACAGCCCTCTTTCTGACTGGTGCATCTGGTGTAGGACATATGACTGGAACACCAAGTGTGAGCCTTTTCTCATCCGATGTGGCTGAGGCTGTCCAGTTTGACAGCCTCAAGCTCTGATCAGCTCCAGACTTAGCCCAGAGATGTCCTAGAATCAATGCTCTGAGTATCAGTACGTTAAGCAGGATGCTACACTCTTTATAGCAGTCTTGTCTGGCCTCCAGCTTGGGGCATGTCTTTGAAGACCCCCTGGTGCAGTCATGATAACTCTGAGCTCCACATCTGTCCATTGTGATGTGTCTCTGCCTCACCTTCCCAGTTTCCTGATCTCCTGGGTGGTGGTGAGAGAAAAGAGGCTTCCAGCTGTTAGAGAGCAGCAGTTCACATTACGTCTGTACCCGTCTCCTGCTATGAGTTGGATGGGAGGGATAGACAGATCTTGGCTGGAGACCACCAGCCAGGTGACAGTGCATCCAGTACTTGGGAAAGTTCAGCTGAATGCAGGTCATGCTAACTAAGCCTGTCATGATTCTGCTGGATCATGATATTCCCAAAGAAAACAAGCAAAAAGCAAGCTAGTTTTGCAGAGGCAGGCAGAATTTTAGAAAGATAGCTTGTCTCTATATCAGTGGCTAGCAACATACTTGGAAAAAAAGATTGGGAAAGGCTTTGAGCAGGCTGAGAAAAGAAGTGCTGGAGAAACCTGTTTGTTCTTATTCATAGCATTTATGTAAGTATTCTTCTAAAGAAATGCAAGTGAGATTTAAAGCAAACAATGTCTGAACTCTGTTCAAGAACACTCCTTGGGGTGGGGGAATTTGAGCAACAGTCAGGATGGGTTGAGAGATGGTTTTCAAGGTATATTACTAACATCAGTTGAACATCAAGCTGTTAATTTGGAAGTAGTCTACATTAGATGATGCAGTGGTTATTTTCCACTAGTTAGTGTAGGAGAACACTTTTTAAAATTATTATTTTTTTATTTTTTAATTTAGAACAATTGAAATACTGGCAGTCTGATATTAAAAGTTGTTAGCATGAGGATTCCTGGGTGAGGAACTGCAGTCTGAAAGAAATTGCTTGGTTAACAGGCAAAATATTTAGTAAGTGTTTCATTTAAGTACCTAGGCTATATATGAGTCCAAATACAACACCATGAAACGGTGGGTTCACAGTTACCCTTAAGGGTCTTTTGCATTCATTGCTTCTCAGCCTGCTTCAGTAAAGGTCTAAACGATTAATATGATAAAATAACAAAGGAACAGGGATAAAAGTTGTAATGCTTATGGTTTCTTTCACTTCTTTTTTCTTTCTAAATAGCAAGCATAATACAGAATTTGAGTATATAGTTCAGAGATTTAATTGAGGAAGGTGAGTCGTAATCCATGATTATGTGGATATATTCCTGCTTTTATTGTGTAAATAACCAGAATGGTTTATAGTGAATGTAGAAAACAGGTCATGCAGCTGTGCTTACGCTCCACCTCAGGCTGTTGTGAGCTGATACACAAAAGGCACACAGGTCACATACTATGTTGGTAAAGACAGTACCATAGGCAGAAAAGGGGAAGTATTACAGAGGGGCAGTATTCACCTACTGTTGGCTCTGCTGTGTTTGGGGAGCACGGACAGGGTGAGAAATGAGTAGAGATGCCAGAAGGCCCAAAAGTCTCACAGAAGCAGAGACTTCATCCAAGTCCCTGCAGTGCTGTGGGGCTTCAGGGTCCCAGCTGAGCTGTCACATGCTAAGTGGCTTAATTGCAGTAGGAGTGCCACAGAACTCAGCTTGTCTTCCAGCCAGCTACTGGAAGAAAACAGTTCTGCAAAGAAATTTAAGTCGAGTGCTTTTTTCATGTGATATTTTTTTTCCCTAGCAATCATACCAGCTTTGCCAGTCCCATTTCATGTTCAAGTTCTCCTTGCTTGGCAAGCCTTAATTAACCTCTCCTTGAAGTGCTGCTGTGCCATGTTTTTGTTACTGAATTGCTTGTAGTGTATAAATACTTCTAAAAATCCTATATGGGGGATGTAAAAGTGCTGATCAGCTGAACGAGAGCACAGAGTTATGGCAGGAAGCTGAAAATAAAACAAATGCAGTCCAGCACAGGGGCTTCTGTGGCTGCGTTTTGTTTTTTGTTTTTGTTTAAAAAGCAATCAAAATTCTCCCCTCAGGGAAACTACTTACCACTTTTCTTTGGTACTGCTCTAAGTGCTAGCTTAAATGCTGGCATCAGAACACGTACCATTGTTCAAGGTGAATGCTGCAATATGAAGATGTGGACTGGATTTGAAAGACACCGAAGACACATGATGGCTGGAGAGAGAGAAGGGTGCTGAAACCATGAAGACTCAGCTGCTGTTGCACAGTTTGCTCGTGGCTCACTCAGTATCCTGTATCTTTCTATGCTGATTCTTTGCAAAGCAGGTCCTGCTTTCCCAACTTGCAGGTTTATTTTTTCCATAAAGTCAATGTGCCCTTGATTTTGAAGTGGTTAAAGTTAAAGGGATTTACTCTCAGCTACTTGATCTGACTGAAATTTGTTCTGACAGTAGTGATACTGAGCATTTTAGAGGTGAGATTGTAGGCTTCTCTTTAATAGGGGTAGCCATTTCTGATGCAGAGCTTAAAAATGAGATGCTTGTCAAAAGAAAAAGAATAGTAGGTCTCTGTTTCTCTGTACCTGTCACATTTCTTTTGGACTTGGAGTTAGTGGTGGGAGGAGGATGGCAGAGTTGTCTCCCCTCCTTGTCAAATGTAGATTTATTTAAGAAGCAACAAAGTGGAAACTGTTCTCCAAAGCTTTGCTTTGCTGTGGCCTTCTAGTGTTGGTTGTTTTTTTTTCTTTTCAATGCCTAAAATACATTTTTTTCCTTTTATTATTTTTTTTTATTTAATTTTATTTTCTGGGTCTTTGGCAAAGCGGATGTCACATTTTTCCACTTAATTCTGAGAGTTTTTCTGCCTATCACCAGTTCCTCCATACACTGAAGAGATGTAAGAAATGTTTCATGCCTGAATTAGAAGCTTGAGGCTAAATACAGGCTGATGCATTTTCTCTGAATTTAACTTTGTTGTATTAACCAGTTAGACAACTTGAGAGAAAAGTGGTTTTTCTCTATGGAGAAGAGATCTTTGCTTGCCCTTACTGGTAGGCAGAGAGGTCATTACCATCTGTGGGACGGGGATGGGTTAGCAGGGGAAAATCCTGGTGTGCCCCAAAGCTGTTGTCTTGAGACTCTGATTGAGAGAGGAATTGGAATTTCTTGACTTGCCTTTTAAGGGTATTCCATACTTCTCCCTTACGGATTAATTCTCAGGTATGGAGAACAGGAAGATGTTTTTGTGAAACCAGCATTAATGGTGTGTTTCTGTCACTTAAACATTGCCTTTGTGAATTCTTTCAGATATGAAGTATAGCCCATGTAGTTTTCATGAGGACACTTGATGTGCCTTCTTTATCTGGATCTGTTTATAAGTGTGTAGTACACTAGGACTGAAGAACTGATTGAATACTGTATACACACAGAAATTATCCATCATTACAATCTCTGCCTGCTTGCTAAAGATCTATAATCAGTCAAAGTTAGTGATTCACTAGAAGTTCTTATTTTCTTGGTTCCCAATGTGGCAATATCAAATCATTTCCTGTTTATGAACAGTGACCAGTCCAAATATATGTTGATAGTTTTGTTTTGTTTTAATTAGCAAAGGTCAAAAATGTTCTTATGAGTTGGTATGCATGAATGCTAGGAAGATTGTGAAGCAAGGAAAAATGAGGAATTCATGCCAATGGAATGTTGTCACAGATGGTGAAAGAGATGAGTCAGACCGGGATGTGCTAATAGCTGTTAATGATGAAGGAACTCCTTCTCAAGCAGTTGTTAGTATGGTTTAAGCTTATCATTTGCAGACCTGTGTGTTCATCCACAGACTTTAACAACAGACTCTTCAAGAGCTCAGGGCTCATAGCCATAGCTCACAGTTGCTTGCACACATAGCTAATTGGAGAGGGTCTCCAGCAAGATGATTTATGCCAGAATTGGTGACTGGCTGCATTGTTTGTCCCTGGCTAAGAGAACATGCTGATTATTTAAATAGCCCAAAAGAGCAGGAAGAGGGTAGAAGAATGGAGAGCTTTAATGTTTTACCAGCACATCTTAGTTTTGCAAGCCTGCTTATTGGGCACATTGAAAGTGTCCAATTGTATGTAGTAGGAGGAAACTCTGCCTGTCAGTGGAATCATCTCTATTGAAGAGAGGGGATGTTCTTAACTGTGCTTCTTTCAGGATACTAATAATGAGCTTTGCCATTGGAGGAACAATATCAAACAAGGAACTAGGTCCAAATGTCATACAAATTCCAGTAAACGTAGTTGGATCAAGTGTTTGTTCAGACTGGTGACTTTGAAAAACTTACCTAAGTGGGCAGTGTCATAGCTGTCTAATCAGTTGTTTGTAGACACCAGCTATATATGCTAAGGCTCTGGTCTTTATTCAACTCTGTGCTGCTGACTATCAAAGCTTCTGTTGAAGCCCTACCCTGCTCTTGCACTGACGGCACCTTCATGGAGGTAGCTTTGCCTCTGGTCAGCTGTTGAAGAAGGTACCTCACATACTCAATGGTAGCTCAGGGAAGGGAGCAGCTGTCCCACAGTGGTGAACATCTATCCTCAAGACAAAGGACAGATGTTCACTGAAAGAGTCACCAGTGTCAAGCAGGTGCTCTTTTGCCCATTGGTAGCGCACACTCTGAAAACCAGCCTCAAAAATCTAGAGCTTTAGTGTTTTCTGCAGCTAAATTCCTACTTTGAAGACAAGACAAACCATCGTAGTTGCCCCTTTTAGAAAACTCTTCTTTTTTTATGACCTTAAAAGAGTAAATTTTTGTCTGAAATGGATGCAAAGCATGGCTACTAGGCGGATCTTTGAAAAGCTGCAGGAAGAATACTTTCAGCTTTGTAAATGGTTCTTTATTGTAACCCTTGCTATTATCAGCACAAAGCTGCTTTTTGTGCTCTGCAGGTTAACAGGGAAGTTTTGAACAGTTTCCTAACAGGAAGACCTAGTGACTGAGCTAAGTGATAATTTCTACTAGATGAGAGGCTTAGCAAAGGGAAAATGAAGCCATTAACTAGAAAACCTGCTAAATGATTTTTATATCTTAACCTTGCTTGCAGTATGAGCTGAGTGTATTTTTAAGTCTCAATTATCACTTCTTGCTGTGCTTTTCAGTACTGAACTTAAAGTTGACTGGATGCTTAATAAAGAAGTGAACTGAATTACTGAGCTGTAGGAATTCATCTTGGAGTGAGATATATCAGCATAGAATTTGTTTTTCTACTCAGGGATGAATTCCTATTTTGAACCCTAAATGCTACTTCTGATACTGCCAAAGAAAATGTGGTAGTCAAGGCTCTTGGATTGAATCATCTTATAAAGTAATATTAAAAGCCTGTGTGAGAAGTCAGCAATCATATGAGTGTACATTCATGCAAGTAATGGGAGCAGAGTGGCTGCTGCTCTGAGTTGCGTTAGAGATCTTTCAAATTCAGAGATGATTGTGGTTCTGGTCTGTGTCTGGGACCAGTACTGGCTATTTGTGATAGACTCCATGGGAGGTGCTAAGAAGATGCAAGGAGAGTTATAAAACTGTGGGGTCATTAGTTTACATTGGGTTTCCTCTGATAATCCTATTCGTAAACACTGATGGTGTTTGTATACTGTTATAACCAGTATCCTTTAATTTAATCAGCTAGTAGAATTGCGAACAGACAGGTGGGTCTCAAGAGTTAGCATGCATGCTTGCTGACTCTTCTGCCTGTTTCATCTATTAATCAAATAAAAGGTCTCAGCTCCCTGTATAAAGTTTGCTTTTCTGTTAGTGGTATCATTTGAAACATTGCTATCATATCACTTGTCTTTTTTATCAGTTGACTAGCGTGTATTTTAAGTGAAGAAACATCCGAGTTTTGAAAGTTGATATATTGTGCTGTCAGCCTTCTGTTACTGAGGAGAATTATTTGTTTATTCTTATTTTTCTGCCCTCAATCACAGGCCAGAATGGTCAAATTGTGATTCCTTCAGCTTAAACAACAGTTATTTATTACTTCATTATGAGGAGCCTTCTAAAAAGTGGAAGTTGGTCACTAGTTCTTCTTTGCGTTGTAATCCTGTAGGAGTGTCTTTGGAATTCTGCTTTCCAGCAGCTATTCAACTGATTTATTAAGAAGACAAGCAAGGTTTAACTTGCTCAGATTACTGTCTGAGCCTTTTAAAATTAAGAAAAACAAACATGTTTTCCAGTTCATTGAAAGAGAAGCTGGTCTTAATGAGGCTGCATGTTTTTCCTCTGTATCTCCTTGCTTAGAAGTTCAATGTACAGACCTCATCCTTTGATGCTTGCAGTCCATACCCCTTTGGATTGCTTATACTAATGATCTCAGTGGAAGAATTAGGAATCTTTAACGTTACCTTCCCATTTACAAAAAATATTCAAGGGTGGATTTTTTTCCTACTACTGCAGCAAGTAGTGACTGTGTTCTTTGTCTCTTTCAAGGAGTTGCCCCTTGATGGTCCCTTACTTCCCCAAATATCCCTTACTGAATTGTTCTTTGGAGTTTTTTGCTTTCTTCTCTAACTGTGCTCGTTCCCATTTTATTTATCCTGACTCCTGACACTCTTCTGCAACTGCATACATCCCACCTTCTAACAAAAGCAGTTTACCTTATCTGCTTTTCTAGAGTCTCTGAACTGAGACTTTTGGGGATGCAGAGGGCAGACAGTGATATATTTTCGTGTTTAGGGTAGAGGCCGCTAAACTTTTTCAGATAGCTGTCTTAAATAGTAAGTCCTAGTTTTTCTTTTAGTTTCAGTATGTGTATGTAATACGTACATATGATGATAATAGGCTCATACTTCTGCTGTTAAGCTTCAAGACAACTAAACTTCCTATGAGCTTCAGCATCTGAAGATACTTCCAGGCATATCAGTACCTGAAGATGTGTTATTGAATGCAGAAGTTGTTCTAAAGTGAGAGTTCTGGTCTACCATCTGCAGGGGAGCTCTAGGTAGGGACTTTTAGCTGCTCAACTCTTCAGTGAACTTCATTTTTTCTTCTTTTCTCATCACTCAAATTAATATGGGGGATCTGCATTGTTTACTGTTCTCTAGACATCTTCCTGTAGCTCTTCAGAACGTAATAGTATGTTTTCTGCATCCTGTCCTCTAGAACAAAAGTTGACCTTAAGAGAGAATGTGATTTTTGGTTGAGTTATCAAAGAAAAGCTGCAATTTTTGCTGACGTTTTGCGGGTCAGAAGAGTGCTAATCCAAAAGATTCCCTGTGGAAGGCATTATGTTCCTTTTTAAGGGACTCTTCTGAGCAGCTGTCAGTGCTCAGCTTGTCGTGAACTCACTGATTGGGCTTTTGTGAATCTCACGAGCTCTGGAATTGTATAGCAGTCAAAGCCAACCTTTTACAGATGGCCAAAATGATTCAAGAATTGGTAACATTTCTGTGAAAAAAGTGGAAGAGCCCCCAAAATAGCAGTTAGTGCTTTGCCTTTGTGAACAATTTCATAAAGCTGTTACAGCCCTGTAGTGTTAGTGAAATAAAACATGCATCCCTTGGAGGTAATTACTTCTTGTTTCTGTGCAGAACCGAGCAACTGAGGTTGTTTTAACAGCTCCTTTCCACTCCTGTATCTTGTTCAGAGTTGGAGATCTCTTAAGAATACCGGTGAATTTTTTAATGCAAAATGTACTCTCTTTTCCTTGTCTTCATCTTTCCCTCTTTCAAATATCAACAGTTATGGCAACAGGAAGGCTGAAAGCAAATAAGCAGCTGACAGTCTTCCTAATGGGCAGAAACACAGGCTTGGAGTCTCTCCTGAATTCAGTGGCACAGTGGTAGAATCACAGCAGAATTGCTAGCAGTGACGTAGATTGCATTTTGAGCTCTCAGGGTAGCTGGATTTAATGAGGTGAGATATTACTCATGCAAAACCTTCTACCAGAACTGATCAGCACGATGTACACAAATGCAGAAAATACCGTCTAAGGTCTTAAAATGCCTTTCCTATTTATGTATTTATTTCTGTACCCATTACAAAATGAAGTTTTGTTTGACCTTCACTCTACTTATATTGTGCTTCAGTGCATTCTATCTTTATCTACTGAGTTTCCATAGCCCATACTGTTTGTAGATACAGGACAAAAATGGTGTTTTACAGTCAATCATCCAGGAAGGTAAAAAACAGTTGGTAAATTTAGCCCCAGATTTAGATAATGCAGAAAGGGTTTACCAGGTCTTGTGTGTCAAATTCATTTTTTGTCTGTTTGAAAGGCACTTAATGGCTGAATATGTCCTTGGTACCTTTGAACAACGGTTCATACTCCAAAATTCAGATCTCAGTCTATTCTTTCTCTTGAACTTCAAAGATATTTTATTGGAATTTCAATCTTGGCTTTATCTGCATATTGATTTGAGAGTAATATTGAGTTGAAACACCCTCCAGACTTCAGGAAAGTTCAGATTTGAATTTCAAGAATGGGTTGGATTGAGAGGAAGAGAGAAGGAGAGCCTAATTACTATTAATGCTTTAATTAAGTGTAACAGAGCTGCTTGAACGTGATAATCTGATTTTCTCTTTAGAATATTTTTGTCTACTCAGAAATACCCATACTGGAAGTGTATCCTTCCCATAGTATCACACCTGCGTGAGAGCCATTTTATCCTGTCACTTTCAATGAAAGTTAAACCAGGAGTATTTGAAGTCTGTCACTTTTGGCTGACAACTACTTCATGTCCATTTTCATGCATTCAGCTTTGTGTGTATAAGCTTCCCCTGCAAGAGTACAGCTTAAATACATGGAATTCTGCATGCCTGTACTCTACATGGACTACCTGCAAGACCCATTTGACTGAGAACTATTCAAAATCGGTATTTAGATATGCAAAATATGAGCATGTGTGTTTGTGTCTACGTTCAGTGACAGGAATCAGTGCAAGAGTACCCTCCAAACTGAAGCTGTAAGCAGCTTCAGCTATTGTCAGCAGTAGTGGGTAAGGCCAGCTCAGCACATGTCAAATTATGTGGAGGTATGTGTCAACAAAACAGCTCTTCTACAGTTGCAGTCAGACACTGTTCTTAGTGCTGGGGCATCCTGCAGTACTGCAGCTGCTGCTGTCTGCGTTGTGGTGTTCAGGCCTTCACTTTGCTCCCTGTTAGCTTCTCCTCCTGGCTCTCTTATTCTTTCCCTGTGATGGAGTGGCCATGAAATGCCAGTCCTGCAGATGGCACCCAGTCCCCCTGGGTTTTGGTGCCCGCCCGTCTAGAAGCAGAGCAGAAGCAATCAGAGCCCTTACAGCATTCTGGGGTTCAAGAGCAGAGGAAGAGAGATTGGGGCTGTGAAATTTTATTGAAGGCTGTTTCTTCTGTGCTCAGAGCAAGCTGTCACAGTGCTCCAGCTTTTCAAAACATGAAAAAGAATTAATCTTTACAAGTTCATCCAAAAAGTGCAGTAATGCTTGCAGCCTCTGAGTTGAAGCTACAGGCTGTTCCTTGCAGGAAACCTGTTAATATTTTGGGGGATCAGAAGGGGCACGAGCAAGGATCAGCTCTATGCAGCAGTGCATGTTGATGAACGCTTGTTGCTCAAGTGGGACTTGTTCTGTCTCACCACCCACAATCATGGTCACATCCAGCCTTTGCCACTTGTACACAGACAGCATGAGAGTTCCGCCAAGCTGACTGGGTACTGCTGGAGAAAACAACAAGAAATCCCAGTAGTAGGAAGAATAGGGGTATTCTCGCTTCTTTTGTGTAGAAGAGAATCTTCTCTGATAGGAGGCACTTGCAATTCTCTTTTAAGATCATTGTGTTACAGCAGAATTTAGGCTTCAGCTACCAGAAATTTTAGCACTGGGAGGATGTTCTGATCACTCTGCACTGCAGCCCTTCACCCATTCTGGACTGGTGCATGGTCTCTTCCTTTACTTTCCTAGACCTTGTGCTGCTCTCTGAGTGTGGTAGGACAATTCCTCTTTCCCCTGTGCCACGATTCCTATAGGAAATTTTTGCTGTATGTTATCAGTGAAACCCATCCTGTTCCATGTGTCTTTTGCATCTGCTCTTGCTTGCTGAAGTCAGAGTTGCTTCTGTCTGTAGTTTCAATATATTAGAAGAATGATGTTGCTTTTAAAGCAAGTAATAGGATTTCTAAAAAGAAAAATGCTTTTAAGGTCTAATTTGTTTTATGAAAAAGTGTTTTATAAGCTGAATATAAAATAAACAAAAAAAAATCCTAAAAAAGTCTTAGATTACTCAAAGCAAAACTAACTTGGCTCATTAAATAATGTGTTAATAATAAGCATCTATAAAATAGATGGTGGTTTCAATCTGATATGACATTTATTTGTCAGTCCTGTGCAGACAGCTGATGAATCATACATAGTTATGGCACTTGTGAACCGTAAGTTTCCTCATGACTGAAGGTAAATGTCAAAGATAGCATGTGTTAAAAGAAGGTATCCTGCTTGGCAGGTATGGCTTATTCAAGAGAGAGACTTCTGTTTCATACACATTCTCTTTACGTTGCTCAATTGAGTGTACTGGTTCCTTGAGCACCATCCTACAGCTGTCTTGTGTAATTGAATACGTCCTCTCCATTTAGCTAAATAACATTTTCTTTGGTAGTGGAGAAT
Source organism: Lagopus muta (assembly GCF_023343835.1). Lineage (NCBI taxonomy): Eukaryota > Metazoa > Chordata > Aves > Galliformes > Phasianidae > Lagopus > Lagopus muta. The sequence continues at coordinate 27,303,596 of NC_064438.1, forward strand.
GAAGAGCGTATGATCAGTGAATTCTTTCTCTTTGGCTCTGTTGCAGTAAGCATCTGTCACCTGTGCAGATCAGAGGTGCAGCATGAGCTGGGTTAGGACTCTGCTGTGGCTGACATTGATATCCTTCCTACCTGAGTAGGAGTAGGTTTCTTCTGTCAGCACTCAGAGCTCCATCCTGGCCTTTTTCTAGCAAACATGATATCAGACATTCAGACAGAGCAAAGGACATTTGATGAAAAGCTTTTGTCACCTGGCCTTCCAGGGCTTTTCTGAAAGCTTTCCTAGAGGACTTGGATCTGATAAAGTTTCCTGAAGAGTTTCCACATCTCCTGATGGTCTCTTTTAGCTTCTCACTAATATCACCACAGAGCTTGTTCCTAGGATAAGTCAACAAACCCAGGTCCTCAACAAACTCTAAAGGTGGGCCCATGTGAACCTAATGAAGTTCAGCATAGCAAAGAGCAAGGTTTTGCACTTGGGTCTGAGTAATCCCAGATACATATACATACTGAGAAAATAACTTGAGAGTAGCCCTGTGGAGAAGGACCTGGGGGTCCTGGTGGGTGAAAAACTGAACATGAGCCAGCAGTGTGAGCTGCAGCTCAGAAAGCAAATGGTATCCTGGACTCCATCAGAAGAGGGGTGGCCAGCAGGGACAGGGAGGGCTCTGCCCTCATGAAGCCCCTGTGTCCAGGTCTGGGGCTCCCAATACAGGAAAGATGTGGAACTGTTGGAGAAGGTCCAGAGGAGGGTCATGAAGATGGTCAGAGGGCTGGAGCACCTCCCCTGCAAAGACAGGCTGAGGTAACTGGGCTTGTTCAGCCTGGAGAAGAGAAGACTGCTAGGAGACCTCATTGCAGCCTTCCAGTATTTAAAAGGGATTATAAACAGGAAGGGAGTCAAGTTTTTGCAAAGGTGGACAGTGACAGGACAAGGGGGAATTCTTTTAAGCTCAAGGAGGGGAAGTTCTTTACGGAGAGTGGTGAGGTGCTAGTATTTTGTCTGTGTAAATGTTCCAGTGAAGGACACATCAAGGAAAAGAGTGGAGCTTTGTATGGGAACTGCTGAGTCACGGCCTGAACCACTGATTGAGCACCTGGGGAAGGGACCCGGTCAGCCCTGGGAGCACAGGTGAAAGCAATTCAGCTGTGACCAGAAGGGGTGGAGCCTGGCTGCACCTCTTAGTCCCCATTTAAGGGCTGAGTGCCTGGTGAAGGATTTCTTTCTGGAGATCTCTCCTTTGTGTTTTGTTTTTTTTTTTTCCCTGTGGGCCTGGATCTTTGGAGACAGGAGAGCAATTCTTTTTTCCTTCCCTTTGAACACCTTTCTGTTGTGTTGGTCTCTCTGTCATTACATCTCTTGTGTCACCAATCCATCGTGTTGATCTCTCTGATTGTTACAAGCTTCAAGTTGTGACAGGAGTCTGCACAAAGGTGTGTCCCTGGTAGTCTGGAGTGGATGGAAATGTCACTGTCTGTACTGTGTAAGACTGGTCTTCATGCATGCATGAAACATGCTTCTGTTGTGGATTCTTTGGTGCTTATGTGAATCATTGATCTGCTCTTCCATTGTAGTCCCAGGGGAAATGTTCTGCTCTTTTGCCAGTGGTGAGTAATGGAGCAGTTATAAGGAGTGATGGGAATGTAGATCTGACGAAAACCTTGTTGGAATGGGAGGTAGAGTTAATCCTGTGCTGGTGCACACCTTATGAATATCTAAAAGAACCTCAGACGTGAATGACTTTTTAGTGCCAGCAGTGAGTTTCATAGCTGCAAAATTCTGACTGTTCTGAATTGTTATAGGTATGTGTAGCTGAACTGGTGCAAAAGATATTGTTGTCTGTCCCTCAGCTGCTGGGAGTAGGTTTTCAGGGCTGCATGAGACAGGAGGTACCGCTAAACAGATTTTAAGAAATTTCCCTCAAATCAATATTTCCATGATCTAGCATCTGAATCTCTCTTTTCGTACTATCTTCAAGAGATAGGATTAGCAAAGCGATTTGCTTGGAAAGAGTCCAGCGGAGGGCCACAAAGATGGTGAAGGGCCTGGAGCATCTCTCTTGTGAAGAAAGGCTGAGTGAGCTGGGTCTGTCAGCCTTGAGAAAAGAAGACTGAGAGGGGACCTGATCCAGGTCTATAAATATCTAAGGTGTGGGGGGCAGAATGGCGAGGCCGGACTCTTTTCAGTGGTGAGTGGAGACAGGACAAGGGGAAACGGCCAGAAACTGGAGCATAGGAAGTTCTGCACAAATGTGCGCAAGAACTTCTTTACAGTGAGGGTGACGGAGCACTGGAACAGGCTGCCCAGGGAGGTGGTGGAGTCTCCTTCTCTGGAGATGTTCAAGACCTGCCTGGATGCCTACCTGTGCGACCTGCTGTAGGGAACCTGCTTTGGCAGGGGGGTTGGACTCGATGATCTCTGGAGGTCCCTTCCAACCCCTACAGTTCTGTGATTCTGTGATTTCAAAAGCAGTGTAGTTCAAGATAATGCAAAACTCCTAACCTGAATCTGATTCCATTTGGGATCTCAGTAACAGCTGCAAATGAGGCCAAGCTGAATTCTATCAGCAGAGCAAAATCTCAAGAGCACCTTTGGAGTATGCCTGGAATACAAAACACAGCTTGCATTTATTAGCATGCCAGTTCTCTGAGAAGAGAGATAGGATGTGTATGTGTGTGACTTGATGGCTAAGGTGAAATTGTGCTGCTTAAATCTGTAAGGATGAATTTGTAGAATCCTTGCTTGTTGATGAGGTTGGGATGCTTTTAAGCTGGTAGAGGGGAAAGGTTGAGCACCTGCTGAGATTCCATTTTGTCAAGCAGTTTCTTTCTTGATAATGGTGGGAGTTGTTCTGCTGTGCAGTGTTTTTAGTAAGAGCTATCTTTTTCATCTCAAAGGCTATTTTGTTTTTTAATTCTTTGGGTTTTTTTTTTCCTTTGGGAAATATTGATTTCCCATACAGTCTCAGTGGGGTTTACCGAAAGAAACAAATTCCTTTCTTCTCCGTTCTCTCTGAAGAGGCTTTTGGGGTGTGGAGTACAGGGATTTTTGCAGAAGCAAGTAATGGAAAGAAAGATAACGCACAGAGCTCTTGCCAAAAATTAGTTTATTTATATGTATGTGAATCTGTATGTACATATGAATATATGCACCTCCCCTGTATTTAATATTACATTTATATATGTGTAAGTATATCATGAAATCCTGAACTTCTTTGAGGAAAAATCACTATGCCAGTATTTTCAGTTTCATCAGATATCCCTTTTCAGGACCAGCTCTAATAATTCTTATTCCCTTATGGGTGGTCAAAATCCACACCTGTGACTTTACTCTTCAGTTGACTTCAGGCTTTGTATTTGAACAAATGCTGTTCGTGGTCTAGCCCTTCTTTCCCTAATTCTTCAATGAAGTGTTAGGCTTATAACCTCTGCATTCCATGGTGCTAAAATTGGTAATGTTCTGCATCTTAGAAGGGCATCCAGGGCTTTACAGATGGTCCTTCCAAACTAGACTGGGGAGGCAACGAGAATTCAAACCATGTGCTTTTCCATCCACACAGTTCAGCACAGCATGTCTTCCCATTGTACTTTTTTCCTGCCTGCTCAGGCTGTACCCTTGGTTTACTCTATAAGATTTTGCTCTGTGTGCCTTCATGTTACAGTAGAGCCTTTCATGGATGAGTTCAGGTGGTTTGGTGCTGAGAAGAAGTGTCTTTACTTTCTCATCCAGTTAGCAACATTTTTCCTTTGTGTAAATGTATTAATTGTTAATTAACATGCATTAATTGTTCATTGTTTCCCACTAAAGGAGGTGTGTCCCAGCACTATCAGGCTGGTGTGTCTGCAAGCCCAAGCTCTTTGCTGGTAGTGCTAAGGCAGCACAGTTATCATCTGTCACTTCGGCACTTCCATAACAAAGAGTTTGCAGTGGTGTGTTACTGCCTGCCAAGATGTCATCTGTCTTATTTAGTGGTGAGTAGCAAATGATACAGGACATACCACTTAGATCTATGTATTCCACTAGGCTTTATTTTCATGAGGAATACAGGCAGTGATGCTGTGGTGCAATAATTGAAGTTTTTAGCTATTGCAGAGGAAAGCTAGAAGCGGTTGCCATTTCCATCAATACTTTGACAAGTTTTGGTTTCTAGATCAGTAAGGATTGCCCATTCAACTCAGTCGAAATTCAAACAGTTAATGTCCTTTTTTTTTTTTTTGTCACATCTAAAAATAAAAAGGAATTGTACCATTGACAGGATTGGTTCCCTGCCCTTCATCAAATAATAGATAACAAGAACTAAAAGGAGTTCTTAATGGAAATCAACAGAGATGTTAGGAACAGACTAGAAGCTAATCCTGATGTCTACTCTTTCTGAAAATCTGAGACTTAAGTGTGCCAGGACTCTGGTAGGATACTCTAAATGTGAAAGTCCAAACTCTTGGAATCAAAAAAGGTCAGTTTTCAGCTTTTTTCATTCTCCTCTTGTCATCAACATCTCTACAAGTAATCTCCCTCTTATAGGTGTTACAGGGTCACAGAAGTAGTGGAGGTGTTCCTCTGTCCTTGCAGAGGAGCTGTTGAGAACTGTTCCATGCCGACATGAGCTCTCTGGCCAGGATTTCCTCTTGAATCCAGAGATGACTTTTATAGCAAGAGGAATCTAGGAAGAGAATGAATAAGACCATAGAAGAGAAGACACAGAGGATATGTTCTTGGTCTGTTGTTGAGAAAGGCAGCGGTATTGGTTGGGGGTTGGAGGAGGCATATAGAAACTGTTTCTTCCTAAACTAGCAGGCGCTTCTTACCCCAGGGCTGTTAGCAGACCCCATAGGAGACACATCAGCCACATTCTACTAAGCCAGTTCTGTCCAGAAGGAGGGCTTTACTCATCATCTTTTCTCCTGTCACGGCACTGTGACTTTGTTCTGCCATTCCTTATGTCTGATGAGTGAGATTACGAGTTAGAAAGGAGTGCTGAAATAGGAATTCACAGCTCCTTGGTAGGAGAAAGGGAGGGGGATGAAGGGGATTGAGACCATTCTGATCCAGCAAATCCATGTCCATCTGAAGAACATCAGTGCACTCTGAGTGTAGCTGGAATCCTTGGGGTCCTAGCATAAAAGTGAAGATACTAAGGTTTTGCTATATGTTAAGTGCTGATGTCACTGCAATGGAAGTGCATTTGAAACTGGGGAAGCATGTGTGACATGCTCTAAGAACCGCAGTGTTATCCTTCTGGAGAAGATGAAAGAATAGATGATTGCTTAATTAAAGTACATAATTCCTTTAGATCAGTTCTATTGCAGACAGAATCGTTCTATCCTCATATTATTGTATGGCATGCCATAATCTTAGATTCATGTGACAAAATGGAAATCATAAAGCTTAGAAGAAAAGTTACACAATACAAATAGGCATGTCGCATTTGAGAAGCTGAAGAGAGCAAAATCATCCGTCTATTGTTTCCTTCCCGAACGCTGTCTTGTACTTCCCCTACCTCAGTTGGAATACCATTAAGGCTGCACATTTGCTTTTCAGTAAGGCGTAATTTTCCAAGAAATGATCACACAGTAGCTTTAATTCTAGGAAGTCCTGTCCTTCGAAATAACGCCTCCACCCCAGTTCAGAGCAACAGTTCCTTGCATTTGTTTTTACATGAGTTATTGTCATGGATGGTGGCTGTGATTACTGCTGTGCAAGGGTACAAGTAAGGGCAAAACAAGCACCATGTATTCTTCTTTCAAGACACGTGAAAAGATAAATGAAGCCTCTGTGTCAAGCAGTGCACTCTGAGTCGAGTCTGAGCAAGAGTAAAGCCTGATATGGGCTTTGTGTTTGTTGGCAGAAATAAGACTTTGCGTCCATTTCTGTGGGCCAGCAGAACTGCACCTGCAGAAGTCCTTTACTGATACAATCATATCTCCTAATAGGAACATAGATAGGCCTCTGATACTAGCAAACTGCTTAGCTAGAATGTGCAACAGGAAGAAGAAATATGCTATTTTATCTATTTATTTTAGTATAGTTTCAAGACTTTTACCAGAAACAAGCTGATATTGCTGTCTTGGGTTGGTTATGGCTGTAATTGTGGATGAGTGTTCTTTAGTGTTCATGGCACTAACAGTTGGGAACAATCAAACTCTGATATTTGTTTGAAGCAATGCTGCCATTTTTATGTACTGAATTTCTTCAAGCTCAGTTACGAGGACAATCAGTTGTTAGAACAAGTGAGCTATTTGTGCCTTGCAAAATTACATGCTTAGGCCTGTTGCTTTGAGTTTTTCAGTGATTCAGGGCTGGAGAAATCTATGTTAACATTGGAGCTTGTTGATAAGGATGCCAATTTCACTTCATTAATTCCTATATTATAGGAAGCTAGTCCATTAGCCTGCAGTGCCACCTAGCCTTCTCATCCTTTGGAGAGCAGAAAGTATGGTGTGACTATTTAAAAAGTTAAAAATAAATAGGAAAACATCTATGTAATGAACCTTTTCCTCCTTTGTTTAAAGATATGATTCAGTCTCATCAGAAGATTTTCACTAGCATTCTGAAAATCATTATGCCAGTGTTGGGGGAAAAAGCAGTGGAGAAGTAGACAGTTTTTTTCAGAATGTTAGTTCTTTGCACAGTGCAAGTATTACTCATAACTTGTAAGGTCTGAGCTTGATGAGGAAGCAGCCAAGCTGGTGCGTGACTATTAAATATTTTAACAGTCTGATTCATCCCAAAGTGATTCAGAGACTATTGATAGTTGCCCTGTCAGGAGTTACCTTCTCTGTGGTAAGTTGCAGTGATTAGCGACATACCACTAGTGCTCTGTTTAGTGTAGGGTCATGCTCCTGGAATTGGAAGAAAAGGTTGAGACATAAGTACAGAACCAGGCTGGGCAACAGCCCCGCTCAGGTTGGATGCAGGAGGTTAATGAAAGATTAAAAAACACGTCTTTACACCTATGAGCTCTGTCAGCTTCTGGCACAGCTCTGTGCTTCCATCAATCTCTCTGTCCTGTCAGTTGATTCTCCTCCCTCACTGTTAAAAGGCAGAATTGTATTTTCCTCACTCTTTTGGTGGTTAGGTTCACATTATTTACTTGCTCTTCAAGTGTTGATCTGACTTGCGTGTTGTTAGTAGGTGAGAGGAGAAATAAAATCATCATTTTGACCAGTACACTTCCAGGGCATCTGTGACAGCTTCTGCTTTTCTAAATAACAAATGCAATTAATCTGAACTTTTGATTGTGTGGCTCTGTGGAAAAAAAATGCACAGCTTTTTGCTTTGGCACCATTAGCCTGAATCACTATGCATTTAGAGCTGAAAGAGATTGGAACATCAGGTTCTTTGTGAAAGACAACAAATGGTGAGTAAAGCTCTGGCCACACTAAAAATGTAAAGAATAGGCAAAAAGTGGAAAATGTGCATTGCCACAGGCTGCTTTTGTGCTGGGGATTCTTTCAGCTAGTTTGTGATTGCCAAGTAAAACCTCAAACCAAGCCCAATGAATATGGATAGGATGGGACACCATTACTGCGTTTCTCTGATATGGTTTTCAGCTTATATTATAGCAGTATTCAAAAGAATTGGTAGCCAGATATGTCACATGTACCACAGCAGGCTGCTTCAGATTTGTGGGTGGGAGGAGTGAGAAACAAATCTATTTCGTTCCATCTCCAAATCCTGCTCTATTTTCCTCTGTATCTGTAAATCTTCCTTAGTATTTGATCTTATTAGATGTGAACAGTTTTGTTTGAGAAGGTACTGCAGTGGATTTGGGCTTGATTAAATAAAGAATCAGCTGAGCAGTGCATGCGTATCTGATGGTTAGCCATGGCCTGTTTGTACAGATGATGTGCAAAAGCATATTAGAGTTCCCAGGGTGTATCTTTGCATTAAACAAAGCCCATTGCTGAGTCTTGTAGAATTGTAAAATGCTATCCATAGCAGCTTACAAGTTGCATTTTACTCTGCGCACCTTTCAATGTTTTTATGATTTCTTCACTTTTTATATTCAGGTGCTGATCAGACAGCAAAGAGAATAGATATTGTATAACCAAGATGTTATAATTGCAATATAATCAAAAGAGTAAGGCAAAGCAAACAAGGATCACAAAAGAGAATAAGTAGAAGAGCTTACCCTTGGGTTGAGCTCACTAGAAGATACCAAAGAGGAGGATCTCCAGAAGAGATCCTTCCCCTCTGGTAGCCAGCTCTTAAATAGGTCCACGAGGGGTGGAGCCTGGCTCCACCCCTTCCAGCAGCACAGGAGAATTGCCTTCACCTGTGCTCCTCTGGCTGACTCATGGCTCACCTCAGGTGATCAATCAGAGGTTCAGGCCGTGACTCAGCAGTTCCCATACAATATAGAGAAGGGAACACTTAAATTCTGTGAGTAAGGTATGATGCTTACATGCATCTTTTTATTGGTATCCTATACCCTTGATAACTTTTCTGGAATGCAGCTATGATTTGACTGCAGAATATGATACTCAGCCGGGCAGAAAAAGAGACCTAATACCCATGTATCTGATACCTGCACACTAATCAGTAGGTGGTTTGAAGGTGCTGGACCAGCCCAGCTTAGCATCTAGTGAGCATGAACATGTCTTGAACCAGTTGACCAAGCGTGCCAAAAAGGGTATAAAATGCCATAATTTGAAGTTTTTGGGTGCTGTATTTGTTGGAGTGTGCTTTAAATCTACAGGAGTAAGAGTCCACGTTTCCTGCTCCTTGTAATGTTACCGCCAGGTTATTGTATGGAAAGCAGGCAGTGGTCCCAGCAGGGTGTGGACTCTGCATTTAACTGGTTATGTGGAGATGGAGGGACGGGTGCACATCAGGCAAACCTGTTTACTGGGTCTCAGCTCTGAAGTGAAGACACCCCCTCCCCCCCCCTTCCCCTGGCCTGCCTGAAAGTCCTCTAGCCAGTGGAGTTTAGGGCGTACACAGCAGAGGGATAGACATAGTCCTAGTCCAGGAAAGAGACAGCTTACACACACTGAGGGCTAAGCTGCAGCTAGCTTTTTGGATCTTATCCTCATCTTCACAAGTATAGCATTGCACATCAGTTATCCTTGATCCTGACTGTATGCACTGCAAGTTTTCTATTCAGCTAAATTTTGGTCACTTTGTTTCCATGTACCTCTGTGATGGGGAGCTGGTGACATACCTTTTCCCTTGCTGTTTACCCCTGCCATCTCTTTAAATTATTGTACTGTCTTTCGGTGTGTTTGTATGGTATGTAATAACATGAGTCACTGCTCCACTGCACGCTGTTACTGTATCATGGTGTAAGTAAGTAGTCTTAAGATGTGACTGAAAAGCTCTTTGAAACTAAACCTGTTTATCTCCTCCGGTATATAGAAAGTTACTGTTACCGATATTGCTCTTGTCCGCATGCAGTGGCTGATCTTGAGCTATTACTTAGTGCCATTAATTTGTTAATAACATTCGTAACTACTTGTCTAATCTTTACCATCAGAATGAACATGGATGTTCAGCATTTCCACCCTAGTTTCCCTCTTGTATATTGATTGCCTATCAGCTGACAATGTTGCTTCATGTAAACAGAGTCCAAACTGCCAGGGACCTGAGGGCACAAGTGGCCCCTAATGGCCTTGCCCGTTCTACCCTGAGTCTCTCCCAGCCCTATCCATGGCCCAGCAGCCCCATTTCAATCCAGCCCAGGACTGTCAGCCTCTGCCCCAGCTATGCCTGCCTTGGTAGGATGTTGGACTCCTGCCCTGCTGGGCTGGACCTGTGCATCAGTGTCCCAGCTTGACATTGGACCTTCATCCCTGTGAGCCTGCTTGACGTTTGACTGAACATGGCTGCCATCTCCAGGCCTGCCCTGTGCACCTTGTTCATGAATTGTGGGATGGGGCCATGGATAATGAAGGTTCTGCCATGCCAGTCATGTTACTGCATTCAACAATCCATCCCTGTAGGAGCAGCCAGCCTTCAGTGCTCTCTGACAAATAACCTAATATTTAAAAGTTGGGAATTGTTGCTGCAATGAGAAAGGAGACAAAATGCAAAACTGAATGGAGTTGAATGCAAATATTAATTTTGCTACCTTGAGCTACTGACATGTACGTAGCTTTCAGCTGTGGCTCCCCACAGTCTTGTTAAATCCTTTAAATGCCTAATTTGACAATTTTTCTTCCCCTTTTTGGTACAATCTGAAGGTAACTGCTTCACCTATTGCATTAACACAGAGCAAAGCATAGGCCCTCTGGCATTGCTGGCATCCTCTGCTGATTTCATCTCCATGTTTTTTTCTATATCCCACACACAATAACTAGAGTGGAATCAGTCATCTCAATGTTATGTGCTAAGTCTCAAGTGGAAGTGAGATAAAACTCCTTCAATCAAAATGCTTCTTGTGACGTTCCTGGAACAAAGCTGCAAAACTCCAGCACCCACCCAAGAGGTGATTTGTTAATATAGATGGAGGTAGAGCAGTAACTCTCTTTATATCCTAGCATATCCTCCACAATCCTTAGGGATCTGATAAAATACCATCTACTTTCTAAAATACTATTTTTTACTTCCTTTAAAAAGGGTAGTCTTGGCTAATGTACTCAGAACAGGGTAAGAATGACAACTTGATGTGGGCAAAAGCACTGTATACAATCCAAAATAACCAGTTGTTAATATAATGGACAGCCAGGGATGGTGCACCTGATTTGGAGATAAAGCCACTATGTGTCTTGGTGTTTAAACTCGGCAGCCCAGCTGTGAAACATACTTGAAATCTCCATTGTCTACTGGGTTTCTAAGGAGCTTTGGAAAGTGCGTGAGAATGAATTAAGGAAAGGTGTTAATTTAAGCTGGAATTCCTGACTAGTAATGCAAGTAGACAGACCCTCAGGTGCCACCATGAACTCTAATGCTTCCATTAATTCCTTCTTGCACTTCTGTTTTCCTTTTGTTCTTGTCCCCAGTGGAATATTGCAATGCTATTTAGACTGTCCAGCGGTGCCACTTTCCTGAATGGGAACCTGGAGGAGGTGGCTGAAGTGCTCTCAGTTATGACCTTGATATTATGTAATTACTGAAGCTAATACCTGCTTGGTGGTTTTCTATTTCATGTTGGTTGGTAACATTACTGTCTACTTTTAACCCTTTCACTGTGTTTTTTTCTTAACCTAAGAATGTCTTATCTGATTTACAGGCAGCGATTCTGGAAGGCACGCAGTTTTATGTTACAAATAGTAAGTGTGAATAACCAAAATTGAACGTAAATGAACACCTTCTAAGTGGTTGCCAAGGATGTGGAGAAACTTGGGAAACTAGTCTTCTAAGAGGCTGTTTAAAAGTGAGCTTTAGATATAAATCTGGAGAAATGTTTGTTTTTGTGATGTCCTGAAAGTAGCTTTGGGATGCGCTTTGATCCTGAAGCTACTTTTAGGACACAGAAGAAACAAACAGCTTTGGGATCAAAACAGATCCCAAGTAAGGAGAATCTTTCTTTCCCTTTGTATTTGCAATTAATTTGAATGCTTTTTAATGCTTAGACTATGATGCCTGTTAGCAGTGTGACTGTCAGCAGCATTGTACTCACACCTCTGAAATAGAATAGTTTGGTTGCATGAGTGATATCAGCCTTAGCTTTTGGTGAAACATTTTAACACAGTCCAAAGCAAACCATGCCTTGTAAACAATTTACATGACTGCAAGTAGCTTATATGAATGTTAGGACACTTGTTTTCAGGCCGATCCCTTCTATCAGGAGTTATAGTAAGTTTGCTACAGTACAATGAGGTAAAAAAGGGTCCCTCAAATACTGGACACTGTGGAACAGCTTCTTTCCATGAACACTAGAGAGCCTAGAGCAGGTACATTCATGATATTGCTCTTGCAGTTATATTTCAAGTTAGGTGGAGTGAGTCTTGGTCTTCTTGTGTGAGTGACATTTACTCTCTCTCCTATAGCAGAAGTCCTTTAAATAACAAAAGCATATTTAGACTGGTTTTGATCACCTGAATTTAAAATCAAGCTCTTAAACTTTTTTTTTTTTTTTTTTCTTCTTCTGTCTCTAAAATTGTAAGTGGGTTTCTGGTCTTTTTTTTTTTTTTTTTTTTTTTTTTTTCCTCTATAGGTGATTATTTTAGAAATGTTTTTAGGATAGAACTGTCTGTCACGTTCTGAACTACTAAATATTTACAGGTGTCTGTCACTGGAATATGGGCCTGGTTAAGTCTCTTCATTTATTTTTAGTGAACTTTGGGTACTGCAGACACTAGAGTTAATTTAGCAAGTAAGCAAGTGGACAAATGTGGAAAGAGATTGTGTGCTGCTCATCTTTTCCAATTACATCAGCTGATCTTATATCAGCTATTCTCTTTCTCTCTCTCTCGTATTTTTAAAACATCATTGCCAGAACAGCAGAGAGAGCCAAAAGTAACAATCTCAGGATATCTTTGACAGTTTAGCAGGAGCCCTGTGGGATTCAGTAGGAGGTTTGCTTTACAAGTGATGGCACAAGTGAAGGAGCTTAGCTCCTTTCAGTGGGAGCCTTTTATTGCTTAGCAGTCTTTAGAATGATGCCTGGGGTTCAGTCTGTCCTCTAAGCAATATCTGGACGTTGAGCTGTAAGGGAGTAGGAGGCACCCACTCCCACCTGCACAAACTGTTCCTGCAAGCCTCAGACTTCTACAACCAGATGGTTAAAGGTGCCTAAACAGGGTAACTGGGGGGTGATGGGTTGGAGAACTGGGGTGCTAGCCCCAGCATCGTGTGTCTGAAACTGCTTAGCCCACTCATGGAATAACCAGCCTGGGTGAAATTGCTGTGCTGGAGTCCCTACCATGCTCAGACCAAGCTGTGGTATTCCCCTTTCAAAATACAAATGTATATGGTTAGACCTAGAACTACTTTGCCCTCCTTTGGCACCAGCTGGGGGATAATTTTCATGGCTGACTCTCTGGAGCTGGCAGTTAGCTATTCAGGACGCGAATGCACTCTCTTTTCAGGCTTGCCTGCCTCCAACACAAATCCTCTTGCAGACTGTGTAACAAGTCGTTTACAAAAATGCAGCTCTATGGTCTTTTCCTTCTGCTCCTGACAAAGAGAAGTGAGCCCTTCTCGCAGACGGGATGGTTCCCGTGTGACTCAAGACAGTGTCGGGATGGGCTGGGGCATGCTGGGCTTTGCTGATGTAACAGGCTCCCTGCAATTTTCATTCAGATCTGGTTGGCTGAGAGCTGGCAGAAAGCCTCAGATACGCCTCCAACGCAGATGAGGTCATCTCTGCTTTTTTTTTTTTTTTTTTTTTTTTTTTTTTTTTTGAGCTGCTCCAGAAAGTCTGCGGTGTCTGAACATTTAAGGTCATCATGCCAGTTTGCACACCACCTTGTATCTCTGCATGCGGGAGCCCATTTCTCCATCTACTACACCCCTTCCCAGCACTATCACAGACCCCTCTCTCCCTTTAGAGGGAGAGGAGGAGCAAAGGGAAGATGAAATTACCGCAGTGGATTTTATAATTGACTCTTGCATCCTGATCAGAGGAAAGCATTTGCTGGAAAGATGTTGCAGGACTGCCCAGATCTAACACGAGTGTGAAGTAGCTCCAGGACAGAAGAAACTCCAGACCTTGCCACTAACAGAAGTGAAACTACTCGCCGTGCCCGGTCGCTTCATCCCTTCCCCGCCCTCCCACCGTGTGCCGCGCAGAGATGCATCCAGCCAGCAGAGGAAGGGGTAGGTCTCCCCGGCTGTCAGTCAGCAAGGGCTGCCCGGCCCGGGACGAGCTGATCCCGAAATAAGGACTCGCCCTGGCGGGCAGCAGAGCACTGGGAAGCGCCCGGAACCGCACCGTGCCGGGAAGCGTCGCCCGCTCGGCATCCTCTTCTCTCTGGAGCCGCTGATCCCTCGCTACCTCCTTCAGAGAACTGCCTGTTAACTTCGGCGCCGAGGCCGGGTCTGCCCGCCCGGCTGCGGGCAGGATGGCGGCTATACCATCCCCACTCTGTCCTGGGGGCAGCCAGCCCCTTCCTCTTTTTCGTCCCACCGCCGAACCGCGCGCTGGAGCCACTGTGGCACCGTCGCTTCTCCGCGTCCTGCCGGGGACGGAGAGCCCGCTCCGGAGCGCCTGAGCGCGGGCCGAGCCCCAGCACCGCGGACAGCTCCCAGCGGACCGGTGCGCCCGGCTCCGTGCCTCGCAGCCGCCGCTCGTTGCGTTCTACAGCCGCGTTGTAGCAGCGCGCTGCTCTGCCGAGGACGCCGAGGCTCCCCCCCCAGTCACGGTGCTGCCCACGGCGGTAGAAGAAGGCTTATCTCCGGGCTCGGAGGCTGTCTTCTGTAGATTGGGATTTACGAGCTTGACTGCTGCTTGGTTACACAAGTCTATGGACTCCAAGGTGTGCTACTGAGTTAGAAAGAAATCTGGGATCTGTCACGCTGTGGAAGGGTAAAAGCAACCCTATAGAGCCAGCAAAACAAGCCCAAACCTTCCTACCTCCCTACAACCAACTTTACCCCCCACCTACTGACCGTAAGCATTTCTCCTCCCTTCATTCTCCTTCCTTTGGAGGCTGTAGGATGAGGCATTTCCCTCTGTCTGTCTCGGGGTAAAAGGATACCCTAGGGGCAGCAACACACATCTGGCAGGGATTGAAAGGTTTAAATCCAGCCTCCGCGGCAATCAACAATGGCCAATGAACCAGTGATTCTGAATGTGTATGATATGGTGAGTACCAAACTGTTTTGATTATGGGGAACAGTGGGGCTGGGTGGGAGCTTATGCTTGGAGGCAGACATTGTATGAAGAGGAGCCCAGCACAGTTTCTCAGGGAGGATGATATCCACCCTCCTCCAGCAATCTCTTCATCTAGGCATGTCATGTTCTGGCTGTCAGAGATGATGCTGACCATGGCATTTTTCTTTGAAATGTTTAGCATATTGTGCCAAACTACAAGTAAAACTGTACTGGATTTTCTGCAGAATTTTTTAGGAGCAGTAGTGGGTGAGGGGAGGACTTTTTAATTTCCAGTGTCCCAGTTAAGGAAGGACATATGATCACCTCTCTCTCTTTGCAGGAGCCACTTGTCATTTAATTTTGAGAGATCGAGCACTACCAGGCTGTGGAAAGAGGGTTGGGATGTCATCCAGGGATGAGAAACATCTGTGGAATTGTATTAGGGATGTTGTTTCCAGGTTAATAGTAATCTGAATCAATCCCTTATGCATGAGATCATAGTTAATCATAGTCTCTGAAGGTTAATTGCAGCAGAAGGAGTAAAAAAAAAAAGAACTGGTGAAGTTTCAGCATAGGGAGGAGCATAGGGACATGCTCCTCGGAAATATTTTTTGGAAGTTCATAGTGTAGCAAGTTGATTCTCTTGCTCTCTTCTTGTATAGATTGTAATTGGAAACTACCTGTGCTGAAAAATCAGAAAATCTGAATCCTATCCTTGGCACAAAGACCTAAAGAGAAGATGGCTTGGCTCAACCTGTTTTTCTCTCTGACTTAGCACAGGCTTAGGATAAGCATGTTTGGATGAGGAATGTTTTGATAGTGATTTACTTCCTCCCTGCATTTGTTAGTGAGCTGAAAGACAATAAATACTTTTCCAGAGAGTAGCCACCAAAGAGCAAAGAGTAGGCTCTGGTAAATGCCAAGCATCTTTTTATTGCAAAAATTAAGTAGTCTTTTGTTGGCTAGAAAAGCTGAGTTATTTCCTCATGGAAGGAGGGTGTGGTAAGGACTGTTTGGGTAGGATTGTGTCTGTGAAAGACAGTCTGAAAAGCACAACTAGAATAACTTGAAGCTGCCTCTACCAGAGCTACTATAGGCAAAATTGAGCAAGTTGGTGTAAAGTCTTTCCTTAAGACTTTGGTTTTGAATGCTTAATGGTCTATGATTCTATTCTACAGATGCTTGGCAGCTTAAACTGTGAACTTTCCCAAGCTGTTCTTCAAGCAAGGGCTGGTAACCCAAGCATCTGGTGGCAAGTTCTTGGTAATCAGAGGTCAATATTGCAAATGTCAAAGAGTTCCTAGCTAATAATTTGAAGAAGGTAAAGGGGTTGTGTTGCTCTTCTGTTTACGCACTATCTTCCTTTTTTTTTTTTTTACTTTGTTCTGCTGCAGGCTGTGGTCTAAAGTTTCTCAGCCACTATTGAGCTGTTCCAAACCAGTGATATTTTTCTACTGAGCTGAAAAAATGTGAATGCTGGACAAGCTTTGTCTTTGCGTTTGTTTTTTAATGACACTGACACTTAAGATGAAGCCCTTAGGAAGCTGGGGAAGAGGAAACTTGCTATTTATGGTCACTGTGTTCTGAGATGGAAACCCAGGCACAGTGAACTGAATTGAGATCATCAGTTTAATTCTCAATGACTTTTACTTCCTGGTAAGCCACAAAAACCTTCATGTGTCAGTACTAACTCCATAGGGTTAAGCACAAGTTAATACTCTGTACATAGGGACCATTCTATTTTCATGTTGCATCTGTTTGACTACCACTGAGTCACCTCCAGTTCAAATTCTGCATCATGATTATTGAGGCTACATGCTTTTCTATTGCTGCTATGATTTTAACACCATGGAGTTTGGAATGTAGCCATGCAAAATCTGCACTTTGTTACATTGTGGTGGGGAATTGCGGGGGAACTGGGAAATGAGCACATTTGTTTGAATGGCTGTTGGAAAACTAGTCTTGAAGAAAAAAAGACAGCTGGGGTAACAATTAACTGGATGTAAAGCTCCGCTTTCCTGACAAGCATCATGACCCCTGCATGGCATCTGGAAGCACTTACACTGCAGGAAAGCTTACCCTTAGGGCAGAAGTTCAATTATGGGCTTTGTGCAGCCATGAAATACTCACTCTGTGTAGTCTCATGTATTCAAAGATTATAGCCATTTATCCTTTTACCCATTGGATAGTACTAGGCTTGAGAGAGAGGGGAAAGAAAAAACAACAGCAAAACCTTGTACTTAATAAGGTGCTTTGCAGAAATTACTGAAGCAGGTAAATCTATTTATTAGACTTGTTTTCTTCAGCATCAAAGAACTGAGCAAAAATCACTGGGCATTCCAAGTGTTCAGAATATCTATACCAAAAGCAATTTCTTAATCTCCCAGCGTCCAGGGTGATTATATCTTATTTATATGTTGCTAAAGAACTTCTACGCACCTGTACATGCTTGCAAAAAGAGAGGAAGGGAGAACTTTGCAGGAGTATTTTAAAGAGTATACAGGATGCTGAAGTCTAATTTAAGTGTGCGTGTGAATGCAGAATAATACAGATCAGGGGTTTGGTCATGGATAGATCTCTTTCCCAGTTAGAATCCATCTCTCACATGGACTTAACATAGGCCAGCAGCTGTTTGGAAACCTACCGGAAATAATTGGGTCTGTAAGATCTGTGGCAGTTTGCTCTGATCAGTCCCTTATCACTTTACCTTTGGAAGTATAAATCATCAATTTTCTCTTGATAACTTGCAGCTTCCTTCCCTCCAACTCCCCCTAATAAGCTATTTATTGTAGGTTATCATACTTGGATCACAGGACTGATTTCCTTCAACAAGAATCTCACCCTTTTTTTTCCGTCTTACTTTGAAATAGTTGACTAAATCATTGTAATATTAATAAATGTCACTTCTTTAAATCAGACACAAGAATGACTGCAGATATTGCCTGGGTTTAAATCTTAAAGCACACTAGCTAAACATGTTCAACAAAAAATAATCCATTTGGCAGAGGTTCAAGCTGGGGGCTCTTGTGATGTTTTCAACTTACTGCACAGCACAGTCATGCTACCAAATTTAAAGAAAATGTATTTATATCACTGCTGTCCTTCTTTTATTGCAGGTATAGTTGTTCTGAGTTTCCACTGTCTCTGCAGCTGATAACACACAAAGCTTTCTCTTTGATCTGCTGGCATTTTTGCTTATGCTTTATGCCAGTGAAAATGAGACCCTGAGCTGTTTTGCAGAGAAAAAGCCCTGGTCAATTGGCAGTGTTGATGTAGCAATTGTTTGGATGAGAAGGATGAGTCTTTTTCTCTTCCTTGTCCCACTTTTATCCCATTGACATTGCTTATCATTCTTAGGTAAATAGCATTCAGGTTATAGTAGGCACAGTAGCTCTGAGATTTCTTCTTGTGACTTCTGACTTTAGAGAAGTACCAAAAAATGTAATGATTTATAATGGCCTTCCCAAAGTCTTCTAGTCCTTTATATCCTATACATCATTTGCTATCAGAAGGGCTGATGGCTGTTAGCAAAGAGCAGCCCTGCAGAAGAGTAAATGGGGTTTCTCTTGCTTCACTGATCAATGGGTGACAGTGTTGTCATTTTGATTTCTCTATCACACCACTGAATGGACCAGCTAAGTAGCCCTGACAGAAAGACCTCAGGATACCACTGGCCTTCTTGGCCAAAGTGCATATTTTCGGCTCACGGTCAGCCCATTATCCATCAGGACACCTAGGTCCTTCTCTGCAGAGCTCCTTTCTATCAGGTCAGTCCCTAACTGATGAATGCAATTATTCCTTCCCAGGTGTAGAACTTCCTCTTGTTAAGCCTCACAAGGTTTCCCTCTGCCCAACTGTCCAGCCTGTCTGGTGTGTCAGCCAAACTTCCCAGCTTTGTAGTATCAGCAAACTTGCTGAGAGTGCAGTCTATCCCTTCATCCAGGTCACTGTTGAAGATGTTATGTAAGACTGGACCCAGTGTTCCCCCTTGAGAACATTGCTAGCTACAGGCCTCCAGCTAGACTGGCTGCTGATCACAACCCTCTGAGCTCTGCTAGTCAGATATCTCGCTGTCCTCTCATTTGTTCCACACTTCCTAAGTTTATCTATGAGGATGTTGTGGGAAACAGTGTCAATAGCCTTGCTGAAGTCAAGGAATTCTCCTTAGCCAAGGGAAAATTACATTCCGTTCACTGTGACAGTAGAGTGGGCTCTTAGTATTAGCTAAATGGACTGATATCCTATCTGCAAAGTGAGGGCTGAGGAAACACTGTGGAGGTACCAAAATAGCTCCTCACTCTGTGTGAATACAGGTGAATGAGTTGTAATGCTAGATAGTGACAGTACAGTTACTTGGGTACAAGTCCTAGCCTGTACTTCTTGTACCCTGTCCTATTGCCAGGGAGTGTGTGTGTGTCAAGGCAGAGGCTTTGCAAGTGGGTGCCTTCACTACAGAGAGAATGATGGGGGCAGAAGGTGGGGGGCTGACCTAGACTGACCTTTCTCTATTAGTGGTATTGCAACGTTTCAGCAGTAGGTAGTAGGTAGTACCTACATAAGTAGGTAGTAATAGTCTATCATTCTCCTCGGAAGAAGTGAAGTAGTTCTAGCTGTACCACTGGGGAACATGGACCATGCTCTGTATAGCCAGTCAGCTTCTGATCTCCCAGCAGAAGCTGATCAGAAATTGATCACAGCCTGTGAGCAGATCAGGTGAGTAGAAAAGCGTTGAAGAGGTTGCTTATTTCTGACCTTATAAATGCCTTTCAGCTTTCCTAGGGAGCAAGGCTTGGCAGGATGGGGCTGTATCAGGAAGAGGAAGCAGTTTGGCTCTCTTAATTCCAGGAGGGAGGTAGGGAGGGGATTCTCAAACAAGCAGCTTGTGGTGGGGAAGGCTGCATGTGGTGGTGTTCTACAGCAGACGCTGAGATAGCGTGAGAGTTGGATTTTGTATAATTTATGTGCTCTGAAAAGAGAGGACAGGCCAGTGATCTGTGAGGAAAGGCTTAAAGCTAGAGGGTCTGTATGGCCACTCTGCAAATGCAGAATGCTTTAGTGCTTTAAGCTACTTTCTCTCATACAGAACAGTATGAGAGAACAGGAGATGGGAGCTCCTTTGCTGCTTGTTCTTTGCAGCTGAAAAGCATTTTTCTTTAACATGTACTGCTTGCATCTGATTTGGAGGTAGTGACCTGTGTATACGATTAAAAAACAACGCAATCTTGCTATCCTAGCATTGCTTTTTGTTTTTCTGCACGAGTGTGTGAGACTCTGGCCACTACAGTTACCTGCTTTGGGATGAAAGGAATTAGAGGCTCCTTGTATTTCTAGCTTCAGTACTCAAGGAGTCTTTGAATCTATTTTAGAAGCAGCAGCATGATTGCAAGCAGAACACTTCACTCTGTGGTGTGAATGTTTTAAGCACTGACTACATCACAGAACATTTTATTATCTCTCTGTTTGGAGGAAAGACTAAGTCTCATTCCTCAGATAAATGTCAACACATTTGTGATTACTGTAAGTAGAGGTCTGTGATGCTTTTTAGCTCACTTAGTCAGAAGGGAGAGAAATCCTCTTGTGGGTGGTGGCCCTGCTTCTTGCACTATTCGCTAGTTGTTTGTGAGCAGCTGTGTAGAGAAATACAGCCTCACCTGACTATTTCTAAGAAAGCAAATGGAAAATGGATTTTTTTCATCACATAGCTTGATAGCTGTAGTGTTTCTTGATACGATGAGCTAAAGAGATGCTCTGAGTTAATACAGCAACTTGTGGTCTCGAAAGATAAAGTGATATAGAGTCAGTGGGATCTTTCCTTTCTCTTTTCTCTTTCATACGTTGGCCAGTTAATTTATCAAACAGAACGGAATGCTAAATATTGCCTCTAGGAGATTTTAATTAAATTCTGGCAACTCCAAATATATCAAAAAAGTTGTTCTGAAACAAAACCTCCACTTCTTAAAACACACTAAATGAAATGTTTTGACTCTTAAAAAATGTTTGCCAATCATCTCTGGCCAAAACCGTTTGCCAAATCTGAATCACTTCCATTCTCAGAAACACATTGTTCACTGAAGTTTGCCGTATTCTTAGAAAAGCTTGGTAGGGGTACGATATCCTTATTTATTCTGTGACCACTCTCAAAGCTCATAGAAATTCCTTCTTCCACGAATAAGCTCTGGCTTAGGAAGCTCTGTGTTGTCTTATCTTCTTCACAGGCTTCTTATGGAGTAAGTTTAAAGGTAAATCTTTTAAATTTCTGAATGATGAAGGAAAAGTTATGGTCTTGGGATTTTATTGCTGACTTCATTTATACAGAGCCTTGATCTTCTGTCTTCAAATCATATCACATACAGCATGCTGTGTAACAAGACAGAATGGTGAGATAACAGTTGTCTGGTGTCTAGCAGTAGGTTTCCCCACAGTGCTGTAATATGCCCTACGTAAATGCTAAACTGTTTTTGTTTCTTCAAGTAATTGAACTTGCCACTAGCAGCATTGGGAGGGGAGGACAAGGTGCACCTCAGATGCTTGTTTTCCTTTTCTTCCTGGGGCTTTCATTGGCCTTTTGTGCTAGCTCCTTTATGGGACTGGGTTTAGACTGTTGAACTGTGCTTGTGCTGCATAATAGGTCTTGGGTTCACAGTAAGTCAGGTGAATTATCCCCTGCAAAAATCTGTAATGGCAATAATCATACTGAGATACTTGTTATGGGCCCAGCAAAATCTCTGGGAAGACTCTTCGTTAGAAACCAGAGACTGGTTAGATCAACACTGTGGGTGAGGGAAGGCAGATAGTAGAGAGTTGCTCTAACTAGATGTGAGCAGAATCCTTAGCCCAAGGTGTGGGAGACTACTTCACCTCTCTTGGATGCAACTTGGTGCAAGTGTCTGGCTTCAGAAGTGCATAAATTTGGTGTTATGGCAAATCTGCTGGCAGTACATTCAAATCTTCAAATAAGTCAAAGCTCTAGCTGAGTAGTCTGGCAGTGGGGGAAAAATAAGGCTTTGTTCTGCTTTTCTACCAGACTGCATCAATTCGATTAGAGTGATGACAGGCTGACCGCAGGCAGGCCAGGCACAGACTGGGATTTCTGCCTTGCTCTGCCTGAGCATGGGAAAAGGAGAAGGAAGGCAGTCCGATGGTGCAGATCACCGATGTAGTCAGTGCTTGATTCAGGCATGTGAGGAAAATGATGACGTGGAACTAGACATCCATTCTCTCTTGCATCTTTGGAGAGAGGAAGTTAATTGGCAGATGAAAAGATGCAGCAGCTTACACACTGATCTGCAGCTGAGTTCAGCAGTTCAAGAAGAAGGACTCAATGCAACATCTGATCTAAAGCAATTCAGAAGCTGCAGAGTAAGTGGCATGGCCTGAGTTAATAAGTCCAGTGATGAAGTGTGCCCATTTATGCATAATAAACAGGGTTTTGTTGTCTTAGCAACAGCCTGAAGATGCTATCTGAACAGCCTGTTTTGATGTTGTCAGGGTGACAGGCTGTCTGCCTGTCCATGTTGTTGTGGAGTTTCTCTAGCACTGCAGTCCTTAAGCTGACTCCAGCTACAGCATTCACCCCATCAGCAGCTCATTGAATCTGTTGCCCCATGAACTGACTTGAATTGGTTCAACGAGGATAATGTGAGAATTCTCACTTCTGTTAGTTCTATATGCACTAGGGAAAACTGCTGTACAACACTCTCTCCTTTACTTCAGCATTGGCAAATATAAGAAACCTTGATGAGAACAGTGAGCTTAGGAAAGGGTAACACAGTATGAAAAATGCATGAGTTCTTCTGGAGCAAAACCTCACAGGTCTTCTTGTAAGGCTGGCTCCCATGACAGTGCTGTTAATGCAGATCCTGCAGATTCCAATCTGACTTAGTATCTCTAAAGTCATTTCAGGTTCCTGAAGAGGAAGGATTTGGCTTGCTTATGGACAGGATTTCAGGTGTAAGGTCAGTTGTAACTTGGAGATACAAAATTTTTTTTGCTGCTGCGACTTGTTCTTTAGCCTCATCTATGGGCAATGTCACAATCTGCTAACCTGTCTCTGAGCATGATTCTGGGCCATTCTGAGAAAAATGATTGCTTGCTTTTGTGAAACTGTGAAAGCTGGTGACTAGTGAATTTTCTCTGCTGCTTTTTGTGTTTTCACCAAACGTTAAGGCAGGCTCCTGTTAGAACACAACACTTCTGGCAGCAAGGTTTAGCCTCTGGCTGTCTACACTGTCAAGTTGTTAATGTCCCTCAGATATATATTTTTAATTTTTAAAGAAATCATAGTATTGTTAAAAGTTGATGGGTTGACGGTGCTGGAGACTGTCATTCTTAACTGAAAAGACCTGCTCTGTCTGTTGCAAAGCAGACCTTTCTGCCTCATGTGCTTCTTCTGTTTTGAGGTTTGAGGCACTCTGGTGCCAGGGCTCAGCTGGCCATCTAGCTTCCCATTGGGACAGCCCCTGGGGATCAATTATACATGCAGAGGGGGCTTCTGCTGCAAAGAGCTGAGCACCAGTGGCAGAAACAGAGCCACTAAGTTGGAACAGCTGTCAGATCTGTTTTGAAGGGTGGTGGTGGTGGGCAGCTAGATATATACTTGTGCATTAGTGAGATGGACTGAATCTATATGGGTGTTCTAAGACTTCAAGCCACTTTATTGACTTGGGTTGTGCTTATTTGATTCTTTATTTTGATTTCTCTTGCTCCTGTTGTTATGCCAAGATGATGTAGCTGAAACTGGGGAGGGGAGGCGGAAATCAATCAGTATGTTAGATCTATATTTCTGCTGGGAACTAAGAAAAGCAAAACTCACAAGTCTGTTGACTGCTTTCACAAGCTGACTCAAATTCTTTAGTGGGATGGAGGGAGGAAATTTGATGTCATTCTTTGTAAGCAATGGATGTTCTTGAGAGTGAATGGTCTAGAGGAGTGAAAACGTCCCATTGCTTCAGAGCTTTATCTAATAATCAGTGAGATTTGTCAGGGCAAAATATGAGGTTACGTCCTAAGAATGGAAAATTCGTCTTAATCAGTAAATAATTTTTTCAGCATTGAATATTAAGGTGTATGAAAAAGCAGTGATAAGGGGAAGAGAAATGCTTTTGTCTGCAATTGATTTTTGTTAGGCAGGGATGCTTATTTACATAAGGGATTGCTGGATGCTAGAAAACGCTGAGAGCATTTCAGCCTGTTTAGTAAGTGCCTTCATCATGTGGGTCAACACATAGGTCATCTGCCAAGTGGATGCTGATGGGTTCACATATCTGGGAGATGGAGGAACTGGGACCATGAAAGCTCTGTTGGTGACATGCTTTGTTTAAACTTCAGCCCTGGATCTGTTACTGTGCTTCACCTCTAGTCTTACTTAAATCAACAGCGAACTCCTCAATATCTTCTACTAGTGATTTATACTGTATGTTAATGTAAGAAAAGGTTCCTAGGGTACTGATTGCTGCCTGGGGGTTAGAGTGCCTGAGGACCTCAACGGTGAGTTATAGGTGGCCTTTTCTATAGGTTAGCTTTCCCTAGGTGCATGATGCAGGAAACCTTGAGTATTTCTAGACATCTGTTCTTGGCCTACCTGTGTGTCCTACTCTTTTTGAGGCTACTTGAAGCAGACGACCTTATGTTTGCTATATATTCGTCTTCTCCCAGCTCTGGATTTGCCTGATGAATGTTGGATATAGCAGAAAGAGAAGATCAAGAGGTTAAGCATGGGGGATTAGTGTGAGATGTCATTCTCTCTATCATTAATATATACTCTTGGTGGTTTGTAGAACCTCAGCACAATTCTAGTTGAATGAATTCTGGGCTGTAGGTGAGATGCTTTCTTAGTAAAGCATTTACATGAAAAATGAAGGGCTCCGTTTACCTGCCTAAGCACAGGCATTGGAGGCCAGCTCAGGATATCAACTTGATGTCCGGTTTCCCCTCTATGAAGGTCCAGGTCTCTTCTCTCATGGATCCTGTTCCACAACTATCAACCTTGTAGACATGTTTGGAGTATTCTGAAGCATGATATGTTGAGAGGTTCTGACACAACTGTTAGATGTGTGCTGGGGGAGAATCAGTGGTATTTCTGCATTTGACTACTACCATCTAGCATGCTGATTCATCTAGAGTGACAGAGACCTGGTTAAAGTCCCTGAGGGAGTCAAACTGTCCCTTCATGCAGGTCTGCCACAGAAGCAGACAGCAGGACGCTCAGGATCTGGTCATTCTGGGCCTGTTGTGTCAAAACACATAATATTTGTTTGAAATATTCCTTTAGTGAAGAGTGGATGATTCCAGTGGGAGCTAGCTGCTCCAGGAGGGCGTCTAGGCTGGAACCATGCTGTGGCATTATTCATACTTGTTCTCTGGTCTAGTGAATGTGTATTTTATATAAGAAGGGATCTTTCCTTTGCTTCATGTGAAAGGGAACTACTTTACCATGAAGTGCTGAGAAGTCTTGACTGCAGACACACCATGAGAGTATGGCCAAGTTGCTTCCTTCTGAATCCCTTCTACCAGGCTAAGGAGATTTGGAATTTGGTCCGTGTCCTCCTGAACTAGTGCTTGTACTCATTGTTACTGGGTACAAACAGAAAGCACTTGCTATTCCTTGTAAATAGAGGCCAACTGTACTCCTATTGCTTTGTTTCCTCTTAAGACATTTTCAGGTAGAAGCCAGTCTTTGTTTGCCCTGATTCCTTAGTTGACTATGCAACCTGAAAGATAATGCAGCCTCTCTTCTGAGTCTATCCTAGCATTAAGGATGGGCAGGCTAATGCATCGTCTTAAACTACCCTGTGATGATGGCATTATTGAAAGGTGGGAAGGCAGTGTTGGATGTTTTAGAATCTGCAGAGGCCGGAGCAAAAAGTGCATGTTCTGAGCTGAAATCCTCCCACTGGCTTTGGCTGATCTGTCCACAGTTCTAGTGCTCATTGTTCTTGATTGCAGTGTCATTTGCTGTGCCTTTGTTCACTCTAATTTTTATGGCTGCTTGTTATCCAAGGCAGCTGGCTATCTTTCTTTGGAGATGTTGGAATGTTGCATGGACCAACTCCACTTCCTGCTGCTGAAGCACTGTGCTTCATGGGCTTGCTACTGTGTGGATACTGAGGTCAAATGTTTGAGGAATGTTTTGTACCAAACTAAAACAGAACAGAATAATTCTGGTGTGAGCCAAATAGAAACAGATCAAAGAGAGGCAAACTGAATCATTCCATTTCAAGCTCAAATCTTGGGACTAAAAGAAAAGTACTACAACATGTTATTTTTTTTTCCTTAAGCTTCATAAGTGAAAGGTGGCTTCTCCAGAGCAAAAGCTTTCTGGAGGATGAACAAATGCAAACCATATGAACCCATGCAAATTTTGCTTCTTTTTCTGTCTGTGGACAGTTTTGGCTCTTCCCTTGGATAGTGTGCTGCTGGCAGGAGACAGAGGCCATGGTAGCCAGAGGCCTTGACAGAGCCAGGCAAGCAGGAAGGATGCTCCTTGGTGGGAAAGGGAGGACAAAAAGTCATCTGTCCCACACCTTGTTAACTGGATTAGTTCTTCCAGCCTTGCAGCACTTCTAAGTGATTTTTCTTCTGTCCCTTGTATCCAGGCACAGCTAATGAGAGGGGCCGTTTCTTCTGGGTGTTGAATCAGAAGGCAAGAGAAAAGGAGGATGTGAGGGAGATGCTTGTACTTCAGTCCCTCAGAGTATTTCTTCAGTCTAATGGTAACCAATCAGAATTTGAACTTTTCAGCATCCTTTAAAATTCACCCTCTTTCTGGGAGGACAGTAAGGAGCAAGATAAAAGTGGCAATAAAACTGACCTCTTCAAAATCCTTTGCCACAGTGAAGTTATTCTAGGAAGCCAATGCATCCATCTGCGGCCTTAAGTGCTGTTTGCTACATGGCACGTTATTGAAATGCTCCAAGGATTCCCTTTGTAGTGTGTAATTACTTTGAGATATGCAGCTCAGTTCCTGTTGCAGCTGTTGTTTTGGATAATTTTGATACAGTTAAAGCTCTTGCTGGATCAAACAAATATGCAAATGGAAATTTTTAAAGTTTATGTGAAGAACAAATTAATATTCTCTAACATATCAGGTACTTAAAAATCCTGTACTTGGTGCATCTGAACTGGGATTTTACTTCTCACACTCACAGGACTTTGAAGCATGTTTCCAGCTGTCTGTTACCTCTCCAGAGGTCTCAGAGGTGTCTCATTAAAGCTGATGTTAAAGCCTATTAAATACATGAAGGTAGCTTCTAAGGATGCATCTCATTTAGCAGAGTTGTCACTAGGAATTGGCTGAGATCGTTCTGCTCTGATCCCCCAGTGACTGGCGTAGTGAAATTACCTTGAGAAGAGCAGAATAATACCTTCTGTGTGCTAGGAGACGAAAAGCAAAGTGTCTGGAAAAGGCTGCTGACTTACTAGGGGCGTGCCAACCTTGTCACCTTCTCTCCCTACCAGCTCCCCACCCTCCTTCTTCAAAATGCAGCCTCAGCTTGCAGAGCTTGCAGATGGGAGGCATCTGTCCTTGAGCTCTGTGTCTCCAGACAGTTAATTATTAATCATCGCAATATCCCTTATGTCAAGCATCTGAACTGCTCATGAGGCATGTAGAACTGTTTTATCAGTCAAGTCAGTAAGGTTTCAGTGCCCTACTGCTCATTATTTGTGATATTGTTCTCTCAAAGAGCTTAAGTACTTGAGGACAGACAAAAACACCCAGAAGTAATGGTAATCTCGTCTGAGCCCCACATTTGATGACCTAGTACTCCTAGAAACATTCTGTATGCCCAGAAATAGGGGCAATATGTGTAGGAACAGGGAAAACAGAACAGAAAGTTAAGCTTGCATCATGGATCCTGCAGTACTGGTGCTATACCACTGGGTGTGTTTGGAATGTAATGCTACTGCAGTGTAGATATTGTTGTCCTTTATGAGTAAAAATCTCCTTGGAAAGGCACCTAAATAACATTTAGATCCTGTGGATTCAACTAGATACCTGTCTGTGAGATGCAGTTTACTACTGCTCGAGGAACAGTGAGACATGTGAGCTTGTGTGAGGCACCTGCAGTTTGTGTTCAGGTAGTAGGCTAGTTGTGGGGGGCTTAACAGAGACAGACCAAAGAGCGGCCATGAAAGAAGTCACTCAGCTTGTGTCAACGTGTAGGTTGTTTTTGAATGTTGGGAGTATTCAGATATGAGAACCTGACTTCCAAATCCTTCTAGCTGGAACTATCCTAGTAGGAAGGGAACGGTGCCAGCACTGTATTTCAGTTTTACTTGTGCTTACGTACATTGACACGGATCTGGAAAGAAATCAAAATCCCAACTCCTTTTCATTTATCCATTGGACGGTTTTTATAAGGAGTAAATTTGTTTCCTTCCTCCTGTCTGCAGAAAAAGCGTTTTGAATAATGTCATAGTGCGAGGGTCACCCAAACAAAAAGAAAGATACAGAGCAGTGTGGCACAGGATGCCTTTACTAAATACCTTGGAGTCTGCAGCTGTTGCTAGACACAGTGGTAGTTCTCACTAAACATCAGGCATCTGAGCTCTTTTCAAAAGTGTTCTGGGTAATCGGAAATCTCTCAATAGCAAGAGCATTTTTCTAATAAGTTGCTTGAGCTGACAAGCAAAAGCAATGTTATGCTTTCCTGCCTCCATTTAAAACCTTACTGTGTGAATTCTTAGGTATGCAAGTGAATGAACCATTAAAACAGGATCATGCATGTGACTTAGCGTGCTCTTTTCTTCCACTGTGGTACAATTAATGCTAAGCTTTGCTAGGGCTTCCAATTCTCTTCCATCCTTCTGTCTTTCCCAGGATGCCTTTATGCAGAGTGAAATAAGCGATGGTGAATCTCACAGGATGCTTTTTTTTCTCAGTGAATCAATGATGGATTGTCACTGATTAGCATAGCTAGGGTTGACTTTACTCATATTTCATTCTATCCTAAGATATCATGATAGCAGACAAACTTGAATTTGTGTATAATAATAGAAGGGGAGAGATGTTTTTTTTCTTTCTTCAGTTCAAACATAACATCATGTTCAATGACACCACTGTGTTTTTGTGAAAAGTACAAGTGCTTTGAACATGTGGGAATCAAAACCTCTAAATAGATTGTGTAATGCTGCCAACGAAGCATGTCCTTGGACCCTAGCCGAGAACAGACAAACCTTCATTTTGACTAAAGCACTGGATTTTTGAGAAAGACCAAAACTATAGTCCTAGTTTCATCACACTCAACACCCTCTCCCCTCTCCCCCCTACCCCCTCCCCCCATCATACTCACAGCAAGGTGCTTAAATCTCTTTGCTTTGGTTTGCCTCACCTGTGGGAAGGGAAAGAGTGCTCCTGTTGGGGTGGGTAGATATGACTGTGGGATGCCAAAGGAGTTAAACGCAAACAGCTGCTTGGAATCTGAGATGTAACTGCTTGGCCTGGGTTGAAGGAAGGGCAACCAGCAGCAGGGTTTCTGGGAGGTGAGCTGGGGGCCTGCTGATGGGATCTGCCTGACCCATGCCCATGGTGAGTGGGCTTCCAGCCCAGCTCTTGCCACCTCACTGGCTGCCTCTGACTTTTATGTGTATGGGATGATCTCCCCTGTTCTTGCCTCCTACCTGGGGATGTTTTTTATCGATCAGCCCATGCACCTGCTCCTGGCCTTTGCTTTTACTGGCCTTTGATTGCTTAGGGCAGATGAAGTGTTTAGAGGCAGCTGCTGTTTCTGTCATTAGCGCCAGGCTTCCTAGGAGAATGCTGCTGGCTTTGTGACAGGCTGAAATCTGAATCAGAGGGAGTGTTTTGCTTTAGCATGTACAGAAGGAATGGGAGAGCAAAGTAAGGAGGAGGGGAAGATGTCATTCAATTTGCTATTCATTTAATTATGCTAGGAAAGCACAGGCAATCTGAAATGATGGTGTGCAAATTGCAGATGTGCATATTGCAACACACTGGTATTGTTGTAGATGTGCAGTGAGTGAGTAAGAAAATAATGTAGAGCAGAGGGCCATGTACACTGTCTTGCTAGAATACATTAGTTCCTTGTGAGCAGTTCTGTGCTCTGGGGTTGCTGCCGATACTTTCCAGTTTAAAGCAGTTTTCAGTATCTGCGTTGTGCTGCTGTTGCAGGTGCTGTAATAGGAGGGTGCCCAGGAGATCTGTGTAGTCTTTTCAACCCTGGCATATGGTCCTTTCTGTCTTCTCTACTGTACTTCCCAGTGCTTCCCTGGAGAAGGAAAAAGCTGTTATCCTCATCCCACAACTGAGGAGCTAGCATGCAGAGAGAATGGCTTGTCTAATGCTTCGGTGTCTCGTCGTTGTGCTGTCTCTTGGGATTTGATTCAGCGTTATGTTTGTGAGACTGTTCTTCCTTTTGTCCAGCTGTGGCTGCTGAAAGTACTCTGATTTCTTTTTAAGGATTATGACAAATGTCTCCGTGCTAAGCATTTTATTGAAGCTTCCCAGTTTTCCTGTGCTTTCCTGGATGATGGATTTCAGATAGTTTCCAGCAGTGGAGAGGATAGTGGGTCAGAAGCACTCTTCCACAGCTCATTTTTCTTAAAATGAAACTGCAGGCTCTGTGTTGCTATCGTGATTCCAATTTGAAAGGAAACTCCTAGGACTTCATGTTGTACTGTTGACACCAACAGGATCAAAGATGGCTCTTTCCACACCAATTAACTTACAGAACAGCTCTGGTAATACAATTCAAGAGGCTTTTCTGAGAAGATGTCACTTAATATACAGGGGTAGATGAGCCAGAGCTAGAAGAATTAATGCCCCACTTATTTCCCATGACCCTGTATAAGCCTTGGTCTGAAATAGAAAGAGATGAGGAGAAACAGTCAGTCCTAGTTTTGCCCAATGGCTAGGCAACAGGATTTGCATGTATGTTAATCTACCCAAACTCATCTTCTGCTTTAGAAGCAAAAAAAATTGCTTTGGGTCAGCCTGAAGTCATTATGCTGGCCAGTTTATACAGATTATCTTTTAATTTGATGGCTACTAGATTTGAAAGTGGTTTTGTGTTTCATCTGAGACTTGTCAAAATAGAAAGCAACCTAGGATTTGGGGGATTGGGATACAGTGGCATTACACACTGGGGTTACTGGAGATGGTGTGTTTAAATACTGCATGCACATCTATGTTCTGTGGATGGTTTGACAGACTGTAGGCTTTAGGAAAGAACTAGTCTAGCAAAGAAGGGGAGAGAGCATCTGTCAGTAAATAGGTGGATAAAGATGCTCTGTGCTGCTTTTAAGAAGCACCAATCATCTTTATAACTTTGACAGGTGGCACAGGGGCAGGGAGGGGAGGAAGAGATTCAGTGAATCGTGTGGGTGGTGGAGAAATTAATCCTAATGAAATGGAAGAGCAAATCCACAGTGAGCAGAAAGCTTTGGATTTCTGCCTTGCTGGATATGGATAAATGCAAGAGAATCCCTTTTGCATGCAAGAGCTAATTGGGCAATTACCATGTAATCTCAAAACCATTGCTTAAACTGTATCCCAACTATCAAAGAGCGAGAGACTCTCTTCCAGCATTTCTCTGAATCTTCAGATAGGAGTTTGAAATAGGTCTCCACTGCATCTTTCTCTCTCTTCTGGGAAATAAAATTTTGTTCCTTTTTAAAATTACTGTTATAATATGAGAACTCACTTTCAAGAGGTTTGCTTTTCTTTCTTTCTTTTTTTTTTTTTTTTAATGTTTTCATTATTCTTTACGCAGAAGAGAACACACGAACACATGAATGGCCAAACTGGCTCGGGACAAGGGTTCATCTAGTCCAAGACTGTTGTTCTTCCCATTGCTGGAGACAGAGCAGAACAAGCATATAACATTTCTGGCTAACTCAGAGTTTATGACCCATGGCTCTTTCTTCCTTTTGGTTCTCTTGAGCAGATGCATAAACCCTCCTTTACTAGGAAGTTGGCAGGTCTGCTCCCTATTGTGAAAAGCCCCCCTACCAACTACCCTGCACTGAAATGTCTGCCACTGGCTTCTTTTGATGGATCTTGTAGCTGACAGTGACTCGTCAGTTTCTATCTCTGTTTTTCATGCCACCTGCAGAATCCTATTCTATTCCTTTGTCTCTTGACTAGCTATATGAAGAATGTCATAACATTTTTTTTAGAAATGGCAGTTAGCCATGTCAGTAAGATCACTGCTTTCTTGATATTCACTGACTTCCAAAGAATATCGCAAAGTGGATTTCATGGAACTCCCCTTACAGAAATTATGTCGACCCTTACTCCAACAATCATTTGTATTGATCTGTTAATTATATCCTTTATTATAGCTTCTGTTAGTTCATCTGGACTAGATGTCCAGTTCACAGATGTGTTGTTCACTGGTTCTCAACCTGTCCTCAGTTTAAAGATTGGTACTACAGTTGCTGTCTTCTAGTGTTTGATTCCAAAGATGCTTTACAGTAGAGAGGGTGCCCACGATAATTACTAGTGTCCTTGTTTTACTCTTCTGTCTTTATAGTTCGTCTGAAACCTTTGCACGTGCATTGTTCTGTCCCTGGAATTCTTCAGGGCTGATTTTTGTCTGTTCATATTGTATACTCATCTGTGTCAACCTTAAACAGAGCCTCTTCTGGTTTCCTCACTCTTCCTACTCTTTCTGCAAAAAATAAAAGTGGGAGGTTCAGGCAGGGGGATATCACCAGTTTTATTTTAGTGGAAACAAGAAAGTTCTGATGCAAAGATTTTATTTAGTTTCTTTGCAATAAGTATGTCCGTTTTAAGCTCTCTGTTTTACAGCTTTGCTATTGCTTGGCCCTACAGGCTTTTCTGATGTGTCGAAGGAAGGATTGATGGAATAGCTAAATGTTACTGGAGAGGCTATCCTTACCTTCTTCAGGTCTGTCTAAAAGCTGTAAGTGACAATGTCTTTATTTGCTGTTAAAAAACCCCCATACTGAGGCAATTTGAGTGAGGCGATTTGGATCAGTAAAAGAGCTCTGCATATTTAGAAGTTTTCTAACCCCCTAATGTATGGGTTCATGTTATCTAAATATTTTGCGTGACTGGATTTGAACTGAAACTTCAGTGTTACGATGGTGAATGATTCTGTGCTCCAAAGAACTTGTCTGAAGTCTCCTCTGAGCAATGGTATTAAAGATCAATACTGAATTAAAACTTTAAAACTCAGTACTGATTCCTGTTTACTTCAGACATCTTCCCAATGCTTGCTTATGATGTGAAGCATGTTGTTTTCCATCTCACCTTTCTGTTGAATGTAGTTGGTATTCTTTTTCTCTGAGGGAGAATTTCTTCTTTAGAATTGGCACCAACACAGTGATTCAGCATTGAACTGGTCTTGCTCTTGTCCTTTATCTTTGACCATCTCATCTGACAAATGTAGAGTCTGTGCCTTGCTAACACTGAGTTGGAAGGGAAAGCCAAGAAAATACCTGCAAACACAACTGCTCAAACCCCACTGGCATTAGTGTTGGAGTGAGATAACAACCATGGATACAAGACATTTAGAAATACAGATGACTGCACTTTTTTTTTTTTTTTTTTTGCTAAGAGACGAAGATGCATTGGTGGCCTGTATTTATACATCTAGCACTGTTTTCATGCTTGGTTACTTGGAAGTTACTGCTGTTGAAGGATAGAAAACCAAGCTGTGTACTTATGGCTCACAGTGTACAAATATACCTTTGAGGATGCAGCAAGCTGGGAGAAAGTTGAGAAAAGTGCTTTGTGTGTATTTTCATTGCTGAAAGATGCTGGCCTCTGAGCAGCTAACCATTGACACAGCACAGGCATTTCAAACATTCCTTTGGTTGTAGTGTCCAGTCAGTTACACCTTTGTTCCCTCTCTGAAGTTTTATATGAATTACATTTTTAAAATTGTTTGGATCTTTTTCACTGGCAGAGAAGCTGAGGAATATTCTGAAGTGTGAAGGGAAAAAACAGTAAAAGGAATTATATAAATGATACCAAGCTTACATTTCATAGCGCAAAAAAAGGTTTACCATAAGATGAAATACAGTATCTGGGCTGCTGATCTTATTTGTTTGACAAATGTGTTTACCTCTTATATGCATTTATCTAACTCGGGAGAAGGCAGATAAATGGAGTGGGAACTGAATGGTCTCAAATCTATCCACTCGTCACTTCAGTGACTTTCATTCCTTCAGTGTCCAGATATTTCCTTCTCATATAGGATTAAAAATCTTCATTTTTCTTTTGGTCTACAAGATAACTAACTTACAGATTTAGTGAAAGAAATGAGATCCACATCTGCTGCACAATCTCCTTCATCTTTTGTGAGAGTTATGTCTATATCTCGGTGGGGTCCAGTTGCGTGGAGTTCTGCTTGTGTTCTCCTGCCTTACTGTCTGAACATTGCATAGAGCCAGTGGATTGCTTTAGAAAGAGTGGTAATTTCTCAGGTCTCTGCCTGTCAGGGCAGCATTTTTGAGCGCTCACAGAACTTGTCTATTGAGTTGAGTGACCTATTATTGCACGGGTTTTTATTTTTAGTACTAATCAAAATGGGAGTGTTCTGCTTCACTCCTAGAAATGAGTTAGTTTGCTTTTGAGAGCTATGGATCCTTGTCAGCTGAGACAAAGTAAGGCCTTGGTTTTTCTGTAATAGGTATCTGAGCATCTAGACTGTTCTTGAAAGAAGTAAATTGTAGGGAGAGTTTAATCTGAGAGCAGATGTCTTTGATACTAGAAGATGTTGTGAGCTAGATGAGGCATTTACAGTGTTTACCCTGTTCTCCTGTATTGGCCTGGCCACAGTTCAGATTAGCTGTCTACTCTGCATGCAGGAAAATTTTTTGGCAGACCTCTGAGGAATCTGACAGATGGTACCATTTGCCTGCTGTGGTACAGATATTCAATCATTTCCCTTTTAACTAAAATAAATAGAAGCCAAAATGCAATTGTAGTATCTAATGGACTTTGATAGAGAAATAAAACTGGGAGAGTGAGGTGGGATATTACTGGTGAAATTTATTACATAAGGTAAACTATTCTCCTTGATCTTCCTGATCTGTTTCCTCATCCTGCCTTTCCCCTTCAATCCTTGATCTCACTATTTGTGTTTCAGATGTACAGGTATTATGAGATGTGTGTCCATGGAAAAACCAGCCTGCTGAATTGCATGGTCGTTTCAGGTTTTCTTCTAGGCATATGCACAGTGGACTAGCATAGAAGTTATGTTTTAGCATTAGTCTAAAATTTTTACCATACCCAGTAGATGGAATTACTTAAAGCAGCCTGAGTGATATTTCAGCACTGGTCTCACAAATGCTGTGGTTTTTGGAGGGAGGAGAGAAGACAGGTTTAGTGTTTTCCATAGAAGCTGCACATGTGGCCTGGTTGTGCCTGTCCCTGTGGTGGGGGTGTGACTCTTGTGAGAAACAATCACACAGGCTGTCCCACTGGAGAGTCATGCAGATGGCCATATTTCAACCTGAAATTACATGATTTTCACCCAAGACAGTGTCTTCATAGTAATAAATGCTGAATATTTGTTGCTAAGCTCTGGAACTATCTGCCATTCCCATCTTTTGATAATGGATCACCATTAAATGGCATTAGAGCCACACATCCAGTGCTGCTTATTAAATAAAGACAGTGGGAATCCTTGAAGAAAAATAAATCCCCTGTAGCCCTCAAGCAGACCAGAGTACAGCATATTGCATGAGAGTCATTAAGAAACTCCCACAGCTTTTTAATTTTTTCCCAACCATCATGGCATGCTGCATGTATTAATCACTCTCTTGCATCTTCATATGGGGGATAAAGTATCCTCAAAGCTGTTTGTCAGCATCCAAAGCTGAGTGTCACCATTTAGAAATGATTACTCAGACTTCCTACAGTATTAGTGGCTAGTGTTGTTTTCAGTCATTCTAAGTAGTGCTAAAATTACCCAGTGTGGAAGCCATTTGGTCATGAGTTATAGAGGAGTCACTATCTGCACTTCTGTGCTTGCTGTTTTGCTATCAGTTTTGTACTTTGTAGTAGACAGGTATTCCAAAAACCAGTGTGACATTAGACTAGGTTACATGGCAACCCATTTTTTCAGACAGTGACCTTCGTAAGGAAATGTTCTTTGCTCTGCTCTTGTATAGTCCTCTTCAGAGCAGCGGGAATTGGCCTTTTGGGGCAGATGTATTTGAATTCCCATGGCACAGCGACGTTTCATCACTGCTATGGCTGAGTTCCTTGGCTTCCGCTTTGTCCCTTAAATTTTAATATAGAAGCATCACTGCAATGCACTTCTTCAGTAATTGTGATGCAGACAGAGGCTTTATGATTATGGCACAAATGTACCCATATCCTTTCTCTCGTAGGAAAAGACAATGCAGAGAGATGAGGCACAGTTTAGAACTGGCACTGTATTTGAAGAGTTTTATCCAAGACAGGACAAAGCAGCATAGGAAAAAAGGACAAGGCTTGCTGAGGAAGGCTGTGTTTCCCTGTATTTTCCTAAGCTAAGCTGGTTAGAAACACTGCCAGCTAGGCATGGCCCCTGGAACCTCTCCAGGAAAAATCTCAGCTTGCACAGTTAAAGGGTTTCCCCCATGCATGCTGGAGAACAGATTCCCTTCTTAGAAGCTTAGAGATAAATATTGATTTTTTCAATAGCAAATTAATGTTAATGGCATCCGGCCAATTTCTATCATGGGCGTAGTGAGATATTTTGAAAGTGTTCCACCAAAGCCAGCAGGGATTATGGCTTCCTTGGGTGCAAGCAGCCCACACCTCTGTCTTCTGACAGCTGCTGCTGACTCACGGGCACAATTGCTCCTGGCAAGTGGGTGAGAAGGTCAGAATGAGAATTTACAGGTCTGTATGGCATGTAAACACTGAACTTGGTTTATGGCCTTACACAGCACTTGTATGGGCAGGAGATCTAGAGAATGTATTGTTGGTTTTGTTTTGTTTGTTTTTAATGGTTACTTTATTGCCCAAGGGGATCCATGTTCACTGGCAGTAGGTGTAACTCCTGGCTGTAAGGTGCTGCTGTTGCCATTAGGAACTCCAAGGTGAAGTCAATGTCCACGGACTTACAGCAGAATGAGAATCTCATGTCCTTTTTTGACATTCTACCTATGGGATTGTCCATACAGTCCTTCGGTGTTTTGTGTATGGAGGTATGAACGCACTTTGGTCTCTTATTTGAAGCTAAGATAGTTTTCTTTTGGACAATAATTTTCTTTACTTTAAAGTTGATGTACCTTTTCTTATTAACGCCTTACTGCTGAAGAAGTCAGCATTTGTCTAACAAATCCTAGCCTGCCAGCCAGCAGATTCCTTTGAAGTTGTCCGCTGCCTCC
Organism: Lagopus muta; assembly: GCF_023343835.1. Classification (NCBI taxonomy): domain Eukaryota; kingdom Metazoa; phylum Chordata; class Aves; order Galliformes; family Phasianidae; genus Lagopus; species Lagopus muta. The sequence continues at coordinate 27,340,608 of NC_064438.1, forward strand.
CTTGAGATTCTGCAAAACAGGTAGAAAGTAGTATGCTGTTCTGTTTTTTATGAAAGGAATGGAACAAAAGGTCTGCTTATTTCACTGCCTGAGGTGTTCCTGGCTCTTTGGTGACATTATGAAGAGACTTCTTGTCCCTTTGTGATGGCTGTAATTTACAAGGACCTTGTTACCTTAACCTTCTCTGAGTAGTTATCCATATAAGAACTTAGCAGAAGTCAGAAGTTGCTTTAACTACTTTCTTAGTGTAAAGAGAGCAGATGTCACTGCTTTTTGTATCTAGGAGATACATGTTGTCCTTGGTGAAATTATTAATGGAGTAAGCTATAATGCAGAAATGATGGTAGTCTTGTAAATAAGAAAGGCTGTTGATATGAAATGAAGATTGAGTATATTTGGATGATTTGGCTGTCTAGGTAAGTGTCAGAATAACTGAAAGAATCATTGTTTGTGCAGAAGGGCTCCAAGAGGCTCTGATGGCTGTACCCATGAACTGGATCCTGCTGAACAGTAGTTCATTCTTGAATTACTAATGGATGGAGAGTGTATAAGAAAAGAAGATTCAAGAAAATCTGCCCTACTTGGTCAGACATGGGCAGTTGGCATTCCAACACAAGTATATGTGTTCTGGCTAGGCAGAAGCAGCCTTAGGGAGAACAGGACAGAGCAGAAGAATCAGTGTTGTATGAATACTTGGCCACTAAAGGAGAGAAATTCAGGTACCTGAGTAGGGTGAGAGCCTCTGGCAGAGAATCCTTAACTGCCTGTTTATATGGTGGCATGGATCTCTTTCTCTCCTGATGGACCTGTTTACGTGCACATACATCACATTGGTGGAGAAGCTATAGTTAATGATTATGGTGTTCATCTTGGATGTGACAGGCTGACGTTCAAATTCCTGCTACAAATCTGCCAGAGCAGAGAGAATCACTGTGCATTTGAGCACCTCAGAGCCAAGCTGCAGATGTCTGACAATTAGCTGCTCTATGGAGAGCTCAGGGTGCATGTTACCTATGGCCTGGTTTTCCCAACAAAGGCAAATATTTGGGTCTAAGCAAACTTGATACATAGACTGGAAACCACATTTTCAAAGGATACACTAAATGTCACTTTTCCTTCTGTACTACTGCCTGTCAAGACAGGACTAGCTTCTGGACAGAGGTGGTAAAGAGCCACAGTTGGGCAGCCTCTTGAATGTGCCAGCTCTTGAGGAAAGCTGTTGAATGGAAAGGTGAAGCACAGAGCCCTGAGGCCATGCTGCTGGCTCTAGGTTGGCCATGACTTGCCTAATAATTCTACAGTCTGCACTCACACTTCAGAGGCCCTGAGGTAAGCTGGACTGTAGGTTATTAATCTCCCTGTGGTTTTGCATGAGTCAGCTAATATGGTCTTTGGGAAACCTGCTTCCTGACATGCCCAATGGACTGTGCTGAGGGCTTCCAATGCACATGGGTAGCAGGATCCAAAATATGCTCAGCTGAGAATGTTAATAGCTTCCTAGATACTACCAGTGTAAAATGTTTCAGGCCATTCAATACTTCGCCATGCACAGGCACACTAACACTTTCTTGATATAGTTTTCAGTCATATAAATCTTTCCTTGTGCTTTCTTACTGCCAGAAAACTCAAGAATAGTTAGCTTAAGTCTCACTTCATTTTAAACTGAGTGCGATACTCCTACTTGAATTCTTTTGTACCATTCTTCAAAAGTCTTCTTGCATAATTCATGTCAAATGTTTGCAAATTTCTCATCTGTAGTCATTGCCTTGCCAAGCTATTAACTCTTTTGTATTAATTCTCTTAAGTCAGTCTGTGATCACTTAGCTGTTCTTTCTGAAAACTTCTCAATTTGTCATTGTGAATGCATCTCAGGGAAAGGTACCGGCACTTAGCTGAGTTCATAGCATACACAAGTTCTCCAGGTGTATTTCTTGCCTTTTTCCCCCTTCTAACCTCACTTTCTTTTGTCCAAGTGGAAAATGACTAATATGTGTGAGTCATACAGCAACTAATTCAGTCCTGCAACATGAGAATAATTCTACTGCATGTGAACAAATACTTTGTACAACTTACCTACATCGTCTGACTTTTTCAAGAGAGTTCAATTCCCTTTATGCTGTGAACTTGGTTTGTACGCAGACAGCAAATGAGGTACATCTGTGAAGCAGAGGATTCACTGTGCATAAGAGCTTTATCAGAAAATATGTTCAAAAATATGGCTGCCCTAAGACTGAGAATGGACCTAATTCCAACCGTATAGACTGTATCACTTGAAGCAGTGACTTTACTGACACTCAGTGGTATACTGCAAGAGGGGCAGAGTTTTAAGGCTAACCCAGGAGTTAAAACACTTCAGTATAATCCTACAAATGGACACATTTTTTTCCTTCTAGCTTCATATTCTTGAGATTGATTGTACAGGGATGTTCTCAGAACTAAGGAGATGGAGCATGTGAGGTGGTGTGCAATAGCAGGGAAAGCCTTTCTGCAAGGGTTATTGAGTTTACCCATCTCTAGCAACAACCTTTCAGTGCTTCCATCAGATGCTTGCAAACCCACTCTGGCCTCCTTCAGGCATACTCAAAACTGAGGTTAAGGGAAGCAGGTAGAGGTTGGGAAAAGGGCATATTGCTTCTCATATGGCACAAATAATTTACTACAAACATCGTGTTATGAACACAGATGCCCAAACTGAGCTATTGGTGTCATGACTGCTGTGACAAACCCTTGATCTTGTGAGTTGACTCCTGCTAGCTTCTGTGTGAACCTGCAAGTAGCAGAAGACGCAGAGATGTTCATTCTGCAGGGGCAGAAAACAGTTGCTTGATCTAGCCAGCTAGCTGCTCTCTCCCTCCACTGGAAAGGCAGGTCCCTGATCAAGTTCCAAAACACTGGTTGGATGAATGTTCAGTATGCCCAGCAGGAGTTGGCTGCATTGAATGCAGATTTTGCCAGATTGGCCAGAGCAGCAGGTTACAATTGTGTGTGGCTTGAGGGAAAGGTTACCCAGGGGTGAGCTTTCTTCCTGGTATGGCTGCAGGGAAGAAGCTCTGTTCAGGATGATGCATGCCATCAGTGCAATAGGTTGGAAAGTGGAGTGGCAATGGAGAAAGTCAATGATGGTAAGAGTCATCAAGTGATGTTAGTATGCTGAGCCAGGACTATGCCTGCCCTTTTGTAGGATGAAGTGGTAAGTGAAAACACTGAAGCTAATTTTTTTTCCATAATTTTAAGTGTATGATGTTCAGAATATACCCAGAAGTTAACAGCTGAGATGCATGTTATTTCCTTTCTGCAGCATGATTAATGTTATTCTGTCCTGCTGTTCTTCCAGTAAAATCACATTATGTCACAACATTGAAGCATAAGTAGATTTCCAACTCTCCCTCAGCAGCAACATCAGTTTTTAATCCACATGTGGAGTTCAGAAGCCACAGAAGTAAGCCCTTTATGTTTCATGATTGCTAAGATTTTAGCACTGGTTCATCCATCGGGCAATTCAGAAATGTATCATGATGTCTGAAAAACCACAGCAAGCTTCAAAGAAATTCCTCCTGAAGAAACAGCTAAAGAATGTATTTAAACTAGCTTGAGAGGAAAAGAATCCTGAGCAGAGCCTGGCTGAAAAATATAAGAGCTGCTTATGACAGTTGGCTCTCAGAGTCCTGTAGGTGTCTAGCCTGTCTTACCTCCCTAGAGTGTAGGTGATTCTGTGCTGGCAAAAGGCCACTCTGACGTGTTGTGTTGCTTTGTCTCTTCTCTTAGCTTAGCATTTTATGGGGTTGTAGGAGGAATACATTTAGCATCATAAACTGTAAATTCAGGCTGTAATTGTCTGGAAGATTCCCTGTTTACTAAGATGTATTACCAAGAAGAGTGAGCAACTGCCCTCAACAGAAGCTGAGAAGGCCCAGGCTAGGAAGTTTAAACCCCTCTCAACCAAAATGCACTGGAGCAGTCAGCTGCACAAAGAGGTGCCTTGCGTTTTTCTTTCTGCGGTGTGACCCTGCTCCTGAGGTACCTCCAGCCAGTTCTTCTAAAAAGTCTTAATGTCCAAGTCTGAAGTGGAGTCTTCTCATGTATGGCCTTCCATCTAAGTGCCACATCAAGCTCTCCAGTTGCACTGAGGCTGCAGCCTTCTCTGCGCTCGGTTGCTCTCCTGTAGGAAACCCTGGTGTTTCCCAGGCTTTGATCAGTTCTGCCACTGGTTGTTCACAAAGGTGCCAGTGACTGCTCTCTATGAATTGTTTTTCTTGAGACTTGCCTGCTGTTACCTATCACAACTGGAGACTGATCTGTGGGTTTGGTTTGTAAGAGAACTGCTTACTGCAGTATTGTGTTTCTTTAACATTGTCTGGCATTTAAGTGAAGTTAGCATACCTGAGTAAAACAGAGGCTTTTGGCTAATAGGATTTAGAGCAATCTGATAGCTGATGCAGCACGAGACTTGCAGACTGATCCCTTTTGCCAGCAACAAAGAGAGCACAGCATAGAAGGTGATCTTCCAACTGAGAAGAGTCATATTCTGTGAGTTCTACAGGGTGAGCACCTATCCAGACAGCTTTTCCCAGGTATAAACTACCAAAGACAGGCCTCTGCCATCACTCTTCTTCTCAATATCCTGTTAAGCTTCTTTTTCAGTTGCTGTTCTGCGTGCATGCATTTAAATCCTTTTATGCTTAATCTGTATTCACAGTGTATTAGGGAAATAGCATTTTAGATTTGGTTAATATAAAAACCCTGACCCTCTGGGGAAGTGAGTGTAAAAGAGACACAGGTCACACTGAAATGAGCTTGGGTCTCATCCAATTGCCAAAGAAAACTTACAGCAGCCATGCTATATAATTGTCATTCCACATGATGATGATGATGATTTTTTATTACTAGAGCTGTGGGCCAGAAGGAATGAACAGCAGAAGGACGTGGACATATTAGCAGAGCTGTGTGCATGCTTGGGGCTGTGGGACACAAGTGAATACTGCCATAATATGACTGAAATGCCTTGACAAAGATCTACAGGAAGCCTGCTGTTCTTCATGTCTATAGTTGAGATAATGCTTCCTTCACTACTGCAACCATTATTCAGAGAATATTCTGTGAGCTGTTTTAGGCTCTTTCCTTCCACCTCTGCAGGCCCAACATTCTAGATTTTGGTTTGGTTTGTAGAAAAATTCACAGGGGGAAACTGAAACTCTTTTGAAGTTGCTGAGCATTTGTATCTGGCCTTAGAGGGCTCAGATTTCACTCATGGATTTCCTGAAATGATGTTCTCTAGTTTCCTCTGTAGCTTTGTTGTTTGTGCTCTCATCTCTCAGTTCTAGATCAATACATGTCAGAAAATAGTGCCAAGGTACCACTTTATTGCTCTCTGGCAGGTCTCCTGCATCAATCAGATGTTCTGTTTAATACTGGCTTTTGGCTTGAGCTTAAACAGCACAGATGAATTTTTCTGGTGTTTGATATATGACTGACCAGTACATTTATGACCATTCACACTTCGTTGCATGTTTTCCTGAAGTTGCCTAGGTAAGGTAATGGCAGGGCCAAGCACTACAATACCCGGAAAAGGCTGCATGGTGTATCTAATAAATGCAGAGGAAAGAAGAAATGCTTCTTGTTGGTCAGACTCCTTTCATGGAGCATACCAATAGCAGCTAGAGCCCTGGGTGTCCTGCAGTTGGATCTGACAAGCCAAGGCTCTCTACTGCAGTGAGCCAGCTGCCCTGTCCTATGGACAGTCTTGTCTCTAGTCTCAAGGGAGCTAGTTAGGTTGGACTGCTTGGTACAGGAATGCTGGGAAGAATCTGATGATGCCACAGAAAATAATGGTCTGAAATAGGGCAGATAAAGAAAAAAGTGATAAAAATTTTGATGTTATAGTATGGCATCAACCTAAGATTGAATTGAAATACAGATGGATCTCTCTTTCTGGAAACCTATGTTTTCAGTAGCAGTTCTTAAAAACTCATGCTCTGGAAAGTCAAAGGGTGGCATTATCTGCAAGTGCTGCACTATCTGCTTCTTTGTATCAAACTAACAGAGGCATAATGAAGCTCTTTAGTTTCTTATCTACAAATATGAGATATGGTTTCCCATCCCAATAAGACTTTCACTTCTATTTCCGAGCAGTAAAGATGAATAAAATAGATAACATAACAACTGACTCAGAGCGTCTCCCGAATCTAAGCTATCTCACCAGGCGTTTAGAACACTGAAGCAAACTAACCATGAAATCAGGGATGGCTTGAATTAAAACTGGAAAATTCCAAATTCTACATCATCAGGGACCTGCATTAAAAGATCTTAACTGATACACTGCAAAATGCAAATGGAAAGAGGTTCCTCTCTGGTTTGAATTTGATTCCTGGGCTGTCTCCTGCTTTTCTGAAGCAGCTGCAGTCTGTTTTGCCTTCATCCTTGCCTCTCTTCCCTTCTGAGCTGTTCTTTGTCTTGGTTTGTGATGGAAACAAGACAGAATAGTCCAAGTCCTTCTGTATAGGCTTTACAGCATGATTTTGCAGGCAGCATGCAATGCAGATATGAATCACAAGTCCCTCTAAGATCCTGCTGAATTCAATCCCCCAGCTCTTTCATCTGGCTCAGAACAGGCTGCAGAGTTTTTTTATTTTTTTTTTTAATCTAAGCAATAGCCAATTTACTCAAGAGATGAGTATTTGCTGACTGTTGCTGCTATTCATGTGCTCAGAACTGCAAAGCCTTTGGAAAACGAGGCTGGCTCGTGCTTATGTCTACAAACTGGATTTCAAATCTGGCTTGGATTCTTTTTTCCAGCTCTGCAAGTGACTGACATGTTCACTTCAGCGTAGTTTCCTCCTGAGACAAGCCGTGGGCTGTGCCCCAGTGCCAGGCAGTGGTTGCTGCATGTTCAGTCGTACACTGAAGGCACATTCTGCAGTACCCTGGAGATAGGGGTGAGCTGAGGACAGCAGCAATGATTCAGAGCTGCTTTGCATTTTGGTTTTGATAATAGTTGACTGCAAATAAAAATCTTCAGTATTATCTAAGATGCAAATCAGATCACACTTCAATAACACCCCTGTGTTATTAAGGTTATTTGAAAGAAAACACTAAAAAGTGTTTTTGCGTGGTTGAAATTTAAGTATGGCTGAGGTTGTCACAGTTCTGTCCATAATTGTTCAATAAAAGGTTTCATACTAAAGAACACATCATTTAAATACAGAAAAGTCTGTGTTATGGCTGTAATCCTTCAGCACCTGGCATAGCAGAGAAATATTTCTGTTTCTCTCCCTTCCCCTTTGGTGGAGCCTCCTCACTAGCTGTCCTGCTGTCTGCAGCCTGTCTCAGCTGCCTTGGTTGGGCAGGGGTTGTTGTGGGGCTATGGCCATGCTGGGAACAAGAATGGTGCAGGCAGGTGGAGGATGGGATGGGCTTGTGTCATGATAGTGCTCTGCTTATATGAGGCGGTTGTATTTAGTGCATTGTTTTTCTTCTTTGTTTGCTTATTTGTTTGGATGCAACATGGACTTTAACAAGGAAGAAGGGAAGACTGTATTTGAAAGTGGATTTCAATTTAAATTCTTTGTTTGAAATACAGAAGCCAGATGCAGCATGGCCTCTGCAGATAGCCTGACTAGCTAATATGCAAGAACATTTCTGATTTGAAAAGATCTTATTAGTTACTCCTGTAAGCAAAGCAGCTGGTGTGACCCTGGTATATTGCACTTGTATTATTGCTGTGAGCCAATAGCTCAGCCTGGGGGAGAAGGTAACCTACTTACCTTACCCTCTGGAAGCAGTTACTGTGGGACTGCAGAAACTGGTATTTTTGTGACTCTTACTGATGCTATCTGAGAGCCTGAGGTATTAGCCCACAAGACTGGGAGATGAAAGAACTGAACTGAGGGCATGCCCTTGCTGCCCATGTGAGATGGTCTTGGGCTCCTTAGCAGTTGTGGCTGGTATCATATGGTTTCTTCCCATATGCATCTCTTTCCACCATAGGAGCAGGGGTATCCCTCCTGCAGTGTGCAGGGAGACAGAGGTCTGTGGAGAAAGGCAGCAGAAAACAAGGGGGCATCCATCCCCAAACACCGGTGCGCTGCTCAAGAAGAGGACGTGCTGCTCATGTCTCATCTCAGCTGGCGGATATTGAGGGCTGCTTGGTCTAGCTCTGGTTTAGTGCTCTGGTGTGTCCAGACCCGAGAGTTTGCATAATTCAGTGATGAGTTAAATAGAGGTTCTACAAAAATTGAAGAGAGCGGTGGGAAGGGGTCCAGGTTGGGTCAGGTATCCTGCACTAATAAATGATCTATGATACCAAAACTCAAAGAACAAGAAGTATTACAGGGCTTGCTGGAAGGAAAGGAAGCTGCTGTACTGCCAGAAGCAAGAATTTTGGGGAGTACAGTGTAAGGTATCAATACTGACCAACCCCACGTCAAGTCAGGCTGGGGGCAGCACTTTTCACATCAAAGCTACTGTGTTTTTCCAGAGTAGCAATGGTCATGCAGAAAGCATTTCCAGGTGATTTACAGAGTTACTGCATTCAAGGCAGTCATCAAAAATACATAAGAAAGCAGAGTGCAGGAGGTAGATGGAGTGCGCCAAACCTCTGGCTGCCTGAGAGCAGAGGGTTCTGTTCATCATGTGGAACTCCATGTCACCAGGCACCAGAGATGCTGCAGATCATTGTGGCTTCTCCAGAAGCTGTTACCTGACCCATAAGAGAATTTTCACTTAATGAACCTATCTCATCATCATACAGAGAGACAAGTGAACGCCGCTCTCTTCCCTTGCAGTGCTTGATTACAATAGGATTTGCATTGCTGAGATTTACTAGAGATGCGTTTTCACTGCATGCTAACTGTAAGTGAACTGTAAATACACCAGGCGCTGGCAATTTCCACTCATTGCCTGAAAATATCATTTCTGCAGCAGCACAGCTCTGCAGCTAACCTAATAAATACTTGTGCTGAGCAGGGCTCATTATCTCCAGTGCAGCACTGCCCTGGCATAGCTGCACAGCTCCCCACTCCAAACAAGCCCAAGCTAAGCTAATTCTGGATGTCTGCACTGCCCTTCACGGTGTGGTGGAAACAGGCCCTGAGCAGTGCTGGCAGAGGAGTGGTGCATGCGTGCTGTGGTGCTCCTCTGCTCTATACTTAATGAGGAAGAGCTGGACTCCAAAGCAGCAGTTGCTTAACAGCTCCTCTTGAAAATTTGTCTCGGAGTTGGGTAATGTTGTGGTTGCCTCACTCCTGATTTTGGAGCAGCCAGACTTTAGTCTCTTCTGAAACACTGCTTGATAACGTGACGTGCCTCTGAGCAAAACGTTGACTGGTATGTTCAGAACTCCTTTTTTCCTAAAAAGCAATTACTGATGATGTGGGTAACTACTAAATGGTGCTTCTCTGACACACAAGAGAAATGGATTTGTCTCCAAAATCTGGTTGCCCAAATAAACCTGCCTAAAACTTGCAGAAGATGTTGGGAAGTGAAGTAAAATAGTGTGCAGAAAATATCTGGGAGTGCTTTAACTCAAGCTCTTCAAGATCTGGAAGATAAAGAGAAGTGAATCTGAAAAAATAGAGAAAGATATTTAAATGAGGAGAAAGATGAATGACCATGTCCTGTCGGAGCCAGGTTTATGAAGGTTCAGGTCTGTTAGTATCTTAATATAGGAAAATGCCTTATATGGCAAGGATTAGATGAGCCTGTTTTGGAGAAGTAATCCCGGTCAGCTGTGCTGACAAGGTGCCCACTGCTGTCACTCTATAAAGAGTCACAATTTGTCTCAGAAAAATTACAAAAATATTTCTTGTCCTTAAGAGAAGTTGCCTTAAGGAAAGGAGATGGAGGGATGCGTTAGGGCAAGGCTGCATGTTTCTTTCCTGCTAATAATTCCAAATGTGACTTTTTCTCTTACTGTAGTACTGGATAAATGAATACACCTCCACCTTGGGCATTGGTGTCTTCCATTCTGGCATTGAGATCTACGGCAGAGGTATGAAGTATTTCCTTTTCATTATCTTCAGTACATGGGGAAAAAAAAACAGCGTGGCTGGTCTGATCTGGAAAAAAATCCAAAATTTGTAGTTTTTGGCAAGAATGTTTTGAGCAGTGAAAAACTTGACCAGTTCTGTTTTAATTTGTTGGGTAGTCCAGCTAGAACTTCTGCAGTTCTGCCATGAACCAAGTAACTCTTCTGATCTTTAGTGTGTAATTGCAGACTCTATAGCTTGTGCAGGCATGTAGCAGAATAGCAGGAAGGACCAATCAAATTGGAAGGACCAGCAGTGTAGGAAAGTCTGGGGTGGGGGAAGAGTGATGGATCAGTAGCTGTATTGAAACCTATATAAGGAAAGTTTGTGCTAATTCTGTGTCAGAGTAAACCAGCTTTGTGTTAGTTTTTATCAGCGTCTATGGTCTGTAAGTTTTGAAATAACCAAGTGGTTTGAAGCTGAGTAGAGAATCCAAGGGATGCGGTCAAGGTGTCTGTGAGAAGAGATGCAGCAAAGTGAAGCTAAAGGACAGGACAGCATCACGGACTTTCCGTTTCTCCCTTCAAACAGCGTTAAATGGGACTGACTGAAATTATCTTACTCATGGTATTTTTAGCTAGTGACATGTAGCAGATAAAATGCCGGGGGTGCTGTGCTCTGTCTCAAACACAGTAGCTTTCATAGGCCATGTGAGATGGCCCATATAACATGGAGGGGCCTCCAGGCTCAACCCACATGCTAAGGCAGCAGAATGTAATTAGCTTGGGTTTTTTTCCCAGCAAAGAATTCCTCATAAATGCCTGCAAATCCCTCTGGAAGAAGAGGACAGATTTCTTTCTACTCTAGGAAAGGCTTCTCCCAGCTCAGTATCACTGCTGACAGCCTCTCATAGTATTTCCAGATGCCTCTGCCACTCAACTTTGTACTGACAGGAAGCCATCTGGACAGGCACAAAGAGGTGGACCCAGCGAGCTTTTCTGGCACTGAGAAGTAGATTAGCAGTGCTAGGTACTAATTAGCAGTGCAACCAGCAGTATTAGCACTGATGGAACCTGCTCTGGATCTGAGGCTTTGAGGGTATCCTCAGGCTGCTAGGTAACTGGGCAGAGAAGATGTCTTTCAGAGGCTGACTGAAGCTGATTTTGGCAATGGCCCAGCCCCTGGTGCTGATGCTGAGCTTTAAAGACAGCTGCCATCCTGACACAGAGTTCATTCGATTACTCACAGTCTGTCTGTTTTCTTTCCTTGTCAGAGTTTGCCTATGGAGGGCATCCCTACCCTTTCAGTGGGATTTTCGAGATCACACCTGGCAGTGCGGTAGAGCTTGGCGAGACCTTTAAATTCAAGTAAGGGCCCTTTTCTACATTTTCTTTCCCTGCTAGTAGCTGTCTCTGTAGGGAGAGCAGGGAGTCCTTTCCCCCCTTCTCTCTCATTAGCACTCTCACTGCCTCCTTTACACAATCCTTGTTCAAATGGAGCTCTGCAGGGGTTCTTGATGGCTGATAAAACTTACACCAAATGAGGAGTGGTGCTGAAGTGTGTTTAGAAGGGTTTAAAAGTATAGTTATAAATCAGTGTAGTTCTCTCTTCCCATTTTCTTTGCTTTCCGTGCTCCTGGTATTACCTATCAGCAAGAATGGAAATAACTGTGTGATACAGAGCCAGTGCATGGGGAAATAAAAAACTACTCTTTTTATGAGCATCACCTTGTTATGGATATTGCAGAAGTCATCTCTTGTGTTTATACTTACTCTGTCACAAAAGACAGGCCAGCTTACTAGAGGAGTCTGAGAGGATACTTCATTAAGGGGTTGTTCAAGGTGCTCGGGCTTTGGGGCTGTGGTTCAAGGAACTGCCCACAGAAGATGGGACTTGACTTTCACAGGCTATGGGTTTACACTGGTGGTGCTGCAGACTTTAGAAGAACAAGCACTATTGAGTGAATACTGAGAGAAGCAATATGTTCCCACATAAAGCTCTGTCTGCTCCTTTGTGGCCCATACCATGGAAAACGTCTCTATGACGGGAAAACTGTCTCCACTGTCCTACTGTGATTTTCTGCTGAGCAGCTATGGATATAGGGGGAAACAAGCAGACCCCAAGAACTGAGATGTCCCTGGTGGTGAGCAGAAGGCTCTGGGGACTGCTTCTGTGCTGTAATCTGCTTTACGGATAAACTTGAGGATATTAGCATGCCATTTTTTTAAGTAAGAATCTGTCTGATAGCCCCAGATATGCATGTTGATGACTTACACCTGGCCTTCTTGCCATTGCCTTATCATTTCCTTTTTCCTGGTGACATATCACTCTCTTCATTCAAGCTTTCCATGTTTCCTGTTGTGCTTTGTTTTTACTAGAGAATCCATCGCACTAGGCACCACAGACTTCACAGAAGAGGATGTGGATAAAATTATGGAAGAGCTGGGCAAAGAATACAAAGGCAACGCATACCACCTGATGCACAAGAACTGTAATCATTTCTCTGCTGCTTTGGCTGAGGTGGGCACAGCTGTTTTCTTTCTCTCTCTTTTTTGTTTTTTGCTGTTTCAGATCTGTAGTAGTGCTTACAGAAGGGGAAACAGAACCAGAACATCCTGCCAAGTCAGAGCCAAGAGTCAAATCTCCTGTCTCAGCCCTTAATGTTTTTGACAGCCTGTTGATGTTCAAAAAGAAAGGGTTAGGAGGTAGAGATGCAGCAGGTTTATTACTGGTTTGGTTTATACTTCCTGTAAGGCTTGGACTTCCTGCATCGAAGCTCATTGAATAGGCTGCAGTGCAGAAATTGCAAAGACAAACCTGGCCAGCACTCAAACTTCTATCATTTTAATAGCAAGAGCATAAACAACCCTCCGTGATCTGAAAATGAATAAAAATGGCTTAAGTGTTCTGCTAACAAAATATTGCAGTATTCAAGAAGTGAGTGTTCTATTTTTTCTTTAGCGTGCACTATTTAGAATGCTTTTTTTTTAAGTATTGACTTTTTTCTCATACTTCTTTGATGATTATACATTTCCACTTTGCCAAAAATACTGAATTGTAGGAGAGCTGTTATTTCTGCTCAGAGAGAACTGAAGCATGGAAAAGTGCAAATTTATCCTGAATTTCTGTTAATTTGGGATATTCCATTTTTCAATTGACCAAGATCCTACAATTCTGAGGGAAAGTTGCATTTCCTCCATTCCCCGCTGAGATGTTCAAAGGTGATGTTTCATTAAGGCATGTGTCTTCAGCACTTGTGTAAATCTGAATTCCGGATCTTGACCTGTGCCAGAAAAGAAATAAGGCACAGAAAGTGCAATTGACCTTCTATCTAAAACCAAGACCATGTTTCTGTGTTTTCTGCAGGAATTGTATGGCAAATACAAGAATAGAAACTTTTTTTACTGAGTTCAGCTACTTTCAGCAAAAATTTCACTTCATTTTCTGGTGTCCCCATCCTCAGTCACTGCAAATCTTTCACCTTTCCTCATTATACAGAACAAGAGTCCAATAGTTTCTTTTGCTACATGTGACCATTTCCAAACAAGGCCCACCATGGATCCTGAGTGAGATGAGTCTGTAAAAGAAAAAAAGCCACCACCATCAACAACAAAACATGCATGATGTTTTTTTTGTTTTGTTTTGAAGAAAACCTCTAATGAATCTGAGAACAAGCAATTAATTTGTGAGGGACTCGCATACACTCTTAGGAAAACTAGTTCTTAATTGATTTCACCTTTGCTAATTATTGGAAGGGAAAATGACATGAGTCCATTCAGTAAATGCTGTCATGTTAAAATAAGCAAGGAGAAAATGTGTCAGTACAGAATGAGTTTTAAGCAGTAGAGTGTCTGAACTACTGTTTTGGAATCAAATCATTAAATTACCACAGAAAGCTTACAGATTATTAAAATAAAATGCAAACTTAAATATTTTGAAGGAAACCTAAGAGAAAGCTGTACGATTATTAGTGGAAGCTAAAGAAAGCTTTACTTGCAGCAGTGAAATAAGGCCATTGCTTATTATATACTTTGACATGTAAAAGCTCTGTCTCATGTCCAAGCCATGAGCTCAAAGCCCTTTTCCCTTGATTCTGCTGGAACACATCAGCAAACTTTTTACTGCCCTTTCCTTACCCAACCTTTGAAATGTAAGTCAAACAAGACAGAGGTTAATAGAAAACTAATAGCATATTTTAACTTTAAGATTTGTAGTAAAGGTGAAGTAAACCTTCAGTGAACACCTTATCAGGAATGGAATGTAGGGTTAGGTTGTCCTACATTCACTTTCTTAACAGATTAAGCAGACCCATATGCGTGGACTTGTTGCTGCCCCTTAACACACCTGGATAATAAAATAAAAGCCTAAATAACCATATGACTGTGCTCATTACCCTTGTCTAAACTATTAAAAATGCAAAAATAGAGGAGGTACACTTCAGGTCTAGGAGTAGGAGGCCCTGGATGGTCTCTAGCATCAAGATAAAGAAAAAGGGGCCTAAAAATCTTAAATAGCCAGTGTTAAGACAATAAGAAGTCAAAGCCATTCAGTGTGTCTCAGTCAGCAAAACTAGAACTACATGTGACTACCTTATGACAGATGTCTCCATCCTTTTTTGTAAGTGCACTAATTTGACAATTACTCTGTTTTAGAGCTAGGTGTGAGAGAAGTAGAATAGCTTAGTTCGGGACAGTTCTGACCACATGGTTGAAGACTGCTTGAAATCTGATGAGGCAGAACCTCTCGAACTAAAAGCAAGTTTCTATTCTCATTTCTCAACATCTGAATGCTAGCCTTACTTTGCAGCCTTAGTGCTTTCTTTTGTTTTTGTAGTACCCATTAAAAAAAACTGCACAACAAAACAAAAAACCAACCAGCTACATGTAGAGTTCCAAGGCAGAACCTTCAGCTGGTAAAGGTGAGCAGAATGCATTAACTGCATGACACGTGGCTCTCAAGACTATGGAAATACATCATCACAAAATGTAGAAAAGAGAACTGAGATCTGTGCTCTAAACCAATGCTGAGACTAGTCTTGGTGTTTGTATTGTCCTTTCATGCTCTCCTTCTGTGCAGGAGTAATAATAATACTAATTAGCATTTATTTATGCACAGCTACATTAAGCGGCAGTTAAAAGCAGAAAATGGGAACAAGTATTCAAAGAATTAAAAGAAAGGATGTTAGAAGCTTTGTTTGGCAGAATAAATGTGCCTGGGGCATAAGCAGTGTGGTGAGTTCAGGAGAAGATTGTTCTGAGCCTCCTGCCTAATGCCAGGCAAGTCACATCCTTGCTTTGGGTGCATGAGTATCCTATCTTGTATGCTGGATTACTTCCTTCCTTTGAAAAGAACTTTGAAATCTTTTGATGAAAGCTGCCTTATCTGCCATGGTGAATTAGCTGGCTTGTGGCTTGTACTGCTCTGTATCAGCAAGCAAAGTGGGAGCTGGGACTTGATAGCTGTGTGGTGATCATAGAGTTAGAGAATTGCTCAGGTTGGAAAAGATCATAAAGATAATTGAGTCCAATCACGACCTCACTTACGTCACCTTACGTCTAGCAACCCTCTGCTAAATCATATCCCTGAGCACCACATCCAAATGGTTTTTAAACACATCCAGGGATGGTGTCTCAACCACCTCCCTGAGCAGCCTATTCCAATGCTTAACAACCCTTTTTGTAAAGAAGTGGTTTTTGATATTTAACCTAAACCTGATGTGTGAGTTAATGAGTTCACACAGATATATCTGGCAGGCCTTAGGACTTGGCTGTATGGCTATGTACTTGATGGCCATGTTGATCTTCCTGATGTCCTCACTTGGCTGTGGACTTGCTAATTAGTATCCATACAGACCTTGCCCTGGTGGCTGGTCTGCAGGCTGGGAGGATCCCATCTGATTACCTGGACTGAAGGAGCTGCAGCCGAAGCCTTGATTCTGCAGAGAAGATGGAAGGGAAGGCATAATGCTGCATTTTCTGGCAGCTTTCATGGAGAGTGAATAAGTGATCATGTATGACCAGGGTTCTTCTCCTGTGGATTTTTTGAGAAAGGCTTAATCATTAGGGAATTTTAGGGTACTTGAGAAGTAAAGAACTGCCTGATAGATGTAAATCTCTGCCTATTAAGTGCTGCAGACTGTCTTCAGTTCTGAATGAAGTTCTGCTGTAATGCAGCGCAGAACTTCTTAGTGAGCAGCAGGCAGTCATGAAGGAGAAACTAGAAGCGCTTCCTGAGCGCATGCCCCACTTCAAGTTCAGGCACCTGACACACCATCACTGGATACCATTTTGTGGTTTTCCTTCATCCTCACAATCTGTCAGCGAGGGAAGGTCAGGGAGCTCGATCTAATTAGTGAAAGTTTAGTTAGTGTTGTCTCAGCCACTCCGACTGCTATATGGTCTTATGGTAACTGTTTTTATAAAACCACTTAAGCAAATTAGTTGTGGGTTACAGTAAAGAGGTTCATCAAACTGGGATTAGGAATTTGTGTACAAGGAACTGGTTCATTTCAAGCTGCTTGTGTTGACAGTGACCAAAATCAAATAGTATCCGCATCATGCTATCTGAGAAACTCATCAGGAGGACGGGAAATCCTGGGGGGCTTATGCCTGCAATTTCTTCAAAGGAAAATCAGTTGTACCACCAGTATCAGAGCCCAAGATTCCTGCAATGTTCTGAGCTTCCGTGCCTTGCTGTCTGTTGGTATTGCAGGTGCTTCAGGGAGGGGATGCTGCAGGCACGCAGCAAAGATTTTAGCATGCTGATAATGTTGTGTATGTGGATTAAGTCAGGACGACTTCAATATTTGGTAAAGTCCTTCTGTTTGATCATCTGCTGGTAAGTCACTGTGTTTCTGACAATCCCAACTGTACATGCAAATGGCCCTCCAAGGAACAGCAAAATATTTATATTCTTTATGAGTTGCCCTGCCTGACAAAAGAGGTTATTAAAACTCTCACAGATGGAAAAAAAAAAAAAAATTGACTACTAAATATTAGAAAAACCCTTTAAAATAAAAAAGACAAAAATAATTAGATCTTTCCATAATACAATTTATTGAATTTCCTGGTTTTCAGAACAAGGACATGATATAGCAAAAGGATAGAAGTTGTAAATTGCTGTAAAGCAAACATAAAGCAAGAAGAAGGCCTGTCAGCCTGACCTCAGTACCAGGGAAGGTTATGGAGCAAATAATCTTGGATGAGATTGCACAGCATGTACGCAGTGTCCAGGGATCAGGCCCAGCCAGCACGGGTTCATGAAAGGCAGGTCGTGCTTGACCAACCTCATCTCTTTCTATGACTGGGTGACTAGTCTGGTAGATGAGGGAAGGGCTGTTGATGTAGTCTTCCTAGACTTCAGCAAAGCCTTTGACATGGTCCCTCACAGGCTTCTTCTGGGGAAACTGGCTGCCTATGGTCTGAACAGATATACACTTCTTTGGGTAAGGAGCTGGCTACAAGGCCGTGCCCAGAGGGTCGTGGTGAATGGAGTGAAGTCCAGCTGGTGACCCGTTTCAAGTGGTGTCCCCCAGAGGTTGGTACTGGGGCCCATCTTGTTTAATATCTTTATTGATGACCTAGATGAGGGCATTGAGTGCACCCTCAGCAAGTTTGCAGATGACACCAAGCTGGGAGGTGGTGTTGATCTGCCTGAGGGTAGAGTGACCCTTCAGAGGGATTTAGACAGGGTGAACCGCTGGGCTGAGGTGAATGGGATGAGGTTCAACAAGGCCAAGTGTCAAGTTCTGCACTTTGGGCACAACAACCCCACACAGCGTTATAGGCTTGGGGATGAGTGGCTGGATGAGTGTGAAGAAGAGAAGGACCTGGGGGTGTTGGTTGATGCTCGGCTGAACATGAGCCGACAGTGTGCCCAGGTGGCCAAGAGGGCCAACGGCATCGTGGCCTGCATTAGAAATAGTGTGGCCAGCAGGAGCAGGGAGGTGATCATCCCCCTCTACTCAGCACTGGTGCGGCCGCACCTCGAGTACTGTGTTCAGTTTTGGGCTCCTCACTACAGGATAGATGTTGAGGTCCTGGAGCGTGTCCAGAGAAGGGTAACAAAACTGGTGAGGGGTCTGGAGAACAAGTCTTATGAGGAGCGGCTGAGGGAGCTGGGATTGTTCAGTCTGGAGAAGAGGAGGCTCAGGGGAAACCTCATTGCACTGTACAACCTCCTGAAGGGAGGTTGTGGTGAAGAGGGATTTGGCCTCTTCTCCCAGGCAATGAGCAGGACACGGGGCAATGGCTGCAAGCTGTATCAGCGGAGGTTTAGATTAGACATAAGGAAGAACTTCTTCTCTCAGAGAGTGGTCAGGCACTGGAATGGCTGCCCAGGGAGGTGGTGGAGTCGCCGTCCCTGGCAGTGTTCAAGAGGCGTCTGGATGACGTGCTGCGTGATATGGTTTAGTACTAGTGGTGGCAATGGTGATGAGGAGACAGTTGGACTGGATGATCTTACAGGTTTTTTCCAACCTTGTGATTCTATGATGCTATGATTCTACGAATACATCTGTCCTTTCAGCAAAAAGCCAGTTAAAGTAATTGCTGGCTGTAAGCTCCACTGCAAGAATTCACAGGTCTGAGGTCCTAGCCATACCACTGCTGTGCAGAAGCACTTGTCATTGCATCTTGGGGAAACAAGGAAGTACACTATGAACAGTGTGCTTGGGGTGCTGAGAAAGAGGTGCAATTATGCCATCACCAAGCCTATTCTTTGAGTATATATAAGGGTAGATGCACGCAGATAAAGGGAACTGTGAAACTGCTGTCAGAGAGCTCTTTTCAGTGCAAGGACATGGTTTGTGATTACTCTGCAACTCTTCAGTACAATTTAGACTTGTGGAAGGCAAATGCATAGGTGGCACAGCTTATACCTCCAGACACATGTAGAAAGGTTGAAAGCCAGTAGACAAACTGGGGGCAGGTAAGCACAAGCCCTATTCATTTGTAGGCACGTGGTGAGTGCGCAGTGCCTGAGGACAGCTGCCTGAGACCACAGCAGTAACTGAAGGACCAGAGAGGGGATGAGTGCTTTCTCCTTCCAGGTTCTTCAGTCTGGTGATATTCCTCAGTACTGAGTAAGGACGTTGTGTTGCTGCAAGTTAAAAGATTCTGAAAAAGCTCCTACTGCTTAACCCATTCACAAACAGGATGACTCATTTCACTTCCCACCAGCAATTTCCCGTGCTTCTGAAGCTTCCTGTCTTAGATAAGCTATGGAGCTCTGTTCTTACCAGTGACAACAGTTGGTACAGCATGTCTCAGAAAAGGGCAAACCAACATGGGAAGGGAGAAAAACACTTTTGAATCAGTACCAGAACTGGCAGATAAGTGGAATGACTCAAGGAAACCTCTCCTCCTCCCTTCATCAATGTTATTACTGCCAAGAAACTGGAACAGTTGCTATTTAAATAAATTGTTTAGCACCTTGCAATAGGCCACGTGACAAAAAATTATCAGAGAAGCGAGGCTTTTGTGAGCAGCAGGGAAAATAACCCCTTTTATTTCCCAGGAGCCAATGGTGGGACAGCAATAATGTCTGTGAGTCTTCTGAGCCCTTTTGGCAAGATCTGAAGTTGATGCTTATCAAAAGAAATGAATTGAAAGACACTGATTTGATTGACCTTAAAGATTGTTGATGTTGAAAAACTTTGCCTGAGGGCAGCAGAGACAGAAAGTTTTATTCTTTTATCATGTCTTCTCTCACTCTTCTTGAAAGAGGAATAATTTCTTGTGATTTATATGTATGCAGAACAAGTCAAAACACTGTATTCTGTAGCAGATTCCTGGCCTGAAATTATTTATCTGTCTTGCAAATGCTCTAAAGGTTTTGTTTTGTTTTGTTTGTTTTATTTTGTTTTTTGAAACAAACAGAAACTTAGGAGAGGGTTGGGTCTATTAGTAGGACCAGTTTGGATTTCTAGGAGCATTTTCAGAGAATCATAAACATGGGATAAATTTGGCCCAGAAATACTTGAATGGGCTGGTATGAATTCCGCTGGAGTCAACATATTCTGAATTTGGCTGCAATTAGAGCTGGTGAAGCAGAGTTAAACATCTGAGAGTGGTCAGGCTTTGGCACAGGCTGCCCACGTAGGAGTTGGAGATGCTGTCCCTGCAAGGTGTTCAAGAAATGTGTAGATGTGATACTAGGGACTGTAGTTTAGTGGGGAACATCAGGGGTAGGTGGTTGGACTAGATGGTCTTTGAAGTCTTTCCCAATCTTAATGATTCTATGATTTCATGATCTCTATTTGCTTCCTAAATTATGACCCAGAGAAAGGTATTAAAACTGACCAGAACCAACACTGAAGTTAGTATGCAAGGCTAACTTCTATATGTGATCATCCTTCAGAAGGCTCTTTAGGGTCAGACTGATATCTCTTTATCCACCTTCCTCTTGTACTCACTGATCCTTTTCACCCCTTTACTCCTTTAAATACCAATGAATCTATTTTGTTATTGATCAGTATTTTGTCATCCATAGAAAACACATTCCAGGAGGAGAAGAGAGAGGCCTGAATCAGAATCAGTGTATTTGTGGTTTTAGAAGTCAGAATCTTACTAACGCAGCACTGTGAAGTTCCCCTGGGAGTTAAATAGCACCCTCCCTCCTGAAGTCAGCAGGAATCTCAATTCAGTTGACAGGGATGTTCTCCAAATGATGACGCTCTGAAGGTTAACTGATGGAGTCTGCATGGTGAATCCTGCAAGTGAGGATTCATGCAGGCATCTGGCCTCCTACTGTTGGTTGCTGACACTACAGTATGAGTCTTAAATCTCCATGTCAGGTTGGATGGATGTGCTTGGTAAAGCCACACAAACAGAATCTCCCTGTGGAGGCTGTGGGGTTGTACTGAAGGGACAAGTGATGGTGGCCAGCACATACTCCTTTCTCTCTGTCTGTCACTTGTCCTTTTTCAGCTAAGGCAGAACTGACAGCATGTAACAAACTTGCATCAGAATCATGCTTCCCTTAAAGTAGTTTGACTTCCTAGACATTTGCTGAGAAAGGCAAGTTTGCTGAGTCAAGGACCAAATGAGGGCAACTTGTTAGTCACAATGCATAATTCAACCCCAAAGCTTTCCAGGTCCATCCCCAGACACACATGAGCTCTTGTAACGTTATTAAAACTAGAAAGCTTTCCTTAGCCATAAGCCCAGAGAGAAGGGATTAAAGATCAGAGAAGGGAACTTCAGGAGGCCTGTGTGTCACAGTCAAAAGCAAGAGAAGCTTTTATAAACCATTCTGCAGCAGGTCCTAAGGAGACAAGTAATACCTATTTGTTTTCCTTAGTCAACAGTTGCTAAAAAGTCATCTCTGTTGTGAGGAGGAGATGTGTGTTTTGTTGTGCAAAAGCATACATGCTAGTCTGTTATTGGCAGAGGACAGAGCACTGCAGACAGGCAGGAAAGGGGGACAGAAATGAACAACAAACCGTAAGCAACCACAGGGTATAAAAAACACGAGTCAGCCTTGGTTTCCAGGCACCTGAGCCAGTCCTCACACAAGCTGATGAAAGACGTGCTTTATTTCAGTAGCCTCGTAGCTAGTTCTATAAGGAACAGGATGCGTCTTGTTTTCTGTTTTTAAAATACCACATGCATCTAGAAGAATGTTACTAATAACGACATCCTGCACTCATAAATTATCCTCATGATTTCAGATGGATGTCATTTTTCTCTCAATACTGCCTGTAAATATGCATGAATTTGACTCTATGCTGTTAGTGAACTGCTGCACTGCATTCCAGATGTGCTACTGCATTCTGTAGTGTCATAGTGAGATTTCTAAGGGTAGTTTGTGTATCAGTTGAAATTTATGAAGTATGTGGGGAGTCCTTGGAATGAAGGCTACAATAAAAGTCCATCAGTTTTCCATCATTAGCTTTTCTAGTCTTGCTATCCTAAATGAGTGCTCTATCCCAATGAAAGTGGTTAACAGAATAAATCCGAACATGCACATTCCAGGTCTCTTGGTAATTCCTTTTACTCCATCTACCTACTTGTGTGGGGGAATAGTATGGCAAATAATTTGAAACAGAAATCAAACTCTCAAAATGTCAAGTTCCGAGGACATCATTTCAATTTTTTGGAAATGGTCTGATTGTGCTCCATGAGCCTCTGCAGTAGTTTCAGGTTTTCTCTTTAAAGTGATCTATCTAGCCAAAAATATTAAGTGAGAAGATATTATAAGAGTGAGTTTGGAGAGAAAAATGGAAAAAAAACCAACAAGCCACCACTGCCACCAACAAAGAAAACCAACACAGCAAAACATTTTAAGGTCCCTGGAACTGGTATAAATGTGGATATTTTGTACCATCTATTTTACCTTGTTTTATTTTTGCAGCTGTCTTTCCAAACCAAAAGCTCTGTGGCCTTTCTGTTATAATTAAGCGTAACAACTTGGAGCTAAGTTAATTCATACCCTCTGGGGAGTTCATCTCATGGAGCCTTTGAGCGTGACTGTGTGTAAGAATGCTAAGAATACGTCTCCTTTCCACAAACAAAGATGGCAAGGAAAAACTATGTCCTTTTTGCCAGTGCCTGAAGTGTAAATGAAGTGTCTGAGTATGTTGATAGCTTTTGAAACTGGAAGCTTTTGCTTAGGAGTCCTGCCAATGCTGCCAGACAAAGTCTTCCCCTGTTCCTATGGCTTCCAGTATTCTCTGTACTCATTGCATCGCCATCCTCAGTAACCTGCTGCTGTGCAGTGTTAAGAAAGAAGGCTTCAGACTGAGATGGAAACGTAGGATTTTCCTGGTTACCTATTCAAGAAAAAGGATGCTGTTAATGTCCATTAATCCATGGATGTGGATTGGCCTGGACATGTTCAACTCACACTTTGTGTGTGTGTGCACATATATATTTATGTATGTTATAACATATGGATGATCATGCTGGGCAACAGCTGTTCTCAGCCACTGGTCTTGAAACAGCACCTCCTTGAGTACCAGTAAAACCCTTTACATTCTGTAAGACATGTCAAGGGTAATACTGTACAGTAGCTCAATGGATATGTGCCCTGTGTGGATGCTACCTCATTTTCAGCAAGGCTGCTAAAGTGGAAGTGGCGGTGCGTGGCTTAGCAGATGTTCAGTGCTGAACTCTCAGAGGCTCAGCCTGATGATAGGAATTGAAAGAATTAGCATGCATTGTTTGAAGAATGTAATGTTACTTCTGGGCATCTTGATTTTCACAGATTGGGGCACTATGTGGTTACTTTTGGGAGGGCTCACTTAAAAAATAAGTTCTTGTCTTATGCCAGGGGTGTCCAATGTTTTGGCTTGCAGGAATTGTCTTGACACGCATATCAAATTTATAATATAGTTAATGTATCTAAGTAACAAGACTTATTCTTAATATATTTTTTATTTAAAAATAAAACACAGGGAGAAACAAAAACATAAAATTAGTGGGATATGTGACCTTGTATTTCTGAAAATAATTCATCAGTGTCTGGTTCCTTGGCACTGGTTGCAAATGTTAGTGAGTTCTCGAGGTGCTTGTCAGAAATTTTTGATGAAATATTACTTTTCCTGTGATTCATCCTTGAAAACAGTGGTTTACAAATGTATGTACTGCCAAAAAGCGATGACGTATAAAGTGTGATTGTGAAGCACGGGATATTTTTGTCTCTTAAGACAGGTCTTACGAAAATCTAGTAAAGAGACATAATCAAATTTTTCTTTGAGTTGAACGTCTGGTTGCAACTTCATATGTTCCATTTGAAAATGTGTAGTTAATGTATTTATGTCAAAAGGAAATGGAGTTGTGAATATGAACAAAAAGATGATTTTTTTTGGAAATCTGAAACCTGTTCTCAAATTCTTTTATCAAAACTGAAAACAAGGCTGCATATTTTATGCTAGTGTTTAGCCAACACATAAAAGTGCATGAAATTATTTGCCATATCTTGAGCTTGCCATAAATTTCATTTTGAACTGTTATGATTTGGAACACAGCACAGATAAGTTGATTCTCACCTTATGCTTAACTCTTCTAAATGAGTGGTCAAATCCACCAAGAATGCTGTATCTATGAGCCATTTTTCATCTTCAATTTCTGGCACAAAGTTTCCTTTTGGTTCCATAGATGAATTGATTTCATTTTGCAAATCATAAAATCTTTCTAGCATTTTATCCTGACTTAGCCACCTTCCTTAAGAAAAGTAAATGATGTCTCCATAATCAGCATCCATTCTTTTAAGGAACTCCTGGAACTGGCAATGATTCAATCCCGTGGACTTTATGAAATTCATAGCTTTGATGACAATTGGCTTGATGTTACCGTTTTTAAAGCTTTTGCACATACATTTTCTTGATGTCTGATGCAGTGATATTTCATCAAAATGAGTTGCCAGTGGTAATTGTGTCATCTTCTATTAATTTCATAAGTTACTCTTTTTTACCAGTCATCGTCGGGGCAGCATCAATAGCTGTACCAGATGAGTTGTTGACAAGAGCTAACAAAAATTGCTTTAACGTAACTTTTACTGCTTCATACACATCATGATATTTAGTTGTGTCTTCTAACAGCACCAAAGAAGCTATTTCTTCAGTGATTCATTATCAGTACCTCTGATGAGAATGAAAACTTGAGCCGTATCTGTGGCATCAGTACTTTCATCTATTGCCAAGTCATAAAAATTGAAATTGGCACTCTCCAGATTTCCTTTGACAGAAGTTCCTACTTCTTCTGTGCACCTGGCTACAGTCTGGTGAGACTGATTTTAGAAAAATCTGGTTTTTATCAGGACACATTACATCTACCACACTTTCCAAGTATTGCTTAATAAACTCATCATCAGTAAATGGTTTTGATTTTTTGCAATCAGATTTGCTACCACATAACTAGCATTTACAACTGAGTCTATTTGTGTTAACTTTTTAAAAAAGATTATGTGGAGATGACAGACTTTAGTTCCACTGTTTTGTCTTTACAAAGCATTCCTTGATATGCATCGAATTTGGCAGCGTGTTTTTGCAGATAATGTCCTTTCAAATTGTAATCTTTGAAAGCTGACACAGTTTCCTTACAAATTAAGCATAGTGCCGTATTATTTGTCTCGACACTGCACCGTTCTCAACAAGCAGCACAAGCATATGCCAGGTGTAACACACGTGGAGTTTGATGCAACTTAGCGTGTGTGATGGGTTCAAGAAACAGTCAGCACTGCACTGCACCCTCCCCTTCCTCTGGTTCCAGTAACAGTGCCAGTCGCACACCAGTGCTTTGATTGTTGCCGAGTGATGGGTGCACACCGGGACACAGCTGCCGCCATGACGGGGCAGGGCAGAGGGTGGCCGCACTGCGAGATGTGCCAGGCCGCACGTGGCCTGTGGGCCGTGGCTTCGGCATGCCTGACATATTCTTCTGTTCGTGGCCTGAACTGCCCCAGGTGCATCATCCAGCACAGCACAGAGCCTATTGCATCCAAGCATTTTGTCTTAGGATCTACAGCTATTCAGTTCTTCAGCCTCTTTTCAAAGGGGCTCCTTTTGTGAGACTGCCTCAGAGTGTGTCTGGCATATGCCAACAGACACAGAGTGCTTAGAGTGTAGCTCGGAGCATCACTCTCTTTTGAAAGAGGAGAAAGAGGAGGAAAACAGCTCACTGATAGCACTGTCCTCTGCAAGGCAGAAGACTCAGCCTTGTCCATTGATGGATGGCATTTAAATCTGAGTTTTCCAGCTGTTTCCCTGCTCAAACTAAAGCATACAGGAACTTTAAGATCTTGCTGAGAAATTAACCCTAGCTCTTAGGGTTTTTAATGGAGGGAAGAGTCATGGGTTGCAGTTCTTACTCCCAGAGCTCTTCATACATTTTAACCACGGTCTCATTAGTGCAAAATGGCAGGCTTAAGATGCTGAGAGGCTCGTTTTGTGTTCTAAATGAGCTGCCTTTTGGTGAGCTGAAATCCTGGTGTGGATTCGACAGCTGAGCAGCAGTAGCACCCAACCTGTCAGGACCAGCTTCTCCGTCAGATTTGGCTTCAGCCCCAAATGTCTGAACTGCTGTTACCGTTCGACTCTGCAGATGCCAGCTGGGTCACTCACGGCTCTAATGCAGTGCTCAAAATCAACTACAGCTCTGGGAGGCATGTGTGACTGTCACAAGGTGCCACGCAGTGGAAGCTGCGCGTACATGCAGCCTGCACAGGGTCTTCTGCCTGAAGTGGCGACTGGTCTCAGGAAGCAAGCAAGAGCTTATCCCCTTCAAAAGACAGAAACCCACCTGTTTGTCAGGCAAGAAAAAAAACAACTCAAAAATTCCAAACTCCAAGAACCTTTAACAAAGATGAGAGTTCTGGTCGGGGAAACAATGGACGGTAACAGGGTTCTGTGAGTTCACTGCTCCAGTGTTTGGTTTTCAGTTGAGAACTGCCTTGAAGAGCCTCAGTAAGTACATTTTCCGTGGACTCATATCCAGTTGGAAAACATACATTTCCTTTTGCTTTTGTTGTTTTATTTAAGCTCAGTTGGCTTAATCCCATTGCAGTCGGGTTTATTTGATGTTTCTCCATTAGCTAAGTACTGCTGGGTGCTGTAGTACAGTACGTTTTATGGCAAGGAGTTGAAAACAGAGGAGCAGGTTGTAGTGTTAGTGACATTTCCTGCAGTTGCTTTTTTGCTCCCGTTGAGCAGTGTGTTTTGCTGAGCAACTGTAGGCTTCTCTAACAAGAGAGAAGCACAACTGAGGAAAGGGAAACCACTTTGACTTCATCAATATCCTTCAGCTCCCCAGCCTGCCCTTTTCTGCTTGATGGCTTGCTGTCCACACATCTCTCTGTCCTCAGAGAGGCTTCTCCTAGCCTCACAGATTCATTCTTGGTGAAGAAGCTCTCATAAACAAACGGCAAACATCTCAGCATCGCTTCCACGTTGGGAAGGGCTATTTCAGTTGCTATGGGATCTGCTTAGAAAAGAAAACCATATCTTAAAATCACATTTCCATTCCAGGCAGTCTAACCTTGTACCGTTCCCTTGCTTTTTAGCTTCTGGTAATTTTCTGAAGAAATCAGAATCATGCTCAGTTTTTGTTTTCCTATTGATATTTGGGGGCATGTTGTTAGTAAGACTTATGGCTTCTTGAGAACTAAATTCACATGAGTGCATATGTCCCAAGGAGCCTGAACTGAGTCACTTTCTACGCAGGCAGTATGTTGCTTAAGTTCTTGGAGAAGAAAAATAGAAATGCTACTAAATCTAGAAGCAATTCTGCATTTGTTGACTTTGTCTCAGGTTCAGTGTTTCAGTGTAAGATATTGAATACAGTTTTAAAAAATAAGGAATATTCTTGTGAAAGCAAGAGATGTCTGGTGAGAAAATTGAATACATCAGCCAATTTTCTATGAATGAGTCTTAAATGCAGGTAGAAAGAGCTAGTGTTTATTGATTCAAGCAGTAGTTCTAGCAATGGAAACCAAGGATCTGGATGGGAGAACTGCTGATGAAGGAATTAGCCACAGGTTAAAAATATTGGAAATACAGATTCATGTGTTTGTATCTAAGGTTAAGTAGAATGCGGCACTGTTAAGAATTGAAGTAGAAGTTACATTTGAGTTATAATTTACAGGATATTTGGTAAAGAATGGAAATCTATGCTTGCAAATAATCTTAGCAGCTAAATGATTCTGTTCATTCTCTGATACCTAACAATAATGTCTTTGGTTTCACACATTGATTTTTAAACCATGTATGTCAAAATAAACCGAGTTCCATAGTGGAATTAGCATGGTCATGGGTTGACTGCCTGCTCCACACCTTGTTGGGAATTCCATGCTGTTGGAGTTAGCTAATTTAGTTGTACTCAAGGGGACTGCTGGATTGATGCAGAGATTGTTCTGGCCAGATCACAGTACACATCAAGGACCAGATGGTCATCAGTCCTTAGAACTACAAAGCAGGCTGGCCTGTCCTCCAGCAACTGCTCTAGTGCTGCTCCCTAACAGATCTCTTAGAATCTCTAAGCAAGCTCTGCATTTCCATTGTCAATAATAGACATCTCACCAGATAAGCTCTTTAGTGGACTAGAGACAAACACCTTTTGCAGTAATTAGTATTAAATTAAGTGTAGTTTTAGATAGGAAGAGAGTGGCAGAAAGAGCAAAGTAATGTAGCATTGGCAGAAGGAGCAGCATGGGAACCTTGGAACCATTAATCTACATAAAGTGGGATTAGTGGGGTGGAATTTCCTCCCAGTCTGTCCTGTGAGCTGTACTGGAAGGAGAACTCAGGTATTATGACCATTGTACCTGCCACAGACTTTAGGCTCTGGAATGCTGTTGTGGGACTGGCTGCACTGGCAATATATTTACCACAGACAGCTCCTTGAGGCTGATTAGCTCCTGGTGCCTCTTTTGTGTCTGCTAAGAGAAAACAATTGTGAGAGTTATGTTTGTTCCTCTTTTCCCCACTTTCAGGAAATACCACACAGAGAAATTAAAGGGTAACTTGACAATAGGAAAAAGAGTAGATACCATGGCTTGACTGACTTGGTGTGTCAGCATGAGGATGAAAAGTGAGCAGAAAGAACAACTTCTTAGATGTCTCCATCTGCCTCACTGGGCTCAGCTTCTTGACTCCTCAAGGTCTGCCCAGTAACAGCCTAAATCTTTTTGCAGAATTTTTGAGCCAAAGATGTTGAGGGCCATGAGCTGTTTTCCCCAGTCACTGCTCTGATGCTGATAAGGGCTATGGCTGGCAGAGCTCTGTGTGCATGTTGAGAAGTCACTGTGTGCAGTCATTTGCATTTAGAGCTGTTTTTAGCTGTAAAAGATGCTCCCTGCATTCAAACAGCTCTCATCAGAGCAACGGGGAATTCACCCTGCTGAGATGATGGTGCAGATGGAAATAACATTGCCACTACAGATGCCTTTTGGTACTATATTAACTGTGTTCTTTCCTTGTTTGCTCCACAGATCCTGTGTGGGAAGGAGATCCCCCGCTGGGTGAATCGCCTGGCCTACTTCAGCTCCTGCATCCCTTTCCTCCAGAGCTGCCTCCCCAAGGAGTGGCTGACCCCAGCAGCCCTGCAGAGCCACATCAGCCTTGGCTTGCACAAGGAGGAGCATGGGGACACAACAGACGAGGAGTCTCCCTCCACCTCTGCCGCTCCCTCAGCCTCAGGCACCTCACGAACCTGTAGACATACCAGGGTCTGAGCTGTGCCCACTATGGCCTCTAGTAACATTCTCCTCTTTCTTGTGCTGTTTCTTCCTCAGTCACCCTTTCGCACACCATGGTTTCTCCCCTCTTTTCTCTTTTTTCATCTGACAAAGCAGGGGAGGGAAGACCCCTACTACTGAGGAGGAGAAGCTTCAGACCCTATTCAAAAGGCTGCTACTACAGTTACTTGGCAAAATGATTGTGAACTCCAACACTGAGCTGAGGAGTGTGGCAACTCTGCTGGATTCTCCTCCCAGGATCCCCATGCTCCTTGATCCATGGAGAATGCTGCTCTCTCAGACATGAGAGCTCATGTAGGAGCAGGGAGCACCATACTGTGATGTCCCTCCACAAGGACAGTTTTGTCTTTTTATCTCTTCCCCCACCCACTTGATCCCAGCAGCCTCCTCTGTATTTTGGCTTGGATTACCATGTGGCAAATTTCCTGCTTGCACCCAGTGAGGCAGGCAGAGCCAGAACTCAACCTTCTCATCTCTTAGACCAGCAACAAGCTCCACTCAGCCACATCCCTTTTGTAATTATCAGGTTTCTAATTCATGTGAAGGAATTGAAAGGTGCTGATGTTCTTACAACTACCAGTTTTCATTATTCAAATTTAAGAGCTCGACTGACTGCCCTGCTCTTGAAAATAATAACAAAGAGAACCCAGAAAATGAATGTGTTACTATGGCTTTTCTTCGGGATTAAAAAAAAAAAACAAACTACTGCTTAGAGGCAGCTACTAAGTAGGTGCAGAGATGACTGTTGTCCATGTTGGTGCTTTTTGGCACAAACCCCTCTCAGATCCCCTACTTCTAGGCAGTGTTCCTGGTTACCTTTTTTTTTCCCTTTCTCCAGGCTGGCAAACGTATCTCCTACCTGACATTTGCTGGCTGTTTTTGAGGGAAATGGCCCTCTGGAGCAGTAAGATAAGGGGAAGAAATCTACTGGGGAGATCAGTACTTCTTTCAGCTTTCTCTTCTGCACCCATAAACATAAAACATGTCTCCTGAGCCACCCTTCCCCAGACCATTGCAGAGCCAACCCAAGAAGGTAAAAAATAAGTGATGAACCTGTTTCCTCCTCCTCCCTTTCTGGAGGTGGAGGGGGAAACCTAGGGCCACATCAAGAAAGCATGGGTGACCCTTCCCATGCATGGGCCACCATGGTGCCTTCTGTTGTGTGCACTATTTCACTGGCATGAAAAATGGGCAGAGCTGGTTTGTTGGTCTATCCAGGCAGGTTCTTTATATTAATCTGGTTGTTTCTGTTCATTCTGATGGCTGACAAGAAAGATGAGGAGGGAGAAAAGGAGAGGTATACCAACCCTTCCACTCAATTACCTCACCAAGAGTTCAGAAGATGCAGGAGAGCATCAAAGGGAAACCCAAGCCTCTCTCCCCCTTCTAGCTCCTCTTGACCACACAAAGGAGGATAAAAAAGAACAGGTCTGGTGATGACAGGAGGTTGCAACTTTAGAAACGCTGTTCTCAACAGCTGCTATCAAGTCAGGACTTTCCCCTCCATCCAGAAAGAACTGTAAGTCCTTCAGAGATGTTGTTTCCTTTTACTCTTGCAGGAAGACCAAGAGCATGCTAAATCCAACCAGCTGTTTCTTTAGCTCAGGTATATAGACGTGCATGCTCTCAGTGCTGAAGGTCTTGGCTATGATGCACATCATGTTTGCACAGACAGTGCTTCATGTTTTGTTACGTGTGCATACCTCCAGTGAAAAAGGAGAAAAATGTGTGTTTGGACAATGAGCATTTTACAATGCACCTTCCATTTTCATCTTCTGAACAAATTGCTGCAAGTTCTGTACTGAACTAAAGTTATACTCCTTATAAACCTTGGCTACTCACAGTCAGTACTGCATTGTGAGCAGTTCTACAGCTCCTGGTAACCAATCCAGCACCAGTCTTGATTACCCTGGCTTGTTCCAGGATGTTTAATAAGATTTCCATCCTGTTTTCCATTCTGCTGCCCAGAAACATTACACAATGTACTGTTGTGTGCTCTTTTCACCTGCAGTCATGGTCACTGTAGCCTAAACCAGCAATGCAAGTTCCATTCGTCTGAAGTTCCCAGGGTGCCTGCCAATAGCCAGCAGCACAGTACGTGCAGTGAATTTTAAAATCACTTTGTAGGTCCTTCTCTGGAGGTAAGAAAAGGCTTTCCCAGAGCTTTTGCATAGACCAGGGATTCCTGATCTGACAAAAGCCAGCCAACCAGCACCCTCAGGTTACTATTCTGCACCTGAGCTCCAGATAGAACATCATTATACATTTAGGGGAGAACTACGGCTCCAGTGGCACATTTCACAAGTAAAACCCTCACAGTATTCCAGAAGATAAAATATCTAACTGGCTGTGTTGTAACAGACAAGAAAGCTGCACTCAGCCTTCTTGGGGACGTGGATAAGTGCTTGAAGTATTGGGAGTAACACTTGGGGTGAACTGTTGTTGTCATAAAAACTAGATGTTTATCTACTTTTATGTTTGTCAGTCTTTTATGTAGGGGTCATAACAAGGAGGCATGCAACCTCTGTTGTAAGTCAAAATGAGAATATATTCCACTCTTCAAAAAGGTTTCTCCTCACCCCTCTCTGTTCAAGGTGATTGAACAATGACAAGAACAAAGGGACACTGTGGAAATAAAATATATATTGATAATAGCTTTATCTCTGTAATTTAACAGCATTTTAGATTATTAAAAGTGAAAACATTTTTAAAGTCTAATTTACTGCTTATCTCTGGCACAGCATGTTTGATTTAAGCAAATCTTATCCTTCTGAACATAAAATTATTGTTATTATCATGTAATTATATAGCATTTGCATTTAGTTTCATATTTGCTTTTTCTTACTCTTCTGGATTGTAACATCATGGGAAAATTTCAGATACCAGTAGTCATCAGTGGAAACAAAAGAACAGCTTATAACTCTTGACCAGAGCACTCAGTGGCACCAACACAACCCTTTAACCCAAGACTTGTTGGGCCCTTTTAGAATTTGGAACATGAGGGTGTTGACTCTGCACGTGGGCATCAGCAGCTGTGGATTATTTCTCTAACAGAGAGCTAATAGCAACAGGTGAGAAAGTAACAACAAAGGTGAGGTTAGCATAATGCTGGTGTTACATGTCAAACTGTTTCTAAGGAAAGTTAAAGTGAGAGGAATGAGGTAAGCAATAACCTCTCTTCTCAGCACTTCTATGTCTGTAATGGCAGCTGTCGTGGTTTTGGGAGATTCATCCCGCCCTCAGTACAGCACAGAGATGGACACAGGACTGTTCTCTTCTCTTAGCTCCCATTTGGCGTTTCTGGAATTCAGGTATTTGACTGAATGGTAGAATTCATTCATTTGCTACCTGGAATAAATAACGAATGGTTCTAAATCTTGGAGGAGTTTATCTGTGCAGCCAGCTTTGTTTTGAAAGGATATACAAGTTTCTGGGGTGCATTGTGATTAGGATAAGGGATAACAATGTGGGAAAACTGACAGTGTTCTGGTGGCTGTCACTTCCTTAGGAAACAAAATGAAAGATGTAGCTAATGACCAGACTTCAGGGACGGCCTTAATCAATGAGCTTTGACAGAAAGGTCAAAATCATGAAGAAAACCCTCTGGAAGGATGTCTGTTCATCTACAGAAGCTACTGGGGGCTACAGGTGTACCTTGCCAGTACTGAGCTGACTGTCTTTTGTTGTAAGTGAAGATTCAGCTGGCAACACAGCAGTTATCCACCCAGTGAATATTAACAAAGTCTACATGCTGCCCTGGGGAGGGCAGATGCTGTGTGTTTCTTTGCAGCGGTGATCTTAGTGCTTTATTGTCCCTGAACGGCACTGATTCCTGCTGCTCTGGTCCTGCCCTGCTGGGGTGTCCCAGCTGTAGAAGCTCCTGATCCCTCAGTGCCTCTTGCTTTCTCTAAATGTCCCTGATCTCAGTTTAGACACAAAGTCTTTTCACAGAATCACAGAATGGCCTGGGTTGAAAAGGACCACGATGATCATGTGGTTTCAACCCCCCTGCTATGTGCATGGTTGCCAACCAGCAGACCAAGCTGCCCAGAGCCACATCCAGCCTGGCCTTGAATGCCTCCAGGGATGGGGCATCCACAGCCTCCTTGGGCAACCTGTTCCAGTGCGTAATAATTTCTTGCTTTCTCATTCCTGTGGCTTCAAAGCTCTCTCTCGTGAAGGCAAAGTCCCTGCTCCTCCCCCTGTATGCATTCAGAGAGCACTAACTGTATGTCAGGGCAGGTGTGGATCGCTGCAGTTTTGCGGACGGCGCTTTGATCTCACAACAGCCACACCGCAGCAACTCTGCTTTGCTGGAATACAGAGCGAACCGCCACTCATGAGCGTGATGCCTTAATATAACGATGCAGTTTATTTATACGACGCTAGGCAACGGCTGGCGCGCCCCATGAGCCGGTCTTAGCGGCGTGCCGGCCTCGCGGAGCGCAGCGGAACGCCGTGTGTGGGCTACGCCGGCGGAGGGAGCGGTGTGGCGGGCGGCCCGGCGCCGGAAGCGGCAGCAGCGGGCCGACGGTGGAGCCTCATGGAGCGGCTCCGCAAGCTGTGGCGGGGCCGCACGATGACCTTCGGCGTGCCGCTGCTGGTGAGCGGGGCGGTCAGGGAGAGGGTTAAGGCACGGGAGGTGCGGCGGGGCGGGGAAAGGCGCTGTGCGGATACGTTATGGACGCCGTGGCCGCGGCTTTCCGGTAACGAACGAGTCCGATTCGGTGGGGAGGCGCAGCTGGGGGCGTGATGAGGCGTTGCGGGAAGCACGGCGCGGATGTGCTGCTTCTCTTGTGGGGTCGAAAAAGTGCCATAAAGCTTGCGAGCGACCAGTCTTCCAAAAGGACAAGGTGCCTTGGCGGGTCCTGCAAGGTGCACGCAGGTCATAATAATACTGTGGGGGAAAAGGGAAACGTCGTTCTGAGAGACAGAAAGATGCAGGGTGAGGAGATGGACTCCTCCGAGCCCTCAGCGGGACGAGTTTAGCAGCTCCTGTAAACTCGGGAAGGCCCGGCACATAAAAGATGCAGCAGGCGTTGTGCTGCTGGGGTTACTGCAGGCACACGGTCAGCTTGTCCTGAGAAGTTCTGCACGGCTGTTGATACGTTGTGGGTGGCGATGCTTTTATGGCTTGTGAAAGAAGCGCTGAAGTCCACGCACGTTGGATCGGCTGCTGAGGGAGAAGGGACTCTTCCTTAGGATGGGAAATTCGTGGTACTCTTTAGGAAGGGATTAAAGAAGCAGCTGCCAGCACGGCTGTGGGTCCCAGACCATGGCAGCCCTTCAGCATTTCTGATGCTTTTGCACGATTTCTCATCAGTCTATAGCAGAAGTTTTGGGGTGACTGTTTTTTTGTTGTTGTTGTTGTCTTTTTTTTTTTTTTTTTTTTAATTAATTTATTTATTTTTGACTTTGCACTCCAGAATTTCATTCCCCTTTCTTCAGAGATCCTTCCTCCAGAGTCAGTGTTAAGCAGAGGAACGCTCTGCTTTCTTTCTTTCTGGGGTTTCATGTCTCCCCTGCCTAAAATTATTCTCCCCTGTGAATGTCATCGTGCTGCTGCCCAAAGACTACCTAACGAGGAAGGAAAATGACAATTCATGTGGCTCATGGCAGCTCCCCAGCTGAACATTGAACTCTGAAAGCACCTCAGGAGCTGAACGCAGTTTTGCTAAAAGATCAACTGCAGCAACCAGTGGCACTGAATGTGTGTCCAGAACTGCAAAAGTGTGCCTTTGTGACCTTCAAGTTCTGCTGAATTTGGTGATAATACTGACATACGAGGTCCTGTTAGAAGCTTGCGTGCTGTACATTTTTTCACTAGACAGAAGTTTATTCTTCAATACTACCGGACCTCATCAGCGCTATATTTTTTATTGTAATTATTATTATTGAAATGAATCTCATGTCTTGCCTCCTTGCACTGCATATTTGAATAAAAAGCCTCTATAACACTCTTTAAAAATACTCCAAGGTTAAAGAGATGGTAACTCAGTGGTAGGTTAGGCTCTCGCTACGAGCATACATGCACAAATATATATAAAAAATATTTCTTCCTTTTTAGTGTAAATTATCTTCTTGATCCTTTTATTTCCCCTGTGTTCATTTGGGAGTTGTTAGAATATTTTCGTCTGAAAGGGATTTTCTTGGCTGATCCTTAAAACCTTAAACTGACAACAGCTTTGCCAGGAAGATGCGTCAGTTGCAGTGTTTGGGCACACTTTTTCCAGCTTGTGTGCTGCTGGCCAGGCAGCCTGAGGGCTGAAGTGGAGGTGGTGACAGCTGTGTTGGTGCCAGGCTGACTGCATGATGTAGCTCTGAAGTTCACTGTTAGGGTGGAGGGCTGTGCTGTGGTGACTTAAGTGTCTTTGTCAGCTGCATTGGCATCTCTTTCCTATCATAATGTAAAATGTCTCCTTATCATATGAAGCCTACCGTACACAAGCATTTTCAGGGTACTTGATTCTATTCCAGGAGAGCTTCATCACTACTTTAAAAAACATGGTAAAAATCATTAAATTGCATGCTCAGGACACTTTCCAAATCTCGTGTTTGTGATTCAGCCTTTGGCTGATTCCAAACGAGGGTCTTTCATATCCTGTAAGTTGCAGAAGCCACATGCAGCTGTGGTTCCAGTTCTCCTGTCAGCTTATCAATATAAATTTCTCAGTGTCTTCACAGGCAGGACGCACAGTCTGTGCTCGTTTGGGGATTTCTGTTTTACACCTGTTTAAGCATATTGCTCTATACATGTGCTATTTCAGATTTCAAGCTTGTAGAGCATTGCAAAATCCTTCATATCTGTAGATGAGGATTTCCACATCTTTCCTTTTCTTTTGCTTTCTTCTTTTTTCCCTCGTCATGTAATGACTGCGTGTTCACAAGTGCTTTCCTTGTAGGTCTCTTCCTCTCTCTGCATCTTCGGTGTTTCAACTACTGTGTGCAGTGTTGCCAAAAGAGAAGATGAGAGCAGCCTGGAACTGTGAAAGATCTTTTTTTCTATGAGTAAATGTTTTCCTAAAATGTATTTCCACCAGTGTTCATGTGCACAGACTGTCCTACATTGCCATCTACATTGCTGCCTTGAGCAGTGCAGGTTTTCTTTGGTAGACACTTCATCCCAGGTATCAGAGGAGCAAGACGGCATTGGGTAATGCTGTGACCATGTGTTCATCTCCCAGGAGACCCACAGAGAAGCCCAGCAGTGTCTCAGGCCACGCAATGAAACGCTGGTCTCCCAGCCTTATCGACCTGCTCCAAAAACCCACATTCCCACCCATCAGGATGTGAATTTCTGTCTGTGGATGAGTTTCTTTCACTGCTGAATTCCAAGCTCATCTGGAAGCTGTGGCTCTTGCTCTCTCTGTAAAAACTGTTATTAAATTCACTTTTGATAGTGTATGAAAAAGGATTGCTGCAATCAACATTTTTTTTACTTCTAGATATGTCAGTGCTATTGTTAACATTGTTGGCATCACTCAGGGTGGTGGTGGGGGAATGCAGGCTTGGGGAATTGGCAGGATTTTCATTAACATCCATTACTCGTGGAGTTTTACAATGACATGTGAAATATGCAGAACTGTCAGCTCATCCATTTCTGAGCTCACCTTTGGATCAGTGCCTTCAACTTTTCTTTTTGATTCTTAATATTTGAGGAGTATCTTCCAGATAAGTATTAGACAAACAAGTAGGTGCTCCTTTCTACTTTTTGAACCCGTGAGTGCCCAGACTGGTAATTTCAAGAAGGAATCCAAATCTTGGCTTTTAGGAGCTTCTGGAGAAAGAGAAGGTGGTACCCAGCAGCTGCAGCTTGGCTACCATGGCAAACCTGGTTTTCAGACAGCTGCAGCTGCTGAGTGAAGTTCCCGGGTCATCTGAGCAGCCCAAGCCATCAATGTGTGTAATGCAAAGTGACAGGGCTGTGGCTGAAAATGCCCTTTTTTGCTAATTGCTCACACTGAGGAACATATGGCTTGCTGTCTCTTATGCATTGTTCTTAGGTTGGTTTCTACTTAATGTGTTTGCCATGCTTTCCAACCTGTTATGAAATGGACATTTTAATAAACAAATCTTTTTGTTTTTTTTCTTCCTAAGACACAGAATAGTAGCATTGCAAGTGACAGGCTGAGAGAGTTGGGGCTATGCAGCTTGGAAAAGAGAATGCTCCAGGGAGACCTGAGAGCAGCCTTCCAGTATCCAAAGGGGGGCTGTAAGAAATAAGGAGTCAGACTCTTCAGCAGGGACTGCTGTGGTAATATTAGGGGAAACAGTTTCAAACTAAAAGAGGGAGATTTAGATTGGATATAAGGAAGAAGCTTATTGCAGTAAAGGTGGTGAAGCATTGGCACAGGTTGTCCGGAGAGGCAGTGGATGCCCCATCCCTGGAGACTCAAGGTCAGGCTGGATGGGCTCTGAGCAGCCTGATTTCACTGTGGGTGTCCCTGTTCATTGCAGGGGGGTTGGGCTGGATGGCCTTTAAGGAGCTCTTCCAAATCATATGACTGTAAGTCTAAGTGTGTGGACTGGTTTTGGTGTATTGTGGCCTGTAGCCACTCGTATTTGCAACTGTCAGACTGACTGCTTTGAACATACTCTACCTTGAGCTGGTTAAGGCAGTGCTTGTCCAAGTGCAGTACTCTGCCTGGAGTTCCAGGCTGCGTAGCACTGCACAGGGCTGCGTTACCAGCTGGTTGTGACTGCCTCTGCTGTGTGCCAGGTGCTGCCCCAGGTGAGGATGCAGCCATCTATTGGCATGTTTAATCTGTTTCTGGATGTAGTGCAGTTTGTAAGCTCTAATGTACACAGTAAATCAGAGCGCTCCCTTACTTGATTGTGCTCTTGAATCAAATTAAGAGATTTGTAATTTTTGTTTTTCCCGTGATCTGAGCTGAGAGTGGTTGCGGACAAGAAGAAAGGCAGACCTGGTTCCGCTCCCACTGGGAGC
This sequence comes from Lagopus muta, assembly GCF_023343835.1. Lineage (NCBI taxonomy): Eukaryota > Metazoa > Chordata > Aves > Galliformes > Phasianidae > Lagopus > Lagopus muta. The sequence continues at coordinate 27,378,711 of NC_064438.1, forward strand.
AGGGTGAAATCTCAGTCAGTTTCAAAGAGGATTCTGCTCCAGTTCTCTCTCAGCAGCCTGCGCAGCACTGGCAAGCAACTCCTTTGAGTGGGAGCTGGCAGAGGAGGGCGCTTGAGGCTCGGCTGATTTTCTTGGCAGTGCAAAATGCTGCTTTATTTAGGAAACAAATGGGAGACTTCAGTCCCTTGGGCTGCCAAATTGCTGTCTTTCACCAGCCCTACCCTGCATACATGATAGTTCTTTAGAAAGGAAACCCCAAAACCCTTTTGACTGTGATCACTGCAAACTAAAATAAAAATCATTCATAGCTGCTCTAGTTTTGAAGCTCACAATGAGTAGTTGGAGGGTTTTGCAGCAGCAGTCCTGAAGAAGAGGCTGAAAATTATCACATTCCTTCACCAGCAATATTTATCATGACATTTTCCTGCTTTCTTTACACCATAATGTGTGTTGCCAGCACTAATTAGTGTGGTTTCATGTAGGGCTCTGCAACAAATGTAATGTACCTTCGTGATCTGCCTGTCACAGCCACTGCTGTAACAGGGATGAGTCTCTCTAGCAACAGGGATGCTTATAACACCACCAATCGCTGCTGCTGGAGAAATTGTTTCCTGTTATTGTTTTAGCCCAAGAGACTGAAAATGGCTCCAAAAAAGTAGGGATCTGCTCTTAACTATATTCTTGTGCTGTTATGAGTCCTCGGTGAACATCGTCTCGCTGTGGTTGGTGACAAACACAAGTGTTATCCATCCTAAGACACAGTTCAAGTGATCAGCCTGATGCCATCTATAACTAATTGCATAACATACTTCCCAACGCAGAAGTGAACAAATAGATTTTTAAAAAGAATTAAAGGGAGTTTTATGTCATTTTTTTACATAAGACATTTATTGAGGCTGCTGAGTCTATGTGACAGATGGTGCTCTTATGTCACATCTTATCTTTCATTTTGTTTTGCAACACGCAAGTCTTCCATGCATGCATAATTGCATTACAACGTTGTAGGGTTGTTTTTTGGGTTTTTTTTTGTGTACTCACTGAAACATAAAGAAATGATCCAGCACGAGTTCTTTGATGGGAGGTTGAGCTCACTGTGCTGCTGAGCTGCTCACCCTAACAGGTGCTGAGTGCTGCTTCACCAACGTGTTTCCTGGTTTTACATCCTAAACTAAACTTTGGGAGGAAAGGAGAAAGCACAGCATTTCATCACTCTGCTGACTGCATTCAAGTAATTAAGCAGGTTGTGTTCACTCCATAATAAAGTTTGTGCTCTGTGTCTGAAGCATGTAAAACTAACGGTACTGTTGCAGAATGCCGTTATATCTCAACTTTCTGACTTGGGTAATCTTCAGTTGCTCATGCATTTACATTTTATGATTTAAGCATATGTATGATTATTAAATCAGGATGGAGGAAAATGTACTTAATTTTCTTTTTGTTTGGAGTTACCTTCCCAGTTTTCACTTTAAGTGGAGCGTCAAGTTGCATCTGACCTCATGAAAATGTTGCCAACCTGATTGTTCTATTTATATGGTATCCTGAATAGCTTCTGCTAGGATTTCCCCTGCGTCTCTTTTGTCTGGGCCTGTCTGGCATTTGTTGGAACATACTGGACTTTGCTTTGCCCTTGACTTACGCTGAGCAATTTAATTCATTGTAATGCTTTTTTATCTTGCAAGGAACGTAGAGATTATCTCCATTTTATAAATTGGAAAACTAGAAACGTGAGTGAGAGTTATGGAGTATGCAAAGCCAACAAGCTAAGAACATTGCTGAAATTTGTAATGTCTTACCCCACTTCTGATTATTTTGCCTGCTAAATCTAGATCTATCATTGTTTGTATGTCTGTACTGTTCCCTTTAAATACAATTATATGAACAAGGTGAGGACATCTTCCCTCATAGTACAAAAGAGAACAGCAGTACTTAAGCCAAGGCCAGTACTTCACTCAACACATTGTCTGTCTCCAGGTACTTTGTTACCTTTAATGCTATTACAGTTGCACAAACTCATTGATACTTTCCTGTCATTGCTTCTTTTACTGACTTTTGAATGCAGTTAAATATATATATAATTAACTTAAGAGCTGCCTGTAGCTGCTGTGGCATAGAATCATAGAATCACCAAGGTTGGAGAAGATCTGGAGGAAGAGAAACTGACCATCACAGTACTGGAAGTGTAAGGCATTCGTATTGATAATGGCTCTAAGCGATGTGTCCAGCTTACCAGGCTGGCTGTTCTGCTTATGCTGTATGAAAAGCAAAAGGAAACCGAAATGCAAGTTTTTCACCCCAGGAACAGCATAAAGATGTTGTGAATAAGGTTACAGTTTCAGGCCAAAACTTGTCTTAAGGAAGAGAAGTGTGTGTGTATCAACTTCTTTATCATGTGTATAGCTGCAAACATGAAATTAATGTATAATAGATGGCTGCTGTCAAACAAGTGAAACAGTGTGGTGAGGCCAAATGAGAGCAGCACATGATTTATTTCATGCAGCAGCTGTCTGCCTCACTTCCACTAGCTACTTTACAGAGTTTTAGATGATCTAAGCTAAAAAAGTCCCCAAACATTTGTTTTATAGTTGAACGTGCCTTTGTTCATATTACATCTCATAACAATATACTTCATGCAATTTTGTTGTCAGACAGGCTAATTTTGAAGTGATGCTGCAAGGATTTTTGCTTTCTCCCTCGTTGAACCTGCTATACACCAGTGCATCTGCTTTGGCTCCACCACAGCCACTCTGACATCACAACCATAAAGCGCTGTTTGTAACTATAAACTTGACTGTAGTACTGCTGATTTCTTTCTTTAGGACATGACATTTGTTAAATTAACACATAAGATGTTAATTAACATAATTCTCATTAGAACTTAAAGAATATCAGCTAATGGATTTTTTTTTTTGCTGAGATGTCAACCATATTAAGATTCATTTACTGTCTGTTCCTTGAGACTTTCAGCATATGGTGTGAAGATAGCATATCATCAGCTGACATACCAGATACGGCTGAATAAATCTTAAATAATTTTCAGGCTCTTTTAAACTATTTTGAATGCTTTTATTTTCTGTTTCCTGTTACTTGTTCTTACCAGAATATTCATACATAAAGAAAGCATTATTTTTTCCTTGATATTAATACTTCCTTTTCTATTGTATGTATAGATGAATCAGTATCTATCCAGAAGAACAGCATTAATGCCTTGAGCTACAAATATGGGGCTGTCCCATTTGTGGTAGGCCTCTCAAAGGATTTTCTTACCAACCTTTTGAAGCTGTAGCTCTGTGATATATCCAGCTGCCAGACCACAAAACTTTGCTCTCTGTGTTTCTGTTTCAGTATGTGGAGTGTTCTTCACAACATGTAAATGTTTAGTTGTTGTACCGAGGGACGTGGTTCAGCAGGAAATGTTGGTGATGGTTGGACTGGATGATCTTGGAGATCTTTTCGAATCTTGGTGGTTCTGTGATTCTTTTTTCTGTGATGGTCCTAACACACGCTTTCATTGTGTTGTTTTTCAGCTCTACATTGTTGGGGGATCTTTTGGACTCCGTGAGTTTGCTCAGATAAGATATGATGTCCACAAACTACATGGCAAGGTACTTCAAGTGGTTTTCTCTTCATTTCATTTTGCAAATGTGCTGACTCATAAAAGATAGTTTGCTCGGACAAGCAAAATATTAGTATTAGGAGATATTATTTTATGCTCTTAGGCAGCAAGCAGTATAGATAATAGAGGCTGAGATAATAGCAAGTCTTTTTGCCAGCTGTGGAAAGTGATTAACAAATAGTTTGGTTCCTACTGTTGTTTGTAAGTGGCAATTCTGAGTCTGGAGAAAGGAGGTGTAGCACATCAGGAAGGAGGTTATTAGAAAGATTTTGTACCTAATTTAGAGTAAACAACTTTATATTTTAAAAGGTGCACAAAAGAAAGTTGCTGCCCACTGGATGAGGCTGTGCATGGCCCGGTTCAGCCTGGGCTCACATGCCTGAAGGGCTGGGGTACTTTGTGAGCCTGCCATTGTGATGCAGAGGGTCACTGTGGTCCCAGAGCTGCTGACTTGCAGAAGATGTGAAGCTTTTTAAAGATGGTAGAGTGCTTCATATAAAAAGTGTTTATGTGAGACTCCAGACACTGTCTGTACATAAGATGTTCACTACAGAACTTGTGACATAAGTCGGAGTGGGCTTGCGGTGGCTTTCTACTGTCAAATCTTTCAGATCCTCACCTGTTCAGGGTGTGGAGACCCTCATGTTTCGCCTTAGACAATTGTTGTGGGCCTTCTGAATTACTTCAGTTGTTCTTCATTGCTCTCTGCACTGCATACCTGGCTATGGCACATGAAGCACCATGCAGGCTGCTACTGCTCAGACTCTTACGTGACATAGCCCATAAGATGGGAGAAGAATCTTAGTGCTCTGGCTGGTTACTTTTTCCAGTCCTAGGCTTTCAGAACCAGCTGTAGCATTTAAGTTTTCCTCCAATCAGGTGGCGATCACAGGAGGGGGGAGAAGATGTCTGTTATTCCTGTCAGTTTCTTAGTCAGATCTGTACTCAACAGGTTACATTTGACCTCCATTAACTGAACAGTGACCGCAGCCTAGGGTAAAAAGGCAGTCATGGTTATGCTTACTCAGACATATGATGTTCTGTGTCTCAGCATTTGTAACCAAGGGAAGCATCACTGAATTGGACAGCAGTATATGGAAGCTCTGAGGGGAAGCTACTGCATCTTGGAGTTCTCTGAAAAGCTAAAAGAGGACGTCTGGATTCTGCTCCAGCCTGTATTACTTAAGGCTGCAGCATCTCTTTTGTGTTTTCTTTTCACGATTTTATTTTTGAATAGATGAAATTTAAATAAAGAACAGTATAGATTAGCTGCAATCTAGCAAGACCATCTTTAGGCTGGTAGTTACAGTGAGACAAATGAAAGTAATGCGTTCCATTAGTTTCTGTTTCTATGTCCATGAAAACAGAGTTAAGAACCACTTTAATTCAGCAACTACGAGAGCATAAGTGATTAGAATGCAGTCTTCTCTCTCTATATTGGTTGAAATACTTCACATGTAACTTAGGTAAAGAACAGTAATCTGTGTAATTTAAAAATGCTATTAAAAATCCAATGATCATAAGATCTTCACTGGTTGAGACATCTTTCTGTTAGAGTAAATGTTTTTCTTATGTAACACACAGAAGTCCTTAGCAGAAAAAGGAAGAGTGCACCTCTTGGGGAGCTGGACAGTTGTATGCAAATTGATGTAGACAATAACAGAAATGGAATCTTTTTTTGTTGCTCCTTTGGAATAAAAACCTTACTTAAATAACACTTTTTCTGTATGGAGCTCAGTAGGCTTTCTCATCATTTAAATTAATGAAGCTTCATAGCCTTGCTGTCAAACATGGCAGGTTTATTATCTCCATGTTACTGCTGAAAAAATGGAGGTTGTGGAAAGTTAAGCAACCCATCTGGATATAGGGTAGGCTTTGTAATGCCTGAGTGCCTGTCTTTTCTGGTTGTATATTAAGGACGTGCAAATTATGTTGTACCACTTATTGTGAGCATGGCTGCTGAACTTATGTGTCTGCTAATTCTGCTGCTAGACAGACAGGACTTAGATGGCTGAGCTGATGTGTGGTGTTAGGATTGGAACAAAAACAGAGCTGCAGAAGGAGAGGGACTAGCAGCAAGAACAGATATGCTGTCCTTTTAGAATAGCATCTTTGGATATCAGGGCATTGTTCATGTCTATCTCTTTCAAAAGAAATAAACCTCATTGGGTACACCTTGATTTTACTTGGGATACCAAGACCAGCTGTATTCTGCAAGCATGCTGAGCAGACTGCATTTAAATAAACTTGTGCCGAGATGCTTATTGATGTAAATGCCTTTTATGCTAGAATTTCTCCATCATCTCTTGTTGCCAAAATAGCCATTAATGCAGATTAGGCAACTGTTTCTTTTCTGGGAAGAGTTTATGCAAATTGCAGTTGGACATGGAAAACCAGATATGCTTATGGGAAAACCACCTTGAATTAGTGGAGAAGCAGTGGGCGGGTTTGTGTAGGCATGTTTCCAAGCACCTTTATTCTTAAATGGAAAACTAAGCTCTGTCTTTGTCGTACTTTAATGTTGCACATGTAGTTGAACAGAGACACCTTTAAAACAGAAAATGTGACTTCTGTTTAATATACAAAAAATGTTTAAAGTACGTAACATTTTTTTGAATTTATATTTATTTACTTTGTGCCCACTTTTGCCATTCAAGGCATGGTTAGAGACGTGCTAATTCAGATCTTATTTTGGATATGAGTCTTGGACAGAAGTAACAGACCAGCGATCTGTACTGTTGGCTGATAGTTAATGTGAAGGGCTGAAGAGCAGCAATGCATCAACTTCCTGGGGAAGTCCAGGCTGACAGCAAATCCTTAGCAAACCCTTCTGACTAATAAAACAGAGTTTTTAAGCTCCAATACAGCTTTATCGAGGAGATGTTACTGGGAGGCAGGTTCTCAGTGTGAGGAGATTGCACCAAGCAAGTTCCTTCAGGGTACGTGCAGCACAAGCACTTACGGGTAACCTGGAATCTTGAGGTCAGGAAGCAAAACATCAATTGATTATAAAGTCTGCAAATAGTTCCTAACATGCGTTGTGCAAGAGTGCATTGTTGTACTGACCTCTTCAGTGGTTATAAGATATAACATTATTACAAGATCATAAGATGTAAGATCCCAGTTCACTCCTCTTTTTCTTTTGTCTTAAGCAAAGACAGTGCACCCCAGAAGTAGAATTCTAAGAGATCACCTTAGTAATGTTTTACTGAGATATAAATGACTGCAGAAGGCAGTTACCGAATGTTAGCGAGTCTCACTTTCTCTGTGAAAGGAATGTAATTAAAGCTGCTCTACTTTACATAGGCAATAGGCAAGTTAATTAAGTCAAATAGAATTATTTAAATTCAAATGAGTATTTAAAAAAACATTTCCTCAGTTGAGATACATTAATTCAAGTGTTTTGGGTCAGGGTGAAATAGTGCAGGCGGAACAGGAGCAGAGAAACATCCTGTTGCCATTAAGGCCTTGTATCAGGTAGGTATGCAACTGGCAATTGTCTCAGGAAGGTCCAGGAAATCAGCCCAGCATGTACTGGTTGCTGGGAGTGGATAGTCAACAAGGGGTATCTGCCTATTAGAATGCTTTTGTGTTGCAGTCTGAAACATTCCTCTGCACTGAAAGTTGTTGGAAAGCACTGATCATGACAACTGCAGCAGCTTGATATTCGTACAAGGCTGCAGTACCTACCCAAAAAGGGTAGTACATCTGCAAGTGAGTGGACAAGGCTGTGTTGCTGGCTGGCATTACACAAACCAGCTCAGGTGTGTATACAGGAATGGCAGGTAGAATCATGCCCCGAATTACTGCTACTAAAACTGCCTGTTAGCTATTGCTTCTGTTTGATGGAGCTGTGCTTGAAATCATGTTACAACTCAGTATTCCCTAAGTACAGAAGTCTGACTAAAACATGACTGACTTCACCATTGTAAAGGAGTAATCTGACCAGGCGAGGTCATTGCAATTGGACTGAATGGGAAAAGCACAAGGTTTGTTCTAACAATAACTGATGGGCATGACTCTGTGGCTGCCAGCCCTGGTCATTCCATACACTCGGTTGTCTTCTATTTTCTGCAGACTTTCTGCTTGATTTTGTTCCAGATGCGTATAGACTCATCCTCTGGACTTCTAGATGTGCCAGCACCTCCTTCCAATGTAAAGGTCAAATTAAATTAACACTGTTAGTACTTAAAATAGTCAAAATTGGATTATTTGTACAATTAGAGTTATGTAAGTGAAATTAAAACATTCAGTATCTGCTCAGCAAGATCTAAATGTATGCTTGTGATGCTGTGCACTGTCTGGGATTCACCTTGCTCATGTTTCCACTGTCTTGAATGCAGAGCCTAGTTTGGGAGCTATCCAGGCAGCCCAGTGTAGATGGTTTGAGCCAGGAATGCCTCCTTAATATGCTTCTTTCCTTATTCAAATAAATGCTTGACAATGATGTTCTTGTTTGACTGCAGGAAAAAGCAGAGAGATTAAGCTCAAAACTTTATTGCTACCACATTTCAGTGAGATGCACCATCCTTAGCCCAGCAGTATATTCAGTTTGACAGGTAAATAGTAGGTGAGATAAACATTTGTGTAATTTCAGGTGCGGAAGCCTCAGATCCTATTTTAAACACGTATCTTACTGCCTCTGGAAATACCCATCTCTATTCAGTTGACTGTAGCAGAAGCCTAAACAGTGTTCATGCCTGCCCTTAAAGTTCTTTCCCTGGAGCCTTGTGCCTTCCTTCAGAAGGAACTCTTACTTGATCCGCTGGTGGTCTTTGAAGTATAATGGGATTATGGAGAGTTGCCTTTTCTGCTCCCACGATGTCATAGGAGGTAGCATTAAAAAGAACCTGTTGGATGCAAGTGTGAACAAAACTGAATCAAAACCTTTTTAATTAATGTTTTGTGGATTGTTCTGGATGTGGAAGGTGTCTTTTCTAAGTTTGTCAGCAAGGAATCATGAAATCATTTTAGGGTCTGTCATTGGACTTGGTGGAGTAACTAAGTCTTCTCAGCAAGCTTTTGGCTAACTTTTATTTACTTAGAAATGCACCTTTATGTATTTGATTGGTTTCAGTAAGCTAATGACACAAGCACAGTGCGGCAAGGGATCGAGGCTGATGATTTTGTATTTATTTTTACTTAAGCAGATCAGGTTGGCCTGAGCCAGGCACCTAACAAGGACAAACTTTGACTAATTTCCTTGTGTAAGTTGATTTAAGTGATTTTCAAAGACTAAATTCACTGATCTTGGTCCTAGGTCCTCCGAAAATTAAGAAAATAATACGCTGAAACCTTTGATGCTTTAGAGGCTCTCATATGCATAGACTTAGGATTGCTTGTAGGGAAAAAAAACTCTTTGTCAGTCATTTCTCATTATGTAATGGAGCACTTTTTGCTAAATTAAAGCAAACCTTGCTTTCAAGCATGGCCTGCTTAGTGGAGGGTTTTAGAATTGGATGTTAAGTGAAGCAGCCTGGCTCCTGTTGGCAGGGGGATTTGAAGCTTGTTATATCTTTTGACTGTGGTTCAGAATCGTCCAAGGCAGTAATTTCTGCCCTGCAATATGGCACAGAAATGAAAGGTAGCAGAGCTGCACTGTGGTGGTACCAGATGTTCAGACATCAGTTTTCTGTTGTTTCAGTTCAGTCCAGAGGGACTGTATGGAAATAAGCTGTCTATCTATGCTATTCTTGGAAATCTTTGAGGTTCAGCTGCTAGCACTGTATTTGTGTACTCTGCATCGATTTAAGGAGAAATTAATCAATTTTGCTTGAGCTCAGATTACTTTCCCACTTCATCTATAAACAGTGTTTACTGAATTTGCTATGCCCAACAGGTAGGTGAATTTTCATTTTTCAGACATCCTTTCCGTTTAGCATTTTAACCTCTCAAAAGCCAGATATGTATCCAGTCCTGGGTTCGATAAGATTTTTGTCTCTCCATCCAGAGGCTGATACTGTGTGCATGCTTTCAGATGGTTTTCAATCACCTGCACGCCCTGCTTATTGCCACCACTGACAGCTAAAAACACTGTGGGACAATCTGGGGGTGACATATGGCCCATACCTGCCTTTTTACATAATCCCTATCAAGTTGAAGAAAAAATGAGACTCTGATGAAGGGAGCCTGTGCTAGTAGTACCAGGAGACCTATGAACACCAAAAGACTTCTGCTAGTAACCTAAACTATATATGGGCTATCAGAAACACAGTATGGTTGTTGAAAGCTGCAACAGTCTCATTAAATTGGGATATGGTGATAGTAATATTATTTGGTAATACACATTTTTTCCTGCCATCCATGCTATGCTATGTCTTTTTGAAAGGATACCTTAATGAGCTTTGCTGAATGAGAAGTGGCTTGTCTTTAAGAGGCAGAAAGGTGATGTGTTTTTAGTACAGATTGGAAATAATTGATTTAAAGATTCATGGGCTTAGTATCTGACTAGATCAGAAGCTGTGATTCCTCTGTTCTGTGGCTGCCTGGATGTTTATCACTGCTGGCCTGAAGGCCCTTCGTGTGCTTAATATTCTGCTTTAGGCCAAGCTCTCTGGTGCTAGAGATTTTATGGTGTTGCGTAGCTTGTCATTTATTAAGTATATAGAAAACCTTTTAGGCTTGGTTAAATATATCCCTCGATCTATATTAAGTGAGATGTGATCTCCCTTAGGTGAGCTGGTGAGTACAACCTCCAAGGCTTCGTACAGAATGACTGTAGAAGTAGGGATGCTTTCTGGTACCTTCTGGTTTGGTCAGCACGCCCTTACCCAGGGTGTGGAAGGGAGTTTAAAGGCACATTTTATTTGTCTGGGAAACTCCTCAGTCTTTCCTGTTGTGGCTCTGTAGTTACTGTTGCTCTAATTGCTGCCCAGTGTGAATTCCCCTCCTAGGCATTTTAACCACCTTGCGTTTTGATTTTTTTTTTTTTAATTTTTTATTTCAGAAGTCTAATTCAGGCTGTGGATTTTGCTGCACAACCAGGTGCTAGCTGCCTGTAAATCTCCTTCTGAATCTTGAGATTTGTGTGCCAGCAGAGTGGCTGTTGCTATGTTGCCTGTTCTGAACAAGTCAATGTCAGATGGCCTGGTGTGTTGTTCCAGCTTTCTTGTATGTGGATGCACAGAATCACAGAATCACCCGGGTTGGAAGGGACCCCAAGGATCATGTAGTTCCAACCCCCCTGCCTAGCAGGGCCACCAAACATACACATTCAGATCAGGTTAAGATAAGGATGCACTTAGAAGATTGCCATAGAGTGAATACTTCATGTGAGGGCTCTTGTGTTTCTGTCCAGGAAAACGAGGACACAATTTCTGTCCTACCTGGCATATCTTACTTGGGAGTTCTCAGTAAAGGCTGCTTGCTGCGTATGTTCTGGATGGTTGCACACAAGGTAACTCTATTTGGATGGCTGACAGTCCCAGTGCATATATATTCAGCAGGATTTCCAATCATCTAGCAACTGCGTCAGAGCTACTGCATGACTGTGCTGCCCAGCATCTGGAAATTCCAGGCAAGTGGCCAAATCTTTCTTTTCTTTTTTTTTTTTCCGGTTTGGATTGAATTTCTGGGTGAAAAAAAAGGGCTGCATCTAGGGAAAGCTGGACATCTGGCAGATTTATCTCAGATTAGTGAGCTTCTCTGTGACAAAGTATGAAATAGAATGCAAGTATTCCGGGTTCCTCATTTTGAAACAGAAGCCATTTTTCCATTTCATAATTCTTTATGGTCTTTCTTTTCTCTTGTCAAGATTAGATTCAGATGAAGAGAAGACTGTTAAGTGGAGAAACTCATTATAGTGCCATTGCAAGTGGAACTAATTTTGGTATATAAAGTGTTGATAGATTTCAGAATTTTACGTTTTACACAGCGCTAAGTGTTCTATTGTTTGTTGTTTGTTTTTTTTAAATCCTGTCACATTGACATGATTAATTAGTGGTATTTTTAGCCATGCAATTGGAGGGATTGCAAGTGTGTAATTCAGATTCAGGTAGTTTTTGGCTCAAACATAACATCCAGCTGTTTTCCCCTCACCTCCCACAAGCACCAGGAGAGCCTTGTAGTCTCCTCATGAGGCCCTGGCAGTGGAATCAGCAGACTGAAACTCAAGTGGAAGGGCTGAGGTCCCAGTCCCCAGATCAGAATTTTCTGTTGCTCTTGACTTGTAGATCTTTACAGTTGTTACCAAGAAGGCATTGAAAACTCTTTACACCTGCAGATGCTCCCATTTTAAGTGTGGTCTCTAAGATCTTCCTTATCCTTTGTGTTTTGAGGCTGGAAAAACTCAACTCACTTGATTCTGTTGCTAGCTACTTCTGTGTGGCTGAAACAGCAGAACCCAAACTCGTATGTGGAATACAGTTGCTAATGAGAAAACACACGATCTGTATCTCTCCAAGTATCTGTTACTACACAACACGTTTATAGATTAGCTTGTGTTTAGATGGGTGATGTATTTTCCATGGAGTCTGCACTGAGCCCCCTGTGTGTTGTGTCAGGCAGTGCTTAATGCCTTTTTTTTTATGACATACAAAAATGAGAACAGGAGCGAGTGCTGAAATGAATGTTGTAGCTGGTATAACATGGCGTCTTGCCTCTCTGGAGTTGCAGGATGACAGAAGGTCTTTGAGTTTGCATGTAGTCCTAGTGCAGGCAAAATGGCAGCCATGAAGTCAAGAAGTTCACAAGCTCTCTTTAAAGCCCATCCACTTCTGAACCCTTAAAGAATATACATGTTCTTACGCAGCCTTCTGTGTTCTGTGATGAATGGGAGCAGGAGACTCTCATTTAGGTATTCCCAAAGGAACTTTTCTTTCTTCAATGATACAGGATGTAGAAATGCAAGCTTTGCAATACTGCATAGAGAGAGAACTTGCCCTATTATTATCTACAGTGCATGAATTAAAATCTTTCTCATTCATAATTCCCGTTGAACTTATTATAGTTGTTTTTTTTTTCATGTTGGATGCTTAGCCCTTAAAAGTACAATAGTAGCCAGAGGGCTTAGAGACTGCTTTCTGCACAGCTGTTGTTGAGTCCTATAGTATTTTTTTAGTTCTGGAAGCATTACATGGTCCATTTATGTTTTTCTCTGCTATAAATAGATATGTCACATTTGAAACAATACAGTAAGTAACAAGATCCAATTATTCGGAATATCTAATGGCAAATTGGAACTGCAAATTTTCATCTCGCATAATGGAAAACCAGTAACTTCATTAGTCATGTTTAATTTTAATTACTCCACATCTCATCATTATGGCTTCCTCTAATATACCCATCAGAACATCTGATGAGCCTTCAGCAGGTAAACATGTTCTTTATTTAAAAATAGTAGCAAAATATCTTTCAAAAGAAAAGAGTGCACGACATACAAATTCTAGTCCTTTTATATGTACGTTTGGAAGGCAGTAAGCTTTGTGCAAGTATAAGAATAGGATTTTTCTTTTTCTGTAAAACTTCACTAGATGTCAGTATGGAAAGTATTTTTACTGTAGGGTGGAAAGCTGTTATAAAGGCAGTAATTCCTTTAGAAAATGGATATTTAGGATGATGGTTGTTAGAAAAACCTATGGTTTTTTCAGTACGTAATTTGTTGCAGAGATGGAGGTTGGAGAGAACAAAAGCCATTGCATGAAATTCACATTGAATTCTGAGTTGTTTCTGTTAAAATACCCATTAAAAAATGCCAACGTTGTTACAGTACTTACAGAAAGTTTTGAGACTTGTAGCCAAAATCAATTGTTGAGGTTAAACCCCAGCAAAATATTTTACTTTTGTTTTATATTGAGAAATATTTGGACTCAGAAGAAGACTTCAGTGTTTGTTTTCTTGCTGGTGTAGGTGATGGGTTATTCGTTGGACTAGAAAAGCTTAGCGGTCTTTTCTAACCTTAGCGATTCACTGACAAACAGCGTGGTGCCAGGCTAACCAACATGGCAGAAAATACATTCCAAGCTGCACGTGTCAGATTATTAGCAGCCGAAGCATTATATGGAATTCTGGGAGGTTTGTTGAGGTGTTAAAAAGTGCTCGAAGGTAAGTTAAGGTGTGATGAAGCTCGTATTAAATATGGTAAAATCTTTTAGTAGATTTTATGAATTTTTCATAAATTATACCCACTTTGAGGAGAAGAAAAGGAGTTACAAAGCCTTTTGTAACATTTCCTTTTTCTGGACTGATACCTTAAGGGCATTTAGTTTGTATTGTGTACTTCATACTGTTTAAGTGTCTGTAGCAGGACGGGTATTGCATACTAAAGAGGCTTCACAAGGGCACCTTGAGAAACATTCTTTATATTTCTGAAGCAGATATCTTGCTCCTCTTGCTGTTTTGCCTGTTAATGCTTTGTGGTGGCTGATTCAGCAAATTCTCCAAGCACATTCTTCCAGGTTAAGAGACCAATGGTCCACATTTCAGCCCAGAGGACTGAACTCACTGCTGCCTTACTTTTCACCCCTTCTTGTAGCAACAGATTAAAGCATTAAATCCTCTGTCAGTAAAAGCAGGCTGAGCCATTTCTGTCTTTCTTGCATAGTTCACTCTGAGGCCTTGAACATATTTTTCCAATTCACCTGGAAGCTCTTAGACTTTTGTTTCTTGTTCGGAAGAAACTAAAAAGGAGATTGGGGGGAAACTGCACCCAATTCTTGGCAAGTTCCTCCCTTTGTGCTCTTGGGCTACAGGGGAACCAGGATATAGTAAAGCTTGGGGGTGCCACCCTTGCGATCCCATACTGGAAAGTTCTGCCCTGCAGAGGTGGTTGGGTCTGCGCTTAGGGCCAATGCATCCTCATGTACACAGCAAGATTTGGGTTTTCTTGCAGGGACCTTTCAGAAACACGAAGGGTTTTGCTGTTGCTTCCAGAGTTTTGTACCAGAAAGAGCAGTTTTTGTGCTGAATTTTACTGTGAAATGAAATTTATGGTGGCATATTCAAAGCCAAGGTCTAAGGTGCTAATTTATGTTTTATATATCAAATAAATGTGCACCTGCAAATCAAGCAGGATATGAAGGCATACCATTCATTGATTAAATGCTTGAGTACCTTTTTTTTTCCCCTCAGAAATCAGAGCTAGAAAACTTTGTTAGCTGTGATGATTTTATATGAAAAAATCTAGATGTGCTTAAGTACTTGCTAATGAAAGGTTTGGTTTGGTCTCCATATTTGAACATAATAGCTTGCATTGCCCTTACGTTATTTTGTGAAAATACATGGTCCAGGTTTTGAGATTGTAGGTGCTTTCTGTTTGTTTATTTGTTTTAATCCATCTGGAAGCAAGCAGAAGATTTAGATTTTGAGAGATTACTGGCACATCATGTACCAAAACTGTGGGAACTGCTTCTGTAGTAAGATTTAATATTGCTCCTTTGGAAATGTCTGCATTGATTTCTGTCAGAGGCAGGATTAAATATATATAGTTTTTGTTTGTCTGTCTGTGTTCTATGCAGATCTTATGAAAGAGTCAAAGGATGTGAGCCTGAGTGTTGGATTTGTTCTCAGTATCGCCTCAATATGCAGAAGTATTCCTGTCCAAGCTTGAGCAATAGCCTTACATACATGTTTTCTGTGTATTAAAAATTCGGAATAAAGTAATTAAAGGCTGCTGGGAATGCAGGCACATGTAATGGTATGTTTTCCCTTGCCCTTTGCTCTTGCTGATGCTCTGACCTTCATTCTCTTACTGCCTTTAGCAGAATGACACTTGGCTGTAGATTACAGGCACTGCCCCGGTCCTGGCATGTGTCATCTCATGTCCACAGCTGCCCAGGCTGCTTAAAGCCACAGGTTGGAATATTTGTGACACAGACTTTTGTAACAACTTATTGGAGTCTTTCCTCAAGGAAAATTTAAGTTGCTCTGCTTAAGACTGCTGATTTTCCATCTAGAGGAGTTGACATGATCTGTGGATTTGAAGATAGTATTCTATGGGACAGCCTGAACTGTTGGTTTTTGTTTTATACTAGGTTTCAAAAATGGGTGTGGAGAACAAACTGCAGGATTTCATGCAAGCAGTCAATTTTGTGGGCTGTGTTGTGGATGCTGCAGGAGAATTGTGGCCCATCTGTTTATGCTGGTGTGAACAGATGGGGGAGAAAAAAAAAAGCTTAATTCATGTTCATTAAATCCTGTCCATCGCCCTTCCCGTTTCTAAAGTAAAAGCTGAAATCTTTCAGTGGGATATTATTTTGTGGAGAACTGGGTAAGAAAGAGTACCCATGTTTTAGTAAAAATAACCAACTAGTTTTAGGGTAGACAAGTTCTGTCTTCTGGAAATGTTTGCTAGAGGGCAAGTTTTCTGAGGCTGGAGTGCAAATATTTGGTCAGGCCCTGGCCACCAGCGTATGGCTGATGTGAGAGGGGCCTGTTGAGGCACAGGGCTCTCCTCATGGCATGGCTGTCCTTTGGCAGCATTGCTGTGTAGCATGAGGGAGCCCACAGTTTTAGAAGATGTTCTGTACTCACAGCTTGGCTTGCCCTAAAACCCCAGCCTACAAATAGTGAGAAGGTATGGGTAAATAAAGGATAACTATTGTGAAGGTGGGCTGTCTGAATTACACACCCGGGCGTGCATTTGTTCTGGGTGACAGCATGCTGCCTTGAAAATCAGAACGTGGATCAATTCATTGCTGTCTGAGGACTGAATGGAGGATGACACTGCTCAACTGCTTTAATGCACTGACAGGGGGTAGTGGTGGTGTTCTTTGGGCTCCTTGCTGACAGAGCCATCCTTTGGGTATCTCTGAGGTAAAATAAGCGATGTTCACAGCTCTCAGTCACTGTATTTATTATTTGCTTCTAAACCAAAATGAGCTGTGGTCACTGAGGACCAGCACAGAGCTGTTAGCTAGAGAATTTTTAGTAGTTCTTAAGTTTATAACCATGCCAGGAATATTTGTGTCGCAAATAAAAAATACCCTTTACCCAAGAGAACACAGGGGCTGGCAGCTTCTCACAGCACACTGCAGGAGGCCCCAACCTGGTAGGGGTCGTGGGCTTGAGGTGTTCCTGCCCGCCTTGAGGAGATGCTCCAGCTCTGCACCCAGAGCCAGGCTTGGAGCTAATTTGAACTGAAAGACTGGAACGTTAGCCTTAACATGAGAAGTGAGCCATCTTCTAAAAGGATTTTAGAGACTTACAGCTTCAAATAGCTGCCTACTAAGATTTCTAGGCATATTTTTGTGATTTGCTGCCTGAAGTTTTTTGTTTTGTTTTGTTTTTAAGTCTTTCTCTTTGATAATCTTGAGAACCTTTGGAAGTTTAGTAAGGGTAAATTTGAAGGTACAGGAGCTTGTGAGACAAGACAAAATTATAGTTCGATAACTTTGCTCTTACAGTTTGTGTTGAGATTTGTCTGTATACCTGCCCTTGTGTTTCCAAGAGATGTAATGCAAAATGAACTTGTATAGAGCAACATACTTTGAGAAGGTTTCACTCATGTTGCTATGAGCTCTATGCAGAAATAGTAAGGGGTGAACCCATTTTGGGGAATGGTATCTTTAGTACAGATGTCCAAGCCTTGCTGGTGGCTTCTCGTGAAAGCTGTCCAGATACTTTTATTGTGCCTTTCAGTAGCTTTTCAGCAATAATTTCAAGATATGCAGTAATTAAAAGAACAACATGCATCTCTGAATTCCATTTTTAGTGACAGAGCTTGGATTTAAATAGATCTCAAAGGAGTATCGGAGATTTGGCCTGACAGGCAATAGGCTGGTGCAAATGGATGTAGCCTTCTGTTCCTGACCGCCTCCTAAATGATGGTGCAGAGGTTACTGCCAGTGCCAGGCTGTGAGGGCATTTGGGCTTTGCCCTTTCCCATCAGCTTTATCAATGGGGATTTGTATTCACAGCATAGCTGATGATTCATTTCAACACGTGGCTGAATACTTGTAGCTCTTTCAGCAGCACATGTGTTGGCATGGCAATCAAAATGAAGCAAGATGTGCTTGTGCTTGGCTCTTGAGGAAGGTGTGTGATGTGTGGCACTTCTCTGGTTCTACCCACACTGTGAGTGTTCCTGGTATAATCTGAGATTGTGGTTCTTATTGATGTTAATCTGCCTTTTCAGAATGGCAATAGGACCGTTACGTTTCCTTTTTTTCTTACTGTACTGTCAGAAGGATTACGCAGCATGGTACAAGTGCTGGGAAAGCAGGGCTTCAGAGCACACTTTCCTTCAACTACCCTGTTAGTTCTAAAAATTATTTGTGACCTTCTGTTCAGATTTGGCAACTGCAAAATGGGGCTTTGCAGCCAAGGCCTTAGAGCACATGTGACTCGACTTCTGAGCAGAGTCAAGTGTGTTTTAATTATACATTATAGGTAAGTATGTAGGGAAAGGTAAAGATAAGAGGAAATACATCTTTGCTCCCTGGTATTTTTGTCCAACTTCAAGCAGAATACCATGTTCTGCACGTTGGATTTGAGTCTTTTGTCGACTTGTCAAGTAAATATTAAGCCCTTGCCAAGTTGTTTGCATCATTTGCCCTCAAGATAGGGTTTAATTGCTATTTTTTTCAGTAAATTAATTTGTTGAATAACATTTGTGCTTCTAAAGAAGTAGATTTTCTTTGTTTCTTGTTTATTGGATAGTGGTGTTTTTTTCTGAGAAATTTAAACCATGCTTTTTTGGTTTTAACCAAATTTTGCAAATGGTTAAACCATTTGCATTTTTGTCAGTATTACCAAGATAATGTGGAACAGTTACAAGTTCTGGGATGTCTGGGATGTATCTGCTTTAGCCAGTCTTCTCGCTTCACAGAGGGAAGAATAAATATGGAAGGAAATGTGAGGACAGAAGGACCTTCACTGCTCGTTTCCCTTCACCCTGTAGGAGTTAAGTTATGGCTGCAGCTAATTAAGTAAAGATGCTGCTCCAACCGTGTTATCTCAGGTGTCTTATTAACTGAAGGGAGAACGTAGGAGGAAATGAAACTCCCTCCTTCTTGCTTCTTCACCTGCTGGAGCATTTATTTCCCCTTGTCCATATGTGTGCTGTGAGAACGCTAAGCGTAACAAATGGTGTTTGCATTTAGTTCTGAACGCACTGAGGTCCGCGATCGCTCTCATCTCAGCAAACACGAGCTCTGCAGCCTGCCTGGCCGCCCAGCAAGGTCCCACTCTGTGCCTGTGATGGATGGGTTTGCTGCTCTAATGAGGCATGGCTGTTGTTGGAGGTCACAGTCACAGAAAGGGAGAGGCAATCTGTCTGCAGTGAAGGGCAGTTCTGTGCAGGCCTTGAATACCAAGGCACAGACATAGCATCTCATTTTTTATTCGGTGTAGGAGACCAATATAGGGCGGAATCTGAAGGTAGAAGCCAGGCGAGTTGTCTAACTTGTATTCCCTCCTTTCTAGACTCATTTTAGACTTTCAAAGCCAACGATGATAAGGATAACTGAGCACTTTTCAATCAGATCAAGAAGTAGCAAATTAAGAGTAACAATTTATGTTGATTGAATTGTTCATAGTTGGACTAGTGAACCATAGCTGTAGAATTGAATACATTTCCAGTCCCCTCACACATCTATTGGTTTAACAGCATTTGTATTTAAGGTCTAAAAATGAGAATGATTTGTCGTGGTAGATTTGATAGTCTAACTGATTAGCCTAAAGACTGCACATTTGGCTGATTTCTGTTTGAGGAGAAAGAAGACAAAACACTTTCTCTAAGGATGAAGAATGTTTCTGCTCTCAGGCCTTTTAAGAAAGGCTTAGGAAGGGGAGGGATGAGCACATCTCCCTCTGGGCTCAAATGCATGAAATTTATCCACTGTTGTTCACTCATATTTCTGTTCTTGGGTTTGTTCTTTGACTAACTGTAGGTTGGCAGTAATTGCCAACATTGTTGGTATAGAATCAAAGAGGAAAGAGCAATGTGTTCTCCAGAATGTTGGAAATTTGATTTATGTGTAGACTTTGTAAAGCAGAGTGTGTTGTATGCCTGTTCACAGAACACACCATTCAGGAGTAAAATATGTAACATGAAAGCAGTTTTTTCTTTGTTGGTTTTCTTTTGTTTGTTTAAGGCTTTATTTACTTCAAAACTGTTGATCTGAACAGTTTCAGGTGGAAGTATCTAATGTTGTGCAAGTATGGGTCTAATTACAGATGTGCTTCTGGTTTGATATGAAAGTTTATTGACTTGTCTCTTTTCAGCCCAGTTCATCATACTACTGTCTAAACAAACAGCATATATTTATAGGAGAGGAGGGATTTCATGTACTGATCTATTTGAGGCTTAAATTTCTTTTTAAAAAAAAATCTTAAAAGCAAACTTTATTTATATATATATATAAATATATATATATATTTGTTTTACAGGTTGATCCTGCTTTGAAGGAAAAATTGAAGCAGAACAATGTGACGTTGGAATCTGAATATAAGGTAAAATAAATCTGTTGCTTGGGGCTCATAACCTTGGCTCCCCTTTATTACCCTAGCTGCTGGTGGGGTGGGTCTGTCCCTATCTAAAATTAGATCAACCATCTGCCTTGGACTCACTGATGTCCAATAAAAATAAGGTTTTATGTAAAGGAAGATTTTTGAACATGCAGTGCTTCTTTCTGAAAACAGCTTTACTTTGATGTCCAGGTGCCGACAAATAAATTTGACTATGTGTATGGTTTACCTGGTCTATAAAAGTAGAGCTGATGCTGGGCTTAGATGGTATGATTATGTGTATATGTCAACACTTCTGCTATATAAGTTTTGATGCTCTTTAGCCTGAACAGTGTACTTGAAGTGCTGCCTCTTACCATTTTCTTGCTTTTTAAACTTCTGTATAGCTTTCAAACAACCGTGATTACTTTCTCACTATTTCAGGAAATTTTATAGAGAAATATTTCTTTCTTTCCTCCACAGTGCATTTTCTTCAAATATTACTGAGCTTCAAAATAGCTATTTTGTCCAGTTTAATATTTAGAGTTTCATAAATCTTCAGGTCTGCAGAAAGCCTTGTTAGGAGAACTGGAAAAAGGCTCCTTGTATCCAGAAGCAAAGCATAAAGCTAATTCAGATAATTTTGATGTTTTAAAATTGTAGATCAGATGTCTAGTTAACACTTTGTCTATCACCATGGTCTTCCCGGTGATTATGGCATTCAACATACCTTTCACAAGCCCTTCAAGAGCTTGATTGCACCCATAGCTCTTACACTTATGTGTCCAAATGGTGGTACGTGGTCTTGCTAATAAAACCTTTCTATTACATTACTCTTCTGTGACTCATCTGGGAAAGAACTCTCAACCTTTTGCACTTTTACCTATGTAATTTTGCAGAACATCTGCCTACTTGCTAGACTTATGACAATGTTTTACCATTACTGAAAATAATTTGGGGCTGTGTTCTATAACAGTGTTCTTTGGTGTGGGAAATAAAAAGTTTTGATCTTTAAGTACATGTGGAAAGCTCAAGTGGAAACTCGACACATACAAATCCAGTCAGTTCTGAATGCCTCTGCAATTACTCTGCATCTCGTTTTCCATAGGATATATGTGTGTCCACTCTGATTCATTTATATGGAAGAACCACAAGCAGTAAAAAGAACCGTATCTCTATTTTACTTGCTGCCTAACCACAAAATCAACTGATCTGTATTCAGATATGCTTAGATTTCTTTCCAACAAGATAAGTAAATAGTTGAAGGGTAATATTTAAATGGCCATAATTGCATCAGCTTTATGGAGAAATCAATGGTAATAGGATGTGGCCCGCATAACAACGTATTACAAGCCTACTCAGGTAATGAGGTTCCTTCCTGATGGACAGAAGTGACAGAAGCAATCTTACTTTTTCTTAATCTAAACTGCTGAGAGTTCTCATGCTGAAAGTTTTCCAAAGCAGTGCTTGGGTTCTAGGGAGGGCAGACCAGTATAGGAAAGCAAATGGACGTGAATTTCCACATAATTAGAAGAGATCCAGATCATTGTTTTGGTCTCCGGTCTCAACGTGTACTTTACTGCGAGCGCTGACCCGCAGGCAGGAGGCATACTCATTCCTTGCTTCAGTGAAGCTGGCGGAACCACCAGCAGTTCGGCAGTCAAGCGTGTACTTCACGGCCTCTCTGTCACTATTTGACAGTTTTAATCAATACTTACTGCCTCTCTATTCTGATGGACAAAATCTAACCAATCACCGAGTTACCGCTGACATTTAGGAGAGCACTTTTCTGCGGACCCCATGTGGTCCAGCTCTTAAGAACATCTAATTCTATATTTAGGTCACATTGGAGGATTACACTGGTGGCTGTTTCTAAATTTGGTGTGATAAAAGATCAAGGGCAGTTTCAAAAAAAAGTTGCTGTTTTAATATGTGAAGCCTTATTTTATGATATTATTAGCATTATATCTGCAGCTGTTACTGAGGGGACCAAGCCAGCTCTTCTGAAGCATGATTGCTTGATGCATGCAAATGTCCATTGCTCTCCCCTCACAATGACTTTTAAAGTTATCTTCTTGCCCTTACAAAAGTCTACATTTTGAATATGTACTGGATTCTTTCAGAATGTAATAATTTCTGCTTAAGGATATACCTTTATTGGATTATTACAGATGACAACAACAGTTCTCCTATTTCATGCCTGTTGAAGTCTGCACTTTTTCTTCAGTGTGATGTGGTGGTGATGAGAAAAGATGTAATCACAGATACAATCAACTTACGGCTAGAAAATTAACAAAGATGTTTTTATCATCTTGTTTATTAACTACTACTCCCTCAAACTAAACAAACTTTACCATTTATTCATATAGGAATGTTTTTGGAAAGTGTGCTGATTTGAGCAAGATTGTATTTGCATCTGAATTATGTGCTGCATTTCTTGTATCTCAGATCTGTTAGTAATGCCATTCATTACGATGTTGTACCTCATAGGAACAAGCTACCTTTGCGTGTGTTCTCTGTTGTTTAGGCATTCCTCTCACACACTAGTGTGTCCTCATCCAGCCAATTAGTCCTTGCTGCTCCCTTTTGCCTAATAAATCACAGCTCTGTCCACTAGTGTCACTGGTACTAATGGAAATGTAGTTCTGCTGCTGAGCTGTGCCTTGTAGAACACACTGTAAAAAATGTCAAGTTCTTGACCTGTGACAAAAGTCTAGAGTATTGTATTTGAAAGTGCAAAAAGACTGTTTGGGAGAAAGGGGTAAAGAACTGATTATGGTGATGAGTAACAAACTTTTTGTGGATACCTAACAATCAGAGTATATTCCTTGTCATTGTTTAAATGTGATGCCAAAATTGCATTCCTTATTTTGGCATTTTGTTTCTGTACTTTTGTGAAAATAGTGATGTAGTAGACAGTAAAAAAAAATGATCCTGCTTCAAGTCAGTCACATCAGACCCTGAAATAAAGAATTGTTGTTTAGGGTTTTTCAAGGAAAAAACCCAACAGCCAATAACAACTTTAAGAAGAACATATTAATAACCTATAGAATTATAATTTTATGATGGAAAAATCATTTGAGTTTAAACCAGATACGTTTTTAACCAGCAGGAACTGAAGTACAGTTAAATAATGTAAAATTATTGCTGTGAAAATAGTAAATGAGAAGGTAGAGAAGATTGATAAAAGGACATCACAGAGTTTTCTTTTAAGTAAGTTGACAGGTTGACATATCTAGGCAATACTGAGTTCTTTTTTCAGTGATCTGGAAAGAACTGTAAAATCATTACTGATGTACAAGTGACACCAAAGTATTGAAGTAGTCAAAGTGTGGCCAGGAAGGTGCTGGGACCTCTTCAGCATTACTTGGTAAGCGGGGCCCATCAAATGAGCAAAGTACTCGTTAAAAAAGCCTCCCTTATCTGTTAAAAAAATGGAAATGCAGGTCAGAGTGGACTGTGATGAAATGCAGCAACTCTGGAAAAGATTTAGGAGTCAGTGAATGAATAATTCAGATTGATCTTCTATAGTGGTGCTGTGGCATAAAGAGCTAATTCAGACTTTATAAATATAAACTGGAATGGCAGATAGTAGGAAGAGATGACTTTTACTTCTGAGTGTGTTATTGATGAAGCTCGTGCTCAAGTGCAATATCCGCTTCTGATGTCCACATCTTGAACAGGACTCCAGTAATCAAATAGGTTGCAGAAAAGGCTGAATATGTGCACTTAGGGCTTGAGAAAATGCCTCAAGGAAACTTTAAAGATTTGAATACTTTTGAAAGTGCGTAAAGGAACGCTAGTTGTATATAAATACCTTCATTAGAGGAAAGTGCCAGCTATTGACGAGTTCTCTGATGCAACAAAGATAGTAACAAAGGCCCTTATTAACAGATAGGAACATCATTTGAACATAACAGGAAAAAAAAAGTCTGGCTTACAGAACATTAAATTGCAAAATTTTAAAGTTTTCCTTCAACTGGTTGTGAACTGTTGGGCTTGGCACAGGATAAGTGAGTAGAGTACAGTGCTGTGTGATTGTCTAGAGAATACTACTCCTGGTTTAATGTATCTGAGTGGTTTGCAGATTTTGTTCCTCGTAATTTGGTAGATCAAATAAAGGTCAGTGTAAGCTCTGAGTGGACATCTCACTGTTTGTCTTGAGAATTATAGCAGAGGTATTGCAATGGCAGTGCTGAAATGTTTATCCAGGACAGTTAAAAAATCAAAATCAGAGGTATGGTGGGGTGGTTTGGGACTATAACCTGTGTATTTACTGTCTTAAGAGTATTCAGTAGATACATTAGAGGTATGGATGGGAGGACTGTACTGGAAGATAATTCAGCAGAGGCTGAAATCTGCAAGCATCTTGTTGGTTCCCTGGTTGATACCAGAGGATTACTGACTTTGTTGTTATTGTTTGAGAATTAATGGATTGGCCTGTTTGATTGATTTACCTCAGTGTCTGTGAGCTAAATGCTAGTGGCTATGTATCTTGAGCTGTTTAAGAGATGTTAAAAATATTGGGGAAGAAAATCCATGCTGGTTTATGACACCAAGTGAGATGAGATGTTGTTCCTTCTTCCTTTAAGCCCTTCCCATCTTTTCTTTGTCAGAGTGTTGTTAAGCAAAGCTGCTCCAGACAGTCATGGGTTCTGCCTGTCTTCCAGGTTGTACATTGGACAAGCACTGGATGAAGCTGTTTGCATTTCAGTTACTCCAGTGTAAACTGAATTGGGGACTCTTTTTTTCACTGTAAGTCCTCATCACTTCTGGTTTTGTAGAGAAGGACAAAGTGGTGTTAGCTTGCCATAGAGACTGCCGTGGACAAGACAAGGGAAAGATTTTGGTTACAAATATCTTGCACTAGGAGTTTTATTCTGAGTGTGTATGCAATCCATACCCAAGCAGTTTTCTCCTCCTTCTTGCACTCTCAAAGCTCTAGTGCCTCAAAATGTGATTAAAAGAAACGGAACAAACAACAACAATCAGATAAAGGTGGAATTTAGTGGTGGGTGGAATAGGGTCTTAGGAAGAGGTGCTGTGAGAAAGCTTTCATTCAGAAAGAGACACATACCTCCTGAGGAAAGCTCACAGGACATCACTTCCCACTGGCCTTATTTCTGGAATTCATCTTTGCAAACAGTCCTGTAATATTTTTTTTTCTACTCATTTTTATAGCATCTCTCTTTGCATGGGATTCTCAGTAGGTATGAACTGTTTCTTTATGTGTATTGCATCTGCATGTTTCTTAGCCCCGTAAGATGATGATGATTTCTCATAGGTAAAAACCAAAGTAAGGCAGCTAACAGTGCAGTCTGGCAGCAAACTGAACTGCAGTGTACACATATGTTGAACAAATAATCTCTTCTCCTTTTTCCAAAATAGACATCTTTGTAACTGCCTGCATCCTTGTGTGGCTTTTTAACCCAGAAGAACAGAGCAGCTCTCATCATGTCAGGGCCAACCCTGTGTGTTCTCTGTCAACAAAAGTTTTTGTTTTTTTTTTTTTTTAAAAAGAGTAGGGAAAGTGACACACAGCACAACTGAATTTGTTCATTTATGGTCCTAGGGGAAGCAGCTATCTCCCAGGAAGCGCTGGGAGTGTTCTTCTGAGGAGCTGACTATGTAGAAATGTAAAGCACATCTGTCATTACTGGGCCTCCAGTGGGGAATTGCTAGATCTTTGGTATGAAATAACTCTAAAGTAGCTTTTAATTCAGTGTATGGGAATTTAGCCATGCCATTGAGGCTTTATACATTCCTTGCATTTACTGCCTCTGAAGTGGATACAGCAAAGCAGATAGTGTTTATGGAATGGACAAAAAAAGAAAAGGGAAAGCAAAACTAACGTGAAGTGGCCAGTGAAAAGCCACTTTGCCAGGTCACTGAGATAAGAGCTTCCTTAGAAACTATCTGGAATCTGGAAGTCAAAGAATACTGTGACTGCCAGATGATACCCATATAGGCACTCCAGCTGTTTGAAAGACTTCAGAAGGTTGCTAGTACAGTTCTCACATGCTTTTTCCTTACTTTTCAAATTACTGTAGACCATCTTTATGTAGCACTTAAACAGTACAAACATACTGTGCATTGCAAGTTAATGACAAAGAATGGGATGCTGTATGTCTTAAGAGACATATTGATCAAGCAGGAGAATGAGATGGTGCTGGAGACTGATCATGGATACTGGCAGTTTTTAATGGAATAATCAGGTTCTTAATAATTGAGTGGTCACATTCCCTGTTTAACCCCAGGCATTGTGATGTGTCTGGTTAGAGCTGAGTTTTGTTCATTGAGCAGTTACAAGGCTGAATGAAATGCTGTTAATGTTTTGATCTGCGGTGCTCTGTCCTCTCATGGCATCTTCCCAGCAGGTCACTGAGGCAGGCAGCGTTCACTGTGCCATCTCACAGCTCAAAAATGAAAGTGGAGGAGGTTCAAACCTGGAACATACTCCAACCAAAGTAATACCCCAGAATTCACCGCCTAAAACTTCCTCTTTAGTCTTGGAAAAATTCAGATAAGTGCTTCAGTCATTCTCAGCTACAACATTTTGAGGGCCCATTGGTACAGACGAGTTGAATGGTGTATTTTCAAGCTACTTGTTTACTATGCCGTCAGCAGTATTGCTGAGAAGTATCTTTACTGACCTTGGCAGTACAGTGGGGCACCAGCACCCATATCAGTGTCCTCATCAAACATCTGCCCAATAACACAAATCAAAAGTTGCCATTGATGTCATTAGAAAAACTATTTTTCACTGGAAGGATTGAAGTTGCTCTGCTAACAGCTGACCAAAGCCATAGCTTTTCAAAGAGAAAAGCATTCTGCTTAAGCATATAAATTGACAAGTGAGTTCTGGAAGAGAGATGTATTGAAAATCAGCAGGAAGGTATAGAAGAGAAAGGAAGTTGTAAAGAACAGCATCTCTGTGTGCTGCCTGAGCTGGCTGAGGCCAGGATAGGGGCGGTGCTGTGTGCGACACAGGTTGAAATCAGGAGCTTGGAGAGCTACGCTAGTTAATGCAGTTGGCTGCTGATTTGAAAGAGTGTGTTACTTTGAGGTAGTCATGTAAAGGCTTCGATTGAAGTTTAATTTGACATTATTGTTGTATAGTTATTCTAGTTGTTTCTTTTCTGATTTCCACACACTGGTGTTAGTTTTGCAGTTTCACAGCACCTGATCATTTCTTCTGCTGGTGGTCTCTTAGCCCTTTCCCTCTGATATTCATTACAGCTTTTTTTCTCTCACATAAGAAGCCTGTAAAAGCCTAGTTTTCATATCTCTTCAGAAGGAAAAACACCAGGTGGGACTTGTAAGTCCAGTGTATTTCGATCCTTGTACAATGGTTTTCGGTTTAGATGTTCAAGAGGTTTTGTGTTTTGTTTTTTTTTGTAATTGTTAGACAGATATATTTTGCCAAACTTTAGATACACATAGTGAAAAAATAGTTCAAACTTGAAAGTGTATTTATAATCCAAGTAAGATACGTGAAAGAAACCTTCTCTGTGTTGCCAGCTTAAAAATTCAGCAGGTGTTTGTGGGCTCCAGACAGGGACAAGCTGTGGAAATGCATCTGCTCTACCTCCTAGCCACAGACCTAGAGGGTTCAGGAGTGATTTGTTGCTCTTACTACACTTCTGCACTGCAAAAGATCTTGGATCTCCTTCAGCCAAGCTCAGCTTTCAATAGTTGAAAGAGAGCTTGCACACATCCCAAGTGTCTGTCCCTCTTTTAGAGGGCTCTGCTGCAGAAACCAGGACAGACCTTTGCAGAGTTCATTATGATGCAAAGTTGGCAAGATAAGACACTTAACATCCAGAAATTTCTCACTGCTGTCAGCTTGGCTAAGTCTCCCGAAGTGTAAATTCATAAAATAAACCTCAGTAAGCAGCTTTTTACTTCCAAGCGCAAGTTAACCATAGCTTAATAAGACTTCCATATACCAGGGAAGTAGAAGCCATGCTAAGTGTACTTCATTACTTAATTCACTGTGGAATTTGCTGAATTTTGGACGTTTGATTTTGCAGGTGTAATAAAGAACTTGGGCTGTTCTTTATACATTGAGTATTTCAGAGTTTCAATTTTGATGAAGGAAAAAACAATAAAGCAAATGACCCATGCAGCTTGAGTTCTCTTGACTTCATCCATACTACTCTGTAAATTCTTTGAGCCCAGAAGTCCATCGTGTGTGCTGTATGAGTGTGATGCATACATAGCAAGTTATTTCGTGAGATTTAGTGTGACTTCCAAGATTTTCATATTAAGAGTAAAGGAGGAAGTCATGGCGAAGTTGTGTAACCATATAGTTCTAACCAACTACCTTAATGTTTGTTTTATTATGTAATTTGTATCACTGTAGCATCTTCACATGAGATTATGAGTGCACTCTGCGAACGTTAAACTTGATGATACCTCTGAGACGAAGGCAAGCATTTCTCGTTCTTCAAATTGGGAAAAAAATGTAATAGACAATTTGGCATCGCAAATAGATGGCATCTATGATACAAATCCTTTACAACATTGCCAACTAAAGATATTTCTGTTCACTCTCAATCCTATGATTCCTTCTGCCATGCCAGTTGGAGTGTTTGCGTAGTCTTATGCTTAAATAGAGTTAATTTCTAAACAGTATATCCCAATGTAGTTCAGTCTTTCTGATTTGGGGCACAGCCCCACAGTGCTGAATCGTCCAAACTAAGGGGAAAATAACCTATGTGGAAAGAGCCTCTTAACCAAGCTCGTGCTAAGTTAATTGTTTGTGCTGTAGGTGAATAGCACTGGGTCCTACCGAAGGTAGCAACAAGAACTCTGTTGGTTTCATCTGTGTGGATTTTGCCAGTCTTCAGCAAAGCTAAAAAGATAATTAAACCTGTGGAGACTTAAATGCAAAAACTTCACATTTCTTCCCTTACTGAGCAAAAAATATTCTGGCCATAGCATTCAATTTCCTAATACACTTATGTATAACTAATACAAAAACTAAACATTCTCTAGTTGGAAAAAAAGAAAGGTACCTCTTTTTAATCTTAGGGATGCTAATTATAGATAATTAAATCACAGATAATTAAATATAAAATTTTGTTGCATCCTAAGCAAAGTGAGTGAAACCAAGATTTTATTATGAAAATGAGATGTCAGAGACATGGCTCTGGGAAACATGCTGTGGAAAAAATGATAATAAAGCCCGAGAAATGTGATGATAAACTTGAGGCTTTCAGTCCCTCTGGAGGAAATATAGTGTAAACCTTAACTCTGCACGTCTGCATCTCTTTGTCACAATGGAGCTCTTCAGTCTATCTTTCATGGACTTCAAGCTGTTTTGACAGTCTAGCAAGAACAGCCAAGTTTAATGCATTTCTTTCATTGCTTCTCAGCCATAGTATGTTCTTCCCTGGCTAAGCTTTTATCTGCAAATGGGGTTGCTTACTATAATAATGGGAAATAATTGTCTCTTTGAGTTAGAGTTATTTCTTTCTGTGGCACTCGTCACAGAACTTATTGCAACGCGCTATGCAATAAACGGGATTTCACATGTAGGAAGCAGACTACAGCCAAACGTTTATTGCAAGTGGCAACTCTGAATTAAGTCCATCATTGCAGCAAGGCTCTATACGTATTTTTGCCAATTTGGGTTTGTTGTGGCCTGACAACGATCCTGCAGGAGTAGAACTCAAACTCTTAAAAAAATTATTTTACTGTAAGGTTTACAGAGGATTATGGCTTTTACTTACTGACCAACCAGCCAGATATTTGAACCAGCAGCTCAGAAGTGAAGGCTTCTCTCTGTCCTCTGCGGTGCACTGGTGCCACGTGGGCTGTTTAACAAAAGTTTTAAAAGTCAGCTGTGTTGCAAAGAGTTGAATGTTCTTTTTTGTTCACTGTGCCTGCCTGCATAACTGCATTTTTTCTTGGATTTACAGCTTCTGTCAGTCCTGTACTTTTAAGAGGCAGTTTAGCTGATTTAGGAAGTGAATCAGTAGATTTAATGGACTACACTGATCTTACTTTAAACAGCTAATTTTCATTATCCCTGGGGCTATTTGAGACGAGCAGGGAAAGTGGGGCTGGTCTGATCTGATTACATTTCATTGTAGTCTCCAATGATTGACTATTTAGTACATTTGACTGGGAAAAAAAGCTTTTCACTTTTAAAACTGCCGGACTGTATGGATTTAGTAAAAGCTGGAGATGGCTTACCATCTTTATGGTGAAATTAGGTGGGCACAGTACAGGGGTCTAAAAATAAAAAAAAATAAAACCGGTCCAGTCAGGTTCGCTTCATTTGGAAAGAAACCCTGCCATCATGCCTGAATTCTAACAGTGTGATGCGGCTTGGGTAGTCTGAAGAAGCTTTGTAGAGGGAAAGAAGTTACCTTTTATGTAAATATAAAGAAAATAAATAAGAAAAATGTTTCTTTCTGCATTCAATAGACTCTTTAATTCTTCGTGTTTTAATTGACAAAAAAAGAACCGTACATACATCTCATCTGCGCTGTAGTTTGAGGCAATTGCATTTACTGCAGAGAGCTGTGGTAGCTTTATTCTGTCACTAGATCACAGTGTGTTTTCCAGCTGCTTTTACTCTTTCCATTGGAAGAGTTTTATAAACTCTTTGAAAAGCCATTGTGAATTTCCAGGGCAGA
This sequence comes from Lagopus muta, assembly GCF_023343835.1. Taxonomy (NCBI): domain Eukaryota; kingdom Metazoa; phylum Chordata; class Aves; order Galliformes; family Phasianidae; genus Lagopus; species Lagopus muta. Next base: position 27,409,356 of record NC_064438.1, read on the forward strand.
TTAATACAAACTTTTGGTAAGGTTCTCCAGTATGCATCTCTCTCTTGATAGACTGACATAGTGTATCTTTGGGTTTTACAAGCTTTGTGGTATATATTTTAAATGCTGTTTCTTGTTTGGACTTTGGGAGCTGAGCACCCTTGGGAATAGTTTAGAACTTCACAGCTGTGTGGTACCTCTGTGCTTAATAAAATCAGCAGGCCTGCCATATGCTAAAGCACAAGGTTATTTTTAGTGTAGTTTCCTTGAAACTGCTATGAATCAGGTGTTAAAGTCTGAATTTGAAGAGTGGATAGTTGCTGATGCATGGGATGATGCGTACCTTCCCTGAGCACCCTCCTTCTCCCTCTTCCTAGGTCAGCACGGATCCCTTCCAACTGAAATCAAATAGCAGCTAGTTATAAGACGTATAAATAGTGAGGGCCATGCTTCAGAAAGACCTGTGCCAGCTCCACTGTATGAGAAACTCAGCTGCTTCTACCTTGGGAAAGTCTGCTGTGTCTGTGTTCTCGTAGATCTTCTGTTGAGTGCTGCCTAATTTCTTTTGATATCTGACAAAACTTATTGCAAATTGTAGAAGTGGCAGAAAACTTTTATATAACATGAACTCATAGTAGCAGGTCTGTTATAGCTGTTGAATTGTTTTGCAGTTATTTTTAAAGTTCCTTAGTATTTGCATGCAAATTAAAGCAAATTAAACTACAAGCTCAAATTAAACTACATTGCTCCAAAAGCAATGCCTCCTGTTTATTTCAGGGCAAACTACAGCAAGTAAAAAGAGCACAGTAGCACTATTTGATAGAGCAAACTGTCATCTACAGAGCATTGGGTGGGGTTTGGCTCTGGGTCTGCACCTGCTAGGTGCTTCTGCATCTCTCCCAGACTGTGGAAATGAGTTCCAACAGCAGCAGCTTCCTCAACAGCAGCACTTGATGGGTGAAGCTAGAGGGGCTCCTCTTCCTCCTTTTTGCTCTCCCCTCAGGCTAGATAAAGACTGTGGTGATTACCTCATCTGAGTGGGGATAATAGGAACAGGTAAGGAGATCATTTAAAATCTAACTAGTTTTTAAGTATATGCTAACAGTCTGGCCAGTAAGCACATCCTATGTACGACTTTGTGAGAGGCCTGTGTCTATTGGGTACCATATAAAGCTAGGCAGCAGAAAGCGTCGTGCACTTCTCTCCACTTAAAACTGCATGGATTTGAGGGAATTGCACTGTTACTGTCTCTCATAGTGCTGGATGATTCCTCTTTTCCAGCAAGATTTGTATCTGTGCTGACAGAATACTTGAGGTCAGCACTAAAAGTGATGCAGCTATACCAACGCTTATCGCTCCCAACTCAGGCAGACTTGCACATGAGGAACTGATCTGGAAAACAAGGTGAGCGAAGAAAGAATGAATACAAAAATGCTTTCAGTCATGTTCAGATGCTGTAGGTCTTCCTGTTCTACCTTTCCTTATCTGTTGATAAGCAGTGGCAGTAATGCCCACCTTAATCATTTATTAGCTATATGAATACTTCCAAATTATTTCTCTTTGTTGTTGAACAACTTTTGGAGGGTGGATGACAGTTCTTCACCCCGATGGTGATGCTGTGTCTTGCACAGATAGAAAACAGTTCAGATTAATGCATATTATAAATCATAATGCTTTTAAGGTGACACTTCTGTTTGATGTTTATCTGCAGAAATTGGAAAAATCTGACTTGGATAACTGGGAGAACATCAGAGGACCCCAGCTGTGGGAAGATTCCAGGACTGTTCAGAAGCAACGGCGAGAGGCTGCCCGTCTCAAGACAGAGTGATTGAGCAAGCCTGCTTTGCTGCCTACGGAACCAAGTCTCAGGCTGGACTACCTTATGTTCTAAACCAGCATCAGGAACAGATTTGGGATGGAGGAATTGTCCTGAGCAATTCATGCCAATATGTATATAACTAAATGCGAGATCAAACCAAAAAGCACTATGTTGTATGAAGCTCTTTGTTTGCTTCTGTTTGCACAGAATTCCACAGGCTGTATATGAGAGTTCTCAATTAAAAAACAAAACAAAACAAAGAAACTGATTTTGGGAATATCACAGTTTTTCATTGGTTTTTGACAACCACAGTTCAAAAGAGAGGTTCTTCAGCAAGAGTTCACATTTCAAGAGTCATTTCTCAGTGCCACAGTGAAAACAACAGTGCTGTCATCTTGATGTGTGTGACCAGATAAGTGCTGCTTTGGAGAGCCCCTGCATGACTTCAAGCTCTTAAGCTTGGCAGGGACTCCACAGGCATATGAACTGTTCGGAAACAGTGAGCTTGTTTTTGGCTAAATAATGTTCTTGTGTTTCATTTTCAGGAACTTGTCTGTACAGGAGCATGTGTAGAGTGTCAGCTGGTAATTGGTCAAGTAGCATTTATTTAGCTGTGGGCTGATTTTTTTATTAGTTTAACTATCAGTGTCTGCATGCAGGCAAGACCTTTGTGTTGGAGCTTCTCAGCTTAAGTTACCAAGACGTGCGCAGTTTTCATGTGAGCAAGCATTGCAGCAGCATCTTCCTGAAGTACTGCGTAGTGGTAAAGGGCATCTTATGTGTATGATTACATGCCTATTTGTGCACATGCTCAAAAATGCTTACCTTTTGATGAATTATTCTGAACCATCTTTTTGTCTTTGCTGTTTATTTGCTATTAGAGGAGGATATGCTTCTTCAGAGGAATAGAGCACTAGAGCACAAATTAACTGTAGATTCTGGATTCAGAGTATTCAATGATGCCTATAGATAAAAACCTTGGGAACTCACAAACATGTGGTTATTCTCTCTGCAGGGGATTTGTGAAATGCAATCGAAATGTCCTTTTGGACACTTTATTTAGGGGTAGCTTCCTTGTACTCATGTAAATCTTCCTTCGGCATGTAGTTTTTTCAGTCTCTTGTGATAAGGTCCAGTCTTTCAGGAAGAGAAATCTACCTTGATTTTTGAAGAGTTTGAGGAGCAAGTCATAAAGCAGTAAGTAAAATGACTTTGCCATGTTTTCTGCAGGTTTTCTCCTGACAGAGTTGTGAAGACCATCAGAATGTGTATCTCGTTTGGAACAAGGCTGGAGCTGTGTGTTTGTGCGTTTCCCTGTGCAGAACCATATGTACCTTTGCTTCTAAGTAAATGTGCTAGCAAATAACCATGAGAGGGCCAAGAGGAGCAGTACAAGACAAGGCAAATGTATATGCTATAAAGAAATTATTATAAAATTATTATAAAAACCAAGAATATGGGGACATTAAGGTTTGCTATAACTAGAGAAGAAGGAACATTTCATTGTTTCTACATTCTTTTCTATCTGGAAGTTAATATGATGTTCTCGGGTGAAGAAGATATAAAATAGCACAAATAAGGAGCAACTCAAACTACTTGCTAAGCATCTTTTCAGCTCCTAAATTCAAATTCTGGTGCAGCTCCACTGGCAGCAGCAAGATTGATTGCTCAGAGTGCAGTAAGTGCAGTGACAGCCTTCCCTGAGCTAGAGCTCCTACTAACGCTAGCACCATGGCAGCTGCTAAGGTGCTAGCTGGGCCACTGGAATTGCTTCCTTACATTGCATGGCATAGACCCATCTTAAGTGGATTCTTCAGATTCATTATGTCTATTCCAGAGGAAGTGTCTTCCTTTCCCAGCCTTGACTGAAGTTACCTTTATTTTGCAGATGGTGAGGAATCAGTAGCTTCCAGTTTTGCACACATTAGGTATGATACTACCCCTGAAATAAGCACGTGGCTTTCTAAGAACAGCACATAGGAGAAGTTACCTCTTCCATCATGGGAAGAAGAAAAGATATTTCTCTTTGATGAAGCCCTTATGTGTATCACGTTCCTTCGTGGCCAAATCACACACTGAAAATAACCCATGTATTTTTAGGAAATTGATACAAGGGGTATTTTGGGATCAGTAATCTTATTTTAACATTTCTGGAATGTGGTTGCAGTTAATTCTGTGGAGAACACTTTTAATGTTGTGATGTAGGACCAGTTTTGGCTTTTGATATTTCTTTGTGGGTTGCAGTGTTCCCCTACTTCTCTTTCACAGGTGTTGTATTTCTTATAATTTCCAAGGGCATATTTGTAACTGCCTTTGAGATGACATCTCTGGAAAGTGATGGAATTATCTTAGCACAGAAATGACATGCAGTTGGAAAACATTTTAACTTGCCCCTTCTCTTCAAGACACGCATGAAGCGATAGTCCCAGTTGGACTGAATATTGAGTGATCTTCCACTTAAAAAATCCCATTTATTCCCCCCACCCCCTTTTATTCATTTTTGAATTAAAACAACAAAAACAAAGCAAAAGAAAAAAAGCCAGCAGTGACATTTGGCAGCTTCAGAAGCTGTCCTTTTCATAAAATGGGTAGAGCTGCCTCAGGATTTTTGCCTTATTGCCATGCATTTGGACGACAGCCTCGTGTTTTATGCTGTGCTTTTCTCAGCAACAGAATTGGAAATAATACTTATGAAAGTACCAGACTGAGAGACACTATTAAAGTCTCTTAAGTTGTCACACATCCTGAAATAGAAGACACTCCAGAAATAAGGAGAATTGTAGTTCGTAACACAGAGAGGCAAACATTTGTTGGTTTGGGATTCATGCTTATTTTGATTGTTTTTTTGTTTGTTTTTGTTTTGTTTTGTTTTAATTATCCTTCTAAAAGCCACTTCTGATCATCTCTAGGGTACCTGGGAACAGCCCTACCAAGTTCCTGATTTGTCAATCTAAGCATCCAGCACCTGTTTCTGAGAGTCCAGAGTTGATGAATTCCAGCTGTCTCCAGGATCAGGAGAGCTTTAGCAGAGGGTTAGAGGAGGTGGTCCCTAGAGGTCCTTTCCAAGGCCCTGTGAATCTATGAGCTCAGTGTAGCACCAGTGAGTGTCCAGCTGGATGGTTGCCAGCTGTTAGCACTGTTTCAGCAGTGGGGACGGCAATGGAAAAGAAAAGTTCTGTTCTGGGCAGCCATGCACAGCTGTGATATCACAAAAGTCTCAATCAGCTCATGGGCAAATGGTGGTGACTGTGTTGAAAAACAATGTTTTGTAGCTGAGAATTTGCTCTATCAAATAGTGTTACTGTGTTCTTTGTAACTGTTGTGGTTTGCATGGAAACAAATAGAAGGCATTACTTTTTGAGGGACCTAATGAGAGATGAGTGGTGGAACTTTTAAAGCAGACTACAGAATGCAGAAACTTCTTAACAGTGTCTTAGATACACCCCACCAGCAGGTGGGGAGCAGTCCTGACAAACAGGATCGGTAACGCTGATTGGTGCTGGCAGGAACACGTGCACAGTGCTGAGCACTCGCATCAGGAGAAACCCATTTCTGCACAGAGAAGCAGTAACCTGGGGTGGTTTAAAGGTGAGCGTTCTGTGGAAGTTTTACAGTTAACTGCGTGTACACTGTGTACTGTGTTTATAAGTGAAACTTAAAGCAGTATGTTTCACCTTCTGAAATCCTTGTAATTCTCGATGATCTTGGATTTGCTTTAAGTTGCTCTGTTTGAACTTCCAGCACAAGCCCAGGAGAAGCTGCGTGTTGATTTCCAGCATTTTCGATGAGCTTTTCTTTCTGTAAGAAAGAGGAAAGCCTAAGTATTATCCTTCAATTCAAGCGATGTTTCTTATGGGAACTGGAGAAAAATAAGGAAAAAAAGTGTTGGCCTAAAGTCATAGAGAAAGCAGAAAAGCCATTTTGACCTGAAGATGAGCACAGAATTTTCCATAATTTTCTGTTTTTGGAAAGACTGCTTTTTCTCAGTGTTTTCAGTGGAAAGTTTCTTTTCATCCTTCATTGGAGTAAGGTTCTCAGTAAACATCCCCTGTATTTTAGCCTAGCTAACTACAAATCTGTATTCAAAGTAAGGTCACTGCTGACTGTTGGGCCTTCTTTTCCTATGAGGACTTGCAGCCAGACGCATCCAAAGTCTGGACATGGAAACAAGAACTCCATACAGATGCTTTTCTTAAACTCTTCCTTACCCCAGGAGAACCAAAGCAGTCTTTCCTACCGCTGGAATCAGACCGACTGTATTTTCATGCTGAACATGTGCAGTTAAAGTCCTCCTTAGCACAGACAGGTAATTAAAGTTTCATCCGCACCATCTCCTGCTTGGGAGGTTTGCTAAAATTAAATTCAACCAAAGGAGCAGCTGTTAGTGCTGCAGAAAGGCCATGTAAAATACATTCATACATTGCAAATGTGAAAAGTAAAATGTGTCGTGGTCACAGGTCATTTGAGGGAAAAAATAAACAAACTAGCAATAAGGCAGCACTGTGTATTACCCATCTCTGCGGGAGAAATTTATGTGCTTTCACCCAGCATGCTTGGGGTCAGGCTTGATGTGCTTTAATTGATGGACAA